>NC_080192.1:91589480-92989480 GCF_030028045.1 Hippopotamus amphibius kiboko
GTGATATTTGAAGTATGAAATTAAGACTTTAAGGTTATTCTTTAATTCTTGGCACTTTGCCACTGTGTCCCATTTAAAGTAAAATATATTCTCATTAACTTTAGATGGGAAATGAGGTTGTATATTGATGGCTAAATTTTGGCATAATGGCTATCAATAAAGCTGTAAATGTTGTGTAGCTGACCTGTTTTTTGTTTTTCTCTTTTGAGTAAATTTTCTCGTGAAATTAGGAAGGTAGTTTTTAGAAATCCTGAGGAATGGAGGAATTCATGAGTTTTTGTTCCTTATGCATAGTGCCCACAGTTCCCTTGTTCTCATGGTTTCAGATTTTTTTTTTATTATATGTTTCTGAGGCTATAGCAAGTGTATACAAGTATTTTGGAACAACTTTGTATGTTATTTAATGCCACTTAAGCAGAGGAGAAATCCAAAGGAGATTTCATTGTGTTTACATTCTGATTTATTTTTCTGCAGTATTTGTTAGAGAATTCTAAATATTAAGTTTTTTTATGTCTAAGCCCATAAATTTTAATTGTATACCCTTAATGCTTTCAGTCTTTGAATACACATCGTTATGTATAGGAATGCCAAGTACAGTAAAATAATTTTTGAAAAAGAAGTTGTTAAAATTTTTTGTGTGATTAATTCTCCATAAGTAACCTTGAATAAATGGATTTCTTGATTTATGGTAGTAGATATTGGAAATGGTCTTAAAATGTAATGGATTTTGTAAAGCATGTTGAACTCTTTCTATGACACATGAAGAGGAAGTCACTGATAGATGCAGAAAGTCTTCTGGCTCAGATGTCAGACAATTTTTGAAGTGGAAGAACATTTATAGTTATTTTACTCCTTTTTTCACCCTCATCCCTTCAAAATTCTGGGTTTTTTTTTTTTCAGTAACTTTTTCATGAGAGAAATAAATGTTATTAAGATCAAGTATAGTGGCCTAGTGTTGTTTATTACAAAGAAGATTGCAACTTGCATTTCTGTATATTTTTGCATTTCATTAAGAAAAAAAAAGTTAAATGAAAAATATCATACAGTTGCAGAAAATTATTAGCCAAATTATTGATTTGTGAAAGTCCAACTCTACATTCTCTTAACCTGGAGATTCTTAAGTGAGTAATTCTTTTAAGTGTTTATTAGAAGAAGTAAAAAACAATTTGAGTATATTCCACATTATTACGTATGATTTTGAATACTTATTCATAGCACTTAGTGAGGAGCTGAATGATCATAAGTGCATTGGGTTGCTTATTTTTTGTTTATTCATTTCACAGATACTTAATGACATTTACATTGCTGAAAACTGTTCTAGGTTCCAAATAAGACAACTCCAGCCTTTATTTTAAGAAAGTATTATGAAAAAACTAGATTTTCATTCAGTTCAGTTTTTCAGAGTTAGTGGAAAATTTATGACAAGGTGTGCTCATTAACCTTAGTCAGAATCATAAAGGGTGATGGGTTGATCTATTTGACTGTGATACAGTTGTTAACATGGTTTGTTCCAAATGTCAGTCTGCTCTGTTTAGATGTTAAGTATATCTTGTATTAATTTCTTTGGGAATTAACAAGTTGGAGGTGTTATAGCGATAGATATTTTTAAGATTAGAATTATGGACTATTAATCTAATACTAAATAATGAGATTTAGTCTTTTAATATTATTTTAAGCACAATTTTCTTCATAGTTGCAGGATGGGAATTCATTTTAGTAAAGTAGAATATGTTAACAGGAAAATTGAAGCTTGAATTATGGTTTACATTCCTGGAATTTGAGGTTATGTCAAATTGATTGGTTTTTAAGTTCCCCTGCAGATTAAAAAAATTGTTCTACTTAGCTATTAGAAATGGATTAGTATTATTTCTAAATAAGCCTTTAAAAATTGACTAGAAATGTAGGAAATGCTTAAAAAATGGACAGTATGTTGAATATAGATACTTTAAGTGTAGGTCATTGGAGAAAAAGATGTTTTGGGAATCACGTAGCTTGTGATACAGTCAAACCATATCTTTATGCAATAAATTATCAGAAATTCTGGCTTTACAAAATAACATTAACTGAGAAAGGTTTGAACAGTGATTCTGAGCCTCATGTAATAGCTAAGTTTGGTAGATAAAGTGGAGAAAAAGAAGCACTGGCATCTTGTTTTCTCCCTTCATAGAATAGTAAGTAAACTTGGTCTGATAAATTCAGGGGCTCTTTTAACCGAATAGCAATCTATTTTATATAAATGTGATCTGAATGTACTTAACTAATAAAAACATTTCCTTTTCTCTATATCGTGGTCTAAAACTCATCAGTTTTAGAAATACAAACCATATTTTGTTTATTTTATATATCAGCATTTTATAGTTTTCATTAATAATTATGTTGGGAGGAAAAGTAGACAGATTTTATTATATTATTCTGTAGATTTGTTCTGTTTGATTAATTTGCTATTATATTGCTTGTGAGCAGGATTTCAAGAAAATGCCTTGAATGATTTGGTTTGCAGATTTGTTTTCCTTTCAAAGAGGGGCCACCCTCTGACTTGATGTGCCTTTTTAAAGTGTTTATTTTATGGTATAATTTTAATATAGCCAGGAAGATTAGTTAAAGCTATCCAGAAAAGGGGGTAGCTATACTGATATCTATTGGCAATTGAGGCTTAATTTTAATTCTGTAACACCCTACTCCCCATCTTAGGCCAAAAACCAAAACCAGCCTTGTTGTTTATTACTGATCTGTTTATAAAGGTTTGAGAAAAGATCCCCCCACCCCGCCCCGGCCTGGCCCGCCCCAACCCTTGAAGTCTGGCAAGTGTATCATGGCAGAATAACTGCATGCAAGATGTCAGTTTTGTAACGTGATATATTTCAGATAGTACACAAAATTTGATGGCAGGAAAAATAAGCTTTCATAAATGAAACATTTAAGAGACTTATTTGCTTTCAGTTTAGTGTTGCCTTTAAGGTGTGCCATTTCAGTTTGGCAGCTACAATAAATGACTGAAGGAAATTGAAGATTATAATTCAGCATTTCAAGATGCTTCTGCTGAAATGAATATGGACCTATCCAGGGCTTAAATTTAAAGTTTATAGTAATACAGTGTTTTAAAGCCAAGTACCCAGGAAATTCATGGTGATAGGATTTGAATGAGATGATTAGGAGAAATAGAGAAGAATACCTTCAGTTCCTTATTAGGTGGGTGTTAGCTATTGAGAGCCTATGTTGAAAAATGTTATTGTATAAAAGATAGAGGCTTGTTATATGCAGTTTACTATAATGTATAATTCATCTTGGACCTTGTCCAAAGATGTTTAGTTATTAAAACACAAAAGGATGATTATAACGAGTCATTTCTGATTTAGTGCTATAGCAGTGGGTTGTCTATAGACCATGTTGTGATGTATCTAGCTGATGTTGTTCCATTTTGTGACCTTTGCTCTCTCTAATAATGCATTCCTTGACTGATTTAAATTGAAATCATTTTCTGTCCCATTTCTGATCCTTTCCTTCTTTACTATTTTCCCTTAAGAAAGAAATCATTATTAAAAGTATGTATAAACATTTGGGGTGCATGTTTCTTTTCAGATTAGTGTTTTTGTTTTTTTCAGACACATACCCAAGAGTGAAATTCCTGGATCATATGATAGTTCCATTTTTAGTTTTCCAATGTTCGTAGCAGCATTATTTACATGGAAGTAACCTAAGTGTCCATCAACAGATAAATGGATAGAGTGGGTTCCCTGGTGGCCTAGTGGTTAGAATTCCAAGCCTTCACTGCCATGGGAAACTGGCCAGGGAACTGAGATCTCACAAGCTGCATAGTGTGGCAAAACAACAACAAAAATAATTACAAAACCCCAAAACAGATGACTGGATAGAGAAGATGTGGTATGTACACACACACACACACACACACACACACACACACACACACACACACACACACACACACACACACACAGAGTGGAATACTACTCAGCCATAAAAGAGAATGAAAGTTTGCCATTTGCAGCAAAATTGATGGAGGGCATTATGCTAAGTGAAATAAGTCAGACAGAGAAAGACAAATACTGTATGGCATCACCTATGTGTGGAGTCTAAAAAATACAACAAACTAGTGAATAAAACAAAAAGGAAGCAGACTCACAGATCAAACTAGTGATTGCCAGTGGGGAGAGAATGGCAGAGGGGCAATATAAGGGTAGTGGAGAAAAGGTATATATAATAGTTGTTGGGTTTTGACGTTTGTGAGTTTCAACATTTTTGATTTTCACTATTGGTGAGTGACTATATGTTTTTGTGTGTGTGGGTTTTTTTGTTTTTTTGTGACTGACTTTAGAGGTCCATGCAGTGTGTAGTATTCTGCAATTTTCCCAAGACATAATCTTAATTCCTGCTACATTCCATGCAGGAAGGCCTTGTTCAGCTAATGATTTAACCTAGCTAACCTCTCAGCAGCCACAGTTTTTTTCCTCACTTGCAGTTACATTCCTTTATTCACTCATTCGTTCAACAGATATATTGAGCTCCTCATGTGTGCCAGGTTCTGTTATAAGCATGGGAAATTCAGCAGTTATCCAAACAGTTTATAGTGATTAGTAGATGCCAAACTTTATCACTTGAAAATGGCTGCTCTGGGTTGAATTGTGTTCCCCCAAAATGAAGATGTTGAAGTCCTAACTCTTAGTACCTCATAATATAACCCTATTTCAAAATAGGGTTGTTGTGGATGTAGCTAGGGAAGAGAAAATCATAGGGTGAGCCTTAAATCAATATGGTGTCCTTATAAAAAGAGGAAATTCAAACATGAACTTGCACCCGGGGAAACACCATATGAAGATGAAGGCAGAGATCAGGGTGTTGCTTCTGTAAGCCACGGTACATCAAAGGTTGCCTGCAGAGCACGGGAAGCTAGATGAGAGCCATGGAACAGATTCTCTGCAGCCCTGCGGGACCCAGCCTTGCCAATACTGTGATGTTGGACTTTTAGAGCCTCCAAAACTGTGAGGCAAATACATTTCTGTCTTGTAAGCCACTCAGTTCGTGATAGCTTATGGCAGCCTTAGCAAACTAATACAATGGCCGTTAGGATGGAAGGAATTAAAAAGATTAATCACTTGAATGTGAAAGTACATGTAAGAGACTTTGTGACACTTCGTGACAAGATGAAAATGTAATTCTGGAGAAAACCAGGAACGTATGTAGACTTATTTAGGACTATTTTTGAATTTGAGCAAAGATCTCAAAATTTAGACCTTGAAATGTCAAGGGTCTGTTAAACTCTTTTTGAAGCCAAAATGTTCGAACCTTTCTAGCAGATATTGTTAGTTTTGAGTGTGCCACCTTTTAAACGTTATCTTGGTTTGAAGAAACTCATTTCCCCGAAGGGAAGAAAACCCTATCAGGTTTCCATGGAGGAGAGATTTTCACTAAGCCTATTATGTGCCATGTGGTCTTTTCCTAATATAACACAGTGGTCAGGTTCAAATAATGAAAATAAATACGTAAAACATCTTACACAAGTTGTATGTAATTTGTGTTCATCCAAGAACACAAACCACTTAAAAAATCACTTATTGAATTCATCTGGATAGAGATTTTTTTTTTAAAGCCCTGAAACCTTTTTTTTCCCCAAATTCTTTATAGTGTACCATTCAGTTTTTTTTTCTTTGAAGTTAGGTATTAGAAAATTCAGAAGTGGGTTTTTACTCTTAATGATTTGGGACCAGTTTAATTAAAAAAAATTGTAAATGTTACTTCCTGTTTTTCAGCTTTTACAATCAACCAATAGATTAAACAGAAAGCAAGAATGTAAAGGAAATCAAGTTTGATGATGTAAAAGTGAAGGTATGATAGATAGAAATAGTGATGTAGGTGTGTGTTATGAAGGTAATCACCAGAATTAAAGACCAATTATTTAAAAGTGATAATCCCTCACGTGAGCAGAAGTGGGAGCAAAGAGTTTTTTCCTGTTTTGTCATGTACATGGCTTCTTCAGTAAAAAGAAGTGAGAAAAAAAAGTTGTACTGATCAACATTTGCTCAAAACAGCAGCGTGAGAATCGGATAACCTAGTGAATGCTAGTTACTCAGTTTGTGAGATGGTAGGCAATAAATAAAATCCTTCCATAACAAGGGAATAATATAAGAATGCTTAAGTGTAATAGCAGATATTTCATTGTCTTATAAAAAACACTGTGTATATAAAAACGCCCGTAGGCATTTAGTAGGTTTCCTACATGCGGGCACAGTTTATTTTTAATTTTCATGTTAGACAATTTACATTCAGATATAGCCAGAGAAATGAGAATTCTTTGTTGAAAGTGGCTTTTTCTAACCTTTCTATACTCTTTTGAGACTTCTAAATGTTATTTAAGGCAAGGTTAGATACCATAAAAATAGAGTTATGTGTAAGTGATGGTGTGATCTTTGCTTGACTGTCTTAATGATGCCGAGTCGGAAGAGGGATCTTATTGCACCTAATTTTCATAAAGGGAGGTTAGTTCATAGGAAACATGCTTATATTTTTTTGAACATCTGTTTTCTCACAGCAATCTAACTGAATTGTAATGGAAATTAATTGTTCAGTATCAGAAGTTATACATGTTGGAAGTGTAGCAAAATAGAAAATCTTTTTTAGGATTTGTCCTAAACACAATTTAAATTAAGACTTAAGGAATTACAATTGCTAGATTTTATCTATCACTTTTTAAATTTGTAGAAGACAGTAATAAAGACCAACCTGTGTTTCCTTAATTATCAATTACTTACATTTTTATTTTAGCATAAGTTGGTATTTGAGCTACATTATGTATACTTAGCTTTATTATACCTAAATACATAACATTGGAAATACCTGTAATTAAATTTCATTCTTCCACTTAGCTAGGCATTTAAAGTAACTTAAAATAATTTAAATATATAACACTGAAAAGAAATGTTAAAAGCAGCTTTTGGGAATAGTGTCAATGTGTGTTTTAATTCTTTAAGGGAGGTGCCATGTGCAGCTTAATACATATCTTCTTAGACTAACTTGTTAAGCTTAGTTCTTATGTGCTGCCTTGAAATTTACAGAAGCATTTGAAATAGTCATCTTGAGCTAAATTGTGTGAGATGTACTTGTTGCCTTCCCTCTTATGTACTCCGCTTCCCTCTTATATGTAATCTTTAATAGATTAATTAATAAACTTTAATATTTAGAGTAGTTTTAGGTTCACAGCAGAAAACACCGAGAGTTCCCATATACCCCCTTCTCCCTCCCCTCCCCCAGCTTCCACCACCAAAGACATCCACCACCGGAGTGGTACATGTATTACGCTGGATGAACGTAAATACATCATTATCACTCAGGGTCCGTAGTTTATACATCAGGGTTCCTTCTGGGGTTGTACATTCTTTGGGTTTGGACAAATATGTAATGACATGTATCCATCATGATAGTATTGTATAGAGTAGTTTCACTGCCCTGAAAATCCTCTGTGCTCCACTGGTTCATCCCCTCTTCTTACACCCCTGGCAATCACCAATCTTTTTATTGTCTTGATAGTTTTTCTTTTTTCTGGAATGTCACATAATTGAATCATGCAGTATGTAGTCCTTTCAGATTGGCTTCCTTCACTTAGTATTTTGCATTTAAATTCCTCCATGTCTTTTCGTGGCTTGATAGCTCATTTCTTTTTAGTGCTGAATTATATTCCATTGCCTGAATGTCCCCAAGTTTATTTATCCAGTAACCTACTGAAGGACGTCTTGGTTGTTTCCAAGTTTTGGCAATGTTGGATAAAGCCGCTGTAACCATCCACGTGCTGGGTTTTGTGTGAACGTACATTTTCAACTCCTGTGGGTAAATACCAAAGTGTATGACTGTAGGATCCTATGGTAAAAGTACGTTCAGTTTTGGAAGAAACTGCCAAACTTTTCCAAAATGGCTGTACCATTTTGTATCCTCACCAGCAATGAATAAGAATCCCTGTTTTTCCACATCTTTGCCAGCATTTGGTGGTGATGTAATTTATTTTTAAAGCATTTATTTGTAGATTCTGCTGTTTATTTTTGTGGAGGTTCAAAGCAAAAAAGTTGTGATCAGAGGAGATGCAGAAAATCGTACTTTTCTTAATGATAAAATAGAAATGGAGCTAGGGGCTGTATCCTGAGAAGGTAGGATCTAGGACATTTTATTCTGAATAAGACTTGGGCTTTCATTTAAAATGTTTCTTAAAATGTTTTGAATTTCCTGACTCATTGGAAGATATTTTCAATATATTCAAATTTCTATGAGGCAAAGTATTGGAATTCTCTTCCCCCAATACATATTTTTTTGTCAGAGAGAAATAAGAAATGTTGTTGATTTGTGGGTTGGGAAGCACAATTGAATTTACTAGGGCTTTGTCCTTTCCAATTGTTTTAAATATTTTTGCCTTTTATCAAGATAAAGTGGAATACTACCAACTGTAAAATAGATAGTCAGTGGGAAGTTGTTGTATAACAAAGGGAGTCCACCTCGAGGATGGAAGATGCCTTAGAGGACTGGGGCAGGGAGGGTGGGGGGGACTCGAGGGGGGGGAGTCAAGGAAGGGAGGGAATACGGGGATATGTGTATAAAAACAGATAATTGAACTTGGTGTACCCCCCCCAAAAAAAAAAGATAAAGTGGAATAAGTGATATCTTAAAATTCCCACTGGATTGCTGTTTTCACCGCTGGATTCCATGCTCATTGTTTACTTTTTATTGTACAAGTTCCTGCAGTTAAAGCATAGGTTATAAATTCGAAAAATGATTTACGAATTAATAAAAAGATTACCCAGTCATCGCTTCCTCTCTGAGTAGTAATTTTTCTGTGTGTGTGTATATTAAAGCCACGCGTGGTCCGTATGTGAGGGTCTGGGCATTTGTGGCAGCTGTCACCGGGTCCTGGCCATGAATGGGGCAGACCTGTGTTATCTCATTTGTGATCTATACAAGCCAGTTGAAGTGGGTATTTGTGTCCAAGAGCACACAATTAGTGAGGCTAGGATGTGAGTCCACTCTGGAGACTGTACCTCTATTACTGGCTCTGCCCGAAGCTTTTACTACCCGCCCAGGAACTGCACAAGGAGGTGCTTTGCAGGAGGAGAGGACCCGGGTCAGCCATGGGTGCTATTTGCTGGTTGACTAAACCTACACTGAATTTTCGAACATTGGAAAGCTGGATTCAGTTTTGGTTTATGTAGTGTCGGTGTTAGATTTGCACACCAACTTTGGAGCATGATTTGGAGCTATATCACGTCTCTGACCCCGTGCTCTATCGCTTGTCCGTGATGGGAAAATCATCCTCAATTTTTGACCAGGTTCGACAATTTGTTCTCCTGCTCAGACCGTCTTAAAACTATTAGGGGCTTCCCTGGCGGTCCAGTGGTTAAGATTCCATGCTTCCACTGCAGGGGGCATGGGTTTGATCCCTGGTGGGGGAACTAAGGTCCCGCATGCTGCATGGCGAGGCCAAAAACAAACAAACAAAAAAAACAGAGAAGAAAGTCCCCCCCATGGAAATATTTCTTTAAATATTTCTTTGAGCCTATTATCCATTTATAATTAAATGCAAATACAGCAGAGCTGGTGCTCTGTGATGACCTAGATGGGTGTGTGTGTGGGGGGGGTGTCCAAGAGGAAGGGGATATATGTATACACATTGCTGAGTCACTTCACTGTACAGCAGAAACTAACACAATAATGTAAAGCAATTATACTCGAATAAAAAAATTAAAAAAACACAAATACAGCTTTTTTATTGTATTTTTTATTTTCCCACTTGATTATAATAAGCCTTGTACAGAGGTAGCTGGTTAGGCTAAACAGCTGTGTGTTCAGTGCCTGCTACACGCTGACACCCATCAAGCCTCAGAGTCTAGAAGAGGATGTGTGGAGCTCCCATTCTTGCTTGAATTTCCACTCTAGAGGAGGTTTTCCCTCAATATTTATGCAACTTAGAGGAATCCTTTTTCATGTAATTGCCTGCTTCAACATTTATCCCTTTTCATAATTTGGATTTTCATACTTTGGGTTTTCTTGAAGATGTGTTTGTCTCTTCGGATTTGTCATCCTTGCACTTGCTGATCAGAGCCACTAGGTGGCAGCAAAAGAACATAGACGAGTTGTGCTTTTGCATTCACAAGAGTGGAGAGAAAGCTATTTGGATTTCATGGGTGATGAGAAAAGAAAGTGATTAAAACTTGACATGGAACTAAAACAGATGAGACCCCAACACGTCTGTCTCATCACTGGATGTATGTTCCCATAGTAACATAAAAGATTAAATTTACGCTTCATCATTACCAAAGCCATATTGTAAAGTTCTTTCCCAGTTCCTTTTGGTCACAAAGATATCTTTCAACATTCCCATGTCATTACTTTTCTGTTTATAAAAGTGAGGAATTAGAGCCAAACTAGATATTAAGAAAAAATTGTTTAGCAAGGAACTTGTGAACAGAGATTTTGAATGTCAAGGAATAATGGAAAGGGAGTCATTTTCTTGACAGCCTGTTTTAAAGATTGTCTTGGAGAAAAATTCATTGAGTTTGGGGATCGCGTTCATATAAAAGAATTTGTTTTCCTTTTCCTTTTAAAAAATTGCTTACCAAGCAGATTTAAAGTACTGAGTATCTTTGAAGATTTCATCCCATTTCTATACAGTTACAATGGCTTTGGTTCCGAGTTGAGCATACCTTACAAATGATATATAGCTCCAACTGAGAATGTGAAGTGGAACTGAGGCAGTGACAGAATGACAAACTTGAATTTTATTTTATTTTATTTTATTATGATTTTGTACAGGTATATGAAATTTGCTTAGGTGAAAATACAGCTGTCCCTTTCTCCCAAACATTTTTCTTCTTTTTTAAAAAAGATTTATTTTATTATTTATTTATTTTTTGGGGCTGCATTGGGTCTTCGTTGCTGTGCACGGTCTTATTCTAGTTGTGTCGTGCAGTGGCTACTCCTCGTTGCAGTGTGCAGGCTTCGCGTTGCGGTGGCTTCAGTAGTTGCGGCGCACGAGTTTAGGTTGTCCGCAGCATGTGAGATCTTCTCGACCCAGCGCTCAAACCCGTGTCCCCTGCATTGTCAGGTGGATTCTTAACCACTGTGCCAGCAGGGAAGCCCAACATTTTTCAACACACTACTTTAAAAGAATCTTTTAATTTTTAGACAAAATATATTTAGCCTATCTGAAAACTTCAGTGAGTTACATAAAATATCAAGTGCAGAATGGAAAGGTTGCTTTTGTCCAGGAAGCTGAGTATTGAGTGAAGCCATGGTGTGGTCCTGGGGCTTGTTCTCAGAGGATCATGGAAGAACAGAGTATGTGTTTCTTCCCCTGTTGAGGTTGGGACCTTCCAGTTGTGCTTGGAACCTCAATCCTTCTTGATTTCATCTCTTGTTGGCACATTATCATTGCCTTTCCAGGTATGCGTGATATGAATCAGGTTGAACCTTATGTTACTTAACTCTTAGTGGAAATGAAGTTTTGGAAAATGAGATAGTTTTCCCCGCATAATGAGGTATATGGCCACCAGAGTCTCAATGTCCACCTTCCTTTAACACTACTCACATAAGAGGTTCTAGCAGTATTTATGGGTACTGAGACCTGAAACCCCAACCTGAAATTATATCTGATAACCTTTCTGGGTTTGGATTCTGGCCATCAGTGTCTGCTGTAAACCAAGAACAAGGAGAGAGAAATAATTCTTATTTTCACCATTCCCTCCTTTTGGAGCAGTTGTGTTTTTGGCGGGGGTGGGGGGGGCGTGGCGGAAGGAATAGAAGTGTACTGTCTCAATGCAAGACAGATTTATGTGAGATGTATTTAGTTTCTTTAGAAACTACGTAGAGTCACTACACTGAAAGAGTCTCAGTTGCTATTTCTATTAGTCCAGAGTAATTTGGGGGTTGAGGGTTGTAAATCCTCTTGGAAAATTTCTAGGAAAGATAATTCTACACACTTATTCAGTAGTAGTCATCTATACATCTCCCCTTGTGGCTATCCTTTGGCCACGTGGTTTTCATTTATTTGAATTTGCTATCAAGATATTAAGGGACATATAAATAAATGAAAAAAATTTGTTTCGAAAGTAAATGATGATAAAACTAAAGGCTGAAACTAAATATCGTTTGTAGCTGTCTTTACAGACCATAGAGACCTAGCTTTCAAATTTCAGGATTTATTTTGCTTGACTTATTTTTGTGGTTATTTTAAATTTCATGGAATTTGGTGATCCAGCCTTAAACTACTAGTTCTTAAAATATATCTTGAGGTAAATATCTCAATGGAGTATTTTTTAGTATAAATTGTAGAACGTCAGAAAGAACATTACAACACAGCTTTGATTTTCTTGATTCTGTCAGTTACTGCTGACTTTGAAATAAGTCACTGAAACTATGCCTATGCGTCTCCGTCTATAAAGTGGGTAGAATCATGACTATTTTTCACCATCGACTATACAAATTCAAATGAAAAGGAGTAGGGGCTTTGGAAGAAAATGCTATTGAAAATGCTATGTTGATAGTACTAAAGTTAAGATGACATATCAAAACTGGACAAATTTAATGGAAAGTTTCTCTTCTAGTTTGTCCTTTATTTTCTTTGTCCCAAATAAGGTTTCGAAGTTAATATTTGAAGAGGTCCTGTTAGGAAGTTAGTGTTCTCAGACTCCCATGTGTATGGTTCTTTGCCTGGAGTCTTATCTAATCTGTTTGGATAGCTAAGGTTTTGCTAGGTTGTTTGAAATCATGGGCTGATGCTTGAAGGAGTCAGGCAGTGAACAATCTCTAACAAAGGAAAAGGTGTTATATCAAACGAGAAAGTGTCAACCCTTCTCTAATTTATTTGGAGAAAGAAGGCCACACCACAAGAAATAGATTCCCCTGTGTTTGCTGTGAGTGGGAATTGTTCCTTTTGACTCCAGAGCAGTGTCTAGACCAGTGGCTCTGAGTTCTGGCTCCACATCACTTTTGGAGTTAATAAAAAACTTCTCAGGTTCAGGAAGAACAAATCAGAATTTTTGGGCAGGGGACCCAGGCATTGGTATTGTCTGAAGCACCTCAAGATATGATACATAATGACTATCCAAGGTTGAGAAGCATTAATCTAGAGACAGGTGAGAATAACAATTTTGTAAAAGGCTTAAAAAGAGAACAGCCTTCAGCATCCATTGCTTTGTTCTTGCTTTTGTTTGTTCTTTTTTTTAAGAACTTAAAAAAAAAAATTTAATTTTGGCTGCGTTGGGTCTTCATTGTTGCATGTGGGCTTTCTCTAAGTCGTGGCAAGCAGGGGCTACTCTTCCTTGTGGTGCACAGGCTTCTCATTGCTGTGGCTTCTCTTGTTGCAGAGCATGGGCTCTAGGCACGTGGGCTTCAGTAGCTGTAGCATGTGGGCTCAGTATAAGAACTTTTATTGAGATATAATTGACATACAGTAAACTATATATTTAAAGTGTACAATTTGATATTTTTTCTTATTAGTAATGTATGTATGGCAATCCCAATCTCCCAGTTCATCCCACTGTTCCTGCTTTTGTTATCTTCTTTTTCCAAAGCGAACCTGTAACTTGAAGACAAACAAGCAACATATAACAAAGATGTGCTCAAAGTCGGACAGTGAATCTTGTCACTAACCATGGGCCTTCCTGGGACAATTCTAACTTGGTTGTGCTGCTGTGAGGGAAGGGGTCATTCCTTCCAGCCTATCTACTCACTCTGCCATTAAAGGAACTTGAAAATGAACATGAAATTCATCTGAGCCACCTCAGATACTGCTGGAATTCTTAGATATTGACACAAAATGAAAGAAATATTTTCCCCAAGTTGAACATGAGCCCATTTGAAAATTACAGGTTTTAAGAAATTAGCAGTTTCTCTATTTTACCTGGGATGAATAAAAAAAAAAGAAAGAAAAAAGTAAATCTCACTACTGGAAACATTCAAATAATGATGTAAAATCATTTGCGTATACATCTAAACAAAAACACTGCAGGAGATACCAGTTGTAGAATCACAGCTCTTGATTTCACTGTGTGGTGCAAAGAGGATCCACCTCAGGGATAGACATAGATTCTGGACCTGAGTTGGTCCTGACTGAGACCTTAAATGTTTCTTTTATTCTCACTCAACTTTTGTTGTTGTTGTTTATTTATTTTTGTTTTTGTTTTTTTCTTTCATATACCAAGATTTATTTTAAAATTACAATTAAGAGAATGAGATATTAGTGCAGAGATTAAAAATAAACCAACTTAACATATAGAGAAAAAAGATATAGTCCCATACATTTATCATCATGTGACATGACAGAGACTGCAAACTGATACAAAAAAGGCAGAATTTTCCATTAATTACGATGATATAGCAGAATAATATATAGTTATTAAAATAACATTATTTTCTACTAATATGAAAGACTTCTGAGATATATTATTCTATAAGAAAAACATGTTGAAGAACAGTGTAGGTATGGTGTGCTACATTTTATGTAAAAGTAGCTGAAGGAAAGAATCTATATTTCTGTTTGCCTCTATAGGTATTAAAATTATGTATGGAAGAATATGTAAGAAACTAACATTCACGGATATTTACTGGGGGTGGGAGAAAGAAGGTAGATATTTAAAAAATAAATATATTAAAACCTGAAAATTGGCACTGGCATAAGAGGCTATCAGTATAAAAAAAGTAAAACTAGACCCTTAAAATCTCAAAACTAAATTTAGAAATATTACAAGCCTAAAGTGAAAGGCAAAACAATAAAGCGTTTATAAAATGCCAGGAAAATATTTTAATCACCTGGATTTAAGGAAAATCTTTTAAAATAAAAACAAAAAGTATTGCCCATAAATGAAAATGTTGATAAATTAGACATCAAAATTAAGAAATTGTATTCATCCTAAGTATTCTCACTCAAGTTTAATTTCCTCACTTATAAAAGGGGGTTGCATTCGTGATTCTCGCAAGCCAGAGACTTTATCTGCTACTTCCACGATCCTTATCAACATCTCAAATTAACCCTGCTTGTAGAGATTTGAAGTTCCAATTAGCTGTAGACTTGCTTTAGAAAAATTCCAACTACAGGTGATCATTTTTGCCGGCTGAGTAGAAAAGAATGTTGATGTCATTTACTATCAATTGCATTTGTCCCTTTTTATGAGTAAAATAATACAGACATCGGATTAAATTTCAAGGCTGTCTTAGAAAGACACATTACACCGAGAACTGGGAGATATTCTTTTCACTGATTATGTTACAGACACTAATGTTTAATATGACACATAAATCAGCAGAGGACAGAAGCAAGAGTCTGACATATTTTAAAAAGGAACCTAGCTTCTGTGTTTGACATATAGTTAGTGCTCAACAAATATTTGTTAAATGGTGAATGAATTTGAAAAATTGAAAAGCAGTTTTTGTCTCAAATGCTAATCTGAAGAGGTTCTAAGAATCAATGATTTTTGGTCATGATTTATGTTTCTGATTTAAATTGGATTTTCTAAAATGGTTAAAATTTGAGTAAAGTTATAAAACATTGTGAGACAAGAATGACAATTTTTAATTTGATAGTGCTTGAGCTGACATACTTAGGCAATCATTTTGAAAAGTTCACAAAAGTTGCAGCAAGCTTTGAAATATCTTTAACCCATTTTATTAAAACCATAATGTCAATGAACAACTCTAAGGAAGCTTTTCCTATGGGGGATACTTCTAGTTATTCCTATGGTTACATCGACTCTGATAAACTTTGTGACTCTGAAGTACAGTTTTATTAAGATGTTGAAGAAAGTCGAAGTCACATTGGTACTCTGACATAGCCTATACCTTAAACTTGTACAGGGTTGTATGTCAATTATATCTCAATAAAGTGAAAGAAAAAGTATTCTGATATAACCATTTGTTTAATACTTTTAAAAAGACATTAATTTGGTCAAATGAATATTTGGTTACTCTGGATTAGATAATTATAAATTGATCAACTGCTTCGGCATAGGAGAAATTAGAAAGACTTTTGTTTTCCTAGCTCCTCTTATTTAAGATTGAAAACAAAGGATGAAATTAGGTTTGTGTCTTCTGCTTTTATACCTTTTTATTTAATTAAATTAATTAATTTATTTAGGCTGCACTGTATGGCTCGTGGGATCTTAGTTTCCCGACGAGGGATTGAACCCTCACCCTCAGCAGTGAAAGCGCAGTGTCCTAACCACTGGACTACCAGGAAATTCCCTCTTATTCTTTAATAATGGTGGACAGACTAACTTAGACTGACCTTCCTGAGCCAGTAATCTAAGCTTGTACCTCAAGAAGGTAGAAGAAAATATCAAATTATATCTAGAGAAGGAGAAAAAGAAGAAATAATAAAAAGTAGAAATCTATGAAATAGGAAATAAATGTATAATAAAGAAAATGAATGAAATCAAAATTAATAAAATTAACAAAATCCTTAGCAATACAGACCAAGAAGAAAGTAGGTAAGGTACAGGCAACCAGTGCTAGGAATGGGAAAAGGGATATTACCATAGATCATCTCAATAGATGAGAAGTAAGCATTTGATGAAATTCAGCATTGGTTCATGATAAAACCTCTGGGTAAACTAGGAGTAGATAGAAACTTTCTTGGTCTGTCAAAGGGTAGCTAAAAAAGCCTGCAGCAGACCGTACTTCTCCATTGAGTTTGGGAACAAGGTAAGAAAAAAGTAATAGGTATAAGGACTGAAAAAAAAGAAATAAATCTGCCTTTATTTGAAGATAGGATTATGCACATAGAAAATTTAAAGGAATCTACAAATAAATTATTATAATTTATAAATCAGTTAAGAATACTAATTATCCAGAAATAAATGCAAAAAGCTTGGCCCAAGGCCTCTGTTAATGGACTGAACATTTGTGTGTCCCCCAAATTCATATGTGGAAACCTTAGCCCTCAGTGGGGCTGTCTAAGGAGGTAACTAAGTGTAAATGAAGTCAAGAGTGGGGCCCTGATCCTATAGGATTAGTGTCCTAATGAGAAGGGACTCGAGAGGGCTCTCTTGCTCTCTCTCCACTCATTCTCAGAGGAAGGACCCTGTGAAGAAAAAGTGGCCATCTGCAATCCAGGAAGTGACCCTCACCGAAGTGACTCAGCTGACACCTTGATCTTGGACTTTTCGAGAGAAAGTAAATGTCCATTGTTAAGCCACCCAGCTTGTGGTATTTTGTTACGGCAGCCAACACTGATTAATACAGCCTCTCTGCAGAAAACTATGAAAAAGTATTGCGAGCCATTAGGGTAGACCTAAATAAAGGGAGTAGTATAGCAGTTCATGGATTGGAGGATAATCATTTTCTTCCAAGTGATCCGCAAAAGTACTTCTCAAGCTTTACTGTGTACACAAATTTTACCAAGGGATCTCGTTTCATGTGGTTTCTGATTCAGGAGCTCTTATGCGTGGCCTGAGATTCCCCATTTCTAACAAGCTGGCAGGTGATGTTGATGCTGCTCTTTGAGCCACGCCTTGGCTACTAAAGGTGTACAGATTCAATGAAATCCCACCCAGGACCCTAGTACCCCCACCCCTTCCCTTCCTCCTCCTCTCTTCCTTTCTGTAATATTAACTAATGGTGTGACTTCCACAATTCGCATTACATGATCAGTTGCATTTCCTCGAATCCTCCTCCTGACTGCGATGGATTATTCTGGAGTAAGATTAGAGATTATTTCATTTCATCAGTAAATACTTCAGCGGGAATCTTTATAAAGCATATGTACAATGCAGTTATCACATCTAAAAAAATTGACGGGGACTTCCCAGGTGGTGCAGTGGTTAAGAATCCGCCTGCCAATGCAGGGAACATGGGTTCAATCTATCGTCTGGGAGGATCCCACATGCCACGGAGCAACTAAGCCTGAGTGCCACAACTACTGAAGCCCAAAAGCCTAGAGCCCATGCTCGGCAACAAGAGAAGCCACTGCAATAAGAAGCCTGTGCACTGCAATGAAGAAGAGTAGCTCCCACTCGCTGCAACTAGAGAAAGCCCACATGCAGCAACAAAAGACCCAACAGAGCCAAAATTATATATATATATAAATTGACACTACTTTTTAAAAAATCATCAAATATATAGAACGTTTTCAATTTTCCCCTCATTTCTTATAATTATTCATTAAGAAAACTAACGTAGTTTCTCTTTTCCTCCATGATATGGTTTGATATGTACCTCCACTTCCTCCACTACACATAAAATGATAGTAGATCTGGATGAGGCTTGATGAGATTTGGCTTTTTTTTTCTTTTCCCAAGAATACTTCATAGGTGGTGGTGTGTACTTCCCATGGCACCTAAGAGAAGGCACATAAAATCTGTTTCTGTTTTTCATGACATTAAGATTGATCAGCTTTTCACCTATTGGTTTTAGTAGCCATTGGTGGTATCTGACCACATCCATTATTTCATTAGGGGTTGCAAAATGGTGATATTCCAATTCTATCATTTCTTATTTATTTAGGTGGGATTCTTCTCCTAAAGAAGAATATCTCCTTATCATCTATTGTTATCCAGAGGTATAGTTCATACAGGAAAGGGGGAAAAATACTTGATTCTTTTCCTTTGTTTGCCAGTCATCAGAATAATGATTTGGTTCTCTGGCATTTGTAAAAGGTGACAATTTTTAAAAAAAATATCATTATCAACTCTGGATTTCCCACTTTTCCTATTTCAATTATTTGTAGATATCATTCTTTTCGATGTTTCATTTTCCATCTCTGGTCAGTGGGAGCCTTTTCAAGTTGCCTGGTGCATACTTTTGACACAACCCCAGTAAGTCTGCAGCTTCAGCCCTGTTCACTGCTTAGCATTTATATTCTTTTCTGATCTACAGAGATTTTTATATGGCTTTTGAGCTCAACTTTGGATTTTTGTCTTTTTGTCTTTACCCTTTATCATTGATTTCCTAACGAAGCAGAGTGGTGACTCAGTGCACCAGCTTGAGTGAAGCCTAAAAGAATTTTTGAAAGGATCACCCATTTGTAAGAGACCTTCAACCAAAAAAATGAAATTTCAGTGCCTGATAACATAAGACAAAATTTTCATGATCGTAAGACACCTGTAGGGAAATGAAAGGTCCAGAAAGGGTCAGGCTGAAGATGTGTGGTCTTGCTCATAGGGTGGAAGGAGGAACAGGAAGTCAGCACTCCATGTTTCCTACGTACATTTCCCCGCCATGTCAGCTGTAGGAAAGTGTTGATCATTCTCATTCTAGGATGTGAATTAGACCCTCTTGACAAGTTATTTTGTTTTAAGCTTTAGCTCAAAGGACTCTTCCAGGTAATGTTCACCCACAGATCCTTGGATGGGGTAACCTACATACCTGGTGTTGAGAATAAGCACAGGCAGGTAGAATGCTCTCCCACAGAGCTGTCCTATGAGGTGTATTCTTGTTGGACTGGGCTTCTCCTCTACGGTGACATATCCGATATCTTAAGTTCTCAAACTGATACTGTAGAAATAATCTGCTCATGTTCTATTTTTTAAAGAATCCCTTTATTTAATTTACATTAATTTTTGAATAGTTAATATTTAAAAGGATGTGTGTTTCTAGTTAAAGTGATTTCTTCTATGCTGAGAGAAACTGTCTGAAATATGTTTATTAATTTAAAAGGATAAATGTGCATGTGTGTTTAAAGTATTATTTTGGGTGTTAATGCTATCATCCTTATCTGGCATCACAAAAATCTCTGCCCTTTCTCCTTCCCAGATGTTCATGATTAAGCTTTTAAATTGGATCTAAGTAGCAAAAAAACAAAAATATACATCAATAAATTATTATTTTCTGAGGTACTCTTGAAATCTGAAAAATTTCTTCAAATTTACTATTTAAATTATTCTTAAGGTTGGAATAACTGAGCACTTTCTTTTGGTAGGAAAGATGCTAAAATTAATCCTAGACTGATATTGCATTTTTCTGAGGAGTATTATAATTTAAATTAATTCACCTTATGTTAGTTACTGGGATTGAAACAAGTTCAGTTTCTTTTGTGTGTATTACTTGAGTGGACAAGTCAGTTTCTTTTATGTGTATTACTTGAGTGGAGGTTCAGAGTAGTGCCATTAAAAAGTAATGTGAAAAAAAGATAACAAAGTATTTGACCGTTGATCATGCCTAGACGTGCTAGTTGTGTTGTGTATGAATCCACAAACACCAGACTTTGGAAAAGTGAGGTCTCACTGCATGGACTGGGTGGTTTTAATGTTGCAATGTTGACTGAATTCAGTTAATTTCCGCATAACATTCTTGTCTCTGCTGGAGTTATTTGCTAATAATGTCATTAAAATTTAAACTTAGGGTAATACTTTTTATGTATTTGAATTTTCAGATTTTGTGGAAAGGTGATCTAAAGCCAGGCATGATGTCTAGGAAACCAGGGTCTCTGCCTTGGTTCCTCCTCCTGTCACCTCCAGAAGCTTGCTGCAGGCGCTAGGAATATGACTGAGAAGGTGCTCCGATTTGGAGCTTAGTGGCACGTGAGATGACAGATCTACAATGACCGTGCTACCAACACCACAAGGTGGGTCACCTCTTTCATGCTGGGTAAAATGTGGTTCTGAATTGCCTTGTTCTTAGTTTTGAATCAGATAGTTTAGCTGCTTGCAGCTAAAGATTTAATCCCATCTTTTAAGTTTGCTTTTTACATTTTCCTCTGGTATTTTTAGTTATATGTGTTTTATTCTTGCTACAAATGTAATACGTGTTTATTGTAACTATTCAACATGAGAAAAATACAATGTGAAAAATGAATGCATTCAGCAATCTCATTGCAGCAGATGCTGTGGGTGGCCCCATCCACAACCACTCACACTTGTCAGTTTCATACACTTGTCAGTTTCATGCATCACTACAAGCACCAGAGATTCTTTGCCTGTGGACTTTGCTTGAGGGCCTGGTGTACCTCTGTTTGGGATGGTTGGAAGTGCTGGGGAATTAATAACCCTTGGGGTCCCTCCATCAGTGACTGACAGGATGTGTGAGTAAATATCTCAGCCTTCTTGCCTCTGGGTTGGGACAACTGAAGATAATGAAAGTTCTGCAGTCTCTCCCTGCATTCCCTGCTGGGATTAAGCTGAAGTTGCCCAGGGTAGCAACTTGCTGGAAAAACACACTTTCTAATGGCTTCCTTCCTTTCCTGGTTTCACTTCTCCACTCCCCCACTGAGGTTTCCGGAGATCACTTCCCAAATGATCCACTCATACTTGTTCCTTCTGAGAGGACCTAACCTAAGGTACCTATCATCCAAGGATGACACCATGGCTTTAAATTCTCACTCTTCTCACGTGGATATGAAGAAGCTACACTGTTTTAGGGACTTTCTTGAGTGCTCTTAGGATGGCAATTTAACTAGAGATCCTGTTCATTATTTAGAAACTGAGTCGGGTTGCCTGTTCCCTCTAGACAGTCATTTGTCTGGTTTCTCCAATGTGGCATTATTGGCATTTAGAGCTGGATAATTTTGTTGTGGGGGCTATCTTGTGCACTGAGGATGTTTAGCAGCATCCCTAGTTTCCAACCACTAGATGTCAGGAGCATCCCTTAACCGAACTGTGAGAACAAAAATGTCTTCAGACTGAGCCAAAATGTCTCTGGGGGCCAGTGTTGCCCCCAGATGAGAGCCACTGAGTTAGAGCAAGTACATGTGGATCTAATGTGAGTTTGTTTAGGGTACCTGAAGTCTTTTTGATCACCCAACAGGAAGGAAAAGACAGACTGAAGATGACCTGAAAAAAATCTTTGAGGTTACCACCTTGCATTGGAGCTACCTCCTCCCAATAAAATACATATAAAAGGTATATATTAGAAGAATTTTTGTATGGCAGTAAGGGTTCTTGGGTGGTGATACTTAGTCTGAGAGAAGCTAACATTTTTAGAGAAGGCGGCAGCTGGCAGGTGTCCTGAAATAACTTGGGAAGTTACCGTTGAATTTCGTAGAATGCACAGTGGATGGAGTTCTTCAATAAGAGGGAGAACATGAAGACCTGGGTTTTGGATTGAACAATCCAGGCTGTGAGCTGAGCAAAGGGTCTTATGCTGTAATTATGCCTTTGTATTCAAGGCTATGGGTCAAGCCTCCCTGGGAAGGGAAGGGAACAAACCCCTGTCTGGTGTGGTAGTGACATGGCATCGTCTCCCATAAAGAGCAAGTAAAGAGTGAATGCTCGGAGGGTGTCTAGGAGACAACTGGGCATGAGCTGGCACTCTTAGAGAAATGATATTACTAGGAGGGGCTTCATAAACCTGTACCCCAGGATGAGCCCTGGGCAGAGCAAAGTCTGGGGGTGCACTGAGCAGCAGGAATTGCCTAGGGGTTGCTTCCAGGAAGCAGGTAGATAAAGAGCACTTGATGTTTCTACCTGCTGCTCTTCTCTGGTTTGGTGCAGGGGAAACCCAATCCCAGGTGCAGAAGGGAAGCCAAGAATTCTTTCCACAAACAAGAGTCAATCAAATTACTTCCTAGAGTGACATAGGGTGGGGATTGGACAAGCATTTGACATACTTTGTTTTCACACTAGGTGTGATAAGATAAGACTGGGAAATTGCTGGGGAAAAGAGACAGATTGTCATCTAGTTATAGTTTAGAATTCTGGCCCCTCCCTCAGTTCTAGTGCTGGTTCTCAAAGGCTTGACCAATCCCTTTCATACACCCTGGGAACATAGTCCAGGCTTATCTGAGCTGTACCTTTACTCACCTCAAATATGAGATACCACTTCTCTTTTTCGAAGTGACTCCACCTTTTCCTGTGTTGAAAATTGCAGTGACTGATTCTATCCTCAACTTAGAATCTTCAGGGAAGGCACTGGTGTTCCTGGAATGTCAGTCTTTTCTAAACTTATTGGATTGGCGTGGGAAACAAGCTACTGCAGCCTCTGTTGCATGGTCTGCTGCCTTGATTCTCAAAATGTAGTTCCCAAACCAGCAGCAGCTCCATCACTTGGAAACTAGTGAGAAATGCAGATTCTGCAGCCCATCCCAGACCTGTTGAGTTAGAAACTCTGGAGGTGGGGCCCAGCAATCTGTGTTGCAACAGGTTCTCAGGGTGATTCTGGCTTGCACTCAAGTTTGAGAGTATTCGCCCACGTTATAGGGGAAAAGGCAAAGAGAGGATGTGACTTGCAGTCATCGGCTCCTGCCGGGATTCCTGCACCCAGGCAGGGTCCTTGTCTTCATCTGGTTGCCAGGGAGGCCCTGACATCAGGCCCTGAGGAAGATCACCCCTCCCATACCTCAGACCTCTGGGTAGAACCAGGAACACAGGCACGGGGAGTGAGAGTTCCTGGGACCAGGGAGCAAGGCCTGGCTAATCCCCAGTAACAGGCAAAGAACTCCCTTGTTGGAAACGTCATTGCAACTGCCTGCCGAACACGGTGCTGGGTGACCAGTGGTGCTGGCCTGTGGAAGTGCTTCCTCTGCCCGTTCCCTGAAACAAATAAGAACAATGGCCATCTTTAACCAGTTCCAATGATGTGCCAAGCATGTGTTAAATCAGCCCTGTGGGTGTAAATTTCACTTAACCATCATAGCAACTCTCTGTGGTGGGTACTTTTTATGGACTGAATATCTGTGCCCCTCAAATTTGTGTGTTGAAACCTCACCCCCCAATGTAATGGTATTTGGAAGTGGAGCCTTTAGGAGGTGATTAGGTTTAGATGAGGGTGGTCATGAGGGTGGATCCCCCACTGATGTGTCCTTATAAGAAGAAGAGACCAGAGCCCCCTCTCTCTCCACCGTGTGAGGACACAGTGGAAAGGGGACGTCAGCAAGCCAGGAAAAGCAACCTCAGCAGAATGTGACTCTGCTGGCCGCCTGATCTCTCCAGGCTCCACACATGTGAGAAATAAACCACCCAGCTTTTGGTATTTTGTTATGGCAGCTAGAGCTGATACAATACTATTATTATCCCATTTTATAAATGAGAAAAGAGGTTCAAAAAGACCTGTCCTGTTTCACCCAGCTAGTGAGCAGCAGAGTAGGCTTGGTTATGGCCTGTGTGATTCTGTCCTTGTCAACCTGAAGGTCCCCATCTCCTGGGGGATTGAGGGTTTCAATCCCTCAGCGGCTTTTGGCTGGAATCTTAGTGATGGGGCCCTCTTGTCTCACCTATCACCCATGCCTGCCTTGGGGCCTTCCTCAGTGATCCAGGCCTCGATTTCCCTGGGTGCTTCCTCCTGACTCCACAAAGTTGTCCAGTTTGGGGAGGAGCTGTATTAACCTGCTCTGTTCAGAATCACTCTAAGGCCCTTGCACGGGCCTCTGTTCCCTCTCTTCTCTTGCCCCTCCCCCATGAACCCACTCTCTCCTGGTGACTTGTTCAAGTACCACAGGGCAGACTCTCTGCTCTGAGAAGGCCGTTCTCTACCACTCAAGACCATGCTCTCTCATCTGGAGGCTGCTTTTATTCACTCTCAGCAGACTGAGGCCCGGCCTGTCCACGAGAAGGTGGAGTGCCGTATCTGGGCACGTGTGGTCTGCGTTTGCCTCACTTCTTTGGTGAGTCCAGCACTGGAACCCCTGTGTGTTGTCACTCAGTGAGGCTAGAGAGGAATTCTGAGCAGAAGGGCCCAACCAGGTAGCTTTTATGACGGAGGATAGACTCTGTGTGTGTGTGTGTGTGTGTGTGTGTGTGTGTGTTGCTTGAGGGGTGCTATTGGCAGAGAGGGAATGCTGCTAGGATGTATCTGTGTTTGTGTTGACATTTCATGTTTGCAAAACCTCACAGCTTGATGTGTTGATCCAATAAAATCATCCAGGGAGTGAAATAAAAATACCCAGAAGACTGGTGGGCAGGAGAGCTGACTCTGTGTGAAAGACACCAGAAAACTCTTCTTGTCACCCAAAGCATTGCTAGAAGGAAAACAAAACAAAACAAAACAATAGTCGAGGGAAAAAGACCGAGCAGGCTGTAGGAGGGTGGGCAGCCCTGTGTTTGCCTTGGGCCTCTCATGATAGGCTTTTATACTTTTAAAGCGGATTGGCACAGAACTTATTAACACATTAGGAAGTGTTCGTTCCTTGAAATATTTTGGACATTATACCAACTTTTTCTAGGGGGTTGTTGAAAGGACTCTATTATATCAGGTTGGCTTGGAACCCAGGAAATGAGCTGGCACTCTTCAAAGTTAATCAAACATCACCTGTCATAGGATTTGCAGGTGTGATTCAGTTCCTGCAAAGAAAATATACAATAGGAGGCCAGGGCTGAGAAGCCAGCCCTTTGGCAGGCCTAATGAGCGTGCTCCGAGCAGCCTGCAGTCTCCTGTGTGCTGTCTAGGTTCGAAGTGATTTGTTTGTGGGAGGATCAGACCTGCTACCCTCAGCACAATGCAGACCGCTGTCACCCCGGGAAGTGCAGGAGAACCCCCTGTTTTTTCCCTGGGGCTGGTTGCAGGTTACCCTACAGATGTGCTTTAACATCACAAATGACTTTTATCTTCAAAAAGAGGGGAATTTTATTGACAGGTTCATGGCAGTGGTGGTGGCAGCACCGGTCAAAATCTGAGGCTTTTTTTCTAGATGAGGTAGACACCAGGGGTGACAGGGAATATTGAAGCCGAGTGCTGTTGTGTTCAGAATCTCACCTCCCCAAACCATCTGTTGCCTACAGGATCTGCCCCCCAGGAAGCAGAGCAGGCTGATTGATGCCCCCTGGATGAGGGGCTCCCACCTCGGCATATCTCTCCCAGCCTTTCTCTTGCATGAAATTCCTTTTGAAGATGATGATGTGTTCATACTTCAGGTAAAACAGTGATTTTTCAATCTTTTTGGTCACAGGAACTCTTAATACTTATTTGTTTCAGTTGTTTATACCTATTGACATTTATCACATGACAGGGGTCAGCAAACTGTGGCCTGTGGGCCAAATCTAGCCCACGACTGTTTTTTGTACATAAAATTTTAGCGGAACACAGCCAAGCGCATTTGTTTATGTATGGTTCTTTAGCGCTCTAATGGGAGAGTTGATTAGCTGTACTAGAGACTCGCTGGTGAAGTTTAAAATATTTATTATCTATACCTTTATAGAAAAAGTGTGCTGACCCCTAATATAAAAAGTAAAATGAGAAATGTTTGAAATATTTATTTATTAATTCACTTAAAAAATCAATAATAAAACCATTACAAGAAAACAGATTTTTTTTTAAATTGAAAAATGTCCACACTTTCCAAAAGAAAACAAAACAAAAAACACTTAGTGAGACTCAGAGTGGCATTGTTTTCCATTTCTGCAAATTCCTTTGATGCTTGGCTTAATAGGAGCGGCTCAATTCTCATCTGCTTTCTGCATTTAATCTATTGTGGTATGTTGCTTTCTTTGAAGTTGGTGAAGAAAATCCAGTCCCGTAAAGGTATGTAGTTAGAAAAGGGAGGAGTATTTTAGTAGTCATTTCAGATATTTATGGATATTTCCCTTTGATTACAACAAATCTTGACAAGTGGTAATTTCTAGGAGGCTGCTTGTAGAATCTGAAACCATAGCAATGAAAATTTCATACTCTGTTACGTTAAAATCCACTGGTCTAAATTGCACTTTGAATGGTTCTTATACCCATGTAAGATTTTTGTAACATCATGCATTAATTATTTGGAAAATATTCATTCATTGAGTTGTTCATATCTTCCAAATGTTGACATATTTTATTTTGTATCATATCAAAACATCCCACTTGTTAATATCCCCATCGAGCTCATTAAAAGAGTCTTTAAGCTGTCACATGCATGATGGTGCATATAGTTTTCCAAAATTCTAATTTTTTCTTGAAAGCTCAAATTTTATAATTGACATCAAACTCTGCCAGTTGTTTTCCTTGTCGAGATCCGCTCATTTCATTCACTTTCAAGAAAATGTCTGCCAAATACTCAAATCTGTATAACCATAGTTTGTTTGTCAGTCAAACTGGTGTCCCATTTAAAAAAAGACTAATTCAGTTTGCAATTGCACAAGAGCATTTCCCAGAGACAACTATTCAATATGCAGAAGTGCTTTATGTGTATTTCTTATGTATTCACACAACATATTATATAAAACATATATATATATACTCAGAGGTTGTAATTTAATAAAGTTAATACTTCTTACAGCTTCATAAAGACATTTTTAAAGTAAAAGTGTTTTTTCTTTCTTGTGAGTATATGGTGGAAAAGAGTACAGTGACAGTATGAGGCCACTGCCTTGACATATGAGAAGGCACCAGCAATTTTACCCTCCCCCTCATTGCTTTTGGATCATCAGTGTGAATGTCGATGTAGTGAAAAAGACAATTAACATCTTACTATTATTATGAAACAGATCTGACCTTGTGGATCTTTTTTTTAATTGAAGTATAGTTGATTTACAATGTTGTGTTAATTTCTGCTGTTCACCAAAGTGATTCAGTTATACACAAGTACATATGTATACATAGAAATATATATGTATATATATGCATATATGTGTGTATATATATCCACATAAGTATATATACGTATATACACACATAAGTTCTTTGGTGGGTGGTGCAGCCACTATGGAAGATAGTATGGAGGTTCCTCAAAAAACTAAGAATAGAATTCCCATATGACTCAGCAATCCCATTCTTGGGCATGTATCTGGACAAAACTCTAATTCAGAAAGATACATACACCTCTATGTTCACAGCAGCACTATTCACAATAGCCAAGACATGGAAACAACCTAAACGTCCATAAACAGATGAATGGATAAAGAAGTTGTGGATCTTTGAAAGTGTGTCCATGGGCCATACTTGGAGAACCTGCTGAGGTAGAAAGGAACAAACTGAATTAAATTCTGCTGGTTCTAGGAGATGCCTTACGGTGAAAGTTTCCACAATTAAGTCCTGTTGGGAAAATGCAATGCATTGTATCACATTGTTGGAAATTCCCAGTGCTATTGGGTTTTAAAGGCTCTGAGAAGTCCTTGAGAAAATAAATGTCTTTGAACTCGGGATTTTTAAACTCATTTGGGCAAAACATCCATTTCTCTTTTTCTTTTTCTTTTTTTAAACAGACAATAAACTGCATATATTTAGGGTATACAATTTGGTATTTTTTTCTTATTAATAATGTATATATGGCAATCCCAATCTCCCAATTCATTCCCCCCCAACCCTCCCCACTTTCCCCACTTGGTGTCCATGTGTTTGTTCTCTACATCTGGTCTCTATTTCTGCCTTGCAAACTGGTTGATTTGAACCATTTTTCTATATTCTGCATATATGTGTTAATATACGGTATTTGTTTTTCTCTTTCTGACTCACTTCACTCTGTATGACAGTCTCTAGGTCCATCCGTGTCTCTACAGATGTCCCAGTTTCATTCTTTTCTACAGCTGAGTAATAGTCCATTGTATATATGTACCACATCTTTTTTATCCATTCATCTGCTGATGGACATTTAGGTTGCTTCCATGTCCTGGCTATTGTAAATAATGCTGCAATGAACATTGAGTGCATGTGTCTTTTTGAATTATGGTGTTCTCTGGGTATATGCACAGCAGTGGGATTGCTGGGTCATATGGTAACTCTATTTTCAGTTTTTCAAGGGACCTCCATACTGTTCTCCATAGTGGCTGTATCCATTTACATTCCCACCAACAGTGCAAGAGGGTTCCCTTTTCCCCACACCCTCTCTAGCATTTACTGTTTGTAGATTTTCTGATGATGCCCATTCTGACTGGTGTGAGGTGATACCTCATTGTAGTTTTGATTTGCATTTCTCTAATAATTAGTGATGTTGAGAAGCTTTTCATGTGCCTCTTGGCCATCTGTATGTCTTCTTAGGGGAAATGCCTATTTAGGTCTTCTGCCCATTTTTTGATTGGGTTGTTTGTTTTTTTGATATTGAGCTGGATGAACTGTTTAAATATTTTGGAGATTAATCCTTTGTCTGTTGATTTGTTTGCAAATATTTTCTCCCATTCTGAGGGTTGTCTTTTCATCTTGCTTATCATTTCCTTTGCTGTGCAGAAGCTTTGAAGTTTCATTAGGTCCCGCTTATTTATTTTTGTTTTTATTTCCATTACTCTAGGGGGTGGATCAAAAAAGATCTTGCTCTTATTTGCGTCGAAGAGTGTTCTTCCTATGTTTTCCTCTAGGAGTTTTATAGTGTCTAGCCTTACATTTAGGTCTTTAATGCATTTTGAGTTTATTTTTGTGTACGGTATTAGGGAGTGTCCTAATTTCATTCTTTTACATGTAGCTGTCCAGTTTTCCTAGCACCACTTATTGAAGAGGCTGCCTTTTCTCCATTGTATATCCTTGCCTCCTTTGTCATAGATTAGTTGACCATAGTTTATCTCTGGGCATTCTGTCCTGTTCCATTGATCTATATTTCTGTTTTTGTGCCAGTACCATACTGTCTTGATCACTGTGGCCTTGTAGTATAGTTTGAAGTCAGGAAGCCTGATTCCACCAACTCCGTGTTTCCTTCTCAAAACTGCTTTGTCTATTCGGGGTCTTTTGCATTTCCAT
Organism: Hippopotamus amphibius kiboko; assembly: GCF_030028045.1. Lineage (NCBI taxonomy): Eukaryota > Metazoa > Chordata > Mammalia > Artiodactyla > Hippopotamidae > Hippopotamus > Hippopotamus amphibius. The sequence goes on from NC_080192.1 coordinate 91,618,971, forward strand.
ACAAATCGTAAAATGTCTTGTTCTAGTTCTGTGAAAAATGCCATTGGTAATTTGGTAGGGATTGCATTGAATCTGTAAATTGCTTTTGGTAGTATATTCATTTTCACAATATTGATTCTTCCAATCCAAGAACCTGATATATCTCTCCATCTGTTTGTGTCTTCTTTGATTTCTTTCATGAGTGTCTTATACTTTTCTGAGTACAGGTCTTTTATCTCCTTAGTTAGCTTTATTCCTAGGTATTTTATTCTTTTTGTTGCAATGGTGAATGGGATTGGTTCCTTAATGTCTCTTTCTGATCTTTCATTGTTAGTGTATAGAAATGCAAGAGATTTCTGTGTGTTAATTTTGTATCCTGCAACTTTACCAAATTCATTGATTAGCTCAAGTAGTCTTCTGGTGGCATCTTTAGGATTTTCTATGTATAGTATCATGTCATCTGTGAACAGTGACAGTTTTACTTCTTCTTTTCCAATTTGGATTCCTTTTATTTCTGTTTCTTCTCTGGTTGCTGTGGCAAGAACTTCCAAAACTATGTTGAATAGTAGTGGCGAGAGTGGACATCCTTGTCTTACTCCTGATCTTAGAGGGAATGCTTTCAGTTTTTCCCCATTGAGAATGATGTTTGCTGTGGGTTTGTCATATATGGCCTTTATTATGTTGAGGTAGGTTCCCTCTATGCCTACCTTCTGGAGAGTTTTTATCATAAATGGGTGTTGAATTTTGTTAAAAGCTTTTTCTGCATCTATTGAGATGATCATGTGGTTTTTATCCTTCAATCTGTTAATATGGTATATCATCACATTGATTGATTTGCATATACATTTCTCTTTTTCTTTTTTCTTTTTGGCTGCATTGGGTCTTCATTGCTGCATGTGAGCTCTCTCTAGTTGTGGTGAGCGGGGGGTACTCTTCATTGCCGTGTGTGGGCTTCTTAGTGCGGTGGCTTCTCTTGTTGCAGAGCACAGCCTCTAGGCACACAGGCTTCAGTAGTTCCAGCACATGGGCTCATTAGTTGTGACGCACAGGTTTAGTTGCTCTGCAGCATGTGGAATCTTCCCGGATCAGGGATTGAACCTATGTCTCCTGCATTGGCAGGTAGATTCTTAACCACTGCACCACCAGGGAAGTCCTCTCTTTTTTTTCCCCCCCAATACTTTATTAACCATTTACAATAAAATGTTATGAAATATCAGAAATACCTTAAAGTCATTAAACAGCTCATGTTTAAAACTCTTCCTACATGATATTGATACTTTCTTTTAATAAAATGCACTATTCATCACATTTGCATTGGAATGTCAGTGATTTCTTAAAATTAGTTTGCTGAGATTTTATTTAATTATGAAAAGATGTTGAGCTTTATCAAATATTTTTTTCTGTACATTCTAACATATTCGTATGATACCATGACTCTAAAGTGTGAATGTAGTGGATTTACTGGATGTATGATCACTTTTATTTATGCTAACTTTGGCCTAGGGATGTATTGTGTATTACTAACTTCGCATTTCTCTTTGTCAATACATGTGATTACTCTTTGAGAAACCATGGCCTTCTGGGCATACATGGGTGTTGGGCTTCCTGAAAGCAAGTGTTGATGGGCTGGGAGTGAGGTGTGGGGTTCAGAGAACAGGTGGAGCCTGGGGCTCTCAGAGAAGGACCCTGGTCTTAGACCACCCCTGGGGTGTTTTCTCTTCCTTTCTGGGCTGGGTTCCTGACAGTAAAGCCAGTGACTGAGCCCTTGGAGAGTATGCAACAGCCTTAAACCTCCTGCCTAACTTTGGGTCCATGTGCCCACTTCTCTTGCAGGATGCCCGCAGGTCCGCAGAATTGCATTTTTCATGTTGCTGGGTGGATTGTGAAGAGTTGGGTATGTCTCAGGGGCATTTGGCAGAGAGGGGTTTGTTTCTTCCCGCTCCCATTTGTGTTTGCAGATCTAGAACCGCAGCAGCCTGGTCCTGGGGTCTTGTGATAATCGGGTGCAGCCACTTTTCAACTGTGACAGGCTGGGGACCTCTGAGATGGTGTAGGCCCCTCTAAGGGCCATTCTCCTGAGGATTTACTCTGTACAGCCCATCGTCTGAGAAGAAAATTCTCCTTCTAAGGAAAAATACCAAGTGTGATGATTCATCCTCAGTGAAGTTGAACTTCTGAGCTTTCTTCCTCTGTTGCACTTCCTTTCCCCCCAGGACAAATACCTCTTGTCAATTTATATACACACTCCTGGGCTGTGGCTTCCCCAAACTGCCCTAAGCCTCTGTGCCTGCATAGTTTAAACAGATTCATGTCATGGTTTTTCCTACAGATAATATAATGACAAAGCTACAAAGGGAGTGTATGCTGTTTCTGTACAAAGTCTTTTCAAATGTCCACCCAGACCCAGGTATTCCATCCTGTGCATGGTCCCTTCTCTGGTTGATGCCACCAAAGTCATGGTGTGATTCTGGGCAATCACTTCAGGAGCCTTTTGTTGGGCATCCACTGTGGGCAAGGTGTTCTCCTAAGGGTGTACATGGTGGGGGTGGGGTGGGGATGGGGGGTGGGGCTGGAGAACAAAGCCGATCAAACCTCCCAGTGTGGGAAGGTGAGATGTTCACAAATATCCCCAGTGCAGGGGGAAGAGAGGGAGTGAAGCAGGAGCTGGGAGGGCAGAGCAGGGGCACTTTCCACCAGGAAGATCCCAGGAGACTGCCTGGAGAAGGTGGCATTTCTGGTGGCCTTTGAAGGTTGACCAGAAGGCTGCTGGGACAGGGTTTGTGTGAATGTCAGAGGTGTAGAGTGGGAAGGCCCCTGCACCCTGATGTGTGGGTCAGGCTCAGGGGAAGGGAGGGAGGTACGGACAGGGTTGGGAGGAGACCGGGGAGAACGCACGAGGGCTGTTAGCCAAGAGGTGAGAGGGAATCAGGGCGTTGGTGGTGGGACAGCAAAGGCAAGGGAGGAACAAGCCTCCTAGATAGCTTCCTCCATAAGAGGGAAGACAGCAGTATCAAGCAGTATCAGCAGTATTTCGTCTTGTGAAACTGAAAACCACAGCCACAGAAAGATAGAGAAAATGAAAAAGCAGAGGACTTTGTACCAGATGAAGGGACAGGATGAAACCCCAGAAAAACAACTAAATGAAGAGGAGATAGGCACCCTTCCAGAAAAAGAATTCAGAATAATGATGGTGAAGATGATCCAGGACTTTGAAAAAAGATTGGATGCAAAGATCGAAAAGTTTACCAAAGATCTAGAAGAATTAAAGAGCAAACAAACAGAGATATGCAACACAATAACTGAAATGAAAAGTACACTGGAAGGAACCAACAGCAGATTAACTGAGGCAGAAGGGTGAATAAATGACCTGGAAGACAGAATGGTGAAAATTACTGATGTGGAAAAGAATAAGGAAAAAAGAATGAAAAGAACTGAAGACAGCCTAAGAGACCTCTGGGACAATGTTAAACGCACCAACATTCGCATTATAGGGGTCCCAGAAGGAGAAGAGAGAGAGAAAGGACTCAAGAAAATATTGGAAGAGATTATAGTTGAAAACTTCCCTAACATGGGAAAGGAAATAGCTACCCAAGTCCAGGATGCACAGAGAGTCTCAGGCAGGATAAACCCAAGGAGAAACATGCCAAGACATACAGTAGTCAAACTGGCAAACATTAAAGACAGAGAAAAGTTATTAAAAGCAACAAGGGAAAAACGACAAATAACATACAAGGGAACTCCCATCAGGTTAACAGCTGATTTCTCAGCAGAAACTCTCCAAGCCAGAAGGGAGTGGCATGATATATTTCAAGTGATGAAACGGAAGAACCTACAACCAAGAATACTCTACCCAGCAAGGATTTCATTCAGATTCAATGGAGAAATCAAAAGCTTTACAAACAAGCAACAGCTGAGAGAATTCAGTACCACCAAACCAGCCTTACAACAAATGCTAAAGGAACTTCTCTAAGCGGGAAACATAAGAGAAGAAAAGGACCTACAAAAACAAAGCCAAAACAATTAAGGAAGTGGTAATAGGAACATACATGCTGATAATTACCTTGAATGTAAATGGACTAAATGCACCAACCAAAATACACAGACTGGCTGAATGGATACAAAAACAGGACCCATATATATGCTGTCTACAAGAGACCCACTTCAGACCTAGGGACACATACAGACGGAAAGTGAGGGGATGGAAAAAGATATTCCATGCAAATGGAAATCAAAAGAAAGCTGGAGTAGCAATACTCATATCAGATAAAAGAGACTTTAAAATAAAAAATGTTTCAAAAGACAAGAAAGGACCCTATATAAAGATCAAGGGATCCATCCAAGAAGAGGAGATAACAAATATAAATGTATATGCACCCAATATAGGAGCACCTCAATACATAAGGCAAATGCTGACAACTATGAAAGAGGAAATTCAAGGCAGAAATAGAGACACGGATGTAGAGAACAAACATATGGACACCAAGTGGGGAACATGGGGAGGGTTGGGGGGGGGGATGAATTGGGAGATTGGGATACCAAATTGTATACTCTAAATATATGCTGTTTATTGTCTGTTAACTGCATCTCAATAAAAGTTCTTGAAAAAAAAGGCAAGGGAGGGCGATTCTTAGTGTCCTTCTCTGTGAATTATTGGGACATCAGACTGGATCTGTGGGGGTGGAGAGGGCAGCGGGGTGGGACCAAAGGGCTCCAGGTCCCAGCCCAGTTCATTTGAGCACACCTGATTTTACTTGTTCTAGACTTTGCATTTGGGCACCTGACTCATTCAAACCAAAGATTCTGCTGCTTAAAAAACACACTGAAAATCACCAGGCAGCATGTCTGCTAAGGCGCCTCCCATCTTTAAATAGATCCCATACACTTTGGTAACCTCAACTTCCTGATGCTTTCTGGGTATTTTCTTATGATTCTCAAGCATTTGGCCTTTTGTCCATACTCAGTGACAAGCTTCTAGAAGGCAGGGAGCATCTAAATACGCTGATTGTTGTTAAAACACCCAGCATGCGTGTGACTACAGGCCTTCCCTTACTGCTGCTGGGGTTCCGCCGCCGGTACTCTGAGCAGGCTTCTGAGTTCCCATCGTTTCACTCTCTCTGAAGACTGGCTGGTGGGTGCAAAACAGGTTCAAGGAAAATGACACTGAACTTGGCAGGAGACCTGGGTTCTAATTCTGCTTGCCACTTCCTAGCCCTGGGACTGGGTCATTCACACAGGCTCTGCTGTTCTTGGTTTCATTTTCAGTGAAATAAAAGGGCTTTTTTTTTTTTTTTTAAAGCCATGTTTCCCAAATGCGACCACGGAAACTAGGATGACTATAGTGTGTCCAGACTGTCCTGCATGTTATAGGCTGAAGACATCATGTCTTGTACATATGTAATTATTTTTCAGGTGTACTCAGAAGTGGTTGTGACTTAGAAAATGCAGGTTCATTTTAAAGTGCTATTGCGTTCCTAGGGGCTGTTCATGGCAAATGTCATAGAGACTAACGTTTATTACATTCTTGCTAGTTGTGAATTATGGGAAGTGCCTGTCTCAGGTTGGACTCTCAAGCCCAGAGAAGAGAATTCGTATGCAGGGGACTCATAGGATTTCTCTGAGAATGGAAGAGGCAGGGCAGAAGAAGAGAAGAAACCAAACAGGGGTGTAATTTCAGGTGAAGTCCCAGCCTTGGCCTGATTGTGTGGGGGGCTCCTGAGTGTAAATTACATTGTGCCTATCAAACATACATTGTACATCTGCTTTAATTATTAGAGAAAAGGACACATTGGCCAAAAGTAGAGAATGTCCACGTTAAAAATAAAGATGAAATACCTCTCTTCCTGGGATGCCAATGGTGGTCCTCCTTTAACGATAAGACTCCCTTCCCAGGCACCAAGGCCATACTGCCTCGCTGTGCAACATGCTGGTGTGTTCTTTTTCTTTTTTTTTAAATCTTGAAGAAATGTATCTCTGACTTGTTTAATGTTCTGTGCTCTGACAAGGTATGAAACTGTGCTGGAAACCATACTTCCCCAGAGCAGTTTCTGAGTAATCTGGGAAGTAGGCTTCTGGCCTAGTCCTCAGTTTGGCTCAAATAAAACTTTCTCTTCTTATTACTGATTGTTTATTGATTATTTTCACTGACAAATCCTTACAACAACCTTGGGAAGTAAGTGTCATTGTCTCCGATTTACAGGAAACTGAGGCCCAGAGAAGTTAACAAACTTGCCGATGGTCACACAGCTATTAAGTGGCAGACCCGAGATTCAAAGCAAGAGGCCCGTGCTTTTACCACCATACTGCGCAGTGCTTACTGCTTCCCCAAATACAGCAGCTGTCATGTGTGTAATCAAGAAAAGTTGGGGAAAGAGTGAACAAGATATTGGGGGTTCTGTGTGGTGGTCTAACATTCGATGACATCATAATTTCTTGCCCCAGTTTGTGCGTTGATTTCAAAGCAATTTCAGGGGGCAATTTGGATTTCAGTTATTTTCTGTCTTAATCATTCTGACTGAAGCAATTTAAATCAAAATCAAAAGGTCCCACCATAGTTGGTTAATAGCTATGAAAACCATGGCCAGAGGTGAAAGATTTTTAAAGAACTACAAGGTATTTCTGTTGGCAGAATAATTGAGAGATGGCTGTTTGGGCGGGAAACAAAGCAATCTGGAGTTCTAGTTTCAGCAAAATGATTTAATTGACATCATATGCTTCCCAATCACTGTAGCAGACTGGGAAGGTGGCTTTTAAGTGGGGGACACGTGGAAAGGTGCAAGATGGCAGATTCCTAAATATGGCAAAGGGAGAAGATTGCCTTCTAGTCAATGTCAAATTCTTGGCATTAATTTCTCTTTCCCTCTGTAATTCTGTGTTCATGAGGATAGTGACACAAAGCTCCCATGGGGCCGCTTTGAGAATGCCACGGGCGGTGAAGCACTCTACAACCATGCAGTGTGCAATACAGTCAATTGTCGAGGGAGCTTGGGGGCGGTGGCGGGGCAGGGGGTCTACAGTGGTTCTCAGTCAGGGACAGTATCCTTGCCCTCCCTGAGGGTTTTTGAAAATATGGGAGGAAACACAAGGAATAGGTTGTCACATGGTGAGTGTATGTGAGCTACTGGTGTCTGGTTCCCAGGGGACTAGTGGTGCTAAATATCCTGCAATGCACAGACAGGCCCACTTGAGGAAGAAGTCTCACGTTAAATGCTGATGACACCAACACTGAGAAACTCTGGGAGAAGTGATATGAAGAAAGTGAATCATCTTCAAGTTTGAGACACAATGGCCCGTGAAATGACTGACACTTTTCCCTGTACCTCTGGAAGACCACATGTGAAATTAGGGGGAGACCAAGCATCTCAGCAGTTAAGGCTGCTCAGGATGGACTTGCCCTTTTCTTTGATAGTGAGCTCCCCATCACTGGAGGTATTCAAGAAGTGGCCTGTTGACCTCATGGAAGGCATATTGTGAAAGGGATATCCAGCCTGAAGAGGAAGATGGGTTAGAAATCAGAGGTTCCCAACCTTTTGGACGCCAGGGACCAGTTTTGTGGAAGACAGTTTTTCCACAGGGTGGGGGGGTGTGTGTATGGTTCAGGAGGTAATGTGAGCAATGGGGGGTGATGAGGACAAGTAGATGAAGCTTCGCTCGCTCCCTGCCACTCACTTTCTGCTGTGTGGCCCGGTTCCCAACAGACCGTGGACCTGCACTGGTCCACCGCCTGGGGGTTGGGGACCCCTGGATTAGATGATCTCTGAAATGTATCCTAGTGCCAAGATACAGGGATTCTTTTTATGGTTTCTTCTCAGAATTCCAAGTGAGGTATGGGAAGAAAGGAGTTAAAACTGAAAATCACACATGTATGTGAAGTCTAGTCTGAGAGATAGGAGGTTGGACTGAAAGAACATGAGTCTAGCATTGAGATAAAGGAGAAAGCACATCGTATTGGAAAGACCTCCGGGTTAGGAGTCAGCCAGCCCTGATTCGTCTCCACTGTGAGCTCGCTGGTGAGTGTGGTGCTGCGCTCATCACGTTTCTCTGCATCTGTCAGGTGATGGTGCTCAATGGTTCCGCGCTCAGAACCTATGATTCTGTAATTTGAGGGTAGACCACGTTCTTTAACATAATTCTACTATGGCCTTAGATGAGTACTTCATTATTTTTTCCCAATACATGAGATAAAAATAATGTCTATTTGTTTTTTTTCTAATTCACAAGGAAATGGAATCCAGTAAGCTTGATGGCCAGAATACCTACCTTAAAAGTAGAAAAGATAGTAAAGTAAGTGTCATTTTGATATTCTCCTTCTCTAACATCACCCTATGAGGTCTGGTACCAGTCTTGCATCCTTCACAAATCCTTGATACCCTTATGTTTGGAGCCCTATGCCTCATCATAGCAAACATAATATTCTCACATCCACATTAAATAAAAATTACATATCACACTATGTTTTTTATTCTGATAAAATGTTTTATAAGCATTTAATTAAATTGTAATGACTATATTTTGCAGATGACATATATATATATTTTTTTGGATCTCAAACCTTTTTGGTAGGCCCTTTAAAAGCTCAGAGATACTCGTCACTGCAACTAACAAAGCTTCGTAAATGTCTTTAGAGAAAATACACTGGTCAACTGGTAGAAAGAAAAAATTCCTTTCTCAGAGCCTCCCTCTATGCCCCAATAGGCTAGCCCTTTTCTTTATTTATTCATTTATTTATTACTTATTTATTTTAGCATCAAAAAAACTTTATTTATTTATTTTGGCTGCTCTGAGTCTTAGTTGCACATGTGGGATCTTCATCGCTGCCTGTGGGTTCTTTAGTTGCAGCATGTGGGATCTAGTTCCCTGATCAGGATTGAACCCGGGCTCCCTGTGTTGGGAGTGCAGCATCTTAACCACTGGACCACCAGGGAAGTCCCAGCTAGCCCTTTTATGTCAAGATGGATCTGGGTGCAGGAAAGGAGGCCATGGGGAGGCCATTGGTAATGGCCAAATGCCTGCAGCTAATTTGTAGGTACCTGTGAAAAGTCGTGAGTGTGTGTGCATATGTGTGTGTGTGTGGCAGTGAGAGTGACAGATGAGGATGCTGAGGAGTAAAGGGACATGAGAGAAAGGACAGCACAGGGTCAATGATAGGGCATGGTAAGCAGAGTTCTGAGATGGCTTTCAAAATACTCACCCCTAGTGTACACACCCTGTATAATCCCTCTCCCCCTTCCCCCATGAGTGTGTGATCATGATGAGATTTCACTCCTGTGATTAGTTTATGTTATGTGGCAAAGGTGAATGGGTTTTGTAGATTTAATTAAGGCCTTTAATCAGTTGACTTTAAGTTATCAAAGGAGAGATGATCCTGGGTGGGCCTTACCTAATCAGATGAACCCTCTAAAAGGAGGTCTAGAGGTCAGAGATGGAAGAGGTTAGAGACACTCTCCTGTTGGCCTTTGTACAGACTGAATGCTTGTGTCCCACCCCTCCCCCCAGTCGTATGTGGAAGCCTTGATCCCCAATGTGATGGTTTATGGGCTGGGGTCTTTGGGAGGTCATTAGGGTTAGATGAGGTTGTGAGGGTGGGGCCCTATGATGAGATTAGTGCCCTTATAAGAAGAAACACCAGAGAGTTCCTCCCCACCCCACCCCACATGTGCAAGGTCATGTGAGCCCACTGGCAAGGAGGTGGCTGTCTACAACCCAGCTGGAGAGCTCTCACCAGAACCTGAACATCATGCTGGCACCCTGATCTCAGACTTCCAGCCTCCAGTACTGTGAAAAAATAACTTTCTGTTGTTTAAGCCACCCAGTCTTTGGTATTTTGTTATGGTAACCTGAGTAGACTCATTTAGCCTTGAACAAGCAAACTACCATGTTATTAAAGAGCTGTGTGGCAGGACTAGCAGGTCTTTAGAAGCTGAGATCCTCAGTTCTACAGCTTCATGGGTCTGAATTCTGTCAACAGCCAGTGAGCTGGGATGGGAATCCTGAGGTAGGTCTAGATGAAAATGCAACCTTGTGAGACCCTGGGCAGAGAACCCAGGTAAGTGATGCCCAGTCTCCTGACTCATGGAACTGTCAGATAATAAATGAGTGTGAAATGAAGTCACTAAGTGGGTGGTGATTTGTCACATAGCATAGAAAATTGATGCATAGTGCCTGTTGGAGTGCTGCCTTTGCTCAGGACAAGACAGAATTTTGGTGGGGAGAAAAACCTGTTTTCCCTCACTTTCCTCCTTAGTATTACTCAGCTGAATTTTTGCATCTATATGATTTACAGTATATTTCTTTCAGGAAAAGCAAGGAGAGTCTGCATTGGCTTCATCATTAAAAGCGCAGCTAACCACGGACTCCATGTGTGATGGAATTTCTGTGCTGAAGCGCTTTCCAAGTTTTTCTCAGAAGGTAGCTCAGGATGGATTTAAGAGAATGAGAAGCTTTTATCGGCCATGGCTTCAAGGAAAGAAGCAGTGCCATAGAAGGCCAATAATTCCTTTCCGGATAATATTTCCAATTCTTTTCTCCTGTTGCTGACAGTTGCTCTTTGTTTGTTCTCAAACGAATTCTACCAGTCGGCCTGCAGCTGGAAGTGTGTTTGGTCACCAGGAGGTTGTCTGCCCTGCATTCCTCCTGGAGAGATGAAAAAACTGGGAACTCACCCTACTACTCTCAAGTTTCCTGCCTTTTTTGACTCAGCGTTAAGTGGAAAGAAAGTTGAGTTTTGATAGAAAAGAACCTCTCTGACTCTCTCCCCTTTCAGGTTAGAGAAAGAAAATGCATCCACAAACTGGAGTCCTGGTGGGTGTGAATTGCAGTTTCGAGGAAACTTGATCTTGTGCCTTCCACATCGTGTTGCACTTGACTAAGGACCGTTTCATCCGGCTGACAGAGTCTCTTTCCCCCATGACCCAGGTCCCCTCCATAATCCCCCTCTCAAAGCCTCTTCCTTTTCATTATGTGGTCATAATTATTTCTCTGTCGAGCACATAACCTAACACCTCTCTGTGCACAGTGCCAAGGTCTGGAACCGTAATAAGTGGAATGCTCACCTTCGAAACCATTATTTCAATCATTAGAACACAGTTTATTCCCCAAGAGGACATTAACATTTGAAAATGTGTCAACCAGAGGAAGAAATTCATCATGGTCACAGACCACCTGCCAACTGATTACAATGCAATATTCTGATTTTCCTGGATTTTTTTCAATGATCTAGCACCTGACATTAGTTTATGTTTTTAAGTTGTCTTAGTTTAGTTCCTGGCAAGTTGTTTGTGAAGGTCAGAGAAGTTGATGTTTTAAAATATTTATTTATTTATTTAATGAAATTAATTAATTACTTTGGTTGCACTGGGTCTTAGGTGCAGCGGGCGGGCTCCTTCATTGCATCTCGCTGGCTCCTTAGTTGTGGCATGTGAATTCTTAGATGCGGCATGTGGGATCTAGTTCCCTGACCAGGGATCGAACCCCTGCCCCCTGCATTGGGAGTGTGGAGCCTTAACCACTGTGCCACCAGGGAAGTCCCGAGAAGTTGATTTTTTTTTTTTTAGCATTCTTCCTCCTTCCCCATTCATCTTATTTATTTATTTATTTTGGTTGTGTTGGGTCTTTGTTGCTGTGTGAGGGCTTTCTCTAGTTATGGCGAGCGTGGGCAACTCTTTGTTGTGGTGCGTGGGCTTCTCAGTGTGGTGGCTTCTCTTGTTTTAAAGTACGGGCTCTAGGTGCACGGGCTTCAGTAGTTGTGGCACGTGGGCTCAGCAGTTGTGGCTCGCGGGCTCTATAGCACAGGGTCAGTAGTTGTGGCGCACGGGATTAGTTGCTTCGTGGCATGTGGGATCTTCCCTGCCCAGGGATCAAACCCATGTCCCCTGAATTGGCAGGTGGATTCTTAACCACTGCGCCACCAGGGAAGTCCTGAGAAGTTGATTTTTAAACCCCAAACTAGGAAAGAAATGCAGACAGAATAGGGCAAAAGGATCCACTGAGCGCATCAGGGCTGAGAGAGACTGGCCCCCAGTCCAGGAAGCCATTTCCATACTAGCAGGACTCAAAGCCGACAATGGCCTCTGTGTTTGGGCACCTATAATTTTAAACAAAAATGAGTCTGACTGCTGTGCTGAATTTCTTAGAGGTTATGAGATTAATCAGAGATTAATGAGATTATCTCTGAAGTTCAATCGGTAAGGAGTAAAGGACAAATATTCCACTGCCTAGCATAAAGCCATATTTCATCATTAACAACATTGAAACCATTAGTTGAAAACATCTAGCAAAAAAACATATAGGTTGGAAAGTAAAAATATAAATTCCCCGGGAGCTGGAACATAGGGGTTAGCAAGACATCAACCCAGAGATTTTCTGGATGGTCTTTGTCATCAGAGTAGCACTCCTTCTTTCTGCAGCTCAGGGAGGGAGCCAGCAAAGTGAGATGATGTAATTAGAGTGATCTTAACCATTCACCTTGCAGCTTCGGGGATGTATCTGAAATGGGGAGTATTTTGGTTTGGTATTCCACAGCTCCTCGCCTGTGGATCCAAATCTCTTCCTGTTATCTACTGCTTCATGATGAACCACCCAAACTTTAGTGGCTTCAAACAATGATATTTTACTTATGAATTTGGGCAATGGGGACTGTTGGGAAGTCAACCGGGGTAGTTTGAAGGCTGGGGTAAGCATCATCTGAAAGTCATTCACTCCAGTATCTGGGGATTCATCCCGGGAAGATTAAAACAGTGGGGGCTAGCACAGTGGGGTCCCTTAGGCATCTTTCTGTTTCCATGTGGCCCCTGCAGCTTGGCGGCTTCAGTGTAGCCAGACTTCTTATATGTTAGCTTAGCATCCCAAGGTCCATGTTCTAAGAGAGAGCTAGGCTATGGTCAACAATACTGCACTGTACTCTTACACTTTTGTTAAGAGGGTAGCTCTCATGTTAAGAGTTCTTATCACAATAAGATAAAATTAAAAAAGAGAGACAGAGTGCCAAGGAGAAGCTATATTACCATCTGTGACCCAGTCTTGGAAGACATGCTGCATCACTTCCGCTGCCTTCTTAGATGTGTGTTGCTAAGCTGGCCCACATCCAAAGGCAATGGAATTCCACTCCACTTTTGATGATGTCAAAGAATTTGCAGGCATATTTTAAAAGCACTGCAAATCACTAAAATGTTTTCAAGCATCTCTGCCAGCATTTATGCAGGCACAGTTGGGGGTAAAGAGACACATGAGCCATGGCCCCACCCTCATCTAGCTATCAAATCTCTAGGGCAGGTTTTCTCGTTTCTATTGACATTGGGGACCAGATAATTCTTTGCTGCAAGGTACTGTCCTGTGCATTGTGGAACATTTAGCAGCACCCTGACCTCTGCCCACTAGATGCCCATAGAAACCTCCCCTTTCTTCCCCTCCCACCACCCACAGTTGTGACAACCAAAAGTGTCTCCAGACATGGCCAGACATCCCCTGGGAGGGTGCTAAATCTCCCCAACTAAGAACTGAGGACTATTGCCCTAGGGTAAATGAGAGTTAGGTTTCCCAAAGCTTTCCTGCTTGCATGCAGTATTTACCCCATTCTTCCTTAAGACTAAGTCTCTGCAACTTTATTACATGTTAATACATCGGTTTGCTGTTCTGACAATTAAATGATAAAATGCATGTCAAAACATCTAGCACAGGGCAAAGCAGTTTGATCAATATTTGCTGGCTGTGACATGGAAACAACCTAAATGTCCATCGACAAATGAATGGATACGGAAGATGTGGTACATATACACAATGAAATACTACTCAGCCATAAAAAAGAGCAAAATAATGCCATTTGCAGTAACATGAATGGACCTAGAGATTGTCATACTAAATGAAGTAAGTCAGAAAGAGAAAGACAAATACCATATGATATCACTTATATGTGGAATCCAAAATATGACACAGATGAACTTATCTATGGAACAGAAACAGGCCTACAGACATAGAGAACAGATTTGTGGTTGCCAAGAGGGAGGGGGTGGGGGAGGGAAGGATTGGGAGTTTATATGTAGAATGGATATACTAAGAAGGTCCTACTGTACAGCACAGGGAACTATATTCAATATCCTGTGATAGACCTAATGGGAAAGGATGATTAAATGATAAAATGCATGTAAAAACATCTAGCATAGGGCAAAGCACTTTGATCAATATTTGTTGGCTGTGACATGGAAAAACCTAAATGCCACAATGAGGTATCACCTCACACCGATCAGAACGGCCATCATCACAAAATCTGGAAACAACAAATGTTGGAGAGGGTGTGGAGAAAAGGGAACTCTCCTGCACTCTTGGTGGGAATGTAAGTTGGTACAGCCACTATGGAAAACAATTTGGAGGTTCCTTAAAAAACTACAAATAGAACTACCATATGATCCAGTAATCCCACTCCTGGGCATATACCCAAAGAAAACCATAATCCCAAAAGAAACATGTACCATAATGTTTATTGCAGCACTATTTACAATAGCCAGGACATGGAAGCAACCTAAATGCCCATCAACAAATGAATGGATACAGAAGATGTGGCATATATACACAATGGAATATTACTCAGCTATAAAAAGGGATGAGATGGAGCTATATGTAATGAGGTGGCTAGAACTACAGTCTGTCATACAGAGTGAAGTAAGTCAGAAAGAGAAGGACAAATATTGTATGCTAACTCACATATACGGAATCTAAAAATGGTACTGATGAACTCAGTGACAAGAACAAGGACACAGATACAGAGAATGGACTGGAGAACTCGAGGTATGGGAGGGGGCGGGGGGTGAAGGGGAAACTGAGATGAAGCAAGAGAGTAGCACAGACATATATATACTACCAACTGTAAAACAGATAGCCAGTGGGAAGTTGTTGTATAACAAAGGGAGTCCAACTTGAGAATGGAAGATGCCTTAGAGGACTGGGGCGGGGAGGGTGGGGGGGACTTGAGGAGGGGGGAGTCAAGGAAGGGAGGGAATACGGGGATATGTATATAAAAACAGATGATTGAACTTGGTGTACCCCCAAAAAATAATTTAAAAAAATAGATAAGAAAGTAATAAATAAATAAATAAATAAATAAATAAATAAATAAATGTCCATTGACAGCTCTGTCTGGTTCTACAACTGATTCCTGGAAGGGCATTTCAAATGAAGACGCATTTCAGTAAGCCAATGATACCCAAAATTACTTTATATGACAAACCACTTACCGTGATCTCCTACCAGATTTGAGAGATCACTCACGTGAGTGCTAGTTTTCTAAAACACAAAAGCATGTTAAAATGTAAAGGCACAAACTCCAATGAATAATTGTTCAGAGCTACATACATTATACCACATGTGATATGCTCAATGAATGTTTTAAGAATTTTCCGGGAGTAATTTCCCTGAGATTTTCGCCTTATGTGTTGATCTGAGGACCTCACTTATGTTTACAGCAGCCCTGGGAGGTAGCCAGGGCACAGTATAGTCTCTTCATTTCATTGATGAAGAAACAGTGATTTGAAGGGGAAAAAACGGCTTGCTTAAGATCCTCATAGCTGCTAAATAACTAGGCTCTGTTCTCTCTTTTTATTCTGCTGTTCTTTCCATTCATCTACATGTGGATATTCAATAATTTAACTATTTGTCTAGGCACTGTGTTATGTGTTGTATACCCTGCCAAAGAGAGAGAGAAAAATTATTCCAGAATGGCCATTCAACATTCTTTTACATGACTGTGAAATAAGAACAGGATACTATAAAAAGGAACATCTAGAAAACCATAAAATGCTTTTAGAAATAAAAATATTATAGTAGAAATAAAAACTTTACTAGAAGGGTAAAGTTGAGGAAATCTCCCAGAAGATGGAATAAAAGACAAGGAAATAGAAAACAGAGGCGAAAAAGAAAAAAAGTGAAAGAAGTACTAAGAATGACCAACATCCAATTAATGGAAGTCTCCGAAAAAAATTTCTGACATACTTTAATCTGGACAGACTACTCTCCAGACCAGCTACCCAGATACCATCTTGGAATCACTCTCCAACACCATTCTGGGGATTCTTGGCTTTGTTCCTGTGTAGACAGAGGGAACAGCTTGAGGGAAGGCTTGGGGGTTAAAAGGAGCATGGCAACTTGAGGAACAGAAAGAAAGTCAACTGGTTTAGAGGACTACACAGAGAGAGGGGAGCATGAGGTCTGAGTCGATACACAAGCAGAGTCAGGTCATACGATGCTGCATAGGCTGTGATAAGAATATCTGATTTTATTCTAATAGCAAGTGTATATCATTGAAGAAGTTTAGGCAGTGACAAAGGAATGACATGATATTTATGTTTAAAAAAACTCACCGTGTGCTATTTCAGTGGTCTGTTTGGGTAATGATGCTGTGTAGACCTCAGTGGAGGCCCTTGAATTAGAAGAGTATGTACCCAAGAGGTACCAAGAAGGAAGACTCAACAGGACTTGGGGATTTAGGGGATGTGGGTGATGAGGGAGAAGGAAGTGTCATGACTTATATATGTACCCACCTCTCCTGTTTTGTGATTTTCTCAGGGAATACTTCTTCCAGGATGCAGATGTTTAGGGATGGCGGGTGAATTGGTTCATTCAGGGCTGAGTTTCTGCCAGCCAAGTGGAATGGAATGAAGGCAGCCCAGGACTGGGAGAATTTACCAGGGAGTAAATATAATAATAGACTATGAACTCCAGGATGAACTAAGAAAGAAATGAAAGCAGAGAGAACTGACAGAAAGTGGAAAGGTATTCCCCAGTCTTCCATAGGGAAGGACTGTTATTGTGGGGATACTTGAGCAAGTAACTTGAAGGGATTGGAATGTTTGAATTAATAATTTGGAGTAACACAGAGTTCAGGATGTGACTGAGGGAGGTGCTGGCTGACCTGGGAAGAAGAGAAGGTGACTGGAGGTGATAGCAAGCCCCTGGGATGCTGCATACGGCTATGCAGAGTGTACAAGTAACAACTCCAGGGGGCACCATTCCCACAGGCTACAGTGTTCATTACGCCCCTGGAGTTGGGCAATGTGGCAGCTTCAACAGGGGATGAAAACACAGGATGTTGGATGGATGCTGAAGTCACCAGGAAAGATGGTAAGAATTGGGTGAAGAGGGATACCGTGAGCCAGATGTGTAGATGAGAGTAAAGAAAGGGGGAGGAGGTGACAGGGTGAGAAGGCCTGGTCCTCAGAGAAGCAGGGATCTTGGCTGGAGGACAGAGGAGTAACTGTCTGGAGGTAGCTTTGGGAATAAGATTACCTTCTGACAGTGAGGTTTGAGGGGAAGGAGAAGATAAAGATTCTCATTCTGTTATGCTCAGGGGACAGCTGAGTCTCAGTATAGAAAAAGGGTGGAAGGAACTTTCTGAGACAAAATGAAATGTGAGCTTTTGCTGATCTTGGTGTGAGAGCTTCAGAGACCACGGTGGACGGGTTTGATAAGGAGGGGAGGAGCAGGGGCTTGGATGGGGGCCAAGGAAATACAGAGCATCTTGGGGATATTAATAATGCAGAGGAGAGGTTATGGAGACGGGGAGCATACTTCTGGGGCTGATCAGTGAGGGAGAGTGTAGTGGACAGTGCCCAGGGGATAGTGGGCCTTGGGCCAATAAAGAGAGGTCTTGGCACCAGCCTAGGGGTGGTGACAGCTCAGCAAGAGCTGAGACCCTTGGAGGCATAAGGTGCTCCTCAGTTCTGAACATATGTGGACTGGGGTAACGAAAGGGCAGTTTCTTAGCTCAGGCAGTTAGGGAACAGTGCCAGCTAAATCATAAAAATGGTTACTGCTCCTTCCAATACCGAAAAATGTCCCCTCCCCCGATTCATCAGTCATATGGCTCGTGAATCTCTTAGCATTTACACAACATTGTAATGCTAACCTTTTGCTGTGTATTTGTCTACCCAACTAGACAGGAAACATCTTGAGGGCAGGAACTATATCTTTTGTCCCTCTAATGACCTGGTATGGTACCCAGTAGATATTTGTGGGTCGGTTGGTATCCTGACGTCCTGTGTTTTCTAACTCCTCCACAGCTCTGTAAGGAACCTCTAAGTTGCAAGTGACAGAACCCTAACTCAAACTAATGTAAGCCACAAGGTCACCGAAAGATATCACTGGAACCCATCTTTCCTTCTCCTTATCTTCTATCGTCTCTAATTTCTGCATGTCGATTCATTCTTGGTTCAATTCTTTCCTGCTGTCGCAAAGATATTTAGCTATGGGCAACACCCGATTTATTTTGTTGTCACATTTTCACATCAATCCCAGAGAAAAAAGATAATGTGTGTTTCCTGAAAGCTCTGGTTCCAGTCCTTGAATGACTATGATTGATCAGATTTGGCTTGTGGTATCTCCCCCGAAACACTCTGTGGCCAGAGCTTGGGGTGCTCTGGTTCTCGTCGTCACACCTGTGATGGGAGCATCAGGGCTGGGTGGTAGCCAGCCCACCAGACCAGAGGGTCAGCTCTCACCAGAGAAGCACAGCAGGCATTTTGTGCAACAGCTGACTCAGCAGTGAGAGGCGCCTCGGGGGTCTCAAAGGAGGTAGTGTAAGGCGAGAAATGAAAGGGGAAGAATCCGCTCTTTTACTGAATACCCAGTGAATGTTAACCAGTAGGCTCTTTACAGGTTCTGATCTCGTTTGATCCTCCCAACTATTCAGTAAGGCAAGTAGGATAATTTCAGGTTTAAAGAAGAGGAATCAAAGCATGGATAGGTTAGGCTGAAGATGAAAGTAGGGTTCAAATCCAAGATATCTGACTTCAAAGGCCCTGTGCTTTCCTTTAACTGGGGTTTATCAACCTCAGCACTATTGACATTGAGGACCAGAAAGTCTTTGCAGGGAAGGCTGTCCTGTGCATTGCAGGATGGTTAGAAGCATCCCTGGCCTCTACCCACTAGATGCCGGCAGCACTCCCCACCCAATTGTGACAACCAGAGATGTCTCCAGACATTGCCAAATGTCCCTGGAGGGGCAAAATTGTCTCGGTTGAGAACCAATGTTCTAAACCATGCAGCTGAGCTAATTCAAAGTTGTACTGCCTAAAAATCCAGGCACCTGCAATTGGGAAACATCATTGGAGTTTGTGTCTTTACATTTAACATGCTTTTGTGTGTTTAAGAAAACTAGCACTCACATGAGTGATCTCTCAAATCCATTAGGAGACGGTAAGTGGTTTGTCATATAAAGTAATTTTGGGTATCATTGGCTTACTGAAATGTGTCTTCATTTGGAATGCCCTTCCGGGAATCAGTTGTAGAATCAGACAGAGCTTCTAATATTAAGTAAAGAGAAAAGGTGGTACATTGCAAAGTGTTCTGCTCTGTCTGACACAGTCTAGGTAAAATCAAAGTGGGGAGAGCCTCCGCTGTAACGGTCCCCAAGAGCCACTTGGCATGTGTACAAAGTTCTGTTTCTGAGAGCAGTCGGGCTGCCCTTTCTGTGTGGAGAGAGGGTTATGAGCAGGGCCTGGGTGCACAGAGCCTGGAGGGGAACTTGGCACAGCCCCTGCTTACTTCATCCTGCCTGCCAGTCTGAGCCGATTTGTAAGGCTGTGTCTGGTGCCAGGGACCGGGTGGGAAAGGGGAAGTAAATTCAAACAAAAGAATGCCCCTGAAGTGTCTGAAAAGAGGCTTTTAGCACCATTCTTTCAGTGCTCTCAACCAGACGGAAGGTGCAAAAATTTAAAAAGCAGCCACAACCACTTTGGAGAATGGTTTTGGGGATCCAACGCAGTGATATTATCGCATCTATTTGTTGGACAAAGGACTTCATTGTATCACAAAATAAAACATGTTTCTCCTTCCAGTTCCTGCTTTGTGACGTATCTTCAAAAATGAGCTTACAAAGGAGCAGTCTGGAAACTTGGCAAAGGTGGTTTTTAGACAAGTGCCTTCCAAAATATCTGATTGAAAGGGTTTTCAGACTGTTTTCCTGGCCTGCTGTGCAATTTGCAAACAATCCCCTTTTTTGGTCAGTTGGGGGTGAGGGATGGATGAAAGTCTTTGAAACTCATTTCTGACATGTATAGACAAACCTCTTCCAAGTTTGTTAGTTTTCAGAACGGGCAGCAACTGAACGGTATTGCCATTAATTATGGAGTTCACATCAGGACCCTCAAATGTCCTAGAGGGTCTAGTTCCAGGGTTGTTTTCTGTTCCTCCGCCCTCCCTTCCATTCTGGACCCCTCATGGACACTTTCCAATGTCCTGGTGAATTCTAATTAATGGTTAAATTTTTTATATTCAGAGTTTCATCAGATTCTCACATTTTCTAGGCACTGAAACACTCTACATGACTTGTAGATGGAACTAATTATCCTCAGTAAAAATCTAGTCAAGGAATTCTCCCCAGCCAAGAAATCCAGAGTCAGGATGTAAGGCCAGTTTCCCAGGAGTGTAAAACTCCATAGCATATCTCAAAAGGTTACATATTGTATGAGTCCATTTATATAACATTCTCAAAATGACAAAATTATACAGTTGGGGAGCAGATCTGTGGTTGCCAGGGATTAGGTAAGGGAGGAAGGGTGTGACTCCAAAGGGATTGCATAGAGAATTCCTTTGTGGTGACAGAACAGGTCTATATCTTGATAGTGGTGGTGCTTACACAGGTCTACACACGGGGTAAAATGTCACAGGATTATACAAGAACATACCAAAAAAAAAAAAAAAAAGAGTTGACACAAAAATTGACGAAATTTGAAGAAAGTCTGTTGTCCTGTTAATTGTATCATCCCTATGTTGATTTCCTGGTTTTGAAAACATGGTATAGATATATAACATGTCTGTAGAAGCTGGGTGATGGGTACATAGAACTTCCCTGTACTCTTTTTGCAACTTCTTGTGAGTCTATAATTATTTAAAAACAAAAGATAAAAAGATTAAAAAAAAAAACGCCCCAAACTGTATGTCTTTATAGCATCTACCATGGTAGAGATGAGATGACCCATAGTGGGTGATTAAGAAATGAATGAGATGTTACTGAATAAATGAAAGATCTTGTGCATTATATGAATGGAAACTTCAAATTGTGACAATAGATGACATTTTTGAGTACTTGATATGTGTCAGGCATTGTGCTAAAGATTTTAAGCATAATCTCATTTAATCCTCATAAGAACTTTATGACAAAAATTGTTTGTTTAAAAGATAAGTCCACATACTTGGTAAAAGTGTAAAGAAAGACAAGGACATTACGAAAGACCAAAAAATCAGGATATTAGTTAACACTGGTTAGTTGGAAGAGCAATACTGTCATGAGGTGGGGAGGTGAGTGTGTGGAGACACGCAGAGGTTATGTGGATATGTGTTGTATCATTAATTTTATTATTTTGTTGACGTATAGTGTTATTTACAGTGCTGTGTTAGTTTTTGGTGTACAGCAAAGTGGTTCATATATATATATACGTTTTCATATTCTTTCCTATTATGATTTATTACTGGATATTAAATATAGTTCCATGTGCTGTACAGTAGGTCCTTGTTGTTTATCTGTTTTATATATAGTGGTTTGCATCTGTCAATCCCAAACTCCTAATTTATTCCCTCCCTTCCCCTTTGGTAACCATCCGTTTGTTTTCTATGTCTGTGAGTCTGTTTCTGTTTTGTAAATAAGTTAATTTGTTCCATATTTTAGATTCCATGTATAAGTGTTATCATAGGGTATTTGTCTTTCTCTTTCTGACTTACTTCACTTAGTACGATAATCTCTAGGTCCATCCATGTTGCTGCAAATAGCTTATTTTGTTCATTTTTATGGCTGAGTAATATTCAATCTTCTATTCATTTAGTTTCTATTCTATCAATTTCTGTTGATTGGAGAAGGCCAAGAACCCTGGTTGGTATCACCAGGAGGGGACACTTAG
Source organism: Hippopotamus amphibius kiboko (assembly GCF_030028045.1). Classification (NCBI taxonomy): domain Eukaryota; kingdom Metazoa; phylum Chordata; class Mammalia; order Artiodactyla; family Hippopotamidae; genus Hippopotamus; species Hippopotamus amphibius. Next base: position 91,640,825 of record NC_080192.1, read on the forward strand.
CTCAGATCTGTTGGTCACTGTGACCGCTGGCTAGGAGCCACACCAGAGCCTCACACAGAGGCCCCCAGCATGAACTATCCATGTGTCTTCCAAAAGAGTAGTGCCATGGGCGAAATGAAAATGGTTTCCAATGTAAAACCTGACAGCAGACTCATGAATCATTAATTCCACATCAGCCCCTGGCCCAGCATGGACATACAGTCAGATCCCAATGATCCTGCTCAGGAAGGGAGCGAGCGTTCACACGTTCCTGTCGCAGTGCCTTTAGGATGCGGAGAGCAGAGGCAGCCTGTACCAGGAACCCTGAAGGTTAAGAGCTGGAAATGGACTCTGACAGCACTGGGCCAGCTGCTGCAATTTACAGATGAAGAACACGAGGTGTGGGGAAGCTGAGACATGTTCCCGATTTCACAGCTACTGAGTGATCTGGATCCCAGAGCTCCAGAGGCAGGTCCCTCTACTACTCATGATGTTTACTGATATTCTCAGGGTTTGAGGGCGCTCACAGAGACATACACAAACTAGTCAGACACAAACACACATGTGGGGTGATGGGAAGGTAAACTGGGAAAACAAGATCAAGTTTGGAGTAAGGCTTTTGTTCACAAAGTGCATTTTAAGCTCTTTTTCACAATGCTATGGGATTTTAGCTGCCTTACCCCAGTGGATGTGAGCTCTACGGAGAGGACCCAGCAAGCTGTTCCTTCTCAAAGTTAGCAACAGAACAGGGATGTTTGGCACTATTTGATCTTAATTTCTTTTTAAAAAATTATAGAAGTAATATGTGAATACTTGCTCCCTGTAAAAATTCGAACAGTACAGATGTATATAGGATAAAAAATCTAAGCACCCATTCATTTCTTTCCTAGATGCTGTTCTCTTCCCTGTGAGGAATCACTGCTTACCATTTGGTTTTTATCATTCAGAATTTTTTCTGTGCATTTATGTATAGATATAAAACATACTTATATGTAGTTTAAAAAGATAAAAGGATCCAGCTATTTGTATTGTTCTGTGATTTGTTTTTTCTGTAAACAGTGTGTCTTAGACATCTTTCCGCCTGGGTCTGTCTGGTTCTACTCCACCGTCTTTGTGACTGCATTTTAGCACCTTTGTTGTAACTATCCTCCTAGTTGACGGCCATTGGACTCAGTCCAAATGAACGAGGATCAATGACTATTTCAGTCCTCCTGCCTTGGCTTGGACCACCTGTGTGAGTGTTTCGTGGGATCTCTTCTCAGAAGTGGAAGAGCCTGGTGTCTGCAAGTTTTACTAGATACTGTCAAGGTGGCCATCAAGAAGCTTACACTGAGTTGCATTCCCACCACAATGTATGTTTATCCATGTTGTCACATTCTTTTCATAAATAAATATAATCAATCTTTAAAAATTTTGCCATTCTGAGAGAAAAAAGGGTATCATTATATTGCTTTACTATTCACTTCTGTGATTCCTAGTGAGGTTGAATATCCTTTCTTATTTGCCATGTGTGTTTCTTCTGTTAATTACCTAATCATATCTGATTTCCTTTTTAGAAAAATTGTTCTTACTGATTTGTAGGCACTGTTTATAAATGGATAGTGACTTTATCATGGTGCAAATCTTTCTTCTTGGTTTATTGCTTTTCTTTGAAGTGTGTTTATGGTGTTGCTTGCCTTAGAGAGGCTTTAAATTTGTGAGTAGTCAAATCAGTAACTTTTCCTTTTATGATTCATACATTTTATGTTTTGCTTAGGAAAACATTCTCCAAGATTATGAAGTTCTTATTTAAAACTTTCTTCTGATATATTTTTAATGTTAAGATTTTTAATCGAAATAGGTAGATTCAGCTTTTCAAGTTCTATTAAAAACCCTGTCGATGTTCTGATTGGCATTTCTTTGAGTTTATAAATGAATTATGGGAAAATTGATATTTTACAAAATTTAGTTTTCCCATTTGTTTGGAAAAAAATTTTTTTTACTACTTCAGTAAAATAGTTTTCTTCACAAGTTTTGTGCATCTTTTTTAAAATTAATTTAAATAAAATGTCATTAAAAATATTCTTTTTTTTATTACTTATCTATATTATACATATTAGCGTATATATGTCAACCCAATCTCCCAAATCATCCCCCCTACTCCCGTTTTCCCCCCTTGGTGTCCATTCCTTTGTTCTTTACATCTGTGTCTCTATTTCTGCCTTGTAAACTGGTTCATCTGTACCGTTTTTCTAGATTCCACATATATGTGTTAATATATGATATTTGTTTTTCTCTGAGTTACTTCACTCTGTATGACAGTCTCTAGGTCCATCCATCTCTACAAATGACCCAATTTCATTCCTTTTTATGACGGAGTAATATTCCATTCTATATATGTGCCACATCTTCTTATCCATTTATCTGTTGATGGACATTTAGGTTGCTTCCATGTCCTGGCTATTGTAAATAGTGCTGCAATGAACATTGGGGTGCATGTGTCTTTTTGAATTATGGTTTTCTCTGGGTACATGCCCAGTAGTGGGATTGTTGGGTCATATGGTAATTCTATTTTTAGTTTTTTAAGGAACCTCCATACTGTTCTCCATAGTGGCTGTACCAATTTACATTCCCATCAACAGTGCAAGAGGGTTCCCTTTACTCCACACCCTCTCCAGCATTTATTGTTTGTAGATTTTCTGATGATGCCTATTCTAACTGGTGTGAGGTGATACCTCATTGTAGTGTTGACTTGCATTTCTCTAACATTTAGTGATGTTGAGCAGCTTTTCATGTGTTTGTTGGCCATCTGTATGTCTTCTTTGGAGAAATGTCTATTTAGGTCTTCTGCCCATTTTTTGATTGGGTTGTTTGTTTTTTTGATATTGTGCTTCATGAGCTGTTTCATTAGGTAGGTCCTATTTATTTATTTTTGTTCTTATTTGAAGTACTCTAGGAGGTGGGTCAAAAAAGATCTTGCTGTGATTTATGTCAAAGAGTGTTCTTCCTATGTTTTCCTCTAAGAGTTTTATAGCATCTGGTCTTACATTTAGGTCTTTAATCCATTTTGAGTTTATTTTTGTGTACGGTGTTAGGGAGTGTTCTAATTTCAATCTTTTACATGTAGCTGTCCAGTTTTCCCAGCAGCACTTATTGAGGAGGCTGTCTTTTCTCCATTGTATATCCTTGCCCCCTTTGTTATAGATTCGTTGAGCATAGGTGCGTGGGTTTATCTTTGGACTTTCTATCCTGTTCCATTTATCTGTATTTCTGTTTTTGTGCCAGTATCATATTATCTTGATTACTGTAGCTTTGTAGTATAGTCTGAAGTCAGGTAGTCTGATACCTCTGGCTCCATTTTTTTTCTTAAGATTGCTTTGGCTATTTGGGGTCTTTTGTGTCTCCAAACAAATTTTAAGATTTTTTGTTCTAGTTCTGTAAAAATGCCATTGGTAATTTGATAGGGATTGCATTGAATCTGTAGATTGCTTTGGGTAGTATAGTCATTTTCACAATATTGATTCTTCCAATCCAAGAACATGGTATATCTCTCTATCTGTGTGTCATCTTTGATTTCTTTCATCAGTGTCTTATAGTTTTCTGAGTACGGGTCTTTTATCTCCTTAGGTAGGTTTATTCCTAGGTTTTTTATTCTTTTTGTTGCGGTGGTAAATGGGATTGGTTCCTTAATTTCTCTTTCTGATCTTTCATTGTTAGTAGATAGGAATGCAAGAGATTTCTGTGCATTAATTTTGTATCCTGCAACTTTACCAAATTCATTGATTAGCTCTAGTAGTTTTCTGGTGGTATCTTTAGGATTTTCTATGTAAAGTACCATGTCATCTGCAAACAGTGACAGTTTTACTTCTTTTCCAATTTGGATTCCTTTTATATCTTTTTCTTCTCTGATTGCTGTGGCTAGGACTTCCAAAACTATGTTGAATAATAGTGGCAAGAGTGGAATCCTTGTCTTGTTCCTGATCTTAAAAGGAAATGTTTTCAGTTTTTCCCCATTGAGAATGATGTTTGCTGTGGGTTTGTCATATATGGCTTTTATTATGTTGAGATAGGTTCCTTCTATGCCCATTTTCTGGAGAGTTTTTATCATAAATCGATGTTGAATTTTGTCAAAAGATTTTCCTGCACCTATTGAGATGATCATATGGTTTTTATTCTTCAGTTTGTTAATCTGGTGTATCACATTGATTGATTTGCATATATTAAAGAGTCCTTGAATCCCTGGGATAAATACCACTTGATCAAGGTGTATGATCCTTTTAATGTGTTGGATTCTGTTGACTAGTATTTTGTTGAGGATTTTTGCATCTATATTCATCAGTGATATTGGTCTGTAATTTTCTTTTTTTGTTGTACCTTTGTCTGGTTTTGGTATCAGGGTGATGGTAGCCTTTAGAATGAGTTTGGGAGTGTTCCTTCCTCTGCAATTTTTTGGAAGAGCTTGAGAAGGATGGGTGTTAGCCCTTCTCTAAATGTTTGATAAAATTCACCTGTGAAGCTATCTGGTCATGGGCTTTTGTTTGTTGGAAGATTTTTAATCACAGTTTCAATTTCATTACTTGTGATCAGTCTGTTCATATTTTCTGTTTCTTCCAGGTTCAGTCTTGGAAGGTTATACCTTTCTAAGAATTTGTCCATTTCTTCCAGGTTGCCCATTTTATTGGCATATGTTGCTTGTAGTATTCTCTTATGATGCTTTGTATTTCTGTGTTGTCCATTGTAGCTTCTACTTTTTCATTTCTAATTTTATTGATTTGAGTCCTCTCCCTCTTTTTCTTAATGAGTCTGGCTAAAGGTGTATCAATTTTATTTATCTTCTCAAAGAACCAGCTTTCAGTTTTATTGATCTTTGCTATTGTTTTCTTTGTTTCTGTTTCATTTATTTCTGCCCTGATCTTTATGATTTCTTTCCTTCTACTGACTTTGGGTTTTCTTTGTTCTTCCTCTAGTTCCTTTAAGTGTGAGGTTAGATTGTTCATTTGAGATTTTTCTTATTTTTTGAGGTAGGATTGTATTGCTATAAACTTCCCTCTTAGAACTACTTTTGCTGCATCCTGTAGGATTTGGATTGTTGTATTTTCATTGCTGTTTGTCTCTACATATTTTTTGATTTCCTGTTTGATTTCTTCAGTGATTTCTTGGTTATTTAGTAACATGTAGTTTAGCCTCCATGTGTCTGTTTTTTATGTTTTTTTTTCCTGTAATTTATTTCTAATCTCATGGCATTGTGGTCAAAAAAGATGGTTGATATGATTTCAATTTTCTTAAATTTACTGAGGCTTGATTTGTAACCCAAGATCTATCCTGGAGAATGTTCCATGTGCACTTGAGAAGAAAGTGTATCTGTTGTTTTTGGATGGAATGCCCTGTAACTATCAATTAAGTCCATCTGGTCTAATGAGTCATTTAAATCCTGTGTTTCCTTATTTATTTTCTGTTTGGATGATGTGTTCATTGGTGTAAGTGGGGTGTTAAAATCCCCTGCTTTTATTGTGTTACTGTTGATTTCCATTTTATGGCCGTTAGTATTTGCCTTATGTATTGAGGTGCTCCTATGTTGGGTGCATAAATATTTACAATTATTGTATCCTCTTCTTGGATTGATCCCTTGATCATTACATAGTATCCTTCCTTGTCTCTTGTAATAGTCTTTATTTTGAAGTCTATTTTGTCTGATATGAGTATTGCTACTCCAGCTTTCTTTTGGTTTCCATTTTCATGGACTATCTTTTTCCATCCCCTCACTTTCAGTCTTTATGTGTCTCTAAGTCTGAAATGGGTCTCTTGTAGACAGCATATATATGGGTCTTGTTTTTGTGTCCATTCAGTCAGTCTGTGTCTTTTGGTTGGAGCATTTAATCCATTTACATTTAAGGTAATTATTGATATGTATGTTCCTATTATCAGTCTTAATTGTTTTGGGTTTGTTTTTGTACATCTTTTTCTACTCTTGTGTTTCCCTCTTAAAGAAGTTCCTTGAGCATTTGTTGTAGAGCTAGTTTGGTGGTGCTGAATTCTCTCAGCTTTCGCTTGTCAGTAAAGCTTTTGATTTCTCTGTTGAATCTGAATGAGATCTTGCTGGGTAGAGTGTTCTTGGTTGTTTAAATATATTGTGCCACTCCTTTCTGACTTGCAGAGTTTCTGCTGAGAGATCTACTGTTAACCTTATGGGAGTTCCCTCATATGTTATTTGTCATTTTTCCCTTGTTGCTTTTAATAATTTTTCTTTGTCTTTAATTTTCATCAGTTTGATTACTATGTGTCTTGGTGTGTTTTTACTTGGGTTTATCCTGCCTGAGACTCTTGTGGTTCCTGGACTTGGGTGGTTATTTCCCTTCCCATGTTAGGGAAGTTTTCAACTATAGTCTCTTCAAATATTTTCTTGGGTCCTTTCTCTCTCTCTTCTTCTGGGACCCCTATAATGTGAATGTTGGTGCATTTAATGTTGTCCCAGAGGTCTTTTAAGCTGTCTTCATTTCTCTTCCTTCTTTTTTCTTTATTCTATTCTGCATCATTGATTTCCACCATTGTGTCTTCCAGGTCACTTATCCATTCTTCTCCCTCAGTTATTCTGCTATTGATTCTTTCTAGTGCATTTTTCATTTCAGTCATTGTATTGCTCATCTCTGTTTGTTCTTTAATTCTTCTAGGTCTTTATTAAACATTTCTCGCATCTTCTCCATTCTTTTTCCAAGGTCCTGGATCATCTTCACTGTCATTATTCTGAATTCTTTTTCTGGAAGGTTGCCTATCTCCACTTTATTTACTTGTTTTTCTGGGGTTTTAACTTGTTACTTCATCTGGCACATAGTCCTCTGCCTTTCCATTTTCTCTATCTTTCTGTGATTGTGGTTTTCATTCTGCAGGCTGCAGGATTGTAGTTCTTCTTGCTTTGCTGTCTGTCCTCTCTTGTGCATCTTGTTATTTGTTTTTTTCTAGGTATTTAATAGGTTTGTTCCTCTGGGATTTTGAAATTAAATTGCAATTTCTATCAGTTTTTTTTGTTTTGGAAGTACAAAGCTATTGATTTTTTAAATGGCTGCCTTACTTAGACTTCTTATTAGTTCTCTATGTTTTTTGGTTTACTTTCTTTATTTAAAAAAAGATAATTATGTCATCTGACAATAATGGCAGTTTTGTCTTTTTTCCTCCAATACTTATGAATTTTATTCACCTTTCTTATCTAATTGCAGTAATTGAAACTTCCAGAATAATGTTGTGTAGCATCTTTCCCTGTTTTGAGTTTTAATCAAATGCCTCTACTATGATACTATGAAAGAGTCTGTTGTTTTCTGTAATTCATTTTATCAAGTTAAGGAAAATTCATTTACCAAGTAAATATAGTGAGTTGCAATAATAAGTGTCTTAAATTTAAACTCTCATTGTATTCCCCAAATAAACCCTACTTTTTTTTTTTTTTTTTTTTTTTTTGGCACACAGGCTTAGTTGCTCCGTGGCACGTGGGATCCTCCTGGAGCTGGGACCGAACCCATGACCTCTGCACTGGCAGGCGGATTCCCAACCACTGCGCCACCCAGGAAGCCCTAAACCCTACTTTTTAACACCATTAAATTAAATGCCAAACCCTACTTGCCAATTTTAAATTGTTTATTACTAAATAGAGGCCTAATTTTAAAATAATAATAGTGATAATAAAACAAGAAAACAAGAATTCAAGTGTTTTCAACAAACACAGGAGGAAGCAAAGAGAAAGAGTGGATGAAAGCAGGATAAGCATCTTGCCTTGTTTCGAGAGGCAAGATGCTTATGAATTAGTTTTCAACCTTTAAAAAAACTTTTAATTAAAACATTTTAAATACATGTGTTCAGTGTAAATTTAATCTTGAGAAAAGTGGAAATAGAAAATGTTATTTCCAAACCACTAGAGCAAAAAAGGAAACAAAAAAACTTCTTTAATCAGCAAAAATAAAAGATGAAGAAAAAAAGAAGAAACAATGCAATGATAGCTCATAGAAAAAAAAGGTAACAGGAAGGGGAACAGTTATCTGTTATGAAATATCAGTTATCAAAACGAAGGTGGTTATATTAAAATAGCCTATTAAGTGTAGAGACACTTAGATTGAGTTAGAGAAGAAATTTCAGTTATTTGATATATACAGGAGACATGCAAAATAAAAGGACACAGAAAAACTGAAAATGGATACAGTTATACCAGACGACTTGTAACCAAAAAAGACAGAGGCCGGTATTAATTTCTAGGAAAACAGATTCTAGTATGAAAGCCATCATATGGCCAAAGAGGGACATAACATGTTGTTGAAAGATCTAGTTCATTGGGGAGATAAAATCATTATGAACTATTGAGGACATTTCATATCCACTCAATATAATATTCATGCACTCTCCCAGATTTCCCAGCCCCTTGCAGTTAAATGTGGCTATAAACTAGTTCAGACCAGCAAGCTCTAAGCAGAAGTGATGGGTGCCACTCCCAAACCAGGTAATTAAGAACTGGGGTGTGACTTCCACTGCTCTCTTACAAATTGCTTAACATCAACAGCCATGCTATTTAAATGTGTTTAGCAGTAAATATACATTTATGTTTTATTTTTTATTACCATTATTTTTTTAAACAATCCCTTCTCTTAGATTCATTTTCCATCTTAATAATGTCTATACTCATATAATTTGTTCGGAAAAGTTTTCTGAGTTTTAAAACATCTCAGTACTCATGTGTCTGAAAATGCCTTTATTTGGCCCTGACACTTAAACGATACTTGATTCGAGAATTCGTGGTTCATAATGAATGATATTTCGTAAGAACGTTGAAGGCATTGCCCCATGGCACTCTAGGGCCTAGTTACAGGCAGATTCTTTGTGTTTAACCTTTTTTCCCTCTTTCCTGATTGTTAAAAAATTTTCTCTTAAATGCTGGAATTCAGATTCCTCCAGACATGCTGAAACTATTCTTTTGTTTTCTTTTTTTCCTACTCCCTTTCTCCCTCCTTCCCTCCTTCCTTTTCACTTTCCCTTCACTCTGTCAACTATTGAGTTCCATTGAATGTTTGACAATACTTCATGGCACTTCATATTTTTAGATAAGGGCATATAAATGGACAGAATTGATAGCTCAGATATGTTTTTCTAGTGCAAATGGAAATCCCTGTTTCTCTTGGTGATCACTACAGTCCTGGTTGGAGGTGTGGTGCTCGTTCTGGAATGAAGAGCAGTTGTGGGTCCTGGTAGGCTAGATTTCACTTCAGGGAAAGCTGTAGATTGTCTTCAGATGAAGGTTAGTATCTTCCCTTGAGGTAGCCCCAAAACATTTAGGAAATTTCTTTGTTCCAACCCCAGTATCTACTCTGAGAGTCTCCTGTGTCAAAATTCCCATATTGCAGAGCTGCACTTGAGGTCAGCATCTGGCACTCTACATGGGCAGGAACACTCTTCTACTCTTAAAACAGTGCCCAGGCCTATCACTTATTCCTTCTTCTATCCCTACTGCCCCTGATCATTGGGTTGTTTTAGAGTTCTTCCTTGGAAGACTTCTCATTTCCTTTATGGAATTCTGGATTCTTTAGATCTGTTTCCACCTGCTTTTCCTAGAAAATTTTCAAGGTTCTGATATGCTAGTGGCAACTCTCTTGGTTTCTCAGCTCTGCTAAAATTTATTTTGTTTGCATATGTCCTCTGTCATGTCAATAGGAATTTGGAGAATGTGACTGGGTAAACACTTGTCTTCAGTCAGCCATTTGAAACCTTCATTTGCTCTTCCTCACTCAAATAAGTCTGAGATTATTTTCTGGACGAGCCATCTCCAAAATATTCTGCTTTGTAATAAAGGGTCAGGCAGCTAGATTTACAGAAGAAAACTGAGTTATCATCCCCATCCCCAAATTAAGATAGCCTTATTGTCCAGAAAATAAACAAAAAGAAAAAAGAAACATTAAAAAGTCTAAAATCCTACCAACTTATTCATGTTAACAATTTGAGTTGTTTATATACACACAGAAATGTACTTTTTTCCATAAAATGAGATTGTAGTGTTCAATACAGCTAATATTTATCAGGTGTTTAGTATATATCTCAGCAGTTTGCTGAGATTTTTTATTATTTTATTTTTATGTTATTCTGTTTAGTCAGTTTTCTCACTCATCCTTCTCACAGCCCTTCACATTTGAGATTATTATTAGCTCCTCCTTTGTTGCTCATTTAGGGTAAGTCACTTGCCCACATTCATCTAATACTTTTAAGCACTACATTCTACTACCACTTATATACACATAGTTTTATAACCAGTTTTGGAAAACAAATCCACGGATGCCCTTTTCATGTCAATCACTATATATCTATATCATAAATGGTAATTGCTCCATAATATAATATCTTATGTATATATTCTAATTTATTTTTCCAGAATATACAATGCTATATTGCAGACTATTCACCAAATTGTATCAAACACTTCTCATGAGTCAGAAATTGTGTTGGGTACTGGAGATAAGTAAGACGTGGTCTCTGACCACATGGGGTTTACATTCTAGCGTGGGGCCTATACAATTACAAATGATGACACGAAAGACTGTTAGATTAAAAATGTGATCATATGATATCACTTATATGTGGAATCTAAAAAAAGATACAAATAATTTTGTTACATGATTAAAAGTGTTCTATAGTATTAATAAAAATTAAATAATAAAGTTTATATTACCTGCAAAAAAAACTGCCTATGATATGTGGACTTTAAAAATATCTTTAAACTGATTTCTAGCTGCATCTTACTGTAATCAGAAAATATATTGTGCATGATATTCTTTGAAATTTGTTGAGATTTTTCTTATGGATAAGAACATAATCTTGTTTTACAAATGATCTATGTACTCTATAATGATATACTCTATAGTTTTGGCTTATAGTATTATAACCATGACGATTTCGTCAGGTTTGCTAGTCATGTTATTTAAATCTTCCATATGCTTACTGACTTCTTTTTTTGTATACTAGATTAATCAATTACTGATAAAATTGTGTTGAATTTTCTCACCGTAATTCTGGATTTGTTTATTGGTCTAACTGCACTACTCTAAAAAAAAAAAAAGACAAATGTGGGAGATACAAGATCCTAGTGTATGCTCAGTTTGAGAGCTGGTCTGACCTGGGAGGTATGAGCAGCCATAGATGTAGTGGAGGAAAGTTTTTCTATTGCTTGCTGGGCCTTTAGTGGGCTTTCTGCCTCTTTGGCTCTATCTGCGAGATGGCGTTAAGTAGAATCCAATCCAAGAAGTCTGAGAATGATATTAACCTAACGACTTTCTTACTAAGAATCCCTGGGATTAAGATCTCCTTGCTGTGCACAAATCATCTGAATGAATTAAACATGTAATTGAAAGACTCATCGTGTGCTACTAGAATGCTTGGCTGTACCAGAAATAAAATGAAAATGAAATCATTTTCTCTTTCAAATAAATATTATATACTGTGGGCTTCACTGGCTCCATTAGCACTATCCAATTGCACAGAGGCGATTATATTATTTATAACACATGCAGATACTAAGAGGCTCCTTCAACTTAAGGCAGATAAGCACTGCAAGATCATTTCCCTCTTTACCCAACCACCCAGTATTTCTTGCTGCCTCTCTCTCTTTCTAAAACCTACAGACTGCTGGGTGTTTTTGAGACTCCAGAGCAAGCAGCCATTTTCAAAGGGTGTTTACTTGCTCAAAATAATCTAGGACCATCATGAGACTGGTATGAGAATTCCTTGTTGTACTCTGGTTGGGTCATGATTTTATTTGCAGGTTACCTTTCTTAAGCACTCAGGGTGTGTTGTCAGTAAATAAAATGCCTGTCAAATTAGTCACTGGCCCTGCAATAAATTCAAAAACCTACAAAATGAATCCAGTTAAAAAAGTGCATATCATCTTCCTCCACAAAAGGATAAAAATGGAAAGAATAGACATACAGATGGCAAGCAGGCACATGAAAAGATGATCAATATCACTAATTATTAGAGAAATGCAAACCAAAACCACAATGAGGTACCACCTCACACCAGTCAGAATGGCCATCATTAAAAAGTCTACAAATGATAAATGCTCGAGAGGGTATGGAGAAAAGGGAACTCTCCTACATTGTTGGTGGGAATGTAAATTGTGCAGCCACTATGGAAAACAGTATGGAGCTTCCTAAAGAAAATTAAAAATGGAGTTACCATATGATCCAGCAATCCCTCTTCTGGGCATATACCCAGAAAAGACAAAAACTCTAATTCAAAAAGGTACATGCACTCCCGTGTTCACAGCAGCACTATTTACAACAGCCAAGACTTGGAAGCAACCTAAGTGTCCATCAACAGATGAACGGATAAAGAAGATGTGGTATACATATACAATCGAATTTTACTCAGTCATAAAAAAATTAAATAATGCCATTACAGCAACATGGATAGACCTAGAGATTATCATACTAAGTGAAGAAAGTCAGACAAAGACAGATCTATGATATCACTTACATGTGGAATCTAAAAAAATAATACAAATGAAATTATTTACAAAACAAAAACAGACTTACAGACATAGAAAACAAACTTATGGTTACCAAAGGGGAAACTGTGGGGGAAGGATAAAAGGGAGTATGGGATTAACAGATACACACGACTATATATAAAATAAACAACAAGGACTTACTGTATAGCACAGGGAACTGTATTCAATATCTTGTAATAACCCATAATGGGAAAGAATCTGAAAAAGAATATATATAGATATCTGAATCACTTTGCTATATATCTAAAACTAACATGATATTGTAAATCAACTATACTTCAATAAAAAAAAATGGAAAGAATAGTTACTGTTCACTGAGCACCCACAATATATCATGGGCGTCACACACATTTCTAATCTGCTGAGGAAATTAGGGATCAATGATGTTAAATAATTTGCTCAATGCTGCTCTACAAAAAGTAGAGCTAGGATTTGAACACAGATCTTTCCAGCTTCAAACATAAGCTTTTCCTACCTGGAGTAGCTGAAAAAACAATGGCTGCAAAATCTTTGACTCTTTTAACATCGAGTGGTTCGGTCTATGTCCCCTCCCTTTAAATCTGGGTGGGCTTGGAAAGCTGGAGCCAATAGGCTAGGACATAAGTGATGCTTATGTGGCTTTTCAAGCTGGATCACAGAAGGCCATGAGCTTCTGCTTTATTTGCTGGAACATTTGGAACCCTGAGCCACCAAGTAAGAAGATTTCTATCCAGATGCCACCATGCTGGGTGGAAGCCGCAAACACATGGAGTAGTCATATTTGTAAACACTGCAGCCATTGTTGACACTTCTGGCTAAGCCCAAACTTAGACATCCCAGTCCAGGTGCTAGACATGCAATTGAAGAAGCTCTAGATGATTCCAGTCCCCATCATTCAATTACCTCTAGGCGTTTGATTCTTCCCAGCAGATCAGACACTGTGAAGCACAGGTGGATCATCCTCATCATATCCTATCCAAATTTCTGACCACAGAATCCTGAGCATAATAAAATCTTTGTTGTTTTCTACCACTAAATTTGGGGTGATTTGTTGTACAGCAGTATTTTGCAGTCAGAAGGGATCTTGGGTGTTGACTAAGCTACCTCCTACCTAATAATCAGAATCTCACCTATTTCTAGTTGAGAGGTTACACACTAGTGGTTAATGGCTAAATCTGGCTTTTAGAAGGGTTTTGTTTGGCTCCCAGAATTGTGAGTTTTAACAATGATTAAATTTTAACAATCATTAAATGCAAGCTGAATTTCCAGCTTCTCTGGGAAAATAAGAAGATCTGGAGACACTGGGCTGGAATCCCGGTAAGAAAACAGTTCTATGTTTCTGAGTAGCAGCTACCTCCCTCATGAGAGCCTTTGCTCTAAAGTGTTAGTGTCCTCAGCACTCCTGATTGCATTACTGGCCTTCCTGCCTGCCTGCCTACTGTGAGCATTTGTGTTTGTTGACTTGAGAGACAGATGATCTCATAGACTGGTTTTGAGTGCTGAAAGGTGCTTAAGAATTATTGTTTCTTCCACTTTTATCTTCCAAATTTCAAGTTCAGTTTGCATTATCATAATCTATTTTGCATGTATAGTAATTACAGTGATGACTGGAATACCTTTTAATGCTATGAAATAGTACAGTTTAAAATGAACATTAAATCCCAAATCTTATATTTAAGCATCCATCTGTCATGATAAAGATGGAAGAGAAGTCAGCTAACTGTTTAATTAGGGGAAAAAAAATCTCTGTCTTGTACTCAGCTTTGAAAAAGTAGGCTATCCTTCAACTGTGGACTTAATGCCAACTCTATTTAGGATTTACGAATGGATTTGTTTGGGGGGAGGACCCTTCTTTACCAGAGCCCTTTCTGGAAGAGAATTTGGATTTTGGCATGAATCCACCTCTCTGTGGTTCCTGAGCTGAAACCCAGTTCTTTTGTGTAGCCATGATAAATCATTTGATTTAGGAGAGCTGTCAGTGAAAGTAGCTGCTATTTACTTTGCCAGGGTTGGTAGAATACTAATGTGACTGCTTGCTAAGAGTCTGAAGGGGTAAGAGGAAGAGAAAAAGAATTTTCATATTTACTGAACACTTAAAACTCAGACCAGAGCATATCTATTTTCATTGGCAGTCTTGCAGAAGGAAATGTCTTAAATTTTTTTTTTTTTCACTCAAACTTCAGGATTAAAGAGTAGGGGAAGTGATTACCAAGGGAAACTGTGGAAACTCTTTGTCCAGAGATGTTTAATAAAAAACAAAGCTTTTTAAACAGGAGAAAGTCATTGCAGCTTTGGAGTGGGGCAGAAGTCGGCAATAAGGAAGGCCAATGAAAACTTGAAGAGCTTTTGAAATCTTCATTAGAGCTTTAATAGCTGTTGTACATTTTGATCAGTGGCCATAGACCCATAGCAGAAGGCCTTAACAAAATTGACTTGAAATTGGGTGTGTATTGGATGGTCATTTCTTATTACAGCTAAGTGGAGTTTATTGTTGGAATTGTGTTCTTATGAGGCTAATGCAATCTCGACACCCACTCGTGGCTTCACAATATTTCTTTGGCCCTGTTCACCATGATGTAAATCACAAAGGGGACTGTCTACCTCATAGACAAAGTGCCACGTAGCAATGCTATGGTTCTGGCTTCTGACTTTTACATTTAGGTTTCACATTTTAGAAGAACTGTTGAAGACAGTGTGTGGTTACTTTCTGAGAGGGGTTCCAACAAGGAGCCCTGGGTGCTGATTATGATAATGCTTTCTTGGCCATTCGAAATCAGCATTGAATGACTAACTCCAGAACGTCATGGGTAGACACACGATGACACAGATTCTGCCCATGAAACAAGCATGCCATTTTCTAGTATTCCAAAAAATGAAACAGTCACAACTTCCTCCCCATCTAGTGTCTACGTGAATCTTCTTCCTTCCCTTCAAAGAAATGTTAATCCAGTCCTTTACATCGGATGACTAACGCCTGTCCCACTGTGGTGAATGCTGTGATGTGCTTGCCTTCTTCAGGAATGAAAAGCTTCACTCCCTAGTTTCTGAGACCATTACTAGCAGAAAAACCCCCAGCTGCCAGCTCCCTCCTGGGTTTGCCTTGGTGGAAGAAAACCATACCCAAAGTTACCATCCTTCCAGGGGCAACACGTATCACATTCAATCACCGAACAAAGTCAGGATATACAAAATCCCCCCAAACCACCCTCATTCCTGACACTGATTCAGAGTTTGGGCATCTCTAAGACCACTCTCAAGTTTAGTAATTCACTAGATGGACTCCGTAGGAAAGCTGTTATGATCGTGGTTACAGTTTATGACAGTGAAAGGATACAGATTAAAATCATCAATGGTAGAGACTCAGGACAGAGTCCAGGAAAGTTCCACATATGGAGCTTCCAATCATCCTCTCCCAGTGGAACTGCAGACAGCACTAGATTCCCTAGCAACAATGTGTAACAAAACACATGGAGTATTGCCAGCCAGGTAAGCATACCTGAGCCTTAGTATCCCGAGCTTTTATTTGGGGCTCCATCACATAGACATGGTTGACGGCCCACATGGCTGACATCAGTCTTCAACTCCTCTAGAGATCAAGCTGATACCTTGTGACCCAAAATACCTATCATAAATCACATTGTGAGACTATCTGCTGTGGCCCAAGGCTCTCAGGTAAACAAAAACACTTTTATCAGGCAGGACATTCCAAGGGCTTAGTTATGACCTTCCAGGAGCTGAGGACAAAGGCAAGACTTCTCTTTGTAGTAATTTTTTTTTTTTTTTTTTACTACACAGGACATAAAGACCCGCTTCCTCAACTTGGGGCAACTCTGAAGTATCATACTAGTATCAGAGCTCACTGTAGGGTAAACTGAATCCTCCTCTGAGATTGCAGTGCAGCATAACTTGTCCCTCTACCCAATCCTGTTTTCCTCCCTTTCCGCCCACAGGTGTTAATTCCAAGATCGCTTCCTAGTCATTCACCAGCATGCTATTCCTTTTTTCTTTTTATAAATTTATTTATTTGTTTATTTATTTTATTGGCTGTGTTGGGTCTTCGTTGCCACACATGGGCTTTCTCTAGTTGCGGCGAGTGGGGGCTACTCCTCCTTGTGGTGCACAGGCTTCTCATTGAGGTGGCCTCTCTTGTTGCAGAGCACAGCCTATAGGCACATGGGCTTCAGTAGTTGTGGCACATGGGCTCAATAGTTGTGGCTCACAGGCTTAGTTGCTCCGCAGCATATGGTATCTTCCTGGGGCAGGGCTTGAACCCATGTCCCCTGCATTGGCAGGTGGATTCTTACCCACTACGCCACCTAGGAAGTCCACCAGCATGCTATTCTTCATCTCAGGATCCACTTCCAAGGGAACCCAACTCGCAACAGTTGGTGTCACAAGTAGTCAAGAAAACAGATGCTTGAGTGAGATTTTAGAGCTGGATCACTTGCTGCCCAGTTGCCAATAAAGCAGATAACTCCTGGCACAAATAACAGCATAGCAGTGCCACAGTTCAGACTTTCACTGGCAGTGAATTAGAATTTCAGGCTGGTGGGAAAGAATGCAGTTAGCAGATTGATTTGATCAATCAGGTGGTGAGAAATACTGGGACAGTGTTAACTGTAAGAAGGTGGAACTGTGTAGCTATTGTTAAACGATGTTCTGGAAAAAGATAATAAGAAGCAAATGATTAATCAGCAATTAAAAGCTAAGTATGAAATCTAGAGGGCCTTCTTGGTATCATATAAATAGGCTTTCAGCTCTTTCAGGGGACAGTGAAGGGAGGCAGCACTAGTGTGACAAACTCTCCTAGGTTTTTTTGGGCCTCAGGATGTGGAACATTCAGTTTTCAAATCAGGAAAGTCCAGGCAGACTGGGATAAGTTGCTCATCCTAGGTGATACAGAAAATGGACCAGGCCTAGTGATGCACTGGCAGAAATTAGCGCCGTTCTTCAAGACCTAAAGAGGCAGACCATTATATCTCCATTTATTTCATTAGACTGACCCCTGCAAATCCAGACAAATTCTGGAGAATGTTAGTAGATTATTGCAAACTCAACCAGGTAGTAGCCTCAATTGCTACTGTGGTATTTTTTGCCGAAGTAGATTAACACAATCTTGAGTACATGGTATGAAGTCTTTGATCTTGCAAATGCATTCTTTCCCTTTCTTCTCAAAAAGGAGGATCAAAAGCCGTTGATATTCACTTGCAGTGGACAATAGTGTACATTTACAACCTCACCCTGGAAATATGTTAACTTTCCCATTTTCTATCATAGTATAGTCAAAAGAGACCTGGGCTGTTTGGTGGAAAGAGTATTGACTGTGTGTTCAATCTGCCTTGTTTAGCTGAAAGGCAGATCATTTTTCTAATAGAGCTGTGGGAAGAGGGAACAGCTACATCCTGAGGAATGGAGATTTCCTTCACTGGGAGAGTCCTAGCATGAACTAAGTGCCTCTTGCAATGGCCATTGCAGAAAGGAGCCATGTTTCTGATGGAGGTGGTTGGAACGCTAGCCATAAGATTCTCTGATTTGGAAACAGAGGGTGAGGAGGAGTGAAGTTGGTGAGGTTGGGATGTTAACTTCGGAAGAACACCTCAAGTGGTTATTTTGAGTCAGGAGACAAGAAGTAATCAAGTTCCCATCATCTAATGGCATGGACTTAGTGTGGAGATGGTATGTCTGTCGGAAAAAGAGTTCATCTCTTGGAAGTCTACTTTAGGAACATTTCAGCCTCTTCAGGTTATCTCTTGATGAATGCTGTTCATAACCTAATAGCATTTTGGCTTTATCTCTTCTTATTCCAATTACTGCTATGGTGACCAGTTCAGTACAGATTTCCAGCAGTTTCATGATTGCAACTCTCAGGACAGTGCTATGCTCCTCACTACACATCTTTTCCCCTGCTGCAGCATGGGGTCCTTCAGGAATTGCTTGGCTCTCATGCATGTGGCTGGTCCAACTCTTGACCAACGGGCAATAAGAACTGATGGAGCAATGCGTTCTCTCTTCTTCCCTGGTGGACAGCATGGACATCACCATGATCCCACAGGACCCAGCGCCTAGTCTCATATAACAGGAGCCAACTCAGTAATTCACCCTTATGTTGGCTCTTTCCTCTTCTTTCTTCCTTCCTTTCTGCCTCCTTCCCTCCCTCTTTATTTCTCTCTTTCTTCCCTTTCTTTCTTTCTTTCTCCTTCCTTCCTTTCCTTTCGTTCTTCCTCCCTCCCTCTTTCTTTCTTTCTTTTTTCTTTCTTTCCCTTTCTTTCTTTCTTTCTTTCTTTCTTTCTTTCTTTCTTTCTTTCTTTCTTTCTTTCTTTCTTTCTTTCTTTCCCTTTCTTTCTTTCTTTCTTTCTTTCTTTCTTTCTTTCTCTCTCTCTCTCTTTCTTTCTTTCTTTCTCTTTTCTTTCTCCTTCCTTCCTTCCTCCCTCCCTCCCTCTTTCTCTCTTTCCCTCTTTCTCTTTCTTTCCTTCTTTCTATCTTTCTTTCTTTCTTTCTTTCTTTCTTTCTTTCTTTCTTTCTTTCTTTTTTTCTTTTTCCTTCCTTCCTTCCTTCCTTCCTTCCTTCCTTCCTTCCTTCCTTCCTTCTTTTTCTTTCTTTCTTTCCTCTTTTTTCCCACTTATGCCTCTTGAGATCACACCCCCAAATAAACAACTTGCTTGCAAGCCTTTGTCTGAGGCTCTGCTTTGGGGGAAATGCAGCCTATCTTCTGTAACATGATAGATATGTGCTCCCAGCCAGACATTACCAGGAACTACATAGTTAGCATACAGCCTCCATTGTGTGTGTGTGTGTATTCTTCTCTGTTCTCACTTGTCTTCTAAGCTACGTAAAATA
This sequence comes from Hippopotamus amphibius kiboko, assembly GCF_030028045.1. Classification (NCBI taxonomy): domain Eukaryota; kingdom Metazoa; phylum Chordata; class Mammalia; order Artiodactyla; family Hippopotamidae; genus Hippopotamus; species Hippopotamus amphibius. The sequence goes on from NC_080192.1 coordinate 91,660,128, forward strand.
AGGCAAAGGAGGTCAAGTTTCATTTTGAGCAAGACATACTTTTTTTAAATTTTATTTTTAAAAAATTTTTAAGAAATTTTATTGAGATGTAATTGACATACAATAAACTGCAAATATTTAAAGTGTACAATTTGATACTTTTTTCTTATTAGTAATGTATATATGGCAATCCCAATCTCCCAATTCATCCCACCCCAACCCCCCTGCCCCACCCCGCTTTCCCCCGTTGGTGTCCATATGAGCAAGACATATATTTGAGGAATAATAGCAGTGAACATTTTTTGGATTGGTCCTTATCTGCCAAGCACTGTTCTAAGTGATTTATATACATGATTTAACTTACTCTTTCACTAAATCCTATTGGGGAGGTGCTATTATTTTTCCTGTTTGTACATAGGGAAACCGAGGCTGAGAGAATTTTAGTAACTTTCTTTAAGTGGTTTGGCTGGTGAATGGTGAAGCCAGGAGGCCATCTGATTCTGTTGTCTGATGTCGGAGCAGAGCTCTTAAATACTATAAATCCCAAGATGCAAATCAGTATTAGGCCCTGTGTAGGTGATGAATGGGGTTTGATTACCAACATTTAATGTGCAAGCATTATCATAGTATTGTACAGCATGTCGATTTTTCTCAGGGAGCCTGGAGAGAGTGACCAGGCTCCGGTTGTAGAAGTGGAAGGTCTCATTCACCAGGCAGGTGTGGGTCAGCATAATGGGACCATTTGACCTCTTATCCGGGTTTATCTGATTGCTGGAAAAGGGTGAACACTGTGGTATTTATTTACGGTTATATGTGATGTTTATGATTATTTATGGTATTTGTAAATAAATGGCTCTGCTTGGTAAGTTATGACTGTTTCTTGGGCTTTTCATCATAGAGATGGCCTTAAAAATAATTTCAGTCTGTCATTAGAGGACAAATAGATGGTGTTTGCCATGTCAGGCTTCCAGTAAGGGCTGCTGGTGACACCTGGGAAAGAAAACAAGTAGGATTAGGTAATTTACAAAAGTGCTTCATTTCTCAAAACCTTCTCACTTTCCTCACTTCTTCATGTTCTACTGAAACAGGATGTTTGTCTTAATTAGAAGAAACAGGTTACGACTCTCAAGGCAAACAGATCCATTATTCTTCAAAAAATGCTCTAATCCTCCAGCCTGAGGTCAGGTTGTGTGGATAAGGGGTACACTGAGGGAAGGGACTTTTTTTTAAACTGATGCTGAGCAAATATTTCCTTCTCCCCATCACAGTCAGCTTCCAAAGCAACCCATAAATGTCTTTCTGAAGAGTATACACAGAATACAGACCCCAGGCCCGGCCCTGGAAACACCTGCTCAAGCTGAAGTATTTTAGGGTCCTTTGATGACAGCAGTCATTCACTCCATATCTGCCCCTCCAAAGGAGGTTCAGCCAAACAAGTGAAGGTGGGGTTTCCTTGCAATTGACTTTTGCAGAACAAAATAGTCATTCACGCATCCCCAAGTTTGTAATATGCATATAAAATTTTGTCACATGATGTGGAATTATTTGCGTGAACCAACTTTATTAGTTTCCTGGGACTCTGGCTCCAAATGAGAACAAAAAGAGAAGCACCATGACAAGAACTATAATTAAGGAGTTCTGGGTCCTCAGGCAGTTTCTGGAGGCTTTCTGAGCATGTACTGGGATTGACAGGTGATTCAAAGATGAACCAGATACAAACCATGCCTTCTGGAAGCTCACAGACTAATGAAGGAGGGTGTTGACAAATATACCCCAAATAACTAAAGTGTGAGATAGAGGCAAATTTCATCTCAGGTGGGGTGCTAGAGGAATTTAAGAACGAGCTTATTTCCAACTGAAAGGATACAGGAAGGCTTTGTAGAATCCTTTGCATTTAACCTTGAAGGGAGGGTTGGATTGGAACGTTCAGGCTTTGGGCTGAGGAGAACTTTCCAGAGAGTGGGTACGGTCTGTGCAAAGGCAGAAGTCTGCAAATGTCAGCATGTGTGTGGGCAGCAGTATGAGAGCAGTGGGGAGTCCAGGGAACTGGGGAAAGGCAGTGGAGGGATTTGCCCGCTGGATGAGGGATTGTTGAGGAGCCTTGTAGGTAAATTAGTCCTTTGTCAGTTGAAGCTGTGAATTGTCCAAGGTCACATGGCTAGCAGTTGGCAGTAGAGTGGATTTCGGCCCCAAGCTCTTGGTTCTCAGATCAGTAAGTTTTCTCTTCCTCACTTTAGATTATGAGGGGCTTTTAACTTTGTTTTATTTTTGGCCATATGTGACGAAGATCTTGAGGAGGTTAAAGGCAACATGGCCAAGGGCTTCATCTGGGAAGTCTACCAGCTTTGTGAATAGGTTTACTCTTGCTTTCCTTCTGCCCTCCCTCCCCCATTAGGATACCAGTGGGGCCAGGTCTGAGGCAGTAAGGCTTTGGGAACAGGCACGTGGGTGGAGGTGTGTGTGTGTGAGAGAGCAGGACGTGTATACGTGCATCCCTGCCCGATGTCTCTGTACTGAGGCCAGCTATGAATCACCTTTGAAATTTTTTTCACTCAACTTGACATGGGCAAAAAGCCAGCGCAGAGAAGAATTTTACTTTGCCCTAAAGTGTGTTTATTTCTGGGCTTAGTTGGAGCTCAGGAAACGGGGAGTGTTTCATTGACTAGGAAAGCCCTTTCTTGGGTGTTGGCTGTGTGCTGCTTCAGTGGAGAGATAGAGGCAAAGAATGAAGAGCACTCAAACTCAAATGAAGGGAGCTTAGAGGTCACCTGCCAAAAAGCCTTCCACGGCAGCACGTGGCTTCCTGACACAGGCTGGGACATGCCTCTCAGGGCTAGTCTGTTGGTCAACAAATAGCAATTGAGAGCTTAGAATTTGCCGGACAGGGATGTGGAGAGGAGACAGTGAGGTCAAGCTAGTCAAGTGTCTAGCACAGTGGAGGCACTTGGTTCAGGAATGGTGGTTTCTGTGGTGTGTAGGGTGTTCTGGAGGCTGAGAGAGCCAATAATCAGTATGTATAGCTGATTCACTTTGCTGTACAGCAGAAGCTAACACAGCATTGTAAATCAATTATACTCCAATAAAACACACACACACACACACACACGAATATTCTGGGGTGGGGAGGGACAGGGTCAGCTTTCCTGGACTTCAGCTCTGCAGATTCCCTTCTCTCTCAAAGTCCATGCTGACATGGGCTGACATCACCCTTATTTTACAAACTTAGCATCCAGGAAAACAGCTGGAATTGCACCAAAACGAAGAAGTCAGTTTTTAATGTTTCTGTTAAACCCTTTCTATGTTTTGAATTGTTTTCCTTTGGTGATTATTTTAAATGTAATTAATATTTCTTTTCTTTTTCTTTCTTTCTCTTTAAAAAATTGGCTTTGAATTTAGCATTTGTTTTAGTTTCCTAGGCTAGCTGTAACAAAGACCACATTCTGAGGTTCCACGTGGACATCAATTTGGGGGGACACTATTCACCCCATTTCAGTATTCGTAAAGGGGTGCTGGAAAAGAAGTAAGGGTACGTAGTAGATGACGAATTCACATTATTGTCTTCCTTCTGCTTTTCATCTCTCTGAACTCCTGGTTTCCTGGGGTGGCTGGAAAGCAAGGCTCTTTAGAGTTAGGGGGTTAGTGGTAGGAGCTCCTGGGCATGTAGGGAACAGGCCAGGAGGGCAGGCAGCGTGGTCCTCCAGGTCCTCCGACACTGACTGGTCGGTTTTGGCTGGAAACCACTGGTTCACTATGGTTCCTTCACACCTGTTTAAAAGGAGTTAAAAAAAGAGAGATTTCTGGCTTGGTTCTGACATTTACGACTGATGTAAATTCAAACAAATCACAAAATCTCTCTGAGCCTGTTTCCTCACTTGTAAATTAGGAATAGCAACAATACCTGCCTAGCCTGCCTGCAGAGAGTGTGGTGAGGATCAAGGGAGAGGAAGCGTGAATGGTCCTTGCCCACTTGATCACCTCAATGCATCTGAAGTCAGGGCAACCTTTTGAAAACACACATCAAATTCCTTCACTTCCTTATTTTAAACCATCTAACTGCTCCTTCATATTTAGGATAAAGTCCAGACTTGTTAACATAGCTTAAAAGGTATTGTAGAATCTGGCCCCAACATACTGATACATTTTCAGACCCACATCTCTCTAGAAGTCCTACCTGTCCCAAGTATCCTTCTCTGACTATTCTAGCCCATACCGCAAAGCTCATTTTTTGGACCACTTATTTCAGCATTTGATTAGATTTTATCTTGAATTATTCTTTGATTCTTTCTTATAGGAAGATCTAATCAAATGAAACCTGTAGAAGCACAATCAATAAAAGCAGAGCACACTATTTGCAGTTGGACAGTTTCACCTGCTCATCTCTTATTTTGGTGTCCCATTCTTGCTCTTTCTCTTCATAAGCTCGGCCTTGTGGAGCACTGCCTAAAAACAATTTCAGGGTCTTTTGTTCCAAAATGGCAGAAGTATTCTTTCTCTTTCTCTTTCTCAGATGGCATTAAAATTATAGCAAAGAATTAAAAAAACCCATAAACTTATAAAAACTAAAAGGAATAAGTGTATAAGTGGGTAGTGATGGTTCATATATTTCAACAAATCTCTAGAAGGCAGAAAACATTTGGAGAAATAATTGGCTAATAAAACAGAGTGAGGAAAGCTTCAGCATAGGAATGTGTACTTGGACTTTAGCAGAAGGAGAACATCCATTGCCCAAAAGAACTATAGGGAGGCTCTGTCCTTGGGGATAACATGCATGTCAGTGGATTGAAAACAGAAGACAAATTGTAGCTCCATGAAACTGTTGACCCCACTCCCGCCATATTCCCTGTGCAACCCAGAAATAGCTCTTATTCTTAAGCTGAATATCTCTAAAGAAACTGAACACAGTCTTTGGAAGAGGACTAGTGTGAGGATTACTGCCCCACACCAAAGCTCTTTTCATTCTGCGAATTGAGGAGTTTCCAGATGTAATGGCTGGTTTCCCACCGGTTCACATGAGGCAAATCCTGCCAGTTGATAAGCCAAACCCTTATTCACAGAGCTCCTGGTCAGCTGTTCTGTTGTTTCCTTCTTAAATATGAAACGATATCTGATGATTATCAGAGTATTGAGAAAAGCCAGTAACTTGAAAGAGAATGGCTAAGAGAAACAAATAAAAATGAGCCTGGAGGAAAATTATTCAAGGGACAAAGGAGCACTTAAAAAACAATTAGTTTCCTCGAAGGGATCTGAGAAAATTTTGCATCCATAAAACAAGAGAGAATGTTATAAAAAGGAAAAAAGAGATAAAATAAGAAAGATCTTGTGAAACATAAATGATGATTGCCAGCAAAATAAATTGATATAAAGATTGGAAGGTGAAGTGAAGGAAATCTTAGAATGAGTGAAGGAAAACTTAGAATAAGTGAAGGAAAACTTAGAATAAAAAGAATGACAGAGACAGAGAAAGAAAGGAAGGGAGGAGAGAGAGAATTTGAAAGAAAGAATTAGAAAGAAAAAGAAAAGATAGGAGGATAAATTCAGGAGTAGCATTCTCTGAATAATAGATTGGTTTTAATAGGAGTTCCTGAATTTACAGAGGAAGCCAGAGGAGAGAACATTATTAAATAAATAAGAAAAGAAAATTACCCAGAACTGGAGGAAGATACAAATATTCAGATTAAAAGTCCTACTAAGTATTGACTAGAATAAATGAAAAAAAAAGATCCACACCAAGACAAATAATTGTAAAATTTTGTTTCATTGGAGTTAAAGAGAAGGTCTTAAAAGTTTCCTGAGAAAAAGCAGGCAACTTAGAAAGGAACAAGAGTCAGTGTCTTCGTCTGTTCATGCTGCTATGACAAAATAGAAGAGACTGGGCGGCTAATAAAAACAAGCATTTAGGGACTTCCCTGGTGGAAAAGCGGTTAAGAATCCACCTGCCAGTGCAAGGGACACAGGTTCGAGCCCTGGTCTGGGAAGATCCCACATGCTGTGGAGAAGCTAAGCCCGTGCACCACAACTACTGAGCCTGGGTGCTGCAATACTGAAGCCCGCGTGTCTCGAGCCCATACTCTGCAACAAGAGAAGCCACCGCACTGAGAAGCTGCACCGTGCAACGAAGCGTAGCCACCGCTTGCCACAAGTAGAGAAAGCCCATGTGCAGCAACGAAGACTCAATGCAGCCCAAAAACAAAACAAAACAAACAAAACTAAAAACCAGAAAAATAAAAAAACCTAAACATTTATTTCTCACAGTTTTGGAGACTGAAAGCCCAAGTTCAAGATCCCATTACAGTCACACTTCAGTGAGACCCTTTTCCTGACTCTTAGCTTGTCCCTTGTCATTGTATCCTCAAGTGGTGAAAGGGGCACTAATTCCATTCATGAGGGATCCAATCCTCATAACTTAAGCACCTCCCAAAGTCTCCACCTCCTAATAACATCCCATTGGGCATTAAAATTTCAATATATGAATTCTGAGGGGACACAAACATTCAGACCATAGCAGTTAATCTTAACAACAATAGTGAATGCTAGAAGACACTGAGCAATCCTTTCTGAGTTCTGAGTGAATATGGCTTTTGTTCTAAAATTCTGTACCTAGGTAATCTATCAATTAAGTCTGAGGTCAGAATAAAGATCATTTTTTCAAGGACTCAGAAAGATTATGATCATGCACTCTGTCTTAGGAACTATTAGAGTATGTGTTTCAGGAAAAAAAAATCAAAGGAGTGAACTAAAAAAGAGAAAGCTATGGGAGACAAAGGCTCCAACCCAGAAGAGCAGCAAACAAAATCGCATCCTGGCAGCTTTGTCTCAAGTCTAGGGAGAAACTAGTCCTGGTGGGAGAGGAAAGACAGCAGATGCTGTGAAAGAGGTCTTGGCCACATGGAGGACAGTGGAGCTTATAGGTTAAATTGTATATTGAGAACTTTGAAAATGTTCTCAGTGAGGCTATTATAATGTTGCAGAAAATAAGAAAAAGGAAAAATGAATCAGAGACTTCAGGAAAACAATAATAACATAAGCGTACAAGAAAGGCATGGTCCAAATATAAAGCCAGCTCACCTGAGGTATGATTTTGACCAACTGATGGGATGTGATGAGGAGAATCCATTTGAACGGATGCCAGAAATGTTATTTTTATTTTGTGTTTTTCAGCTTTTAACATTCACTCATACAAATCACAGAGGACTTATCTATGCTGCCAAGTAGAATATAAATATTATGTATCTTGATAATGTAAACATTATAGGTATAGGTGTCAGAGGCTGAGGAATGGAAGAGAGAAAGAAGGAAACAGCTGTGAAATGTTGATGGAACAAGAAGTGTGACTTTAATATGCCACTTGAAGTTGCTGATGTTGAGAGTTAGAATTGAAAATGGGGGTGTAACAAAATTGGGATGAGAAGGGGGAGGGGAAGCAAGGTAGAGGCGGTGCAGGCGAGTTAAATTTTCATCCGTCGCAGTGGATAAGGTCTAAAGATAGCAAATCAATAAATTGAGCTATATATCTATTATATAGAGATTGAAAGTAACCACCAGGAGAAATAAAAATAGAAATGATTAAAAGTGCTTGCTTCTGGGCGGGGCACAGGATGGGTCGCCAATTTTCAATGTAAGTCATTTCATATAGTATTTGATTTTTTAAACCATATACACGTATTACTTACACAGCATTAAAAAAAGACATATATACATACACACAAAGAAAACTGCTGGATGACCTTTGAAACTTGCTTTTAGCCCTCAATTTCAATTATAATTAGCTGAAATTTCAGCTCAGCTGAATATAACTGTAATTAAAAATCTCGACTGCCTAATGGCAGACAATTAGCTGGAGCTGTCAGGAGCCAAGAAGAATGATGGGCAGCTTGAAGACTTTGCTGTAAGGCTTGGCAGCAAACCGCCAAGGATTCCCGCTCCCTGATTCTGCCTTCACGTCTTCTAATCCCAAGGAGGCAGCAGGATTTATGGCAGGATCCTTGGCTTTAGGCTTCACTGCAGACCTCCTTCAGGTCTTGGCTTTACCAGTTATTGCCTATGAGACCTTGGGCAAGTTATTTAACCTTTCTAAACTGATATTTTGTCAGCTGCAAAATGGGGATAACACCTATCTTGCAGTGTTATAATAAAGATTGAATGAAAGTAATGAAAGTGCTGATCACAGCGTAGTGGGACACACTAGCTTTTCAATCAGTGGTAGCTATTAGAGAGAAACAACATTTTAAATGGTTGAAACACTATTCTGGAAAAACACAGGGCTTTTCCACTTGACAGCATATGAAACATTGTTGTGAAGTCTTCTGTTCTAGCCTTTGGAATCCCCTTGTCAGAAACAGCTAATACGCAGTATCTATGTTACCACTCTCACTCACGGCAGACATAGCTTATTGATCTCAGTATTCTTTTTTTCTCTCTCTTTTTCTTTTAAGTTGAAGTACAGTTGGTTTACAATATTGTATTAGTTTCAGTTGTACAGGAAAGTGATTCAGTTATATATGAATTTGAAAAAGAATATATATGTATTCTTTTCCATTATAGGTTATTATACGATATTGAATATAGTTTCCCTGTGCTATATAGCAGGTCCTTGTTGTTTATCTATTGATCTCAGTATCCTTGTCTGCTAAGTTTGGATGTAGCTTAAGGATCTTTTTCAGCACAGCTTTGGAGATAGCCATTATGAATCAATCAAAATTGGAACCTGAGGTAAAAATCTATTTTTTGTCTTTGAATAGGTAGATAACAGATCCATCATGATGACCAGTCATCTTTTTTATTTTTTATACAATTTTAAAGGTTACTTTCCATTTACAGTTATTACAAAATATTGACTATATTTCCCGTGTTGTACGATACATCCCTGTAGCCTATCTTACATTCAGTGGTTTGTACCTTCCATTCTCTCACCTTTATATTGCCCTTCCCCACTGCCAATCACTAGTTTGTTCTCTACATCTATGAGTCTGCTTCTTTTTTGTTATATTCACTAGTTTGTTGTATTTTTTGGATTCCACACATAAGTGACATCATATAGTATTTGTCTCTCTCTGCCTGATATTTCACTTAGCATAATGCCCTTCAATTCCATCCATGTTGCTGCAAATGGCAAAATTTTGTTCTTTTTTAATGGCTGCGTGGTATTCCATTGTGTGTGCGTGTGTGTGTGTGTGTGTGTATACACACTCACATCACGTCTTTACCCATTCATCTGTTGATGGACACTTAGGTCGTTTCCATATCTTGGCAGTTGTAAGTAATGCTGCTATGAATATTGGGGTGCATGTATCTTTTCAAATTAGTGTTTTTTTTTCCCCCGGATATATATCCAGGAGTGGAATTCCTGAGACCAGTCATCTCGATGGCTGGGTGACCCTATGGTCACATGCAGGTAACAGCATGCATCAGTTTTCTCTACTGATACACAGTGACTCCCACATTGGTGCCTGGAATGTCATAGTTTTTGGAGCTTCATGGACAGGGTTGGTGTAGGAAGGCTTTAATGACCCTATGGCGGCTAGCATCTCTACCTAAGAGTTTATCATTATTAGTAGGGTGGGAACCTTGGGGGGGTGAGCATGAAGACTTGATGACTCTAGGAACATTATGGAACTGTTTGGGTTACGGGGCATACATCACAGGTAGGTCCTTGAATGTACTTGATTTCAGTGACTACAACTTTCAAATACCAAGCAAATTCTTAGTTCTATTAACTATTTTAATATAGGTTGGTCAAATGTCTTTGAATTTCTTTGCTAGGCTGCTTGCCTTCCAGGCACTCTTCTGTCCAGGATACTTCCTCCTGAAAGGGTGGACCAAGCCCTTCAAAGTAGCTTTGCCTTCGGTCTGTAATTTCACATTCACCCACCCATGATAGCTTCTAGTTTCTAAATCATCACGCCCAGTTCATCAAAGCATGTTTCCGTAAGAGTCCATGCAAGGAAGAGGGGGTGGGGAAGCAGGGTCCATGGATGGTGGGCTGGCGGAACCTTCTGGAAAAAGTCCAGTCAAAGGTGCTCCACCTGAGCTTAGAAGAAGGCATGACTTTGTTCTTCCAAGAGGACAAGAGATCAGAAGCTTTGGACTTGGAGTGGTTGGCCTTCACTGTGTTGGTTTAAATATTATGTAATGGCTGCCTTGTCTATGCTTTCTCTGAGAGAAGAACAAGTGAAGTCCAAAGTCAGCCCCTTGACCTGATGACATTAGAACCAGAGAGATTTTCAGACGAACAAATCTGAAGCTGCAGTTGTAGACAGACCCGAAGAAAAGCACAAACACACACCCCTCCCATCCCCTGCACATATTCCTAGTTGGTCGATAAAAAGCTGTACTTTGGTGTGGGGCTCTCTTCTGTACATCTACTCATTCCCAGCTTTCAGATGACATGCTCTCCAGAAAGGAAACCATGTGCAAGAAGAAACACACCCACACCATTTCTGTAGGGGTGGGAGGGATGTATGTGGGTGGGGAGAAAGAGAGTGTGAAATCAAAAGGATGATTACGAGAATTTGACAAAGAAAATGACTTCTTCCACCCATTCAATACCCATGTTAATCCACTTGGATGATCAAATGCAAAAGACAAAGAGAATTACAACCTTTTCCAGGCCAAGAAATAGCAATTGTTCAGAGGGAGAATCTTGGCAAAAGGAGGAATAGACCAAGCAAAAAGAGAGGGAGAGAGAGAGAGTAAAACAGAGAAAAAGACACACACACACACACACACACACACACACCCACACCCACATACACACTTGCACACACACAGAGGTGGGAGAGACAGAGAGACAGAGAGACAGAGGGATGTTGAAGGAAAAAAAGTTAGGTCTTGGTATTTGGGCAGGCTTTGTACATTTCACCTCTTAGTTTAAAAGTAAAAAATCGAAGGCAAAGAGTCAAACTCTTTATAAGAACCAGTAATGGAAAACCGGTGGTTGTGATAAGCCCCAGTCTCCCCTTCACAGTGGCTCTGAGCCATTTTCCTGGTAGAAGTCGCAGAGGTCAGCCGAGGAGAGAGTGAATTCTCAAGGCCATCACGTGGGGGTTGTGTCATTCTATACAGACCGCTCCTATTTAAGTGCTGGGTTTTATTTTTAAAAGCTCTGCTGTCCCCTGATAGAAGGAGGGAGTGGAGGTGGGAAGAGGTAACGTGTGAACAAGGTTAGAAGCCGAAAGCAAAAGGAAGGAGAAAAAGAAGGAGGATTGGTCCAATTTTCTTGGGAAGCATATTGTATTGTTTGGCTTGCCTGGCTCTGTTCCAAGGGCTCAATTGAAAGTGAATTTCTCTTATTCAATTCCATCCAGAGATATCATAACCTCAAAAGGCTACTATTACCCAGAGGGCTTCAGATGGAACCATTTGTGCGTGACTCTTGAAACGCAGGGAGTCACAATTGTCATTTGACAACGCAGGACCCCGTCAGGCCAGCTCCTTTCAGGGCGGGGGGATTGTTGACATAATCTGGCCCCTGGTCCCCTTCAGAGGGACCAGTTTCTCTGTTTCTCAGGCTTTTTTTTTTTTTTTTTTTTTTTTTTTGCTTGGCAGGTGCAGCAGCAAGAAAACTGGGGAGTTTCACAAAAACGGACAGGAACAACAACAACAAAAGGCTGAGGGTGATTTAAACATCAAATGCCTACCCTGTGCAGACAGAATGAAGGGTCATAGGTCACTGTACAGGCCTTCAGGGTCCTTGGGACTAAGTTTATCTTTTTAACCAAAAGAGGCAGTGAAAATACTACAAAACCCCACAAAACGAATAGAAAGCCAAACACACTCTAAATAAAGATACTCAAAGAAGGGCAAAGGCTTTGGGAGGTGGGAAAATCAAAGCTGACTTTCTGGTTTGTATGGATATATGTTTTCTTCTTTTGAACCAGCATAGCAGAGAGGTGTATGCAGTGCTATTGACAGTGGTTTTTCAAATATTCCCCAGCCTGTTCCCCTCTCCTCCTGTTTCCCCATTCCCTCCTTCCTCTTTAACTGCCTCCTTCCATTCATTGCAGCCTGGATTCCTTCTTTTTCTTTCTTCCTTTCAACATTAAGTAGTGGGAGTTGCTTCCCAAAGCTTCGCCCTGATAATAAACCTCTTGTGTGGTGACTCCATTTATTCTTAGATACACACAACCTGTTTTGAATGGGGCTATGGAGAGAAACTCAAATAGAATTAACCACTCTTTTCAGAAATTGCTGAATACAAGCTTTGGCTCTCAAAATCAAGTTTCAATGACTGGTTTCTTTTGAACAAAGTGAAAAGGAATTCAGAATAATAAGTGTAACAAGATGGAGAAAATTTTATTCACCAGTATTCTTGAGGTAAGCACTGTAGGCGTTTGGGAGAATTACTTTGATAAACCACTTTGGCTGGGGATTAAGCCCCCAAAGGATGCTCAAGTAACAAAAGACAGTCACTCAACTGCCTTGGAAGGAGGGTGGGTCCTGTTTCTTGGAGAGCCCTTTGTTTTGCTGAATTCAGGGAGTTCGGTAAGCCAGTGTGGAAGAGGAGCAGGAGGGAAGAACTGGAGGCCTGAAAGAAGAGGAAGTTTGAGTTGCAGGGTGTGAAGGGAAGTGAATCTGAGAAAAGGAAAGAGGAGACCCAAAAGAGAAACACCAAGGTCTGCATAGCTAAGGTGGGTGGGGGGACTATGTTTGTTTGTTTAAATTTTTATCACAAAATTTTGAAACATATTCAAAAGTGGACAGAATAATATAAGGAATCCCCAGGTACCCATCGCTACACATAGCGAATTTCCTTTCATCTCTATCTTCAATGTACTTCCTCCTCTCTTTTTATTTTGAAGCAAATCCAAGGGGAACTTGGAAGAAAAGAAGTACTTTTAAAAAAAATATTTTATTGAACTATAGTTGATTTATAATGTTGTGTTAATTTCTGCTGTATAGCAGAGTGATTCAGTTATACATATATATACATTTTTTCATGTTCTTTCCATTATGGTTTATCACAGGATATTGAATATAGTTCCTTGTGCTCTACAACAGGATCTTGTTGTTTGTCCATTCTGTATACAATAGTTGGCGTCTGCTAGTCCCAAGGTCCCTCCCCCTCCCACCTTGGCAACCACAAGTCTGTTCTCTATGTCTGTGAATCTGTTTTGTAGATAAGTTTGTTTGTGTCATATTTTAGTCACATATAAGTGATATCATATGGTATTTGTCTTTCTCTTTCTGACTTATCTCACTTGTCTGCTAATCTCTCGGTGCATCCATGTTGCTGCAAACGGCATTATTTCATTGGAAAGAAGTATTTTATGAGACTTTTGACATGGCTTGCTGTAGTATGTTCTGCCTCTTGAAAAGTCTTCCATAGCGTGTACATTGATCACTAATGCTTATGCGGGTAGATTCATCCTTGAGGAAATCAAGGACGTGCTGTTCTGCATCAGGATATAAGCAAAGTGAAAACAGTCACAACACATGTAGACTCAGGACCTGGGTGGTGAGGAATCAGCTGAGAGATCTAAGTTACATAAACATTACAGATTTCAGCTAAAAAGAAAAATGTGGTTTAAAAGCAAAATGTTAAAATATCTGCATACAAGTGCCTTTGGAACTTTTCTGCTCTCTACAATTTTAGACATACTTTCAAGGGTCTATTTACTTAATGAAGTGGCTTGATAATGGAAAAGAACACTTGACTGAGAGTTAGATTCTTTTATAACTTAGTTATGAGATATTGGGCAAATTGCCCATCTCTCTGGGTCCATCGTTTACTCACATCTGCCCTAATTCCCAGTGTTGTTTTGATAGTCAAATTTGGGAAATGCAGGTAAAAATGTTTTTAAAATGCAGTGTTTTATCAACATGAGTTATAGTGTTAATGTTCTTGAAAAAGGCAGAGAACGATTCTTCCATCAGTACTTTAGGCCAAAAGGACTTCGGCTTTTAGGTTCTCTTAATAAAGGATTCGTATCTTAGTGTCTGAGGTCTTAACAAAAGAGTCCGTAGCTATACTATTGGCTTTATCTTTAGACCGTGCTTTCCTTGGTGCCCTCATTTGATCTTTGCTTAGAAACCATTTCTTATTTTTTGTGCTGTTTACCATCTGGAGAGGCTGGGAATGTTCAAAAACAGCAAGTCTTGATACCTTTTGTTTGAACGGTTCTTTTAGTCTATCTCTTTTCTTTTGCATTTTACTATACACAGCAAAAAGAAACCAGTAGCTCCTTCAACATTCTGGCAGAAAATCTTCTCAGCTAGATTATCCATTTCATTGGTTACATGTTCTACTTTCCACATTACTGCAGACACAATGTTGCTAAATTTTCTACCCCTAGGTAGCAAGGACTTCTTTTCCTCCACTTTCCAAAAAGAGGTTCCTTGTTATCCTCACTAGTAGCCTCCTTAAAGTCCAAAGTTCTTCAGTGAGCTTGAGGCACTTTAAGCTCTTACTAACAATCACCTCCAGATCCTATAGCTTTGTAGCTTCTGCCCACTACCTGATTCCAGAGTCGCTCCCATACCTGAGGTTTTTGTTACAGCTGAACTCCACTTCCAGGTACCAACATATATATTAGTTATCAAAGGATGAGCAACAAATCTTCAAACTCAGCAGCTTAGAATAATAAACTTTTATTACCTCATAGTTCCTGTGGGTGAAGAATCTGGGAGCATTTTAGCTGGGTGGTTCTGGTTCATGGTTTCTCACGGGCTGTAATCAAGGTATCAGAAGAGCTACAGTCACCTGAGGCTCCACCCAGCCTAGAGGATCCTCTTCCAAGCTCACACACGTGGCTGCTGGCTGGAGGCTTCAGTTCCTTGCTACGTGAGGGGTAGTGCTGCTCTCGACATGGCAGTTAGCTTCCCTCAGAGCAAGTGATTTAAGAGCACAAGAGAGAGCTACCATACCACCTTTTATGACCTAGTGTTGGTCACAGAGTATCACTTTTTCCTTATGGTTGGCATTAGGAGTGAGTTACCAAGTCCAGCTCACACTCAGTGGGAGAGAATACACAAGAGCAGGAATACCTGGAGGCCGTGATCCTTTGCGGGCCATCTTGGAGGCTGGTGACCACATCTACTACATGCAGGTTATTACATGCAGGTACTGTGCTCTCCTGGAGATACTGCAATGAATGAGACGCAATCCCTGTCTTCAAGGACCTCTTAGAGAAGTTCAAGCTGTGGAGGATATAGAGAAGTAAACTGGAAGTGTCATGAATACCATGACAAAGTTACAGGGGCGCTGTGAGCACTGAGGCAGGGGCCCTAACTTAGACCAGGAATGAAGGCTCCTGCGTGGGGTTGCCAAGTCTTGAGCTTGCCAGGTAGATAAATGGGTGAAATTCATTCCAGGAGAGAGGAGAATGTGCACATAGGTAGAAGTGTGGCCCTCTGGGACATCTCCGTAATTTGGTATACGGCTAGAGACAGGATTTAGACAAGAGGGGTGGACTTGGACAGGAGAAGTTGGAAGGGGCAAATTATGAAAGAGCTCGTATGTTAAGCTCAGATGTTGGAACCTTAACCTAAAGGCTGTGGGGGCAGTGGTGGTGGAGAGGGGTAACTGAAGGATACTGAGCATTCATTGAGTGCCTCCAATGCGTCAAGTACAAAATGTTGAAGACAGTGACCTTGGTCTCCGAAAGCTTACAATTCAGTCTGGGAAATAAAACGTGTACAATTAATTGCATTTCAAGATGGTTCCTGATAAGAATTCTATGAAAATTATAGACAAGAAGAAGTACAGAAATTTTCTGAAGGAGGAGATCAGTTTCTGGAGGTGTGATCAGTGAAGTTTCATGGAGATTGTAGAGTCTGACTCTTGAGATGTGGCTGTGGGTTTGACAGATGTGCAGAGAGTGTGGGGAGAGCCATTCTAGGTGGAGGTAGGAGAGGAAGAGGCGTGATGGGGGCAACAAGTCGTCTTGTGTGGGTAGGAAAGAGGGTTCTGTGTGGGACAAGCAGAGAGAAGTAGGGAGAACGTATTGATAGAAGACCCTGAATCCCAGGCCAGGGAGTTTGAACCATGCTCAGTGAGTGATAAGGAGATGCTGATGGCTTTTGAGACAGGAGTGTTTGAATCTAGATTATAGAGAGTCAGTTCCCTCCCTTCCACCTCCTTTTTAAAAATATAGCACTTAAGGTGGTGAAGCAGGTAAACATTCCTTCCTGGCTACATTTGGAGGGCCCAGGAAGAGAAGGATCTAGATTGTAGCCCTCAGGACTCAGAGTCCTAAGAGCCCCAGTCATAGCTTGGGGCCCTGGGTAACAGGCAATAAGTCCTATTCAGGGAAAATGCTCTCTCAGGCTTGGTGCTTTCACTGCTCATCTGATTACCTTTTAGCGTTTTGTCTAATTAATGGAGCTCACAGATGTTTGGCAGGAGAAGTTAATCAGCTATTAATCACCAAAGAGCTTCTCTGTAGCTTTTCTGGAAGAGTGTCCCTGTTATAATTGAAATTGTAGTTGTTTCCTGAACTTGGGTGGAGGGAAGGGCCGGAGATAGACAGTTCCGGGTCTCCTGTTGGGAAGGTTTGGCAGAGGTGCCTTGGGGTGTGTTTGGCTGCTGTTAGGAAGCAGAGTGTTGCTGTTATTTTCCAGAGCTCATGGGTGTTTAACGAAGGCAGGCTTCAGCAAGGAGAGGAGAAAAAGGTGGGCCACGTGGTTCACTGTGATGAACCACAAACTAGGCACTCCAGTGGTCCTAGCCCCAGGTCTGCGTCTAGGTGGCCATGCCACAATGGCCAGATATTTTAACTTCTTGGGACTCAATGCTCTTATCTTTAAAATCAGACATTTTAACCAAAATTCCATTTGGGGATTTCCAAAACCTGTTCTGTAGACCACATGGCCCAATGGATGCTTTAGTGAACAAAGAGTTCCCAGTCAAATGAGTTTGGAAACTCTATATACTGCATATGCCTCTTGGAGACTCATGACAGACATCAGTATAATTGCAAGAGTGAAAATGTTGCGGCCAAATAACAAAGCAGAAAAGCATGCTTAACCCAGCCCACGCCCAAACGCTTTTGATCACAGAATCCTTTGTTCGTTAAACATCTAGAAACACTAGCAGGATGTGTTCATATCTCTGACATCTGTTTTTCTGGTTTCTGATTCAGCATTATAACTAGCCTTAGGTTTTCTCCCCGGAAATATTCTTGTGGGCTCTTTACTGGTAAACTTCATAACCAGCCTGCCTGCCTCACAACCTCAAGATGGCCTCCTGGATTATAAACCGAGACAAACATCTGATTTTGCAAACCTCTCCCTGACCCTATTGCTGACTTATGGTGACAGGGGCTCTGGACCACGTCTCTAGTCTGTTTGGCTCCCATCCTGCCATCCATGCCTTCGTGTGGGTAGCAGAATAACATGTTGGTCAGAATTACCTTTTACTACATAAAAAGGAGAGTGTAATTTGGTGAGAGCTGGATATGGAGATCATTTGAAAAGTTAGCTGCATGACTTTTGAGGATCAAATTCTGATTTTTAAATGACAACCTCATCTTGTGAATTCATTGTTTAATTCAAGATACTTTGACTGCCCTAACTTTACCATTCTACGCGAGAACCCATGTATTTCAGGGAGTTAGCACAATATTAGACTTTAGGGGGTCTTACTCTTTTCTTTTAGATACTACTTGTCATCTTGGAATTTATTGTTTCAATCTAATGCACTACTGTAGGTTTGGGGCTGGAATATGCCTTTTTGTAGACTGCATGTAAATTGCCAGAATGAGGCAGCAATCTATGTAACTAAGTCCTATTAGTCATGTTAAAGACCATTGATTTTGTGAGAAATTAGCTAAAGCTATAGAGAGCCATATGAAGTCAAAGGTTTGCAGAAATATCCAGTGGCTCATCTTTTTGGCTACCTTTCATGATGAATTTTAGGACAAGAATTCTCAAGAAGGAGGAAAAGATTAAGGAAGTATCCAAGACTTAGGTAACAATATCTGGTTACTAATTTTCATTCGAGCCAGTTCTGAGTCATATATAATTCCTGATAAAATATGGTGGAGCTGGATGTCCAGTTCTTTTTTGACCAAGAAAAGCCTGTTTGACAAATATCGTATATTAACACATATATGCGGAATATAGAAAAATGGTACCAATCAACCAGTTTGCAAGGCAGAAATAGAGACACAGATATGGATAACAAACATATGGACACCAAGTGGGGAAAGCAGGGGCTGGGGGAGGCGGGGGGGGGGGGGGATGAATTGGGAGATTGGGATTGCCATATACACATTACTCATAAGAAAAAAAATATCAAATTATACACTTTAAATATATGCAGTTTATTGTATGTCAATTGTATCTCAATGAAAGTTCTTAAAAAAAAAAAAAAAAAAGAAAGAAAAGCCTGTTTGATTATAGGCATAAAATCTATCCGAGCACACACCGTGACCAGCTCATATTCTTAAACCAAATTTATTATTGACTTGATTATATGTACTAAGAAGTAAAACTAGTGACCATACCATAATGAGATCATCTGTTAACCGCACAGAGCCCCACAACTTTATATTCACATCTCTTATGCTGCTTGGAGAGGTTTGATTTTTGTTGTTTTTCTGAGTCAACAGAATTCTTTGAGCCCATTGCCTGTGGGCATACTTCTGAGCCCAGGTTGATTTTAGGCGCTGAAATGATAATGTAATAATATTTTTTTAACACTATTGGATCTGTAGGGGAAGAAAAACTTCCTTCTACCCTGTTAGATTCTGTGGCTGGCCTAGGGATTAAACTGATATAAGAGAGAGAAAGGGGAGAAAAGTATACAAATTTATTTAATGCTTTCACGTGTACATGGGGTCCTTCAGAAGGAAAATGTAGACCCGAAGAAGCTGTCAGACCCCAAAGCTTACTAGTGAGTGATAAATTATGGGGATGTGACAAGACAATGTGTTTTGGGCTAGTGGCAGTAAATTTGGGACAGTGAGTAAGAAATAGGGAGGAACTAATGGAAGATATGGGTTGTTTCAGGAGGCTTTTTGGTAGATCGATTTTGGCATGGACTCCCAGTCTCTGGTAATAAGAATGTTCTCTTCTGGGTTCAGGGGGTACCTTTCTCATGGGAAATGTTATAACCTGCTTTTAGGTAGAAAGAGGAGGTCACAGAACCTTTCCTGCATCTGCTGTTTCACAAGTGCTTCAAAATAATCAATATGCCCAAGTGGCATATTTTGGGGTGGCAGGTTCAAACCCCCTTCAAAAGCCTGTTAAATGCCAAATGATACATTAGCTCATTTACCTGGACTGTCCACTTGAGCTGTGCATTAACCACTGACTTGTCAGTACGGATCCTCACCATAGTTATTTCATCTTCATGAGATTCTATCGTAGTGTCAAATAAAGGAGCTGGACCAGATGGTCTCTGAGTTTCCACGTAGCTCTACCATTCCATGCTCTGAGAAAAGGCAATACCAAAAACTACTTTACTTTCATCTCCAGAGAGCAGGTAGGAAATTGGCCTTAATGTGGTAACATAAATAATTAAACTTTCTCTTGAAAATAGCAACTTCAAGGTCCTCTTGTCTAATCACTCTATCTCAATCATCCATTTGAAATGGTCTTGCCCTGGTATTTCTTGTAGCAAAGTTCTCCCTGTTATCAAGGGCCCAGAGCCTCAGTTTCCTCCTTTGTAGGTGGAAGTGGGCAGCTCTGGCATTTGCCTCACAGGGTTGCTGTGAGGGTTAAATGAGTTAATTTATACAAAGAATGCAGCAGAGTGCTTGACACAGGGATGCTCTAATTCCTGGTTTGAAGACTACAAAGCCTCAGCCTTCACCTGCTGTTGTGTATCCTTTTTGCGACCTTAGTTTGCATCTTGCTGAGGCAGCTGCTCTGGGATGGCCCCTGTCTGGAGCTCTTAGCCCCCATCCTTGTCATCGTCCTAAGAGCCCTTTGGGTTCAGCTTCTTTGCCATAGCTTCTTCCACTCTCCACCCCTACACACTCACACACATTTGCATCTTCCTCTTGCTACACACAAACCCTCCTCATTGCTTCTTGAAGGTAGAAAAATTATCCTGATTATCCTGAAAGCATTGTTCTCCCAAGTACTGGTTACCAGTCCTTCTCCCTGATGATGCTGTGCTCTTCCCAACACTTGAAGTTTGCACAATTGGGGTGGACTTTGCTCTACTCCTTTTAGAAGGCACGAAGGTGCTGTGAAGGCAGTTCTCATTTGTGAATACTCTGGTCCAGAGGGGCATGATCTATGTCAAGAATGGAGGGATGAATGGAAAGTTCATTGTAATGTCTATAGTCAGCATAACTCATACTTTTTTTTCCCCCTAACTCAGTGTTTTGTCAAGAGACTTTACAATTTTTTTTTTTTGAAGCTGGTCAGTGCCAAGCATATATCACTGGGGTGGTGATGCGATCAGAAAAGTCTCTTTCTTCCACACCTGGGGTTAAGTGAACCATTTTTTCCACCAAGGGAGCACAAAGAAGTGGAGGATGAAAGCCCCCCCCCCCGCCATGCTGAGTCCTCTTACATGGACCGTGGGCTCCCTGGCCCTGAAAAGAGCTGGAATGTCTCTCCTGATATCTAAGCCAGAGAGTCCCAGACATTGGGATTGAATCACCCAGCAAAACAGACAGGACACAAATCTGGCAGTTGTTAATTGTTAATTTCACCAGTAGGGATATTTACAAAAAGCAAAAACAAACTGAGAAAACAAACTCTTATTTAGACTCACAATCATTTCATAAAAGAAAGAACTTCTTAATATCAAAAGTAGGACAAACATAATAGGAATCTCCTTTAACTTGAATAAACTTAGCCTTATAAAGAATTGATTACAGTGTCCTTATTTTTTAAAACGTGCCCTGGACTAGGAAAAATGTTGGTATAAGCTAGCACCTGTCCATGGCCTCATGTTTGAGTCATACAAGGACACCAATAAGTGCAGGAAAGAAAATGAGTGAGATGCAATAAATAAATTAAACACAGAAGTTCCAGTATCGCTTTTAGACAAAATGGTATTCTATCTTTCATCTTGATTGTCATATTTTGAGTCTCCAGTTCTTATCTCTTGATTACAATGTTTCAGAATAACACACTTAAACTAGCGGGAGAAATTCCTTTTCCATTGATAAAAAGGCTAGTGACTTTTCTTCAGTTTATAGTAGGATGATTTGCTCCTAACGCAGTTGGCCTCTGCAGTCCCTGTTGAGAGAGCTCTTGCCCGTAGCCTGCTGGTGCTATTTGCATGCTAATCATTTCTGTAATTGATCTTCCCAGCTCCCTTCAAACCTGGTAGGAGGCAGCCCTGACATTAACGAAGGTTCGCAGAGTGGGGCCACGCCAGTTGGGGGCCAGGTCACGTGGGCATTGTGGCGCTGTCAGACTCTCCACCGCACGCTGCCCTGTGACCCCACAGTGGAGAATTCTGGTCAGTGTGCAGGTAAAATAGCCTTGATTGTAACACAGAGCTCATGGTGCAGGTCAGCCAGGGTTTATTGTTGCCAAAATGGAACAAGAGAAGTTTAATTTTGTCTTGTGTTAGGAGGAAAGTAGGATTGACGCTAGTGGCCAGGCAGCTGGTGTTGGTTATGTACTTAGATTATATGCCATAAAAGGCTTCTGTCCATGCAGGGTCAGTAACATGTCAGAGAGAGAGAGAGAGAGAGAGAATGTTCCTAAGTTTAACCAAAGATCTGAATATATCCCCAACTAGAAGAGCAACTGTTGCGTTCATTCATGGATTATAGAGTGAAACAACTCCAAGGAACCACAGACATTTCTTATTCTCACTCTCAGCTTCTCCAAAGTGGAAATAAAGATTCAGGGAGGTTTAATGACTTGCCCAAGGTCACACCCTTGGAACAGGGTATAGAGCTGCATTGCCAATATGGTAGCCATTAGCCACACATGGCCATTTAAATTAATATTGGTTAAAATAAAATGAACACTTCAGTTCACTAGCCACGTTTCAAACGCTCAATGGCCCCCATGTTGGGCAGTACGAAGTAGATTTCCATTGCTGCAGAAAGTTCTATTGGACAGTGCTATTCTAGAGACTCTTGGTCCAAGTTCTTTCCATTATTACAGTAAGATTCCCCTCCCTCCCTATGCACACACTTGTATCTATAATTCTTGTATATAGTGGGAAAGGCATATTTTGACATTAATTTAGGAATAAAGTCTCCTTTTGCTGCCCACCTTTAAAAGTAGGAGCAGCTTTTTTTTTTTTAATTTTTATTGGAGTATAGTTGATTTACAATGTTGTGTTAGTTTCAGGTGTACAACAAAGTGAATCAGTTATATATATACATAAATCCACTCTTTTTAGATTCTTTTCCCATATAGGCCATTACACAGTATTGAGTAGAATTCCCTGTACTATACAGTAGGTCCTTATTAATTATCTATTTTAGATATAGTAGTATGTATATGTCAGTCCCAATCTCCCAACTGAAAGTAAGAGCAACTTAAGTGATTTTCCTAACTTTTCTAGAACTGGCACTTACCTGTAAGCATTTTTCCCATCACACAGAATTATTAGAGCATGGTTTAGCAATATGGTTGCTTTGACTTTAGGGTGCAACTTTTCCTTTAAAGCTAATACTGATCTAACAGTGAATTCTTTAGAAAACCCATACAGCTCCTTGAAGAAAAATTGGCCAAGGTGGTAGGGTGTCACAGATGTCTGAGGGCTTTAAATTAACACCGTAAATCTCAGTATTATGGGGGAAGAGCTAGCAAGTTTATTGAATGTCTCCCATCTGGCTGTGTTGCAGGCAACTGCCTGACTGCCAAGGGGAGTGGTAGGTATAAGAGCAGAAATGCAGGTGTCAGAAAGTATTTAATAAAAAGTCTGTTTGTTACTTATACCAAGGGATACCATTTCAAATGGATTTTTCTTATTGAGATCAACGACAGGATGTTATGCTCTTGGCAGTAGTAGGATAAGACTAGCCTAGGCTGTGGAGCCTAAGCTGGCCATGGGGTGGGTTTCAGGTGGAGGAGGGTCTTGGTGGATATCCAGGTTGATGGAGATCTGATTCAGGGATGTAATAGACTCCCCAGCAGGATGTGCCCTGGTGAGCTGGACCATCCTCTGTTCCTATGGCAATTAGGGCTTGCTGCTGCCTGCTGGGTATAGGCAGTCCAGACGTCTTTGGGTGTTGAGTAATTGGGATGATAGAACTATGTTCTCTCTCTCTGACTGACTTTATCCTGATCTGTTTTTTTAAATTAATTAATTAGTTTATTTATTGGCTGTGTTGGGTCCTTGTTGCTGCACGTGGGCTTTCTTTAGTTGTGGCAAGTGGGGGCTACTCTTCATTGTGGTGTGTGGGCTCCTTATTGCCTTGGCTTCTCTTGTTGTGGAGCATGGGCTCTAGGCATGCAGGCTTCAGTAGTTGTGGCACATGGGCTCAATAGTTGTGGCTCACGGGCTCTAGAGCACAGGCTCAATAGTTGTGGCACATGGGCTTAGTTGCTCTGTGGCATGTGGGATCTTCCTGGAGCAGGGATTGAACCCGTGCCCCCTGCATTGGCAGGCGGATTCTTAACCACTGTGCAACCTGGGAAGTCCTATCCTGATCTGTTATTTCTTATAGAGAATAGCCTGTCCAGGATATTTGATAGTATATATATTTTTTCCTTGGAACAATGTAGAATCCCAGGGTTAGAAAGCTGGAGGTGACTTTGAGATGGTCTCTGGGCTCTCGCAGCTCAAACCATGGTCCATGGACCAGCAGCATCAGCATCACATGGGGGCTTGGTAGCAAAGCAATAGGTTTGGGCATAAGGATTATTTTAAAGTGAAAACATTTGAAATCTTACCTAAACTTTTCTTACCTAACTAAACCAGACCTTCCAGAAAATAGAGCTGCCATTAATTCCCCTCCAAGGGAGTTCCCTTCAAAGTCTAGGAAGGAGACAGACCAACTGCCCATTTCCATTAGCATTAAAAAACCCCCATAGAACCTTCCATCCTTTCCCATTGAAGCCGTAACCCTCCCCCCATTTTTTTGTTAAGTTGGTATATAGACTTTTTAAAAAAATTTATTTATTTATTTATTTTATTGGCTGTGTTGGGTCTTTTTTGCTGTGCGCGGGCTTTCTTTTTAGTTGTGGTGAGTGGGGGCTACTCTTCGTTGTGGTGCACGGGCTCCTCATTGCTGTGGCTTCTCTTGTTGCAGAGCATGGGCTCTAGGTGCATGGGTTTCAGTAGTTGCAGCACATGGGCTCAATAGTTGTGGCTCACGGGCTCTAAAGCTCAGGCTCAGTAGTTGTGGCGCACGGGCTTAGTTGCTCCACGGCATGTGGGATCTTCCTGGAGCAGGGATTGAACCCGTGTCCCCTGCGTTGGCAGGCGGATTCTCAACCACTGTGCCACCTAGGAAGCCCTAGTATATAGACTTTTACCTTTGCGCATTCACTGGGCTACTCATCCCCTATTTGTTTCAGATAAGGAAACTGAGATGGTTTGTTCAGCCTTTTATCCCCAAGGTAACATCATGATGCCTGACCTTAAAAGACCCTCCATAAGTATTTTCTGAATGAATACATGAGAAGTGACTTTCTGGTAATTAGCAGAGCTGGGAGATGAGTTGCTTGTCTTGTTCAGTGCCTTTTCCTCTAAATAATGCCAGAAAATCACGATTAAAAAAATAAATGTGTGTCTGAGCTGGGATTTACACTGCTTCAGGATAAAGCCACTTTTTGGCAGAAAGAGCTGTCCTGAGCCTCAGCTCCTTCTGTGGTAGATGTCAGTCAGGGCTGTTCCTCAGTGCTTCTGTCTCTTTCCATCCAGGCCCCCTGGAGAATGGCACTTCTCCAGACCCTTGAGGTTAGGCATGGCCATGTGACTCACTTCGGTCATTGAGTGGAAGTGATATAACTGAGCTGGGTCCCATAGGGTCTTCCTAGGACAGACCTCTGCCCACCCCTCCCCCCCCCAAATCCTCTGCCTGCTTCTTGTTTGTAGAAAACTGTAGTCTATCAGGGCTCCCCCTGAGTCTTTTACAAAAAGCTGGCTCATGGTCCAGGAAAACTGGCAACAATTTAAATATATCAGCCATACAGTAGAATCACAGAATCTTTAATTCCTCCCTGAGGGACATAGAAAACAGTGTCTGATGCACATTCCTGAGTTGTTTTGCAGATGCTAAACCCACCACCAGATGGAAGAAGCTGACTGCATGATGACAATGAGCATGTAGCCCCCAGACTGGCTGGAGCCTGAGGATTGATGATATGAATCCCTGTGCCACCATCCTGTTACTTCACCATCAACCAATCAGAGAATGGTGCATGGGCTGATCACATACCCAGAGACTCTCTCCCTCACCTTGCCTTTAAAAACCCTTCTCTGAAAGCCATCAGGAAGTTCAGGTCTTTTGAGCGTGAGCTGCCCATTCTCCTCGCTTGGTCCCTGTGATAAATGCTGCATTTTCCCCCACCACAACCCGATGACAATAAATTGTCTTTGCTGTGTGGTGAATGAACAAACCCAAGTTTGATTTCTTCTTTGCTTAAAGATCAGGAGTGATGTTATGAGTTTGTGGCGAATGGTAGAGCCTTTTTCATCCCGAGTCGCTGAAAGACTATTTAGAGTCTCTACTGGTCCACATGGTCTTCACTGTCATAAGCTACTGAGATTTTGAAGTTTTTGTTACCATGTAGTAATTGACTGATACACTGTCTTGTAGATAATTCTCTAAGAAAATCCAGGCCTAATGGCTAACAAGAGACGTGGGAGAGAGAATTCTAGGATCTGGTGCTAGATTAATCATTTGTAAGCTCGGGACCATGTCTCAGCCAACTTTAAATCCTTTGAATGGGATTGTTACCGGTTAAATTGTGCCCCTCCTGAAGTCATATGTTGCAGTCTCAGCCCCCAGTACCGCAGAATTATCACCTTATTGAAAATAGGGTCTTCAGAGAGGTAATTAAGTTAAAATGAGCTCGTTTGGGTGAGCCCTCATCCAGTATGACTGATGTCCTTATAGAAAGGGTGAATTTGGAGACAGTCACAAAGGGAGAACAGCATGTGAAGATAAGGCAGAAATTGGAGTAATGCTTATACAGCCAAGGGCTGCCAAAGATTGCCAGCAAACTGTCAGCAGCTAGCAGAGAAGCACGGAACAGATTTTTCCTCACAGCCCTCGAAGGAACCTTCTTGCGGACACCTTAAATTTGAACTTCTGGTCTCCAGAATTGTGAGACAATAAATTTCTGTTGTTTAAGACACCCGATTTGTGGTACTTTGTTATGGCAGCCCGAGCAAACTAATGCAGGAATTAAAAGAAAAAAAAACTTTCGATTATTTTTTTCCTTTTTATCAGCTTCATTGCAATATAATGCATGTACCATAAAATTTGCCCATTTAAAATTTACAACTCAACTGGTTTTTAGTATATTTACAACAGTACAATTACTTTAAGAACTTTGTTATCAGCCCTAAAAGTAACCCTGTACCCATCAGCAGTCACCCCTCATAACCGCTATCTCTGCCCCCCAACGCCTCTCCAGCCCTAAGCAGCCACTAATCTACTTTATGTCTTTATAGATTTGTCTATTCTAGACATTTCATATAAATAGAATCATTCAGTATGTGATATTTTGTGAATGGCTTCTTTCACCTAGCATAATGTTTTCAAGGTTCATCTATGCTGTAGCTCATATCAATATTTCATTTGTTTTTATGGTTGAATAATATTCCATCGTGTGACTATTCCACATTTTATTTATTTTTCATCAGTTTATGGAAATTTGGGCTGTTTCCATTTTTTGGCTATTATGAATAATACTGCTGTGAACATGAGTGTGCAAATCTTCATTTGCATATATGTTTTCATTGCTTTTGAGTATATACCTAGGAGTGCAATTGCTGAGTCATGTGGTAACTCCACACTTAATATTTTGAGGAACTATAGCCCAAAGCAGTTGTATCATTTTACATTCCCATCAGCAGTGGAAGGGTTCCAATTTCTCCACGTCTCCACCAACACTTGTCTTTTTGATTGTAGCTATCCTAGTGCATGTGAAGTGGTATTTCATTGTGATTTTGATTTGCGTTTCCCTACTGGCTAATGATGTCAAGCATCATTTCATCATTTTATGTGCTTACTGGCCATTTATGTATTTTCTTTGGAGATGTGTCTGTTCAAATATTTTGCTCGATTTCAATTGGATTATTTAGTGATTTGTCTTTTTTATTGTTGAGTTATGCAAGATGATTTTATAGGTGAGCGATTTATTTCAGTAAGACTAGATTTCAGTTTTTTATCCAGCAAGGTGACGGTACCATTTCTATTTCCTGTAGGGTTTTGAGGGCTGATTAGATTTGCTGGATATTTAGTCCCTTCCTTGAAGTAAGTGTTTGAGAATGGTATAAAGGCCAGGGAATTCTAAGTTTAAAAGGAAGAAGGAAATGAGAAGACTTTGGAAGCTTGCTCTCCAGCGAAGAACTTTGTCATTACAAAAGTTTTGGAGCTGTCTCCTCTTTGTAGAGAAAGAAGCCTCTTAGAGGATTCACACCATCAGTCAAAGGGGAAAAGATTTTTTTTTTTAACCTTTTCCTCCCTTTCCCTTGAAACAATTCTTTGTGAGATTTGTGATTTGTTCGTTATTGCCTTTAATGGTTGAACTCTAGATGCAAGGGTTGAAGGTAAGTTGAATAAGTCATTCGCCTCCTGCTGAACAGATTCTGTCTTTGTTACCTGGACCAAAGCCGAGCCTCTCCTCCTGACTATGCAAATCTAAAGCAGATAAATGTGAGCTATCAGGAGCCAATTTGCTGGAAATCTTCCCCTTAGTAATTGGCTTCATATTTCAGCTCTTAGAAAAAGGCGACTCTCATTATCACCCCTGCCTTCTCCCCTCAAGGCCAACAGAGAGAGAGGTAGTGTCCACTGGCGACAAGGAAGGGGAGAGAATGAAACTGCAGATGAATTATTTTTTTCTCTCTACTGGCTTTATTTCCAGGTGCCCCCTCTCTGTCATGCTTCTTCAGAAAAGCATCTCATCAGCCGGCCGGGGCCTCCTTGGCAATGGTAATCATGTCCTTCCCACCCCAGGCTCACTTTACCGAGATAGGAAGTGACAGGCAGGGAGACCTCCTGCTCTTGGGTTCTTGGGAGGGGAATACAAAGCATTATATCAGACACCGCCACCAGGCTGGCTCTTTGGGGTTGCATTAGGCAGTCAAGCATTTTGCTGCCTGCTGAATGTCATCTCATTTAGCACTGTGTTAAACAGCTTCTAAAGGTCTTCACAATATGACAGATGGGCCATTGACTGGGTACTTAGGAGCTAAGTACCAGTTTGGCTGGGCTGGATTGTGTTTATTGTTCATTAAGTGTTATTTAAAGAACTCAATCTTGACGCCTCCCACCCCCTGCCCACCCCTCAATGCACACTTTCTGCAGGACCCCCGGGTGTCGCATGAGAGGCCTGTTTCTATAGAAAAGCACAGTGGAAAGGAAAGGGTGGAGAGAGGCTCAGAAAGGAGAAGAAATGGGAAAACAAGTGGAAAGACGTGGAAGGAGGCAGAAAAAAGATGTGTGTGTGTGTGTGTGTGTGTGTGTGGTGAGGAGTAGCTGGAAGGGGTTATGGTTCAAAAGCAAACATAACAGCCAAATGAGACACAGCCGCGTGGATTACTTCTGCAGATGGCGGCCCTGTCCCTCTTGGCTTCAGTTCCAGAGAAGGTCACCCTCTATCTTGTTCCCAAATTCAGAAGGAGGGAAGAGGGTATCTGTGCAGTGGAAGCTGCTGCTTACCCTGACGGACCACAACTGACATTGTCGTCTCTTGTGTGGCTCTTGCCTTCCCGGGTCACTCTAAGTGATAAAAGGACAAGAACCCTCTTCACCTTTGTTTTCCCCAAGACGTAGATCACAACAAATAGAGAGGAAGTACTATGTGACTCGCTTTTGGTGGATCCTGAACTTTGCCTGTGGAGCACAGTCAGCCTTCTGCAGTTAAAAGATAAATGGAGGCATATTAAAACTGTTCGTTTATTTGAGCAAAAATCAGTTTGGGTTGGGCAGCATCAAACTGGAAATGGATAGAAGTGCTCCACCATCAGGAGCCAGGGGGAGCCTTATATAGAGATGGTACAGAAACAGAGAAGGGAAAATTTTGATTGGCTCCAGCATAAAGCTTAGTTGGCTGTTTGTGATGGGTTGTCCTTAGGTTTTGATTTCATTACCTTGAGACATATGCAGGCTTAGGTTTTGGTTTGCTTACACAGGTCAGGGTGGTGGAGCAGAATACGCCACCCCAGAATGCACCACTTTGGCATGTGGATTACTTCGAGCTTGCAGGCAGGGTCCAGCAGGTTTAGGAAGAGCTTCTTACCTTCCCCTTTGAAACTGAGCAGGGTCCTGCGGGGCCCGCTGACTACAAAAGCCCCTCCATGCCCCCTGTTTCTTATTCGTAGAAAAGACTTCAGTCTCCTAGGCCTTCCCTGAATTCCAAAGAGCAGGTTTAAGCAGTCATTAATTAGAAAAGTGAGGGGATGCAGAAACAAAGAAGAAGCAGTTGAGAAAAATAGTTCAGCAATAAAACAGTCTTAGTTCCTCCTCATGGGATATATTGAATATATAATGGTCTGACATGTACCTTTGAGTTGTGCTACAGGAACTAAGATACCCCACCCAGGTGGAGGATGGTAACCTGTGCTGAGCTCAAGCATAGACCCCAGACTGGTGGGAAGCAGAAGGCTGATGAATAAGATTCCCCAAATATCACCCTGTTACCTCACCATTAACCAATCAGAAGAAACTCATTCCCCCTGTAACCCTCACCCCATATGTTGCATTTAAAATTAAGCCCTTTCCTGAAAGCCATCGGGGAGTTCGGGTCTTTTGAGCACAAGCCACTCATACTCTTTGCTGGGCCCTGCAATAACCACTGTACTTTCCTTCACCACAACACAGATTGGCTTTGCTATGCAGCAGTGCGCTAGCAGGCACGTGTTTGGTCTGGTAACGCCTTAACTGCCTAAAAGAATAGATATGGACCTGTAACCAGGAAGATAACTATTCTCAGAGATAAGTTTTTATATCAGAAAGATTTATCTGCATGGCAAACATTTGTTTACCAAACATTTGCTTTTCCTATCTTCCCGTGAATTGTCTTTCTCTACTTTGAAGCCCCAGACCTTACCTGCTTCTTCTTAGTTCAAGATGGTACATAAACTTCAATTATATACAGAGAGAGCCCCGTGGGGAGGTTAAAACAGTGACCTGGAGCATGGGGCAGGGAGCCTGAGCCCACAGAGGGGAGGGCGGGCCGGAGCTGACCAGCACCGATCTTCGGAGATCAGGCTGATTCTTATTGACCTGGGTGGCACTGAAAACGTATATTTGCCAAAGCAGATTCCATCCTTTCGATTTGAGGAAGTCAAAAAAGTCACATCGTTAATGACTTCCTTCTAGATTCGCTTGAAACCAAAGGATAACTAATGGATAAAATAATAAATATATTTTCATCATGAAGCAGTTATTTATGCATATTTCAGGGGATTATATTCCTATAGGTTTTTGTTACTGGCATGATTGGACCCAAATAAATAGTCTAAGAATATACTAAGATGATATCACAAGTTTGAATAGAAATCACATCACCATTTCCCTCCAGGTTCTTGTGACCAGGATCTAGAGATGTCAGCCTGAAAATCACATATAAATTCTTGGTTAATTGATGGGTGGTGTGCCGATTTTCCTGCTTCTGACTATGTCCTTATGTAGTAGAATTCTTGTCGATGTCTGAGTTTGACTTTTATGTGTTGGTGGACAACTCCTTTCCTCCCTTCCATACATTTTTTTTTTCTTGTTGACATTCTTTTTATTATTATTATTATTCAAGTATAGTTGATTTATAATGTTGTCAATTTCTGCTGTACAGCAAAGTGATTCAGTTATACATATGTATACATTCTTTTTTTATATTCTCTTCCAATACAGTTCATCACAGGATATTGAATACTGTTCCCTGTGCTCTACAGTAGGACCCTGTTGTTTATCCATCCTACATATAATAGCTTACATCTGCTAACCCCTACCTCCCACTCAATCTCCCTTCCATAAATATTAATTCACCCCATAAACACTTAAGGCTCAGTGTCAGCTCTGTGTCGGATATAAAGAGATATCACAAATATGCCCTACTTTTTAAAAGCTCATAATTCAGCTCAGGCACAGACACAGAAAGAGTTGAATAGTAGAGCCAGACAAGGTGTCACTGAGCACAGACTGAACTTGCCATAAGCTCACAGGAGGAGATGGAGAGATGCTGCGGAGACACTATGTGTCAGGGTAAAGGCACACTTGAGGTTGGCCTTGTGGGGTAAGGGTGGCTCTTGGTTTGCACGTTCACACTGTGCTCTCTCCTGGAAAATCCAGACAGCTGGAGCTATCACTCGGCTCCAACTCAGAGGGCTTGCATGGCTGCTGCCATTTCTGCCATTTTCTTCTGTCTTGCCCACTGCAAGGGTTGGTACATGCTCTTGGTACAGCCCTCTACCTGGTTTCCAGCTAGGGGACGTCTTCCCAGAGGGCACCTGGGCACTTGTCTGTGGGCAGATGACATCTTCAGCATTTCTAGAAGCTGAAAAACTGGGCTTTCCTGCCGTGCCTGAGCTGGGGATGGGGGAGGCGGCCCTGGCAGCTTGTGCTGAATATATTACACATGTATCTTCTGGGTCAGAGTGAATTGGGCTCTTAAAAGACAGCCAACTTTCTGGGTAATTAACCCAGTTTTGTCTTGAGAGTTATAACTGAAATTTACGGAGAGAGACAAGACATCCTCACACATTTTTAGTGAAAAGGGGCAGCTCAGAATAGACTTTGGTGATTCACTATGTAGAGGTAGGAAGAAGGACTTACTAATGGAAACCCAGGGCAGGAGTCCCTCAGAAGGTGGTGGGCGGCTATAGTTCCCCCCACCTGCCTGAAGTCAGAGGAAATAACCTTGACCTCGGGTGCCTTGCAAAGATTTGCCTAAAGAGAAAATTTAACTGAAAAGTGACTGAATTGGCCCAGTGCAGAGAGAGAGTGGGTGAGATAGAAAAGAACTGATTTTTTTTCATTTACTGTGATAAAAATCAAACAATTGCTTCTTGCATGATTATTATACGTACTTTCTGGGTTTCTATTTAATACTACATTCTCTTTTCTAAGCTAGTGCCTCAAAGCCTAAGTGATATTCCTTAGCTGTTGCCCTGACACACAGTCACAAAGTCTCAATTTATAACCTGAGTTAGAGCCACAGCCCTCCTACATATCCTGTAACGTTTAAAAACAAAATTTAAAATGGTGCCCCTTTAAAGCTAGACTATTTCTATAGCTAGACTATAAGGAGGAAGTTTCTGGAATGTTTTGAAAAATCAGAAACTCTAGCAACACTACGTGCAGTGTAGGGTTCTGGCACGGAAACAATTATCAGAAGCTCAAATGTCGGCTTCTCTGTATCAAGGGGACACACATTCCCCTGTTGAACACAGCACCAACCAGGCCCTATTGTCTATTCCACCTAGCCCACTTCACCTCTGTAAATTACTTGTCTGACCTCTGTTGCTGTTTGAGTTTGTGACCTCTCCCCAACAAAACAACATGAAGCCGTTGGTAATAGGGAATAAGAAAAAGGCACAGTCTAGAAAGAACTTGGAGCATCCCTTTGGGAGTTACCTCTACCCTAAAACATAGATGGAATGTCCTACTCTCCATATTGGATACAAAATAAGTATTTGTGATTGTCTGATACCTTTGGCTCAGTCGTTGGCAGGAGCAATGGAATGTTCCTAGACTTCCAAGGGCATGAATCTGAGGTTATGGCTTTCTTAGAGATGGTTTAAACTCTTGAGCCCCGTTTGGCCTTGGCCAGTGAAATGGCATGCAGGGATATTTGTTATTGTCTTCTCTCTAGCATCCTCAATGTCTGAACAGTTCTTTCAATTTTCATCATTTCTAGCATGCCGTGGCCTTCTCTAGTCCAAGATCTTTTTATTTCTCTAGGTATGTGGTTTTTTTCAGAATGTCTCACTGCCCCCCTCCCAACTTTCTTTTGCTTAAACTTTGAAATAACAAAATATTACAGTTGAAGTCTGATTATTGCCCTTTAAAGTTTTTTCTTTTTTATTCTTCTCTATGACCAGGCTTTACAAAAAGCTATTTTACTCTAAGAAATTAGGTTTCTGGTTATCAGGAGCCCTAAATAGACATGAATTACAAGAACGTCCTTTGAAAACCCCATGCAGCACTTGTTTCATTAAATTCCATGAGGCGACCTTAATTTAGTGGAACACTGGATGGGCTGTTCTTTTAACCTATTATCACTTTGGCCAGGCCCATAAACCATATTCATGGATGATTCCATCAAGAAGGACAACAGTGGGATTAATATTATTTCAGGATACAGTAAATGCCACAATGATGAAGCTGTTTAAGATCTGGTGCTCACGGTGTCACACTGAATGCATTGACATTTACTCTGCTATCACTTCATTTCCAATATTCCTTCCAAATCAGCCGATGCTAATGCTTCAGCGTGTGTGCAGAATACAATATGGGTGGGGGTGGGGAGACTGGGAAGGGATCGCGTAAGTCCTTTGCCTTCCGTTTTCCTTTTGGTGTTGAGAGTGGGGAACTACACTCGGAGAGTATTTCACATGCAATGGGCCCCACGATGTCGATTGTTAGGGCTGCAGAGGCTCCCAGGAAGTTGGCTTTCTCTTGTAGTTGGATCAAAATAGGCCATGGGGCCCCTCTTGGCTGTGGCTGAGCCTGTGATATGGATCTGATGTGAACAAAGAAAATTCTGGTTGGTGTTGTTAGCCTTGATAGTGTGCTGGAATTGAGCACATATGAAAATTCAACTGTCTATAATGGGACATCATTTGGAAGCTCTTATTTGCAGTATAATCTCCTTGACCCTTAAACTCTTTGCCCCTGACAACAGTATAGGCCTAGCGATGCTAAATATCTGAAAGCTCATGGGTGATTTTTAGGAATCTCTTTAAAAGAAGCAGCAAAGATTTTTTTAAAATTAATTAATTTTTGGATCTTCGTTGCTGCATGTGGGCTTTCTCTAGTTGCAGTGAGTGGGGGCTACTCTTCTTTGCTGTGTGTGGGCTTCTCATTCTGGTGGCTTCTCTTTGGCGGATCACGGGCTCTAGGTGCATGGGCATCAGTAGTTGTGGCACATGGGCTCAGTAGTTGTGGCTCGAGGGCTCTAGAGTGCAGACTCAGTAGTTGTGATGCACAGGCTTAGTTGCTCTGTGGCATGTGGGATCTTCCTAGACCAGGGATGGAACCCGTGTCCCCTACATTGGCAGGCAGAATCTTAACCACGGTGCCACGAGGGAAGTCCCAAAGATGTTATAACATTACTAATGTCTAGTCTCTCAAGGGGTGCCCACTCCTAATTTTGAAGGCGAGGTTCTCAGGGTTGGAAGGAAATTTGAAGGTTGTTTAGTTCATGCTTCTTGAAGTTTAATGTGTCTACACATCACCTCGAAGGCTAATTAATTCTAATAACTAGAGTCTGAGAGATTCTAATCCAGTAATTATGGGTGAGAATCTGCATAGCATCTAACTCCCCAGAAATGTAGGTGCTTCTGGTCCATGGATCATACTTTTGAGTACCGGGTCTAGTCCAACAATTGCCTGTGTTCTCTTATGATGAGTATCTAGCATATGTTTAAACCTGTCTTAGTAGGAGCTACTCATATTCTCTTAAGGCAGTCTGTTCCATCTCTGAGTGATTCTGAATATTAGTTTTTCTTCATATTGCAGTCTCGTTCCCACTCCTTGGACCTGCCAGTCACTGGCCCTGGCTCTAGTCCTTGGTCCTGTTCAGTACATACGGCAAGGCACGGAAACATCTCTCCTATTGAAAAGAGGGAAACTCTCTAGGTGGGGAGGGATAGCTGACCCAGGGGTAATTTTTGTCTCCTTGGGGTTCACCATTCCTATTGACGTCACTGCCCTCTGTTGGCCCCTGAAGGCTCATGCTGGTTCTTGGTTTGGCTCCCACTCTCTGTGCCCCAACTGGATGATCCTTTCCCCTTTTGCACTCTCACATCATATAGTTTGTGTGTGTATCATAAAATTCAATTGATTCCCCCCGGTTATAAATCCATGAAAGCAGAGATTGTCTTCTGCTTCTTCAGATTCTCTAGTGTCTTAGAACTACTAAGAGCTCAAACCATGTGCATTATTTTGAGTAACACATAGAAACTACTTCAAGGAATTTATAGCAGTGACACCACAAAACATAAAGACTGCAACACAGTAAATTGCCACACCAGCTAGTAGTACCACAGGTGGATTCAGAGAAAGGAAAAGTTCAGTGTAGACGGGAGCAGTGGCAAAGGGCTTTGTGGGCACAGAGGAGAGGCGTTGTAAATTTAAATTGTCTGGATATAACCCATATTTCTGCTAGGGATTCTGGGACTAGATAGGAAAAGAGCCTAGTAGACAGTGTAGGAGTCCATGTGATTCCTTCCAAGGAAGTTGGGGGAGGGAAGAGATGTAACTTGGGTGGAGTCAAGGCAGAAGTCAGCACACTTTTTCAGTCAAGGGCTGGATAGTAAATATTTGAGGATTTATGGACGATGTGGTCTCTGTTGTAATACTCAACTCTGCTGTTGCAGCGTGAAAGCAGCCACAGACCATATGTAAATAAACCGGCATTGGGGTGCTCCAACAAAACTTTATGAACACGAGAATTTCAATTTCATACAATTTTCATGTGTCATAAGATATTATTCTTGTTTAGACACTTTCCAACCATTTAAAAATGTAAAAAACCTTCTCAGCTTGGGTGCCGTGCTAAAACAGGTGGTGGGCTGGATCTGGCCTGGACTGTGGTTTGCTGATGCCTGGTTGATGGCCTGGGTGTCTAAGTTGAATATTTCACCTGCAAGGATTCTGGGGATGGGTGATTGGAGACAGATGCTGCCCCTCAAGAAGGGAGGCATCAGTAGCATGCACGAGAGAGCGACTGTTTGAGAAAAATGTGCGAGGCTGGGGGTGAGATATTATTTTACAGGTGTGGCTGGTCCTCCTTGTGAGAGTGGGGATATGCAGAGACTTTGATAATTATTCTCTTCCTCGCTCCTACCTTGAGTCCTCTTCCTCTTATTCCTTATCTTCTCTCCCGTGACCTGATTCCACTTTTCCACAGTGTCATTTTCTACCTCATCAAGTCTTCTCTGGCATATCCTCAGGTTTTTAGAATTATGTAAATAAATTTTTTGCTTTGCAAAAACATCCTTAATATTTTGGAATACGATTACCGTCCTTATCTGATGAAATTAATTTTTCTGTATGTAATATGGACATAAGAAATGAACAGTTTGCATGAAATATTTGGGGAAGCATGTATTTTGGGGAGAAAAAGAGAGTTGCATGTCCAGAAAAATTAGAGCCAACCAGCTCTGGGACTTGGAAAAGCCACTTTTTCTCAGGAGGAGGAACAGGGCAGATACCCTGAGTTCAGTGTGGGATGTGTCGAGCCTGCATGGCCTGGCTGAAGTTTGATAACCAACCAGGTGGACATAGTTAATAGGCAGTTGGGTGATCAGGTCCAGATCTAGGGGAGAGGAATGGGCCAGAGATATAGATTTGGGAATCATCACCCACGTTTGCAGGGGTGTGGGTCTCCGTGACTGGCAGAAGAGGGGCTGTGTGACTTCTGAGCAACGTCATACGGTGATATGGCTTCTAACTGGCTTTCTACCAGGGGATGGTTACCCCGGGAGTGTAGCCACCGTGTGGAAACCCAGACCACGTAGAGAGGCCATGCATAGGTGTTGTGGCTGACAACACCCAGCTACCATCTCAGCGTCTGCCACCATCAGTTGCCAGGGATGGGAATGAAGGAGGCTCCAGATAATTCCAGCCCCCAGCCTTTGGGTCATCCAGCTGAGAACCCAGCCATCAAAGAGCAGAGACAAGTTGTCCCCACGCTACTGTGAATGCCTGACCTATGGAATTCATGAGTGTAAGAAATGGTTGTTTCATACCACTAAGTCTGGGGTAATTTCCATAGTAATTGGGAAGGTTGTGTGGATATATGATATATATGTATGTACATGTACAGGCTCATTTATACACACAAGTAAGGCCCAAGACCCTAGGATCTCCTGGGTAGGGAGGACCTCATATATCTTTTTTCCCTCCCTACGCAATAAGATAAGCCAATTCACAAAAAGGCATCAGCAACTGATAAATGGTAAAGGGTGGAATTTCAGGCAGGGTGACATTTCAGGCAGGGTGACAATTGGCTAAGGGTAGCAATTTGTGGTTGGCTTGGGTTGAGGCTTTTGGGAAACCTGTTGTCAAATCCATGTCTCCAGATGGGGGATGGGGCCCATAGGGCTGCTCCACGTTGGCCTTCCTTGATGTTTGTCTTTAGTCCAGTTGTTTATGACTCTTAAGAAGGGACTGCCAGCGGGAGTCTCCTGCAGTGTCCCAGTGAGGCAGACGCTACCGGGAGATCCTAATGGCAGGAAGCCATGAAGAGGCCGAGGAAAGACCCCCCAAATAGTGTGAGACCCAGGAGGGAGGAAGCTCAAGGAACGGAAGACACCTTCCCCTCCTGCTCAGAGTGCTGGCCGCCCAGGTGCTTGGGTGAGTGCCACCTCCTGCAGTGGCCTCAGGCTCCCTGGTGCCCTGCCCTGCCTCCCCTCCCATGACCCCTTCCCCCCTGGGGCTGCAACAGACGATGCTTCTTCAAGTCCCATCCTCTTTGTTCCTGCCCTGGAGTCAGGCAGAGTCCTGGACAGTCCTGGACAGTCCCGGAGTCGGAGGTGTGGCTGACTTTTATAAGTGAAATTTGATTCTCATGAAGGACAAGATGAGTGAGAACAGTAGTATAATCCCCTCTCTTTCCTCTGCCTCCCTCCCACCCTGCCCTTTTCCCCACTGTCTCCACCACCGTTCTCCCCCTTTCCACTTTCCTTTCTTTCCATTTTCCTCCCATTTTCTTGCTTCTTGCACTTACCTCCCTCGGTCACTTACTGTTTTCTTGATTCTTTTTTAAAAACCATTTATTTTAATGTTGGCACAAATGGTGGTCAGCTGAGGCCGGGGGACAGTGCTTCTCATTTTGTGATGATGGGATCGTATTTTCACAGTGGCTAAGAGGACTTGGGAGGGGAAAGTGGAAAGTAAGGCTACTTTTTAGGGACGGGTCGGGGTACCGGGGAGGGGAGGGGCATGTTAAATCAGACAGGAATGAGGAACTTCCTAGCCAGCCTTAGCACCACTAGAGAAATAGCCAGGGAGTAAGAGTCCCAGACTTCGCGACTTTCTCCATCAGAGATAAGAATTCTCTGGTGAGTCAGCTGGAAGAGCCTGGCTGAAGCTGGACAAAACATAGTCCATGGGTACTACCATGGCCTTACCATACATGCTTCTCTGGGGTGTCCTCTGGGAGATCCAAC
This sequence comes from Hippopotamus amphibius kiboko, assembly GCF_030028045.1. Lineage (NCBI taxonomy): Eukaryota > Metazoa > Chordata > Mammalia > Artiodactyla > Hippopotamidae > Hippopotamus > Hippopotamus amphibius. The sequence goes on from NC_080192.1 coordinate 91,698,490, forward strand.
CACATGGATTGCTGTTGAGTTTGCAAGTCACCTGCTCAGGGCAGGTCCCTGAAAAGCGCAGAAGCCAGGGCTTCAAACTTCTTTCTGATGCATTTTCCATTCCCGGGTGCTTGATGGGACAAAGTTGGAATTCTGGCTCCCTGGCCTCTCTGGAGCCGCTGACAAAAACCTATTTGCTGTGGGACGGCTACCCAGAGCCATCTGTGGCAGCCCAACCTAGCTGGCTGCTTGCATAGAAAGATAAACAAGGTCTATTTTCAGCCCTGTTCTTCAACTTGGTCTGAGCCACGAGGTCGGTGGGTTTAGACTCTGTCTTCTCAGCATCAGCTTGCTTTGGAGCAGGTGATAGGGGTTCTGGATGCAAGTCCAGAACAAGCCACCCTCCCCTGCTTCCCACTGTGCTGGTTAATAAACGGATTTGTCTACTTGCAGTTTGAACTGGGTTCCCTCTGCCTCCCTCATCTCTTGAGCCCCCTCCCCAAGTTGGGCTTGATCTTCTCTGCTGCCCTCTGTGTTCATGCGGACAGCTCGGAGCAGTCACAGCTGGACCAACGCACAGTCAGGAATTGGGTGATGTCGGCTCCTCCCAGCACCGGATGCCACGCCTCCTCCTCTCATGGGTCCTCTGAGGAACAATGCGCAGGTGCCGCGGACCGGTTGTATCCAGAGCTCTAGGTGTGGGGCGAGCCACGGGCGATGGGCTAGGCGTTTTCAGGCTTGCTTCATTTTCTGTTTCTCCTTTTTAGGACCTGGAGGCTTTGGAAGCTTTGACAGCATTAACGATTTGGCTGAGTGCAATGGGCTGCCTCCCTTGGTGGGCCGAACTGGTGAGAGGCCAGCATCTGGCGTAAACTGATGAAAAGCAGGAAATTCAGAATCACGTCCGGATCCTTTCTACTTCACTTTAGAGTTCTTTAAGGCCAGCTGACAGAGGGCTGCCAGGCCAGGAAACAGGCTGGATTTTTGAGCTGAGGACACAGTGCTCAGGGTGTCGGCTGGGGGAGAGCCCAGACGCGGAAGCCTCTTTCCCACGAGGTGGCAGGGGCAGGGATATGGGTCTTGGGTGGAAGCAGTGAGGTTTTGCATGAATTCTTTTCTGATCGGCTTGTAAGTCTTTTGTCCCGGGAACACCTTTGGTCTTTGCTTTCTTTCCGACAAGATCCCTGACCAGGGAGCCGCAGGCCTTGCCCCTAGCTGGTAGTGCAGCCAGATATAAACAAGCAGAGGGCAGTGCCTGGTGTCAAACCTTATGTTTACTAAACAAAACCGACAAGTTCTCATTGTTGCGTGAGGAAGCCCTGCAATTCTCAATCCCCCAGAGCTGAAGAGGATCCATTTTATTGAGCTCTGTAATGACAGCCCCGGCTGGAACAGCTGGGTAGTTTGTATTAACTCTAAGAGACTCGGGAGGACAGTTTTTCTTTAGAAAAATTATGTTTTTCATTTAGACCAACAACAGTCTGACTGTCCCAGCATACCTTCCTATAATTTTAAAAAAGTGGTACAATCATAGCCCAGATTGTCCCGTCAATACTTAGGGCAGCCAGAGTTAGCAAATAAAAATAGGGGACACCTAGATAAATTCGAATTTCAGATACTTTTTTAGGGTAAGTATGTCCTGTGTAGTATTTGGAACAGAGTATTACTAAAAGAGTGTTTGTGGTTTTTTTGAAATTTAGATTTAATGTAGCAGTCTGGATTTTATCTGGCATTACTTGATATCTTTCTAAACATCCCTGCTTGCATACCTATGGTGACAGGGAACTCACTAGCTTTCAAAACAATCATTTCCATCATTAGACAGGGGTAATTGCTAGAAAGCTCTTCTGCATGTTAAGATGGCATTTCTCACATATCTGCTCCTCATGTGAATTTCTGGGGCCCCTTGAAATATGCCTAATTCATCTGCCATGTGACAACCCTCCAAATGTTTATTGACAACCCTCCAAATGTTTATTAACAGCCCGTGGCTCCTTGAATTTTCTCTTCTCCAGCTTGAACATCTCCTGCTCTTTCAATTTTTCTGCAAGTGATGTGGTTTCAGGGCTGCATACCCGCCAGTGAATGTGCTCTGGCTTGCTTAGAGCCTTTGTAATAAGGTGGGATCTGGAGGCCTGAATTATGACTCTGGTTTACATGGCTTTGTGCCGTTGTCACAAGTCCATATCTACTATGCCAGGGAAGTTCTGGCCTCCTGAGCTGAGCTTTGGCACAGATCCTCTCCTGAAGCAGTGTTGTTAGCTGTCAGAATGGAACTTAGGAGCCACTGGAGAAGCTGGAGAAGTGAACACTCCTTGCTATAGGATGAATGTTTGTGTTCCGCTCAAAGTCTGTATGTTGAATCATAATCTCTAATGGGATAGTGTTTGAAGGTGATGCCTTTGGGAGGTGTTTAGGTCATGAATGTGGAGCCCTCATGAATGGGATTAGTGCCCTTATAAGAGACCCCAGAGGACTCTCTTGCCCTTTCCACCGTGTGAGGACACAGGGAGAAGATGGTCATCTGTGAACCTGAAGCAAGCTCTTATCAGATACCATATCTGCTGGTGCTCTTAGACTTGCCAGCCTCCAGAACTGTAAGAAATAAATTGCTGTTGTTTATAAGCCACCCAGTTTGTGGTATTTTTGTTACAGAAGCCCAAATAGACTAAGACACACCAAATTGGTAGCCCTGTTCTTAAGTGATAGTTGGCAGTTAGGACATCAGCATTACCAAAAGTTGTGTTATATATTGATGAAACAGACCTAGTAGCAAGTATACACATTTCTATTTCAGGTCAGATTGAAGTTGTAGATAAAAACATCAAGCTGGATTTAGAGATTTGCTGCAGACTGACAGTGGGACTTTGGGAAAGTCACTTATGTCTCTGGCTCTCAGCATCTTCATCTGAAAAAGAAGGCATTTGAATTAATTCTCAAAGACTGTGGTCATGGCTATGGCCATGTGAAGCTGACTGGAATAAAACATTAAAAAAAACAACAAAGGAAAATGGTAATTGTTCTAGGTCTAAATGACTCTGGTTCTCAGCTTTCCTTGGACAGGAAATGGTTAGAAAATTAAGTGTGGGCTACCGGTTGGTGCATGTCTGCGAGCTCTTCATGACTGGTTCATGACAAAGCAATGCAGAAATGGAGAAGTGTTTAGAAACATTTAAATCTATTTGACATTGTTGTGACATCCAAGTGTATGATCAGCGGGTTGTTTCCTTCAACAAGGTGTGGACCAGCTTGGGTGCTATTGAAGTTGTAGGTGGTGTGTGGCATGTGATGAGCTGTGTACCCGTCACTTGAAGTAGAACCATGTCTTGGTCTGTAATGGATTAGAAATAAAGAAGAAAGTCAGCTCATTACCTAGCCAGATTGAGGCAGAACTTCCTCACTGGCATGACATTCTTGAATTTCAGGTGTGCCTAGGTGTTGTGCCCTTGGCCCTTGGGGTACCTGGGAGAAGCCTGGGCCAGTTTAGGACCAGCCATTACACCAAGTTGCCTCTGGCCATGAGTAATTAAAGTGCTATTCAAATATTATCATTTTCTACGTGTGCCTTGAATTGAATAAGGTTGGAAAGTTCTACCTTTTCTCCAAGAAAGCAAATAGACAAAGAGAGGGGACTGAGCTAACTGTTCTTTAGACCACAGCCTCCAAATAAACTGGCCTAACCTAGTGGCTCAAATTGGAACTCTGCTCGCAGGCAGCAAGGTCGCAACTCTTCTTCCCCTCATGTCTACCTTTCCATTAAAAATTAAATTTAGATTTATCACAGAAATATATGCATGTCCCTTAAAAACAAGCAGTACAAAAATAGAAAACGTAAGTCTTCTGTACCTCCGAGTTCCCCTCCAAGTTCTGTTCAGATTTCCCAGAAGAAGTTGCTTTCGAGTTGGAACTTCAGTGTTTATGGGAAGAGGATCCTGTAGGGTAGTGCCCTACTTCCCCACAGAACCCCAGGAGGCACAGTGCTGGAGGCACCAGCACCATCAGTGCACCATTGAGGAGGTTGGGTGAAGGTCTGAACGCACTTCAGTTGGACCATGGACCACCTCAAGGCCATCCATCTATCACAGCCAGGCAACCCCTCCTCACCACATTTCTTCTCACACTACCCTCTCCTTCACCCACCCTCCACAGAAGTCCAGAGGTTTAATCTCTGGAAAAAAGGGAATCTGAGGGACTTTGGATTCTGGGATGTTTGGGTGCAGCAGAAGGCAGAGTGAGGCTTGGGCTGAAACTACAGTGTGCTGTGAATGTCTACATATTGAAATGTGCCAAACTCCGGGCCCTCCCTCTGACTTGCTATCAGAATTATCAAAACTAGAGGTGGCCTAGGAAAGGAAACAATCAACAAAGTGAAGAGACAGCCTACGGAATAGGAGAAAATATTTGCAAACCACCTATCTGATAAGGGTTAATACAGAAAATATATAAAGAACTTGTACAACTCAATAGCAAAAACAACCTCCCCCAAACAATCTGATTAAAAAATGGACAGAAGACTCAAATAGACATTTTCCAAAGACATATAAATGGCCAACAGGTACATAAAAAAGAGTGAAGTAAGTCAGAAAGAGAAAAACAATGCATATATGTGGAATGTAGAAAAACAGTACGGATGAACCTATTTGCAGGGCAGGAATAGAGATGCGGACGTAGAGAATGGACTTGTGGACACAGTAGGGGGAGTGGGGTGGAATAAATTGGGAGATTGGGATTGATGTATGTGCACTGCCATGTGTAAAACAGATAGCTAGTGGAAACCTGCTGTGTAGTTCAGGGAGCTCAGCGGGGTGCTCTGTGGTCACCTAGATGGGTGGGATGGGGGGTGCGTGGGAGGGAGGTCCAAAAGGGAGGGGATATATGTATACATATAGCTGATTCACTTCACTGTACAGCAGAAACTAACACAACATTGTAAGGCAACTGTACTCCAATTAAAAAAAAAAGATGCTAAACCTCAATAATCATCAGAGTAATGCAAACAAAGACCACAATGAACTATGACCTCATACATGTTAGGATGGCTATTAGCAAAAAGACAAGACACAAATTTTGTTGAGGATGTAGAGCAAAGGGAAACTTAAGGCACTGGTGGTATGAATGTGAATTGGTGCAGCCACTATGAGAAATGGTATTGAAGTTCCTAAAAAAATTAAAAGTAGAACTACCATACAGTCCAGCAGTTCCACTTCTGGGTAATTATCCAAAGGAAATGAAATCACTATCTCAGAGAGACAGCTATACCTCCATGTCCATTGCAGCATTATTTGCAATAGCCAAGATATGGAAACAACCCAAGTATCCATCAATAGATGAATGGGCAAAGAAAATGAGGTAAATATAAAAGAAGGAAGTGCTGTCATTTGTGACATCATGAATGAACCTTGAGGGCATTTTCCTAAGTAAAAGGTGTCAGAGAAAGAAGGATAAATACTGTATGATGTCACATCTGGAATGTAAAATAGTTGAGCTTGTAGAAACAGAGAGTAGAATGGAAGTGGGGGAAGTGGAGAGATGTTGGTCAAAGGGTACAAACTTCCATTTATAAGATGAATAAGTTCTGGGGATCTAATGCACAGCATGGTGACTATAGTTAACAATACTGTATTATATACTCGCAGATTGCTGGGAAATCTTAAATGTTCTCACCAAACACACACACACACACACACACACACACACACACACACGTAATTATGTGAGGTGATAGATGTGTTAACTAACTTTATTATGGTAATCATTTTGCAACATACCTGCAGCAAGTCATGACACTGTATACTTTAAACTCAGACAATGTTACATGTCAATTATATCTCAATAAAGCTGGGAAAAAATTTTAAAAATAAAAGAGTGACACAAGAAGATCAGAGTATTTTTATCTAGAGAAGCTAAATGTCCCCAAGGAAAGACTCAGATGCCGATGGTTAGAGGACCCTAGTGAAAAGGCCAGCTGTCATCTAATCATCCTCCAGTGACCTCCAGCTGTCAGCTAGTCCTGCCCTCCTAGACAGTGCTTCCAACAGGCTTTTGATTGCCTCACACTTAAGTATAAATGGACAGGGAAGGATCGTGAGCTGTTTGAAAGAGTCTTCCAACATGAAAGATAGATGCTGTAGTAGATTGATTTCATTACTCATTCCTATTAATGCCCTCCCTCTCTTCATGTATTTTGCCCTGTGATTCCCACTACTAGCCTTCCAGAGAAATGTGAGAGGCACATGCAGAAGAGCCAAGACCTCCAAATCCAGGCCATGCTAGACCAGCCAAATCCCAGTAGTCCTGCCAGACAAACACAGGTGAGTGAATGAGCCCAGCCAAGATCAGCCAAGCCTGAACCAACTGACTCATAGACCAAGCACTGCCCTCTCTGAGGAAAACAAAATTCTGTGCATCAAATATGTAATTTATTAGTGTGGATGAATACATCCCCTGCCTTCTCCTTCTGAACCATCCAGCCCCACCCCTCTACTGCTTGAGGTCTGAGGTCACACACACTCTGCAGATGTGATGCTTTGGGCCCCATTCCAAGGAAAAGAGGAGGCCATGGACAGAAGTCAGGAAAAGCAGATGCCAGGCCAGCCTAGCTGGACACAGCTTCATTCTTTGGCTGCTGATCCTGCTTGATGGTGATCTCATCTGGCCTATGGCTCCAGAGCTATGGTACTTCTGTCCTTGGGTTGGTGAGAAGTCCCAGAGTGCTAAGTGAAACTAGATCCTGAACTCAAGTCTAGGCCCAGGGAAACCCTTGGGCTTGTCTGGAAAGCTGGAGGCAGAAGAAAGTGTGAAGTGGGTAAAATCATCTACCACACCAGCCCCAGGCTATCCCTCCCTCCCTTCCTTCCCTCCCTATACCCAAGGTATATACAACTCTCTCTTTCCACTAGTCTCATTTCAGGAAAGAATCTGCTTAAACTCAGGAAATATTTAAATGTCACCTTTCTCAGGTGTACCTTACAATTCAAATCTCATTTCTACTCAGGATACAAGTTTTTTACTGTTTGGAAAGAATTTTCTCCTGAAGGTGGAAATCCTCTTGAGGGGGATGGGGTTTGAGTTTTTCATTGATCTTGAAATGCAAACCTGTGGCTAGATTTCTGTGATTGAAGCCCTGTCCTGGCACTTTTCTTTTGCCAGAAACATTCTAGAACTCACTGGGGACCAGAGAGAAAGTAAATAAGAAAATCTTGCAAATGCACACTGTATTTTGTAATTTGGACTCTCTCCCTGTTAATATTCAAACAGCACTCACAGCCACGCACTGTTACCTGAGTAACAATCCTTGAGTTGGCATTTTAGGATCAAAAGGGGTTCAGAGGAATAATTTTATTCTTTCCTGGCCCTTTGCCAGCTTTCTAAGGGATGTCTTCCTCTTTTTGATGCTAAAATAGAACTTACAGCCTCCCGGGATGATAAAGTCTACAAAATCGGTAGTCACTACAGTTAACGCAAAGGGAGAGCTGAGGTAATTGTCTGAATCATTTGGGCAAAACAACCAACTATCCTCAGTGGATCGCAAAGTTTGAAGTTACCCAAATAGAACAGCACACTGCATCTGCTCAGACCTTTTTAGCTTCCAGAAAAGGAAAGCACCCTTTCTTTGGGAGAAACTCAAATGGCCTTAAGCAAGCTTTCCTGGTTGTCCTGGTTTGCCTCCCTGGGAGTGGGGCACAGAGGAACCCCATGAATGTAATAACAGTGGCGGATGTTTATTGGGCTGGTGTATGTTCTAGGCACTGTGTTAAGCATTTTAAATAGATCTCATTTAGATGTTGTCACAATAAGCCTATTACCACCCCCACTCAGCAGCTGTTGGACGTGAGACTGACAGAGCTTAAAGGGACTTGGGTGAGGCTCACAGCTGGTAAGTTGCAGAGCTGAGTCAGCCAGTCTGACTCCAGATCCTATCCTTGCCAACTTGAAACGTCTTGGTGGGATTATGCTGTGAGGATACTGACATGCAGAGAAGCTGTCATTGGATCAAGGGAACTTGGTTTCTTAGTGCAATAGGTGGTGTATGCAAAATACCACGGTTTAGCTGGATGATATAAAGGCAAGAAATGTCCCCCTTTTGGTCTCAGATTCCTCAGGGGCAAAGGAAAGGGCTGACTGGGATAATCTGTAAGTCCATCTCAGGTCTCACCTATGATTTTTAAAGTGGTCTGTGCCTGTGATTCTCTGTGTTCATTTCTGAGCTCAGTCCTAGCACTACTTGAGGCCTGGTGGTCTTGTAAAGAGGGATGAATTAATAATCAGAATAGGTTGCGTTTTCTTGTGATAGCAAACATTCTTCAAATCTCAGTGCCCTAAACAGCACAGCATTACATCTTATGTGCCTCCATGTCCATTTCGGGGGTCTGGGGACCCAGTGGTCCTCAAAGAATCTAGACTGATGGGGCAGCTACCATCAAATGTTGTGGGTCACTCTGCCTGAGGGAAAGAAAGCTCTGGAAGGTATTATACTGGAAATTAAATGCTCTGGCACAGAAAATGACATAGGCCACACACAGTCTCTCCTAACTCATTAACCAGAACTAGTCCCATGGGCCCATCCAGCCGTAGGGGGTAGAAGGTACAGTCTTACCACGTGCACCAAGGGCAGACAACTGGTAATATTTGGAGACCAGCGTTAATGACCACCTACACTCCGAATGCCACAATGTCCCCTTAGAATCCTGAATGACTGGGGAGGACGGCAAAGTCAGGCAGGCAGGGCTGCTAATATAGCACTGTGGTCAGAGGGACAGGTTGGACAAGAGAATGTTTCTTTTTCAATGAGATGATGGAGACTGGGTTGGGGGCTGGACATGGGGGTAAACAGAGGTCACTCAAAGCCAGGTTTTCTCTAGGGTCACCTTGATCACATTCCTTCCTTTACTGTTTCTTGTAACCCACTAATTAAGATAACTAAAAATGTTACCATGAGCTAAAGTCAACACCAATTAAAAATCCCATATATATTTCACGTGAAAACACATGGTCTTCAGACACGTGTGATTTTCATCAGACCTCCTCATCTGTTTGTCATTTGAGGTTCAGGCTATTTTCCATATTTCTATCAAATGCTGCCTGCCGTAGATGAAAGCCTGGCAAATAACTGTGAAAAAGAAACTTTCTGAAGTTATAAAAAAATCAAATGCCCGTGGGGGGTTGACCTCATATACAATAATACACAGAGTAATGATCAGAGCTCAGAGGGAAGTGGAGCTCAGTGACGGCCTCTTACTAGGGAGATGGTTGCAGCTTTGCTTTCAATAACATGAGTGTCACTTTCCTCACCCCCTCATCCTTTGGCAGGAATGGTACAGAATAGAGCTATGAAGAGAGTTGGGAAAGTAGCTGAAACCCAGTTGGGACAATGGTATACCGGTAAGTGTTTAACCATCAGCTCTCTGGTGAAAAAAGCCCTGATTTGTAGCGTTTGCTAATTTCCATGGTGTAAATACCATCACCAGGGCTGGATTTCAAGGTACCAACATGATGTCATTGAACATGGATTTGGGAAGAAATGGGTAACTGGCTCTTGTAAGGTAGTACCAGCTGGATCATCCACATCAGTGAATAGGGAAATTGGGATGGTTACCTGATTCCTGTCCTCTACTCACCTCTAGTCCCAAAATATGATGTTAGGAGCTTAGGCGGCAGGAACTGTTCGGAGGAAGACGATGATGAGAGGGAGGCAGACCTAGTGCTGAGAAATACTGGTGACTCCCATATTGTATTAGTTTCCTCGGTCTGTAGCAAACTGGGTGGCTTAGAACACCAGAAATGTACTCTTTCACAGTCCGGGAGTCCAGAAGTCTGAAATCAAGGTTATGGCAGGGTTGTGTAGGGGAGGAAAACTTCCCCCTATTCTTTTCTAGGTTCTTGGGCTGGCCTAATAATTAAATTGGCATAAGATAGATTAACAGGAGAAAAGCAAATTTAATTTTGTAGGTATGGGAATCCTAAATATATGGGACTCTCAGACAGTCAGACAAGTGAGACTTACATGCCATCCTGAGACAAGAAGGGGTGAGGCGTCTAGGACTGCAAAGGGGAGCAAGAGAATTCACAGGAAGATGGAAAGAGCAGTGTTTGGTAAACAACATGTACCATGCCACGCAGATAAGTCTTTCTGCTGTAAAATGTTCTCTCTGGTGATAGTGTTCTTCCTGGTATAGGCCCCCATCGAAATTCTTTTAGGCAGTTAAGAAGAGATAAAAAGCCCTTCTTGAGTCTGTTGGGCCATGATTGTCTTTGGCTCAAAGTAATCAAATGCCCAAGTGGCACATTCTGGGCTACCTGCCCTGAACCCCATCAGCTGGTTCCTTTTGGAAGAACCATCCCACGTTTCTCCTAGCTTCTGGTCATGGCCAGCAATCTTTGCCCTTTCTCGGTTTGTAGGCATATTCCAATCTCTACCTCCATCTTCACATAGCCTTCTCTGTGTATCTTTCTGTATTTTCTCCTCTTCTTATAAGAACACCTGTCAATTAGGGACACCCATCCTAAATCCAAGGTGATTTCACCTTGAGATTCATAACTAACTCATTCTGCAAAGACCCTATTTCCAAATAAGGTCACGTTCTGAGATTCTGGGTGGACAAGAATTTCTGGGAGACACGATTCAACTCCCTGCTTATATATACACATAGCACAGAAAGGATTAGAGAGAGGGGTAGGCAGGACCAGAGCTGGTCACCTGGGCCTGACACTTTGCCCTTACTTCCCAGAGCATCCTTCAGGCTGTGAGCTGCTTCCTGATTTATGAGGGCAGGTCAGGAGGGGAAGTGGTCTGTGATGGCTGGGTTGCCTTTCCACTTAGTCATGCTCCTCACCTCCAAGCCCAGGTGGGTGAGCAGTGGCGTGACCTTGGCCTAAGGTTCTTTTAAAACTGTGTTTGGGCAGTTGTCTCCTTATATCACCTTCCATCTTCTTTGAAGATGAATTTTGGCAAAAATCGAGCAAACCTTCAGAGAGTTCTGTTCTTTAACTAGCATCATATGCCCTATCTAGTAGAATAGACCGTTAATAGATAACAGAATGAGTAAGTAAATGAGTGAACACAGTCAAGGACTGCTTAAAATGGGCCTTCTCTGGAAGAAAACAGATGAGCTCTCAAGTTCAAAAGTATCTTTTCAATCTAAAAGACATATTCTGGCCCATTAGGTCAGTGGAAGACAGTGACAAAGGATCGAGTGTCAAAGGCCTTGGGGACATTAAGTAGGGCTTTCCGTGGCCCTGTAATAGGAGCCAAGCACTCCCCTCCCCACAGCCCTGATGAGAAAGCCAGCTTGGCTGGGCCTCAGAGGGCAGCGGGAGGTCACTGAGACTCCCCCAGTGGCAACTTTAAACCACATCTTATGGGTCCTTTCAGCTTCATCCGTGACACTCCTCTCTCAGCCTGGAATGCAGAGGAAGGGAGTGGAGGGGTCAGATTTCCAGGAAAGAATCTGCCTTCTGAGTTTCGGTGCTTTAACCGAGAGTTCACACCTAGGGAAGCTCCACGGTTTAGGAGCATCTGATACACCAGTGAGATGCTCACGTCTCAGGCCCAAATTCCTCATCTCTACTCACCATGCTTGAGATGAATTGAATTTATGTGCCATGGCCTAAGAGTTCATAACAAACACCTTTCTCTCAGACACCTTGCCCTCTGTTCCAGCTCTTTCTACTCCCCCAAGGTTGCTCTTTCTCCTGGGCCTCAGGTATGCAGCCATTTGGCTGGTTGAGCTCTGTGATCACATGAAACAATGACCACATAAAACACACCTCAATTTAGAGATAAGCACTGATGCATGCCCCGCAGCTGAGATTAAAATCTGTCCCATAAATCTCTCCACAATGCTGTATATTCCACACATAATGATGAGAAGTGAGCTAGTAAATAAATAGCTGAGGGAAAAAAATTCTTCACAAAGTACCCTATGATTAAGAGGCTTGATCTCATATTGCTAGAAACTATAGGAAGGGGTAAGGTTTTCAGGGATGTCAATTCCTCCCCTCACTGTGGCATTGCATGAAGGGTTTGATTTCATTCCTCACACATTTTTTAAGAGCCTACTGTGTGCTGTGTGCCGGGGATATAACATAGGTTTAACTGGCAGTTCAAAGATACAATTGATAAAGTAATGGAATTTGAAAACATGCCAGTTTGAGATCTAGCTATAAAAAATTCTGTCTGCATGTATGTGAGCATGTGTTTTGGAGTTTAATAGTAACATTGCTTAGGGGCATCTGACACAATTATTTCACATATAGTAGAATATTATAAGCCCCCAAGGTTCAAAATAAATAATGGTGGCATGAACCAACCATTTCCATGATCTTTATGCCTCTACATGCTGATAGATTTCCTGGAAAAGGATCTAAGGGCTCACGCCTGCTCCTTGGTCTGTTAGTAAATCAGGGCAATCTGCTGATCTGAATCTTCGTGCTGCGCTTTTCTCTCACCCAAGGTAACAAGGAGTGTGCGTGTGTGCGTGTGTCCGTTATGTGCGTACAACTGGGTGTGTTTGTGTGAGTGTGAAGGGGGTTGGCTGGGAGCCACAGAGTGTAGATGTCGTGAGAGTACATTCTGAGATGGAAAATCAACTTTCTTTGGCCTCAGTAATTCCTAGCTGCAAGTGACCTTGTAGTTGAAGAGGCATTACCTGTGTAGGATTAGATCATTGGGGTGTTTCTCTGTGTAAGGAGGGTGCCCTCCTGCTGTGGTGGCTGGGCCATGAGGTTGTGGCCTCAGACTAGAGGGAAGACAGGCTAGAGGAAAAGGGAAAGCCCGCCCTCTGCACTGAGCTAAGGTGGGAAGGGAATGGGGACGAGTAGCAGAGGAAAGCTGACTTAAGGGTGTCTGTTTCTCTTACCTCCCTGGTCCGCACCCTCTGTGCTCAGAGAAGCATGATGGAGAAGAACACTGGGCTAGTGGACTCATGGTGTGTGTGTGTATGTGTCAGAGGGAGACAGAGAGAGACAGAGAGAGAGGTCCCAGACCTCCATCATGACTGGGGACGCCTGGTGAGGAGGAAGCTAGGCAACAGAAGAAGGATAGATTGAAAGACCAGAGGCCATGGTCCTGGTTACCACGGTCTGACTGGGGCTTGCAAGGAGCTCAGGTGGACCCCCCTACCTGGTGAGGGCATGGAGGAGGGCCCAGAGGCCTGTGGTCAGAATGAAGAGGCTGCAGTGGGCAGGGACCTCACACTCCAGTGGTGAGTGCCATCATGTTGGCCTCAAGTGACAGCGCCCCCTTCTCCTGCCCCAAGTAAGAAGCACACCATTGTCATTACCTCTTCTACTGTCACTACTCTAGGGGGCAGATCTGCTCAGGGTGATACGCAGCTGGGACCGGGGACAATCCAGAGAACCTTCTCCCCTGCTGCAAGAGGATAAAACGATCCCTTTATATATCAAGATGACATCTTAGGGAAAAGAAGGGGAGATGCAATCCAAGAGACCAAAATTCATCTAAATACACTGACACCCAAAAAGGAACATCTGAACAAGCCTGGATAGGGAATTCAATTTTGAAAAGATTGAGTGTTTAAGGGGACATTTTCTAAGGGATGGAACTGAAATACAGTTGACCGTGAACAATGCAGAGGTTAGGGACACTAACTGCCCCCACTCCCCGCAGAGTAAAAATTCAAGTCTAACTTTTGACTCCCCCCAAACTTAACTACTGATCATCTATTTTTGACCAGAAGCCTTACCATAACGTACACAGTTGATTAACATATATGTCTTTGTGTTACAGGTATGTCTGCATATATTTATGCATTCATGCATTTTCTTAATTTTTTCAATATTTCTAGGCTACACAGTTTATCAGCAAGTTTTTTCAAATTGTAGGAAATCTCCAGAAAAATTTTCCAATATATTTAGTGAAAAAAATCCTCATATAAGTGGATCCACACAGTTCAAACTTGTGTTGGTCAAGCATCAACTATACTGCTATTTCTCAAGTCTAAGTTTCCCAGCTACCCAGCTAGGAGCAGATCCTTTTTGGGGAATAGAGAAACTTCATTTCCCTGTACAACTGACTGTGATATAACAGAGCAACCCTTATACATGTGGATAAAAATAAAGTTGTGGACTTTCAAATAAAGTTAACTTTAACCTTACATAAACAAATTTAAAATCCTCATGAAGCCTTTTGGAACTTTATAGTTGTCTTTTGAGACTTTTTAAATAGCCTGGGAATAAGAATCCTTGTCGTACCATCTAGCTGGTATTCAGCAAAGAGAGAATATGGGACCGTGAGCACAGCGTCCGTGAAGAACCCAGGGGGCCATGCAGATTTGGGACTATCAGCATCACTTGGGGACACTGGTCCAAAGATTGACGAAGAAAAGATCCTGAGAAATTTAGTCTTCAGGGAACATTTCCCAATGGAAGCGCTCAAAGTCCGTGGAATTCAAAACTTCTGCAGACGCTGACAGTCTTCTCTCTGGGGATGTTTTCTGAGTAAGGGAGATGGGTAGTTGTGTGACCAAGACGATTTTGGTGCAGATTGTTCTGGACACGGGAATGGCCTAGGTGACCTTCCAGGGGTCTTGTACCTAATCCGTGATTCTGTAAGTAATGAGTTGACAAAAAATTGCATTCTGTATTTGGCTGGCCATCTGCTGTTTCTCCAACGCTGGCTGATAAAGGCATGGCTATGTGGGGAGAAGGTGAGCTGTAATTAATTATCTATGGCATTGATGAATTTCTTGTAAGATATTCCCCTGCTAATCCAGCAATATAGCTGCATCCATCCCCCACTCCCAGTGTTAACGGTCTATTTATGGACCCAGCTCCATAATTAAATGTTTCATTTGCAAGAAAATGGTTCCTGGGAAAATCCGAGCTCTCTTTATGTGCCTGCAATCGGCTACTGCAGACGTTACATAAGAGATTAGTCCATGTTGTCCCGCTGCTCTTAGCTTTGTGGATAATCTAACGTATTATGTTTCTGGTGTATGTAAATTACTAAATGTAATATTCTTCAATATGCCTGCTGAATGAAGCCAAATGTATTGTGGGCATAATTTTAATTATTTATATGCTATAAAAATGGAAGAAATTGGAATTACAGAAACAGGGTTCTAAAACACCCCTCTGGTTTTCTTTTGGGCAACAGTTTAATCAGATTAAAACCGTAATTGATTTTCAACTCTTGCTTCACACTTGTTTTGGCCATCTCTTTTGTCAGCATGTGGCATTTAATATCAACCCAGAGTGTTTGCCTTATTAGAAAACAGCACATACTAGATGGTTGGGTTCAAGGCAGGGACACCATTGGGAAAGCTCTAGGTTCCCTTCTGAGCTTTGCTTTTTGTTATTGAAACTGGTTCCTGGCAACTCCTGATGGCAACTTCTGCCCCATTTTCTTCTGAGTCAAGAAGGTAGCAGCTAGGTAGGTAAGGCAGTAAAGCAGAACAGGAAGGAGCAAATGTGAGAGGGTCATGTGTATCTCTGCGAGTAGCAACATGAAAAGAATAAAAACCAGCTACTTTTATTAACTAGCTAGAGATGTGGAAGCCAGTTTTAGTTGGAGATGGCTAATAAGGGTTGAATGGATTTGGGTATTGGTCAAGCCCTCTAGACTGAAATGAGTTTGTCCAATGAGTTTTATCATATTGTGACATCTTGGTAGGACATGGAGTCTGGAATCCAAACATCTGTTTTTGAATCCTGGCCTCATGTTTTAGGTGAAGCATCTTGGGCAAGACACTTCTTAATGCCTCGGTTTCCCCTGCATACAGTAGGGGACACACTCATGCTGCTTGATTGAAATGTCAGGAAGATCGGATGGAGTGAGGCATAGGAATGTGATTTATGAACACTACCAGGTGGTGCAAACAGACGTTTTTGTTGTCCTTGCATCCTTCTCTTGTCCCATAACCTGCAATGCCTGGCAAGTCATGTTTTAATATTTTTGTGTTTGATATGGAGGAAAAAATATTTTATGTTATTCCAGTTGCCCTAGGAGTGCAGCAGAATTCCTTGGAGAGGAAAAACTGCCCTTTCCTTTGGGAATATACGAATGGGGTATTTTGCCCATAACACAGACCTCCTGGGCCAGTGTAGATCAAAGCTTCTCGAACGTTCTATGGTGAAGGACCTTTTAAAATTCTAATCCATTGTGGACCAGTACTTTTGTAAAATACAATAAAATGTAGTCTTAAAAACATGAAATAAAAAAGACATAGAAAGCACAAGTCCTACTTTTCTTTTATTGTTAGATTCAGTAGACATAAAATTAGTCTGTCTCATTGCTGTAAAACCATAACATCTGTACTTATCTTGTTGTGGACTGGGAACCAAAGTTCTTGGACCGACACCACTGAGCTGATTCCACTTCAGGGACTGCTGCTGTAGGTGGAAGAGATTTCAAACAAAAAGAGAGCTAGTCTGGTTTCCATCGAACAATCACAGTCATTTTGTTTTTGGCAGATGAGCTGTTAAATGGGTATAAAACTCAGAGAAGCGCTGGGGGGAAGCACCTATTTTGATTCAATGAGAGAGAAGGGGAAAAATGACAGCTGACCAAAGTGTAAAGACGAGAGCAGTAGTTAAGAAATTCCATGTGCTGGGGACAATGCACAGTGACAGTTTTAACTTGTTCCCTTGTTGGGTTGTGCTGATTCCCAAACCTTCAATAGTCTGTTACACACGATGTCTGCATGTTGGTGGTGCTTGGAGACCAAGGAATGGGAGGAGTGGAGAGTAAGGGGACAGCCATGGGGCCATGATGGTGAGTGGGGATCAGAGTCCAGCCCAGCAGGGAAATTGAGAGGCAGAGCTGTCCAGGAAAGTATCAGCCTTCTCTTGAGTGTCTGTGGATACACTGAGGGGGGCTCTGGATTTTCCATATTATGTGGGATGGGAGCATTAGTACGTATTTGATAGTAAGAGGAAAGGTGACCCCAGAAGTCCGGAGGATAAGGAACACTGAGGTTCTACTACAGATGGAAAAGATTTCTGCCCACATCCTGCCACCAGAATCTCCTGCTTATGACAAACAGGGTCCTTCTTTGTAGAGGAAAGAGTCTTTCCTCTGGCTGGGTGTGAGTGACACAGATGAATCAGAAATAGGGCTTAGAAATGCGTTCTGCCTTCTTTCTCAGCACCTGTTTTTCTTTTCCAGTAACTATCATTACATTTCTTGAGAACTTGTTGTGCCAGCCTTTGCACTTTGGATAAGTCATCTCAAATCCTTATGATGGTTCTGCTATTGTATAGGTTTTAAATATCCCAGGTGTACTGTTACTAATTATAATGTTGACCAAGTTACTTCACCCTTCTGAGTCTCAGTTTCCTCATCTATACAATTGAGATTAAAAAATTGATAGGACCTCATAGTGTTAATGTCAGGATTAAATGAGATAATATCTTTAAGGCAGCGGTCCCCAACCTTTTTGGCACCAGGGACCAGTTTTGTGGAAGACAATTTTTCCACAGACGGGGTGTGGGTGGGGGATGGTTTCGGGATGATTCAAGTGCATTACATTTATTGTGCACTTTATTTCTATTATTATTACATTGTAACATATAATGAAATAAGTATACAGCTCACCATAATGCTGACAGGAGGCGGAGCTCAGGTGGTAACGCGAGCAATGGGGAGCGGCTGTAAATACAGATGAAGCTCCCCTCCCTCACCTGCCACTCACCTCCTGCTGTGCAGCCCAGTACAGGTCTGTGGCCCGGGGGTTGGGACCCTTGCTTTAAGGCATTTAGCATACCTCCTGATGCATAGTGGAAAAAAAAGTAATAATGATGATGATAACATTACCAACAACTAACATTAAAGTGGGCTTGCTGTGTGCCAAACACTGATTGAAGTACTTTACTTACATATCTCATTTAATACTCACAAGAACCCTGTCAGGCTATCATCCCCATTGGACAGATGAGGACTCTGAGACTCAGAGAAGTTAAGGCACTTGCTCATGTCACATGGACAATAAATGATAGAGTCAGGTAATATAACCTGGGCTGTTTGACTCCAATGCACTCACTCTTAGTTGTCTTGCTAACACAAGACAACTTACTTACAAATGTCTTACTTGCCACTCAAGAAAGAGTTTATTATTGTTGTTATTATTATTACAGATGAAAACACCGAGTCTCAGAGAGGCAAATAAATTGCCCAGTGTAGCACAGCCCCGGACAGAGCCGTGCCCATGGTTGGCATCCTGTGCCCATGGTTGTTGTGTGGCTGGATCCTGGGAGTTTGGATGGACTAAATCACCTCAGCCTGTCCAGGCAGATGGCACCAAGAGCCATGCCCTCTGCACAGTAGATGAGGATGGGTGAGGGCAGGGTTCATGACCTCTGACATCCCTTGGAGGAGCCAAGGTCTCTGCAGTGAGTCTGAGTTATGAGGTTTGAGAGCAGACTTGTTGGAGCCCAGAACCCATCCACACCCAGCTTTGATTTACATGGGAATATTTCCTCACTGTTGGCATTGGGAAAGGGAAATAGCAGATTTGGGGTGTTTGCTTATTTCCCTCAGTAATTTCAGCTAGGAGGGGTGAAGGCTGATGAATTATACAGCAGCTCATTAAAACATAATATCCCTTTGAAGCCGGGAGCAGCAAGTGGAGAGCTGTTTTGCAACGTTGGTGGGAGATTGCGAGGTCTCCAACTCATCTCTTTGATGCAGTTGGATAAGGTGTCGACTCTTGAGTTGTACCTTTCGGCACAGTTGAGGCAAAGTTGGAGTTGGGCTTGGGATGTACAGAGAACTCCGGAAATACAGGGCTACTAGAGAATCCCATAGAAGGAACCCCCAGGCTGAGACCGGACGTAGCCCAGATCCTGTCCCCAGGCTCCCTACTGACCCCCCTCCCCCCACTGCCCCGTGGGCAGCTGCTACCTTCCGCTGTGAGCCAAACCACCCCAGGGAGGTTGGGGGCCACAGCTGGCCAAGAACCCTTGTGGCCACCGGTGCCTCCATCTCAGGAAGACACTGCAGGCCAAGGAAAACACTTGGTAAACTTAGCCTGGGCAGCTCTCAGTAACTCATTTAAGATTTAATGTTTCTTTTTAAACAGAGCACAGAAGACTTGGAAAGCAAGCTCAGTGACTCCTGAGAGGATAACCTAGTTCCATGTCTTATTCATCTTTGCTTTTGGCACCTAGAAGGTGCTCCATAAATGCCTGTTCAATTTCAATCATCTTTTGTGGTTTTGAAAAAAAGTTTGGAAACACCCCAACCATCCTCTATTGGATTGCTTAGATTTTGGCAGAGGCCAAGTGTTGAAATCCTGGGTTGCTTAAGACTGATTATTCCCAATTAAACAAACAGTCAGTGAACATTTATTGGTCAGGCGTCAAGCTGGATGCTGTGGTAGGAGAAAGATGCAAGGGAGTCGGTGGAATGCAGAGCAGGAGGTGCCACGACAGGAATAGAGACGAGCCAGCTGCAGTGAGAACACTGAGGGCGGAATCAATTAGATTGAGAAATTAGGAACATCATCACAGAGAAGGGCAGGGTGGGAAGAGCCTTGGAGGATGAGATTTGAAAGCTGTTGGGTCAAGGTGGGGATTTTTGCTTAGTGTCAATGGCAAGAGCAAAGCCTTCTAGGCACAAAGCTGCACTGGCAAGTGTGCAGCGAGGCTGAACTTCTGGTCTGAAATGTCAAAATATAACTTTTTAAAAAAACTTAAGGAAAATTCTCATACAAATATATGGTGAACCCATGTCAAAGACTTATTCAACTCATTAATTAGGGAACAAGCAGAGTGGAAAAGTGGTTCAAAGAAGAATTGGAGAGACCAAAGCACATATAATCAATAAAAGAAGGAAAGCTGAAAGAAGGCTGAACAGTTAGATTTGAATCTGGTTAATGTTCTACAGAGAAATAAAGTCATAACCTGTGGAGCTATCTTTTCTACTAGACAGCATTCATTTGCAATTATACTGGACCAAAAAAATAATTTGTACCTTGCCAATTTTATGCACGTTCACCCAGTTCTGTAGAATCTGGGCCAGAATCAATGATGGAATGTAAGACAAACAAAATTTGCATTTTTCTAGAGCATCGGATGACTGCAGAGCAGACTTTTTTCACAATGTTCTAAAATGATTTTGAGAAAGCATGCGATAATCTTCTTCCTCAACTTTTCAGGTTTAGATCATTTGGCTAAAAGAAAAATGTTCTGGATGGATCTGGAGGACCTGGTGATGAACTTGAACCTAATTCTGTATACGTTTTAGCAGAATTGACACCATCTGTACCAGCATACGGCAAGATTACGGGAAAAACTGAGTGGAGAGGGGAGATAATGGAGAAGGAAAGTCTTGTTAGAAGGTTATGGTAATGGTTCAGGCAGAGATGATAACATGGTGTTGGGTTTAGAAGGGCAGGGGCTGATATGGAGACCAAGATGAATGATTTAATGGGAGCTGTGAGGGAGGGAGTTCAGGTCCACAAATGTTTATTGTGCATTTACTATGTGTCACCATGATAAACACCAGCAGCTCAAAGAAGAGTAAAGTGTTACTATTGTCCCCCAGGAGCTTAAGACACAAAAGATTATTGTCAATTCCATGTGGAAAGGCCAATGGTGCAGATATGTATAAGATGAATGGGGTCAAGGTCAGATTGGGGAGGATTCCCAGAAAGGGTTTTTTAAGGAGCAGTGGGTGTTACCTGGCAAAGGAGGTTGGAAGGTGCTCAAACTTTGGCTGTGTGTTGGAATCACTGTGGTAGCCTACAAAACTCCTGAGCCTGCTCCCCACCCTCAGAGATTCTGATTTAATAGGATTTCTGGGTGTAACCTGTTTGCAAGGAGCTTTTAAATCTTCCCAGGTGATTCTAATGTGCAAAGCGGATAATGCTTGAGATGAAAGAAACCACAGTAGCACAGGCAAGGAGGTATGACGGAGCCTGGAATGTGCTGGGAAAGGCAGTGTAGCAGTACCTCAAGATGATGGTTGTGATGTGGGCAAAGTTGGGAGGAGGGGTTGGGCTGGCTGGGCTAGTGGCCGCCATGGAGAGCCTTGTCCTGTCAGTGTAGAACCACAGAGCATACTACATACATTCTACTCTGGGACATTTGGGGCCTGGGGTGCCATTAAGGACCTGAGATAAGGACAGAGAATTTGGGAAAACATTTTCATCCCAGCTCTGCCTTGAATTGGTTGTGGGACCTCAGTCTCTTTATGTGGAAAGTGAAGAGTTGAACTTGATGGCCCCTAAATTTCTTTCAAGAATTGCGAAATTCTACTTTTCTGTCATCCGTTTGGTTTTACTGATGTTGGGTTGTGTTGCACTTGAGACTTCCGTGGTCAGAACCTTAGGAAATAGCTATTTAATTATAACGACAGTGTTTTTTTCCTTTTAATCCAAAGAGTGCTACAGACTTGTAGTAAAAAAGCCAAAATTAAAAATGTATAGAAGAACATAAATCAAAAGTTTCTCTTCTAGCATCCTGTATTCCATTTCCCAGAGCCTCTTGGGATGGTATCTTGTGTGTATATATCAACATTTTTTTCTCTTAGTATAGAAGCATATGTGTTTGCACATTTAATGTTGTACACAAATGGGGCCATATTCTATAAATTGTTCTGTAACTTGTAGTTTTTACATTACAGTATATTTTTGGCATCTTTCCTGGTCTGTGCATTATTTTTCAGCTTTGTCTTTTTTTGCATTGAAATATAGTCGATTTACAACATTGTGTTGATTTCTGCTGTACAGCAAAGCAACCCAGTTATACATATATATACATTCTTTTCTATTATAGTTTATCCCAGGACATTAAATATAGTTCTCTGTGCTATACAGTAGGACCTTATTACCCACCCATTCTATATATAGTAGTTTGGATCTTCTAATGCCACACTCCCAGTCCATCCCTTCCCTATACCCCGCCTTGGCAACCACAAGTCTGTTCTCTATATCTGTGAGTCTGTTTCTGTTTCGTAGATAGGTTCATTTGTGTCATATTTTAGATTCCACATATAAATGATATCATGTCGCATGTCTTTCTCTTTCCGACTCACATCACTTAGTATGATCATACTAAGTGATTATCTTACATGTCTGTGTATTTAGAACAACTTCATTCTTATTGCCAGTTGTGTGGTAGTCCCTGGTATGACCCCATAATTTCCCTAACCTATGATAGCCATTTAGGTTGTGTTAGTAGTTCACTGTGTTATGTTTCAGTGAACCTTCTTGTGTATACATTTGTGTAACTGTGGAAGTTTTATTAATAGGACCAGTCCTTAGACATGGAATTACTAGGTCTGTGGTTAAGTACATTGAAAATTTGGATAGGCATTAACAACTTGTCTTCCAAAATTGTTGTAGTAATTTATATGCCTAACTACAAGTTCCCCATTCCCTTATAAATGATGTGTATTTTTCACGTTTTAAGTTTGTTTTTGGAGATGGAAAATGGTGTCTAACTGGTTTAATCTGTATTTATTTCATAAGAGAGGAGTTGATTACCTTTTCATGTGTTTACTGGCTATTTGTGACCTTTCTGTTCAAACTTCTTTTCCTGTTCGTTGCTCTTATTGTTTTTTTTCTTGGAATTTCTTGTAATTTGGAATATTCTCTTTATCATACACTAAATTTCCACATACATTCAGATTTGTTTCTGGATTCTTTATTCTGTTGCAATTATCTGTCTGCCTATTCAAGCATTAATATTATACTGTTTTAATAACTGGCTTTACAATACATTTTAATATCTGGTAAGACTAAAGCATCCTCAATTACCCTTCCTATTTAGAATTTTTTCACATGTTTATTTTTTCAGATGAACTTTAACATTATTTTATCAAATTAGAAAAAGCCCTACTGGATTCTTTTTGTAATTGGAATTGAGTTACTAGATAAATCAGAACTGTTGTCCTTATAATAATGTCTTCTTGTTTAAGAAGAAGGTTTATTTTACACATTCAAATGGTTTTTTGTTATTAAATGGAGCTCTCAAGTTTCTTTCATATAGGTCTTGCATATTTCTTGAGTTTATTTTTAGATATTTTGTATTTGTTTTGCTCTTGGATAAATGATTTTTTTCTTCCCTCCATTGTATTTTGCATCTCGTTTGCATTAGGAAAGCCATTGATTTTTGTATATTCTGGAAGAATTATGATACGGGACATGAAGAGAAAGAGAGGAAAGATGTAAGGGGAAGAATCAGGAGATTGCAGGAAGCTAGGCGAGGATGCATTTCGAAGAGCAGGATTTCGACACTGTCAAACACTGTCAAGGTCAAGTAGAAGGGAACGGGACCCATACTAGGAGTCCGCTGAGGAAGTGATGTGGTAAAGATGAGAGTGGTTAGGGATCATGCAGGAAAGAAGGACATATTACTCTTCCTTGTCTTTTATATGCTATTCATTGCATTCATCAGAGTCTTCCACATGTGATAGAAAAATCCAGAAACTTGGATGCCTATGCGGGTGTGTGTGTGTGTGTACAGCTGGACAAGGAACACAGGTACCAGTCTCAGAATCTGTGGGCTGACATGGGAGCTGATTATCGATGGTTTCCTTTATAGTGAGCAGGCTTCCAACCCTGAACTGCCATGTAAGGCAAATGTGAAAAAGTTAGCTTTCCCTGACGATATAGAGTGGGGTCAACTGGAGCATGGATTTGCTTTTCCTGGGAAGTGAGAGCAGTAGATGAATAGCAAGACAGTTAAAAAAAAGTCTTGTTTCAAGTGAAAATTTGTTCAAATGGCACCGGAGTTCCCCAAATGGCCATAAATCCCTGACTTGGCTGGAATCTAGCCTCTCTTTTCCTGCCCATGTTTAGCAGCCTTGCCGCCAGCCATCAAGGTTCTCTTGGCACAGCAGGGTGCAGGAAGAAGAGCTGCTCGACTGGCATATGGTGTTGCTCTCTCCCTGTTGCTTTCTGTTTGTTCAGTTTCATGCTTTGGGAATATGGCGACTTTCATTGGCTGTGATGTTAGAGAAGGGTAAAGATCTGTAAATATCATTCCACTTATGAAAGAAAGCCTTCCAACAACTTGACCTTGCAAACAAGCCAATGAATTGCCAAGAAAGCTGATTTCTCCAGTTGTAGGGCCTGAGATGTCCAGCTCTGAATAAAGGAGGAGCATTGACATAGAGGCTGATGGTCAATCCTTGACACTTAACTTTAAGACTATAGAATAAGAATGGGATTTATCCATGATTTGGAGGAAAGGCTCTTTCACAGTATAGAACTGACTCTCAAATTCTAGAGGAGGATTTCTCAGGTTACCAGAGAAAATACAGAACACCAAGTTAAATTTGAATTTCAGACAAACAGTGATTACAAATTATTCATACTTTTATTTGTTAACTTTGGTGACACTAAACAGCTAGTCTTCCTAAAATAGAGATGTCCATATAATATGGGAAATTCATGAGTGAAGCTCACCTGGACTTTACTGGGTTATCTTGGAAAGAATTATTCAGGGTTAGATATTCTAGACGTCTATTGGATTCCAATTTCTATCCATTCTTTGTATACTGAGCTTTTCACATCCATCTTATTGACTCCATACCATCGCCATTAAGGGGGTTCCAATTATCAACAGCATTGACCCAAATGTTCACGTCCTCAGTGATTTATTCTAGGGGGTGTTTTCCCTTTGCAGTGAGCTCCTATTGGGCTTTCTGCTTGGTTTCTTTCTCTCTCAACACTCCCTTCACACCATACCACTCCACCCTGAGCACGATCATCTGAAAAATGATTCCCCAACACCACTTCGTCATGTCCTATGGTGATATGCTGCCAGTCAAGCCCACCCACCTGTAGAACTTGAACCCCATCTATATGTGGCCTGGGATTTTCAGCTGTGGAATTTTCTCTAGCTCAGTCTCATCTGGGAATCTTGTTCTCTGAGTTTTTGGGAGATGATCTTTCATACCCCCTCACCACTCCTCGCTCAAGAGACACTTGCTGGTTGATCGGGTCTAGTAGATCCTATCAGAATCGGCCACATTTATTGAATGGGAAAGTTGTTTTCAGCCCAAGGTTCTTGTGCTGGAAAAGTTCTGAGGGACTAGAAGACACCGAATCCCGCTCCCACTTCTGTGAGCCCCTCTCTTACTCTTGTTCCCAGTTTGGGGGCTGAGAAGGCAGAGATCTCTGTGTTTGAACTCCCAGTTGAGACAGTTGGGTTAGTCAATGCTCCTTTAAACTCCAAAACTAGCTTAAGCAGAGAGGGACTCATTAAATGCTGGGGATAAAACTGAATTGAGAAGTTTACTCTTGGAGTTCCTGAATTCTGGATTTTGAGGTTGAAATCTATGATATGTTTGAAATTCACCATTTGCGTCTGTGATTTTGTTCAACAGAATAATCTCCTTGGCTGCTCTATTCAAGAACACTACAAAGCCTTGGTGGAAGTGAGGAAGAGAGGTCAAAGCCAAGAATAGTAACACTATTAATAAAAGTAGCTGAAAACTATAATAATGGTAATCATGATAATAATATAGTGTCCATCGTGTTTCAGGTGATTTATACATATTCATATTTTTCTTTATTTCCTAGAACATCACCAGTAGGCGTTTTTTTGTTTGATTTTTTGTTTTGTTTTATTTATTTATTTATTTATTTATTTTTACTGTTTTACAGATGAGAAAACTGAGGTCCAAAATGGTTAAGCTGTTTGCCCACAGATAAAAACTAGTTAAGTCCTGGAGCCAGTATTGGAATAAGTTTCCATCTGGCTGAAATCCTAGGTTTATCCAATATATCAAGTTACATCCCTCTTGCTGGTTGTTGGGGGGACCTTTCACTTTGCGACTGCAGAGTTAACGGTCCACTGAAGGGAAACGTGAGGGCCAGATGGATAGCCTGGGACCCATAGCCCAACAACACTTCACTCAGGGCTCATCTGACTCCAAGAACCAAGAGGAAGAAGGCAACAGGAGCCTAGCTCCTGGGGGTCTGGAATGTGAGGTGGGTCCCCAGGCAGGCTTCTTTGAAACCAGACCCTACCTTGACCCTGGTTAATTACTCTGTAATTAACACACAACCAAATTCCTGCTGTCTGTGGGTCCTGTGATGCAGGAGGAGGCTGCTAGCAAACACAGGGCAGTGCTAATCCTGGTGAGCTTGCCCTGGGGCTGGGCAGGACGTCCTATCGAATGACTATCATGTGATGAAGCCCCAGTGCTCCCCAGCCTGGCCTGGCTTTCCGGCTGCAGTGTTAACAGACTTTTCTTCTGAGGCATCCGGAACCTGGAAATTGCTCACATGGATTACACACGCGCTGCTGCCAGCCCGGCAGCTTTACGGAGCTGAAGGCTCCCTCACTCCCGCTTGATAGTGATCGAGCCTCCCAGCTGGAGTTTGTTACCTGGGAGCTGTCCAGGTCCAATGATGAGAACTGGCTAGGGGGTAGTCGTTATGGTCAATTACCAGCAGCCCATTAGAGGAGGGCTGGCAAACCTGGGAGGCACCGAGCTCAGTGTGTTTCCAAGGCACTTTGGGTGTATTGTTTTCCCTGCGTCTCTCCTCTTAACCTGCCTTGGCTCCATTCTTTGCTTTCATGTTAAAACTCATGGCAATATGAAAGGAGGTGGAACCCACAGGTTTCTGATTCCCAGGATAGGGCTTCTGGCTGGTGGGGTGGGATGAGATGCTCTGTGCGCTGAAGGTGGACTGAGCCCCTTTCACCTCTCAGGGAAAGAGTGTCGGCTTTGTTGAGAGCCAGTGGACTGAGACACTGGAGAGGTCAGTGTGTCTAGAAACCGACCTTCCCAACACAGGGAGAAAGGAAGCTGCCTTCTCCAGGAGGGCTGCAACCAGGCCTTTCCAGGCTCTCAGGTTGGACCACCTCCAAAGGTAACCTGTGCTCATGATTTTGGGATAGAAATGCAAATAATCAGGCTCCACACTAGACCTGCTGGATCAGAAGCTCTGGGGGTGGGCCAGGCAGTCTATTTCAGCAAGGCCTTCTAGGTGATTGGGAGGCACGCTCAAATCTGAGATCTATTTTTTTAGACCTGGGCTACCCAAAGTGTGCTCTGTGTATCACAGCATCGAAAGAGATTCCTAGAAACGCTGTATCTCAGGCCCACCTTTCTCTCAGACCTGTTGAATCAGAATCTGCATTTTAACAAGTTCCCTGGGTGATTCTATTGCGCTTTAAAGCTTGAGAAGCACAGCTTAGAGCACTGGTTCTCAACCTTGGCTGCACAGCAGACTCACCTAATGCCTAAGCCCCACCCCAGACCAATTAAATCATTGGGGTGATGCCCGGGCGTTGGTGTTTATTAAAAATTTTCCCTAGTGATTCTTATGTATAGTCAAAGCTGAGAGCAAGTGGTTTGGACCACCACAGGCTCCAGACTCACAGGAAGCTATGGCTGTTAAAAAACAAAACAAAACAAGCAGCCAACAATGCAACGATCAGAACAAAACCAATGACGTGGAGTAGAGCTTCTCAGCAATATGGAGGGACACGTTTGGACCTCATGGATGTGCTGGGTGGATGTGGAATTACTGATCCCATCAGGCCTTGGAGGTGGCCGGATGGGACCTGGATTGAGCAACCTTTTACCCTGGGGATTATTACAAATATCATTTTCTATGTATGCCATGGCAGGAAGAAGGTAGGGAAACATGCTATAGAGAACACGAATAATTCTATTATTACCATGTTAATGTGCTATGGCGATGGGTCACGGGTAAGTGTTGCAAGAGGGAAATGCTGAAACTCTAACTCTGGGACAAGAGGGCAGAAATATGCCTTCCGATATGGGATGACTTTTTAATTCAAATCCGGACCAAATACTTTTTAGACCATCATTGTCCCCTGGTATTTATTTAGCATTCTTGCTACTTAGAGGTTTCCTAGCTGTTATCTGATTCTTTCTTACAATAGGCATGGATTATTTTTCCTTCTTTGGTGATGAGGAAATCAAGCCCCAGGAAGGTTGGGATGCTCTAAGGCCAGTTAAGAAGGGACAGTCAAGGGGTGAAGAGCTGTTTCCTTAACACCCATTGGAAAGATCTGGAGATGTCACTTTCCGCTTCAAAATGGCAAATGCTACCTCTTCAGAGGGGGTGGGGGGGAGTTCTCAGCCCCCTGCTTTCTAGCAGGGACTCGGTGTTCCTGCTGCTGCCTTTGGTCTGAAGGTGCTGCCTGGAGCCTGGGCTTGCTGGGAGTATCCCAGGAAAGCTCAAAGAGGAACTGTTTAGCTTATTACAAAGCCTGACTATTGTTTGGCTGGCTTGTGTGTGTTAATGCGTCCCCCTCTCCCACAAGTTTCCATCCTGGTGCTGGAGGAACCCATCGTGATGATGCTAATCATACTGGCTGGGCAGCCTGAGGCTGAGAGGGAGGGGGCCCCCTCCCTAATTGTTTCCCTCTCCTGGAGCAGTTGGTGGTCTGCCTGAGTCCCGGGACTGGCAGAGGGAAGACTTCGGGGCGGGGCAGGCGGGATTGGGGCTGTGTGGGGCTTCCTGTCCTGGGGCTGCAGGATCCACCTGGTTTGCAGGCAGGGAGGGATCAGGGAGAGCTGCCATGGATGGGTCTACTGGGCAAAGCGACTTCTGCTGGATTCATTGCAGACTGTATTCAGGACTGGCTCTGGGGAGTTTGTAAAAGAGGCAGATTTTCATTGATGTCCTTCCCCTTGTCTTTGATGGTGATGGCTCTTCCTCTTCTCCTCTCCCTCCCCGCCTCCCCCTTCCCCTCCCCTCTGCCTCTTCCCTCTTCATTTCCTCTTTCCTGAACCTCCAGGCACACAATGTTTTGCTGCTGGTTTGGAACTTTTTGGCAGGCAAGTTTATGATATAGACATAATTAGAGATATAGATACAGATACAGATGTAGCTATAAACATCCTCAGCTAGAGGAGACTTGATGAACATTTGACTGCTAACAAATTCTTGGTAGAAAACACAATGTTGAATGAACCTAAGGCCATGAATGAGGGAGGTATTTTCAATCAAAGTGACCTGTCCAGTGTTTTTTCTCTTTCAAAAAATATTTGTTTGGAAATAATTCAAATGAAGACAGAAGTAGAGAGACTAGACAGTGAATCACATATAATACATTTCCCAGATTCAGCTATTATCAAGATTTTGCTACATTTGTTTCACCTGTTTTTGTTTAATTAATTAATTAATTGGCAACATTGTGTCTTCAATGCTGCACACAGGCTTTCTCTAGTTGCGGCGAGTGGGGGCTACTCTTCATTGTGGTACATGGGATCCTCATTTCAGTGGCTTCTCTTGCTGGGGAGCACAGGCTCTAGGCATGTGGGCTTCAGTAGTTGTGGGCACATGGGCTCAATAGTTGTGGCTCATGGGCTCTAGAACTCAGGCTCAGTAGTTGTGGTGCACGAGCTTAGTTGCTTCGCGGCATGTGGGATCTTTCCGGACTGGGGATGGAACCCATGTCCCCTGCATTGGCAGGCGGATTCTTAACCACTGTGCCGCCTAGGAAGTCTCTCACCTGTTTTTTAAACTGAAGTTTTTTTTTTTTTAAATCTCAAACATTGTGTCATTTTACCACTACATTTTATTAGGTTTGATTATGCACAATCACACCTAATAAAATTAACAGTAATAAAAATAAAACAAAAAAAAGAAAAAAGTTTACAGTAACACCTGTGTCATTTAGTGTTCAGTCCATAATCAAATATAATTCTTACAAAAAAGTCAGCTTAAATGCTCATTTTTTTTCTTCTAATAGTAATGGGTTAGTGACCCTTCTTTCTTTTTTTTTTTTTAAATTGAGGTATAGTTGATTTATAATGTTGTGTTAGTTTCAAGTGTACAGCAAAGTAGTTATATATCTGTAACTGAATATATCTATTCTTTTTCAGGTTCTTTTCCATCGTAGGTTATTACAAGATATTGAATATAGTTCCCTGTGCTATACATTAGGTCTTTGTTGCTTAGCTATTTTATATATAGTAGTGTGTATATGTTAATCCCAAACTCCTAATTTATCCGGCCCCATCCTGTCCCCTTTCGTAACCACAAATTTGTTTTCTATGTCTGTGAGTCTATTTCTGTTTTGTAAATAAATTCATTGGTATGTCGAGTGCTTCTTAAATTATTTGGGTTATTACAAGAAAATTATTAACAATTAGCACCAAAATTCATTTCTTCAGAAAAGGACTGACTTTGTTTCATAAGATAATGTGGTGGGTCATTGGGAGCTGAAAAGATAGGTCTCAGGGAAGTTTCTGGAAGGAGAGGGCAGAAAACAATGGGAGTGCTTAGGAGAATTGGAGAATTTGTTGAAAGAGAAGTAGGAAAAGGAGCAGAGGAACTACAGGGTAGAAAGGCTGACAGAATTTTAAACACAGGATTGATGATGTACTCTGGATTTATTATTATGTTTGCGCTCATTTTTCTAATGCCATCCATCTTCATGAACTCTTCAGTAACGTGTGTTTCACACAGACTTCACTAGTGCGGGTGGCTGTATATGTTGCGTACGTGTGTGTCCATCCAGAGAAAAGAGATGAGCCCCACACCTGAGCTGATGCAGACTGAAAAGGAGTTTAATCAGGGGTGACCTTGACACAGTTAGCCCCTGGGCACCCATAGGAGCTTTCTCAGGGTGTGTAATGCTGGTCCTCGCCCATTGAAAGTGAATTTTATAGGGCACATGACACCAGTTGTCACTCTGGGTTGCATTGGAGTAACAGCTCAGAAACCAACCCCTGACTCTGTCATGGGTTAGAGCTCTGCAATGATCTTATTTTCTGCTTGTGTTTAGTTTTGTGTGTTTCCATTGGTAGTCTCATATCCAGCTGTCAGGAAGACCATGGAAGGACTTCTTTTTTTTTTTTCTTCTTCCTTTTTGCATCATGCAGGTCCTTGTAGCTGTAAAGGACTCCAGGGGAAGTGCTAAGCTCTGTGTAACTGGCAGATTGGTTTCATTTAGCCCCATGATTCTTCTGTGGGAGTTTTTGTTCAGTGTTGGTTATGAAACTCATGATTCAATCCAAAATTTCCTTGCCTCAACTAGACTGGTTTATGGTCCTATGAACCAATCATAGAATGAAAATCATTAGTTCTACTTATGTTGTGTGTCAGTCCAGGGCAGCTGTGTCCTCATCACTGTGCTAGGTTTTAGAGGAGTGGGAAATGCACAAAATAGAAAACACAATCCCTGTGCACAGGGCAGCATATTTTAGGAGTATATCTAATCTCTTATCCTTCAGTCTCTCTCTCTATAGATTTCTTTCCTTGAACTTTTCCCTCTTTTCCCTTTGTCTTGTTTTTTCCCTTCTTCTGTCTTTTCTTTTTCTTCTGTTTCTGTTTCCTTAGGATGTCTTCACTTACATTTTCTACAATTAAATATTTTCCTTTTTCCATTCATTTCTATGGCCTTATCATTTTTTAAAAAATCATCTGATTATAGATTTTCAAGCAGGAAACAAGGAAAACATCTCTTCGAAGCCTGAATCCTAAATGGTCACCAATGGGTTAAGTAGAACTTCCCTCTCTTCAAACTATATAACTTTGCCCAGGTACTATAACTCAAAAGGTCCATTATCTTGAAGATCTTCCTAACAGTGGGTGTTCTGACCTACCGAGCAAAATGAGCTTTTCCCATCACCATTCACAACAAGCTAAATGCAGGGCAGAATTTCAGTCCTAAATCAGAATTACCCTGGATTCTTGGCACTTGAAGCCAGATTGCTAACACCTAGTGATTTTATTAGGGTATCTGTTGTGGGAGTGGACTTTTTTTTTTTTTTTTTTTCATTTTAAATGCTACTTAAAAGGAAAAAAGGAAAAGCTCATTCCTCCAAAAAAGAATTTTGGCAGATGGATAGTATGATTCTGGGGCAGATGGTTTAAATATTATTTACGTGTTATTTAGAGTCACAATATGGGCTTGTGGATATTCCTACAACATTAAATAGCTTTTCAACTTACAATTCTTATCAAGAGTCGATCAATGTATTTGGTAAAAGGGAAAACCTAGGTTGAGTTGTTACCCCTAGGAAGAGAGAAGCTTGCCACTGTAAGGTAATGCCTATGCAGTTGATGGGAAAAAGAATAACCAGAGCATTTTCTCCACTGGGGCAGGCAGCCTGTAACCTGGGTTAGAAAACCACTGTCCCTCAATATGTGATTATTGACTGTTCAAATGACTGCTTTCTTTTGCTACTTCAGAGCTAATCACTGAATCTAGTGGGGACTACATTTGTTTATTGTCCAAGAGCCAACAGCCTTCTCAGCTTTGAGGTTGGGACAGGGCGGTAATTCAATAGAAGATTGACTATAATATAAAATATCAGATAAGGAAGGCAAATCTCATTCTATTTTCTAATTATTATTTTAAGAAAAACTGTATGAAGGCATTTACCTGAGAAAACCTGAGGAAAAGTCCTTGCTATATTCAATCACTTCTTGCCACATTTTAGGCAACAATCAAGTTGAATTCTTCATGTGAAGCTCACATGGAAAAAAGGATGACTCAAAGATATATAAGTCAAGATAGGCTAGGTTATGCTGTGGTAACAAACTATCCCCAACTCTCAGTGGCTTAACGTATAAAGACTCATTTCTTCCTCATGAAAATTCCACTGGTGGTTCAACTCGTAGCTCTTTAGGAGGCTCCTTTCTAAGAGATCTAGGTTGCTTGCATCTATTGCTATCTGGAACACATCTTCCATTTTGGTTACTAAAGCATGGGATGGGCCTGGCATACCACGTCTTCAATGCTTCATCCCAGAAGTGATATACATCACATCCACTTGCAACTCATGGACCACAATTAACCACAGTGTCCCTCCTAACTGCATGCGAGCTGGGAGATGTGGGGAATGCATAGTGAGGGCTAAATGTCTTTGCCTCAAAGCATAACTGGGATGAATGCTCTGTTAAAGGGTCTCATTTTGTTAACAACCCATGTTTGTGTGGTAGGAGTGTTTTAGAGAAGCTTGCAGAGGGCTGGACTGCTGGGAGGGACAATGGTTAAGGCCTCTCCAAGGGAGAAGAGCTGGAGTCAGCTCAACTCTTGCTCAGACTGCTGGGTTTGAGTAGACAGGATTGTGGGAGACCTCAAGAGACTGCAGGCAGAGCATCTGGCTACCTTGATGGGGGACCACATATCACACAGGGAGGCAGGTGCACTGGCGGGTCTGATGCTCACCACATAAAGTCTGTAGGTTTATGAGGACCCTTTCCGAGGCTGCCCGATGCTTTGTAGACACTAACCATCCCTGTATGTGGTCCGCACAGATGCTGGACTTGCTGAAGGCCAGGACTATGGCTTCCTGGTGGTTGTGACTGCAGCAGGGTGTAGCATGGTGACTTACAGAGTACTGCCTGGGTACTAACTGAATAACCTGGGCAGCCAGAGTGGGTCCATCAATATTGCTTGTGTGGTGTGAACTAGTGCTGCTCAAACTTTGTTATGCTTACAAATGACCTAGAGATCTGATAAATTGTAGATTCTGGTTCAGTAAATCTGGGGTAGAGCCAGAGATTCTGCACACCTCCGAAGAATTCATACTCTGCACAAAGGTATTGACTGAAGACTCCAATTGGGTGTGTTAATCCACTGAGGCTCAGTTGTCTGAATACAGTAGAAAAGTCTTCCTCAGAAACTGCTGGTGTCGGAGGTCATCATTTCAATCTGGTTATTCCTATTGCCCAGATCACTGAGCCTTAAGAGAAAAAGAGGCCTCCCTGGGCTGAGCTATTTGTGAATATATGAATTCTCAATACACCTGGTTTTGTTTTCCCCTCTTAAGGCATCTGACGGGCAGTTAATAGCTCATGAAAGAGCCGTATCCAAACTGTACTTTGAAGGAATCAGAAGGTACTGCTTTTGAATGACGTCCTTCCCATGGCAACTCCCAAATCCAGTCCAGCAAGACGCCTGGACTCCAAGTGACTTCCTCAAGCCTTCAGATGGTGTCTGACAAACGCAAGGGGCAATCGAATTAGCCTAACACCGGCCACTTCCGAGCACTCACTCGAGATGACCGTTTCAGCTTCAAAAGAGGTATGCAAACCGGAATAATGAAATGTTCCATTTTATTAAGTTCCCGGCCAGAGGGAGGGATTGCATTAGAAGAGAGAAAAGGTGGGGAGTTTTTAGCTTGATTTCTGTGACGCTGATAAGCAGTAATTTTTGCAGAGGGGGGAGAACGTAACCCACTGCCCTGAAACCATTCTCATAATACCGTGGGAATGAGTCACTGCTCCGAGGCAGGCATGGCCCCTCCTGGCAGCCTGCACCTCCGTCTCCATCTTTCATGGGTCGGTCTGATGCTTTTACAGTGCTGACATGAGACAGAGCACTGACAGTGCTTCCCTTCTCCATCTGTCAACGGGTAGGGTGGAGGCCACCCCTCACGTTCACTTGGGGTCTGATTTCTGTGTCAGCTCCGACCGGGGGTGACACTGTGGGAGTGGAGTGGCTCAGGAGGACAGTTGCACCAGTCCATGAATGTTTAGGACTGAGAGGAAATGGCTTTGCATGGCGCCGAGCAGGAAAGTGCCATTTCCTCTCCTCTGTGGCTCCTCAGACCTTTGGCCACGCTGCGTTGGCCTTGCTTTCCGGAAATTTGTCCAAGTTCACTTCCAGAAAGCGGGACTCTCCGTCTCTTACTGGACCTGATATATGCCGGGCCCTGAAACAGCAACTCAGAGAACTGGTTAAATGCACAAATGGGAAGAAAATGCGTATTTTATGTGCATATTTTATGTGTGTGCCTCCACATGTCTGCCCCTGCCAGTGACATCCCTGTGACTTGTGGTGGAACATGTGTGTGTTTCCTATCATGTCGCTTCAACCCCCACATGATCTGTCGGAGCTGAGAAGATCAGAGAGAAGAAAAATCTTGGTGTGAGGGTGACAATGTAAATGAATGGAAGAGATTTGATTCTTCCCATCTTTCCGATGAGTTGTACTGACTTTCGGTGCAATTGATTCGTGAACAATTATCAATGGGAAAATACAAACTCTTAAAGATAATTCCTGTTGTACACAGAGTCACTTACAAAGAGGCTGTATGGGTAGGCCTAGGCCAGAGGTGGGTACGTGTAACTCAAGGCCGAGTGTGGGCGCAAACTTGGTCAGGGAAGCTTCTAAGAGAGCAGGGATTCAAGGGGTATCTGGGGGAGTTTTAGTTTGCTCAGTTTCTCCCAGTTTCTGAAAGCCTACCATTGTGTTTCATCTTTTCCTTTTAGGAAAGCCAGATGAGATAGAGCCAAGAGAATTTTGAGCTTTGTTAAGTACCGTGATGGCTTCCCAGCCCAGAGTCCTGCATGGCTTAGCTGGGAGCTTCATCCACAGTGGGAGGGAGCTGAAGGGGAGGGAGTTGGACTATTTTTGTTCGACAGAATAATGTTAACGGATATAGTTTATTTAGCACTTTTCTGTACCATTGCATGCTTTACTTACTCTATGTCTAAACCCAACAACCATCTTGCAAAAGAGATGTCATTCTCTCTCTCGTTTTTTTTTCAGATGAAGGCACTGAAGCTCAGCAGGTTAAGTAACTCACTCAGGATTTATGGCTAGTAGGTAGGTAATAACTGAGAGTCCACCTCCATCCTATGATCCCCCTCCCCCATAGGATGGGGTTTGACCCTCAGTCAGTACCTACCTACTAGCTATAAACGTAACGATATTTCTACTGTGTCATATGAGAAATCACCTTAGTTTGTGAGACTCAGCACCTAAACTTCCGCTCGCGAGGAGGAAAGATTTCCTGAAAGAAAGAATGACAACTCAAGAGCAGGTTAAGAATACACATCTTAGCATTTACTCGCTGGCGTTTATTAGCCACCCACTTTGTGTAGAGTTCTGCTCTTGATTGTGTCAG
This sequence comes from Hippopotamus amphibius kiboko, assembly GCF_030028045.1. Lineage (NCBI taxonomy): Eukaryota > Metazoa > Chordata > Mammalia > Artiodactyla > Hippopotamidae > Hippopotamus > Hippopotamus amphibius. The sequence goes on from NC_080192.1 coordinate 91,734,233, forward strand.
AGGGGTGGGGGTGGAGTGGGGGGTTGGTTACCATTGTTTCTGGACTCCATGAACCCGGAAGTGACTTCTCCTTCCTATTAACATCGTGACACTTCACTACTTGAGCCCACCCCACTGTCACGCGCTCACCTGTATGTTAGTTACCCAAGCTTTGCGATCAGAGAATCTTTTTGTTTTCCTGCAGTGAGATTCCTGGCCCTGTACCTAGCAGATACTCGATGTATGTTTGATTGATCGATGGATTGACACAGTATTTGCTTGGATCTGCTTATACTTTAAAAGACAGGGCCTTCTGAGGGTGAGAGAGGGCAGACAGCTGCAGACATATGCACTGATAGCTCGGCAGAAAGTACCATCCGAGGCAGCTGCAAGAGACCATCCATGAGCCAGTGGAGAAAGTCCCATCACGAGAGAAGGGAGTCAGGCACAAATGCAAATTGCACCTCCAATGAACTGAAGCCTGATTGTGGACCACAACCGTGTCTCCGACGGAGCCCTTCGGAGCTTCTGGCTCCTAAGGATCTCATTCAGCTTTAGTTGAGGCTGGTAATAACTTAAACTCCAACACTGGGATGGCCATTGATCAATGAAATGAGCTGGCAGTTTCCAGACAGATTCGTGAAATGAAATACCTCAAATCGACCAGCCTGAGAACATTTTTCACCGCCTATCCATCCCTTCTGAGCTATTCAGAGAGCAAAGTAAAAGAAATTAGAACTTTGAAATTGCTGCTTGTCCAGTGGCAACTCTCTGGGACGTAGAACAAGTTGCAATTTATCCAGTTTTCCCACATAGAGAATCGGCAACAGCCGCACCAACCACACTTAATAAGTAGAGACATGGTAGGTGCTGTACTAAGTCTCTCAATCTCATTTAATATTCACAGCAAATAGGAAAGATAGCAAAATAGTTATGCTTATTTTATAGATGAGAAAACCAAGGCTCAGAGAGGGAAGTAAGTTACCCAAAGTCACATAGCTAGAAGGTGGCACAAGCCAGACTTGAATCCTAGGTCTATTTGATCCATAGCCATGCTCTTAAATGTCATATAAACTGCCTTTTCCCTTTTCTGGACATCACTTGTTAGAGAAGTGCTCCTTTACAAAGTGCAATTTGAAGACGGTGGGTTAGGTTCAGCTGTTAAGTGGTGTGTCCTTGGGATTTGGGAGATAGGAAACATAAAAATCATTTTCTACTATTTCTCAGTTTGGCAGCCATTTCAAATAAACTAACAGTTGGAACTGTTTTGTACCAGAAATCCATTCCCCTTTGAGGGCTGTTGTAGCAGGGCCACCAGTAGGATTTAAATTCCTCCTACAGTTTGGGCTGCCAAGGTTACCAGCCCAGATGGCCAGGAGATGGGAAGGTCTGAAGGAGAAATGACAAGAGTGGGAGGGAGAGGAAGAGGGGTTTGATTGGACATGTTTCAAACAATGGAAGAACACCTAGGGGTGAATGTGGAGCTAGAAGATGCAAGAACATGACTGATGCTTTGACGTGAAGTCAGCCTGCGGTGCAAGATATAGGTCCGTTACAGGTGTAAGCATAAGTGAGGTCACTACAGCGCACAGGATAGAGAGGGAAGGGCGCAATCAGGGTAAGAATGTTGGGAGGAGGAGGTGTGCATAAGGGAAAGCGAAGGCGTACAAAGCTGGGAGAGGAGGAATAACACAGGATAATTGTTAGGAGGGTCTACTCAATTGTTAGATGGTTAAAAGCAGTGTCTGCCGCTGCTGAGCACGCACCCGCATACTCATGTGACCTCGGACCTCGGGCTCGGCCTCGGCATCTGGTCCACAGCAATGGGTATGTGTGGACACATACGCGTACACGTACAGGACTCCTCAGGGCAGTCTTTTTTTTTTTTTTTTTTTTTATTTTTTTTTTTAAATTTTATTTATTTATTTATTAGTTTTTTGGGGGTACACCAAGTTCAGTCAACTGTTTTTATACACATAAGGGCAGTCTTATTCCTAGTAGCCACATGTATGCTGACAGCCCAACAGATAATAAATTGTAATGTATTTGTACATAATTATAATAGTACGTGGCAATTAGAAAATGAACTACTGTACCTGCAACAAGATGGATTAATCTCACAGATGTAATGTTGATTGAAAGATTTTTTTTAAGGACTTTTATTGAGATAAAATTGACATACAATAAACTGCATATATTTAAAGTGTATAGGTTGATTTTTTTTCTTATTAGTAATGTATATATGGCAATCTCAATCTCCCAATTCATCCCACCTCAACCCCCCCCAACCCCCTCCCCCACTACCACTTTTCCCCCTTGATGTCCATGTTTGTTCTCTACATCTGTGATTCTATTTCTGCCTTGCAAACTGGTTGATTTGTACCATTTTTCTGTATTCTGCATATATGTGTTAATATACGATATTTGTTTTTCTCTTTCTGACTCACTTCACTCTGTATGACAGTCTCTAGGTGCATCCACGTCTCTACAAATGTCCCAGTTTCATTCCTTTTTATGGTGGAGTAATAGTCCATTGTATGTATGTACCACATCCTCTTTATCCATTCATCTGTTGATGGACATTTAGGTTGCTTCCATGTCCTGGCTATTGTAAATAGTGCTGCAATGAACATAGGGGTGCATTTTTGAATTATGGGGAAAAGACAGCCTCTTCAGTAAGTGGTGCTGGGAAAACTGGACAGCTACATGTAAAAGAGTGAAAGATTTTTAAAAAGGAATTCATAGAGATAGTGAAAATTGAAGCAGATTTATTTTATCTTCTCCTTGGAAGAGACATTTGGGGTTCTGATCCTCCTCTGTAGAGTATCTATAGCAACTTTATCCTCCCAGCTGCTGCCTAGTCACTCCCCCTTCCCCCAAAGGAACATTTTTCTGACCTGTAACAGCACAGATTAGTTCTGCCAGTTTTGGGGATACATTTTTTCATATTCTTTTCCATTATGGTTTATTACAGGATATTGAGCATAGTTCCTCGCTATTCAGTAGGACCTTGTTGTTTATCCACTCTGTATATACTAGCTTGCATCTGCTAATCCCAAACTCCCGCTCCTTTCCTCCCCCACCCCTCCTTCCCCTTGGCAACCGCAAGTCTGTTCTCTATGTCTGTGAGTCTGTTTTTGTTTTGTGGATAAGTTCATTTATGTCATATTTTAGATTGTACATATAACTGATGGCATATATGTGTCTTTTTCTGATTTACTTCACTTAGTATGATAATTCCTAAGTCCTTCCATGTTGCTGCAAATGGCATTATTTCATTCTTTTTTACGGTTGAGTAGTATTCCATTGTATATATGAATCACATCTTCTTTATCAGTTAATCTGTTGGTGGACATTTAGGTTGTTTCCATGTCTTGGCTACTATAAATAGTGCTGCTATGAACATAGTGGTGCATGTATGTTTTCAAATTATAGTTTTGTCTGGATATGTGCCCAGGAGTGGGATTGCTGGATCATATGACCAATCTATTTTTAGTTTTTTGAGGAACCTCCGTGCTGTTTTCCACAGTGACTGCAATTTAAATACGGAGGTGGGTTTCTTTTTATGAGCCCTAACAGAGTATAGAATTGGCTTCTTTAATTTGCAGATCCTTTTATTCTCCAACCACTAGAGTGAACATAAGTGTTGATGTTGCAGAAATGGTAGATGGGTCAGACTGGACCCTGGTTCTCTGAGACCTTTATGACTGGCACCTGCTCACCGAGAACTGGTCTGGATCACATGTGGAGATTTTACACTTGGTCTTTATTTTGTAGTTTGACTTTCCAGTTTAGCCCCAAACAGTCACTCTTTGTGGAAGACTCCAAATAAAATACAGAAATAACAGTATCCTTATTAAAAGTTTTGTTGTTGTTGTTGTGAATTTTGTGACTATATTTTCTCTCTATGCCCCAAGGAGTCATGAGTGCTAATTTAGGAATCCTTTTTGATGTGGTTTGGTTGTGAGTTCTGTCCTTTAGAAATTAGCATAAACTCTCTATTTCTCTCTAACAGGAGGCATCAGTGCTGCAATCCTTTTCCTTTTGCGTCTAACAAGGCAAAGATTCCACAGGGTTAACTAATGCCAGCGATCGTGTGATAAATTTGAACCAGCCGAGAGCATTAATTAATCACACAGGATGAACGAACCAGCCGTTGAGGAGAGAAAAATGAGAATGAGCGTCCTTAGCAGGAGAGCGAGGAGCTGAGAAGCAGGGAATCTGTGAGGCATAGATTCCTGACATCTTGAGAGAATAGCTGGTGGCAGAGTCTGGAGGCTGGGATGAGGAGATGGTGCAGGATGGAGTTAGTACGAAGAGGCTAAACGTGAAAATCTGAGGATGGTGATGGCGAAGTCTATGAACGCGTTGCAGAAAAGGCGAGAGCCCCGGTTGAGTAGGGACGAACGTTCAGGCAGCCTTTACCTGCCATCAAGACATCAAAATGGAAAGCAAAATACTCCCTCCCCCAAGCCAAAGCAACTGAGTATTTGCAGTCACTTAGGCATTTTGTGTTGGGGTGGGAGTGGGTAAAACATCTAAGAGATGGAATTGTTTACTCTTCAATCATTCATTTTAATTCAGTGGAATTAATTCAGTGGAAACATAGTCTTTAAGAGATGATTATTATTCTCTTCTTTATTGTGGAGATTTAAAAACATATACAAAGTGGAGAGAATATTATGATCCCCATGGTGGCCATGACTCATTACCCAGTGCTAACAATGATCAATCGTTTGTCATTCTTGATACATACTCATTTTAGGAAGATGAGTTCAGGGGAATTTTAATTAGTTTTTGTATTGAAGAAGAGCTTGTGTCTACCTCTCAATCTCATGTGCTCTTTTAAATCAAAATAGCCACCAAATATTCAGTGGAGAGATATTTGGGGACTACTTTTCTTTTTTAGGAAGCGCAAGTTGGTGCATTTAAGGGAGCAGATAGCAAGACCTGCTGGGGTTGGCCCCCATTAGGGACAAGACGTCAGCACCAGATGGTGGCCAGGCAGAATGGAAAAGGATCCTGGCAGGCTTGGATGCCTCAAAGCCTCTCCTTGACCTGTTAGACCCGGTCCAGGCATCCTGGGGCTCAGCATCTCTTTACTTGTCTTATTAACAAGGTACCTTCAGAAAATGTTTTGCTGGACTCATTCACAATGAGTATGGATAGCTGGTACATTTCATATATATTTGCTAGGAGCATCTTCATGGTAATTGAGAGGACGAAACCTGGCCAAATAGAAATCTGTAATTGTGGAATTGTAGGTGTCAGACATCAGGTTAGGGAATTCTTTCTTCTGGGTGCAGGGCCTGGACCCTCAAAACCACTAGGGTAGGCTGCCGCCTATGTCTACACACAAAGTAGCCCCAGCATGTTGGTGATGTCCCCGACCCTTAAGGAGCCTGTACGTCTTCTGAGCTCCTTGGGCTCAGCTCCCTCCTCCGAGGGCTGATCAGCTTTGCGCTAGTGCCTTCAGGAGCCCTTTCCCTGGCAAGGTCAAGAGCTTGGGGCTGTGGTGACTGCTGCGGATCGAGAGAGGAATGTGCAGCTGTTCACTTTATTTTTACTGTCTCCTGTTCGTTCCCTTGCAAGGGTTGTCTACCGTCTACTGCCTTCTGAAATGATTATTAATGGAATCCTTTTCACTTTTTCTGAACCCTTGGTTTTTCCTCTTAGTTCCTGATTATTTTAATTCTGCCAGGCTCTTTTTCATGTCTTGTGTCTGCTGGCCCTCAGTTTACAACCTGGCCTTTCTGCTCCCAAGCCCTTCTTTTCTATCCCTATCATATCTTCTCTCACACTCTCTCTTCTTTGAGCTTGCACAGACTGGAGCAAATTCAAATATACTTTTCAAATTTTACTACCCCAATTATTCTATTTTAAATGAAGCTAGGGCAGCAATCACACTGATCTCTGAAATCCAGACAATTCGAGGACGGCATAAAAACACCAACTCTTCTTTTCCTTCCTGATCACTTGCTTTGATATGATTTTATCTTCAAGAGTGTTATAGATTTAAACATGCTGTAAGTCACATTAAAATTCTTTTTCCCAATGAGAAAAAGGCAAATTACTAATATTTTAAATGAATTAGCTTATCTTTTGAGCATCTACGAGGTGCATAGCGTTATACTGATCATCGACACTTTTTGACAGGTTTTTTTGAAAAGGCTGGTGTCCTATAATTCATCTATAGAAATAAGAAAAAGAAGAATGAAAGTATTATGCAAGTATGAAGCCATGAAATTGTCATTGTCAAATGGTTTATCTTTAATAGTTTTGCTTGTTTCTTATCTTCTTCATGGAGATTTTCCCAGTTATTATTGCCAGAAGGTCCGTTCTTGAATTCATCCATCCCTTTATCCATCCATCCATCCATCCATCCACCCATCCATCCATCCATCCACCCATCCACCCACCTATCCATGCATGCATGCATGCATCCATCCATCCATCCACATGTCCATCCATTCATCTACCCATATATCTTTCCTTCCTTCCTTTCTTTCTTCCATCCACTCACCTACCCACCCACCTGGTGCTTACTCTTTGTAAGCCACTGTGCAACTGTTAGCCAAGTGAAGAACAGTATAGTTTTCTGCCCTTAAGGAGCTCGCAGTTTGGTAGGAGAGAATGTATAATAATAATAGCAGCTAACATTTATTGAGCTCTAACTATATGTCAGGCATTGCAATAAGCATTTAAAATATATTATCTCATTTAATCCTCAGAGAAACTTCTGAAGTACCTTTTACAGGCAGGGAAAATGATTGCTGGGCTAGAAATATTGGATATGCAGGCTACTTTGACTTTAGGAAGTGCTTTTCTAAAGCCCATCAGCCTTAAATCTGATAAGTTCAGTCTCATAAAACCGCAAGAGCTTATGTGTTTAATTCCTCTACACTTTCACTCTTCCTCCACTGCTAAGATATAGGAGAGGCTTTGGGAGCCACCACTGGATGTCCAGACACAGACAGCCCTCCATGTGGGGACATCTTCTGCAATGAAGGCTTAAGTGGGGACTCTGCTACTCATAGTCACACAGCAGATGAGCTCAAAAATGGAAAGGATCCTGATCCTTGAGCCCAGGTTTTGGAATAAGGTTCTTTTCTATTGATCTCATTGTTTTAACCTCTTCTGCATTTTAATGATGTGAACATATTTTTACATGCTAGCTTAAAGATTCTCCTCATTTATTATCTCTGAGTGGCAGTGATGGCAGCTGCAAAGCAGCAGCAACTTTGGAAGCACAGAGAAGTTGTCATTTGCCCAAGGTTATAGGGCAAGGAAGTGCCAGAGTGACATGAACCCAGTATCCAGATGCTTGTCTCTTGTACTTAATTTGTTCCGCACACTTGGTGCTTATTAGATATGATGAGCTTGTAGTACAAACAGCAAGTGCTTGGAGCCAGACCAACCTGGGCGTGATCATGCCCTCTGGCACTTGCTAATGCCCTCATCTTGCAAGTTAAGCTTTTATAGCCTCAGCATCCTCATCTGCAGAAGTAGGATAGTGGTACCTACATAAAAAGGGCTGCTGTGAGGATTACATGTGATAACGGATGTAGAAGCACCCGTGTGGTACCTGGCACATAGAAGACCCTCTGTCAATGTCTGTCTTCTAAATCCTGGTCTCTTCCCTCTATTGGATTTCAGTTCCCCAAGGATATATCCCTGCTCCTGGTGGGAACTCAGGAACTTTGATTAATGAATAGGGCTCTGTAGTGCCTTGGGAGGCCAACTTTTGTCAGTGCATAGTTCACCAATTAACTCTCCACTCTCTCCTTAATTTTATTTATTGTATTTAGTTATTTTTTAAAAGATTTATTTTATTATTTATTTTAACTTTGGCTGCATTGGGTCTTTGTTGCTGTGCATGGGCTTTCTCTAGTTGTGGCGAGCGGGGGCTACTCTTCGCTGTAGTGCGGGGGTTTTTCCTTGCGGTGGCGTCTCTTGTTGTGGGGCGTGGGTTCTAGGTAAGCGGGCTTCAGTAGCTGCAGTGCGTGGGCTCAGTAGTTGTAGCACACAGGCTTAGTTTTTCCTCGGCATGTGGGATCTTCCCAGCCCAGGGGCTGAACCCATGTCTCCTGCATTGGCAGGCAGATTCTTAACCACTGTGCCACCAGGGAAGCCATCTCCTTAATTTTAGGAGTCATGTAGACATACTGTAGAACACGAGTTGCCCCTCAACTGGCCCACCATCATCACATCATTGTCTTCAAAGCCTTCAACAAAACAGATTCCCTGGGCACAATCTTCACCTGATAATTTCCCAGGTGATCTATGCGATCCACCAGTTTGAAGAGCTACTAACTCCAAAGAGTTTCTTTTTCTCTGAAAGCCAACTGTCCTCTATAGGGTGGCCAGATAAAATAGAGGGTGAACTCTGCATTTCAATGAAACAGTGAATACTATTTTAGCATAAGTGTGTCTCAAATATTACAAAGGACATATTTATGCTAAAAAATTATTCAATGTTTATCTGAAATACAAATTTAACTGGGTACCCTGGATTTTTATTGGCCAGATCTGGCAACTCTAGTGTCATAGTATGAGAGGTGTGTGAGGAAAGGGGGTCAATGTTTTCAGGCACTTTCGATTGCTCTCTGAGATGCACAGAGTGCTCTCCTGGCCAACTTTTCCCTCAATAAAAACCACGAGTTGTTAACTGGAGTTGGCTGAGGCTCCTGAGATTTAATTTCTCCCCCTACAGACATTATTTTGCATAATCCACAAATGAACGGAGATTTAGGTGTTCTGGTGGGAAAGATTTTTCTTTGAGAATTTCTGCCCTTGAGGTTCCAGGTGTCCACACTTCCTGTCATCACCTTGGGGACAGCCTGAGGCAAAATAATGCTACTCACATCTCCCATGACTCACCACCCGCCCCCGTTTCTGTAAGTTTGTGTCACTGTGAGTCCTCAGCTCTCTCTTTATTTTATTTTATTATTTTATTTTTGTAAAGGCTGAAAAGATGAAAAAAATGCTCTGAGCTTAATCGAAAGTCTATCTAATAATAATGAGTCCTGCAGTGGGCTTGTAAAGAACGCAGATCATGTGCATTTAACTGTAATGGTCCCACAAAGTAATGAAGACTCAAGTGGCCCTTATTAGGTATCCAGCTGTGAATCAGGATTCATCTAACATTCTGATTGCTGAAGGAAATTGGTAACTGATGTGACAGGATGGCCATTATTATTATTATTATTACTTATTTTTTTTATCCAGACATAGCAGCTAGGGGCTGACCCCCAGCCTCCTTGGGGTATAGCAGGTGTGGAGGGTGAGAGCTGCCCTTCCATTAAATCTTCCAATGGGGGCGCTAATAAATTTTGCATTGAAATAAGTAATGACCACATTTAACGACCAGTTTGTCTGAGTGTTAACAGCTTGTGAGCCAACAAACTGGTCATTAACAGGTGCTAACTTCTGCTTTCTGGTTTAAACAATCCATTCTCATCTCTTCCCATGTTTGTGTTGGGGGCTTATGCAAATTCCTGGCTGGTTTTTCATTTTTCCTATGATCTGTGGCTCTTGTTAATCAGTTCGATACCTCTCAGCTCATGGCGCCTCTTCCCTAGGACTATTTCTTCTGTAGTCCATGGATGAATGAATTTTTAAAAATTCAGCTTTACTCCTAAAGGATGAATGTATCCTGGCAGAGTTTGGTCCCAGAATAAACTAGGCGACAAGTCCTAAAGAAAACATCACTCTGGAAAGATCAAATCTCCTACTCAGAAGAAGGAATGCAAATAGGTTAAAAACATCATAGTCTGAGGTAGCATTATATCCAATGAGCCGATGAGACAGAGATTATTGTCTCTGTGCTAGAAATGAGGGACTTCCCTGGTGGTGCAGTGGTTAGGAATCCACCTGCCAATGCAGGGGACACAGGTTCGAGCCCTGGTACAGGAAGGTCCCACACGCTGAGGAGCAACTAAACCCGTGTGCCACACCTGCTGAGCCTGCACTCTAAAGCCTGTGAGACACAACTACTGAGCCTGCATGCTGCAACTACTGAAGCCCTTGTGCCTAGAGCCTGTGCTCCACAACAAGAAGCCATCGTAATGAGAAGCCCACACACTGCAACCAAGAGTAGCTCCTGCTCGCCACAACTAGAGAAAGCCTGCGCACAGCAACAAAAACCCAATGCAGCCAAAAGTAAATAAAAATAAAAAAACAAAACAGACTTTTCTACTTAACAAGCGTGTAATCGACCCACTCTTAGTCCGACATATGCCTATAATGAAGCTGGGCCCTCCTGAGAAATCTCTTTTTCGGTCTCCCTTGGTTTGGTTTCCTTGCTTTTGCCAGATTATAAGCCAGTAAAATGGGACATACTTCTCTCATTGTACCCTTGAAGGAATGGGTTGGGAGAGAGGGTTTGGGCGTTTGGGCCTTTGGTCCTATTAGCTCCGATTCACTGCATTAGCTTCCTGTAGACAGAAGGGGAGTCAGAACACAAGAAGCCCAGGTTCCGCCCAGTGGGCACCGCCTTTACCATCTTGTACGCATGGAGGGTGCCCTGAATCATGTACACTGTTCTCTGCCAGGCAGCGCTTCTCAAATGATTTGTGGCAGAGGGCAGTTAAATTTTTTTTTTCAGTCAACTGCAGGCTGATAATTTGTAGAATATAAGATCATGTGCTTGGGTGTCCTGACAATGTCAAATTGCTATATGCATGTCTAAATTCTTTCTCTTACTTTCTCTACTTATCCTAAGGTGGTAACAGATAAGTGTGTAACCAGTGTCAGTCCATGGACCACACGTGGGACTGCACTGTTCTCCGGAGCTTGAGTCTTTCCTTTTTGGTGGAAGAAAGCCACTCCCTGCCATGCTCCTTTCTTTGGGATGTCTTTAAGGGGGAATGGTGGGCAGTGAATGACTGGGTGGATTTCTGAATAAGGGACCCTTGTCTCAGTTCCCGATATTTTTAGCCCAATCTTCTATATTTGATCAACACAAATGAAGCAGCTTAGTTATCAAAGTCATTTTCCATCCTGGCTGCTCTTCAAATGAGTGGCCAGGCACTTGTCCTGATAAATCAAAGCCCGGGAGCAGAGTTGGTGTTTGGGAAGGAAAGGTAGGAGTGTCCTGGGTCCTCTCACACATGGAAGTGGTTTACAAAATGGGGCCTTTATAAGGTTCTGTGTATGTTATAAATGTTAGGATTTTAAAACAATAATGAAGCTTGTAAGAATGATGGGAACAACCTGTAAAATGGCATGTAAAGGCATATTGAAGTTTTCTTCTCAGATGCTACAACAGCCAATTGTATTAATAAGCTATAGGATACCATTTACCTTCTTGTTGATGGTTATTTTCAGTTTGTCACGGGATCTGAAATAGAAGTGCAGTGTTTAAAATTGTGAGTGGGGTTCAACATGGTAATGCATTTCTTTTAAAGGACATTTACCTCCTGTTCAAAAATATTGAAAAACCAAACTATTAAAGTTAAAGTGAACATATATTTTATGAGGACTTGGTACTGCTTGGCATGTGAACATCAACTTTATTTCAGTAGCTTTGTTGAATTTGAACTAAAAAGTCCCCGTGTTCTAATTCTAGATTTTGGAGTGCTTGGGTGGGCATTCGAGTAGAAGCTGCTGACAAGAGCTGGAAATGGGATTGAGAGACTTTAGATGTGGCAATTGATGCTGTAAGGGTAGATGAGGTCACTAAGTGACAACGATAAAGAAGGGATGGGACAGCTGGAAGGGGGTGGGGGTGAGGCAGGAAGAAAAGGCACGAACAGAAGAAGAGCAAGACAGCGATGCTCTCCTTGCACAAGACCAAGGGGAGAACGTTCCAAAAGGGAGCATGTTCAGAGCTGGTAGAAGCTGCAGCAGGATGAAAGGCGCGTGGTAGCAGACACTGCTAATTCCCTGTGTGTCCTCTGGGTCTCCTTCAGTGTCTCTGGGTGTCCCTTACCCAGCCTTGATGTGCTTTTGGTTCCAACTGCCTGCCCTTGTGACACTTCTTGCCTAGACTGCCTTCAGGCTACTGGCGTGACTTTGCTGGCAAGCTCAGAGGAGGAGCAAGTGCCTGGGATTACCATCTCCTACCTCCCGCCCAAGTCCTTAGCCCATGACTGCCAGCTGGCGAGTATGAAAGCTCGGCTCTCTTGTATTAAGTCAGGACAACCCCAAGGAATAATTTATATTCTAGTACTTCCCTCTGAAACTTTGCTTGGCTTCTTTTCCTATGTCGCCCTGCTTCCCCCACTCTCTTACCTATTTTTCTCTGGAGCATCACTTTCATCCATCACTTTTCTGTGAATCGTCATTGCAGGGTCTGCTTCTAGGGAATGGGATCTATGATTGTGTGGTCCTGGGAGAACATTCCTGAGGATGGAGCAACCACGAGTAAGTCCTAAGAGGATGGAGTGCTGAGAAGTCGATGTCAGGTTGGAAAAGGTTGAGGAGGGACTGGATAAGGAGCCTCAGTAGAGAGCATTCAATGAAGAATTTTGATGGTGAAAAGTTCAAGAAAGTGACCGTGTCATATGGTCACAGAGGTTGCTTGTTTGGTTTTTTGACTGGAAGAAGTCAGAGCCTATGGATAGTCAGAGGGGATGAAATTAATGAGAGGGAGAAACTGAAAATATTCTATATTAGAGTGAGATGGGAGGCACAGGTAGAAGTAACCTTGGAGGAGGTGGTAGAAGTCTTGGGTGTCACAAAGGAGGCAGCACCATGTGTCCTTTGACACAGATGTGGGAACAGAGGCGAGATCACTTGAGGTGGAGAGTCACAGGATGAGGAGGGAGGATGGAAGAAGCCAGGCTGGGAAGGATGTCCTTCATCCTGGGACTCCTTCATCTCACAGATTACAAAAAGGTTCAGAGAGTGGGAGTCACTCAGCTAGCAAGGAGCGGGACTGAGACCAGGAGAGCTCGCCTCACGGCTCCTGTGCTTTCATCGCTGTCCTAAGCTGCCAGGTCCCCTGCAGAGAGAAAGCCAAATGAGAGCGAGGCCTCTGGACAGTGGAGGGGATGCTGATGAACAGCCTCCTTCCCAGAAAGTCCCGTGCCAGCGACACACCAAGAAGAAGGTAGATTCTTCATCTCTCCTAGAACAACAGGTGGTCCTGAGTGCTGCGGACACTCACAATGTGACGGTTCTCAACAAAATGGGTTGTTGCAGAGAAAAGCATCTTTCAGTCCCAACTGTGGATTTGGGAGAAAATACTCCAAGGAGGAGAACCTGGGTCCTGGTTCCCAGGAATGTTCAGAAGCTGCTTTGAAAGTGTGATTGTTTCAAAGTCCTTAATGTGGCCATAAGCACCACTTACTGACATCCATCAATAAAGAGATGCCTAGTGAGTTTCCTGACTCTGGAAGGGGTGGAGGTCAAGACAGCTAAGAGGTAGAAGAGGGCTCACCATTTTTTGTAAGGGTCTGGAATTTAACTTAAGTCATTAGCTATTGGGCATTAAAAAGGGGCCTTTATTTTTGCAGGAGGATTTATGGCCTTTTATGTGTTTATTTTTCCTTCACTATTAGACATCCAAGGAGGAAAGAACATAAGGGTCAGAGACTCCCTCTGTCCAGCAATAGGCCACATCTGCCCAGGTTCCCTGGAAAAGTGATGGGAGAAGAACGTGGTTTCCCTGACCTGGGCCAGCAGCTGGCCTCGCTTCTCATCTAGATTCAACCCACCTACACTCGTTCTGACTGCCTTCCACTGGGCCCCACGCATCCACCCATTCCCACTGTCATTTCCTGACTCTCTTGCTCGCATTTTCATGCCACTCACTGTGTGTCTTGGTTTGTGAGAAGACGAAGTAGGATAAACTACAATCGTTGCCCTCAAAGAGTTTACTGGGGGAGACTTTTTATAACCTAGGCGTTAAATAACTGCTTTAACTAAATCAATTCAAGGCAGTTTTGAGAGTTATCAGTAGATCGTTAGTTCCTAGAATTTTAAGGATTCAGAGTGAGAGATTTCTGGCCTGGACTGCGTGTTCTGTGATGCTTTTGCGGTGGTAATGGGAGGACAGCCATGCCTTGAAAGTTGGGCAGAATTGGGATGCAGAGGGTAAGAAGAGGCTAGGGGGGCAATCGTCTTCATGCACACCATATGTACGTAAATCTGTGATGTGTGTTTAAGCAGATCCAGTGCATAAAGGGGACATTGATCTGTTTTTATTCCCAAGGCAAATGAGCTTGTGTGGGCAGCACGGGGGCTCATTAAGTGCTTGGTGAATTGGAAGGCAGTTTCTGAGCGATTGGAATGCTGAGCCTGGCAACCCTGAAAGATCACTCCATCAATATTTAGTGAGGGACTCTGCCTTGCAAGGATTCTACCAAGGAGATGCAATGGGAGGTACAGGGTAAAAGAAGACGTTGTCCCTGCCCTTGAGAACTGTAGTCAATGGTGGGGGATGGACACGAGAACACATTTAACAGTGCAGGGCTCTCAAAGGATCCATATAAATAAGTAGTGCTCCAAAATTACGGGCGGAGTTAGAGTAGATGGCAGTGGGGGAATGAAGGAAGAGGGCTGATTATACTGAGCATGTCTTTTAAAAAAATATTTACTTATTTATTTTTATTGAAGTATAGTTGATTTACAGTGTTGTGTTAGTTTCAGGTGTGGGGCAGTGTGATTCAGATATATTATACATATATGTTATTTTTCAGATTCTTTTCCATTATAGGTTATTAGAAGATTTTGAATATAGTTCCCTGTGCTATACAGTAGGTCCTTGTTGTTTATCTATTTTATATGCAGTAGTGTGTATCTGTTAATCATATATATAATATATATATTTAAAATAAAATGACATTTTGGGGGAAAGTTTTAAAAGAAGCAATGATAATAAAGATAGATCAAGAGAACACATGATTGCTCTCAGAAGACTTTATATGGAATCTGAACATCTTCATTCTTTCATTTTTCTATCAACACTTTGCTTTCACCTAGTGCCGTTGTGTGGCAGATAAGCATGAAGAAGTAACTCCTGCAGTGGCCACCTAAACATGTGTTGAATCATTCATTTTCTCTCCTTTCTCACTATCATGACATCAGAGCCAGAACCGCTGATGTGCCACCACCAAGTGCCATTCTGAGTTTTACCTCTGTCCTCAGCACGTGGCCACCGGTGGAGGCACTAACAGCAATGGCCTGGCAGGGGGACACCACCCAGGGGAGGGGAAACGGCCACAGGAAGGGGAGGGATTGTGGTAAACTTGAAGGAATGAACCTATGTTTCCAAAATTAACAAGTGTCCATGCATCGACAGGAGGACATTTCATTAACTGATGGGTGCATCTTCCATCAAACACTTTAGGGATTGTCCCTTGTTGGCCTCAGACTCAGTTCTTTCTTGACCACGACCTGAGTGTGGATAAAAGTCCATCTACGGTTGGAAAGAGAAATTTCACAGATAACTGAGAGGTAAGCCAGCCGGACAGCAAAGAGTTGACTGGGCCACACTCTAATTGACATGGAGGGGTAACCTCAGGTTACGTGCCTTTCGACTGAAGTTCCGTATTAGCTGTTTGCTTGGAAGGAGCAGATGTTTTGGCTCTGGTGGTCACTGCTCACCTCTGTCTGGGAGGTGCATCAATCACTTTAATTATAATGGAACGTGGGGCCAGGAACTGAAGGAGAAAAATCAACCCAATCCCAAGAACAATCTTTCTTGATGAATTCTCCCCTAAATCGAAACAATTCACTGGGTATCCCAGCTGGGGTTCATATGCTTTTGATTACTGTGGGCTATTTAGCTCTACAAAATGACAGGCTGCTTAATGGACTTTTAATGGTTATAGGTTTCTCTCTCTTTTTTTTAATGAGCTTCACCAGTTTGTTACTAATGCCCTGTAGAAATTTGGCGAGGGGCCAGGCTGGATGTTCCACGTTTCTGGTTTCCAGGCGGCATACAAGCGACCATCGTAGCCAGTGGGGAAGGGTGTTGCCAATCGGAGGGTGATGCCATTAGGGCAGGGCGAGCAGGAACACTAACTGAGTGCCCCATAGTCCTAATAATTATGCCATCTTAGAGAAGGTGGTTGCATTTTGTAGCTGAAGTTACCCCGCAGGCTTCAAAGGTCGGGATTCTGGGTGGCAGGAGAGTTGGCAGTGTTGGGAATACTTGCTTTCCTCTGATTTCCATATTGTTGGTAAAAAGTGCCCCTCCTAGACTCAGTTGCATCCTGTCCACTGAAGGGCCTGTGAACATCTCAAGGCCAAGGCCAGGTTGTACTCAATTGAGTTGGTATCCGCAGCGCCAGGTACCAGGTTGGGCCCACAGTTGGTATTCAATTCACTTCTGTTGAATGAGAGGCCACAAACAATTAGGAAGAATGAGGGAGAAAAGCTTTGACTGAAAGGCATCCCTCTCTGGGTTTCTGGAGAAAAGCATGATACTGGGGGCAAGAGAAGAGTGAGATGAGGAGACGGTGTCCTGAATCACTAACAACTATACTCTCATTTCCTGTCATGCACCAGACATCATGATAAACACTTTGTATGCATCACCTGCCATTAGTCCTTCCAGCCATGCCGAGAGACAGATAGTGGTGTGCTGATGAGTGTTTCACAACAGCTTTGGGGGGCTGCCCAGATTTGTAGCATTTGCTAATTTCTATGGTAAATATTCCCACCATGGCCTATGTCAAACTACCAATGTGATGTCAGCCAGCTGGTGAAATTCCAGAAAATTAAAAAATTGGCTTTTGCCAGCCGCTTTCGGGGTACCACCAGAGATAGGTATCATTCCATTTTACAGATGCAGAGGATGAAGCTCAAGAAGTAGGTAACAGGTAAAGGACAGAACCCAGGTCCAGAAGGCCTCCAAACACTATGTGCTTGACCAATGATTGCACTGCACTACTTTCCTAAACTTGCTTCCCACACTGTCAGAGTAGCCACAAAACCAGGAAGCAGGCAACTCGACTCATGCCGATATCAAGCCCGTTCTGGTTTCCCAGGGCTGCCCCTGTAGGTTACATATGATAGTTGATGTACAGCTTCTTTGAGGTGTCCTGGCTCCCAGGCGACGCCTCCTCACCCTCACTCACTCAATGGAGATTTTGCTTCTTAACTTACAGCCATACAGGCTCTAGTGCTATGGGGAGGTATTTATTGTGGTACCAGTTCTTATTTAATAGATGAGCAAGTTGGGGGTCCTAAGAGATTCAATAACTTGTCCAGATCCACACAGCCTGTCCGTGACAGTGCTGGAAATAGAATTGCAATCCGATTCCTGATCCAAAGCACTTCCCTGGAAACTGCAAGGCCTTCCCTATCTTAAGAATAAGCAAACAGGACTTGGAGTTTCCAAAAAGTAGATGGGGGTAGGTTTTCCTGCCTCGTTGCTGATGTTTTTCCTGACTGCTGACCCCCCGGTTTGAAAGATTCAACTTGACTTCCCTTGATTCGGGGGCAATGAGCCGAGAATTCAAGGACAGGCGGCAGGAACACGTTGTGAAGTGAATGCAGCAAACATGAAAGACATTCTTTGGGAGCTTTAGCTGATGGGGGGGAGGGGCAGGGAGAAAAGGTGGGGGCTCCTTGCTGAAATACCCTCATGTTTCGGAGTCCCGAGATACTCCTAAATCACGCCCTGGTCATACGGTGCCTATACTTGTCTCTTGGCCCAGGGTGAAAACAGTTCACGTTGTAAAATTAACTTTCCACATTTGGCTGGCCCCCCCGGGGCCAGCTTTCTTTCAAAGTGAGTTTGCGAATGAATGAATGAATGTGTTGACTGGGTTACTGTTCTTAGGGGAGACTTCTTTGCATCGGACTTGGAGAAAGATTAAAGCTGGTTTTGAAAAGTGTTGGTGCTCTCCCAAACACAGCATGCTGATAGAATTCTGGTTGCACTTTTATTTGCTATGGAACAAACTGCTCTAGTTTCATGGAAGAAATAGCCCAGCAGATGGTGTTTGGTGGATGGCATGAATGTGGCCTTGTAAATAAGCATTCAAAATAGACCAGCTTCCCCCCAAATTTGCCATCTGCCCCTTAACCCATGAGATCCACAGGTGGTAAAAGAAAGGAAATTGATGCTTTGAGTTGTTATTGTTATATTTTAGTATCCTCAAACTATGGAAGTTCCCTAAAGGATGGCATTCTTAAACTTGGTTATTAAAAATATAGGGAGCAATACCTTCAACTTAACAGACTTTTTTCAGGGTTTAATCTGGTTTAAGAATAAAATCTGGTCTAAATGGCATTGCCCCGTTTATCTTTCTTTAGAGGTTAGCTTCTGATGTGATCTTTTTGCTTCTCTCATGGCTGAGGGTCTTCTACATCCTCCCTGGCTCTGGACAAGACTCTTAGATTCAAGAGTTGGTTCCAATGTCCAAAAAGCAGGCTAATCAATATGCATAGGATCTGGAATCTTACAGACCTGGGTTTGAACTCTTTTTCAGCTGTGCAGCAATGGACAACTTAGTTAAATATCAGTTTCCTCATCTGTAAAATGAGGAAACTAGTGTGGTTCATACGACTACTGGAGACGGTTGTTAGGATTAAATGAGAAAAGGCACCTATAGCACTCAGGACAGTGAAGACAGTGTTTAAAATATGTTTATTATTTTAGCTCATGTCATCATCATTACCATCATCTCCAACTATAATACACAGTTATCTCAACTGGAAAGAAAAAGGGACTTCTGGATATTGGTGATTTATTTAGGAGTTAGTATGAAGAGTGGTGGAACTCATTAGGCTGACTGCTCCCACTCTTTTTTTTTTTTCCCCTTTCCCCCAAAAGGAGATTCCCATAGGCCACCAGCCAAAACATGACTCAGAGAATAGAATGCTTAGTGAGGCTTTCGTTGGATTGGGTTGACTATTATTGAAGCAGTGAAGATTGAAGTCAAGATTTCTATCCTATTGTACATGGTGGATGATTCACTAGGGTGAACTGAACATTGGGATTGGGAATCTGAGGTTTTGTAGAATGAGCTTGCTCAGATTTGGGGGAAGGATTTACAGGGAGTTGGATTTAAAAGACCCTAACTTTGGAAATTTTTGTTGCAGTTCCAGTGATGGCAGATGCTCAGGAACAAAGGGTTTAGGTCAAAGCAGGGGCCTGAGAGGGAAACCTCCGGAGTGTACATTTGTAGTACTTCTCACTGGGGTGTAGTTGTCTTTCTTTTTAGTGACTGTGTTGACATTGAGAAGATGGGGATTGGCTGGGGTGTAATTTATTGAGAGGAGGAAGAGTAGATGTTCTAAATGGGACTTGCAGCTCTTTGAAAAGGACCAAAGGAGGTTTGACCTATAAACCTCACCTCTCTAGCATTTACCTGGATCTTTTCTCAGAAGTATTCCAGTGGTAGTTCGAGTTGTAATACAAGAGGTATCACAGAGGCTTTTTCTAGTTCCCATCGCATTTTGTTACAGATAAAGCAAATCCAACAAAATGGGGTCAAGGTTTGATCACACTTCCCCTCCCCTCTCCCCCCCACCAAGATCCAGAAACCAAAGATAGAGCCTGTGTCCTTGTATTCTTGGTAGAAAAGGTCAGGGTTGCCCCATTTTTCAGCCTCTCTTATTCTAACAGGACATGTTGCTGAACTTGTTGAATGCTGGCTAGTACATCATTATCGTTAATAAACATTGAGTGTCTAGCCTAGTGTGTACAAAGTTCATGATAAATAAGACATGGCCCTTGCCTTTAAAGATCTTAAAATCTTCAAGTAACAACCTTAGGTTTCAGTACAGCAGTCTAAAGCTTATAAATATTCTGCCAGAGAAGTATAATTGAGAGTCCCAACTCAGGGGCCAGAGTGCAGTTTTAAGGCTGGCTTTCTGCATCTTCACTGTGACAGCTTGAATAAGTCACTCGGTATTTTCGAGCTTCTCAGATATCAATTTGACAACACCGATGACAATAACTGTCCCTCTTACTTCTGAATTTTGAGGCACAAATGAGGTCATAGATCTGTCCATAAACTATGAAGAATAGTAGAAATGGAAGGGATCAACAGAAATGGAAGGGACTGTCCTCTACGGGACTATACTCACGGAGTGAAGAGCTAAGACAATTAATCATCCTATGTCTTTTCATCATCATCTCCATCATTATCAGCTGGGAGTTTTCATGAGACACCTCTTTGCATTTAGCGCTTTCCTGCTCTCCAGGACCCTACAAACAAACAGCCACTTTCACTCAACATGTTCAGGTAATGGTGACTAATTGGGGTTTACGTCACCTGGTTCGATGAGCAGGTTTCCATATCACTTTGGGTATTTGTACACGGCAACGTGTGCAGCACTTTTTTTCCTCTTTACCCACATTATGTTCCACATAGTGAGTCAGGAGAAGTTTAACCTAATGATGGGGCTTCATTTTTTCCTTTATCAAGTTCCCGGATATAATGTTGACTGTTGTAGATGTGGCAGCGATGTGGGCCCAGAAACAATGTCCTTCATAGCAAGGAATTTTAGGGAGAACTGGCACATGTTGCAAATCATTTTAAGGAAATTAATTCCAGGATCCAACAGGAGGCAGAAGTCATGAAAGTATACTATGGCCCGGAGGTTATGATGCCTATTGTTGATTTGGTTGCCAAGATTGAAATAAACACTTCAAGCAGCACCTAACTCTCCTTTAGAGGTGTCTTTGCTTGCTTCTGAAGCAACCTGGGGATTGGGTAGCTATCTACCTGATATTCAATTTATTCTCTCCTGTTCTTTGGTAAAATAAAATGGATTTTATTTGAGTGACAATGTACTCAGCCTCCCTTGTAGCTAGAAGTTAGCAATTAGATGAAGTTGTTAGGTGGAACTTCCAGGGAAGTTCCTTGAGAAGGGAACAGTAGCTGACGTGTATCTCACCTTCGTTCTTCCCACTTTTCCCATTCATGCTTGGATATGAATGTGACTACTGGAGCCTCTCCCACAGCCATCTTAGATCATGGGGCAACCTTAAAGATGGAAACCACGTCTCAAGGTGAAGGAACATAAACACAGAAGGAGGCTTACACCACAGCCGGGCCATGCAATCCTAGACTGTTTTGTTCTGGACTTCTTTCACATGAGTAGGAAGTGAATTTATTTAATCACTGTTATTTCCAGACTCTGCTAATAGCAGTCAGTGTCATTCCTAACTGATACATGTGCTTTCCCCCCAGTGAGTAGTCCCTTGTTTCTTTGCAGCTAGCTCCTGGAAGCACTGCTGGTCCATGCTGATTCACAAGCCCCCACAAGAGCAAAGTTGGACTCAGCTTCTA
This sequence comes from Hippopotamus amphibius kiboko, assembly GCF_030028045.1. Taxonomy (NCBI): domain Eukaryota; kingdom Metazoa; phylum Chordata; class Mammalia; order Artiodactyla; family Hippopotamidae; genus Hippopotamus; species Hippopotamus amphibius. Next base: position 91,755,412 of record NC_080192.1, read on the forward strand.
CTAATGAGCAGAGGAATTGCTTGTGAACACAATGCTGGGATTATAAGGTGCTGGCAGCTGTGCCAGAATAATAAGGTCAGATGGAAAATCATACCAGTGAATATTTTCAGTGAATATCCTGTCCCACTCCAGTGCCCTCCAAATACTGTAGCCCAGATTCACAGTTCATGTGGTGGGATCGCAGCCTCTCTTCCCCAGAGCCGTCATTTCTGTCTGTGGGAGAATGATGAGGGTCTTGGGTACCACTCCAAATTTTTCTCTGTGTAAGCTATTCAGCGGGAGCCTATATTTGTTCTGACTTGTAAGTGAAACCCTTGTTTGAGTTTCTTTTCCCTGGCAATTTCATCTGTAATCTCAAAGATGGTAGCTGCAATTTGCTTTGCTTACTCTCACCCACCTTTGGCTGAGTGACGCTGCCCTGGCAGGGCTCAGAGCACTTGAGAACGCTTCCTCAGCTTACTCTGTCTCTGTTTTACAGCAGCGTCCTCTTAACCATTTACTGTGGGCTCTGTAGTGCTGTACCCACCTTTGACTTGGTTTCAAGGCAAAATTTCAGGGAAAGATTTCAGAGAGATTTCCACAATTCCTAAATTGTTGTCTCATCACTGAGGTAGTTAAACTTTCAGTGAGATCTTGGCGCATTCCTGAGACTAAACAAACAAACAAACAAACAAAAACAACCTAGGGCAAATTTAAGGCAGCAGACCTGGTAAGGCTAAGTATTCTCTTCTGGTTTTCCTTTTACAGGTGGTTTGGTGAGCGTGTGCCAGATCTGAGTGCATTTATCAAAGGCAGCTGCTGGTATCATTGAAATCTAATTCAGAGATCAGGATGACAGCATTGTCCATTGTAAGTGACTTTTGAGTAGTTTTATGTAAACGCTATGGTGAATTTGCTGGTCCAACCCTATTTAGGGTTGTATATTTCTCATATAACCCCATATACCTCACATATCCCAAATATTGCTTACACGGAGGATTGATTAGGTAGGTGAGGTTGCCAGTTATGGGGAGGATTATCAGCTGTCTAATGATTTGAAAACATTTTTGCACGACTGCTATTGTAGAAGGAATTTCTTTCTCGTGGAATAACTTGTAGTTAAATATACATAAGGTATGGCCAGGAGAAGGAAGGAGTTTGTGGAGAGAAAATATGTCCTTACTTTTGAAAACCTTTTCTCAACATATATTAACCCAAACTGAAGACTTTACTTTCATTTTTCTGAGATTTTAAATACAACAAACTGAAAAGTGCAGGGAAGTTGGTAGTAGTGTTTTTCAATTTCACCTTCTTTTCTAGGAGATTCAGGGTGTCTGGATTGAATAAATGTACTCAAGAAAAAAAAAAATCAGCTCACCTGGCACAAATCACTAGTTTTATAGAGTCAAAATGTATTATTATTTTGTGAGCCTGAAGTAGTTCTATAATATACCGTAATAGAAATATAATGTGATGTGTAGGATGTGTATTTAATTTAATATTTTCTAGTAGCTGCATTAAAAAACATTAAAAGAAATAGGTGAAATTAACTTCACTAGATCTTGTTTAACCCAATATATCCCCAGTATCATTTCAGCGTGTGATCAGTGTAAGAAATCGTCAAGCTATTTGACATTCTTTGACAACCTATCTCAGTTTGGGGTAGCCACATTTAAGTGGGCAGTAGCCACAAGTGGCTGGTGGCCACTGTATCAGCAGAACGAGTCTTGAGGAGAGGGGCTGTGTCGGATTTACGCAGTTCCCTTTCCAGCTGAACAAACCAGTGCCTCAAGAATTGATTTTTGACCGTGTTTTTCACCCTCACACATTCAGATTTCTGCTCAGAGAGCTAACATCTCATTAGACATGCCGAGAGTGGAGCTGGTCAACTTAAAAGAGGAAGCCCCCCAGAGCTGCTGGAGAACCAGTCCTTTTGAACAGAAGGGGAAAAGTCCCTAAATCAGGCAGGCCACGGCTACCATGTTTTCTGGAAGGAAGTTTAACCCCCTTTCAAACAGGAAGATGCAAGGCATTCATTTTTTCCACCGGTAGGGGGAGCTCTTGTCACTTCACTCTTTATAAAATTCCAAATCTGGTTCTCAGACGCAGGCAGCTCGGAGTTCTTTCACCTGGGTCTCCGGAGAGTTTGCTTTTGGCTCCAAACCAGCAGTGCTTTCGCAATCTCCACACGTTACGGCTGCTGAAATGCTAGGACACCAGCCGGGTGGCGGCTTGTGTCTTGTGATTCCCAGGCAGTCCGGCGAAATGATAAACAAAAGTCTTTTGTGCGATATTAATAAGCTTTAAGCACTCCCCAGCCGAGCCCCTTGTCATCCAAGTAAGTCATGTGTATCAAAAGCCCTTATATGTGAAAGTTTGTTTTCATATCTGGCCAGCGTTGAATGGGAGCCCCCTTTGCCATGTTGTAAAACAAACATTTGTTTATTTTGTGAACAGAGCTGGCAGTATGATACAGGAACCGGGCCTGAATGCAGGGACCCCTTTCCAAGGAGGCGCCTTTGAAAACCTTTCTGCTGCTCCATTCCAACTGTCAACTGATCTTGAGTTCTGTTTACATTAAGACAATAACAGTGTTTCCTAAATAAATAAGTCAGGGGCACCCGTGGGCCTTAATGAAACCCCATAAATGGGTTAGGGGCTGGGGGTGGGGGAAAGGAGTTTTTGTGCATTGGGGAAACAATGGCTAGTTCATCTTACCGTGTATCTGAGGTCTGTGTTTTTAAGACAGAAGGGGGCCTTTGTGTTAATTGCACTGATAAAACTCTCCTGATAGAGCCTCCCCTGGAACGCTGGGACAAAAGATGTGACATTTCGCCCCGTGTGAATGCCACACTGCCAAATAGACATTTTCTAAAGCAGAGTCCTATTGGTACACCCCCCACCCCAGTAGATCAGCTAACCTCTCCTGGTGTGCAGAGAAAATAAATAAAAACTGTAAGACTAAACCATCTACCCCTGGGGGTGTCTGGCTTTTTTCTTGGTTGGCTTGGAGCGTCCAGAAATCCATTTCGGTTTCTGACCCATCCAAGTCATCTTCAGGCACAGCAGAAGAGAGGCAGGCACTTACAGTAGAGGAGGTTGTGCTAACTGAGAGTGGGGTGTTCGTGGGTTTTCCTGGGAAGCAGGAATTCCAGCCAGTTACTGGAAATTACATTTCTGAGCAAAAGACACATTCTAGGTGAGGACTAGAGGCTGAAGATGGGGAACCAGCAGGGCTTACTGCATGTAAACTTAAAAAATATATTTTATATATGACACAAATGAACTTAGGTATGAAACAGACTCACAGACATAGAGAACAAAGTTGTGGTTGCCAAGAGAGAGGGGTGTGGGGGAGGGATGGACTGGGAGTTTGGATTAGCAGATGCAAACTATTTTATAGAGAATGGATAAACAACAAGGTCCTACTGTAGAGCACAGGGAACTGTATTCAATATCCTGTGATAAACCATAATGGAAAAGAATATGAAAAAGAATGTGTGTGTATGTATAACTGAATCACTTTGCTGTGCAATAGAAGTTAACAGAACATTGTAAATCAGCTATACTTTAATAAAATAAATTTAAAAATATATGCTTTATAAATACCATAATAGCCTCATACGAAGTCTCTGAAATAGACTTCCCCATATAAGTATTTTCAATTATAAGGATTCCTTATTTGTTTTGTTCCATAGAAATGTATTTTAATATGTTCAATCATAACATTCACATAATTTGGTAATTTGCTTTTTGGGGGTTAGCATCCTTTCACGTGCATTTTCTCCAAGTCACCACCTAATCTTTATAATCTCCATTTTCTGTAGATGTACAGTCTTCCAAGTGGATATATCACAATTCACATCTCTTTCCTTATTCTTGAAGGTTTGGAATGCTCGTGATTTTTCGCTGTTATAAATAATATTACAGGGAATATCTTCATACCACACATTCCTTCTTTTTGGGGCAAAATATTAATTGAGATAAATCCCCAGGCTGTGGGTACTTAAGGCTTTTTAACACATAATATCATATTGTTTCCCAGAAGGATTTTCAAATAAGGCAATTTATTTTTCAGGCTGTAATGGCTACCTCCTTTTTATGGTGTATTCTCTTTACTTTTGCTCTACTCTTGCCCCTGTTATTTTCCCAGGACAATTTCTTCACCCTCATGGGCTGCCTCAGATTCCCCCACATAAATATCCATTCCACCATCTTATAAGGCTGATTCTGGGATGTTGCCCTTCAGAGCCTCTTTAGATGAGTACATCAAATGCAACTTATCATTGTAGAGCAGAATGTTTCAACCTGTAACACATAAATTCCTAATTGCTATGGTCTAGATATGTCAGATATACCTAGTTTTAGACTAATTTGTAATTTATATACATTTCCTCACCCTCCAATAGCTTGAATGTGTTAATGGGGTAGATACCTTTTGAAAAGTCTTCCATAGTCCAATAGTCAGATCCCCTCAATCTGTGAGTTATTTTTTTTTAATTTTTTATTTAATTTAATTAATTTATTTATTATTTTTTGGGGCACACCAAGTTCAATCATCTGTTTTTATACACATATCCCCGTATTCCCTCCCTCCCTCAACTCCCCCCCCCCCCAATCTGTGAGTTATTGCCATGCTGGACCACGTGACTACCACTCCCATCCTACCGACCTTAGGTCTGATAGGACCATGTATGGATGCTTGGAACAGACTCAACTATATGCTGTCGCAAGACAGAGAAGTGAGTGTGGATGAGGCGTGGAGCGGGGAGAGAGAGAGGGAGAGAGAGGCGCAGACCCACAGGAAAAACCACAGAAACAGAGTTGGGAGATGGACAAAAATTGCTTCCTGGGTTCCTAATGCTTTTACAGTTCTTACTTCCAGTCTTATTTTAGGTCTGGCTACGTATTCTTGGCTTTGCATGTGGAAAGATACCCCAAATAAGAATTCTGATAATAAATCTCCCTCCCACCTTTCTTTCTCTCCCTCCTCTTTTTATTATTTTTGTATATGCTAACTTGGTTATTAATACAGCCTACAACAAAGAGTTGGAAATAGACATTGCTTGATGATGTACACATCCATGTAGTTTAATAATAATAAAAATGAATCTGGACACTGACAAAAGTTTTAGCCATTCTCTTCTACTGACTTGTTGGCTGTTGGGTTGAAACGTGGCATAATTCCATTCATGATTCTGAACCTATGGAATCTTTGAGTAAAACATTTTCCCCTTTAAATTATTGACACTGTAAAAAATAGCTTATCACAGTTGCTCAAAATGCTGGATAGTTTGGATTATCTTACACAATAAATCTGATTCAAGGCTTTGGGTGACAATGTACACAGATTGATACAAAAGGCAGAATAGATATGAGTTCCTCCTGCAACCCTAGCTGAATCAATATGCTAAATTCTGGAGGCAGAGAGTAAAATATTCAGGGGGAAAAAAGGCTATTTGGTCTTCTTTGATAAAATTAAAACAAAGAACGCAAGAAAACCTCAAAGGCCTCCTACTTCTCACCTATGTCTTGAGATTTTTCCTTCCACAGACAGATGATGAATGCTGAAGAAGCGATACAAATTAGAAACTCATGTTTAAAACTAACACTCTCCAAAGGCTGTTTAGAAAATCTGGCTAGATATCTTGGGTTATTACTGATCTTATATGTTTCCTTTCTTGCTTTTATATATCTATCATCTATCATCTATCTATCATCTATCTATCTATCTATCTATCTATCTATCTATCTATCTATCATCTATCTATCATATACCTATCCATCTACCTACCTATTGATCTATTTATAAATCATGGAATAAAAAGGGAAACATTGGGGGATTGGGGGAGATATCCTCTAACCATCTGAGGAAGACTTTCGTACTGAGAAACAAAGGACACAAGCCTCACTAATTGGGATAAATTGTAAATTGTGCCCTTTCTCGACCTGTTGGCTGGTGCTGTCGTGCTAAAGGATCTAACTGACCCTGAAAAAACATCCTTTCTCCTGGTCTGAAATGTCTCTCTCCCTTTAGAGCTTTGGAAAGTCTGGTAACCTGGAGAGGCACTGACATTTCAGAAACTTCAGACAGATCTGTCCCTGCCAGTGGAGTGATTGTGCGTGTGTGTTTACACTATAAACAATTGACTCGCCTTTTATGACTATGATTGTACAATAAGGAGCAATGGGCAGAGCTATCAAATCATTTTAAATGGGCCTCTCAGTATTTTCCTGTTTGCTGACTGGTTGGAGTTTATCAGTGGATTGACATATTTCCTAGCATATGTGACCTCGGGCAGTCACTCTCCATTTTTTTTTTTTTTTTTTTGCCTGCCAGTTCATTCATTTAATTAAAGTGTGCTGAGTGCCCAGAAAATGGTTGGAACTGTGCTGGTCATGATGATGGCTACTTAGAGCAGATCTGCTGCTGCTCCAGGGACCCTCTGCTCTGATGTGGTCGTAAGGCAGCTCGCCCTGCCAGCCGGAGCCGGGGAACCGGGGGGTCAGCGGGCAAGTACACGGTGCCCAGTCGCAAGCAACGAGCAGTCTGCTCAGTGAGATGAGCGCTGTGCCTTTGCTCCCTGAGCAGTGCACCTCCTGTGGGAGTGGCAGAAGATGAGCACGGAGGGGCCACAGGCAGGACACGTCTGGCTGGAGTGGGCACCCAGATCATCACTAAAAAGGGGTTTGACTATGTCCAGAAGGATAGTCGGGGCTGCAGGAATGGGCAGGTGGGTGCTGGGGATGCGGGGAAGGGAGTGGGGAGACGCCGTGTAACTGTACCCAGGAGACCTGGGCTGGATAAATGGGAGGTTGAAGACACGAGGGGCTGACCTGAATACACCGAGGGGCTTGAACGTGAACCTAAAGGCAGTGATGCCAACTTTTGATGAGTACGCAGACTTCCTTAGGCCCCTTTTAACCCTATCCCTAGAAGTCTTAAACGTGGACATTATTTTCTCTCTTTTTCTTCAGATAAAGATCTCCCTCCATCCCCATCAGACTCCCAAAAGTGTAGTCCAAAAACAATAATCTTGAGCTTTGGGTTAAAAGCCCAACTAAGGAAGAGCCCTGGAGCATGGCGTAGTGTGGTGTGGAACCGGTGTTTGCCTGTGGCCTCAAGCTGGTTTCCCAGAAAAGCTCCCTCACAGAGAGGGTTTTGTAGAATGCATGCATGTGCAGGGTGTTTGTGTGTGGGGGCTGGTGGAAGCAGATTTCTAAGAATATCTGGCAGGCTAGTGGTAAGTTTGCCAAGGGAATTTATACTGTCTTTCTTGGAGCCCGGGATGTTGAAACACAATGACAGCTCTTTTCCAACCAATTTAGGATGAGTTTTCTAGGAGAACATATGTAGATACACATAGAAAGAAATATACATGTATACACAATATATCCAAGAAAAAAAATCTAGTTCTTTTCTGATCTTCATGAATGTGTTCATTTTGGGTTTTAGGATAGGTTCTTCATCTTCTTTCAGGAAGAAAAAATCTGTTAAGGACTTTTCTTCTTGAACAATAGGTTAAATCTGCAGAACTCTTTCTTTCCCTTTGTTTCCCTCTTCACCCAGTATATTTTTGACCTAGATAGCATCTGCCTTCTCTTTAGGAGTTGTGTGCTGTGTTGCGAAACGGAGATGGGCTGGGGAGAGGCTGGAGTGAATAAAGCACACAGATCTGGGTAAAATGTTGTCTTCCTAATTTAGCCCTGTTATGGGAAAAGAATGTTATGAATGGAGCTCCCTAAGGTGAACTTTCCAAACCCACCAGCTCCAGAGAGATGCATCATGGCTGTAAATGTCCCAGCTCAGGCAGCAAGTTCAATAATAGTTTACTTTTTGTCTCCAGCCCAAAGGTCCATGGCGATTCTACTGGAAGGACTAGAGGTGTGTGCAGGATGTTCTAAGCTGTGACACTTGGGGCTGGGTGGGGTGGGTGGGGGCGGGGCTGCCGTGTGAAGACTGGAGTCAGACTGCAGAGGGCAGTGTGAGACTGCAGTGCTGGCAGCCGAGTGGCCCGGCCAGCACAGCTCCTGATAGAGGCCACCTGTGGTGTTTCAAGATAAATGATGTTAGATGGGGAAACCAGTCTATTGGATTTACAGTAAATGCGTGCTAGTTAGCTTCACCCCAGAGAAAGTCTTTCTAAGATTTTCCCCTTTTCCCCAATTCGAGACATCAAGTATTATGCCTGGCTGAGTGGCAAACCCATACTCTCTTCTCTTCAGGGGTGTGAGTGTCTGGTGGAAATCCCTGTGATGACGATAGGGAGGATATTTAGTGCCTTACGAACCTTTGAAATTGAACTGCACTGGGTGCTAAGGCAGCTGTGTGTGTGGAGAGACACTTCTTTAATAATCATCCTAACCCAGGCACCTTCTAAATCTTTTCTGGAGCCGTAGGAACGGCTGTGAGTCTGCTGCAGGAGCCTTTTGTTCTATAGCTGGTTCTGGGTGCTCACGGCTCTCTGGAGTGGGCTTCTGGGAGGGCGGGGAGGGGCCTGGTGGTTCGGAGAGAGCGGCTGATCTGGAGGTTAAGTGTCAGACGGACGTGAGGTCACACCGGGCTCTCTAATTTCCTCTACCGTAAAGTTGGGACAATCATGGCAGCAATTTCCTAGAGTTGCTGTATCGTGAGAGAATGAAAGTGAAACGTTTAGCACAGTGACCATAGTAAAGAATTTCCAGAACATGGTGTTGACACTGACATTCAACTCACAAATATTTATGGAGCACCTACTAGGAAATTTGACAGTGAGCAACGTCAACATGGTCTGGTGAGAAAGACAGACGTTTGAGCCCTTATAACGTCAAGGCAGCCCTTGGGGTGTGGGGAGAGGAAGTGGAGCACAGGGATAAAGAGCACAGACTGCTGTGCCGAGGTGCCTGGGTGTGAATCCAGCTCTGCTACTTCCAGCCGTATGGCCCTTGGAAAGCCTCATACCCTTCTGGTACTGACCTTACAGGGTCTTGCAAGAAATCAACGAGTTAATAATTATAAAGTATTAGAATGATGTCTGGCACGTTTTGTGTCAGCAGTCTGTAACTGTTGATTGAGTGTAATGAGCTCTACAATGGAGAACATCAGATGCTGTGGAAGTGTATTATAGAAAGAAGCAAGTGAAATTCTGCAAAGGGGAGAGGGGAATGAGTCCAAAAGAAGCTAGTGAGGAGAAAAAATGATAGGTAGACTTACATGTATTCTTATGAAATAATCTCCAAAATATATAATTAATGATAAAAAGCAATGGGGCAGACCAGAATGCCTCATTTATGTAAAAAAAAAAAATGTATCTATCTATCATCTATCATCTATCTATCTATCTATCTATCTATCTATCTATCTATCTATCTATCTATCTATATTTATCTATATGTTTGCTCACAGACTATTTGAGGCAGGATGCACTAAAAGATTGCTAATAGTAGTGTCTTGGGGGTTGGTCTGAGAAACTGTAATGGCAAGAAGACTTATTTTTGGAGAGTTTGAAATTTATGAGTATTATTTCTTCGGTTAAAAAAGGAAACTAGAAAAATGACCAAGTAAGAAAATATATATCTTTGTAAATCTTTTCAGACTTAAAGACAAATAGTAAAACTAGGGTTAGGCTTAGGTTTCAGGTAATGGGGACCATGCTCCCAGGACTCTCTGGGAGTGGAGAAATCGCCCTCTTCTGCATAGGAATCTCAGATCTAATCAGCAGTCCGTAGGTTATCCTAAGGCACAGCTTCTCCTCTTATCCTCACGTGTTTCTCAGGCTACCCTCTGACCTCCCAGATTCTTTTCTCTTCTCATGCTGTTCCACACCACTCACTTTAATCTGATTTGGCTGTGTCTGTTCCTTTGGGGACCCAAACAGAAAGAGACAGTACCCAATGAGAAGAGGCCTTTGGAACTCAAACTACTTTAGGCAGGAAGCAGGCTAAGAATACCACTCAGGTTCAAACACAGGCTTTCTCTTATGGAAAAAAAGATGACCCAGAGGGCAGAATCAAGAACCCCATAGGTGGAAACAAGGTCTGTAAAGAATGATTCCCCAGGAGCAGACCTAATCAAGGAACTGGTGACTTGTGCCAGGCTGGATTTCAGAACTGCTGTGGACCAGTGATGGCTATGTGCCTTGCATTCCCAAGCTTTTTGAACAGGAGTGTCTATTTGGTGATCCTTGCCAGGTTTCACTATTGCACATAGGGTGCATAGTATGTTGAGCATGTTAGAGGCAGAAAATTTGTCTCTTTAACTCATAGGTCTTCCAAGCAACATGAACTGTACCTGACAATGATACTAGAGAATCCTTATCCACACCTGGGCCTGGTCTGGTGGACTAGATACTGGGCCTGAGACTAAGTCTGATATTGTAATGAGATGAGACTGGCTCTTGCATGTCACAGGAATGTAAATCATCTATGGCCAGAGGGTAGACTGTGGAAGCTAAAACCAAATGACTGGAAATTCTTTGGCTCTGTTCCCATTGAGAGGTATCTATCTCTCTTTCAGTGGTGTCCTGGAGCTGGCTCACAGCAGTTCGTGAGAACCAACTGTGTGCCTCTTGTCCCAGCCACTTGTTCAGTGATGTCCTGTTGGTTGCTTGAAATCAGCCATGGTGGGAGATTTTATACCACAGAAATTGGCAAATGCTAAAAACCAGGACTTTTCTTTTTCCTGGAGAGCTGGTTGCTAAACACTCACAAGCACATCATTGCTTGTATTGAAAATTTCCAAGATGCAGGGATGAGTAGTTCATACAGAGTTTGGCTCCAGGCCTCTCTTCTGACTCACACTCACTATCCATTCTGTTTTGACAGGTTTGAAGGAAAAGTAGTAGGCATTACCTAAATGGGTTAAGTTATTCACCCAGGAGAGGTGACAATCCTCTAAATGACACATCCACAGCTTTTACTCTATGTGGTGGGTTAACTCAGTAATTCTCAGACTGTGGTCCAGGGACCCTAGGGGGTCCTCAAGGTCAAAACTATTACTTTCATTATAATGCTGAGATATTATCTCCCTTGTCCACTCATAGTTTCTTATGAAAACGTAGTGGAGTTTTCCGTGGTACACTTGGAAGACCTGCGTAACTCAATAAACCAGTATTTTCCAAATGACCAAGGCATGATGTTATAAAATTATGCATGGGGAAAAGTTCCATTCAAAGTATAAGACACACTAATGGACTTCAATATAACAGAATCTGAAAAGTTTATTAATATGATTTCCGATCCCTCATTAGCACTTGTTGAGTTTTAGTGCAACATTAAATCAGCACTGTTGAATTTGATGTAATGTCAAAGAAGTATATCTATAATTATTTGAAAAGACTATTCTAATACATACTCCTTTCTCTCTCCTAACACATTTCTACGTGAGACCAGATTTTCTTCACATAGTTCAAGCAAAACAACAGATCTCAGCAGACTGAATGTGAGGGAAGCAGATGGGGGAATCCAGTTATCTTCCATAAACCTAGACAAGAAGATTTAAAAAATCTAATCAACACCACTCTTCTCATTAATTTATTTTGTTTTGGTAAATATAGTTATTTTTATGAAAATACTATTTATTCTTATACATAATGGGCTTGTTGTTATTTTCCAACCAGTTAATAAGTATTTAAAATATTTATTTTCAACTTCTAATATGATAAATGTGATAGATATAACGGATAGAAATAGAAGCTGTTTGGGGATGTCAGTTGTTGCTAAGAGTGTAAGATGGTACTGGAACTAAGGGGAACCTCTGGATTACTCCAGCATCATTGTTTGCACAGACACCTTTAGTTGGTGGTGGGAGGAGGTGGGGGAAGGGCATAAACACCTTCCCTGGGTGCGTGGGGGTGGGGTGGGGGAGGGACATCGAGCAGTACTCTAAAGAGGGTCACAGGGCTCTGAAGATAAGCCTCGACTAAGCTGTCAGGAATGAGAAACTGGGCTCTAGGGAAGCTAAGGGACTTTTCCAGCGATGCCTAGTACCTGGTCTAGAGGAGGGTAACCTAGGGGTTCCCACATTCAGCACTCATTGTGGTGAGTCTGTTTTCTCAGAACACACCGTCAGGTGCTTGGCAGATGACTTTTGGTTGTGGTGCTGGTGGTGATTCTGGGGGTCACCAGGGCATCCGGTCTTCAGTGGGGGAGCTCTGCCTTTCAGCCTGCTTAGCATCAAACACTGGCCACTATAGTGCCTAGTATCAGCTATACAGTAGTATAGCTGTAGTATCCGCTATGATGCTTTATAGATCCCCAAATACCCAGTGATTCAGTCACAGATTTAGTAAAGCCTCTGCTCTCAATACTACATTTCACGGGGACCTCAGTGATTCCTACCTGCATGCTCAGTATTAGTAGGGACAGACTGGGAATTTCAGCAGTTTACAGGCTGTTTGCAAAATACTACTGCTATTACTATTATGAGTACTATTACTACTCTGACTTCACATTTGCTGAGTACATCATGTGTGCCAAATTCTATACATGGGCCCACCCCACACAAGATACCAGAGGTCACCAGGGGGCTGGGGAAAGAGCATGCTGCCTCCACAGCTGATTAGAGTCTAGCTGAGTGTGCTGGGGGAGGGACAGAACGCGAAAGTACTTGGCAGTGACCCAGAGAGCCGTGCAGAGGTGCTTACCTTTTTCTGCTTGGTCTTAGTAGATTAAAAAACAAAGCAAAACTAAGCCCAGCCTGAAGCAAGGATTTTCAGCTGAGGATATCTGGTTTGAAAAGCCTTGCAGCTTAAAGGCCAGTGTGAAACATTCCTCTTCTCTTCCACCTGGGGAGAAGTGGAGGACCGCCCAGTGAACTTCCCTGTCTCTCTGCCTTATTTCAGTGGGTGTGGGGGGCAAGGAGAGCCTTGTTGGGTAGCAGTACATCATCTTCTGGGTGATGTGCCCTGCTGAGAAATCACAGCTATTTTGTTTCTTTAATTTCATTGGCACGTGCGGCAGGCATTGCCTACTTGTTGTGTGAAAGCTACAAAAAGGTTTGCGTGACCCAAAGTGTTTCCCTGCGGGCCTTCTGGAGTCCCTGCCGCTCCCACCATTAGCAAGACTCCTTGGGGATCCTTGGGAGCTGTGTTCATGTTAAGTGACTGGACGTGTTCTCACGCTCATTTGCACAACTTAGTCCCACGATTGGGTCCCCGTTCAGCATGTTGCCCAGCAGCCAGCGCCCACTACCCGCCAGCTGCCCTGAGTCCCTCCACGAGTCCTTCACCAGCTGATACTCAACTGTGCTTGACCTTCATTCTCACGTTAAGACTTATCTGTCCTATATCCCAGTTCCCCTGACCACTGTCTTCGCCTCTAGGTTATTCGTGGCTAACCAATGGCTATTCATTGGATCTGGGGCTTTTAACTGTGTTCTCAAGAGCCCAGGAGACTGCCCAGAAACCTTTGGGGCCACCATAGAGCCCAATGAGGACCCAGGATGGGTGGCTCCAGACCTGCAATTCAGTTGTACCCATGCAACACTACATGTATTTTATATATGGTTGCCTCCTTGTACGTGTCCCTTTAAAGGATCTTGCTTGAAAAAAATATCTGGGGAGCACGTCCTGAGACTAAAAACTTGTGCAAATGGGCATCAGAGTGCGCCCAGCTGGTTACCCTCTAATGACCTAGAGGACGGGAATGAATCAGGGAAGCCTTGGTCTGCTCCTCATCTTGTCCGCAGCTTGCCCTTCTTAGAGCTTGTCTCTTCCGCTCACTCAGAGGGAACACAATCAAACAGGGGTTCATGCAAGTAAAGGGCTTCGTGACTGATGCACATTTCTTCACCATGGTCTTTTTTTTTTCCTTTTAATATTTTTAAATTGTGAAATAGACACAAATGAAAAGGTACAAAAAAAATAAAATTGCATTGTTCAAAAATGGATCAGAAAGTGGGTCCTCATGTAACCACCACTCAGGTCAAGAGCTAGAACTTGACCTCTACTCCTGTGTTTGCTCCCTTCCCCCGTGCTTCTACCCATCACCTCCCAAATTAACCACTATCCTAAGCTTTATGGTAATCACTTCTGGGCTTTTCACCTTAGCAGGCATCCCTAACCAGTATGGTTTGGTCTTCCCTGGTTTTGAAATGTGTGAGGGTGAGTCAAAAATTATCCGCACCCTGGCTGCAGAACTTATTTTAATTAACTTTTAGAAAAGAAAAATACATCATTTTTTTGACGTAATCTCCTTGCTTTTCAATACAGTTTGTCCATCTGTCAACAAGCTTTCGTATTCCCTCATTAAAAAATGTTTTAGGCTGAGCTGCGAGTCACAAATGCACCACTGTCTTCACTTCTTCATCAGAAGTGAATCTTTGTCCTCGTAGGGTAAATCTAAGGATGCATTGCAATAACATTTCTACATTATAAGACTGAAGAATGAGAGAGAGTAGTTGAATAACAATGATTCTTAACAAATGTCTCCAGCTTGGAGGCAATTACAGTGGGCAAGTATTAAAGAAAATGCAGCATCGCCACAATTAGTATTTATGGAAGAATGTTCATGGGATGGATTTTTATTCTAACTTTACAAATGCGTACAATTCTTGAGAAGCAGGTATATGGCAAACAGAATTGTCTGCTGCTTCTTCATCTTTCTTTTCCCTTCTTCTAAAATCTCCTTGTCAAGGACAAAAAGGGGCATATATTATTCTAGTGTCTCCAAGAAAGACAGGGGCAACTGGCACTGTGAGCAGCCCCCCTGACTTGGGTCTGGCCTTCTGCGCCCTTGGCCCCCACCTCTTTCTGATGGCGAATGTTGAGAGACGGTGATGGATGGTTAGTCACAAATAGTTTCCAATTTACCAAAGTGTACCCGGCTTTCTCTGAACCTCTTTGAAATGCTTTTAGAGCAACATTGAGAATGGAATTCAACAACAGTTCTCCACAGCTGCAGTCAGAATACAGCAACCCCAGGAGCAGCTGGGGGCAGTTGTTTTCATGTTTTGTACTTGCTGTTTTCTTAAAAGCCCTTTTGGAAGGTTCTGGAAGGTCTGGTGGCATGCATATTCTGAGGGACTGAGTCTGAGGCAGACCCTTAGATTCCAAGCCCTCATCCAAAATTTCACCAGCAACGTGTTCTCCCAGAACACCCTCACTGCGTCCTCCCAACCTCCCACCCCAACAACCCATAACCAGGAGCGTTTGTCTGGTGGCAGCTCCATTTAGCAAAGGGAACCCTCATAGCGAAGTCAGGATCTCTGTGTTCTGGCCTCAGCTGAAGCTTTACTCAGCTCTGTGAACTTGTCTCAACCTCTCCTCTCTTTGGCTTTAGTTCCCACATCTATAAAGGAAGGAGGTTGACAGAAGACCTTAGAATCCCCTTTCCGTCGGAAGTTAGCAGTGATGTTTCAAGGTAAGGACTTGATTACGGCAGGAGGTAGAGACACTTGTTTGGCAGGGTTTTTTGTTTTTCGTTTTGTTTGTTTTTTGTTTTTTTTTATATGGGTTGTTTTTTATGTGGAGACAGAATAGTCAACAGAATAAGTAGCCTCTCTGAAGGCAAGCTCTAATAGATGATTAAGACAAAGCAAAACATAACACACCCCTCCAATAAAAATCTCTCCCACAATAAATAAACAATTCTCTCTTCTCCAGCTACCTGTTATGGTGCCTGAAATGTCACCAAGAGATCCTTCCTTTCCTTTTTGCAGATTTTGTGATTCTTGAATCTGTTATAAAAAGATGTAAGTGTCCCTAAAAGGAGGGATAGATAATGCTGTTATCAATGGGATTAGTGGCTTGATGAGGGACTGAGTTATCAATGCTGTCCACAGCTGCTAGCTTGTGACTCAGCTCAAGGCAGTTCCCAACTTGAAGGGCCATATTCTATACCACCTCTTCTCAGATTTTAATCAGCCTATGAATCACCTAGGGGGATATTCTTCAATGCATATTTTGATTCAGTAGGTCTCTGCAGGACCTGAGAATCTGCATTTCTAATAAGCTCCCTGGTGACACTGATGCTGCTGGTCTCCAGAGCACATCCGGAGTAACAAGAGTGTGGAGGACCTGATCCTGTCTGGGACTGAGGCATATGCCTCCGGTTCAGCTGCAATGATGGGTGGAAGGTAGTCATAGGGATCAATAAGGTGCCATCGAGAGAGCTGCTTCTCTCTTGTTTATCAACAGTCTCAGCAATGCTGACTTAAACATTGTTCACCAGAGACTTCATCCATCTTACCATCTATCAGCCATTCATCCATCCATCCATCCATCCATTCATCCATCCATCCATCCATCCATCCATCCATGCATCTATATACTTATCTAGACTTATCAATCTAAAAATATTTCCTGAGCTAGACTCTATGATTGTGGCTAATCTGTGATCTTCTGTTATTCATTGATGGTGTGTGTGCCTATCTTTAAAATATGATATTATTATTACTAAGTCCCGAAACTAGAGTAACACAGAACAGGCCCATTTCTTCACAGTTTGATACCTTTTCCCAACATTTACTTCTATTTTGTACAAATGTAAAATGTGTCAATAATATTTATAAATCCTTCTTGGGACATGTCTTATACCCAATATCCCCAATGCATTAGGTGCTCAGTTTAGGTGTTTTTATTCAAGATAGTGAAGGGTGGGTCAGAGTCCCTGTTCACAGACAAAATTGCAGATACCATTCCAGATGTTGTTTGGAATCTTTATTTCCTTTCTGTCTTTGAAGGTTTAGGTGAAGGTTGAAAAGATAGTGTAGGTCAGCACGGTTTTCAGCCATCCTAATCCCTGTTACAATTATAGATCTTTTCCAAGTGTCCTTGGGTCCCCAGATTCACTCACTTCCATTTTCCTTCTGTTGAGAAACCCTGAGGGAAAAAGTTTCATATCTGAATTTAAGCCTCATCCCTAAGCCAGAGCTTCTCAATGAACCTTCTCAGGAGTCCCTGCCACGGGACCTGGGTTAGTGAGAGTAAAGTAGAAGAGAAGGAGAGTCACACCTTATGTTAACTAGTTGTAAGTCATCTCAGAATTCCAAGACACCTGCAGCACTGAAAGACTTTAAAGCTTTTCTTACCCTGAGATCCATAGACACTTTACTTGAAATGTAAACATTCGAGCTTTTGGAAGACTAAAAGGGAAATGTGTGTGTTAGGGCGTGATCTAGGAAGAGCAGTGTTTTTCAACCTTGAATCGCTTGGGGAGCATTTAAGAAGCACTGGAGGTGAGCCCAAGCAGGGTGCATCTGAAACTCCCTGGATATTTCTGAGGCATAGTCAAAGATGAGAACTCCTGGTTTAAGAGATAAGTGGGAGTTGGCCATCTAAAGTGAACAGATGGGAAGAGTCTGTGATTGGGGCTACTTTCCCCAGAGATTTATATTTTGAAGTTTCTCTTGAGTAGACAAAGTAGCAAGGAGAGCTGGTGCACATGATTACTGAGGTTGCTGGCTTACCTTGTGCACACAAATTGAATAATTATTGCAATAAAGATAGACTTGAAAAATATACCCACCAAAGGCCTGGGTCAACCACAATCTTAGAATGTTCTAGTCTCAAACAGTCTGTTGCCCTGATGATACCTCTTGGGAGAGGTGTTAAGGAGAAAACTATGGGGGGGAAATTGAAGATGCTGTCACTAAGCTGAGGAAGTCATGTACAGAGACTGAACCCAAGCAGCCTTAGGATTCCTTGTGATGAATGCTCTCGAGGGAGGAACCCACCACAGCTGTGCCGGAAGGTGACCTCCTAGAGATTCTCATCTCCCGCAGTGAGTGTTGGCCCAAGGATTGGGTGAGTGACTGTGCCTGATTCTCCACTTGAGAATTCCAGGATAAATATGAAAAAGGATATGTCATGGTTTAATAGTGCTTTCTAGGTTTATAGAGAGAAAGCACCAGTTTTCATACTCTTTTTTTCTTCCTAGCATCATTAGGATGTAATTGACACATAATATTGTAAGTTTAAGTTGTACAATGTGATGATTTGGTACCTTGTGGAAGGTTTACCACAAGAAGGTTAGTTAATGCATCTTTCACATTTTCTTTATCTGTTCATCCATTGATGGACACTTAGGTTTTTTCCATGTCTGGGCTATTCTGAATAATGCTACAATAACACGGGAGTGCAGTTATCTCTTCAAGAGAGTCATTTCATTTCCTTTGGGTATATAGCTAAAAGTGGGATTGCTGGATCAAATGGTAGGTCTGTTTTTAATATTTTGAGGAACATTTCCTTAGTGGCTGCACCAATTTACATTCCCACCAACAGTACACCAGGGTTCCCTTTTCTTTACATCCTCACCAGCGTTTACTATCTTTTGTCTTTTTGATAATAGCCATTCTAATAGATGTGAGGTGATATTGTGGTTTTGATTTGTGTTTTCCTGATGATTAGTGATATTGAGCAGCTTTTTATATACTTGTTGGCTATTTGTATGTCTTCTTCACATAAATGTCTATTCAAGCTTTCTGCCCATTTTTAAATCAGATTTTTTTTTTGCCATTGCATTGTGTGAGTTACTGATATGCTATGGATATTAACCTCTTATGAGACAGATGTTTGCAAATATTTTCTCCCATTCTGTAGGTTGCTTTTCCATTTTGTTGAATTTTTCTTTTTTTTTTTGCAGAAGCTTTCCAGTTGATGTAATCCTGCTTATTGATTTTTACTTTTGTTTTTGTGCTTTTGGTGTCATAACCAAAAAAATCATTGCCAAGACCAATGTCAAAGTGTTTTTTTTTCCCTATTTTTTTTCCTAGTGTTTTTAAGGTTTCTGGTCTTATAAGTCTTTAATCCACTTTGAGTTAATTTTTGTGAGTGATGTAAGGTAAAGGTCCAATTTCATTCTTTTGCATGAAATACATTGTGTTGAGAAAATTAGAAAAGTTTTCCTAACATAATGTATTGAAGAAACTATCATTTCCTCATTGAGTGTAATTGGCTGTCTTGTCAAATTGACTGTATATTTAAGGGTTTATTTCTGGGCTCTCAGTTCTGTTCTATTGATGTACGTATCTGTTTTTTATGACACTACTATCTGCTTTTTTTTAAATTATAGCTTTGTAATATAATTTGAAATCAGGAAGTGTGATGACTCAGCTTTGTTCTTTCTCAAGATTGCTTTGGCTATGTGAGGTCTTTAGTGGTTCCATATGAATTTTAGGATTGTTTTTTCCTATTTCTGTGAAAAATGCCATTGGAATTTTGATCGGGATTACATTGAATATGCAGATGGCTTTGAGTGGTATGAACATTTTAACAATATTAACTCTTCTGGTCCGTGAACATGAGACATCTTTCCATATATTTGTGTCTTCTTCAATTTCTTTTATCAATATCTTTTAATTTTCAGTGTATAGAGATTTCATTTCCTTGGTTAAATTCATTCCTATGTATTTTTTTGATACTATTGTAAATGGGATTATTTTCTTTATTTCATTTTTAGATAGTTCATATTATGTTGATGTATAGTTATTCTGTACCCAATTTGTTGAGTTTTTACCATGAAAGAATGTTGAATTTTGTCAAATGCTTTTTCTGCATCTATTGCAATGATTATACAATCTTGGTCTTTCATTCTATTACTGTGGTTTGTGTATTAATTTGCATATTTTGAATGATCCTCACATTCCAGAGAGAAATCCATCTTGATCAATGGTGTATTATCCTTTAATATGCTATTGAATTTGGTTTGCTGGGATTTTGTTGTGAAGTTTTGCAACGGTATTCACAGGGATATTGGCCTATAGTTTCGGTTGTTTGTTTGTTTGTTTCCTGTAGTATTTTCATCTGGCTTTAATATCAGGGTAAAGTTGGCCTCATAAAATGAGTTTAAAAGTGTTCTCTTCTCTTCAATTTTTTGAAGAGTTAGAGAGGAATTGGCATGAATTCTTTAAGTGTTTGGTAGAATTCACCAGTAAAGCCATCTGGTCTTGGGCTTTTCTTTGTCAAGAGGTTTTGAATTACTGGTTCAATCTACTTACTTGTTATTGGTCTTTTCAGATTTTTTTTTACTTCTTTGTGATTCAGACTTGCTAGGTTGTGTGTTTTTAGGAATACATCTACTTATTCTAGATTGTCCAACTTGATGGCATATAATTGCTCACAGTTGTCTCATGATCCTTTGTATTTCTGTTGTATCTGTTGAAATGTCTTCTTTTTTATTTATAATTTTATTTGAAGTTTTTTTTTTAATGTTTTTTTCCTGGTAAGCCTAGCTAAAGCTTTGTCAATTTTGTTTATCTTTTCAAACAACCGACTCCTAATTTTGTTGATTTTTTCTATTATTTCTCTATTTTCTATTTCATTTATTTCTGCTCCAACCTTTGTTATCTCCTTCTTTCTGCTAAATATGGGCTTTGTTTTTCAAGTTCCATTAGGTGTAAGTTAGGTTGTTTATTTGAGATCTCTCTTTAAAAAAAAAAGTAAGCATTTATTCTATAAAATTCCCTCTGCTTTTGATACATCCATAAGTTTTGGTATGTTTATTTCCATTTTCATTTGTCTCAAGATCCTTCAATTTCCCATTTACTTTATCTTTTACCCATTGGTTGTTCAGGAGTGTGTCATTTAGTTTCTATATATTTGTGAATTTTCCAGGTTTCCTCCTGTTATTCATTTCTAGTTTCATGCCATTGTGGTCAGAAAAGATACTTAATATAATTTCAGTCTTCTTAAAGTTTTTAAGATTTGTTCTGTGGCCCAACATATGATCAGTCCTGGAGAATGTTTCATATGCACTCAAGAAGAAGATGTATCCTGCTGTTGTTCAATAGAATGTCTTGTATATGTCTGTGAGGTCCATTTGATATGAAGTATAGTTTAAGTCCAGTGTTTTCTTATTGATTTTTATGTGGATGATCTGTCTATTGTTGAAAGTAGGGTATTGAAGTTCCTACTAATATTGTATTAGCTATTAATCCTTCCAGATCTGTAAGTATTTGCTTAATTTATTTAGGTAGTCCAATGTTGGGTGCATATATATATTTACAATTGTTCTATCCTTTTGATGAATTGAACTCTTTGTCATTACATAATGATTTTCTTTATCTTTTGTTACAATTTTTAACTTATAGTCTATTTTTTTCGGATATAGGTGTAGTTATCCTTGCCCTCTTTTGTTTTCCACATGCATGGAATATCTTTTTCCATTCTTCACTTTGAGGCTATGTGTGTCCTTGAGCCTGAATTGAGTCTCTTGTAGGCAGCAAGGTTTTGGGTCTTGTCTTTTATCCATTCAGCCACTCTACATCTTTTGATTGGCGAATTTAATCCGTTTCCATTTAAAGTAATTATTGATAGATAAAGACCTACTCTTGACTCTTGTTAACTGTTTTCTGGTGTTTTGTTCCTCTCTTCCCACCTTTTTTTGTGAATTGAAGATTTTCCTAGGGGTATACTTTGGTTTCCTTCTCTTTATCTTGTGTGTATCTACTCTAGGTTTTTGGTTTGTAGCTACTCTTAGGCTTGTTTGAAACATCTTATTGATATAATGGTCTATTTTAAGCCAATAACAACTACAATTGTATACAAAATTCTACAGTTTCACTCCCCCCCTCAGTTTATGTTTTTGATGTTACAATTTACATCTTTTTATATAGTGTATCCAACAAATTATTGTATTTATAGCTATTTAAAATACTTTTGTCCTTTACTCTTTATACTAGAGTTTTAAGTGGTTTACACATTACCATATTATAGTATTAAAATATTCTAAATCTGACTATATATTTACCTTTACCAATGTATTGTATGTTTTCATGTTACTAATTAGCATCTTTTCAACTTGAAAATCTTCTTTTAGCATTTTTTGTAATGCAGGTCTAGTGGGGACAAACTCCCTTAGCTTTTGTTTGTTTGGGAAAGTCTTTATCCTTCCTTAATTTGTGAAGGACAATGTTGCTGGGTAAAATATTGTTTGTTGGAAGTTTTTTCTTTAGCACTTTGAATGTATCATCCCAATCTCTCCTGGCCTGCAAGGTCTCTGCTGAGAAATCTGCTGATTGCCTTATAGGCATTCCCTTGTATGGGAGAATTATTTTTTCTCTTACTGCTTTTAAAATTCTCTCTTTATGTTTGGTTTTAGACAGTTTTATTATACTGTGTCTTGGAGAAGACAGTTTTGCATTGAAATTAGGGAGTGACCTATTATATTAACTTCTTGAACTTGGATGTCCAAATCTCTCCCCACGTTTCAGAATTTCTCAGCCATTATTTCTATAAAGAATGTCTCTGCCCCCTTTATCCTTTCTTCTCCTTCTAATTCAAATAGATTTTCTTTATACCTTTTCATTTTTTTTTCTTTTTGATCTTCTGACTGGATAATTTTGATTGATCTGTCTTTGAGCTCACTAAGTTGAAGCTCTCTATTGAATTCTTCGGTTCAGTTATTGTATTCTTCTGCTCCTAAATTTCTTTTTGGCTCTTTTCTATGTTTTCTATATCTTTGTTGAATTTCTCATTTTGTTCTTGTATTACCTTCTTGATTTTGTCAAATTCCTTATCTCTGTTCTCTTATAGCTCTCTGAGCATCTTTAGACAAATTGTTTTGAATTCTTTGTTGGGCAATACATGTATCTCCATTGCTTTGTGGTCAGGTAGTGGAAGTTTATTGTGTTTCTTTGGTGGTATCGTGTGTCTCTGATTTTCTGTGATTCCTGTAAGCCTCATGTAGGTGGCTGTGCATTTGCTGGCTTTGGTATTTCTGGAAAGACATTCATACGCAGGAGGGGCACTCTGAAGCATGCTGTGACCCCAGGTATAGTGATGTAGAGTGCCAAGTGCAGGGGAATGTGGTGACTCTGATTCCAGAGGGACATAATGTTTTTTGGCTCAGGGCCCTGGGATCCACAGCATCAACAACTGTGTGGTGCTTGGCTAGTGCTATAGGTGGTGGCAGGGGAGGGGGGGCAGTCTTCAGTGGCGTCCTTAGCGGCACCTCCAGATCCAGTGGCTAGGGTCCAAGGCAGGCAGCAGTGGTGGCCAGAACCAGCTAAGCACACAGACTCAGCCATGGGTCCTGGCTGCATATGCTTATGTAGCAGTAGGGGCTGGCTGTAGATACTCACGTAGTGGTGGGGCTAGGACTAGAAGCAAGGGCCTGGGGCATCTGCAGGCATACTTTCAGCTGCCAGGGTGTTGGTCGTTGATATGTACTCTTGTGATTGCAGGGTCTTCCCATGCATGCATACCTGGCAGTGGAGGCTAGTGAAGGAAGTCAGGTTGGGGGTATGCAGGTGCATTGCTGGAGTGGCTAACTGCAGGTGAGCCTAGTGGTGCAGGCCAGTGACAAGAGACAGGGCTGAATTCAGGCCCACAAGCAGCTCTGGATGCCCTGGCTATTGGTGTGCACATTTGGGGCTACAGGATCTTGCCACAGGTGTGCACATGACAGTAGAAGCTGGTAATGAGAATCGGGTGGGTGGTGTGCAAGTGCACAGCTGGAAGAGCAGCCCCAAGCATGCATGAGGTGGTAGGAGTCAGCTGTGGGCATCTAGGCTCATGTCTCCATTTGTGCAACCACAAAGGCCTGGGCTGGCTGCCACTGTGTGTCGTGGGCTCTGCTGGGGGTAGTGGTAGAAGAGAGCAGGGAGAGACTCAGGTGGCTGGCATCTGCAAATGGGAATACCCATGGGGTAAAATCTGCAGGGGGTCTACAGCTGCCATGCTGGCCATTGGTTTATCAATAGTAAAACCTGCTGTAGTCCCATGCAGAACAGGTCATTAGGAGTCGTGGTCACCCCCACAGTGTGACTGACACTGGTGGCCCTTGCTTTTCTTCCTTGTTGTATCTATCCCACTCAGTTTTACTGGTCTCTGGGTGGGATGAAACTGAGGTGGGTCCTTTGTGGGGTGCCCCAAAAGGCTGGGAAAGCTGGTCATTCATCCCTCCCTACCTTTCTGGTGAGAGAAATTTTGTAGCTGGAAATTCTCTCCTGGGGGTGAGCACTGCCGGCCTGGAGGATGGGCTGCTACAGGCACAATGAAGCGGTTCCTCTTGCTCTATTGGTGTGGTTATTCTTAGGTGTTTTGTTCTGCTGTGTTGCTGAATTTTCTTAAGTGGGCTCCTGAGCTCTTCCAGAGCTTTTTTTGTTCATGGATAGCTGTCTAATTGTTGATTTTTTGTTGGGGGACAGAGACTTGGGTCTCCCACTTCACCATCTTGGTGACAGCACTCCCAGTTTTCATACTTTTGATAGCACTTTTCCTCACACCCCCTAGGGAGGGAGGCAGAGAACAGAGCCGGAGGGGGCAGGAAACCTCAGCTTCTAGTCTACGATTTGCCTTTCCTTTGTGACCTTCACTAAGTCATTTTACTGTATTGTGTATTGCAGTTACTCATGTAAAATGGGGATAATAAAACCTTCTCTTGATGAAGACAGCAAGGCCAAATGTGTGCCTTCTCTTTTGAGTATAAAAGAGGCACAAGAACAGAATATTCTAAGAGCCCCTCACAGGTCAGATTAAGAATTTTCGAGAACTTAAGCACTGAAAGATCTTAGTATCCCTCTTTCTCTATGTAATTCAGAGTAAAAATAATACTAAACTCTACAATACATATAAAGAAATCTAACAGAATTCTTATCTTATTACGTTGGTATGTTTTCCTTTTTTTAAAAGTCATTTCTTCTCCAAAATTTTTTCTCATACTTTATTTTGGAGTCCTTGGCATTGCTGGTGGCTTAAGGCTGTGCCCAGGGGCTAAATAGGCTACCTGGCACTGATGGCACACATGGTCGTGTGCTGTCAGTGAGACCAGCGGGTGGTCCCCTTTCCCATTGACAGTGCTCCAGCCCTGAGCTGAACAGGGAGTGGGCCTGATTGGCACTCGAGATTATCTCCTACCAGTTTTCTAATAATAGGCAAGAAACCAACAGGCCAGGTCTTGATACCCATTCACCCCTCATTAACTCAGGGGGCAGTGAGATCTCCTGGAAAAAATAGTGGCTTGGAGACAGCAGACCTGGATTCCAACCCCAGCTCTATCCTCTCCTATTTGGGGGGCTTGCACGAGTTTCTTTTCCTTTCTTTGTTGGTTAAATCATGTGGTTATAGACTTCACGAGATTGTGAGGGTTGGATGCTGAAATACGTGAGGGCAGGCTGCCTGGTTGCCCGGTTTATCATTGTCTTTGGTGCCTGCACACTGCCTGGAACATACTGGGGACTCGATAAATATTCACTGAGTACCTCATCTCTTTATCCCCCTTCTAGTTCTTATCGAGGAGGTAGAGAGTAGCATGGAACGTTCTTGATTGCCCAATAGATGGGGGGAAGGCCTGCTTCTCCAAGGTGGCCAGTGTGTCCAAGGAAAGCGGTCTGTGGGGGTCAGGGGGTCCGTCCCTTTGCAAATTTTGTTTTGAGGTCAGGGATTTGAACTATGGCACTGAACTGAACTTGGGCTACAAAGCATTTTATACTTATGACAGTAGATGTTCAAATAACTGTTTATAAATTCATTTACTGGAGACTGACGCACAGTAATATTGAGTAGGGGTTTTCCAACAAGGCACCAGGGTGGTAGCCATGATGACAGTATTTTCTTGGGTGGTAAGAGATACATAGACTATTGGCATTTGTTGTGTTTTGTTTTTTATCCAGGTGTGGGGTGAAGGCAATGATCTTTCAACAGGCTTCTGGTACAAGACAGTGAGAGCTGATGCTGGGGTCCTGTCTGCTCTGTTCTGACTCCTCATCCTCATTCAGAGATGGGGAGAGTACAGAGCAGGGGTGGAAAGGAGGTTATTGGGCTGGAGGGATGTGGAGTGGACTTTTCTTGAACGCTGCTGCTGTGCTGGCACGTTTGGTTTCGTGGGCTGGAGTTCCTGGTGTGGTCTGTACTCATATGGGAGCGAGAAGGAGAAACTCTACCATCTCAAGGAGGACCGTGGCCCTGGCCCTCCACTCCGAGCCGTTAGGAAAGGTCTTCAGCATGAGACACATCCTGGAGAAGTGCTGGGTTTCAGGATTGCTGGAGAGCTCTAGGTTTTCGTGGCACATCTTGTGGTCAAGTGTTTAACTGGGGGCTCTGCAGAGGAAAAGAAAAGGAAGATTTGGGGCTGGTGTTTAAAATTTTGACATTTATTTTGCAGCTGGGATGACAGGGCCACACTCTCTGTTCCCATCAGCCTCCCTCATCACTCAGGGCACTGCATCCCAGCTTCCCTCAGAAGGGCTGACGGCATCTGGCCTGGTTGTGGCCGTTCGCTTGGCAGGGCTTTTGCTCTATCCATGTACTTCATCGGTGACCTGGGGGTGAGTGACTGGCTTCTCAAAGCATGTGGTACTGAAGGAAGGTGAACAAGGGAATACAGAATCAAAAACCAGTTCCTTAAAATTAAAGATGACATGGGGTGGGGGGGGGAGGGGAGAGGCAGGGAGAGAGGAGAGCCCCTCAAAAAATGAAAAAAGAGACGGGATGTTTGTGGTTATAATGTTGTGGAGATACTAGTTATCACTCCAGTTGTGCGGAGAATTGAAATTTGTGCTCCACACATGGAAATGGATAAGCTTTTCACTGAGCATTGGGCGCTTATAGAGGATAATACATTTTCTAGGTTATCGTTTGTCTAACGAATTTTGCTGCTCCCAGAGGGGCCAACTTTTCTGCTGGACTAAAATCACTGACGTGTGCTGTGACAATGTTTTTCTTGCCAGAGTGGGTAAAATGCCCTGAAAGTGACCGGCTTCAGCATTTCAAGGTGAATTTGGAACTTCAGAGTTCATCCCATGACTGACCTTCATTTCCCGATTTTCTGAAACGATTTTAGTGCTTCAGTGCCATCTACCTCAGATATGTGTGATTTTGTGTGTGTGTGAGTGGTTGGTCCTTAAACAGAACGAGAAGTGGAACCTTTTAATCGCTTGTTGATAAACCAGCCCATTTATCCTTCCCCACCTTCGCTCCCTCAAGAACTCACAAGGGGGACCTTTGAAGATGGCCCCATCTTGTTTCTCAGTTCTCCGGAGTGACCCCCCCCATTCTCTGTGGCTTCCTTTTGTCAGCATGCACAGCAGTAACCCCCCTGCTTCTTCTACTTCGGAAAATGTTACAACATCCATGTCTGTTCTTCTGAACACTCTCATTCCAAACACAGAATAATTATTAGCTTGCGGAGGAGGCTCTGCTCTTTTTTCCATTTTTGTTTAAGATGTTAGGATCCCCGCCTACATAATGAAGTCAGGAAAGACACAGAGATGCTAAGATGTTTCTATTTTCTTCTTTCCTGGGTGGGTTTTCCTGAAACATGTCAGGATCCATTGGTGGCTACCACCCTGTAGCATTTAATTATTCTTGACATTGAATCCATCATGGCATGAAAAGAGAAAATACAGTCTGTTTGTTCCTCCTCTTGGAAGAGAAACAATGTAATAATTAAGACAGTAAGTAAAGTTCTAAGAATAAGGAGAAACCACATAAAGCCCAGCATCATGCTACTCTTAGAACATCAACAAGAAACACGTTCTGAGGCTGTCTCCCCCTACCTCATTTTTTTTTAAAATCCAGATCGTCATGATGCATCCTCCTGTATAAATGAATAATAGTTTAATTTAAATAAGCCAATATTGTTTGGAGGTCATTTATTACCTCACAGCCCTCATTTGTAGACAAGTCACGTGGAACCACAAAACTTTCTTTTTGTGCCCTGGAGCTGGAAATCTCATTGAGTTTGGGAGGCCTTACTTCTGCATATTTGAATTTGGAGGCCAAATTCAACATTGTTCTAAATAAGGGAGTAGGTGGGGGGTATGATAAGCTGGGTGGGGGTGGGGAATCTGAGAGCTGCCTTGAGAGAGCTTCTTACAGTCCTTTTAGGGCACAGGGAGCTGGATTTGGGTTTGAATAGAAATTTGTTGATAGTGGCGTGCACATTCGTGTGTGTGTGTGTGTGTGTGTGTTTGAGACAGAGAAAGAGGGAGGGAAACTGATCTAAAAGCATAACTTTTCAATAAGAACAATCTTAGAGGAGAGGAAAGGGGCTTTTTTCAAGGCTAACTATAGAAATTGGATTCATACTGTTAGGATTAACGATGGAAGGCAAAAGAAAACTCAAGCAATGCTCCTCAGCCAGCACGTTCAAATGATAAATTGCATTAAGGCACTGAAAGAAACAACAGCTGCAGTTAATGAAGAGCCAAATTTATCTAAATTTCTCCAGTTGATCAGTCAAAATCATCAGTATGGCTCTCACTCCATAATCACTTTTTTTTTTTTTTGGAGTTGGAAAGAGGGAAGACAAAGCGGGGAGATTGGTTTTTGTTTTTAAAATTCTACCTTCTGAAGAGGAATTTGCTCTAGAGCTCACGTCTAAGCAGTTTTAGAGACTCTTTTCTTGGTATCAATATTATTAATACTCTAGGTTCGTTGTTTTAATTTTAAGCCTCCTGAGGAAAATGTGGTTGGCTCCTGTATCAAATGCAGCTCAGAGACATGGGCTGGAGACAGAAAATCCAGGAGGAGAATGCTGATGGTAAATTATACAAATCTGAAATGCTTTCTAAAACATGGTCTGTCCACTGAAATGTTTCCTTATTGCAACACCTGTGAAATAGAACTGGTATCGTCTGTGGATATTTTAAGGAGAAAAAGACTAAAGTTTCTGGGGGAGTCAGTTGACTGGCCCAAAGTCGGCTAATAAGCTTCTCTAAGAGATGAGGACAAAAAGAGATGTCTACACTCCCTGCCAAAGTCTTTACTAAAAGCCAACAAATTCCCCCAGCCTCCCATCCCTACATGATGAAAGCAGGAAAATCCTGTCACAGAAAGCGCTTGGAGAAGCTGCCATCAAAGGCTGCTTGGGGCCAGCTTCCCCTCAGCCCGGCGCACTGAGCAGAGCCTGCATGTGGTGTGGAATTCCATTAGAGCTGACTCACCATATGTTTGTTTGCTGGTGTTCAATGGAACCTGAGGGAGGGCGTAATGGATCTCCGTTCCTAAAGTGTGTGGAAGGCTTCCAGAGGTTTAATAGTCTACCTCGAGGTGATGAATAGAGGGGCTCTCGTATCCTTGCATAATCAGGGCGCCTCGGAGCTCTCAATGCGCCCACAGTCTCCTCCAACACCCTTCTGGAAGAGTCTGTACATCTGGTACTCCTGGAGTCATTTCAAAAAACAGAGAAGGGGGAGGGGTGGTGCCTTCCTGTCATCTTCCCTGAGAGAAGATCTGTGGGATGCAATTGCACTGAGAGCTGGAGATTTTGAGAAGAAGGAGGTAGGCTGGAGGGGAAGGCATTCCAGGGAAGAGTTCCCCACATTTTGGATCTGTTTGTGTGCTGAAGGCCATTGCTGTGAAGGGCGCTGTGGCCACTCTGGCTGGTGGCTCTCGGGAGCATCCTTGCGCTCATCGGAAGCCCACAGGCAAAGGTGAACTGCCGCTGGTACCACTGAAACCACACGGCTGCCAAATGCCCTTGAAATTGTATTCCTTCCAGTAATTTTCTCACTGATGTGCTTTTAATTCATATGGTGTGGTATTCATTGCAGGGGACGACAGAAATAGAACCGCAGTAGAACTCTGGTCTGTCTGCCAGAGGACTGAAACCCTTGGAAAAGAGGGGCCACGGAGACTGAGCCTGTGAGCTCAAGAAGGGCAGAAACCAGTCTGTTTCTTAAGTGATTTCCATGTCTAGATAGAGGTGGGAGTGGGGGGCGTGTAGAGTGGATATTATGAGTTTTTTTTTTTCTCAACCCGGTGTGTCTCTATCAACCACTTTTCCCTTCCCCCATCTTTTAGCTAACATTTCTCATTCCTGCCCTATTTAACTTCCTTTTTCTGACCACCAAACCCCCAAATTAAGTCCTACCATGAAAATAGAAGCCTTTGCCTTCAGTATGAATTCAGCATGGCACCAAAACATCCGAGCATTTTTGGTACCTCAAGTAATATTTGATGGGGATGGGATGGCGAATTCCTGAAGCCTTTCTTCAGCCATCTTTTCATGGACTTGCTTAAAGATCTGTGTGTGGAGTAGATCATCATCTTGTATTATTCTTCCAATTCAAGCAAACTATGAGGCATTCACTTTTTCATTTATTCAGCATGTGGCAAATACTGGGCACTGGGAGGATGGCAATGAACAAGCCTTGGTGTTTATCCTCAAGATGCCTTGTGGGACTGATGTTAAAATAAACAGAAAGTCATGGTAATAAGTGTTAGGTATATGGTAGAATTTTCCTTCTCCCACCCCTGTGCTTGGATGGAGACTCCAGGAACTGGGAGAGAATAACTAGGCTTGTTGCAATGTCAAGTTAGGAGAGAGCGTTTTGTAATTTAAGATTGGGAAGGCGCAAAAGTTATTTTAGGATTATAGAGTAAAATTATGTCCGACAGTAGCCATGGAAGGGGCTGGGCATGAATATCTTGTTCAGGCTTAATGAGCAGCTATTGGAAGGAGATTAGCCCCCATGTGAGTGGAAGATGCATCTGAAGTTGTTTTTTGGTTCTCAAGAAGACCAAAAATAATCAAAAGCCAGCTGAGCAAGAGTGGTGGACCACCTTCCCTGCTCCCTCTTCTCCCGGGACTCAAAGCTCCCTGCATCCTTCTTCTAGCAGTAGAGGGAGGGAGGGAATAGCTGAGACCATAACAAAGGGCAGACCCTGAAGCTTGCAAGGGCAGGAAAGGCTTGGGATTTGCTGATGCTGGAGGAACAGAACTAGAACTTGTGCATGAAAGCATCAGGGGCTTCTGGAGCATGGAAACTGGGAAGAGGGATGTCAGAAAATTTGAGTAATTCAGCCTAGCTAGACTCGGTTTTACTTGTAATGATTGTGGTATTCTCAGTACTGGGAGATCAAAAGAAGGTTTGTAACCTAGATTCGGGTTGGAGTGATTAGGGAAGGTGTGATAGTTTTACGTGTCAACTTGATTGGGCCATGAGGTGCCTAGATATTTGGCTAACCATTATTTCTGGGTGTGTCTGTGAGGGTATGTAAAAGTGAGATTAGCATTTGAATTGGTGGACTCAGGCAAGAAGATGGCCTTCCCCAGTGTGGGTGGGTATCATCAAATTTGTTGAGGGTCCAAATAGAACAAAAGGTGGTGGAAGAGAGAATTCATTCCTTCTTTGCCTGATTGCAGTTATGTAGTTGTTTGTTTCTGGACTGCTTTTAAGATTCATGCATGTTGTTGCATGTAGCATGAATTTTTTCCTTTTTTTTCTTTTTTCTTTTCTTTTAGCTGAGTAGTATTCCATTGTATGGATATACCATAATATACTTATCCATTCACCAGTCCATGGACATTTGCATTTTTTTTCCAATTGTTGACTATTGTAGAGTGGCTATGAACATTTGCATACAAAACATTGTGTGGAAATTGTTTATTTCTTTGGGTAGAATTGCTAGATGGTATGCATGCCAAATGTGTTCTGAAATGACTGTGTCATTTTTCATTCCCACCTGAAACATATGAGAGTTCCAGTTACTTCGCATTCTTACCAATGCTAGGTATTGTCAGTCTTTTAAATTCTAGCCATTTCAGGGAAAGTAGAGTGGCACCTATTGTGATTTTGAAACAGGAGGGAAGGGGGCAGGGCACAACTTTTAAAAAATGACATAGCCATTGAGGATATGACATAAACTGGTTAGAACCAGCAGGTCCAAGATGGCAGAAGATTCGACTTCTAGTGGGCCTTGAGCCTCATTATATGTTCATTGTAATACATTGGCATGCTAAATGATAACCCACCAGTGCCAGTGACAGTTCTGAGGCTCGCCATAAGAAGTCAAAAATTGGGTGGTGGCCCAGTTCCTGGAAATCTCTGCTTCTTCTCCAAAATAGTTGGAATAATCCTCCCAGTCATTAGCCTATGAAATTACCCAGCCTGTATTTCAGGGCTCTTGCCTTCTGAGATGGCTCACACTCTATGGAGTGTTTTTCCCTGGGCCATTCTTGCCTTTTGAGATGGACCACATTCTGTCTATGGAATGTATATCTCTCTAAATAAATCCACTTCTTACCTATCACTTTGTCTCTCACTGAATTCTTTCCACAATGAGACATCAAGAACCTGAGCTTCATAAGTCCTGAGACCAAGTGTGTGATTTCAATTAAAAGACAGTGGGTTCAAGTCCCATCTGAGTTGTGCAGTTTCAGCTTTAAGTTGCATTTCTCTAATGACTAAAGATATTGAGAATCTTTTTAGGCGCTTGTTTGCCAGCTACATATATTCTTTGGTGAAATATTTGTTTACATCTTTTACTTATTTTACAAATCAAATTGGTTGTCCTCTTATCATTGAGTTTTTTAAAAAATAAGCTCTGGATATGAGTTCTTCATCAGATACATATTTTGCAAATATTTTCTCCCATTTGTGGCTTTCCTTTTCCTTTTCTTTCTTTCTTTTTTTTTTTTTTCCTGGTTAATAAACAGCTTTACCTTTTCCTTTTCTTAATAGTCTATTTTAAAGATCAAAAGTTTTCAAACTGACTTATAATTATGTATCTGAATGCCAGTTTTATTTCTTTTCTTCTAATCTTTATGTTTTTTATTTCTTTACTGTACTGTCTAGGGCCTTCAGTAAATTATTTAATAAAGTTGGTGATGGTGGATATCTTTGTCTTATTTTTAATAACAAAGGAAATAAATTCAACATTTCATTCTTAAGTGTGGTATTTTGTATATGTGTGTTTTTAAAAATTATTATTTTAAAAATTGTTTCCCTCTCCTTATTTTATTTTTTAAATTTATTTTATTGACGTATAGTTGATTTACAAAGTTGTATTAGTTTCTGCTGTACAGCAGTGATTCATTTATATATATATAAAATATTCTTTCATATTCTTTTCCATTATGACCTCTTTCTATTTTACTGAGTTTTTGTTTTACATCATTAAAGTGTTTGAACTTTATCAAATGCTTTTTTTGCAATTATTGACATAATTAAATTATTTTTTTCTTTTAATTTCAAAGTGGTAGGTTACATTAATTCATTTTTCTAATGTTAAATCACTTATATTGGGGGATTAAACCCAATTAATTCATGGTTTATTATCTTTTATACCCATTTAAAATTTTGTTTTCCAATATTTTGTTTAGTGACATCTATAATGTCCTTTCCTTGAATGGTCTTTCCAGATTTTGATATCAAAGTTATGTTAGACTTCTGGTTTCCATTCAGGGATGTAGAAAAAGTTATAAAGCATATGAAAAGGCAACAAAAAACAACACACCTCCAAAAGATAAAGCAAACATCAGATCCAGACTCAAATATGACACAGATGTTGGAATTACCCAATAGAGGTTTAAGAGAAGTATAAATAATATTTTAAAGGCTCTAATAGAAAAGGCAGACAAGCATGCAAGATCAAATGGATAATTTCATCAGGGAGATGGAAACTATAAAAAAGTCAAATGGAAACACTAGAAATGTAAAACACAGTAACAGAGGTGAAAAATGCATTTGTCAGGCTCATCAGTAGATTTGACACAGCTGAGGAAAGAATTAGTGAACTTAAAGCTAGGTCTATAGAAAGTACCCAGATTGAAACACAGAGAAAAAGGGAAAATAAAACAGAACAGACTATTCAAGAATTCTGGGACTATATTAAACATTTTAACATGTATAGTTTGAATCCTAGGGGAGAGAGAGAGTGGGAGAGAGAGAGAGAGAGAGAAGAGGAAGGAGAAGGAGAAGAAAAAAGAGAAGGAGAGCAGAAGGAGGAAGACGAGAAAGGAGGGGGAGAATATTTGAAGACATAAAGATTATGCTAGCTTCAAAGACTGAGTTAGGGACTGTTATGGACTAAACTGTCCCGCCTCCCTTCACCTCCTGCAAATTCACATATTGATGCCTCAACCCCCAGTACTTTAGAATGTGATCGTATTTGAGAGAGGGCCTTTAAAGAAGTAATTAAGTTAAAATGAGACTGTTAGAGTAGACCTTAATCCCATCTGACTCTTGTCCTTATAAGAAGAAGAGATTAGGGCATTCAAAGAGAGACACAGGGATGCATGCAAGCACAGAGGGACAACATCTGAAAAGTCATCAAGAGGCCAAAGAGAGAGGCTGCAGGAGAAAACAACCCTGCTAGCAACTTGATTTTGGATTCCTAGCTTCTGTGAGAACTGTGAGAAAATAAATTTCTGTTGTTTAAGCCACAAAATGTGTGGTATTTTGTTATGTCAGCCTTAGGAAGCTAATACAGGGAGTATTCTGGAGGGTCTTACTTTTTCAGAAAATGTTTATTGATCCCAAATCCTTTTTTCATTCTCCCTATTTGGAGTGCCATCTTCTTGACTACTCTTGTTATGTGAGGGAAGGTCTATGAACCCTGATTTATTGCTAGCCTGTACCTCTTGACTTACAGAGCTTAGAACTATTCCATTGCTATTCTATAGGATATAGGTTGCAAGTTCAAATATTTCCATGTCCTGGTCAGTGAATATACATGACTGAAGCAGGCAGATAAGATAAAACAGTTGATATCCTCTTGGGATATCTTCCCAGTTTTGCTAGAAGCATAAATACAGAGATATAGTTCTTTACTACAAAAAGAAAGACAGCAGAGGCATGATGATGAATGGCAACTGTACTGGGCCTCATTGTTGGGGAAGCAATATGGAATGCTGGTGACTGTGGCAGACTGGACTGTTCATGCTTCCTTGACTAATGGGAGCGGTTACTATTAGCCTAGCTGATTGTTGCCACGTTGAATTATAAGCCCTGGTGTAACAGATCTATTTTTCAAGAGAAGTCTGAAATAAGAGTATATATGTGAATTTTGTCATTTAGAATATGCTGTTAACCAACTAATTTTTTAAGAAAGAACTGTAGAGGCAAGGAAACCTAGGTGGACAAATACAGCATGTCAATTGTGTGTTTGCAAATTTTGTTGTAAACCGAGTTATTCTTATGGAGAGCTTTTGTAATTGCTTCATCTAGTTAGAGTACCAACCCAAAGATCAAGGATTAACTAATTTAACATGAAATTGAGTGACAAATTATTAATCATATGGTATTTATTGTTTGAATTAAAAATGCTTTTATTGTCTCCTTCACATTTTATGTGTGCATTGTTAAAATTTATTTAAATTAGTAGACGATTTGGTTCAGAAAGTTGAATCTCAGTTTCTTTTTTCAGAAAAAAAGCCCTTACAAATTATTAAGAGTAATAGTTTTGGGGGGGATAATATGCCCAATTTGGGCATCAGTAGGTGGGATCAGCCTTATTTTCATTTAGGTAAGCAAAACTTCAGTTTTCTTTAATCAACATAGCAAGAGACGCTGTCATTTGCTAAGTGTGAAATGGCAACATGACAGGGCCTTGGGGGACAAATATCAAAGCTAACATATGGGTTACATTTGCATGTTTTCTTTCATCATTCTCCTAAAAAACTGTAACTAATTTTCAACTGCATGTTTAATCCTGGCTGTGTATGTAAGAGCAAGGCTTCAACAAGTTTGTTAAGTACTTCTTTCATTTTTGCTCCAGATTTGGAGAGCTGCTTACAGAAGTTATGAGATCATTTGAAATTTCGATCCCTTTCTGAGAATGTCTTGATTAATAATCACACAGGATCTAGTACATTGAGAATAGGAAGTAACTCAGTTCTATTTTATCAGGGGTTTGTGTGTGTGAGAGAGAGAGACAGAGAGAGAGAGAGAGAGAGAAGGAAGACTGGGCTGTAGTATTTAATCTATTTTTATATTTAAAGTCGGTTTATTGTAGACAACATATAGTTGGATCTTGTTTTTTTTTAATCCTCTCTGATAATCTCTGTCTTTTAATTGATGTATTTAGGCCATTCACATTTACAGTGATTATTGGTATAGTTGGATTAATATCTGCTATATTCATAACTTTTTTTCTTCATTACACCTTTTCTTTTCCTTGCTTCTTTTTCTGCCTTGTCTGCCTTCTCTGTTTTTAATTCAACATTTTATATGATTTCTTTTGCTTTCATCTCTTTACATAGCAAACATATTTCTTTAAAAAATTTTATGATTGCTGTAGAGTTTGCAATATCCATTTTAAACTAAGTTAAATCCACTTTCAGATAACACTATCCCACTTTATGTGTAGTACAAGTATTTAATAACAGAATGTTCCCAATTTCTGGAATGTAGCATTCAGTAATTCATTCATTCAACAAGTGAATATGCAGCACATTCTATGTGACATAGTGTGCTAGTTTCTGAGGACACATTGGTGAGTACCACTGCCACAGACTGCCCTCATGGGACTCACTATTCAGTGGGGAGACTGATGAATGAGATGATCACACAGATAATAGATTTCAAATGCTTAGTTTTATGAAGACCTAAGAAATGGGTCTGTAGGCTCTTCTGAGGGTGTGACGGTAACTCTAAACTTCCTCTTCTGGGGAACTTCTAATTTCATCGGGTGCATGTCTCTGTAGCTGCTGGCCTTGCTAAAGATGATAGAAAAAACTAGACATTTACCTGGTCAAGGATTCTGAGAATCTTCTTTTCTGGACTGAACTAGTTCTTGAGGGATTTGGGGAAGTGCAATCTATCTTTTCTTCTGACAGCTTTACTTCCACTGCACCCTTCCATTGAGGTAAAAACGAATTACTCTGGAACCCCCCTTCTTTTTTCTTTTGCACTTTCTCCTCAAATCTTAATAAGAAGTAGTGGGTGGAGGGTGGTAGGGAGACGCTTCTAAGGAGAGTTGGACATACTATTTTAGGTGGTTCCGTCTTCCTTCAACTAAAATCTACTTCACTCTTGTTTAAAAGAATGTCCAGGATTTCTATAGAGTATTTCCAAATTGGTAGCATGATAGAATAATCAGTTTAACACAACTACCAGGACAATACTGTAATTGTTGGTGTTAAAGCCACAAAAATATCCTGAGAAGCAGCATATATGTTCATAGTGTAAAAAATGCCATCTTTATTTTTCTATAACTGATCTTATTCTGACTTTGAGTTTCTATTTTGCCTAATGCAGAAAACTTAATCTTCTCACTGCAGGTCCTTGTCAAATTTAGCATTCTTTCTGCTTTATCCCCTTCTTTAGTATTGGTGCTACATTGGCTGGGAACACCTAACACCCTAGTCTTGACAGAGAAAGTACATTTGTTTTTTTATCTCATCTGTCTGTTGCTATCTTTGAGATGCCACTTGTCTCTTCTGACCCTTGAGCACGTCTTCCATACACTCTGGCATATCGCCAACCCAAGATGGTTCCATCTTGAGTTCTGGCATTGGCTCTCTGCCCCATTGCACCCATGGAAGAGGTCTCAGTTTGGTTTCCATCATCATGTCTGTGTGCATTCTCTGGACTGAGAGACAGAGCACCAGAGGTAAGGAGAGTACGAGGGAACTAAAAACATATCAATGTATATCTCACAGTATTATGACGAGGGTAACTTCTTGCTTAACCTTAATGGCCAATAGAGTTTTTTGAAAAGGGCTTTGGCTTTATGGCTTAGGCTGTTCTGTGGTCAAATAACATTTTGTTTGTTAGTTTTACCTTGGTGAGTTATTTATATCCTTGGGCATTATTTTTCCATCTATAAAATGGGTATAATTATTCCTGCTTCAGTGAATGGTTATAAGTTTAAATGGAATTTTATTTATAAAATATCAATATACTTCTTGGCTCATAGTAATTGAGTTCAGTTTCTACTGTGTAACAATTATCTGTATAATCTCAAACAAGATGTTTCTTCTTTCTGGTTTTCTTCTCTCTGGAATTTCTTCCTTGGTATAGTCAAGTCCAAGGTAGAAGAAGGGTGGGTGTGATGAAAAAGATAAAAGAACTCAGAGCCAAGCTTGCTGTGCACAGGCATGTGGTTCCCTGGCCCTGGGGATTTTAGTGAAGGCCTTGGTTATGGTCTGGAGCTATAGAGCTCCCCAGGCTCTACCTGTTGACTCACAACCTTGGACAGTGAAGCAACGACTTGGCAAATGGGAAAAACAAAGATGCCACTTTTCAGAAACTCTCAGTCAATCTCTTCCCTCATTTTCTCTTTCAAACAGACCTTTGGGAAGCAATGGGTGTCAAGGCTTTCTTACCATTCAGCTGCCACTTGTTGATAACTTTCCACAAGTCAGCTCTGTGTCGCTTGGGTTCAACTTATATCAATATTTCCTAAGAAACAAATTCAACCTCGTCACTGAGCTGAACCAGGAGACTTACTTGGCAATGGTTAGCCTTAGATAGGTAGAAGAGAGCCAGGCAGAGCTTGTGTGAAATTTGCTCCTGATATTTGCTGGTTCTGTGGCCTTGGGGATGCTTCTTAACCTTCCTAATACTCAGTTTCCTCACTTGTAAATGGAGATATATCAAGTACAATACATGAAAATACAATATACTGGGTGGTGTAGGAAGGATCAAGTGAGATAATGGCTGGAGACATGGTAAACACTCAATGCATGGTAGGCATAATTCTTCTTAAGGATAAGGTTGCCACGCTGATGGTTGGAGCATTGTGAATTGTAGATGGGCTCTGGAGCCAGGGGCAGTTTCTAGGATCCTGCCCTCCTCACTGCAGTCTTGAGGCTTATTTACACCTAGACTTTCCTACTAGGCATCACTGTGCCTTCCTTCCTCCCAGGGGGAGAGCCCCCTCAGTTACATGGGTCATTTCTAGTTATCAGTATTATCCTACTCTTGAAAAAGAAGCATACTTTTAATTTATTTTTTATTGACGTATAGTTGAATTACAATGTTGTATTATTACTGCTATATAGCAACGTGACTCAGTTATACATATATACATGCTTTTTCATATTGTCCATTATGGTTTATCACAGGGTATTGAGTATAGGTCCCTGTGCCATACAGTAGGACCTTGTTTTTTATCCATTCTATATATATCAGTTTGCATCTGCTAATCTCAAACTCTCAATCCAACCCTCTCCCACTCCCCTCCCCCTTGGCAACCACCAGTCTATTTTCTACATCCTTAATGAAAAAGAAACACACTTTAAAACTGTTTGGGTGTCTATTGAATAGGTCAATATTTTCTTGGCACAACAGTGTAAAGCAATTATATTCCAATAAGGAGCTTAAAAAAATAAAAAAATTAAAACAAACAAACAAACAAGAGAACTTTAGGCTATCTAATTCCATAAAGTGGTCAGCAAAAATTTGATATGAAAAAGCATTTTTCCAAGGCGAGGTCAATGTTTTCCACAGGTTCTCAAAGGCAGCGGTGTCCCAGAAAATGCTGAGAGTCTTTATTCTTGAGGACATGTCCAGTTTCCGTTATGATAAAAGTGAATACAGTCCATTAAAAATCACACCTGTGGGGAGAACAGAACTCTAAGCAGATTGCGTTGTTTAGGTTCAGAGGCAGGGCATGAGGTAGGAGGAAGACTGTTGAATGGCCAAGGTGTGTGTGGTTGCCCTCTCTCATCCTTTAGGGTTACTGGACAGTCATTCTTTCAGTCAGGAACAGTTGAGGTCTACCATGTCTCAAATGCAGTTTATTCAATGGCGACTACCTAGGATGGCATGGACAGGGCAGGGAAAGAGGCAGTTATTTCATGGACTTTCGAGCTGGAAGGAAGCTTGGAAGTCACCTCGTCTAATACTCTCAAATGACACAAAGGAGGCTTGAAGGGGTAAAGAGACTTGTCCAGTGAATCAATGGGAAGCTAGGGCTGGGATCTGAGTCTCCTGATCTCCCCTTGACGCCTACCCTTCCTGAGCAAGACCCTGTGATTATTAGCTCCTGTTTTCACACAGATCATAAATAGTTGGATATGTGGGCAAATGCATAGAAGCTTTGAAGAAAACATAGGGAAACTATAGAGGTTCTGTGGTAACAGACTGCTGAAACCTTGATTTTATCATCATAATTGAAACTACTGGAATTTAGAATATGTTGCTTCTCCCATGATTGGACTTCCTAATCTTGTTTAAACGAGACCTAAAGCCATTTTTCCAACCATAAAAACAATTTGGGTGTATATAATACCTGGTAAATCCCCCCCAAAAAAATGAAAGAAAAAAATCATCCATAACCTCATAAATAAGGAGTTATATCATGAAATATTAACTTCTGGTTTTGTCTTTATGTGTTTCTCTCTTCCTAGTGTTCTCTCACTCCTGAAGGTTTGGGATCATATTGTATCAATTTCACTGTATCCTGCTTTTTTCATTTATCAATATCTGTCTTCCATGTCATTTGAAAATCTTCACAAAACATCACATTTAATGGTCACTGATATGCCACTGCATGGCTGTACCCTGATCCCAGATTAATTTAAACTTGACCTTGTGGCTGGACATGTATGTCCATGGATATTCTAAATAGTGCTGTGATGAACATCTCCACACATAAATCTTTATTCATACCTCTTATTACTTCCTTGGGGTAGATAACTGGAAGTTGAGCTACTCGGGCAAGAGGCATGACCTTTTCCAAATCCCTTGATACCTACTGTCAAATTGAGAGGCATTTTTTTTTATAAATAAATAAATAGATACATTTATTAAAAAAAAAGTACAGTACACAGTCAAACTCATAGACACAGAAAATCAAATAGTAGTTCCCACGGCCTGGGGTCATGAAAATGGGAAGTTATTGTTCAATGGATACAGAGTTTCAATACAGGGAGATGAAAATGTTCTGGAGATGAACAGTGGTCATGGTTGCACAACAATGTGAACATACTTAATACTACAGAATTGTTTACTTGAAAATGGTTAAGAGGGTAAATTTTACATTATGAACATTTTACTGCAATTTTTAAAAATGAGCAAAGGATATGAGCTGGCAGTTCACAGAAGACAAAATAAGTGAGACCAGTAAACTCACAAAAAGAAAGAAAAAAAGGTGAATGAAGTAGAACTACGAGTACTGAAATGGCCATTTCTCTAACGCATACTACGTTATTTGGTCATGAAAAAACAAACAAAACAATATATCATTTCTTTGGGTACTCAGAAACATAGTTAAACCTTCCATGGTCTGGAAGGTTACACCTATCTTTTCCTTTTGGGAAGGATGGAGAGGAGCAGCACTTGGTAGTGATGGAGAGAACTCCAGCCTTATCTGTAACTCTTTAATTTTCTAACAGGAAGAATTTACTCATGCATTACTTATATAATTAAAAATTATTGGGCTTCCCTGGTGGCGCAGTGGTTAAGAATCCGCCTGCCAATTCAGGAGTCATGGGTTTGATCCCTGGTCCAGGAAGATCCCATATGCCGTGGAGCAACTAAGCCCGTGCACAACTACTGAGCCTGTGCTCTAGAGCCACGAGCCACAACTATTGAGCCCATGTACCACAACTATTGAGCCTGTGTGCCACAGCTACTGAAGCCTGCAGGCCTAAAGCCTGTGCTCCACAACAGGGAAGCCACCATAATGAGAAGCCTGCACACCGCAATGAAGAGTAGCCCCCGCTGGCCACAACTAGAGAAGCCTGCGTGCAGTAATGAAGACCCAATGCAGCCAATAAATAAATAAAGTTATTTCTAAAAGCCAAAATATAAGACACTGAGAAGCAGAAGCAGAGAAGGAAGGATATAGTGGTAGGACAACACCTAACCCTACGTTATGACACCTACGCGGACATGTTGGTTCTTCAGACAGTCTTTGGGATGGTATATTTCTTTTTTCAACAGGGCAGTAAAAGAAATTTTCAAGTTGTCTCTGACACAGAAGAGCAGAACTTGCTTTGCATAAAGGTTTCTATGTCAAGCTGACATCATACCTCAGGGAACCAATATTTAG
This sequence comes from Hippopotamus amphibius kiboko, assembly GCF_030028045.1. NCBI lineage: Eukaryota > Metazoa > Chordata > Mammalia > Artiodactyla > Hippopotamidae > Hippopotamus > Hippopotamus amphibius. The sequence continues at coordinate 91,796,979 of NC_080192.1, forward strand.
CTGAGTGTTTTTAAAATCCTTTTTTTTTTCTGACTACAGGAGTAATAGATGCTTATTATTGAAAGTTTTGGTAGTTTTTTTGTTTGTTTTTTTCATGTTTTTAAACTGTCACCTGCACCATACCAAAATAGCCACGGCTAACATTTTGGCCGTTTCCTGTCCAGCCTTTATCTGTGGAAAGTTTTGCTTTGGCTGAAGTAAAATTATACCATATTTTGTATCTGGTGATGGCCAATGCCCTCTCCCAAATTAACAACAAAACAAAAACACTTCATAAAGATGATTCTTAAAGGCTATGTAACGTTCCATTGATTTCTTAATCATTCTACTGCTGGATAACCATATTCTTTCCTTTTTTCTCCCCATTACAGCTAGGTGTTGGAGATCTGCACAAACAGTCGGCCACCCACACCCACTGGTTTCGCATCCTCGGACTCAACCGACTGAGGATCAAAAATCCTCAGGATGGGAATTCCCTGGTGGTCCAGTGGTTAGGGCTCCAAGCTTCCACTGCCAGGGGCCCGGGTTCAATCCCTAGTCGGGGAATTAAGATCCCATAAGCTTTCAGGAGGTGCAGCAGTGTCAAGGATAAGTACTGGTGTTGGGGTGGCTCCTTCTGATCCCTGGTGTACTGGGTGGTGAACTCTTCCAGCCACTTGATGAAGGTGGGGCAAGCAGACAGACCTTGCAGCAGGTAGTTCATGAAGCAGGTGTTCCCCAGGTTGACAAGGCCAGGCACAAGCCCTGACGGCCGCCCCAGGCCGCAGGAAGCGCTGGATGGCCCTGTCCGCCGCGGTCATCGCCGCCTCCGCCTGGGGACTCAGCATCGCGGCTGCGCGGGAGGCCCGCTGCCGCCCCCCGAGAGGCATTTTTAATGTGAAAGAAAGGTCAATGGAAAAGGCTCTCCTTAAACTTCTTTTATGGGGCCAATTTATTGAACTTGCTGACCCAAACCAGATTTATTTTATAACTTTAACACATCCAAAAACCTGATAATTACTAAAAAGAATCCTATATCTATGCAAGATGCTCTATGAGGTCATTTCCTGTTTATTCAAAAAGTAATTATTAGGCACTTTCTGTGTGCTGAATTCTGAGGGTAGTTGAGGATAAACAGACAATGGGGGAAAGTAATCCCCTAGTTGATGATGTGTTTGATGCTAATGCTGAGTGGGAACTTTGGCTTCCAGGCATCAGCTACAGCACGAGTGAGGGTTCAGAGGCTGCAATGTTGAATTATTGTATTTATTTACACAGTTTAATTCTTTGAGTATTTCCCCATTTTTTTCTGATCTTCCCTTAATTTTGAAGAAGTTCTGTAACTCTTCTTCCTTCTACATGATTTTCCCTGCTGAAGGTCTGCTTGCTGGGTACAGTATGGAAATATTTAGTTTAGTAAGAGGTATTTTTTTTAAAGTATCATTGACCTTGTTTTCCAGGAAGAAAAGCTATTTAATTTTAGTCATGTCACCATCTGCTTTTACCAAGAGCACAGAAGTTCTAGAATGGAGAACGTTATACTACTGGGTACAATACTTGGGTCTCTTGCATTCATTTTGTTCCCTACAGTAAGTCAGGAAGCACCCTGTAAATAGTCCTTTCCTCCTCCTATGCACCCTATTGTCCCTTCCCACATCCCTTCTCTTCCCACCTAATGGCACATCTGTGACTTGGATGGAAAGGAGGAAATTATCCACATAAACATGACAGCTATAAATGTAGCGATAGAAAATATCTATAACATGATAATGGATGAACAATATTTATTTTTTTGGATAACACTAGCCACAATCAACATTTAATAAGGCTTATGTCTTTATACTGGTGTTATCTGAGGCTAAGAATCCCAAGGACAAAACAAAGACCAACCTGGACCACCATTTTCAGAAATAATTGAACCCACTTAGCACAGAAGCTCAGGGCGATGTTGTGGCAAGTGGTGTTCAGATGAAATCAACCTCCTTCCTGGAGGTTAGGCATCTAGTCCAGGCTGTAAAACCAACAGTCTGTTGGAGAGAGGCACAAGCTTTTATTTTTTATTATTATTTTTTTAGTTTTGCTTATCTGAGAAGAAAGAAAGCATGTTCTTTAATGTCTCTCTCTGTGGATCCTTTTGCTAGAGTCCCAGTTTCACTAAATATTTAGCATGCTTTTGCTCTAAAAGCAGAAACTTGTTTGAATAAGGGCTAATTTTTCAACACGTAGACAAATATTTGAATAACTGGTGGAAATAATAAATTACCAGCATAAAGTGATTTCATTGCTCTTAAAAGCCAAAAAGCACTCTTGGGAATATCACGGAAATGACTCCATTTTCCTCTCTCTCCTGTGGTAGCCATTTGATCTTACTCTTGAGTGGACTGGGGTGCAAGTTGCTTTTTAATAAGTGAACACCCACATATTTTCTCTGGGAGAACAAGTGAAGGAGCAGGTACTGGGGGAAAATGAGCGGGCTCTAAAGGCAATGATCATGTCCTTGATGCTCTGCTTAGCTTTTTAGTTCTTGTCTGCAAACAAAACTTGCTTATAGGAATTGCCTTGAAAGACTATGTTGTTCTTTCCGAAGAGTTTAATGAGTGCTCATTATTTAGACCATTTGTACTTTCCTGTTTCTCAGATTCCAACTGCGTAATCCAATTATGGTGTGTGGGTCTGGTTGGAAAACAATCTGACCAGGGAATTCAGATTTTGAGTCACGTCGGTTTTGGGGAGAGACAACAATGGCTGGATCCAGGATGGTGTTCAGAGTGGGACCTCTGGGGTCAGGCTGTTCGATTTCATCTTGGTCTAGCCCATACCACCTTTGGATTCCCGGATAGTGATTTCACCACTCTTTGCTTAAATTCTCTGGGTCTCCTCGGCTTCATAGGGTAACAGAGGGGATTAAATAAGATAATGCATGTGACGTGTTTGGCATCTAGCAATGTCTTAATATGTGTTAACAGATACAATCACACTGAAGAAACAAAAAATGATAATTTTCTTGTTTCAGGATTGGTAGAATAACACTCATAGGTGGAACCACGCATTTGCAATCCAGGTGTGGCTTTTTCTCTAACCTCACACACGTGCAAACCACTCCTTACACACATGACTGAGTTTTCTTTCTCTGATGCACAGAACTTTTCACCATGACGCCTCCAGAGTAGGTTAAGAAGTTTATATTCTCTTTTAAGATGTTTTCCTTTTATCTGCCCAGTGATAATCGTTTCCTGTACTCGATCTGTGACATCATATTAAAAATATGTTAGTGCCTAGTCCTTCTGGCTTCAAGCCAACATCGCTGGCCTGGAGTTTCTGAAATCAAAACATGGATTTTTACAAAAGCATACTGAAAGTTGGACATGAGTTGTGCTAAATACACTAAATAAACCTGGGTGTCCTAAAACACTCACCATCCCTCTGAAGATCTTCCTTCACTCAGGGTAAGGCCCAAGTTCTCTTGGATTTTCTAGCATTCGTCCTTTTTTGAGTGGCATTTAAACCTGTCTTTCCAAACCTATCATGTTTTTTCACTGGGAGTCTCTGGACCTTATCTACCATTGAGTTGGGTTTTTTGTTTGTTTTCTTTTGTTTTTTTTGAAAGACTGTCTTTGGATTTCATTAGGTTCCCAAAGTGGTCTTTGACCTAAAAAAAGGTTCAAAATCTTTGTTTTACTGGAAAATTCTCTTTAGTCTTCCCATACTGGCATGCCCACTGTGGTCTGCAGAAACATGCTGGTCTCTAACCTGGGATCTTTTCTCACAATATTTAACATTTCCCTCTACCTGAAATGCCCTTTCTTCCTGCTACACTTGTGTTTTACATCATGTTTTGTTCTGTTACTGCCTCCACAATTTGTGATTTATTCTCAGATCATCGGAATAATGATCTCTCTAATATTTCTCTTTAAATCAACTCTCTTATTTACTTAAATATATTTTAAAGGAGAACTAGTGGATGGATAATAAAAAGAGAGGAGTATGCGTGTTGGAGAAGACTGTGGCCTCAGAAAAAAATATTTCCATCACAGCAGAAATATAAGCCAAATACTGGCGATATCAGAGCAGGGGAGAGAGAAGTGGGTCTGGGTGGGTAATCCCGCTCCCAGGGGCTGAGAACAAGAGCCATCTGGAGAACAGTGGAAACCGGGAATGGGCAGCTAGAATCTCTATTTCTGGTTGCCCTGTGGAAAAGGAGCATGTGGGAGAGAAAATGGGCACAGGGTGAGAGTGGGAAGGAGTCAGAGCTGGGGTATAGAGTTTCTGATGGATGCTGGGTTTGGGATGAAAAATGGTGCAATGGGCGAGGCTGTAGAGGACAAAGGCACTTTGGAAACAGAAAAGGATGGAGACTGAAGAGGGGTAAATGGGGGATGAATGAGAGTTCAGCTTACGGGGGCTGCATTTCCTAGAAGAGAGTGTGGAGAGGGAGGGCAGGAGGTCCCAAAAGGGGGGCTTGAGGGACTGGGAGAGAGACTCCAAAATTGATAGAGGCAGTGTATGTGTGTGTGTGTGTGTGTGTCTCATGGAGGGGAAGCTGTGAAGAGTGATAAACAGAGACCATTTTTGTAATCTGGCAAACGACTACCTTAATGGTCTGCTCTAAAGTCTGGCACAGAAATCTGAAATGCCAATCCCAACAATGGCAGAAAGAGATAAACACACTACAAACCGTGCTTGAAAGTGCCACTGAGTGGGTCAGATAGTGAAGAGGTACTTGAGCTGCTCTGGTAGTCTCTAGCAGTCTAGGGCCGAGGTCCTCAAGTCATTGGGTGTACGGGAATCCCCAGGAGGTCTTCTACAACAAAGATTCTGAGTCAGCAGGTCCAGGGTGGGGCCCAGAAATTTGCATGTCTAACAAGACCCCCAAGTGATGTTAGTGCTGCTGGTTGGGGACCACACTTTGAGAATCACTTGGCCAAGAAAACCGTTCCATGCCTTTTAAAGATTGATCCAAGTGCTCTTAAGTTTCTTTTGAGCCGTAAATCACTGGGATAGAAAATGAAATAAGTGAACATGCTCTTTTAACTCTGAACATACAGGTGAATATAAAACATTTGAAATGTGTCATGGAAACATTTCAAATTGCGATTGATTTGTATCAAAGTAATAGTTCAATAAAGAAAAGAGTCATGTTTTCAGACTCCTCCCCCCCCACCGCCCCACCTTGGTTTTCTGCTTTAATGTGGATTCTTAGGTTTGCTTTCCTATGATAAGCTATTATTTCAGATTTAGTTGATGGGGGTCCTCTATGGCATGAGGAGAGAAGAGCCAGGAAGATTTTCTTTCCCAGTCTTGGAAAGGCGGGACGGCCAGTGGTGAAGGAGGCGTTTTTCTGTTTCAGAGCTAGGGTGCTCTTCTGCCCTGGTGGCCCTACCATGGAGTATCTTCCCTCTGCAGCCTCCAGCCTCAAGGCCCTCTGCCCACCATGGTGGCTCCTTTCCCCTGGTTTCCGTCTGAGCTTAGAGTGCTGGGAGGACACTTTTGGAAAGGGAAGGGCACACTTCCAGTGCTCAGAAACACCCAGATTTGACGGTGTCAGGAACCACTACATCTCCTTGAGCTTTTCTCATGATAAATCCATACAATGCACACACCGTGATAGATGCTGGCAGGGTAAACAAAATGCTTTTAAGTATTAGCATCAGTTTCACATTTTTCCTTGTTCAGACGGGACAGAGTTGTCCTTGTTCTTGATAAAGGATTCCAGGAATTGAGGCAATGATTAAGAGAGCTGTTCAATCACGGAAAGGAAACAGTCCAATCAGTAACTAATAAAAATAAGCAACAAAAAGGATGATGGATATTGCATTCTTAGCACTCCTAGTTTTCAGCCATCAGTGACTTGTGGATGTTGGTTGCTGTAGCTGCCCATATTTGATGATTTTTTCAGTAGAAAAGGTAAAAAAAGAGATAAATATGGCAAATCAGAATCACGGACTGAGTGCTCAGGTGTAGAACTGCCAGATGGAATACATGATGCCCAGCACATTTGAATTTCAGATTGAAAATGAATAATTTGCTATATAGGACATACCCACTTCTGAAATTCAAATTTAGTTGGATATCTTGTATTTTGTTGACTGAATCTGGCAACTCTACTCAAGGGAAACTTTTCTGTTTGGAGAGAAGGCTCAATGTTACTGAGTTATCACTTGTCCTGCCTCATGCCATCCGGAATGTTGAGATTCTCTTTAAGTAGAAAGATACAAATTCACAAGTGTTACTTATGAATTCATGTTGGTCTTAAGAATTTAAATTTGTGATCTTAGAAAAGGAAAAAATAAAATCAAGGCTGGTATTGACAGAAAAGTGACTCTTTCTGCCCTTTCTAAGGCAGTCAGCTGATGTTGTCAGTTGGACATAAACTGTAACAGTGAATAACAGATGGGCCACCTTTGAGTTATCTGTGCTGCATTCAACACCTCTTTGAACAATAATTATAATCTGTTGGGAGGAAATATCAATTTAAAGGTCAAGTGCTTTCATAAAAAAGGTGATTATTCAGTATCTCCTACTTTGAACCAAAGCACACACCAGGATTCATTGTATCACTATCTTTTGTACAGCACATATATGCTGAAAAATGGATCACATAATTATATGATTATCTGTCTTCAGGGAGCCTATGTGAACATGAATGGGAGCTGTCAAGAGAGGTACATTGCTTTACTTGTGATTCTTAATCTATATCTACAGTCATTATGTTACAAGTTGACTTTTAAAACAAATATCTAAAATATAAATTACTTTTACAATGCCAAGTGGGCATTTAGGTGTAAAAAAATCTCCTTGAGCTGAAAAATGGACACGTTGCCTGTGTGGGACTCCAGGCTAACATCCTTTCATTTTCCTTCCTCTGATTTTAAGTGATCAGTCAGTCTAGAAGGAGGATAGGAGAAGACCCCACCTCCTAATTAACCAAGGGGAAAGGGGTGGAAAGGCCATGCAGTTAATCTTTGTAATTGAATCGCCAATTACAATAATAGAAAGGAAGACCACTTAGTGAATCAGAATTCTGGGAAAATCTCATGGAGATTCCAGGCATCATGAGAGCCAAAAGATTGGAGAAGTTGAGCATATGCAGCCAAACTCCATTAATCTCCCTGGGTGTGTTTTCCTTAGTCCTCTGGGGTTCATTTTGGAGAGGGGGTTTTGGAGACAGTAATGCTGGCGGAAGCTAAAACCAGCAGGGAACCTGGGTTCAGCTGCAGCAACACAGGAGGCAGATGGTTAAGGTCTTTCTTCTGAAGATGCAACTAGGTGCAAGTAATTCCAAATGACACCCTTGGCAAACTAGACCAATGGCCTCCCAATCTTTGAGCTAGTTAAGCCTTAATTCTGTATTTTCTGACAAGCAAATATGTAGTTGCAAGGGACAGAAAAAGAGGAACAAAACACTGAACAGCTTTGTGGAGGTTACATTATGTCTCCTGACTAAAGGATGCCAACGCGGTGCTCAGTACTGAAGTTCACTGCGTTTGCTTCCAAGGGCATCTAATGACTTTAACCTCAAGTTCAGAGTCAGTTCTTAACAGGTAACACCAATTTCCATCTCGTTCTTTTTGATGGAAAGAAAATTACATATCCCTGTGTTCCTATATGTCAAATGAATCAATTCCTTATCTCCATGAACTTATTTACAAATGCAACATTTTTGGAGAAGGAAAATTTGGCAAGAAGCAGGAAAGTCTCCTTACAGAGCTGAGACTATTTTTATGATCCAGGGATGAGTACCAGAGACACTAGAATAATTCATTCTGTGAAGACTGCCAAAAAATACCTTGTTTCGAAATCCCCATGCCCGTGATGACATCATGCCAGGTGAGACATCCACCTTTGGAAACAATACATAGACATTTGTTCTTCTTGAATCCTGCTGCCTGGTTTCAAAGGGCTTTTTCTTTTTTTTCCTTTCCTGGCTCCGCGTGGCTGCAACACATGGTAAATCTTTAACTTCAAGTGTCCTTCTGTGGTGACCAACTAAAATATTAGCAAAATAAATGTTTTATGGGAAAATGTTGGCAGGAGCCCCAACAGAAACAGGTGGTATTGGGTTATTTCAATATAATGTAATGATACAGCCAGGTTTCCATCTGGACAGCATGTGGTTGGGTCTGTTCAGAGAGTATCAAAGAGAGTGAGTATGCATTGGGGAGAGCCAGCCGTGCACAAGTGTGCAGCTAGATGGCTACTTTACAAAATAATAGTCTGGGTTTCGGGTCCTCTGGGTTAAATATTTTTACTGTCAAAATCTGAATTTCTTCATAAAATATTAAAGGCGAAGCAAACCTCTGACATGCAATCCAGAGCTGTGTAATTATAAGGCAGTTCCTGGAAACCAAATAGAGCATGCATTAAAGCCGGGCGTTTATTATCAAGGAGTTCATTACCCTTGGAAGTGAAGACATGTTTGAGAGAGAGCCTCGGAACAGAGAAGCTTTTTAGCAAGGCTTCCTAGGTTATGAAAATGAGCCTCAGCCTTGTTGGTAAGAATACAATGAGAAAATAAAGGGAGAATGGGATTAGTTGCCTGTAAGGGCCTGATTATGATCCAAAGCTAAAGAGATGTATCCTTAATTTATCACCAGGGAAGAGTCTTTCTCCCTCTTCCATAACATTCCTGCTTCAGGCACTACAAAACACATGGAATTAGGAACACTTGGAACATTTGGTTTTGCACTCAGTTCTCCTCACTGTATATTCATGCTAAACTTGGTAATAAACTCTTGGCTCAATAACTCCCTCTATGTATCCCAGAGAGAGGCATCAAATTATGGCTATGGGCAGAGGTAGATCCTCTTCAGAGGCAGAGAGACCTCACTCCCTGGCTCTCTCAACTCGAGCCAGAGGAAAAAGACGGGAATATGCACAGAGGGAGTAAGCAATTTGGAAGTGGTTTGCAATCTCCTTGAGGCGGACGGCAGGACTCAGGAAGTCATGGGCACCATCTGCCAAAATGAAGGAGCCACTTGGACCCGAGGGTACTTGGCCAGGAAGACCTGGCTTCTAGAGAATACTCTGTAGCCGTTAATTGAGAGTGTGGTAGACACAGAGACATTGAAAGCAAAGGCAATCAAAGGCTGCTGGATAAAAGTGATGAAGCGGGGAAGGCTCCGAAAGAAGAGATAATGAAGTCAAGCACTTAATTATAATGCCTTCATGCCACTGGTACCCAGAGGGGGAATGCATTCAGGAGACTCTTGCCTGTTACTCGGAGAGTGGGCTGTTCTACATTATCTGCTGTATTTTCTAGGTTAGCAGAGAGAAACAGAAGAGATGGTGTGATGATAGGCCTGGAAGTCACCAAGTCTGATTCTTTCACTGCTACTCCTGCGGGGATGAACTGAGGCTAAGGAGAGAATGGAACTAGAGGATAAGGCAAGCTATGTACCCTGGACCCTGGGTTACTTGGGAAAATGATGTTCTCCACCTGGAGCAGACCTGATATGACATGATAAAGACCTATCTCAGTTCTTCTTTCCAAAATGCGTTGGGACCTTATTGTATGCACCATAGCACTTTGGCTCCTGTGGGGTTCTAGAAGGTGGTGGCAAACGCAGCCTCCTTCTTTATGATCTAATGGGGAGAGTGCACGCCCAGGATGGGAACTGGAATTTGAGCCACCCTAGGGCAGAGGTTCTGTCTTCATTTTATGCTTCATCATATGGCATTTAGTAGATGCTAAAATAAATGCTAAACTGAACTAGACCAGAAGACCAGTCATGGGGTTTGACAGGTATTTGTATGGCTTAGAAATATCTTTTGACCGCTTTGGTGGGTCTCAGTTCCTTTTGTGTGGACTGCAGAGTCAGATGGTTGGACCAATCTCCCTTCCAGATCTCAAACCCTAGGACCTTAACTCAGAGAATACATACAGAAGTGCCAATGACTATAGGTAACAGTGCCTACTGTTCACGAGCATCTTCATGTTAGGGGATTTAATCCTCACTGTAAATCTGTGAGGTTAGAGCTTTAGCTCCATCTTTTATAGATGGGCAAACTCATTCTCTTGTCCAAGTTCACACAGCAGGTGAGTGTTGGAACTGGGATTCTCCAAACTCAGCTATGTCTAACTCCAAATACTGAGTTCTTTCCACCATACATCAAGCTGCCTCCCACCTCCATGCTAAGGAAATATCAGAATGAATGTAATGATTTAAGAGAGAGGGGAGGAACTTCATTACCAAGATCTGATTTATGCCTCAGATTTAACTGCTTGGCTCTTTACCAGGTAGGGGTTTTTTAGTCTTTAGAAATCATCCGAGGTTGGGACTGTTGGCTGAATTATTTGCACAATGATTGAAAACTCTCTGAGTATCTTACCCCAGAGTTCTCTCCGCCACTTCCCTTTTCTCCTGGATTCTAAACTATCCAGCTCTCCAAGTGTAATGACATGAGTTGTTCCTTAAGGAAAAGTGTGTCCTTTAGGCCATGGAGTGAAGCAGGTGGTCTGCTCCAAGTTAGGGAGAAGAGGAGTTGGAGTAGAGCCTGTGTTTTGCAAGTGGGGAGGACAGCGGTGTTGAGCTGTGGTTGGGGATCCTGCCTGCTCTGCTGTTGGCCTATGGTGGCTTATACTGACAGGCAGGAGGAGCAAGGGAGGCCAGGAGCTTTGTGGACAAATGCAGCGACTCTGTTGCCCCTGAATTGTCACTGAGCTCTACATGGCATGGTTGAAGTGAGGAAGGCTGCTTCAGGCCATTGGGGAAATTGTCCAAACTATTCTTCAATGTTGTGGTGACAGCGAATCAGATGCAGTTGTAGAATTTGGGTGGTCATTCTGAGATCTTGTTGAAAATGTTGCTACTGCCTAATATTTATTGAGCACTTACTATGTGCAAGGTCCTGTGCTAAGTGCTTTGCAATTGAGAAAATTGAAGTTTGAAAAGGTTGGGGAACTGGTCTGAGGTCTTAGGGGTAGGAGGGATGAATTCAGATCAGGTGCGTCTGATCCCAAAACCCAAGCTCTTAATCATTATGCTAAAATTAAAGCCCCAATGTAGTGTTGTATAAATAAAGTGGTGAATGTGTGTCTATCAGTGGAGAGTTGGGGCTCGTGGATAACCACTTAGAATGGATCAGAAGGGCCTTTCCTCTCATTATGGCAAAATGCATTTCAGATGGATTTAATGCGTAGCAAGCCAATAAATGTAACGGGAGAAAAACATGGTGAATATAATAAATGATGATATGAGGCAGAGGAAAATGTTATAAAAATAATTTTTTTGACAATAATTTTTAAAAAAGATAAAAAGGATAGTCTTGGTCACAAAAACCCTCCAACATATCTATATATGAAAACTGTGAGGAAAGTTAAAAGACAAGCAACTGGGAAAAACACACACATATTCTTTATGCCAGCTAAAAGGTGCATATTCTTACCAAACTGATGTGTACCACAGTCTTACCAAATAAAAAGACAAATACACTAATAGAAAAATGAGTAAAGATCACAAATAAGTAATTCACAAAGAAGAATGGACAATGTACAAATGAATAGTGAGAGTTCAGCCTCACTAGCAAGAAAAAATTAAACTTTAATTGGTATGCCTTTAAAAAAATTGTCACAGAGAGAGAAAAAATAATAAAGCTTGTGAAGACCTAGGGAGATTGGCTCTGCTTTGGGACGTTTTCCTATATTAATGGTGGAGTGTGACTGGTACAATTTATCTATAGGGCACTTTGACAATATGTATCAATGTTTTAAATTTGTTCACATCCTTCATCCCAATCATTCTACATCTAGCAGTTTGTCCTGGAAAAAGTCATACTGAATGTGAGCAATGACTTCTAAGGACAGGCATTGAAGTAATGTTTCTAATGGTAAAAAAATTAGAAATAATCTGAATATTCAATAAGAGAAGATGGGTTAAAGTAAATTTTTAAACTTTCATCTGATGGGTAAGAAATATGATAGAATATTATCCAGTTGCTCAAAATAACTTTGTAGAAGAATATTTAATGCCACAGAAAAAAGTTCAGTATGTATTCCTTGGGGGAAAATGGGCTGCCGAGCGGCATACATTAAAAAAAAATTACACATTTATACCTTTTCTAAAATGACTAGAAAAAGAGATAGTAAATGTTAATAGGGTCTATCTCTCTGATCAAGGATATATATATGTGTGTGTGTGTATATATATATATAATCTTTGGTATGTTTTCTTATAATTTTCAAATACTTTATATATTTTTTATCTACAATAAAATAGTATTAAAAAGCTTGTTTTAGATATAATTTACTAAGACATGGTGTGGTTGTGTGTGGGGGAGGGCTGAGGCTCACGTGTTAAAGAATTCATCCTCTGAAATATTGCTGTCATTTCTGAGCATATTATGATAGTTTTGGGAAATCTAATATGTTCTAAGGAGCACAAAGATGCACACAGAGGAAATTCTGCTTTGCGATTTCCAGATATAGACAGGGAGCTACTAACTTATGGAGCACATGAATGTAAAAAAACTGGACAAGATGTTAACTTGGTGGAAGTGGATCCACCCCTAGAAGCGGATCCACCCCTAGAAGCAAGGTGGCCCAGACTCTCTCCATGCCTTCCAGTGCATATTAGACTGAGATCTGGCTTCTCGTATATTCACATTTTCAGATTCTAAGTCCCCCTCCATCTATTTAATCACATTGAGGAAATTTAGGACTAGAGTTGGGTAATTAATATTTGTGTGTGTGTGTGTGTGTGTGTGTGTGAATGTACATGAGGAGGCGGGCATTGTAAGCTTTTTATTTGCTACTTTTGAGCTAAAGGCTATTGTTTTTGTTAGTTAAGGCTCTAATTTGGGTTGAATTTATCAGCTCTGCTGATCACTTTTTCAGAGGAGTTTAATTAACTACTTAATGAAGAAATCTACTTTGCTGTGCAAATTCATGCCTCATTAAATCCCAGCCAGAGACTGTGGAAGGCGGGACTGGGATCTTCTTACTAGTGGTCTACTGGTCCCACTAATCACCTTTTGGTCGTCTAGAGCTAGGGAGTGGAATTCTGGAGAACTGACCCCTAGATTCAGAACCTGGAGCTTTTGGAGTGTGCTCTAGATGTCAAACAGAATGTTTACCTTGGTTGGGGAAAGAATTAGTATCTGGCTTGTAGTTCATTTAATACAGTCTTATGGTTGGAGAATTCAAAGCAGCTAATGGTCTCCTTTGCCTCTTTCTTCAACCAAGTGTTTTTCTGTCAGTGTCTTTATTTTGTGTTTGTATTCCTTTGCACTTTTCTCTACTATATATTGTCTGTGTTCAGATGAACCATTTTCTTTAACCAAATAAATGTATCTTAAATTTTATGTCTCTTTTCCTAGATATGAACAGTTTGACCCAGTTCTTGCATTTGCTCAGATTAAAAAAGTTGTTTTTATCATCTTAAAAAGAGTTTAAATAACACCAGGACAGACATGGGGGACCAGCCTGTTTGCCCTGTTGAAGGTTGTTGAACAATCAATTTCCACATATTGTATCAGTCCATCCATGTTCTATCCATGGATTATACTGTTGATATAACATCCCATATCAGCAATATAAGATAAACAAATTTAAGACAACATGTAAATGTTTATGGACCAGTATTGAATGTCTCATTAAAGTTCAGATGGATTCTGTCTTTTTTTTTCTCTTTCTACTTTAGCTACCTAAAGTGTGATATGGTGAAGGAAACTAACTAATATTTGGATTTCTTTGGATTTGTATTTTTCCAGTGCTGAATAGTTATTTTTTTCAAGTTGCCTCTTTATGGGAACGAGAATGGGGCAGTATATTCAATTTGGCCGCCAAGACCAGGTGCCCCACACCAAGTGGTCGTAGAGTGGTATGGAAGCTCTTTGCTCTGGCTTGAAAACTGCAAGCCACTTCTGCTAGATAAATCAATGTGCGGTGACCTCAAATCAAATGCCTTCATTTCAAAGTGACTGGCCTTTGCTTTAGATCTATCAGGAGGAGAGAAAGTCTAGAGGATTGGAGAAAATCCAAACCAGTTAATCAGCCCTTAATGTTTTCAAGAACGTTTTATTTTGCTTCAGTGTCTAGTGGAGAGTTTCAGGCTGCCTTCATGAGGGATGAAAAGCAGAGCTGGTGACTGTTGACTTCATAAGCTTCAGAACGTGGAGCCAATTAAGCTAGAGATCTTGAGGAAGGTGTGCCTTTGGGGTATTTATGACAAGTCTAGAGTACTATGAAATTAAATAAATCCTTTTCTTTGGAAGAAACATCCACATTTCCAGCCATCTATGAGAAACATACTGGTTTATTAAGAACTTCGGGTTGGAAAATGCTCAGCTCTTTGCCTTCCAGTGTGGATCTGGAACACTGTTCTTTCAGTGTCCTTTGTGAGTGAGGAAAGTCTGTTTGGGATATGCACAAAAATACAAAAATGAATTGTGTTTGGCTATTAATAACATAGATCAGAAACAACAGTAGCTTATATAAGTTATGAGTTTTTTCTCTCTTATGTAATAGATGAAGAGACAAGCAGTCTAGGCTAACAGGGTGACCCTATGGTGTCATCAGGGTCCCAGGTTCTTTCCATCTTCCTGTTCCTCTATCCTTAGCAGATGGCTTTTGTCTGCAGGGCTGCCTCATGGCCCAAGATGGCTGCCAGGTTGTGGTCATCATCCCTTCCATGCCTAGGAGGGGAGTGAAGGGCAAAAGGAGGAGATGCCAGCTGTATGTCCCTCCGTCAAGGAGGTTTTCTGGGAATCCCCTTCAGCTGCATCCATTTGCATATCATTGGCCACTCCCATTTGCAAGGACATCTTTTAGCCTAAGATCTGCAGCTGTATTCTTTCTCTAAGGAAGAAGGAAGAAAGTACATTAACCGTACTTGGGCCACCGTCTGTGGGCCACAGCAGGAGTTCCTGAGCAAGACTGTGTGAGGCATTTTCTACACAAGCCTGCACACTCCCAGTTCTGATCCCAAAGGCTTTAGCGCCCTTTATGCGTACATTCAGAGCCTCCCAGCATCCTGTGTTTGTAGACAAAGAAAGGAACGGGTTCATGTATAATATAGATAGACCTCAGAGAGGTTCACTAATTTGCTGTGGGATACACAGCAATCTAAAGAGATGGATAAATTGGACCTGGATGCTGGAAGTTGACATCAAAAGCAAGAGTGTAAAAGCACAATTTGAAATATTGTCACTGGTGTCACCGGTTCACCAAGGACAACAGGATGTGGACAAGATTAAGTCTCAGTTTCCAATTTATCCCCAGCAGACGAATTCCCATAGTAATAGCCACCTTATTCTGTGCACTTAATATGGGCCAGGTGTTATTCATCCATTATGTCTACTCCTCATATGACCCTGCACGCGAGGCACTAAGATCCCAATTTTTCAGCTGGAGAAACAGGAAGTCAGAGGGGTTAGATCACTTACTCAAGTCACACAGTAAGAGCTGGAGTAGAGATTCGGACCTGTATCTCCGACAACAAATCTGTGTTCCTCTCCTCTGTTGCATGCCGGTGATTGGATGCTGGATTAGGAAGGACATTGAGATCCTACAGAAAAAGACTGGATGGGCTTGTTCTCATGATGGGAAGCGGTACTTAGGATGGTGTGAAGTTTCCCTGCTTCTGCTCCATGGCAACTGTTCACTCACCATTCTGCATGCATCCCAGGCCCCCCCACGGGGTGCTCAGAGCAGCGGGCTCCTGGGCCCTTCTTTTCCTCATCGGGTCGTATTGCATGCCACCCTCCTCCCCGTGTGCCACTCTGGAGAGGGGAAAGGCATCATCAAAGCAATCAGTATATTCTCATATTTTTTCTTGATGTAAAAAGATGAAGTCATGGCATATGGTCAGATTGCCAGCACTGTTAATAATAAACCTCACATAATTAAGCACTGATTTATTCCTTTATATAAGTGAAACAAATTGCTTTAACTGCCTTTGCTCAAGACCATCCAGTCAGATGGATTATGTATAGGAAGTTGAAACAAAAATTATGGGAGCTCATATTTCACTGTGGTGGAGGTTTATTGGAGGTACAATTAGAACCCTAACTAAATGTGTCCTGTGTTCCCTTTGATGGAGAGATCAGATATTAATTGGGGGATATGACTAATTCTCAACACAGCTGCTCTCCTTGCTCTAATATTCCCTCTTTCAGTTCGAAACCTGGAAACATGTTTAAAAAATTGATCAGAGCTTATAATAGCAATAATCACCTTGAAATTGGTTGTTACTCCAGTTAATGAACTGAGTAGGAGAGCATAAGCCTCCCTCTGTGTCCCTCAGGCCTTTAACTAGCAAGCTAGTTGTTAACCACTGGGTTTGTTAAAAAAGAAAAATGTCTTGAGGGGACTGAACTGGGAATGAGTAGGGGGCTGAGTGTTCTCAGTCTGAGAATCCTTTGACAGCTCTGATCATCTCCAGCAGCTACACCCCTTTCCCACCAGAACCAGGGCTGTGGTGACCTGTGGAGATGGCATCTCTTCCTCCAGGGCCCAGGGCCTGGCTGCCCAAAGAGTGGTCCAGAAGCTTATTAGAAACGAAGACTCTCAAACCCCAGCACAGACCTGCAGACCCAGGGTCTGCATTTTGAGAAGCTCCCCCACTGAAGGCAGCTGAGCTGGGTGCCTCCCTGTGCTCCAAGCTCCAGCTTGTAAAACTGGGACCTCATCTCAGAGGCGTCTCTAGAGGCTCTCATAAGGTCTTAGCAGACCCCCTGCTTCCGACCTCAACTGGATCCCTGTGGAACAGGGCAATGTACACCAGAGCATGGAGCATGACACCTGGCAAGGAGTAGACCCTTAATACATACCTGTGTAAAAAGCTATTTCCCCAGGGTGTATCTCTTTTCAAGGAAGAATCTCTTGGAGAAAGGGGAAGGCCGGCTGAGTAAGAGTCTTGGAATGGTCAAGCAGCCTCAGGTGGGCCAGGTGGTCCCTGGGGTTCAGAGGTTGTCAGGTAAGGGATGTGCACCCTTAGCACAATTTCATTCTGTCCTAATTTCATATCCTAGTGCTTGGATGTGACCCCCTGCCCTTCACCTAAATGCCACTGACAACACTTCCTGCTCGAAAGAGAAGTGCTCCTTTCCACAGAGCCTGGCAGACCTCCCCAGATCCCTAAGCAACCCTTTTCAACTGAGTAAGTAGAGTTCGGCCCTGGGTTCTGCTGCAGATTTAATGAGCTGCTGTTTTATTTCCTTGCTCTGTTTTCCTTTTCCAACTGTCTACGGCAAAAGATTTCCTCAAAAGCTTAATGAAACCTGAATCACAGGATGGCTGTGTTTTATCGCTGTGCCACTGTTCTGGAGCTGGGGGGCCGCTGGGGTAGGGGAGCAGCTTCAGGGAGCTGCGGAGGGCCGTGGGGATGACGTCATGGGTTAGAAAGGCCAGGAGCGGTTGGAGGAGAGATGCTGCTGCAGTCTGGCGTTTGCAGATAAGCCCTGGAGTAAAAAGTGACATAGCTGGGGTTAAGCAGAGCATTGGAGATTAGAAACATGAGGAGCCAGCTGGGGCCCATCCCCTTCCTTGTTCACGCCCCAGAGTTGCTTAGCTGTGAATCAGGCTCCGTGGGAAGATGCGGGGCTGACTGTGCACAGCGACCCTAGCGGGACCTCACCTCCCCACCGCTCCAGACGCAAACCACCCTCCACGTTCACTTCCTCTGTGGTTTTTTTAGGTGTTGGGTTCACTCAGTGGACATGCCGCTCTCCTTCCAGATTTACTGGAATTTAATTTTCACTCTTGGGAAGGCAGCCCCTGAATGACCCTTTATTTCTCTCCCTAAACGGAGGGATACGGTTTACACTTTGCTGGTTGTGAACTGGCTCATAATGTGATTCTGTGTTACTTTTCACCCATAATGCTTCTTTAAGAAGTTTAAGTTACAACTAAGGAGTCTCATTTTGTACTTCTGCAGGGTAATTGTTTAGGAATTCAAACAAAACGACCTATCTTGTAGTCGATGTTGTGTCACCTGCGAAATTTCATTTTTTCTTTTCTCTTTTTTCAAACCTGGAGATTTGCAGGCAGTTGCATAGTGTTAAACTTGGAACGACCCTGTGTACGAGCTAGTCCAGGAGAGGAGCTTCGTCTGGGGGTGAGGGTTTGGAGTCGGGAGTGGGGTGAGTGGGGAGACTGCAGTTTTTACCTAAACTCACAAAATTCATTGGTGGCAGAGCTGGAATCCTGTTTCTCCTTTCTTAAACTGGATTTTTGAAAATTGTAAAACTAATGTGTACTTAGAAGAAAATGCACGTTTTCCCCTTAACTTTTCAATTCCTACCCCCACCCCTGCCCTTTTGCCATTTGTCTGTAGATTTTTTTCCCAATTTGGGAGTTTAAAAATATAAACAAAATTTACTTTATTAGTGCTTTTCTTTATGGTGTCTATGCATTTCTGTCATATTTAGAAATGTCTATGGTACTTCAAGATTATTTTGAAAAATGTTTTCTTCTAGTGCGTTTGTATACCATAGAAAGGGCTTGTGAATAAATTAGTAAACACCTGTCATTGTCCCCTCTGCCTTTCTTTGTTTTCACAGCACTTATTATTCTTCAGGCACTGGAATGTGTCATAAGAGGAGGGACTTTTTTGTCCTCTACAGCAGGGGTCCCCATCCCCTGGACCGTGCACGGACCAGTACCTGTCCATGGCCTGTTAGGAACCGGGTTGCAGAGCAGGAGGTGAGCTGCGGCTACCCAGTCAAGCTTCATCTGCTGCCTCCTGCTCCAAGTTGCTCCCAAGTTGCTCCCCATCACTCTCATCACCACCTGGACCATTCCCCCCCACCTCCCAACCTCTTGGGTAAAGTTGTCTTCCAGGAAACCGGTCCTGGTGCCAAAAATGTTGGGGGCCACTGAGCTACAGTACTTTGTCAATAGTAGCTATGTAGGAAGTATCTGATGTTGAAATAATTTATGGCTTATTTTCATATTTACATATAGTTGGAATTTGTTTTGCTGTAAGGAGTAAGGTAAGTCTTCAACTGTACTTCGTCTCTCTCCCTTTCAGTAGCTGCCTTTTTGTCTTCAGCCAATTTATTGATCAGTATGTTTATTCTTTCCCCATGGATTTGAAATGCCATTTTTATCCCATAATGCATATCAGAATTTATTTTAGGACTAATCTTCATAAATGTCCTGGCTTTCTTTCATATGTTTTTCTCTACATGAGATTTTTGGGGGGGTCATCTTATCAAATCCCCCATTCCCCACCCCTGTATTTGTTTTGATTGTTGAAATTGAACCCCAGGCCTTCTACCTCAGAGTTCAGTACTCCTAGACCAAATTAGCTTGAAATAAAAAAAAGGCATCTGAAGAACAAATAAATCATTGTCATCAGCAGGATTGGAGGTCTGAATCCAGAAATAACCAACTGAGTTGCATTTACTGAAAATGTACTATCATATCGACTGAAAGATATCATTCATTATAAGACATCATATTTATGTATCATTAGAAATAAGAGATTGCCAAATTAATAATGTCAATTGTAAGATGCAGCTAACTTCAGAGATATTAAAATGTTAAAAAAAATGTGTCTTAGAATCAATGAAATACCACATTAGTAGAATGTTATAAAAAAACTATATTAGGGGATTTGCTTATGTAGTAATTTTCCTACTCTTTCAGAATATTTTTCAAAAGTCTCATCTCATTTGTCCATTATTCCTTCTCTATGGTATAGGAAGGACCAATGTTTTCAATCCCATATTACCCATAACAATACTAGCAACATGTATATAGCAGGAAGTATGAACTTGGTGCTGTCCTCAGTCCAAGGACACAAAGTGAGTAGTAATGTCAAGATCTGATCCTGAGAAATGTAGCTCAGATGTGTGATTTGGAGTTGATGTTCTGAATCAAACATGGCCTACAAAAGATGAGGAACATGAGACCTAGAGACCTTCAAAGATTTGCCACGATCCTTCAGTGGATTCTGACTCCTACACTAGCACATTTTACATTCCGTCATTTGAAAATCATCATAGTGAAAACCACAGGATTTGTTTCTAAACCTTTGGTTTTAGCTCAGAGGAGCCTAATAGTCTTGGCCTGTGGTGTGGCCAGGAAGGATGGTGAGTAGGAAAGGGGGACATCCAAGCTCATTAGGCCAGATGCATCTTCTAAGTCTCTTCTCTGTTTTCCTTTCTGAGAGCAATATGGAGCAGGAAACTCTACAACTCTGTACAAAAGAAAGGCTGGTTATTGGCTGGAAGTGTGTCTCCTTTGGTTTGGGTTGTTTTTGTTATTTCTGCCTTGGCTGGAATAAAACATCCTGGTCAGGCATGAGTTCATCATTGGGACTTTGGGTTTCTGTCCTGAGGCTCTCACTCTGGCTGACCCCAGGCAGAACTGCCAACAGTGGCAGCTCTCTGAACGACCTCTCCCACAGAATTTTGCAGAACTGAGTTCTGTGGACCCTTTGAGGACAGCCCTTACAGGTGAGGGATGTAGCATCTTTCCCTGGAGTTAATTATCTACATGCCTGTGTTTGAATTTGCTGCATGGAATAGAGAATTTGTGTTTATCTGGAACTAATGTCTTCCTGAAGTATCAACTGATATAATCTTTTGAAGTCATTTCCCTCCATGAAGGACTCAATGGCATGTGCATGAGTGAGGTGTGACTTTTCACTATGGTTTTTGGGGTAAAGAACTTTCCAGATGGAGTGAGGTAGGAGCGCTTTACTTGGACTCAGGGTGCCAATCCCTGGCTGAGTGGGCATCAGGCAGTTTTCTCTTTGTGGGGGCCAGAAGAGCATATTTCTTTTGTTCTAAAACAGGTGTGGCTGAACAAACTTCGCTACTGCCTTCGCTGTGATAGGCGTCAGGGACACCAGAATACTCTATACTCATCATCAGAAACCCAACATAGAAAGCGTGAGACAGGAGTTTAAGCCCCAGATAGATCAGACCTGACTGGCCCTTCTTCAGTTCTATGCATTAAACCGCCTTACAGTGGCCCAAAGTGAGGGTTTCAGATAGGATGTCATCAACTCACTGTGACGGCTTCTGATTGGCTATCAAAGAGAAGGGAAATCTGCTGACTTTTACAAGTGAGAATTTACTGCAGTCTCATGTGTTAAACCTTAACTAATGATCCCTAAGAAGAGCTGCTCCCCAACCTCATTAACTAATCAAACAATTCCAGATAGAGTGTTACCCATGCTGCAAAATATTGCTAAAGTGACTGTTCTCCTCTCCAGCTCTGGAATGATTTCTTAAAACCTGAGAATGCCTGGATGCTTCTTCCGTTGCTCTGCCTGAGAGCCCTGTCGCTGGTGCAGCGGCTGATTCCATGCTGGTGACTTGATGGGCCCCCAGAGGCTGCCCTCTGGACGCTGACTGCCAAGCCTCTGCGGGCTTGGAGGGTTTTGCAGGCGTTCTCTTCCTCAGCAGGGTGGTGAAAAAGGAAACTGGGTTGGCCTCTCTTAGCACCAAAGAGTCTTTGTTCTCTGCTGTGATTAAGGAAGCTATGCTTCTTGAGATAGTGATTTTTTTTTCATTGTTTCTCTTTTGCTGAGGACCCCCTGTGCTGAGGTATTTTGAGTTAAGTAGTTGGGTCCTGAAGATGTTAATTACTGCAATTTATTGGCAAACTCCATAGCAGGAGTTAGTTTCCTTTGAAATACACATTGCCTCTGTATGTATTAAGCAATGGTGATCCTAATACTGTCAGTCTTGATTGTGGCTATGGGGTTGGCGGTTAGGGTCCTGAGGAACTCTCTGGAACATGTAGTTTTTAAATTCTAATTGCAGGTTCTGTGGCTTGGCCTCTGCTATATGTTTGTAGCAGCGGCTAACTATGAATCTGCTGTCAATGTCAGCAACAGCTGAGGGAGGCAATATTAACTAGTGGTTAGGGGTTGGCCTTTGGGCATAGACTGGGAAGGTTAAATAGATCTCTGCTTCCTGCTTACTGTCTCTATGATTTTTAACCTTTCCAAATTTTGTGTTCTCATTTGCAAAATAGAAAAATAAAAATACAGGTCCACAATTGCTTATCTGAAACCTTTGGGGCTAGCTAGATGTATTTTAGAATTCAGATTCTTTCATATCTTAGAAAAGTAAATTAGTACATATGCCGTATTTTACATTAACTCCCCCAGCAAGGGCAAAGTCTGGGTGGTATCCTGTAACCTATTAATATTTCTGAGGCAACATGGGTGACTACTGACATCAAATAAAGATCAGGAATAGGCTTACAGCAGTTAAAATTCAGGTCAGATTTTATTGCCAAGTGAGTTTGTGGCAAACATGATGAAATGAGATAATTTTCAGGGCTTTTGGATTTTGGAATTGTAGATATGGGATAATGAATTTGTACTTATTCATAAAGTTCTTTTTCTTCAATAAGGTATGTGTGAAGTATTTATCAAAGTGGCTTCTGTAACACCAACTGCCCGATAAATGTTATCCAGCATAGGGATTCTCATCCCCTCGCAGAGTCCACATCCTTACTGTTAGTTTGTCTCTGAGCACTGTGGCTGGTCATTTTGTCCCTGAGTCAGCCTGTAAAAATGTGTCACCTCCAAGTGTATCCAGATGAGAAGACTTTTATTAGCTTTGCCTCTTAAGACAGTTCTTTTGTTCCACTACTTCTAGAGACCAGCACTGTGCAACTGAACGTTCTCTAATAATGGAAGTGTCCTTTACCTGTGCCATCCAATACGGTAGCCATTAGCCATAGATGACTATTGAGCACTTGAAGTGTGGCCAGTGTGATTGAGAAACTGTTAAATTTTATTAAAATTTGAAGTAATTAATTAAAATTAAGATAGCCAGATAGCGATAGGGGTAGTGGCCACCACATACATATTGGGCAGTGTAAGTCTACAGAGACCTGGACATGGAGTTCAGTGCTGATGGGAACCTTGTCTTCTCTAGATACAGAATTCTTTCTCCTCAAGCTGCTGAAGGTGGTAAGAAAAATCTCATTCATTTATTTTCCAAGGATTTTATGAGTGTCTACTATGGATCAAAATCTGTTAGGCACTGGAGATACAGAACCAGGTTTTTACACTCAAGGGGGACACACACATTTAAAACATACATTTGTGAGCATATGTGAGCAGCCATCTCAAACATAAATACACGATGATGAATCCAGGCATAGAGATTTTGGATCGCTGTGGGAGCACAGAGGTGAGAACTTTCTTGAGAAGGAAGCACCTGGCTTCTTGTACAAGTAGCAGAAGTTAGCCAAGGACACTGGGCTGAGGCAAAGAAGCAATTATAGGTGAACCTGAGAAAAGACATGGAAATAAAACAGCATGGGTTCCTGGCTGGCTATCAGCTGTTGACGCAGCTGGCAGGGCCGAGGCTGGGATGGAGAGGTGGATGGTGATCAGCAACTTGGATGGTGCTGTGGTCCTGGAGGCAATACTCAGCAAGGATTCAGAGCCCAAGTGAGGATTCCCTCGTTCACAGTTTCAGCCAGCATTTAATCAGGAAAATGGAATCCACTCTAGGTATTTCGAGATGGAAGGCATTTCATGTGGGGAATTGGGGGCCTCTGTAATGATTGGACTCTGGGAACAAAGGTCAGGCCACCGTCAAGAAATCAGAAGTTCAGGGATTTCGGGGAGCTGCCGCCTATTATCTCGGCTGCCTGTGACCTTGAACCCACAGGCAAAATCCACACCTGCCATCGGCTCTCTTCTAATTCCTATGTGTCTGCTGCAGCTGAAGAGCGATGCTTTTCTTTCTCTTTTGCCTTCCAAATCTCATGTCAAGTTATCTCAGTGGTGGAATTTAGCAAGGAAATATGTGAATTGTAGTTCCCCAGCTTTCCATTCTTGCAGTACGGGGAAGAGCTTGAGGGGGCCGGACGGCACTGGGTAATAACGAATAGAATGAGGTGCAGCCCTTTTCTGCAGCGTCTCAAACCAGTAACGTCTGCCTACAGCTAAGGCGACCACAGACTCTGTCCAAACCAGGTCACTTTTCAAAATAAAGGGGCTTTGCAATTTATTCATAGATATTAGCTGATACACAGAAATGTAATCTGTGACTGTCCCAGGTAAATGGAAATGTATGGTTGCATTACTAGGGCATTATTAAGAAATGTAAACTATTTATCTATCTATCTATCTATCTATCTATCTATCTATCTATCTATCATCTATCTATCTATCTATCTATCTATCTATCATCTATCTATCTATCATCTATCAATCTATCTATCTATCTAATTTTTTTTGTAAGTGGAAATATAGAAGAGGCAACATGGGGAAAGTGTGGATAATTGTTAAATCTGGGTGACAGGTACATGGAATTTCATTATACTATTTTGTTTACTTTTGTGTGTGTTTGAAATTTTCATAAATAAGGAAACAAAGTACCTGAAATTGAAATTTTTAATTGATTCATATATACATATTATATACATATGTGTGTGTGTATAACTGTTAATATAACCTTTTCATATAATGATGGTGTTTTTAAAAATATATATATATCACATGGTCTTTAAGAACCCTAGAGAATAAAGTTCTGTCATCAGAAAGGGGAAAAGGCTTTGGGTCAGAGCTTGGGGCTGTTGAACCCTACACCTGAATTCTGTTTCCAAAGGGTCAGTGGGTCTTTAGGGTGGCCTTTTAAAATTAGTCCAGAAACTAGAATTGCAGTAGAATTAGCCCCTGAGATGATTTGGCATCATCTCTGGCATCTGGAAAGTGGTCAGTAAAAACTTGTTCAGTCAACGAAGTAAGAATCCTGCTGTGTTCTTCCTTTGCAGGAAGTGAGTTTAAACTCAGATGACAGCTGGTGAGGCTGGGAAAAGTCTGGAAAGATAGCTATCGAGATGTCAGGGACCATGGCTGTGTTTTAGAACATGAAGGGATTGATTGCATCATGCTCGGTTGATTTTTGTAGTTTATCCAGTTAAGCTCTTAACTCTGCTTTTGAAAAAATAAATTTATGATGAGTGCAGTGGAGCCCTGGCTATCGTTTCTCCAGCCTGGAAGCAGATGTGCATTTGGAACACTCTGGTCTGGGGGATCCACCAACCATCCAAAGGGACCAAATGTGAAGTGAGCAGCGAATGTTGGCTCCCTCGCTCAGTGATGCTTTGTGATCTAAGAGGTGTTTTTCCGTTTTCAGCCATGTGCTACAGAACGGTCTGTAACAGTCTGTTGCAATTTTCTCCCCAAATCTCTCACGTTTCTGCCAATAGTGAATTAAACTGTCACTAGTTTCACAGATGTGCTTTGATCCCTACACGGCTTGTCTCCTGGTGGGAAGACATCTGAACCATTAATGTGGATTTTCTAAACCTGAAGAATAAAGCACAGTACAGTGCAATGAATGTGGGCAAGGAGCCTGGCGCCCTGGGCAACAGCATCGCATCTCTGTTGCTAATTAACTGTGTCATCTTGGGTGAGGCATTGAACTTCCCATTGTCTCAGTCCTCTGATCTGTTAAATGAGAGCATGGGATGGATCTCTAAGTCACTTTCGGATCTTCTGAGAGCAAATGGGTTAAAAACCTTCAGCAAGAGAGATGCTCTTTTGCTGCTGGGATTTGGCTCTCTGATTTTACATCCACAGTGCTCTCCCAGGATAACCATTGATCCTATCTAGTTACTAGGTCACTGCTCTCCAGTATGCTGCCTGTTAAAGGGTGCAAGAGCTGTCTGGGTTTGGTGAGGTATCTCTTCTGGCATCTCTGTCATTCAAAGACCAAGTTGTTTAAAGGAGGAAAAATAGGGTAAAGAATTGTACATATCAGAGCTGATAAAGTTCCTAGTGATCACTGTGGATTTCTAGTCGAACTCCCTTGATTTACAGATTAGGAGCCCAAAACCCAGAGAGGGTAAGGCACTTTCCCAAGCCTACGTACATTGTCAGAGTTGGACCCAACTCCAGTTTGTCTGCCTTTGGGCCATAATCCCAGCTCTCAGGCTGTCAGCAGCTCCGATCCCGGTAAATGAAAAGATCCTTGGTGATTTTAATTTCACTATAGACCAGTACAAGATGTCGATAGCAATATCATGATATATTGAGTTGGAGTGCATGTGCTTCTTCAGGCTCAGGAAAAGGTGTGGCAGTGGTTTTAGAAGCTCTGGGGGAAAGTTTTGACTTCACTGTGTGCAAAACCAAGCCACTCACTCACTTGTATGAGCTTTGGTCTCTGCATCTGTAAAATGGAGATGGTAGTGATGCCTTCATTGCCAACCTTTCAGGCCTCTCGTGCAGAGCTCCTGCAGATGCTCTGACAAATCTGGTGACTAAATAGAGTATATGAAATATAATCACAAATAATAGTAAACACCTGTGGAACATTTTTGACCTGCCAGGCGTTAGTTAGACACTTCAGGTACATTTGCTCTTTCAATCCTGAAACACTTCCATTAGCAAGTTTGACAAATGGGAAAACTGGACTTAAAAGAAATTGAGATTGTTCAGCGGATGAAGGCCGATGGTGGGATTCACTGAATGTAGCCCTGAGCATGTACCTGAACCGTCACACTCCAGTGACTTATCTTGAGCTTTCAATGGCCCTGCAAAACAGTAACCATCTCCCTCACTCCTCCATGCTCTGTTCTGATCAATGCTGGAGGAAATCTTTGTGTGGCCGGTGCCAGTTCAGACAAGCTGTTCCACGGTGGGGGATGAGCATGGCACTTTTCTCCTCGGGACTAGGGAGTAGGGTGAGGGGTGACGAGTGTGGGAAATGATGATTGTTGAAACCAGTTCCAAACCACTCACACCCCCTACCCACCTCTAGGAAGGCTGCTTATGACCTCAGTAAAATGATCAGTGTCTCTCATGTAGAGCCAGACACACTTGAGAAAGGGATGTCAAATCATGACTTTCTGTTCTCCAGGACCTGTGGAAAACACATATGGGATCAATTCTCAGATGGGGGAGGGGTGCATATCTCTATATCTATCATCTCTCTCTCTCTCTCTCTCTCTCTCTCTCTCTATCTATCTATCTATCTATCTATCTATCTATCTATCATCTATCTATCTATCTATCTATCTATCTATCTATCTATCTATATCTATCATCTATCTATCTATCTATCATCTATCTCTATCTCTCATCTACCATCTATATCTATCTGCATCTATCTATCATCATCTATCTCTCTATCATCTCTCTATCCATCTACCTGTAATTATCAGTGTATCTCTCTACTGTCCATGTATGTATGTATGCCTCTCTCTATCAACCTTGTTCTGAGCACCTTTGAATAGGATGCTTAAGGGCCTCATTTCAAAGCTTTTGATCTCCAGTTGTTCCCTCCTGACCCACCTACTTAGGCATCAAGGGGTCTTTGAAGTACCTGTCTTAGTGAGACAAGGGGGAGAGAGGAGAGAATTCACAGTTGGCCGCTGATAGTGCAGCTGTGAGTTGAGCCGGAGCGCGGGACAGGGCATCACCTCCAGGAGGGGAATTTGGTTCTGACATTCCTTTGGGCAAATATCCCCAAGCTTAAAATTTGTTTTAATGAGCATTTGGACACATGAGAGGGAAAACAGCTAAAGTATTTGTGTATCACAAATAAACATATGTGTACATATACGTGGGTATATGTACACGTATATGTAGGCACATGTAAACATACATGCATGCAGGCATGTGCCAGGCATGTATGGTCATGTTTTATCTTTCATTAAAATATTAAAAAATGTTAACATATATTGATTATTTTCTGATTATAAAAATAATGCATACTTGGAGAATACAGGATGCCCATAGAAAAAAAATCATCCCTTCACTTCAGAGTAGCCACTGCCAAGATTTTGAGATACATTTCAATCTCTCTTGTTTTTTAATCAAAGCAAAGCACATACATAATTTTAAAAATCAAGTAGTCACACGAGACTTATGATAAAAAGCAGCAGATCCCCTCTCCAGGCCTATCATCAAGTCAGGTTTCCCAGAGGAAATTGCTTTCAATTGTTTTAGCTGTCACTGCTGGTATTTATTACCATATTCATAAATATTTTATGTATTATTTTTGATTTACGAAATGTAGATGTTACCTGTTGACCTCTTACTAAGGTAAAGATTTAGGTCTCTTATAGCCTCTCTGCCCTTTCACACACACTCACACGTACTCACACTTACTCTCCCATTAGTACCTTTTATTACAAATCAAAATTCATATATAAATACAAAAATCCTGACTTCAATTCCAGTGTGTGCATGGGGGTTTCCCTATACTACCAAGCAATTCTTCACGACCAGCTGGATGTCCTACAATTCAACTCCGTTCTGACTATGTACTGGGAGATAGTGTCAGATTCCACAAGTTAAGGGCTCAGTCCTAGAAGACTGTTTCCCCACCCCACTCCCCAAGGCCCCCCTCACTTTGGAAGCCAATTGTAAGTCCAGGTTGTTCCCTGTGCTTCTGACCAGCTGCCTATAAATCAGAGGTTCCCACAACCCCCTCCCTGGGTTCGATTAATTTGCTAGAGTGGCTGACAGAACTCAGAGAAATATTTACTCACTAGATTACAAGTTTACTATAAAAGGACAGAACCCAGGAACAGACAGATGGAAGAGATGGGTGGTGAAGGTATGCGGAAGGGACCCAGAGCATCCATGCTGTCTCCCAGCGCCCCACGTGTTTACCAACTCAGAAACTCTTGGAACCTAGGCTTTTGGGTTTTTATGGAGGCTACATTACATAGGCATGATCGATTAAATCATTGGCCAGTGGTGATTGAACACAATCTCCAGCCCTTCTTCTCTCTGTGGAGGTCAGGGGGTGGGACTGAAAGTTGCAACCCTCTCATCACAAGGTTGGTTCCCTTGGCAACCAGTCTCCATCCTTAGGTTACCTAGGGCTTTCGAAAGCCACTTCATTAACATAACAACATACCTTACCAAGCCTTCTTTTCACTTAGGAAATTGCTACAGTTTTAGGAGCTCTGTGCCAGAAATGGAAATGAAGACTAAATATATATTTCTTATTATAAATCACAATATCACAAACACAAATTTACATAGAATTTAAAACAATTTTATTTATTTAATTTTACTTTAATATTTTTAATTTGTTTAATTTCAGTTTAAAATAAAAGATAATTATAAACCAACATTATATATCACAGTAATGTTTACATTATTTTGACCATGTAAATAGTTCATACCATTAAACCATAAAGTGTACAAGTTTCCTGGAATTAATACTTATTTCAGACACATGAGGTGATGTATCAGTTTCATTTTTCCCTCCAGGGAGACATAAATCCTCAGGTGCTCTGTCCGTCTGCTACACTCTGGGTTGGTGGCTCCCTAGTCTTTGTCTTGAGAATTCCCTTGGCTTTTCTCCTGTGTTGAACCCTCTGCTTCCTGAATCTGCTTTCTCTTTTGTGGTTTTCTATCTGGTGTTTGTGGACTATATCTTCTAGAAGCTTCCTGAGAAAGGATGCATGGAGGGAAATATTTGAGACTATATATCAGCCTGGGTCTAGTCGGGAGACTGAAACCACATCAGTAATTCAAACAGGGAAACTTTAAAAGTAAGAATGATTAACAGGCAAAAGATTAAGAGAGTACTCTAAAGAATAAAGGAAGAGCAAATGTAGAGAGTAGCTACTACCTCTAGGGCTGAAGGAGAGCACCCATAGGAGGAACAAACTTGGAAGCATACTCCTTTCCCCAAGACTGAGATTTAGAACTCATTGGAGAGACTGTGGCTTGGCTTCTGGTGGCAAAGAAGTTTACTGGGTGCCATGGGCTGCAGTTGGTGTCCATCGGGATGCTATCCATTGGGGTGCTGAGAAGACTTGCTAAAGAGCAAGTGACAGAGGGTCTTTTGCATACTCCTGGAAGCTTTGTCATCACATGAAGACAACACACACTGGGAACAAGAGAAGCCCCTTCATCTGCTACCTTGCAATGTCTCTCTAGCACCCTTTATTGATGAAGCCTGACCAAGTGGGTGTTGAAGGAAAAATGTTTCAGGGTTCATCTCCATTATCGCAGAGTAGGGCAAAGAAGGGTGGGTTTGGAGCTGAGAGACAATAAATTGATAACTGGTACATTTTGCTTGCTTGCAAGTATCTGTAATCATTTGCCCTCCACTTCTAGTATAGTGGCTGGAAAGCCTACTGCCCTGCTCAGTCTTAATTCCCCCTCCCCCACTGCCCAAGAAATATTTTACCATCTTTGCTTGTCCTGAATGTTCTGACAGTTCATGGTGATATGATTTAGCGGGGGTCTATTTTCCCCTATTTTAAACACTCAGTGAGCTCTTTCCACAGAGAAAGTCATGATCATTTGGACTGATAATTTTTCCCTGTGTTATTTATTTAATAATTTTTTCCTTTCATTTTCTCTGTTCTCTCTTTCTATTGCTTCTAGTATTTTATTGTTAGGAATCTTGACCCAATTCTCTAATTTTCTTGGCTTTCCTCTTCCATTTTTCACGTTTTTTCTGCTTTTTGAGATTCCTCAAATGCATCTTCCACCACTTCTACTGGATTTAAAATTTTTCTGCTATTATTTTTTATTTTTAAATGCTTGTGTTTATTCTCTGATTGTTCCTTTTTATAGCTTCTTGTTTTACATAAGGGATGCAACATATCTCATTTCTCTGAGGATATCAAGCATAGTTTTTGTTTTCAGTTTTCTCCTGCTCCTCATATTGTTCCTGTTATTATGATATCAAGCATAGTTTTTGTTTTCAGTTTTCTCCTGCTCCTCATATTGTTCCTGTTATTCCATTTGTTCATTTTTATTCTGGTTTTCATTTTAGAGGCTTTTCTTAATCATGTTAATGTAAAAAAATTAATAAACAGAAACCTCAGTTAAGTAGAGTTGGGAGACCAGAAGGGGGAGCTCTCACACCCTGCAACAATAGCAGAGCCCAAGAGGAGGAAGATACACTTCTCTTCTTTACTGCCGAAGACTCAGCCAATAAGGAGCCATGGACTCTTTTTCTACTATAGCCCTCCCTACTTCCTTTTCCTTTCTATAAAAGCAGTCGCCTTCCCTCGCTGTGGGGCGACTTGCATGTGACTTGCCAGGTTGCAGACCCTGAACTGCAACTCTCTGCTGATCCCAAATACACCCATCTTTGCTGGAGAAATATCTGGCAGTCTATTTCTTTCAGGTCAACATAGTGTTTGGTGTCTAGTCATGTTTAAGCGTGTTAGTACCAAGTTGATTGGATGTTTGGTGTCTTCCTTTCTTTTCCTTTTTTTTTTATTGTCAGCGAGTGGTTTTCACTGCAGAATGATCAGGTAGATCTGGCAATTTTGTTAGAGGAATGCTAATTGCCAGTATGTATTGGTTTTATATATGGGTAAGTTTCTTTAGAGAAAAATCCATCAGTCATCTTCCAGAGGAGGTGGTGATGTGGGGCTGATTGCCAGCATTCTTACCAGAGAGTGATGGAAGAGACTTCACTTATGTCGCTGAATCTAGAATCTCTCTGGGAAATGTTTTCAGAGGAAGGGGTGGGATAGTGGCCTGGATATAGAGGATGATGGGAAAGATCTGGGAGTGCAATTACACCTATAAGTTTGGTACCTGTTTTGTTCAGAATTAAGACTCTTCCTTTCTTAGTTCTGCTGAGTCAATTAATTTACTTCTGAGAAATTATAAGGAGGAAAATGGGGCCGATCTAGTCTAACTAAGGTGGTGGAGCTATGTTTGAGGCATCCATCAGAGACAGTCAGTCACACAGCTGAAGCTCAAGAATTTCTGAAGAGCCCCTACCAATTGTAATTGTTTTCTTTAATACCCTAATCACCCTAGGATACAAAAGCTAAATGACTAAATTTAGTAATTTACTAGGGCTAATCCAGCTTTACCTCTTTGCTGGTTGCCAGCTATCAGTTTACCCCCAAAATGGGCAAACGATTCACTGTTCCTAGACAGTCTGTAGTATATATTTTCTCTCTTCTCTCCTCTCTTATAAATTCTGCTTTTGCCTTTATTATTTCACAGTCTTTCTTCTGTATGTAAAGTGGACCGCATAACTAAATGTCTCTGAGTCATAACTAAATGTTTCTGAGTCACCATGTGATTTTTTCTTCTCCATCCATAGGCACTTGGTACTTTGATTTCTCAGTTAATTTCTCCATGCTCTTAACATTTTCCAAAATTTGTTTTGGCATCTCTTACCCACTACTGTCTGCTCCCTTTCTCTTTTTCCTTGTTAATTATTCCTTTACTATATATTTAGCTTGGTTTGGGGAAGGTACAGAAACAAATGCATGTGTTCATTGATTAAGTTTTGGCAGATATCTTTTAAAAATTTATTTATTTATTTATTTATTTATGTATTTATTTATTTATTTTGGCTGTGCTCGGTCTTAGTTGCAGCATGTGGACTCTTAGTTGAAACATGTATGTGGGATCTAGTTCCCCCACCAGGGATCAAACTCCAGCCCCCTGCATTAGGAGCATGGAGTCTTACCCATTGGACTACCAGGGAAGACCCATGGCAGATATCTTTTAAAAAGTAAATATCAGGACTTCCTAGATGGCGCAGTGTTAAGGAGTCAGCCTGCCAATGCAGGGGACATGGGTTCGAGCCCTGCGCTGGGAAGATTCCACATGCCACGGAGCAGCTAAGCCCGTGCGCCACAACTGTTGAGCCTGTGCTCTGGAGCCCGTGAGCCACAACTACTGAGCCCATGTGCTGTAGCTATTGAAGCCCACGCGCCTAGGGCCCGTGCTCCACAGCAAGAGAAGCCACTACAATGAGGAGCCAGCACACCACAATGAAGAGTAGCCCCCGCTCTCAGCAACTAGAGAAAGCCCGTGTGCAGCAACGAAGACCCAGCACAGCCAATAAATAAATAAAATAAATAAATTTATAAGAAAAAAAAAAGTAAATATCAGCTATAGTTCCTGCTGAAATTGTGAAGATAAAGCTGTGAAGATAAAGCTAATAAAAATCCACAACCTGTGAATTTACTAATTGTTTTTTCTTTGAGTGGAGTTTAGCTGATTTTACTGCCTCAGAAATGGATTTGCACAGTAATGTGTTGGAGATGGATGCTATAACACTGTTAATTGGTTCATGAAAATGATAAAACTACTACAGGGATGAGAGTTGATTCTGAAAGCAGATTTTCTTACTGGATTGAGAACAGTTTTTTCACATTAAAACCATTTGATGGGGAGCTTTTGAAATACACAAATACCCGATACTAGATGAGTAAAATCAACATCTATAAGGGTGGAATCCAGGAGTCAATATCTAAAACAAAAACAAAAACAACAACCACCATCTCCTCATCCCCCCCCCCCCCCGCCAAGGGGGGAAAAATACCTAAATTATTTCAGTGAACAGGTAGGTTTAGTTACCTCTGTTCTATCTGAAGCGTAGGTTGTGACTAACCTGACATGATTTTATAAAAAAATAGCACTTTCACTTTTTGACTCTCTCATAACACTGTGAACTTCTTAAGTGCAGGGATATATCTTACTCATCATTGTAAGTCAGCACCCAGCATGTTCTCCAGCACATAGTAGATGCTTAGTAAATATTTATTCATGTCTGTCATACACTGCTTAGTAAGAACATGCATTTATCAACTCCCTCCTGAACAGAATTTGCCAAAAGGAATTTGGAGAGTAATGGCAATGCTGTGTGCCTTGAGGAGAGAGGGAGGAGCTTCTACTAGAAAGAAGGACAAAGAAAAGGGATGCTGGGGAGGATGGGGTGACACTGTCTTCTTTCTAATTTTGCCTCCAGTCTGACCACATGAGACAGGCAGGGGAAGGGAGGAAGCATGCTGTCAGCCAGGTAAAGCATAATCAGTCTCAGCTCTACATGTATCATTGGCTTCTCTGGTCTCTCCCTGAAACAGTGCAGCCCACTGCCTACCTGCAGGCAGGGAAGGCAAACTGCCATTATCTCCATTTCACAGACAAAGGTGATTGATGCCCAGAGAGACTGGAATCACCCACCTGGTTTGATGTGTGTTGGTGGTTATAGAGGTCCAGACCCTAAGGCTCCTTGCCTGAGCAGTCCTTTTTAAGGACTCCCTGTTTCTTTTGCATTTCCACTGAACTTTGAATAATTAGGACATTTTACATAAGCTTTTGGTTTTTTAGCCATGAGGTAGACTTTACTTCATATACATCTAATCCATTTGAGTTTTTTTTCTTAGTTCCTCTTTACCTCGAGAAGTCCTTTCCAAGGAACAGAAGCTTGGGGCAAGGCAGGGGAGCAATGAATTTGAAAATTAAAGATAACACTGTTTTGTCTTCACCAATTCTTACATTGAAGTTACTAGAAGTAACTTTTAGTTTATTTCTGTTTGATTAATCTCTACATCCTCAGTGCCAGGGACACAATAGACACTCAACTAACACTCAGTAAATACTTTTTATACATCAGATATGCTCTGGAAAGGTGAATAAATCAAACTTCATAAATGAAATACAGTTTAACAAAGAATCCACATTACATCTTCATCCTCGTTTTCTCTTCATCTCAGATTTCTTGTCCTGCCAGAGACAGTTCATGCTTCCTCAACATTCCCCATTGTTGACAAAAAAAAAAAAAAAAGCACAACCTGAGAGTTGTGAGTTAAATTTTATTTGGGGCAGAATGAAGACCGCAGCCCAGGAGACAGCACTTCAAATAGCTCTGAGAAACTGCTCCAACGAGGTAGAGAGAAAGTCAGTACATATGTGATCTCGGTGAAGGAGGAGTACATGCAATCAAACACATATTTTTGTAGAGGGTTTCTGCTAGTCACAAGGAGCAGACATCACCATGAAGGGAATTAGAGCTTTTCTAGATATGAGGAGATGCAAGGATTGGCTCACAAAATCAGCTCCTGAAAACATCTAACTATCTGGAGACCTGTTCCACCCATTTTTCCAAAGCACAGAGTGTCTCATTTCTGATCTCCACCCTGAATTCCCTTCAGGGGATGTTGACGGTCAGCAGCTGCAGCAGTACGTGTGATTTAGTCCTTGTAGAGGTAGATGGCAAGTGCCCATGGCAAGTGCCAATTTGTAGTTGACAGGGCCCTCTCATGGTCATAAATTTGACCATGCTTTGGGAGGCATTTCATGACCATTTGTCCCATAGTGTTAGGAAGGTGTTCCTAGGTCTGGTGAAGATTTTGCTGATAGGCCACCCAATGTACCATCACTGGGCTCGGTCTTTTCAACAAAAGTCAAAGGTCTCTGGACTACCTGTGTTCCTAGTCTGTTATTGTCCAGGAAAAATTCCCTCGTTGCATCTTTCCATATCTAGAGTTACACTATTACAATCATTAATCGTGTACAAAACTATATATTTGATCAACTGTTTCAAGTCACCTAGTCATCACTATTTTTGTCAGTGGCTCAGTCACACATTTGGTAATACAGGAAACAATAATCTTGTAAAACAGGCAAAATACAGATACTATAGCTAATAACATTAATAGAGTTATAAGTAAATATTTAAGCCAAGAGCTTTTTATGCCAAACAAATTTCGAGGAGGTCATCAAGACTTGGGAGTGGGTCACTTAAGGCAGAAATCTGATTTTTCGTAAGCTTCATTAAATGTGTTACATTAGAGGATTCATCAGGTATGAAAACACAGCATTCAGTTTGAATTATGGCACAGGTGCCTCCCTGAGATGCTGTAAGGATGTCGAGGGCCATGCTGTTTTACAGCACCACTTTTCTCATCATAGAGACCTCAGAATTCATTAGGCTAATAGCCTAGTTACTATCATTTAAGGCCTTTTGAGTGAATTTTGTTAAGGCTTTGATATGGCCAATTATATTCTCCAATCCTCTTGAAGGCATAAAAATAACTGCTAAATGGTCACATCAGTGGAATACAGATCTCTTGACCTATCGGGCTCATACCAATGGTAAATTGGCTGGGGACATCTCTCATTTGTTATGTATATAGCCTTGAATCCATGGGAACCCTAGGGTACATCTTCCTCTTTATCTTGGTGGAAGCCAAGGCCTTAAGTTAGTACCATGAATCCAGTGAGTTCCATTTGGTGCAACCCAGTGAATCTCTGGTCACCTGACCCAGTCAGTTTCATACCAGTCTCTGTCTCTAAGTATAGTAATACGTAGGCATTGTTAATAAGGCACCCAGTCTAATTTCCTGATGTTACTAGGCTGATCATCCTTAGTATGACTTAATTGTTCCCAACATAGAGGAGCTTTTAAACTTAAATGACCATAGCCTGGTGTTAACCACATAAATCCATCCCATATTTGTGGGAGGTTTCCTTTTAATAGATGAGAGGTAACAGTTTTTGCTTGAGACTTAGCTTGTCATTCTGATTGAGCTTGAGTGAACCTATAAGAAAATTTGAATTTATGGCCAGGGTTAGAGCAGGTATTATTAATTGGCCAGGTGAAAGGACCCCATCTAGTAATTTCATGAGTAGCCTGAACAGGATTGAACTTTCTTTCTTCTAAAATAAATTTCTTAATGGCTATCCAATCAGAACCTTGGAGGGCAGAAATCCACCACGGTAACCCAGAAGTACTAGGCATAGGTAATTGGCCACAAACCCAACAATTTGGGTTGATTTTTGAAATTAGTGTAGGATCATGCCCATGATACAAAAACATTTGATTCATGTACAGAGGTCCAAGGGGTCAAGGAAACCTTATAAATGATCATACAAGTTAGGTCCAGCATCTTGGGTAAGCTGTCTAATTCTGGTGTCTGCTTCTCTCCCTGGTATGAGTGTTAGTTTCTCCTCTGTTTGAGAATTGTTAAGTAATTTTGAGGTCAGCCATCCTTCCCTATAGGTCAGTCCAGTGCAGGGGCCCTTTGTGAGTGGAAATTAATCCAAGAGTCAATTCCCTTCAGTTTCACTGTGCATGAGCTAGTTAAGGGTATCTGATAAGGGTCCTTCCATCCAGGTTTGAGATAGTCTTTTAAACTATGTCTTTTCCAATATGCATAATCCCCTGGTTGCAGGTCGTGGGACATCTGATGTTCATCCAAAGATAGATTACTGAGATAAGCTTAGAAACAAACTTAGAGTGTCCTTTAATAATTCAATTAAACTTCACATTTATATAACATCAAATAACTGTTTGGGATGTGAGTCTTAGTAAATACAGCTCTCCATTAACAAAACTGGGATTCAACATTCATTGAAACATGATCTTTTTCTCTCAAAAATTACCCTGTTTTCTACCAAAAGAAACCAAATTAAGACTAATTTGTTTGCAAAGTAAGTCTGGTCTCAATAAACTTGGGCTGATGATTTATATGACTGTAATTGATCATATAGACTTTTTACTTGCTGAAACTTTTATAAAGAGTCTCAGACTGCACTTTTAAAGCACCTCTCAGGGCTAGGAAAATCACTTCAAGGGCTAGGAAAATCACTTCAAGGGCTTATCCCAGATTTTTGCCTAACAGATGTAAGTGAATTCCTCCCTTTTCAAGGTCTCCAAAATACCTTGGGATTTTTGTAACCACTAGTGAGGTAGCCTTCCTAATTTATCTGATAAAGCTGCTGGGAACCTAAGTGTTTCCAATCTCTGGAGGGAGCATATAGAGAGAAAAGATAAATGCTTCAATTCTGCTTACAAAAATATAATTTACCAAGTTTCTGTAAGCCATAACTAGTTTGAGGGGAAGGTTTTCCTTACACCTGGAAATCACAGATTTAAACCAGTAATTTTTCAAATAGAAACCATAAAACTTATAACCATATTCACCATTTCACTCAGTCCTATGCAAGTCATTCTTTTTGTTAACAGCTTTATGCAGCCATCAGGTTTTTCATTAGAATTCCTCAATTTCTTACCCAGTTCAGCATTATGGTCTGAAAGTCAGAAACTTGTATTTATCCAAAAGTTCTTTCTATAAATCTTGAAGAAGAAGCATTTTTTGCAAAGGCATTAGTGTGAAACCATAACTATCTATAATGACAAAAGACTAAAAAAGGCATGTTTAAGTCTGATTACAATGCAATTGACAAAGAAATTTGGTTACTGCTGTGACATACATCACTTTAAGATAATAACTAGAATTATGACTGATAACATTTTACCAGGACATATCAGAATTTTAGGAACACTATATAATTTCTAGAACATCTATGTTAGTAACATTTATCATACAATATAACCTAAGAAGATTTATTACTCATTTGACAATACTTCCCATGCAATCTAACATACCATATGATCCTAGTTTATATCTCTCTTTGGGATGTTTCAGGGGACCTTTGAAGCATCCCAAAGTTAGCTAGAGGTCAAAAGGACTCCATTAGAATTTGGTTTAGGAAGTTTGTCAAAAAAAAAAAATACCAAAAAGGTTTAGAACACTCAGTCAGATAGGATTACAGGTCACTGTGAAACAATTTAGCCAAAGTAACAATAAAAGATTTCAAAGGCAAATACAGAACAGATCACTTAAAAGTTAAAGAAACTTGAAATTTGTTATCAAAGGCAATTCAACATTTTAAGAAATCTTGTCCTTTTGAGAAAGAGAGAAGCCAAATTCAATTTTTGCACCTGCTTACTTTTTAAATTCATTTACTCAAATTTATTTTAAACTTAGTCAGTCCTGACCATGCACAAAACTCTTTGCTTGGAGTCCACTTTCCACAAACCCTTTTGTCACTTTTTGTAACCATCACTTTATTTTCCCATTCAGAAATATCCACCTGTAAGTCAGACCTACTTCCTTTTCCCTTAATAAAATATAATTCCATTCCTCATATCTTTACTGAAAACATACATCCTACTTTCCTACTGTTTACTGAAATGTTTTCTTATTATTTCTATTAGCTTTAATTACATGCTTAAATTAATATCCTCATCTCTTAGACCCTTAATTTCTTGTGAAAACTAAGAAGTAAGAAATTATAAACTGTCTCTTACATTAGCATTCTATAGATTGGTGAACATAAATATAAGTGATATTTTCTAAAAACATTTGCTATCTTTAGAGAACGTGCACCAAGAATATGCACCAAGCATATTCGCCAGTAGTCCTAAATACCTTTTGTTTCT
Source organism: Hippopotamus amphibius kiboko (assembly GCF_030028045.1). Lineage (NCBI taxonomy): Eukaryota > Metazoa > Chordata > Mammalia > Artiodactyla > Hippopotamidae > Hippopotamus > Hippopotamus amphibius. The sequence continues at coordinate 91,835,853 of NC_080192.1, forward strand.
GTGTAAAAGGAAGCTAATGTTCAGTAATTAATGTTTCAGTGTCTTATTTTATTTGGGAATGACCTAACTATTCAATAAACTTCCATCACTTAATTTAGCACAACTAGAATTTCAAGTTACCAGAATCTGGAGAGATTATTTTAGATAGACATTCCTAAAGCATAATTATTCTTAATAGAGTTTATCTAAAAGCTCTTATCTCATTTACATTTTCTTTCCTTAAAAGTTTCTTCACATCAAGTTACTTTCCTTGCTGACAAATTTGTAACAGATATAACAAGATTTTATTTAGTTAGCTTATATTACACCTAGACAGAATAAAAGTATTATACTTAATGTTGATGAGTCTAAAACATGTCTGTATTAATCAAACCAACCAGCTTAAGCCATCTTCAATACCGCATATCAGTTTAGTACTGAATATTTTCCAGATGTCATGAACCTGAAATTCATTCTGGTCAGATTATTTTCTATTTCTGATATTTATATAAGAGCTTAATTTTTTTAAAACCAGTTAAGTAGAGCTCTTTTGTGAAGTTGTTTTCGGCAATACTGTACACCTACAACACACATAGATACTTATGAACACACAAACAAATGCAGAGGCCTCATAGATCCCATTCCAAAATTTTAGCACTGAGCAAGGTACAACATAAAAGTAATCAGTTATAAGGGATTGTATTCAAATTAGGCTTCTAGTAGATGGAACAAATTGAAGTGACCTATTTAGATGGCTAAACCCTTTTTACTAGTGTTTATGGAAAGACACAGGATTTCTATTTATCCTTGACAAGTCAAATTCTAAATTACTTTATGCTCTTTTTTAAAATTTGTATTTAAAAAGATAGCAGAGATAAGGGTTCCTGAGATGACCAGATAGGACATTTGCATTTCAAAGGTACAAGCAAGTTCCTCCTAGGATGAATTTATTTCCCCTTTAACACTTACAGCCTCTTAAGATAAATAGAGAAGTTTGGGAAGTGCTAAAAGGATTGATGGGCTTTGGATTATTTTTGGAGCTACATGTCTATATTAATTAGACCAACCAACACCCATTAATACCAGGTATTAATTTGATACTGAATATTTCCCTGTTCACATGAACCTGAAATTTATTTAGCTTAATTTCTCTTGTACTTAGAATTGTTTGATTTGTGAGTGCCTATTTTTTCTTAAGCCAATTAAATAGGGCTCTTTTGCAAATTAACCTCAGCAACAATATCCAAAGACAAAGACATACACTGAGACATACATATATCCAGACAGACACAGCAAGAGATCTCAAAGCTTTATTTTCCAAACTTAGTCATGAATCAGTATCATAATATAAAAACTCACTAGTTTATAAACAATTAGAATAAGAAAAATTTTAAAAGGCTTCTTCCTTTTTTTTTTTTTTTTTTAACTAAGTCTTAGGAATTAGAGATGGTTTAGATAAGATAAGTGTTCTTGAGAGCTATGGTCTCAAGGTACAGAGAGAGAAAAGCATGTTCTACTAGTAGGACTTGTCTCTCAGGGTCAGAATTCTGAAGAGATATATTTTGTTTTGTGTATTCCTTCAGGTTAGTGTTCTCTACTGGCTGGAAATTAAATGAGGTCAGTTAACCCTCAACTGGCATTGTGTACTTAATTGGTACAATTGAAGGTTCATAATTTTCATAGGTATCCCACCTTTTTAAAATGGTTTTGAAAAGTTGGTCTGATATAGTTTCAAGTAATTAATTGTTGGTTTCCTGCAAAGAAGTTACTCTATGGTTTCTTCTTTTAGAAGCTTCTAGATACCAATCAAATTAAACATTCCATTCAGACTGTTTGATCTTATGGCTGGCTTTTTTTCCTAACTGTGTGTGCAAAAAATATTTTTTGGACTATCAAAAGAACCTCAATTTGCTAATTTTAGGTTGAGATCTCCTTTGGTATAAGTTCCCCAATTAAGTAGGTACCTGCAAGTATGAGTTTTTGTTTATATATAAACCTCACTAGAGTGTTAGTCAGAGGCTGGCTTTCTGATTCCCCTTGTTTCTGTGTTTGAGAGGCTCCATTTCCCATTTTAGATTTGACAGGGATAAAATTTACTAGTGAAATTGTGTGGTGGGCCAGTGAACTTAATTCCTCTAGGCATCATCCCAGAGTTGTATCAGCCTTCTTACATGTCTCAGTTTCTCCCTTTGGTGGTCTAAGACCACTGAGGGTGTTCAGATCACTGAATGGCCAATTCATATTGCGACCCTAGGACAAGCAAGTGTTTTAATTAATGAGTGGGTTTCCCTATGGGACCACTGCATGGTATGATGACTTTGCCACCAACATGCCTGTAAATTTCTCAGTCACCTAAGAAAGCTGTACTTGGCTGGGAGGTGTCTTGTCCCATTTCTTTGGAGCAAAACTTTCATGTAATATCTTCACTTTTTATCCTGACAAATTCTATTAATGCAGCCAAATTGAGGAAAAGTGGCCGGTCAGCCACTTACCTAACCACTCAGCCAAGACCACTCAGTCTCCTACAACTGAGTAAACCCTGGGATCCTTTAACCAGCTCTCCACCCACCCCCTGCCCCGGCCCCAGTATCTTTCACCTGGGTGGGCATTGCTCAGCATCTTTCAACTGATCCTGCCCCTGCTCCTGCCCGCTCCCCCCGCCCCCCCGTCACCGGTATTTTTCAACTGGGAGGAGGAAGGTACCTGCTACACTGCCAAATAAAACTCAGGATCATCAACCAGTACAGGAGATCCGAGAACCTGATTCATCTGGACTCTCCAAGGTGGTGGATGGGCACAAGGGGCCTCTGCTGGTACCAAGACTCTGGTTCCTCGTAGAGTTCAGGTGAAGGAGAGAAGTCCACTCTAGGTCCCTTTGTGGTCACCGTAACTGTTGACTTAAAAACAAATGCACAATGTGAGAGTTGTGAGTTAAGTTTTATTTGGGGCAAAATGAGGACTGCAGCTGGGGAGAGAGCACTTCAGATAGCTCTGAGAAACTGCTCCAACGAGGTAGGGAGCAAGTCAGTACATATGTGATCTCGGTGAAGGAGGAGTACATGCAATCAAACACATATTTTTGTAGAAGGTTTCTGCGAGTCACAAGGAGCAGACATCACCATGAAGGGAATTAGAGCTTTTCTAGATATGAGGAGATGCAAGGGTTGGCTCACAAAATCAGCTTCTGAAAACATCTAACTATCTGAAGATGTGTTCCACCCATTTTTCCAAAGCACAGAGTGTCTCATTTCTGATCTCCACCCTGAATTTCCTTCAGGGGATGTTGACGTTCAGCAGCTACAGCAGCACATGTGATTTAATCTTTGTAGAGGAAGATGGCAAATGCCCATGGCAAGTACCAATTTGTAGTTGACACCATGCTTCCCTTCTTTAATGTGAAACCCTAAGAATGGTTCCGTCTAGTCTAGTGCTATATGAGCACAGGTGACTGGTGTAACTTCTTGTCGGAGACAGTTTTGTGCTGGTGTGAATTCTTCATATTCTCACTCTCCTCAAGTGGAGGAAGGGGTGGGGTAGCAGCAGAGGAGGATGCTGAGTGTGGCCATAGAAACAGCGTGGTTCCCTGAGTCACTGTTGAAAGAGAAATAAGGAGAACTGCCTCATTGGCCTCAAAGAGGGACATGAGTGAGACGTAAATCACTGACATGTTAACCATAGAGGTTTCAGGTTTTATTTGCCATTATAGTAGAGCTTAGTCTATCCTGATGTGGGGGAGCAAAACTTCCCACCCCAAAATATCTCTTTGGCATGTGGATTATTTTGAGCTGAAAACAATCAAGACACAAAAGACTCAGGAAGAAACTTTGACCTTCCCCCTAACTGCCTAAAAGAAGGTAGATAGAGGACTTGTGCTAGGTAGGGAGCTACCACCATAGATAACTTTAGTTTGAACTAGGTGTGTAGACAGGGAGGAACCTAGCCAAATCTGTTTGTTAAAATTCTTCTCTGTGTTCCATTGTCTCTGCAGGGCCCAGCAAACATTTGTTTTCCAAACACTTACTTTTTCATCTCCATGTCAACTGCCTTCCCTACCTTCGAAGTCCCAAACCACTACCCCCAACATACTCTTTTGTCTTTAGCTGAAGATGGTATTTAAGGTGATGGCTTTGGCCATTTTGGCTGTTAATCAGTTTTCCTGGTTTCTCCCATGGATACATGTTATTAAGCTTCTGTTTGATTTTCTCCTGTTAATCTGTCTCATGTCAATTTAATTATTGGACCAGCGAGAAGAACCTAGAAGGGGAGAGGAAAATTTCTCTCTCCCCAACACTGAATAAAAATTGCTTTCCTTTCTCTTTATGAGCATAGTTGAGGAGAATAGGACTAACACTTGTGTTTCCCAGACTTGAGAATGTACAAAACACTTCTCAAAGGAAAAAAGAAAAACCCTCTTGGACCATTTTATTTAATAATTATTTTAGATAACTACATACATGAGGTTAAGGAAAAATTCTTATGCTTATAGCTTTTATATAACTCTAATACTCCCCCCCAAAAAAATTAAAAATCATATAGAAAGGCTAAATCAATTCATTTTGTAATTGATAACATTTTGTTAAAATAAGAGTGTGCATTATCTTTAGTAGTTGAAAAATAAAATGTCAAGTTCAGTTTTACCTATTATTTGTTTCTCTGTGTTGACTAAAGTGACTTTTATGCAGAGAAAGCCTGGTTGCATAAGAACGCTGTAGAAAATGGCTTTAAAAACTTCAGGCCCTTGTTTGCTAGTTCAGGATAATTGGACCTTTCTCTTGGCCCAAGCTCTGCCTTGAGGCAATCCTCAAATGCCCATTTCTATGAGGCATCTCCTACTCACTCTATTAGCTATCTCATTCATTAGAGGGAAAGGTTAGTACTGCATTGTTAGTTAAACCTGCATTAAGTGGCTATCTAATCCAATTATTGTTTGAATTAAGACAGAATAAGTATTTGCTGTACATTTGCTACCATGTTTCTTGCTAATCAGCATTTCGAAGTGGTTCAGAGGAATTCGGGATCCACCCAGTGAGTCTGCTTGCAGTGGGTTTGTCCAGAATGCCAGAGCAAGGCTCTTTTGAGTTAGGCATGCCCAAAAGCCTTATCATCTTTCTAGTAAAAGAGAACAAAATTACAAAATTTTCACGGATCATTATTTTGGACCCTTGAGAATATGTCCAGAGAACTAAGAGTTTATGGACTTCTTATTAGTACAATAGTTGAATTTGGGCTTTTGGAATTAGACAAACCTGGATTCTAATCTTGACATTGTCAAATAACCTTGGGCACATGACTTACCCTGACTGAGTCCCTGTTTATTTGTTGTAAAGTGGACATAATACCTATTATGAAACATTGGGATGATTATATAAGATATACATGCTTAGCACATGGCATGTGATGTCATTCAATAAATGGAAGCCATAATTACTACTCCTCTAGTTTGGTTACTTTTCTTCTATCTAGGTGGGTCAGTCTGTTTTCTTTCATTTTGTTTTCCAACTTTAACATCCTAAGGGCGTTTCTGAGGCTAGTATTAATCTTAAAAATGAGCCAGCTTTTGTTTTAGCAGCATAATCTCCTGGCAAGCTGTATTAGTCTTTGGTAGACTAGTTGAGCTGGAAATTCTGCGAAAGTATAAAATTGAAAAATATAGACAGCCTGCTTAGAAATATGAGTTATTTAATAATCAAGGGCATTATTTAGGAAGTGTTTTAGGTGTCTATTTTCTCCTTATTGAAGTACAGAAATGTGTATACTATATATATTTTCTCTCTCCATTTTTTGGGAGACATTTAGCTATCACTATGTTAATCTATACTTGACATTTTCCTGTTTTGTCATTAGCTTTCCTTTGTCCTAAGGAGTTCTGAAGAGCAGTTTCTGGTTTATAAACTCTCAACCTGACATCCATAACTCTTCCTTTGTGGGTCCTGGCCTCCACCAGTGCCACGGTGCTACCCTCATGGGAGTTGAAATTTTGTTACTGAGTCCAAGCTTGCTTTGCTCACTGCATGACAGGCCAATGAATCAGAGACAAGGTGTTGAGGGAAGGAATAGGACTTTATTCAGGAAGCCGGCAGACAGAGAAGATGTCAGACTAGTGTCAAAAACCATCTTTTCAGGGTCTGGATGCCAGTTTGTTTTACAGAATCAGAGAGGGAGAGGCAGTGAGGAAGTAAAGTACAAAGGGCCATCAGTCTTGAATTTCTTCATTTCTGCAGCCATTCACTGGTGGGCAGGGTTCCCAAAAGCAATGGAAAGCAAAGGTTTAAGTCAAAGAAATGGATGGAACATGGAGTTCGATTCAGCCCTTCCCTGTTGACAATTTTGAGGTTTTAACATACCTAAGTCCCGAAATGGGGAGGAAAAGGAAGAAATCATGAAAGAGGCTTGATGTATCCTATGACCAGTTCCTAGCTTACACTTCCAGGAAGTTTACCCCATATAAGGTAGCCATTTATCCAGGAGTGCCAGCTTTTTGCCTGAGTCTCTTCATTTTACTGTAGAGAATTTCAGTTCGTTGAGCAATGGAGATTTATGAGGGCTAACCAGTTTCATCTTTTAAAAAATGCCACTGCTTTTGAAAATGTTGGACCCTAACAAACATCCGTGCTGTTACTGTGAACTAATTCTTTTAGGTTCCTTTCCTTTGAACACTAGCTCGGCTCCCTTTGTAACAGGGAAGAGCTAAATCCATGTTGGATCTGTTTCTTTGACTTTAACCTTTGCTTTTCGTTGCTTTTGTTATGATAATCATACATAATGGCCTGCCTCAGAAAACCCTGCCCACCTGTGAATGGCTGTAGGAAAGAAGAAATTAACACATTCCCTCTCCGAGGCTAGTCATTTCAGGAGATGTTTTGCAAGACTGATGGCCTTTTTTACTTTACTTTCCAGTGCCTCTTCCTCTCTATAGTGCCTTTTTTACTTTACTTCCTCACCACCTCTCCCTCTCTGATTCTATAAAACAAACTGGCATCCAGACCCCAATAAGATGGCTTTTTGGAGACACTAGTCTGCCATTTTCTCAGTCTGCTGGCTTTTTGAATAAAGTCCTATTCCTTGCCTCAACACCTCGTCTCCGATGCATTGGCCTGTCATGCAGTGAGCAGAGTGAGCTTGGACTCGGCAACACCTTGTCTCTGTAGAACTTATTATTTTGATTGATGGGAAAGCAGTGAGAGAACTTTGGATCATGGAACACTGTGGGAGTCAAACTGACCAAATTCCTGCATGGGGGGCTGAGGGCATCTTGAGGCCAGAGACCCCAGAGGAGAGGGACACTAGTAAAGCTATAAAGAAGTGGAAGATGTTAGAGAGAAACTTTTTATCAATGATAAACTCTCTAAAGTTTTCCCTGATACCTAGAAAGGAGGCATGGGAAAAGTTAGGAAAAAGAAAATTCTTTTAGCTCTTCTTCAGAGACTTATTACATCCTGTCATAATCTTCTCTGAGAGGTGACCTTGAGTAAATCGACATCTTGACTGTGCATTTCCTCATCTGTAAAATGAATCAAAATTTCCTGCTGTACAGTTAACAAGAAGGCTGTAGAGGTGAAATGTGAAGCTGCTTTGAAAAGGCAAAACGTTATGCAAATATGAGGAGTTACCACATTGACTCTGGGGTGGATAACTGAGCACATGGAAACTAGCTCTTTCTTCCTTGCCACTAGCAAGGAATTCTGGGAAATGCAAATTGCATTGGCATGACTTCAGGAGAAACTGCTTTCTTCTTGCTCAATCCTGTCCTCACCTGTGAAGTGGAACCTTTTTATGGACAGCCATTTTTGTGGTTTTTCTTCAAGGAGTGAAAAAATAGAATTGAGCCTTTGCTAACATTTTTCCCTTTGATTTTTTCCCCACTTTGCAAAAGAGATAAAATTTGAGTCCTTTTCAAGTTTCTTCGAGGTCCTGCTGAGCACCTGGGTGAAGTTTCTGAGCAAATCAAACCTGATTGTTAAGACTCGAAAGCCCCTGTAGGCTGAGTTGAGGATTACCTGGGACACAGCAGCATGACTGCTTGGCAGGTGTTGATGGGCACAGGATCGTGTGCTGTTTTAGGCTATAGCATGGGTCCTGTGATGGAGAGGGGCATCTGAGTTCTATTCCTGCCTCTACTATTGCTTGCTGAGTCATATCAGGCAGGTATCTTTTTCTTCTACTTGTCTTTCTTCATCTGCAAAATGGGAACAATACCTGTGCCTGCATCAGACAGGGTATTAAATGAATGAGGTAAAATGACTCAGACACAGTGAGCACTCAATAATGTCAACTGTTATGAGTGTCTAAGGATCCTCAATTTCTTGGTTGGGATAGGCTGTGGCTGGGGAACTTGTGGCTAAAGATTTAGGACCCTATGGAAAATAAAAACTGAAACTAAGATAAAGCATTATTGGTGTTAAATACTTTATGACAATGGGAAAATGGAACTTGACAAAGTTGATTTTCATGCTAACTTCAGAAACTCATCTGCTACAAAATGGTGCCAGACTTACATTAAGATGCCAAGCACTTCTGTTGGCAGCTACATCCCAGCTTGACTTTCTGAGATAATTTCTATTGTTGTGTTGAAATATGAGGGAGAGAGCAAAATCATTTTAAATCTAGATACTCCCCATTTTATGGGTTAAGACAAAAGAATGGATGAGATGTCAGCATTGGAGTATCCCAAGGAGTAGACTGAGACTGTCAAGGGTTTAAAGCTTTCAAGTGATATTCATTTCCAGTGACACTTTGTTTTTAATATAGTCCCATGCTATCTCTGTGGAAAGATGCCACTTACACATGATGACTCTGAAAAGTTATTTGTCAAAGTTCAAGTAACTGAAACAAACACTTTTCTGCACTTGACATTTGTTTGGCTAATTTTCATTTATCCATACAGTATAATAAAGTCAGTTGTAATCTCATGCACTACATGAACTCAGAATACATTTTATCCTTTTATCCCAGAGCCTATTTTTTGATTTTTGTGTGAAAGGAAAGAGTTTATTCTTTTTTCTGGGGTACTATCTCCATTGTTAGAATCTTCCTGAACTGTGGCCAGAATTAGGCTTTCATCACACATCCCAAGTGTGGTTACCACCTTGGGAATGAAGTTGAAATATTCCTGTGATCTTCTCCTTTACCAGCTACTTCCTCACTAGCAGTGGGCTTGCAGAAGAAGTCAGGGGATGCGGGGAGGTCCATTCTAAGGTATGGTTTCTCTCAGGGCCCCCTCTCTCTTTCTCTTCCTGGTAAAGTGGATTATGGCTCCAGAATTTTCTTAGATTGTACAGAGACTGGTTCTTCTCCTTGGGACTGTTCCCCCCAGTGTTGTACCAAGACTTGGAAAACCTCTCTCCTTCTAATCAAGCCTTAATCGACCCCAGAAATTCTGGGGCCTATCTTTCTTTAACTCATATCAGAGTAGGGCTCTTCTCTTCCTCCTCACATTTCTCATAAAGAGACTTCTTCCCCATTCTCTGTAAGCAGGGAGTTCGAGAGTAAACACTTTGGATTTCCCCCACTCCATTGTCTCCATTCTGAGGGTTGGGGTAGTTAATTGGGTTGTTGAGAGGCCGCCATCCGGGGGGCTATATGAAAGGTCATTGCTCAGTGTGGCCTGTGCCTCTGCCTGTGTCAGAGCAGATGGTACACGTACTTTCTGTCTCTACATGGTTATCAGACTAAACAAGTCCTTCACTCTTTCCATGCTCTGGCATCCCTGCTTACTGCTGGGTCATGTGTTAGGACAGGTTCTTTAGAGTTTAGAGTCTAGATTATTCTTATAGACAGGTCCCAAGGACTAGATTTGAAGTTGGAGAAGGAAGCCTCTACTTTGCTCCTAATTTCAGGCAAAGCAGGTGTGAACCTTGCTCCTCCTTCTCTCTGCCCAGGCAGGCTTTGTGTAAAAGAAGCTGTTTTTGTTCCAAAATGATGCTTTTGGCAGTTTCCATCCCACTCTCCTAAACTTGAGTGAAGTCTCTGATGGAGCTTCTTGGAAATAGGATTGACTGGAAAGGGAGAAAAAATAATGTTTTTATTAGTGACTTCCTTGCAGACCTGTTGGAAAAAAGGGAGGATACTTGTACTCACTCTGGCAAAAGGGGTTTTTCATTTGAAAATCCTGGGGCTGCTATGACTAGCATGGGGCTGACACTATGGTCACCTATTGTGTAAATTCCAGGTAAGAAAGAAAAAGGGAAACGGTGATGGCAATGTTGAAGGAGAGGGGTGAGAGTCTACCCAATGGGTTTTCCTTAGGGCGCCACTTGAGGTACTATAGATACTGAAGGGAAACGGCAAAGGAGATTCTCTACAGCAGGGAAAGCACATTGGTGACAGGTGCCCAGATACACTGGGACCATTTGGGGCCACTTCCTGTTGGCTTGGATAGAGAAGAAATGGCAGCTGAACAAATACCCTGGTGAACTCAGCCTTTTGCAGAGGGAGACAACTGAGCACTGGGACCCATAGGGACAAGGAGCAGCTGGTGGGGCTGAGGTCTGGAATACAGAGCTTGCTGTCACCTCAGGTGATGTCTCTCCATTTAGGTGAGTGTGGTCCAAGGTCAATCCTGTGACAGCTGCCTTCATTGAGCAGAAACCAGTGGGCAATGCAGTAGGATTGGAAGGTGTGTGGTCCAGGAAAAGGAAAAGCAAAGCTCCCTCTGAGCACCCCTCTGAATGCGGAGGGGAAGGGCGGCTGGGGAGAGCCATATGTATTTAAATTCTGTAAGGTTATAAGATCTGAAGTGGATGTCCTGGGAGAACAGTGTGAAATGGCTGTTGAGTCCAAACCAGGGCTATTTTTTTTATTAAATATTAATGCCACACACTTCTGCAGGGTTCATAGAACAGATGTTAGGCCTGACATTGTGGCGATTTAATTGACTAAGAATATTTCCTGTCATTTTTATCAATGTCTGGCTTTCCAATGGCTGTTAAATCGGAAAATATAAAACACAGGAAGGGATAATTAATACTCGGTTTCCACCCGTGGTTACCTGCTGATATGGCCCCCTAGAGAAGCTGGAGCTTTCTCCTGAGTATTTTTCTTGGAGGCAGAGACAGACTAAGCTGACCTAGTCTCTCTGCAAATTGTTCCGCTGGGCCTCTAGCTGGAAAACAGCCCACTCTGTGAGCGCAATTCTTTCTTTCCTGTTGGTTTTAAGAAAATAAGCAAATTCTAAATAAGCTTTGCTTTAGTGGTAAAAACTCCTAAGGATTCTGACTTTTCCTTCTTTTTCTAAATCCTACTCTACCTCCCCAAGTCATTTCCCTCAACATCTTCCCAGATTTAAAACAAAAACAACAACAACAACAACAACAACAGAAATCTCTTCAACAGCCAAATCTTTGCTGAGGGACCTTTCCAAGTAGAATCCAAGGAAGTGCATAGAAGTTATTTTGAGCAAATTCACAGTGACATAAAATGCAGCTTAGGGTGATTTAGCATCAGGAAATATTTGCTAAATAGAAAGCTCAGGAAAGAACAATTCTAAAATGATTCTTGGTCAGGTGTAGCTTATAATGAGCCTATTCATAGAAAATAAAAAGCCCAAGGTCCCTTCCTCACAAAAATTACTTTAACGTGGAAAAAATGTCGTCACCCATGTGCCCTGTAAGACCATGTTGCTTTGCGTTTATTAAATGGCGCTGGCCCTCCATGCTGAAGTCTCCGTTACATCCTCAGGGGAGGGCAGCTCATGGTAGGAAAGGGAGAGAGGAGAAGATGTGTTATTCTCAGCCCTGAACATTAAATCATGGCGGTAATGATTTTAGAGGAAATGAGGCAAATTTGGACTAAATGAAAACCTGCTGATGTGGCTTGGGAATTACCCCTATGGGCTTGGGAAAGGACTAACCATTACATCACCCGCGTCCCCGTGCCCGTGGGGCTGTTTTTGCCCTCTGCTTGGGGGATTTGCTCTCTCTCTCAAAGGGGCAGACTGGGCCCACCTGGCTGCTTCCCAAATTCCCTTGTCCTCTCATCATCAAAGCAAGCTGACACATCGTGTGCTGAGAGAGGGTAAGGCCCAAGATATAGAAGTGGAGGTTCTATTGGGAGGTAATTTGTAGAATGCAGAAAGAAGTGCCCCTGCTGTGGCAGAGGAAGCAGAGCCCACCCTGCTGACTAATGTGACACGAGAGGTGAGTGGGTGGGTGGGTGGGGGTCCTTGGTTGAAATTCACTGCAGTGTATTATAGGACATTCTGCAAAGAAGCAGGGCCAGGCCCCTCTCCATGGTGTAACTGAAGGGACACAAGAACTCTGACATGTGCCCCTGCCAACGTGCCACTGCACCTGCAATTCACCCTTTTTGGGCCAGTTTTTTTTTTTTTTTTTGTATATATATTTTTAATTGAAGCATAGTGGATTTACAATGTTGTGTTAATTTCTGCTGTATAGCAAAGTGATTCAGCTTTATATATATATTCTTTTTGTATTCTTTTCCTTATGATTTATCACAGGATATTGAATAATAGTTCCTTGTGCTATACAGTAGGACCTTGTTGTTTATGCATTCTATATATGATAGTTTGTATCTGCTAATCCCAAACTCCCACTCCATGAGTCCCCCACACCCCCTCCGCCTTGGCAACCACATGTCTGTTCTCTGTGTCTGTGAGTCTGCTTCTGTTTCATAGATAAGTTCATTTGTATAATTTTTTAGATTTCATGTGATATTTATCTTTCACTTTCTGACTTAATTCACTTAGTATGATAATCTCTAGGTCTATCCATATTGCTGCAAATGGCATCATTTCATTCCCATTTATGGCTGAGTAATGTTCCATTGTATATACGTACCACCTCTTTATCCATTCATCTGTCGATGGACATTTAAGTTGTTTCACATCCTGGCTATTGTGAATAGTGTGCATGTATCTTTTTGAATTACAGTTTCGTCCAGATATATGTAGGGTCAGTCTTTAAAAGTAAGGCCTGACCTCTGAAGAACTCTTGGTAAAGTACCAATGCGCTTCCTTGGATGTGACACCAATGAACTGAGGAGCAGGATGGATCAGTTGGGAGGCCAGGAACAAGCTCTTGTAGTGACAGGACATAAAACTGGTAAGTTTTGATGAGAGCAGGGAGGATGGGAAAGCCCTAGGCATAGATCTTCTTTCTGTGGGCTGTTACACATCAAGGTCAGGTTTAAAGCTCAGCAAGAGGGCACTGGCCACCTGGAATTCTCATGAAGAAAGCTACGCAAAGGAGGGTGAGGATGGTCTGAGACACATCTTCTCTCTCTCCCAACTGCCTTGCATGAAGTTTGTTGTTTCCCACCCAGATCTGTACCACTGCATATAGTCCTTCCTTAAGGGACCCCAAGCAAACTGCTTTCTTACACCTGTTCTGTAATTAACAGAAATGGGGACCCTAAGCCCAGGCCCCAAAATTGTCCTAAGAAATGTTTATGACACAGGAAGGCTCGGCTCCACCCCAACTACCCGTCTGATACTCTGATCATCAGGCCCTGCCTTTGCTGGTGAATTTCCAGCACTAGACTAAGGCAGAAACACAAGGCCTGGGTGAGAAGTTAGGGGCTGTTTATAGACATAGAACCAAAATACAGGAGGAAGCAGGTGGGCAAAATTTGCCTAGGTTGCCTCTGTGGACATAAATCACCAGCTTTCGTTCGTTTAGGGGGAGAATCCAGCTTTCCTGAAACAGACCCATTTCCCCCCAGCTTTTTTAATGCGCTTTTCCATGGATTTGGCTTTCAAATCTGCATGAATTATTTTTCTTCTATTAAATATTAATATGCCTTTTTAAGTAGAAAAAGGGGGCAGCGTAGGTCTGGTACACATCCTCCCTGCCACTATTTACTGCTGCCGCGGGATCGCAGCAAATGCCAGCTCCCAACACTTTATTAAATCAGGTCTGCACTGAGCCCAGATGTCACACTGGAGACGCACAGTGGATACAGGTTAAAACCAAACAGCGACAGGCATCGGGTTCTCTCGGGTGGGGGCTCTCCCTCCCACCTCCTCGCCCCTCCCTCTTGCCCTACGTGGCCACCATGCCCTTTGGCAAATTTGCATCAGCTGGGCAGAGCTCACTCTTCCTGGAGCAGTAATCATGTGAGGGGGATTTATTTTTTTAAGCCTGTTGTTTTTTCCCCAATGACTCTTTCTACTTGATTAGTTCAGGATCAATATGTCTGGTAGGCAGAATGTGATGGGGAGGGTGATTTATCAGTGTCAGGGGGAGCTCTGGGCTTTGTTCATGTGGCTCTCCTCGTCACGGTGACCTCCCCCTACACACACACACACACACACACACACACACACACACCCTCTACTCTCTTCCTTATCTAAATTCTGCTCACTCTTACAACCAACATGATTCAGTCTCCTCTCCGAAGCCTGTCCTGTGATCCCTGAATCGTCACCTCCAATGAGACTATGATGTTTCAGATGATAATTGTTACGTAGGCTGTAAACCTGCTGAGGGAAGGGATTGCATCTCAAACACATGGAGTGATGGGAAGAGTGCAGGGTTTGCAACCATAATCCTGGAATCCTGAGTGTGTGTCTTTAGCAAATGATTGAATCTCTAGGAACCTGCTTTATCCTTCTCCTCCTCCTCAACACCTCCATCCTCCTCCTCATTTCTGCCATTCAGACCAGTGCTTTTCAAATGGTAACATGTTTACGGATTTCTCTAGATCTGAAGTGAGCCTGAGGTTCTGTAGTTCTGACAGATTCCCAGGTGATGTTGATGGTGCTTATTTGCTTGTCGCACTTTGAGAAGCAAGGTTCTTGTGACTCTTAGACAAGATAATATATGTGAAAGTGTCTTATGAACTAAAAGCCCCTATCATTGCTAAACCTGAAAACATCCTTGTCTCTTTTTAAAAAATTCCTACTTCAAATCCAAAAGCAGCTCCCACCAATGGGAAGGTATCCTGAATCCAGCCATTGATGACTCCCTCCCTCACTTCCAACCTTGGCTAAGCCACCATCATATTTCTTGTCTAGAGACGATCGCGGTAGCTTCTTAATTGGTCTGCCTGCTTCTATTCCTGCCCCTTCCCCCACTCCTCTCTTGAATTCCATTGGTCTTTTTTTCCACCCAGCAGCCAAGAGATTCCTTTGTAGTATAAATCAGATCATAAAACTCTTGTCTCCCAAACTCTTCATTCGTCTACGAGGGCTTAATCAATATGGCCCTACTGTCATTTGATGACAACCCTCACCCCCTTGCCTCTTGTACATTTTCCCTCTGCAACAACATAGCTCACTCTATACTTTTATCCAATCTGTTTCTCAACCTTCCCATCAACGGTGGCAATCCTGTCGCCGCCTACCTTCTTATCCGGCTTTATTACGTTTCTCGTGGCATTCACTACTACTTAACGTTCTATGAAGTGTTCGTGTGTTTATCTGTGATCTGTCTCACTGACTCAGAATAAGCTCCTTGGGGGCAGAGGGTGGTCTGACACGTTCTGTTCCGTATCTCCGGCATCTGGAGCAGTGCTTGGTCTTTAGTTAGTTACTGAATGAAAGAATAACTGAATTATTCCTACTTTACCAAATGGCTCTATACCCCATGCCTGACAGAGTAGGTGCTTCATAAATGTTTGCTGAGGCAACCATTGATTGATTGTGTTTTTAAATGTGCAGTCCTGTGATGTCTGTTAGTGGGACAGTTATTTGTTTTTGCTGTGGGTCAAGCCCACTAGGACAGGATTGACCTTTGTGACTGAAAAACGTAGACCTTTGAGCGAGAAGTAGAGGGAGATGTCTGAGTTCTTGGAAGCAATGATTGTGGGGATTTAGGTGAGTTGCAGTTATCTTGGCCCCTAAGGACTGCGCATCGTTACTTAATTGCTTCTTAGCCAAAATGATGCTACACCCCCAGCACACACCCCAACCAACCAAACCAAACCAAAACGAAACAACAACAAAACTAAGCCCTATAAGGTAAAGGGCAGATTAAGAATCTGGATTTCTGGTAGAGTAAAAACGTTGTCTAAGTGGCTGCACACAGGGGAGGTGTCTCAGTTGGATAATGGAATCTCTTTTTACTTCAGCTCATCTAAAATAGTGCATTAATAAACTGAACCAAATGTGGTGTTACAGCTGGTTTTATTGGTCATTAACATTTACAGAGCCACGTGAAGTCCTGTTTTCCAATTTTGAGATTAAAAGATTTAGCCAGCCTAATTATCGGCCTCTGAATGGGGATCGCATTGGAGTGCAGCCAGCGGAAGGAGTCGCCTTTGCCTTCTGTGATGCCTTCGCCTTCCGTGATGCCTTCGCCTTCACGGTACAGGTGAATTGAAAACAGATGCATTTATGGACCCTTGGCTGGAGTTCATCCTAAAGCAGGATAGGTGCTGGCAGCTGTCCTGGAGTTTACTCTGGGCTGGTCCTGCTGGTGCGGTGTCTACATTTTAAGACTGTATTTTGGGTTCAGGAGACTTCCTTGTATTGCTACATACAAGCAAATGACAACCATCCTTGAAACCAGGCTCAGGTTCTGATTGTTTTTCTGTTTTCTGGTCAGTGAGGCCAAGCCACTAATTATGTTAATTAAGTGTGATGAAAATCTCTACTTGAATGGGATTCTGGGTGGGAATGAATCAGCTCATCAGAAATAATGCTGACCAGACTGCGTGTCCTGATTTTTGGTTCAAGAAATATGGTGGCTGGAGGCAAAGGCAGAGGAAGAAAGTAAGTGTGAAAGGAGAGGTGAAGGGGCCAAGAAAGAAAACTACCCAGCATTTTATCAAGACCTCCCTCCTTGAGTGTGGGACACTGAGATAAATGCACTGGGGAGGCCAGGGAAGAAACATGAATAGGGTCAGCCTTGGCTTGGTTCTTGGTACAAGACGTGTACCATTTGGCCCCATCCAAAGGGTGGTGATTCTTTTGGTGAGGATTTTCACTTAGGGCCCAACAGGGATGTCCTGTTGACGTGACTGCCAACATCGGTGTTATTCCCCTGTCCTGCCCACCTGTGCCTAACCTGCTCTTGTCCAGCCTGGGAAGCCCCCCTGGAGGCAGTTGCCCAGAGGGAAATATAACTACCAAGGTACAGTTTGTAAAGTTCTTCCTGAGGCCAGGAAGAGAGTTTCTGACTGCTGCAGCTTTGTTTGTGCCACACTGCCTGGCTCCATCTAGAGACTATTTCTGGACTAAAGAGGAGACTTAGTCTGCTCTGTGATTACTTAATTTCTCTGTGTGAGTCTGACCAATTTGAGTTAGAATTTTCTTTTAATTAAGACTCAAGGAGCAGGGCAGACTAGGGGCAGGAGTTGAGATTTGAGTGACCCCTGGTTTGGCAAATGAGAGATTGACCAAGTCTTTTGTTCTCTCTGGGCCTGAACTTTCTTAGGTGCCAAATGAGGATAGTTGGCCTGTCAAATCGACTTACATTCTATACTTTAACAGCAACAGTGGATAGCCGTGGGTGGTTCTGAGTGTAGGGGTGGCCACAATCATCTCTGTGTGCGCTAAGAAACCTGGCAGCATTATTGAAGGTAGATGGAAGGGGGGAGAGATTGAAGACAGGAAGAACATTTAAAGAACTCTTGCATAGTTCCAGACCATATTTTCATTTATTATTGGTTCTGATTTTTTTTTCTACCAGGGCCCCTGGGCTCCAGACCAATGTCCTCCTGACCACTGATCCTTGCTTTTTAATTTCTCTGTTATGAGTTGAATTGTGCCCTTCTCCATCCACGCCCCCCTACAAAAGATGTGCTGTAGTCCTAACCCCAGTACCTCAGAAGGCAACCTTATTTGGAGATGGGATATTTACTGACATAATCAAATTAAAATAAGGTCATCAAGTGAGCCATAATTCAATCCAACAGATATCCTTACAAAAGGGGGAAATCTGGACACAAGGATGACACACACCTAGGAAGAACACCACGCACAGATGAAGGCAGAGATCAGGATGATGCTTCTACAAGCCGAGGAACATCACAGGTTGCCAGCAAACCACTAGAAGGTAGGAAAGAGGCACAAACCAGAGTCTCTCTCATAGCCCTCAGAAGAAATCAATTTGGGCTCAGACGTCACCTTGAAATGTGAGACAGTATATTTCTATTGTATAAGCCACATGGTTTGTGGTGCTTTGTTACAGCAGCCCTAGCAAACTAATACAGTATCTTTCTGCTCTTTTGGTTTCAGACCCTTGGCTTGCTCTAACCACCAGCAATCCTTAATTTTTTCATTTCAACTTGATTTCTTCTCAGTCGCCTTAGAAGTATTAGTCTCTGTGTTGTAAAACTTAGACTCTGCTTCCTACCTGGCTTTTTCTTGGGTCTATCCCTATATTTGCATGTAGCTCTCCACTAAGTCTCTGCTAGGTGTGATGTGGGGAGGTAAAGTGCTGTAAATGGACAGCTTTACTAGTCACTGAACTGTCCTTTTACATGCACTCTATGCTGCCACCTATGGGCTCTTAGGGTCTAAATCCCCCACAACATTCTCACTAATGTTTAAAGCTGAATCAGAAGGAGAGGCCAGTGCCTTAAAGCTCCTCTGGTTATTTTTCAGATTTGTTTGCATATAATTCCAGCAATCTTGGTCCTGTTCCAAAATCATCCCAAATGCATTTATTCCAATGTATGGCTTTAAAGTTGGGGATCAAGTTATAATCTGGCAAAACATAATTGAAACAACATGACAGCTCTGAACAATATTAAATTCTCAAATGTTGACAATTGCACAAAAATATGAGCTCAAGGGGACTATATGATATATTCAAAAACCTAGTTTTCTGATGGTCATATTCCCTTGTGGTCTTCCAATATTCACTTTCTCATTAAGCTTCTTATTTAATACGGGCACTGGAATTTTATCTTGAGTGTAAGATACATTTCTTTGATCATTTCTGGCCAATCTTGTTTTACTAAGTGCAGCCAAAAGAGGCACACTTTGCCATCAATCAACAGACATGCCTTGACCTTGTGCTGCGTCGCACAAGTGCTCTGCTGGAAATGTAAACATGGTCTCCATCCTGAGTGAGCCTTCCATGTGGTTGGGGAGATAAGGCACCCAGATGCCAAACACTTAGAGAACAATAAAATGTTAAATGGTGTTGGACCGGCTTTAGTGCAGAAGAAGTCTGATTTCATGGAGTGGTTGAAAGGGTTTCCTGGAGAGCTTGGAACTTTATTTAGTTTGTTGCTGAAAAGGTTAAGATATTCCCCTCCCCTTTCCCCCTCAAAAATTTCCCTTCTATCTGCCTCTATTATTGGTTGTTTGACTATAAATCAGACTCCAGAGAGGAAACACAGAATGGCCCGAGACAGGAGCTGGTGGGAGACACTGTCACCCTTGATGCTGTGATGGAAACTATTCGCTGGAAATTTGAATAGATAACACTCAGCAATCATAAAAAGAACGGTCTCCTATAAATCCAGTCTGTCTCTTCAGATTCCATTTCCTATACTTTAGTTACCAAAAGATCCACAATTTTCTAAGATATACAGGAAATTTAAATGAGAGTATGGGGAGTTCCTTTTCCATTTTCCCAGTGGAGGAGATCGAAGATATGTTACTAGCTTGCCATTTGCACAGATGTGTTTCCAATAAAGCACAATGAGATCTCCTGTGTCCCCGTCCCCTTCCCATTAGCCACGAGGCTGTGAAGATAATGTGTGAGCTCACAGACAGGTTAATAAAGCCATCGTGTACTTCTCCTCTCCTCATGTGGAAAGGGCCTTGTTTTCTTTTCTTTTCTTTTCTTTCTCTTTTTTTTTCCTTTTTTTTTTTTTTTATGAAAGTGCAGATTTAATTTGAAGTTGGGAAAAAAGAAGGAAAAACAACTTTTCAAAATATGAGAAAACAGTCCTCTTTAATAGGAACCATATTTTCCTTCTAAATTATGATACCTGAGGGTCTCTGTGCAAGGGTTGGGAGGTGATGATCGTAGGCTTTGGGAGGGTTTGGGGAGCTGTGTTGATATTTTGGCCCATCTGGGTTCATGTCTCTTGGGTTTCTTGGGATTCATGGAATATATCTGGCTACAGTGAAATGTGAGAAACCCTTTAGAAAAGTGCAGTGGAAATAAATAGCAATGAATATTTATGTGCCTAGACCAAAGGTCAGAACTCATTTTAGTTCTCAGGGCCATTAGTGGGGTTAAATAAGGTCTATGGGGACTGTAGGTTCCAATGACAGGGCTGAAGTATAGGTCATGGGGGAAGGAATGAAGTAGATGGGTTGAAGGGAAAGGAAGAGGTAGATACTTAAGAAAGAAAAGGGGATATGGGAAAAAGTGTCCATAAGGGATTAAACTAGTAGTAACCAGCAATAACTTGTGGCTCTAGTTTAGGTTAAATCATTATCCTTGGTTTAAAGCAAGATTGCCATAATTTTCCATGTGATTTTAAAAGTCACTTGGACTTTCCTACAGCTTTATTCTCATGGTGGAAAGAGTTGGTTGTATAAATTACTGGGTGGGGGTGGGGATCAGAGTTGATAGAATCTGGGAACTCTCTTGAGTCGAGGTGCCAGGGTGGTACCATGGTAACTGGCACAGAGACTAATCAATTAAACCCCCAAGATTGTCCCTCTCCCATTTCCTTTGCTGCTTCCTTCTCCTTGTTTTGGGGTCACGTTTGCTGGGTGCTGTTGGCCATCCTGACACTGAAGGGGAAAATAATTTCTGCCTTTCCAGTGATCACTGATCACCCAAAATCTTGTTTGGAAATATTTGGAATATGTTGGGCAATTAATCAAAGTAATTTTCTTCCAAAGAGAAAGCAGAAAGATTTGGAGTGACATTATTTGAGTAATATTGGAAAAAGCTACCCAAGAAAATGTCCTTCAATACAAATGTTAGTATAGTGCAAGGATTTCCTTTTACAAGCAAAGATAAGGAGATAGGGTTTTTTGTTTGTTTGTTTTTTGTTCTTGTGGATTTATTTCAGGGTTTTTGTTTTGTTTTGTTTTGTTTTTCATCAGAAAGTTTTTATTTTTATTTTTTTACTTTTTTATTGTTTGTTTTTTTGATGTATAGTTGATTTACAATGTTGTATTAATTTCTGCTGTACAGCAAAGTGATTCAGTTGTACATCTGTATACATTCTTTTTAATATTCTTTTCCATTATGGTTTATCTCAGGATATTGAATGTAGTTCCCTGTCCTATGCAGTAGGACCTTGTTGTTTATCCATTCTATATGTAATAGTTTGCATCTGCTAACTCCACACTCCTAGTCCGTCCCTCCCCAAACTTCCTTAGGGTTTTTGTTTGTTTGTTTGTTTGTTTGTTTGAACTCCAAGACCACTTCCTCCAACTATCCATATATCCTTCCATCCTTCCATCCATCCATCCATCCATCCATCTACCAGCAAACATTTGTAGGGAGTCTTCTTTGTGCCAGGAATAGAGCTAGGCACTGTGAATAGAGAGATGAATGAGAAATGATTCCTGCCCTTGGAGAGCTCACAATCCAGTGGGAGAGAGATATGTAAACATTAATTACAACGCTGTGATGAATGCTCTAATAAAGTTCAGAGCAGGATACTCAGCTACCCCACAGAGCTGGAGGGCTGCGATCATCTATTTCATCTTAGCTGTCTAAAGATCGCTGATCCCTCCAAGAGTAAACTATGAGCCCCAAACCTCAGGAGAGCTGGATAGATGCAGCTTTAATAGAAGTCTTGCAGGTTGCAGCTACTACTGATTCAAAGAAAATGAAGAGGCAGATGACTGTGAGACTTATTCCCAGGGTTCATGGATTTCTGAATTTATGTTGTCTGGGCTCTCTTTTCTCCCTAGGGCATTAATATGCTCTAATATGGGAATACTCCATTCCTGCTCTAGCCTGTCTCCAATCTGCTGTTTCATTTGATTTTTTTGTCCTTACCCAAAGAATTTCACTAAAAACTGAAATGAGGTAGGGATTGAATCCCCCACTCCATCCAAGGCCAATCAGACAATAGCTTAGACAATGTTGAACAGATACTCTGCAATTTCTCTAGCTCATTTTTTGTCATTATTTATCTGGACACCAGGCTGCAGTCAGAAAAAAGGACAGTGACAATGGGGACACACAAGTCCCTGGAAGAATGCATTCAGGAAGAAAACAAATGCAGTCAGATGATCCCAGTGTTTTTTGTTTGTGTGTTTGTGTGAAAAACTCAGTGTAGAGAGTTTTCTCTAGTAGTTTAATGTTCTCCTAAAATGTAAATTTGTGTTAGTTGGGTTGTTGAAAATTTGAGCTGCCTGGCAGATATTTCTGTGAACTATGTGGTTGAAATATGTTACCAAGGCTTTTGGTGACCCTGATTTTTAACAGTAAAGGCAGGATAAAATGATCAAGACCAGCTAAAAAGAGAGGAAGATGGAACTGATATTTTTGAAGTCATAGAACCTAAATTTAAAGGCAAAACAGATAGAATGAGAAAAAAGAAGCATGGTGATTACTTTATAAACTGTCATATTTAGGGCATTAAAGGTCTAGTTTTAGGAAGACAGGGTTGGCATTTTCTTGGCACTGGAGGGAGAAGAAGTATGTGGAAATGTAAATTACATTTCTACACATCTGGTGGAATGGATTGGACCCAGTAACACTTAATAATCTTATCCATTTTTGCATCTTGTAAGTTCTGGACCAGAGGCCATGGCAGCTTGGACCGGCACTTTGGGGGCCTGCTTCAGGGCGGAAGCATAGGAATTGGCAACTTACACACTCAACAGTGCCGCATAAAGCTTTGAACCCTCCTGAAGCAAGGCACCACACAGGATAAAACTTCTATCCCACACCTGCCTGGCTCCTTTCCCAAGGTGAGAGCACATCTCACCTGGTGCTCAGGTCACTGTTAACTCTGCCTCCCTCACCTCCCCTGCCATCCCCACCCTCAGTCCCAGCCTGTGATTGGTTCTGCCTTGCTAGAGTCTTACCCTTCATATGAATAACTCCTGATTTTTTGAAAATTAAATCTCAGAGCCACATTAATGATTGAAGGAAATCTGTGACTACCGTTCCCAACTGAAACCACAGAAAGATGGAGCCGGAGGAAACCTCAGAGTGCCTAGTCCTGGGAACTCACATTTTAATTAAAGCACTTCCCTCTGACATATGCCAATATGCCCATTGCAGCAACTTGAGGAACACATACTGACTCCATGTGAAAATAAAGTCCTCTCCCTCTGACCCACGCCATCCAGAATCTTCATCAGATGTTGTTTTCTGCACAAGCCACACCCATGGCCCCATGCCTTTGTTCACGCTGCTCCCCCTGCCTGGAGTGCCTTCCTTCCACTTCATCTGTCAGGGGTTACATCAAGTCTATCTCTGTATCACAAGTGTCTATCAGAATGTTTAGTATATCATAGGTGTCTATGTGAGAGACCAATTCAGTGAACATTTAATTGAATGGAAAAATTTGTGGTCTTTGCCATGGGAAATCATGGATCATAAAAACACTAAATAATACTCAGTAAAGTCAAATAATTCATTTTTCAACATTGAAAGAGGAATAGCGTTTAGGAAGGCAGGAGGGAAGAAATTACAGGTGGGGGAAATCATACAATCAAAGGCACAGAAATGAAGATGAGTGTGAGTTTTGGGTAAAGAGGAGGTATGACTAATTAGATTGGAAGGTTTATTGAAAGAAATGATAGGGAATGATATTTGGAAGACTCATATCACTGAATCAAATTCCTTGAGAAGTTTGAAAGAGATGAAATACATAGTGGGTAGCCACTGAATGTTCTTAAGCAGGAAATGACCTAATGCAAGGGTTGAATTGGTGAGATGCAGCGTAAGGTAGAGAGGGGAGTTAGCGGCAGGTATACTGGTGGAGAATATAGCTTGGTGTAAAATGGACCACTGTGAATCAGTGGGAATGCAGCAGTTGGCACGTGGAGGGTTCATCCTCGAGGAATTTGAATGGAAGTAATGCCAGACTTGGTTATGGATGACTGTAGGAGAGCTAAAATTCTTTTATTGACTGACTTGGAACTAAGAACATCTAAAAGTTGGAGTAGGTTATAAATAAATAACCTCAACAATTCTCTTTTATGGGTAACTATCAAGTCCAAACTTGTGAGAAGAGACAGGTTTTGAATGATAGATAATTCTGGAACCCTGGCCGGGCACATCTTAGCAGTTTGGACACAAATTTTTCTTTCATGCAGAAAATGTTAGAGGCTTTTCTACTGATTCTAGATTAAAAATGCTGCAAAATTTCCCTACCAAATTATGTATCTATCAACAGTGTGTACTTTCTCATACCTTCTCTAACACTGCATAGTATCAAACATTTTCATCTTTTTTGTCAGTGATGGGTAGAAAATGGAATCTTATTTTAATGTCATTGGGCTTTCATTAATGAGTGACCTTGAACATCATTTATGTATAAATTAGCCATTCATATTTCTTTTTATATATACACCCATTCTTGGCCTCTGCCTATTTTTCATAATGGGATCATTTTTCCTTTTTATTCACTAATAAAAGCCCTTTGTTTAATAATGAAATTACGTTTTGTTCATCAAAACTGATTTTAAAAGCCTAAATTTTCATAGAGTGTAGAGTTTATGTGGGTTATCACACCGTCTAAGTTGCAGATATTCTGGTTGTTTAGAAACCTCCGAAATCTACCTTCCTTCCTTCCTTTCGTTCTTTCTTTCTTTCTTTCTTTTTCTTTCTTTCTTTCCTTTCTTTTTCTTTCTTTCTTTCTTTCTTTCTTTCTTTCTTTCTTTCTTTCTTTCTTTCTCTCTCTCTCTCTCTCTTTCTTTTTCTTTCTTTCTTTCTTTCTTTCTTTCTCTCTCTCTCTCTCTCTCTTTCTTTCTTTCTTTCTTTCTTTCTTTCTTTCTTTCTTTTTCCTTCCTTCCTTCCTTCCTTCCTTCCTTCCTTCCTTCCTTCCTTCCTTCTTTCTTTTTTTTTAAGCTCTTTATTGGCATATAATTGCTTTACACTCTTGTACCAGCTTTTGAAGTACACCAAAGTGAATCAGCTGTATTTATGCATATATCCCCATATCCCGTCCCTCCTGTGATTCTCTCCCACTCTCCCTGTCCTGGCCCTCTAAGGCATCACCCATTATCGAGTTGATCTCCCTTTGTTATACAGCAACTTCCCACTAGCTAGCTATTTTACAGTTGGTAGTGTAAATATGTCTATGCTACTCTCTCACTTTGTCCCAGCTTCCCCTTTGCATGCCCCCAACCCGGTGTCCTACAGTCCATTCTCTGCATCTGCATCCTTGTTCTTGCCCTGTCACTGGGTTCATCAGTACCATTTTTTTTTTTTTAGGTTTTTCTTTTTTTTAGATTTTTTAGGTATGAGTTAGCATACAGTATTTGTTTTTCTCTTTCTGGCTTACTTCACTCTGTATGACAGACTCTAAGTCTATCCACCTCATTACATATAGCTCCATTTCATTCCTTTTTATGGCTTAGTAATATTCCATTATATATATGTGCCACATCTTCTTTATCCATTCATCTGTTGATGGACACAAAATCTACCCTTCTTAATCTTAGACCCTTTCTTTTTTAAATATTTAAGTCTAGAGCATGAAATTAGGATAGTAAAATATTTCCAAAAATATTTCCTGAGATTTTCAAATGTGTGTGTCTTTGAATCTGTGCAGAAATAGAAGCTAAGGAGGTGTTTGAACACAGTTCCAGCCTTCCCTTTGGAGCATCTAAGATTATGCCCAAATCGAGGTGGGGGAGGAGTATTGAGAGATCTAATCTCTGGCAGGATTTTGCCTCTTGGTCCTCATACTCTGATCCCCTTAATGGAACTTGACAACCCCGACTGACCATATGACTGTTATGGGCTGAATTGTATCCCCCCAAATTCATGTGCTGAAGCACTAACTCCTGTACCTCAGAATGTGACTGTATTTGGTCATGGGATCTTTAAAGAGGTAGTTAAGGCAAAATGAGGTCATATGGGTAGACCCTAATTCAATATAATTGGTGTTCTTATAGGAAGAGGTTAGGAGACAGACATGCAAAGAGGAAAGATCATGTGGGGACAGAGGCCATTTGTAAGCCAAGGAGAGAGGCCTCAATAGAAACCAACCCTGCACACACCTTGATCTGGGACTTCCAGCCTCCAGAACTGTGAGAAAGGAAATTTCTATAGTTTAAGCCATACTTTGTTATGGCAGCCCTAGGAAATGAAAACAATGCCTTATGGAAAGGCATAACCTTCACAAACTGGCTTGGAAATCAAATTTTAACATAGGAAACCATGGGTTGAAAAACACCTGCCCTGAGCTGTGAGGTCACATCCTACTCATCTCATGTCCAGCAACTCATCAATGAAGAGGGTGCCCAATTTCAAGCCATAGATTTTTGGGTTTATAATTTCGCCAATTTTAGGGAATGTAAAAGTGTTAGAGTTTATAGTCATAGTTAGGCATTCTTGGGCACACACCCGTCCAAATGGATTTCCTGCATTGGGCCACCAGGATTTAGATCCCATGTCTAGAACATGCCCTTGAATGGGAGACATGGGGGGCATAGATCAGTCTGATGGGAAGAGCACTAGAATGGGAGTCATAGACCCAGGACTTAGTCTTGATTCTGCCATGACGACTCAGTCAACTAAATTTACTTGTTTGGACTTAGGGTACTTGTGCGGACCTCATGAGTGGTTTTCAGATCAGGGGCCCATGGAAGGGTTTTAGTAGTTCTTAGTAGTTCTGCAAACTTTTCATTTGAATTTTCCTTGTATTATACATTTTAACTATTTAAAAATACTGCAATAAAATAACACATATTCAGATGTGTTTTATTTCACATTTTAATATGTCTAAGAAATCAGCATATTAAAATCTGCTAAGTTAACTTATTTGGAAAGAACATCTGAATAAAAGCTTGCCTATGGAAGTACGTATTTGGTGAGGGATATTGATATCCTGCATTGGTCTGTCTGTTGTCTCTCTTAAATTCTGACATGACTGCAGTATGTCTCCACTGATATAAAATTGCACAAATGCATTTGTGACTACAGTACATTTGCACCTGCTCAGTTAAGTGCCAGCTTAAGCATTGGTTCTCCTCATGGCTTAAGCCTTGTTTGTGAACCCACCACTGACTCTCTCACATCTTGAAAACATCACGTTAGAGCTAGAATGAATGCTTCCTTTCTGACTTTACAATTAGAAATGCAAGAGTTTATTAGGTGTTACTAACAATTCAACTTTGAAACAGATATCTCCTACTACCTTTCCTGTAAGCTTCTGGATAAATTTAGTTGAGCAGAAACCCAAGTTGTAAGGCAAGTTGATCTAAAATGAAACAATACAAAAACTTACCACTTGCAACTACTTAGCAGATGAATCAGTATTCTCTAAATATTGTGCAACTAAACCAAAAAGAAAATAATAAATCAATGCTGAGGATAATATGATTGTGGCTATTCCAAATTTTTACATTCATCAAATCAGTATCAGAGTTCTCAGAGATATACTATGTATATATATACATACATAGTATATCTATGTGTATATATATAGTGTATATACCAGTATATACCATATATGTATAGCATATTTGAAATAAATATATTCTAGTGAACTTCTGCTTTTATTTGGCTTAAGCCTTAGGATTCCACACAAGATTTAATTTGCATTAAGGGTACAAGAAAAACCACTAGATCAGATGACCTCCAAGATCCCCTGCAGTTCTAACAGCCTGTAATCTTCCAGGGTGAACAGGGTGTAGAGAGGAGTGAGCAGGGTGCAGAGAGGGGTGAGTTAGGGCAGGGAAGCATGGCTGGGTGCTTCTTTCCACCTTCCATCCCCTCTGGGGCATCATATCTGCTTAAGACTTCAAACGTACAAATGGACAATCCTGGGAAAACCACGTGGTACATAAGAAGTTATCCAAGAATGCTACAAAGATTTTTAAAAATATTCTTTTTACAGGGCATAATTATTTTGAAACTTGCTAAAATTTCATGAAAATCTATTGCATTTTCCTGGTCACCTCTGTCTGAAACAAATCTCTTCTGGAGACAGCATCTGATAGGATGTAATGGAGGAGTGAGGCCTGGGGCTGGGCCTGCGAGTGAGTGGGTTTGCTCAGCAGAGGGGAGTGGTACAGCCCTCCGGCAGCTGGCAGAGGGGCTGTGAATAGTTAGAAACGGGGGCCCTGATTTGTTTCAGCTGTTACCTTTAGACGTCTCCCTTGCCAGAGCTTAGCATATTCCTAGGCCCTCCCCAAGTGTGGGGCACTGTATTGTAGTCTGGCCTTGACTGCTGGCTCTGGAAGTGGACAGACCCCACGGGCCCTGTAGAACATGCAGAGATAGAACAGAGGGGAGCTGGGGTTGTACATTTGTCTGCACCTGCTTCTTTTTCCAACAACTCCTCTCCTTAAAGTGAGAAGTAGGGGTTAGATCCTAAATGCTAGAGGGTGATATCTCCTAGGGGTTGCTTTGGGACTACATTTACCCACTGCGAAGACTGATTTCAGGACTGAATTCCTTTTTGACTGGAGGCCTAGTTGGATTGAGGTGATGCTCCGCTGATCTGATCTGAGTTATTGTATTAGTTGGGATAAACATTCACCTACATAAATAGAGACCCTAAACAAAAGGGACAAATAAGACAGACTTTATTTTTTTTTTTATATAATAGTCTGGAAGCAGGAGGTCCAGGGCTGTCATGGAATGCTGTTTTACAACGTTGTCCAAAGGCTTAACTGCTGTTTTGCTTTCCTCTATCTTTAGGGTGTTCCCCTTATATAAATGATCCCAAATGGCTCCCTACGTCCACGATCCAGGTAAGCAGGTGGAAGAAAGAGGGAAAAGAGTGCTCGTCATTTAAGAACACAGCCTGCACATTAAATATCTCTTCCACTCTCTTGTCCATGTATTTGGTTCTATGGCCATGCATAGCTGTAGGGAAGGCTGGAAATACAGTCTCTCTTCTATGTCAAGTACCCAAATAAAAATAGCGGGTTCTATTATTTTGCAAAATAATGGAAGCATGAGTAACTGATTCTGCTAAGGTGTTTAATGAAGTATGAATCACTATGCTACTAGTTGGGATTCTGCAAACACATAAAAAAGAATGAAATAGTTCCATCTGCAGCAACATGGATGAACCCAGAGATTATCATACTAAGTGAAGTTAGAGGAAGACAAATAGCATATGATATCACTTACTTACAAAACAAATGATACAAATGAACTTATTTACAAAACAGAAATAGACTCACAGACATAGAAAACAAACTTATGGTTACTGAAGGAGAAAGGAGGGGTATAAATTAGGAGTTTGGGATTAACAGATACACACTACTATATTTAAAATAGGTAAATAATATGCTCCTACTGTATAACACAGGGAATTATATTCAATATCTTATAATAATCTATAGTGGAAAGGAATCTGAAAAAGAATATGTATATATATCTGAATCTATATCTCTATAGATTCTGAATCACTTTGCTAGACACTTGAAACTAACACATTGTAAATCAGCTATACTTCAATTAAAAAATTAAAAAATAGATTCTAGTGGGAGCTGTGAACAATGAAAACATAAATAAACATACAGAATTTTTTCTCATAGTGATAACTGCTACGAAGAAAATTTAATCATGCTAACAGGATGAGAAGGGCCGGGTGGGAGCCGAGAGTCTATTTTAGTTGGGTGGTCAGGAGGAGAAGTTACATGTGAGTAGAGACCTGAATGAAGGGTAGGGGTGAGCCATGCAAACACCTTGAGAAAGAGCTCTCCAAGATGATGGGAGAGCAAATACATCATTAGTATGCTTAGCACAGTCCTGGGATTACAAGGTGACTAGTGGGGCTGGGGGTGTAAGCAAGGCTTATTTAAGGATTGTTTTGTTTTGTTTTATGATGTAGCAGAGAGAGAAGGTCGCTAATTTCCAGAAGCAAAAGCTTTGAGTAGTTGAGAGGATGGATTCTGTGTATAAGTGGTGAGGTTGGCCTTGGTCAGGAGGAGGGACAGGTCATCTCTGGGATGGGAGGGAGGGTAGAGAAGGTGAGAATGGGTGTGGAAGGCTGGTAGATTTGGTGGGAAATGAATTATTCCTTTCTCTGGTTCTATTTTGTTAGCTAAATATCAGGTGAAGACAGTGAGCTGGGTGTAAGGAGGGAAAGAGTCTCATGATCCTCCAGGGTGGTGAGAACACAAATTTACAGCTAACACAGAAGGGCTGCTGAGCAGTGCTCTGGACCCACTTGACGTCTGCCATCTTAGTCTTAGGTGAGACCGATCAACGTGACTGTAATTTTTCCAGCTATGCCTGGATGTCAGGGAGATGTAAGCAGAATGGTGAGTTTAACCATCTGCTGGCCATTCTTCATTTGGCTGTTTGGACCCATTCTCCATCCTTCTTCATTCAGCTTGGTGCTCTGGGAGGCTGCCACTTATGGATTCCTTGGCCTCTGGATTGGATTTAGTCAACGGCAGGCTCAGAAGGAGACTGAAGGCAGGAGGGCAGTGAGATGCTTTTATCACTTCTCCATTTCCTCCCCAGTAGCCCCTGGTAGGCCTGGCTACGTCCCTCTATGAAGGCCCCAGCTTCTATGGGGAAGCCCTCTCATAGCTGGAGTTATTTTCAGGTCCTGGTAATCACTCCCTCTTCTTATTCTTTCAAGTGTAGGGCTGGTAACTGATTCCCACCGATGTTAGGTTTGGCATACTTCCTTACTTTCTATTGTTTTCCCCTTGTCTGCCTGCATCTTTAGAAACAGTACCTTTACAAAACTCTCTTCATATGCTCCTTCTTTGTTTCATCACTTTCTTGGTAAGTCCCTGACTGATGCAAACCTGGTTTGCCGTGTGGTCAGGCAGGCTTCACAGAGGAGAAAGAACAGGGCATTTGTGAGTATAAGCAAGAGAGAGATGATGATGGAAAAAAGACTCTAAGCTGAGTACAGAGGGAAACGTGGACATGAGCAGAGTGGATAGAGTGCAAAAATGGCAGTGTCTGTTTTTGGGACGTCCCAATGGGGTCAAGGGATTTTGGAGTTGGAGTATTAGAATAAGGGAGCTGAAAACTGGGGACTAGTCTCAGAGAGTAGAGTGCTTAAAATAGAAAATTTGTGATTGATGCAGTTATTGATAATAACAATATCTGTGTCATTGATTCTCAGTCCTGGCTGTATATCAAAATTGCCAGGAGAGCTAGTAAAAAATGCTGATGACTGCTTTCCCCTCCAGAGATTCTGACCTCAATTGTGGGGCCTAGGAACTGTAATTTTAAAAAATTGCCTCAAATAATTCAGATGTGTGGCTAGCATTGAGAATCACTAGTCCAGGGTATGAGCACAGGAGTGGTTGGCTGGTGTGGAAAGAGGAAAGGTGTCCTTAGCAGCCAGAGGTCAAGGAACCGAGAGGCCAAGAGTCTTAGAGGAATTACCTACATCAAAGTCACTATATAGAGAGAGAAAAGATGGCGGCCAAGTAGAGAGACGTGGAGTGCATCCCTCTCCACAGATGCATTGGGAATGCATAGAAGGACGCAGTCATTCCCACAGAGAACCAGCTGAACACCAGCAGACGGCCTCGGACACCAGAAAGGGCTGTGGGGAGCCCGACATAGCCGGTAGGGAGGCATCTATGACGGCTCAAAGAGGGTGAAGCGGCAGAGCTGTGGCAGACGGGAGGGAGTGAGAAACATACGGAGGGTCTGCAGCGCAGCTCAGCGTTCCCAGACTGAGACATCGATCCGCAGCTGAACGGAGGGTCCAGGAGCAGGAGCGTGGGAACCAGAGAGCTGGTTCAGGGTGAGAAACATTGATGCCGGTAGGGTGACGGACCGAGAGGACAGGAGGGAGGAGGTCCGCGGAGAGGAGTGCCCGTCCCTGAGAGATGCCCAGCCATGATGGTGGCTGGAGGCTGCAGGCTCATGGGCGGGGGAGAGGAGCCAAGCACGTAGCCTCTCTCTCTCTTTCTGTGCCTCTGCAACAGGCAGTGGAGAGACGCCCGTGGGCCACCTAAGGCGCTCAGGGATAACAAGCACCCTCAGGTGCTCGGGCGGGGCTAGATTAAAACCCCTGGCAACGCCAGCAGCAGGGAGGCTGCCGAGAGAAAAAAAAAAAAACAACAACAACAACAACATCAAAAAGAAAAAAACCCCGAGAGAGGCCCAACTCTAAGACTTTCTGTTTACGCCTGAGCCACCGGCTCCCTCTGCAACAGGCACCTCCAAGCCCGACTGAAACAACAGTGCGCCACTGCTCACTCACTCCCAGGAGAAGGAGCCACTATTGTACCCTCTCCCTCCCCACACACCGACGCTTACAGATGAACAATAAAGGAACCTCTGCTGGTCACAGAATAACGCAAAAAAACCCAAGGCAAGGAGAAGGACACTTACAGCTGAGACGCTAAGGAAACAGAAATAATAGTATCAATACCTATTGAACTGGTCCATTCTGGGATCAGTTCTGGATTTTTGTTTTTTTCTTTCTCTCTCTCTTTTTTTTTCTTTATTAAATACGATCTTAGCCCTAAGGGATCTACAAGTTTTATAACATAATTTTTTAATGATATTTTTTATTCTTTTTATTCTTTTTTTTTTTTTTTTTGCTTTTTTATATACTTCTATATCTAGCTAAGTTTTTGGTAGTATGGACAATATATCTCTCATACTTTCCTTTCATCCCTATCTTTTATACATTTCTATTCCTTTCTTTTTATTTGCATATTTCCAACCACATTACGCTCTTCTGTCCCCCTTTCTTCCAGCCATTTCAAGTTTATTTTATCTTAGCATACTTATAAGCAACACTATCGGTCTGCTCAGACTCCTTGCTCTATTCTCCAGATGACGCACTGCCTTGGTATTTAATATTAGGCTTTTGTCTTTATCTTAGTTCTTAGTACAGTTGTCTAATTACATTCTGAGAATCTCCATTCTCTCTGGTGGTATTCTGGCTCTTTTCTATATTTGATCCTAGCTTACTAAACCTCTCTGGATTGATGTTTGTATGTGTAGGGTGTTATTTGTTTGTTTGTTTGCTTTTGCTTTTGTCTCTGATTTGTTCTGTTTCAGTTGTCAATTTCTGCTGGGTTTCTCTTTGAATATCTGATAGCACACTGGGGTTCTGTCAGGTCTTTCTAGCGCCTTATGTCCTAACGGATTCAGTAATTGTGTGTCTTATACATGTATGTGTTTCCTAGACTTAATATTCGTTTAATCCAATACTTGGACATTAGTCTGAGGCTTGGACAGTCTTCTATAAACACCTCTATCACCAGGATAAGCAACCCCAAAAGTTTGGACAACCATGAGGAAACAAAGAAACCCCATGCAGGCAAAGGAGCAGGAAAAAAACCCACAAGACCAAATAAATGAGGAGGAAATAGGAAAAATGCCTGAAAAAGAATTTAGAGTAATGATAGTAAAAATGATACAAAATCTCAATAACAAAATAGAGAAAGTACAAGAAACAGTTCATAAGAACTCAGAAAAACAAACAGCAATGGATAACAAAATAACTGAAATTAAAAATACTCTAGATGTTATAACCAGCAGAATGACTGAGGCAGAAGAACGAATAAGTGAGTTGGAAGATAGAATGGGGGAAATAAATGCCACAGAGCAGGAAAAAGAAAAAAGAATAAAAAGAATAGAAGACAGTCTCAGAGACCTCAGTGATAACCTTAAACGTACCAACATTCGAATCATAGGCATCCCAGAAGAAGAAGAAAACAAGAAAGGGTCTGAGAAAATACTTGAAGAGGTTCTAGTGGAAAACTTCCCCAACATGGGAAAGGAAATAATGAACCAAGTCCAAGAAGCACAGAGAGTCCCATACAGAATAAACCCAAGGAGAAATACACCAAGACACATATTAATCAAATGAACGACAACTAAACACAAAGAAAAAATATTAAAAGCAGCAAGAGAAAAGCAACAAGCAACATAAAAGGGAAAACCCATAAGGATAACAGCTGACCTTTCTACAGAAACTCTGCAGGCCAGAAGGGAATGGCAGGATATACTGAAAGTCCTGAAAGAGAGAAACCTACAGCCAAGAATCCTCTACTCAGCAAGAATCTCATTCAGATTTGAGGGAGAAATCAAAAGCTTTCCAGACAAGCAAAAGTTAAGAGAATTCAGCACCACCAAACCAGCCTTACAACAAGTGCTAAAGGAACTTCTCTAAGTAGGAAACACAAGAAAAGGAAAACACCTACAAATACAAACCCAAAACAATTCAGAAAATGGTAATTGGAACATACATGTCAATAATCACTTTAAATGTAAATGGATTAAATGCTCCAACCAAAAGACACAGACTGGCTGAATGGATCCAAAAACAAGACCCTTCTATATGCTGTCTACAAGAAACCCACTTCAGACCAAGGGATACATATAGACTGAAAGGAAAGGGATGGAAAAAGATATTCCATGCAAATGGAAGTCAAAAGAAAGCTGGAGCAGCAATACTCATATCAGACACATTAGACTTGAAAGTAAAGACTATTAAAAGAGACAAGGAAGGACACTACATAATGATCAAGGGATCCATTCAAGAAGAACATATCACAATGGTAAATATCTATGCCCCCAATATAGGAGCACCTCAATACATAAGGCAAACGCTAACAGCTATAAAAGGGGACATCGACAGTAACACAATGATAGTGGGAGACTGGAACACCCCACTTACATCAATGGACAGATCATCCAAACAGAAAATAAATAAAGACACACAAGCTTTAAATGACACATTAGACCATCTCAACTTAATTGATATTTATAGGACATTCCATCCAAAAATGACAGACTACACTTTCTTCTCAAGTGCACATGGAACATTTTCCAGGATAGATCACATCTTGGGTCACAAATCAAACGTTGGCAAATTCAAGAAAATTGAAATCATATCAAGCATCTTCTCAGACCACAACGCCATGAGACTAGATATCAATTACAGGAAAAAAACTGCAAAAAATACAAACACATGGAGGCTAAACAATTCACTCTTAAACAACCAAGGAATCACTAAAGAAATCAAAGAGGAAATCAAAAAGTATCTAGAAACAAATGACAACAAAAACACAACAACCCAAAACCTATGGGATGCAGCAAAAGCAGTTCTAAGAGGGACATTTATAGCAATACAGTCCTACCTTAAGAAACAAGAAAATGATCGAATAAACAACCTAACCTTACACCTCAAACAACTAGAGAAAGAAGAACAAAGAAACCCCAAAGTGAGCAGAAGGAAAGAAATCATAAAGATCAGAGCAGAAATAAATGAAAAAGAAAGGAAAGAAACCATAAGAAAAATAAATGAAACTAAAAGCTGGTTCTTTGAGAAGATTAACAAAATTGATAAACCATTAGCCAGACTCATCAAGAAAAAAAGGGAGAAGATGCAAATCAACAGAATTAGAAATGAAAAAGGAGAAGTAACAACGGACACCTCAGAAATACAAAACATCATGAGAGACTACTACAAGCAACTATATGCCAATCAATTGGATAACCTGGAAGAAATGGATAAATTCTTAGAAAAATACAATCTTCCAAGACTGAACCAGGAAGAAATAGAAACCATGAACAGACCAATCACAAGTATGGAAATTGAGGCAGTGATTAAAAATCTCCCAACACACAAAAGTCCAGGACCAGATGGGTTCACGGGCGAATTCTATCAAACATTTAGAGAAGAGTTAACACCTATCCTTCTCAAACTCTTCCAAAATATTGCAGAAGGCGGAGTACTCCCAAACTCATTCTATGAGGCTACCATCACCCTGATACCAAAACCAGGCAAAGATGTCACAAAAAAAGAAAACTACAGACCAATATCACTGATGAATATAGATGCAAAAATCCTCAACAAAATACTAGCTAACAGACTCCAACAGCACATTAAAAAAATCGTACACCATGATCAAGTGGGGTTTATCCCTGGGATGCAAGGATTCTTCAATATACGCAAATCAATCAATGTGATACATCATATCAACAACTTGAAGGATAAAAACCATATGATCATTTCAATAGATGCAGAAAAAGCTTTTGACAAAGTTCAACATCCATTTATGATAGAAGCTCATCAGAAAATGGGCATAGAAGGAAATTACCTCAACATAATAAAAGCCATATATGAAAAACCAAAAGCCAACATCGTTCTCAATGGGGAAAAACTGGAAGCATTCCCTCTAAGAACAGGAACAAGACAAGGGTGTCCACTCTCACCACTGTTATTCAACATAGTTTTGGAAGTTT
Source organism: Hippopotamus amphibius kiboko (assembly GCF_030028045.1). Taxonomy (NCBI): domain Eukaryota; kingdom Metazoa; phylum Chordata; class Mammalia; order Artiodactyla; family Hippopotamidae; genus Hippopotamus; species Hippopotamus amphibius. The sequence goes on from NC_080192.1 coordinate 91,871,993, forward strand.
TAGCCACAGCAATCAGAGAAGAAAAAGAAATCAAAGGAACCCAAATTGGAAAAGAAGAAGTAAAATTGTCACTCTTTGCAGATGACATGATATTATATATAGAAAACCCTAAAGACTCTACCAGAAAACTGCTAGCACTAATTGATGAATGTAGTAAAGTAGCAGGATACAAAATTAATGCACAGAAATCTCTTGCATTCCTATACACTAACAACAGAAGAGCAGAAAGAGAAATTAAGGAAACTCTCCCATTCACCATTGCAACCAAAAGAATCAAATACCTAGGAATAAACCTGCCTAAGGAGGCAAAAGATCTGTATGCAGAAAACTTTAAGACATTGATGAAAGAAATCAAAGATGACACAAACAGATGGAGGGACATACCATGTTCCTGGATTGGAAGAATCAACATCGTGAAAATGTCTGTACTACCCAAAGCAATTTACAGATTCAATGCAATCTCAATCAAATTACCAATAGCATTTTTCACAGAACTAGAGCAAGAAATCTTACGTTTTGTATGGAAACACAAAAGACCCCGAATAGCCAAAGCAATCTTGAGAAGGAAGAATGGAGTTGGTGGAATCAGGCTTCCTGACTTCAAACTATACTACAAGGCCATAGTGATCAAGACAGTATGGTACTGGCACAAAAATAGAAAGGAAGATCAATGGAATAGAATAGAGAACTCAGAAGTAAGCCCAAACACATATGGGCACCTTATCTTTGACAAAGGAAGCACGAGTATACAGTGGAAAAAAGACAGCCTCTTCAATAAGTGGTGCTGGGAACATTGGACAGCAACATGTAAAAGAATGAAATTAGAATACTTCCTAACACCATCCACAAAAATAAACTCCAAATGGATTAAAGACCTACATGTAAGGCCAGACACTGTAAAACTCCTAGAGGAAAACATAGGCAGAACACTCTATGACATCCATCAAAGCAAGATCCTTTTTGACCCACCTCCTAGAATCATGGAAATAAAATCAAGAATAAACAAATGGGACCTCATGAAACTTAAAAGCTTTTGCACAGCAAAAGAAACCATAAACAAGACTAGAAGGCAACCCTCAGAATGGGAAAAAATAATTGCCTATGAAACAACGGACAAAGGATTTATCTCCAAAATATACAAGCAGCTCATGAAGCTTAATACCAAAAAAGCAAATAACCCAATCCACAAATGGGCGGAAGACCTACATAGACATTTCTCCAAAGAAGACACACAGATGGCCGACAAACACATGAAAAGATGCTCAACATCACTCATCATTAGAGAAATGCAAGTCAAAGCCACAATGAGGTATCACCTCACACCACTCAGAATGGCCATCATCACAAAATCTGGAAACCACAAATGTTGGAGAGGGTGTGGAGAAAAGGGAACTCTCCTGCACTGTTGGTGGGACTGTAAGTTGGTACAGCCACTATGGAAAACAATTTGGAGGTTCCTTAAAAAACTACAAGTAGAACTTACATATGATTCAGTAATCCCACTACTGGGCATATACCCAAAGAATACCATAATCCCAAAAGAAACTTGTACCATAATGTGTATTACAGCACTCTTTATAATAGTCAGGACATGGAAGCAACCGAAATGCCCATCAACAAATGAATGGATAAAGAAGATGTGGCATATATATATAATGGAATATTACTCAGCTATAAAAAGGGATGAGATGGAGCTATATGTAATGAGGTGGATAGAACTACAATCTGTCATACAGAGTGAAGTAAGTCAGAAATAGAAGGACAAATATTGTATGCTAACTCACATATACGGAATCTAAAAATGGTACTGATGAACTCAGTGACAAGAACAAGGATGCAGATACAGAGAATGGACTGGAGAACTCGAGGTATGGGAGGGGGCGGGGGGTGAAGGGGAAACTGAGACGAAGCGAGAGAGTAGCACAGACATATATATACTACCAACTGTAAAATAGTCAGTGGGAAGTTATTGTATAACAAAGGGAGTCCAACTCGAGGATGGAAGATGCCTTAGAGGACTGGGGTGGGGAGGGTGGGGGGGACTCGAGGCGGGGGGAGTTAAGGAAGGGAGGGAATACGGGGATATGTGTATAAAAACAGATGATTGAACCTGGTGTACCCCCCAAAAAAACAAAAACAAAACAAACAAACAAAAAAAACCAAAAAAAACACAAACTCACTATAGAATGGTAGCAGAGTCTGTGGTGGGAGAAATTGAGTGAGTTAGAGTCTAAAACTGGAAGGTTGATAGAGCTTGGAAGAGCTTGGGTATTTTACTTACTCTGGGCCAGATCTCTGGCCCTAGTCTCCCCACTTTGCCCAGGGTCACTGTCCAGGAGCAAGGTTGCCTCTCCATCAGCTTCTCTTTGGTTTATCCTCCTCTCCCAGCCTGTCTCCATCTTTGGTTTTCATTATTTGTTTTTAGGGTTACCTGTCCCTACTGCTGGGGTTTGAGGAATCATATAACTCAAGGCTTCTGCTCTTACCCAGATCTGCTTTTCTTAAGAACTGACTCCATCCTTTAACCATTCCAAACTTTAACTTCTTCCACTCATCCAAAAAAAAAAAAAAAAATTCCTTTCCTCTGCCCCACTTTCTCAGAGCTCTTTTAGGGAGCTGATAAGTCCTAAGGGCTCATTCCTTTGTTTCATCACTTTCTAGGTAAGTCCCTGACTTATGCAAACATGGTTTGGGGTATTTTCAGGCAGGCTTCACAAGTAATAAGCTTGTGTATAGATGGAAATCTTTGCACATTGTAATATACAAGGTAAGACAGTCAGGTACACAAAATCATTCAAATCCCCTCCACATCCAGGTCAGTGCATGCAATATTGCCTGTTGGTAGAGAGAACTGGCCATTTTAGCTGGAAGTTTCATCCTCTTTTATTTTTTGTATGTGTGCCATCGTGGGGTATTTAAATCAAATTCTTCTCTATAGCTGAGCGTGAAACCTGCACAATTTCTGGTTTTGCTCTTTCCGAACATAATTTCTGCTGTTTAATGAGATCTGAGGATGAAGTCAGGCATGAGCAGGAGAAAGGTCACAGTGTGTGCTCAAAGGTATATTAACTATTGTTGGAGCTGACAGCGGTCTCCTTCCAAGAGGACAAAATTAAGCAGCAAATAGTAAATACGTTGAATGGCACTTTATTGCAAGGAGGACCATTTACAATGAAATAAGAATATGAGAATGGGTTCAAAGAGAAAATGGGAATGCTTACAAATAGAACACATCTTACCGGTTAGAGGAAGAATGTGATTCCAGTCAAGGTTAATGGGGAAATGGTTAATGAAGGATACAGATTCCAGAGCTGCGTGATGCCATATTGTATCTCGCAGAGGTAATTAACACGAGAGGCTCTGGCTAAATGGATGCATTACACACAGCCGACAACTTGACATTCTGCACACCACATAAAGAGGCGGCTCTGGATGTTTTACGACCCACCCTCATACTGACAGGGCGATGTCTGAGGTCACGTTTTCCATCCCTTTTCCTCATGGAGTTGGTGTGGTACTGAAGGAAGAACACCAGGCAGGGAGAAAGGAGAGTGGGTTCCAGCCCAGACTCAGTTACTAGGAGGTGATGTGTGACCTTGGGCAAGTTACTTTCTGCTTCTCCTAGGCTTAATTTCCTCACCTGAAAATGACAGAGTTGAACTGGACCATTTTTTTCTGCATTGGATACTTCTTTTCTGGTTTGAATTCTGAGATTCCTTGCCCTTCATTGCCCTACTACTGTGATCACTTATCTGCCTCATAATTGTGTCAATATGGGTATATCTGAGTAGGAGTTTGCATGTATAAATACGGGGGGGGTGGTAAACATTTACCTATCTTTGCCTGTTTGTGACACATATATGTACTTAGGAGGCAATCTGCGTGGTGACTTTGCAATGACAAAGAGATGTCTGCCCAGAGAAGTTTCCATTTCTACTAGCAACGTTCAGGTTTTTCAATCCTTCTCCCATTTTTTTCCCCAAAGGGTAAACTAGTAGGAGTGAGGTTACCTATGAATTAAAACACCCAGGATTAAGGTGAACTTTGGTGAAAGCTCCTTTAGCCCATGGGCTACAGGATTATCTGTCCCTAAAAGCACCTTCTTTGGTGTCATTCTCTTGCTCTGCACACCCCAGGGGGGAGAAGAAGGCTAAGGGTCTTGTAGAGGCAGGTGAGGGTTGGAATGGGGATCACATTCCATCCTGTACATTTAGCCTGTCTCCTTTGGCTGTCTGGAATCTTCCCTGTTCATCTACTGGAGTAGAGGGGCTTAAAAGTAGGGCATTTGCACACACACATTTTTCACTCCAGTGCTCATCTTATTGACAGGCATTGCTTCAGCTGAGCTGTTTTTGCTCTGTGTTCAGGCCTGTTTGTGGGTGCCATCCCGAGGGCAGATTCCATTCTTATCCCAGCCTCAGAACTCATTGCTGCTTTTTAAAATTCCCAGGTGCAACTTGTTTATTTTTCCCTTCTCATCTGTCTTGAACCCCCCTTACCTGTCCTTATTCTTTCTTAGCCCCTCAAAAAAGAAAAGAAGAAAAAGCAACCCCTTCTAGGTGTCTGGTTATAGAAGACATCCATGCTTCTGGTCGAGAAGTCAAGAAATACCTTTCTGTTGTTCTGAATAAAGTAGCTTAAAAAGGCCTGCCAGTTCCTAGATTGGGAGGTGAGAGTGGCCCAAGGAGTGACAGCTTCACATATGAAGACTCCAGGGCCCACCTCACTTCCCAGAGGATGGGAAGGGAAATCTTGGAGGGCGGGCCAGCCCCGGAGCCAAGTTACCACATGACATTGACAGCTGTGGAATTGCACCTATTGATTGCGGTGTAGAAGCCAATGTTTCATCAACCTTTAATTGAGCTGATTCCTAAATAGAACAGGGTCAGCTTTGGCTGTGCTGCTGGGTCTAAGTAACTGTGACTGAGCTCTGATTGACGCCTCTTCAACAGACCCTCATTTGGTAGGTTTTTCACATTATCTGGGTTCTAGAACATTGGTCCTCAGCTGAGACCATTCATCAGAGGCCCCTGTGGGAGTGGTTAAAGGTTCAGAAGATGGCGCCTCATTCTGGCTGACTCTGTTTCAGTGTCTAGGGGGGAGGCTGGGTAATGTTTAATAAACTCTTTTTTTAAGTGCTTCTAATGAGCACACGTGAATACTCGGAAACTTCTGGAGGATTCCATTGCAAACTGAAGGATGTAGTTACTAAGTTAAGTGGACAAAGAAAGGCTGGAATTGTGAAATACTCCTGGCGCATCTTTTTCCATGGGCGGGGCTACACACGTGATGGAGGCTGCATTAGAACTCTCTTTGTGTCATTTTCAAGCCTAAGGACATTGCTCTTTCATTTATTGTTGTGTTGCCTGCTTCATTTCAAGAAAAAAACTAAACTTTCTTGGAGGAGCGCATCATGTAGATACAGCTTCCCTCAGACTCCATTAGGAGGGACACTCCCCAGCCATCATCCCAGATGTGTTGGTAAAACGAGCATTCACTGAAAGAGTAAATTGGATTTCATTACATGATACTGTATAATGTGGGGTGACCTCCTCCCATTGTTATGTTGGGTGGATGTTTAGACAGTTCTGATTTTGATTTCCTGCTAATTGCCTCCTCATGGATTCAGTCTTGTTTTTTTTTTTTTTTTTGGTTCCAAACAGATGCCTCTACCGATCCCTCGTTGCCATTCTCAGCCTCCCTCAAAGCCTGACTTGTTCCTTAATGAATCTGCCACACACTGAGCTGGGGCCAAGGCAAATCAAGAGGCCATTCCATCAAAATATCCATGATGGGGAAGCCTGTTCTCATTCCGAACTTGTGTTTCACTTGTGTCCCACCTGACCTGCAGGGCCTGCGAAGGCGGGATGGGAGAGCATTTGAACCCTGGCTACTGTTAAAACGTCCTAATCCCAGAGACTCTGTTTTGTTTACATTCCTGCTCTGCTTTGCCTTTGAAGCCGCTTCTCATTGGTGGATTGGTGGGGCCCTATGTCTCCTATACATTTTAAAGCTGCATTCCCCAGAGTTTGCCCCAGTGATGGAGACCTGCACTTTGTCTTTTAAGCAGATAAAAAGAGAGGTCAGTCAGAAGTAATTCCCCTACTCCTCATATAAACAATTTAACTGCTGCAGCAACATACTTGCCTGGAATTACTCCCTCAGATTCAATTCCCTTTTCCTGCTCCACTTGTAAAAATGGTTAGTGTCCTCTATAAACTGTAGCTCACCAAGGTGCAGGGCTTGCTGTGCGGTTGTAGAATAAATGTTAATCTAATACAGGTTACTAGGTCAAATGCAATCACAGGCTTGTGGGAAAAAGCTTAATACTGTTCTGCTTCTTCTAACACAGTAAACCTGGATATTATATGATAGGTTAAACACCAGTGAACCATGGCAAGAATTTTCTTGAAAGTAGGATTTAGTACAAAGGAAACTACATTGAAATGGTGACCTAGGATTGACTTTGCTTTCCAAGAGAGCGTGTTGAGACGCCAGAGTGCACGGTGAAAATGGACTCCTTAAAAATGTGATGTTCTAGAATTCCTTGCTGAGGGAATGAGTGCCAGTTGGAGCAGCTGTGACACAGCCCAAGCTTTCAGATGTTGTCAACTATAACTTCAATTCCCCCTCCTTTTCCAAAAATTCACAAGTGCAGACACACACACACACACTCTCACACACAAGCTTTCCATATGAAGAGTTAATGTGGTCCTGGATGGCCTGTTAGAATTTGGATCCCAACTTGAACATCAAGTAAACACAGTGTCAGGGCCGGCTGAACATCTGTGGGCCAACTGCCTTGAGAAGACTCTGTGTAGATCTTCTTGGTGGTGGACGCCTTCCTATTTTATGTGGATGTTTGTTAGTGCGTTAAGTGTTCCCAGCCTATATTCGTGGTCCAGTGCCAAAGCTGAGATTTACATAGGCTGGCAGATGTATAATAAATGCTTAAGTAAATGAACATCAGATTTCAGGGGAGGTGAATAGTCTGGTTTGCAGGACCACTTAGGTTCTGTTTTGCATGGAGACAGGGACTGGGCCAGGGTTAACTTTGCAAAGTCTGTGGGCTCTTCCAGCAAGGGGCTCTCAAACTCTCATCATTAGCAGTGTAATGGCCACGCACCATCCTCATCCTAGCTTCCTACTGGAACCGTATTCAACAGTCAATCATGCAAGAAAAAGTGCTCTGACACAGGCTAGAGCGCACCTCTCCTCCTGAAAGCAGTTGAGAATGGGGCTTTGTGTCTCCTCTTGGCTCTTAAAAGTTCTTACCAGGCTCCAGGGATTTGTCTGACTTGTGAAAAATACATTTGTGCATTTCCAGATGTGACATACCTCTCTAGTGATTAAGCTAGATCACTTAGCATGTTAGCTGAGTTACAGTGGGGAGACATTCGATGAAAAGCCTCTCCCTGCTTGGGTTTGCAATTAAATGACTGAATTAATTAGGTGATGCATTCTGGATGGTTATGAAACTATCAATAGAATGACCATTGCCCAAGATATATGAGTTACCCTTAGGAAAACTGCATAAAAGATTAGGTACACACACAGCATTTGGGGAAATGCATATTTTAAATTCTGCAACAGAAATTCAGATTTTTCGGAAACAAACCTAGTGACCTGAATTTCATTTCTATCAATAAAGTCAGTTGTTGGCAGGATTGGAAGAGACCTATGTGGTTAATTTTTGAGCCGTAGCTTTGCGTGGCCATCATGTCTGGCCGGCCCATCCTAATCACCACTTTTGTAATGTTTTGTCTTTTGTGCTATGAGCAGGTGGCTGGTCACTCAGATTCAGAGAAAGCTGGCTGGAGGGAGGTAGCTGAAATGGACTCTCATGCAGACAGTTCCCCTCCAGCCAGTATTAGAGGTAGCTCCTTCCACAGAAACGAGGATCCTGAGGGCTTCCACTGATTGCGAAATGTCAAACACGTAATACATAGACGGCTTACAGTGCCCGAGGCCCCTTCTTTTTTTGCTGCAGACTGAATGGTCAGGTTTCTCTGCCTCTTTCTCTCCATTTTCTCCCAAGTTTCTCTTTGAAAAGATGTGAAGGGAAAATTGTACCTTTCTCTGTTGCTTCTGTGTATCCATGGAGCATAGAATGCTGGCAGAGACTATAAGTTTCTTGATGAGTTTGATCCACAGATATTGTATTGGGACTCTAGGCACAATTATTCAAGTTAGTAGAGACCAACCTGGCACGTTTCCAAGCAGTGGCTTGCTTGTGATGGAAATGCCCAGGAATGGGATATTTTTTTTTTTTAATTGAAGTATAGTTGATTTACAGTGTTGTGTTAGTTTCAGGTATATAGTACAGCACAGAGATTCAGATATATATACATACATATATATATATATATATATATATATATATATATATATACACACACAGATTCCTTTTCATTATAGGTTACTACAAGATGTCAAATATAGTTCCCTGTGCTATACAGGAGGTGCTTGTTGGTTATTTATTTTGTATGCAGTAGTGCGTATCTATTAGTCCCAAACTCCTAATTTATCCCTCCCCACCCCTTTCCCTTTTGTTGACTATAAGTTCATCTTCTATGTCTGTAAGTCTGTTTTGTAAATAAATTCATTTGTATCAATTTTTTTTAGATTCCACATTTAAGTGATATTATAACATGTTTGTCTTTCTCTCTCTGACTTACCTCACTTGGTATGGGAATCTTCAGGTGCATCCATGTTGCTGCACATGGCATTATTTCATTCTTTCTTAATGGCTGAGTAATATTCCATTGTATATATGTATCACATCTTCTTTATCCATTCATCTGTACATGGACATTCAGGTTGCTTCCATCTCTTGGCTGCTGTAAATAGTGCTGCAATGAACATCGGGGTGCATGTATCTTTTTGAATTAGAGTTTTTTGTCTATTCTGGATATATGCCCAGGAGTGGGATTGTTGGATGGGATGTCTTCTTAGGAGGCCATTGGCAATGCTCTGAATGGCGATTTGGCAATAGATGTATGCTCTGTGAGTGAATGTGGCATTAGAAGTCAAATGCAGTTTTGCCACTAAGTTGTGTGGCCTGAGACTACTGAAGCCCCTTGTGCCTCAGTTTCTACAGCAGCAAAATGGGAGTGATATGGTGATCTATCCTCCCTTCCATATCTTTCTAATAAGTGGGTCCTTGGGCATGCTGGCTTGTTTGCAGCTACAGGTCACCAGCCTTCCCATTTTCCCCAGGCTCCTATTTCACTCCATTTCTATCTGTCTTGAGGCCCTTGACTTGGTCTCTTTTCTGGAGCTCTGCTTCTGCCCTTTGGACTTAGTATTAGGTCTTCCCAACTTTTCTTAGTGACACCTGTGCCCTCACCCCGGCCAGCCTCTCCATCGGCTGGCTGGCTTGGACGGGTGATTCAGATAACATATCACGGCTGCTGGGAATCAAATGTGGATGGTGTGTGACATGCCTAATACAGGGCGACAGGTAATTGTTGGTGCTTATTCCCTTCGCTTTTCCAAAAAACACTGTCAGCGACCAGATGAGGCAATTTGAGAAAATCACTTAAAAACCTCTGAGTCTGTGGAAAATAGTAATAATAATGCTTATGCCACTGGGTTAAGGGGACAGTCGAGGAGATAATGTAGGTTAGGAGGTCCAAGTCCTGTCATCTGACACCGAAAGAAATAGAGGCCCCACTCAGCCAACTCCAGGGAAGGGATCTGAGAACTGGAACCATCCAAGTGGTGAAAAGTATTTGCTATCAGAGCTGACTTACCTAGTAGGTATAGGGCCTAGGGTTCACAATGTTGTTACGGGCCCATGAAAGTATCTTACTTTCTTTTTATTAAATTAGAAGAGAAAAAGTAAACTTTAAAATAGAAGAAAATGCTTTAATATCTATAGCAATATATGCATGTTTATAACAATGCAGTTGCAAAATATAATTTTTAGTATTTTTGTCCATGGAGGAAGGGGCTATGAAGGCAAACGTGTCTGCGTGACTCATGGTTATATTCGGTCATGACCTCATGACCATGGCCTTGAAAATTTCAGCAGCTAAGGCACGTATCACCATTTTACACTTTATTTATTTACTTATTTTTTGGCCATGCCACGCGGCATACGGAATCTTGGTTCCCCGACCAGGCTCGAACCTGTGTCCCCTATATTGGGAGCGCGGAGTCAATCACTGGAGCTCCAGGAAAGTCCCCATATCACCATTTTAAACAGAAGTTCCTCTCTTCTTTCATGAACCAGGAAGGAAACTCCCTACAGATAAGCAGAACAGCTTAAAGCTGGTGCCTTCTGAGCAAGGGGAACCGGTGACAATCAGCAAAATAAACTATCTTCATATCAGGGAGGCAGGCGTAGGTAAGGACACCCAGCCTGTGAATGCAGAAAAGTGTCTTAGCTACTTCCGTTTGCCCTTGATGTCCTGTGGCCAGAGAAGTGACCTGGGATTTATTTGCCATCAGATCAAAAAGCCACGGGATTGGGTAAAGTCTGAGGGGGTTTGTCAAATGGAGAGCTACATCAATAATCCAGGACTCACTATGTATTGAGTCCTCAGCCCCTCAGCCTCAGGGAATACAAGTGTATTTAGCTCCCATTAAATAAGAGGAGAGAAAATCAGATGTTCCCTCGTTGAGATGACTTCCCTGAATGTGGGAATCAAAACAGGGCTCACAATAAGGGAGTCAGAATATCCTCTTCGAATCTTTGAATTACTGCAAGGGAGGTTCAAGCCTCTGTCCTCACTCCATGCCTTCCCTGCCTCATTTTAAATCCTCCTGGGAAGGTGATTTCCCTCCAAGACAATTACACCCCATCTCTAAGAGAAGAAGAGCTACTGTGTGTAAGGTCTGTCCAGCTAAGCAAAATCGGCTCTAATTTCATCACGACATGATGGAACTGATCAGTTTCTTTGTATAAAATCTTAAAAGGGCTCCATGGACTCTTTAAGCCAAAAATAGGGCTTTTGAAAACAGTTCAGGAAATTGCCATCATGGAAGCGATTTCCGCATGTGTCTCTCAGTATTGCAATCTCTGCCTTTAGGTGCTGATCTTTCCTAAACTCTAATAAGAAATGAAAGAGCAGCTTATTTTCTTTTGAAAAGAAGGCACAATTAAAAAAAAAAAGTCACCAAGAATCCTGTATGTGGGAATGACATACAGGCCATTAGCTTTCTTTCCTTGGCTTTCAAGCTGATCTGAATTCTCAATTTGCTGGGAGTATTCTGTTCCATCTAGGTCAAGAAGAATTACGTGTGTGTAACTGAAGCGGAGTGTGGATTTTTAGCAGAGCATGTGATCCTAAGAATACAGAAAGATGGTATAAATTTGCATCTTCTTAAGAGGAACCCTCTCTAAAAACGCTGGAACCATTTTAATCTGATAAAATAAAAAGAGAAGGGGTGGAAATTCCACCTGAAGACTTCACACAACCTTTTCTTTTCATCTGATTAAAGAATTACAGAATCACCTGTCCAGCTGTCAAATGTCTCTGGGGTGGATTTTCTAAATTGTAGTGCACAGAAAAATGGAAGATTAATATCAAGCTTTGGAGACCAGGGGAACAGCGTCTGTTCTTGGGGGAGGAATCATGCCCTTCTTCCTGAAGACTTTTCAGAAGTGATGGTTGAAGCTACCTGAGGGGCAGAGAGGCCAGTGTTCCAGGAGGTTCCACGTCATTAACGAGGACGCAGAACATATACCTTAGGGCATCTGAGCCCCTTTGATGTCCTGCCATGGAGCAGCGTCTTGGGGTCCTCCCAACCGAGTTGCTGATGAATTACTGGAAACTAGCATGTGGCTCATTTTGCGGTATTTCTTAAGCTTCTGCTTTTGAATTTCTATGAGCATCAGGCTTGGTCTTTTCCCTTCTTCTCTCACATTGCCACTGGGCTGTGTAACTCACAGTGGAGTCAGATTTCTTGGAACAAGTTTCCTGTTGATTCCCACTCATGCTTTGTCCTCAACTCAGCGTTCTTGTGTCCAAGCCTTTGGGTGACATATATGAATAGGCAGATGGTCCTAACTACTCTTCTGGCAATTGAGCTGAGAAATTCAGAATAATTGTTTAAAGGGAGCATTTACTCTTAAGGTTGGTCCTTAGCATTCAAGTTCGTTCAGTTTCACAAGCAGTTTTGAGTGTCCACAGCACTATAGCAGGTGCTGTGTGGACTAGAAGGATGAAGAAGATATGGTTCTGTCCCTCAAGGACTTTACAATCAGGTAGGGAGAACAGAAGGGTCTGGAAAAAGTCTGGTAGTGTGACATACTCACTGCACTGTCATGCAGACAATGGAACCCTGCAGGAGGAGCGTGGGTGGGAGTAGGGAAGAGGAGTTGGGTGGGAAGGATAAGAAGGGTTCCACCATGTAGAGAAGGTAGGAGCTGAGGGCATTGGGGGTGAAAGGAAAAGGAATAAAAATACTTGGAAGAGAGAACCAGCTCTGTGTTCTCACTCGTGTGTGTGTGTGTGTGTGTGTGTGTGTGTGTGTGTGTGTGTGTGTAGCAGGGAAGTGCAGGGTAGTATAGACCTTGTGTGCTAGATGCTGCTGGAGATGCAAAAACAAATCAGGCTCCGGGGTGTCCCAGTCCAAGAGATCTAATATGGAGGAGAGGCAAGTGCATAAATAACTTTAATATGAAACAGACTGCAAGAGATGCTAAGGGAGAGTCAGAGGACAGACATGCTCTGAGTTCATCTCAGGGAGATTTAGGAAGGAAGAGTTTCATAGGACTTAGCAAGATTAAATCCAGGGAGTTAGAGGGTTGGAAAAGTCAAAGATGACTTTTGCATTTCAAAGACAGTACCTTTTTTTTTTGTTGTTGTTGTTTGTTTTTTTTTTTTTTAGAACTTTTATTGAGATACAGTTAACATACAATTAACTGTATATATTTAGAGTGTACAATTTGGTATCCCAATCTCCCAGTTTATTCCCCTCCAACCCTCCCTGCTTTCCCCACTTGGTGTCCATATGTTCGTTCTCTACATCTGTGTCTCTATTTCTGCCTTGCAAACCAGTTGATTTGTACCATTTTTCTACAGTCCGCATATATGTGTTAATATACGGTATTTGTTTTCTTCTTTCTGACTCACTTCACTCTGTATGACAGTCCCTAGGTTCATCCATGTCTCTACAAATGTCCCAGTTTCATTGCTTTTTACAGCTGAGTAATATTCCGTTGTATATATGTACCACCTCTTTTTTATCCATTCATCTGTTGATGGACATTTAGGTTGCTTCCACGTCCTGGTTTTCGTAAATAGTGCTGCAATGAATGTTGGAGTGCATGTGTCTTTTTGAATTATGGTGTTCTCTGGGTATATACCCAGCAGTGGGATTGCTGGGTCATATGGTAATTCTATTTTTAGTTTTGCAAGGAACCTTTATACTGTTCTCCATAGCAAAGACAGTACCTTTGAATGATGGAATGATAGACACACATTTTACTCCTTGTTAAGATAAAATTTATATCTCATTCTTTCCCTCTCATTCTACACAACAACATACTGTGGTTTTCTTCACACTTTGGGGTGTTGATTTATCTAATGGATATAAATGGATATAAAAACTAAAGGGTATAAAATGGGTATAAAAACTAAAGGCTACCCCAAAGGATACCAATCTACTGGCCTCAAGCCCTGTCTGCAAATAGGTGCTTTCTAAAATAAGTGCTGTGCGTGCAACATATTTGAAGAGTGAACGAATGTATTTGCAGTGAGCGAAGGAGAAGTGGTGAATTAAAATTGCGGAGAAGTTAAACATCTGAAACCCTAATATCTGGAAAAAGTCTCCTAAACATTTTTTCTTCCAGGGACTATGGGAGTGGCTGAAGAAAGATGGCTCGGTGGGCTGTGGATGTGGTACAAATGATCTGTGTGTCATGTTCGGATAAGTCACAGTTCCAAGAGAATGGGAGATGGGAAAATGTGTACAAAGAGCATAATGGAAACAAGAGGAAGGTTGAATTCAAGTCAGATGGCTAAGGACTGTCATTTACTGAGCATTTACTAGGTTGCAAATCCCCATGGCTCTAAGCCCATTATGGCTATGAACTCATTTGAAGTTAATAACAACCTTATTAAGTAGATCTTATTATTATATTCATTTTAGAAATGAATAAACTGAGGCACTACACTTAAATAACTTGCCAAAACACAGTTATAAGTGCGTGGTACCCAGAGCCTTTGCACTTAATCCCTTTGCCAAAAGAAGTGTCGATAAGAGAAGGTAAAAGAGAATAGGTATTCCATCATAGAGGGTTCCCTTATAAAATAATATTTTGTTTAGATTTGAGGAAAGGGAATTTGTAAAAACCTTGTTAAATTCGCCAGGGAAAAAGAGTGGGTCATAGAATCATATAATTTTAGAATTTTAAAGTGCCGTGATCTAGTTCTCATTCACAATAATTTTTCTATCTTTTTAGATGAGGAAACTGAGACCGAGTCAGTCAAAGACATCACATGTTTGTTTGCTGGAGGTGATCAGCGTACACAGAGAGAGGCTGAATGATGCTTGCCAGTTTGCTGGCATGACCCCACTGTGGATGAGGACCAGGAAACAAAGATCACACATCTTACTTAACACAGGGCTCTAGCTCTGGAAGGAAACCTTGTAGCACAAGGGAGAGGTCTACTTGACTTTCTAGGGAAGCAAAGTAGACGTCCAGGGGACTTCTGACCCAACTTTCAAGTGAAGAGCTTACATTTTTCCTAAGATGCCCTGATTGGCTATTCAGTCTCAGCCACTGGCAGACCAGGAGTAACATCCCTTTCTTCCTCCATAAACGTACCTCCAAAAAATTCATAATGTACAACATAGAATCTGTGTTGGCTGGCAACTTGCTTTTCCGATCAAATCCAATACACTTTTGCATTCATTTGATGGTAGTTGAAGTCCTTACAAGGACTATCTGAAAGTGTGTGAGGTGGGTTTGCAAAGTGGTGAGGGGTCTGGCAGATAACCTTGAGCTGGCTTCAAGTTCAAACTCCATGATGACTTGCACGCTGTGTAACCTTGGGCAAGATTCTTTCCCTCTGTATGTCTCAATTTTCTCATGTGTAAAATGAGTGAAATAATAATCCCTGTATCACAGGATTTTGGGGAGGATTAAATGAGCCATTGCAGATAAAGGGCTTAGCAATTGCCTGGTTCATCATGAGAATTCAATATATCTTAGCTAATTAAAACAAACAAAATAAATTCATTGTAAAACCTGTATTGTATAAGTTCATCATTATTGAAAATACAAATTACAATAAGATATATAATGAATCAAGAGTTAATAGTGTTTATTGCAAATAGCAAACTTCCTTTTCCAAACTGGGTTTCCAAATTCAGGGTCCCTTCTCAGTAGAGAAGATAACCATGTTTGGAAAGCCTTTTATGGAGACTATTATGTTGTTTGAAATCAGTCATGGGAAGACTCTAACTCTCCCAGAATTAGAGTTAGGAAATGCCTTTCTCCCTCTGAGGCTTTCTAATGAAAAGGAAAGCCACTTCACTCACAACTCTGTCTGTTTTATTTTGGCTGTCAGTAACCCCGGTGCTCAGTTTTGTGCTTAGTTGCAGAAATTTGCTTTAACATAGATTGGTTTTTTTTCCCCTTATGTCTTTTGACTCATTTTATTGATTTTTCAGTTTTATGATATTTGTGTCTTATATTTTAAGCTTTCTCAAAACCCTTTTATAAGCTGGAGGAGAGAAAGTTAAGTAAATACCACGAAACACTATCAGCCAGGTGGTTTTTTTTTTTATAAACAAGTCTATGCCCAAGGTTTGAAACATTTTTTTATTTGACCAAAAATCCAGTCAAAATGGCAAAGCTGATTTTTATATAAACATGTATTTTATGTTTTCAAAGAATGGGATCTGAAAGTCTCCCCTTCACATGCTCTTTAATTGCGATGGGGAAGCAGTCTTGCTGTGATGTGGGCTGACCTTGTGGGGACATACCTTGCTAATGAATCCAAAGAGTTAATAATTATCATACAACAGAACCAAACAAGCAAGCAAAAACAGCAGCTAACATTTATAGAATATTTTACAAGGTATCCTCATATACCCTAGCTCATTTATTTTTCACATCAGCCCTGCAAATGAGGAAGCATTATTTCACCTCCATTTTATATGAGAAAACAGAGGCTTAGGTAGGGATGGTGTTGTGCTCCAGGTCTCACAGGAAGGAACTGCCCAAGTCAGGATTTGAAATAGATCTTAACTCAAAATCCCAGGTCCTGTCCACTATTCCAGTCTCCTTCCCCAAGGCCTAACCTCCCAAGTGCAATAAAGCAAGGTTCTCCTTTAACCTCTGGAGCAGGGCAGGAGAAACGCAAGGGTTTCCAAGTAAGACTGTCTTTCAGGGATGTTTCATCTGGAGGTTTGTCATTTTCTTGCCTAAAACTAGGATGATCCTGAATGTCAATCTCCTCATAGTTGGCAAAAGGGTTTGGCTACAAAAATTATGCAACAGCAGTTAGTTTAGTCCACTGTGTTGGAAGAGAGCCACCTTTGCTGACATGGCTGCACTTTCATGAGTCTATGCAGTGAGAACCTATCTAGAGCCATAAGTCCACAGTAGTGAGTTCAATAGAAGGCAAGCAGTGAATTTTCATGGATTTTAAATGTCTAACCTGAGAGTCTTGGCTATCAGGTAAAAAAGAATGTGGCCAGTTTGTGTGAGACTGTGCATGGGATGGAGACTTGCCCGACAAATAAAGATGGGGCTTCATGGAGACCCAGGACAGCCTCCAGGCAGACTTTCATCAAACACCTTTTGATGAGGGATGGGTATCTAGACCTGACTTAGACTCTGGTTCTACCCATTTGAGAATTGTCTTTTACGGGTAGGTGGACTGTTTAGTGGTGGAACGTAGTGCATTCCACCATGTGAGTTTAGTTCTCCCACCCCTTCCTCTTGGTATCATTATAAAACACCGTTAGTCTATATCAATACCTGAAGAGTTATAAAAACCCTTCACGTATTGCTATGGAAGAGCCACCAACGTGGGTGGACCTGGCCACCATTTGCCTTCACCACCCTGGTTCCTGGGCAGACTTGGGTCAACAGAGCTCCTGATAGATCTGTGCCTGCTTCTACACGGGTGCACTGATCCTGGCCAGCAAGAAGGCCATATTTTCTTGG
This sequence comes from Hippopotamus amphibius kiboko, assembly GCF_030028045.1. NCBI lineage: Eukaryota > Metazoa > Chordata > Mammalia > Artiodactyla > Hippopotamidae > Hippopotamus > Hippopotamus amphibius. The sequence goes on from NC_080192.1 coordinate 91,889,127, forward strand.
AGACTTCCAGACTGTTCAGGATATTTTCTTCAGAAGAATGTGTTTTCTTTTGGTCGCCATTCCACACCGGTGGAACCTAACACCTCTCTGATTTCCCCTTGAACAACCCCTACATTTTCAGAGTTTGAACTTCTAAGCCCTCCTTTGAAAGTCAGGCTCATTTTCCAAACTTGCAAGGGGCAGTTTCCATGGGCAACTTACATTTGAACAATGTTACCTTTCTAGAAAACTTCACATTTTGTTTTGTTTGCTCCAGACACTCCCCTCCTCAGGCCACATTCTTCACTCTGAGTTTATGAGAGAACAAAAGTCCTATCAGGAGTCACGAAACCACCTGAACCATCCTTTTTATATTTCCAGAAATAGTTTGTGGGGCCACTGAAAGATGTTGATGCTATCTTTTTAATATTCTGAGAAATAATCCTATTAAACAAAAAACAAGGGAAACTGTTATGCCCACAAGGCAGAATTACCCAAAGCCTCCTGGCAGAGGTCGAGTTACTTGACAAAACCCTAGCTGTGCGGGGCTTCTATCTCTCCATCTCGGGCTCAGGGAATGAACAATAATTTGTGGACTCTGCTCATCTCTCTTTGCGCACTTTGTTCTGTGGAATTAGATACAACTTTGACAAATTAGAAAAGGCTCCCCCGTGCCCGCTGTCCCCAGAACAGCACAGTCCACTGATTGTGTGCTGGTCCTCTGAAGTCCGGCCGCGTCAGGCCATCAGCAGCAGCCCGGCCACCAGAGCTCGCTTTTTAATAAGCAGATCTGTCAGCACCAGGTCCTTCGGATCTTCCGACCTCTCCTTAATCCTCAGGACGCACTGACTTTCTTCTCTGTTTCGCTGATGGCAAAAGTCCCTGTGCGGGGGAAAGAAATCTCTTCTTTGTTTACAGCGTCGAGGCAACAAAATTAACCTTTGAGATTAACTGTAAATGAGTGCGGATCATGTTTTATCCTTCCCCAGGACCAGGGGTCAGGATTAACACACGCATGAGGGAGGGAGCGTGTGCATACCCGTCCCCCACTCCCATCATGGCCCACAAGATCTTTCTGCTCTTGTTTTCCCTTCTTTGTTTTCTTTCTTTCTTTCTTTTTAAAAATATAGTTGATTTACAATGTTGTGTTAGTTGCACGTGTACAGCAAAGTGAATAGGTTAATATATATATTAATATATATGCAAACCTACTCTTTTTCAGATTCTTTTCCATTATAGGTTATTGCAAAATATTGAGTATAGTTCCCTGTGCTATACAGTAGGTCCTTGTTGGTTATCTATTTTTTAAATTTATTTTATTGAAGTATAGTTGATTTACAATGTTGCATTTATTTCTGCTGTACAGCAAAGTGATTCAGTTTTACATATATATACTTTTTAAATATTGTTTTCCATAACAATTTATCACAGGATATTGAATATAGTTCCCTGTGCTATATAGTAGGACCTTGTTGTTTATCTATTTTATATATAGTATTGTGTACATATTAATCCCAAACTCCCAATTTATCCCTCCTTCCCACTTTTCTCCTTTGGTTAACCGTAAGTTTGTCTTCTGTGTCTGTGAGTCTGTCTCTATTTTGTAAGTAAGATCACTCCCTTCTTTATTGAGGTGTGGATTTATTCTTGGCTGGGTAGAGCTAGTGAATGATATTCCATTTTTCTAATCTTCAATTCCATTTCAACTCTTAGCAGAGGGATATAAAACATCAATATATTATAATGGTGCCCAATAAGTTAAGGGTAAAAACTTGTCTTGGCTAAAGACACAGGGTCATCCAGCGGCATTCTTTGGCCCAATGGAAGTAATCAGTGTCTCAGCATAGAGCAAGAACCATGAATGACACCACACAGACAGGGCAGAGTGTCTCTTCATTGGTTTGCATGGCAGTGTATTTGTGTTTACCAGTGTCAGATGGCAGAGTTGTGGTTCTCCAACCTACAGGGAATGCTTTTCTGGTAAATAATCCTCTTCTGCTTTTTTTTTTTTTTTCCCCCAAACATTGTTTACTATGACAAATAATTGAGAGGTTTTTTTTGTTTTGTTTTAAGCTCTTTATTGGAATATAATTGCTTTACACTCTTGTACCAGGTTTTGAGGTACACCAAAGTGAATCAGCTGTATTTATACATATATCCCCATACCCCCTCCCTCCCGCGACTCCCTCCCACCCTCCTTGTCCTGGCCCTCTAGGTCATCACCCATCATCGAGTTAAGGGAGATCTTTTTCATATTCATTTCTAACTGATTGTGTTCAAAGTGCAGTTTGACTCAATTATACTTTGCTGAAAGTATCAGGACCTCCCATTCTGCTGCCTGCTCTCCATTTTTGATGGATTTTCCATCTTCAAAAACCAGCTCAATAATGACAGGGAATCACTACCACCCTGGTGACCAGATCCAGGCATCCTACTTAAGGCTCCTGTCTCTGTCTCTTGAAGTTGCTGAAATGTGTCTGGGACTTGGGACAGTGAATCACTGTGGCCACAGCTACCTCTTAAAGCCAACGCTTCTATTGGAAGCATATTCGGATCTCAGCTTCTTCATTTTTGGTTGGCTTCTGTGGAATTTGACCACTTCTGTAATTTTGTTGCCTTTCACCAAACAGAATTACACTCTACTGGCTTCAGTTCTGTTCTCTCTCTTTCTCCCTCTCCTGTTTAATAAACAGAACAAAATAAAGTGACATGTCAGCACATGGATATTTTATTTTTCACTTAGCGGTGGCAATGACCATAACAATGAAACAAAAGAGAAAAGGGACTTGGTTGTAGGTGCAAAGTTGGGGTTATGCAAAATGGAGAAATAACCAGGTCAGTGCCCAGGAGCCCATCATACAATGATCAGTGCTTCAGGGGAATGAAAAGAACACGTGTGTTGGAATTCCCAATTTCTCTGTTATCATCGTCTTGGGCCAGGTATTTAACGTGTGCTGCGTTGGTTTTGGCTGAGGAAAGTGCTTGGAGGAAGCAGTATTTTAAGTTCACTTGTTATCTCTGGGAGGTAATAAAGATCTTTATTTACAAATAATGCACTTTCTGGAAAGTGCCTTTGTGTGGGCATTGCACACCCTAGCAAAACGGTGGGTTCTTTGTTTTGCCTTGGTGGGAGGGGCAAAGCTTGGTCTGCAGGATGCTGGTTTGCAGCCAGACATTTTACTCTCTGGGTGTGTGACACTGTGCATCATTTAACCTCTCTGCAACTCAGGATTCTCATTTCTGGAATGGAGTTAATAATGCTGTTATAATCACTGAGGAACCAGGAGATGAAAGGGCTGCACTTTACTTCCTGGGTGCCTGGTATCTATCTTTTGAAATGCTGTCAAATATCATCTCCTCAGGGAAGCCTTCCTGGACCCCTGGGGGGCTGGATGGCCCCCTGCCCTCCTTGATGAGGGCACTTATCTCACTACATGTAGCCCTGTGTTTATTTGGCTATTCCACCAATCGCCTGTAAGCTCCTTTAGGGTAGAAACAATGATTAGCTTCTTGTATCAAATGAAGCTTAGAGCCCAGCCCAGTGGCTGGCTCCCAGTAGGCACTGGGTAAAGGCAGTCAAATGATGGATGAATTGAACTCTACCATTAAAAGTGGTGCTCAAAGGCACTAGAGGCTAATGTCTATCAGCTCCTTATGGCAATGTATGGTGAAACAAATTTTAAACGTTTAAAATCAATTTTCACACGTTCTTAAGATACAGTTCCTTAAAAGTCCATGAAGTGTAAGGAAACAAAAAATAAAAGACCTTTATTGGGAAAAAAATTGGGGGTGCCATTCCTCACCTCTACTTTCTCATATGAAATAAAGAAGGTATAAGAGTAATGATTGAATGCTGGGGTGAAAATGCAGGCTTTGGGAAAACCCTGGATTATATAATCACATCAGTTGTGCCCAGTATTTCTGTGTGACCTGCAAAACAAAGCATCTTTTTATCTGTATAAAGTGAAGAAAAATATTTGAGGCAGATCTTTTTGGTGTGTTTGCTTGGCAGGCGAAAGAACAATAGAAGATATATTTTGGATTTTCCAGAAGTGAGGACAACTCTGTAAAACTAAATTGATTTCTCTCAACACACATGACCACTTTGATAACACTGGTCTGAGGAAAAGATGACATGGTTTTTCTCTCTCATCTGTTCCTGTCTTCCTTCCCCTCACATCCGGTATTTTATAATAAAATTTCCAACAGATACGGGTTGTTCAACAGTCACTAGCAATACATTGATTAATTATGTGTACCAGACTTTCAGTATATAATTAAGCTAAACAAAACTGCATTAAAGTAATATGAATCATTTGACTTCAAGCCACCAAAACAAGGAAACTGACTGAAAGCAGAATCTCTGACCTCACTCGCTTTAGGATATTGGAGGAGACAAAAATGTAATCCGAATTATAAATCATACAGCTGCCACAATACGGTGATGCAGAAAGGAAGTTGTTCTGACCTTTGATTTGGAGGAGTTTCAGAGGTAGAAATTAAAGTGAACGCTTTGTTTTTCTGCTAGAAATGAAATTCTTCAACTAGGAAATACAATAAAAAAATACCCTTTCCTTAGCTTTGTGGGTAATGTCTGTGTTTGTTGTTTTTTTTTTTTTTTTTTAGTTATTTTCTTACATGTTCTTCAATATGATTGAGGTAGGAGCATTGACATTGTCTCAAAACTATTTTATGTCGACGTGTCTTGCTATCTCTAAAACTAAAATTCAGAGAATAAACTATGTTTCACATCTACAAAAATAGGATAAGCTCTTAATAGCCCCCCAAATTATAAAAGTGATATTATTCACTGTGGATTTATTTGGAAAATGTGGAAAAGTATGTAAAAAAGAAAAAAAATCCATTCCTAATCCTACTATTTGGGGAATCTTGAGGGAGCCACAGTTAACACTGGTTTCCTTCCAGTCTGAGTGTGTGTGTGTGTGTGTGGAGCTGATGGTCATCGTGTTGTGCGTACACTGTGGTAACCGCCGCTTTCACTTGTGTTTCACATGCATTTTTCCATTGTAACAGAATCCTGTCATGTGGATAAATCATACTTTATCTAAGAAGGTCAGTGTTTTTAACATTCAGTTGTTTCCAGTTTTTAATCATTATTTTAGAAAACCAATGCGCTATCCATTGCACAAGAGAGCTAGGTTTTAATCAGTATTTGAAAAAAGCAAAACACTCAGGGAATATTGACAGTATTTTAAAATAACTATAAATGGAGTATAACCTTTAAAAATTGTGGATCACTGTATTGTACACCTGTAATTTATATAATATTGTACATCAACTATACTTCAATTAAAAAAATAAAAGAGAAAAGCAAAACACTTGAATGAATATAACTCTGTATGTACAACGAACATAAAATCTGTATGCATGGCTCTGATTTTTGCTTCCTATTATTGAATGCCAAGAGGAGCCCTTTCAATAAAGGATACGAGCAGTTTTAAGCCGTTTGTTACATCATATCGAAGATTCATCCAGAAAGGGCAGAGAGGCTGAGCCGCTTGCAACCCCGGCAGCATGGATGAGCCATGTGACCAGCCCTGAAAAAGGATATTCTTCCAGGAGTATTTCCATAGAGACTTGGGGTGGGAGTGGGGGAGGGAATGTAGCATCATAAAATTGAAGAATCTAAAAATTTCCCTTGATTTCCTCCATGCACAAACAGCAGCAGCAGAGGGAGAGAGGAAAGGAGTTGTGAAAAATGTCAAAAGCCATCCGAATGCATTGTTCTTATTAGAACCTATCTGCGAGGTATGAAAACCTATTCAGAGCAAGTAACCAATTCATCCCTCATCGACACACCAGGAAGGATGTAAAGTGCAGAGATGCGACAAACCAACTTAAAGGCTATGTATCCAGACTCACCCAGTAAATGGATATCTTCACTGGTAATAGATTTTGTTCAAGATGACACCCCACCCCCTTTTCTGAGAACTGCTCTCCCACCTGGTCTGTGAGCTTTGGCACCTAGCAGCTATGGCTGTACCCTTGCCCTGCTGATTAGACTGGCTGGCTCATGTTAGGTTGGCAAGAGATTTTCCTGAAGATAGTAAGTTGGTCTTTCACATAAGCTGGTATTCCTCTGGTTTCAAAGAACAGGAAACGTGACTTCTACTGTCTTAAGCATAAAGGTATTTTGTTGACTCATGCACCCAAACTGTTTGCAGAGAGACCTGGGCTATCAGAGTGATTTGATGGAGGACTCAAAAATGAGGTCATCCAAGTCTTGGCTTCCTTTCCTTTGAGTTTGCTCAAGCTCTAGCTGGCTCCCCTCATGGTAATAGGTTACAGCAGTCCCAAACCCACATTCTCACTCAGGTAGACATGGAGCAGAAGAGTGAGATTGTGTCCTAGCTTTCTAGACAAATCATCCCTGGATTCACTCTAATTGCAGCTACTTAGGCCTGTGTCTTTCCCAAACAGTGGCCATGGAAATGGAATCCCGTGGTTGACTGAAGACAATTAGAGTTTCCCTCTAGAGTGGAGGTAAGGTTCATCCCTCTGCACTGCACTGCTGGGGAACTGGAATAGTGTCAGGAGTGGGGAACTACATCCCACAGAGGAAATCAACAAATATGCACTAACATCTCCCTTGTGGTTGGGGCGCTAACTTGTAAAGCTGGTCGTCGTGGCGGGGCCGGGCCGGGGGGTGGGGGTGGTGAAAGCTACCAAATGGGCAGAGCAGCAGTAGAATGACCAAAAGAAAGCAGGTGGGACGAGAAGCAGAAAAAAGAGTGAGGAGAGAATACTGTTGAATTTCTATTTATTGTTTCTAGTGCTTTCAAGGTCTAGCTCTATCCTACCCTCTGTTCCTTGAGAACTCCCCACGTTGTTATAATAACCCCCCCCTTTTGATTAAGTCATTATGTGTTGTTACCTGCAGGCACATGTGCACCAATAATGGCTTCTAGACCATTCGCAAGTCCTGCCTACCTTTGCTGCTTCCATTTGTTCAGAGGTGAGCCTTCTGTTTAAAAGTTCTGTTCCCTCTTTTAAAGGTGATTTTATAAGGTGTCTTGGACTAAATGCGGTAAGCAGAAACAGGGAGCAGTAAGAGCTGACCATGAACCTGAGACAGGCTGGCAATAGTTTATCGTGCCCATTTGATACGGTTATAAGGATGACATTTGACTCCATTTACTTAGCAGATGTTTATCAGTTCCCTCCACGGGAATGTTGCAAAAATCTTCAAAGGAAGCCTTTTCTCCCTTCCCCCCTGCACCTTGGATGCAATGTTCTGTGAAATATGTTGACTTTTTTTTCTTTACAAAACCCATAAAAATGTTCTGGTTGACATGCAATGTTGTGACAAGCCCTAGTAGATTGTGTCAATCATATTGCTTTATGTTACATTAAGTGACATATTGTAATGTGATTGATACAACATGGAATGACACATCATAATGCAAAATATCATCTGGAAAACATAGAAAAACAACAGAAGACTTGAAGCCACTTTTACTTTCTAATTCTTTGAATATGATGGTGGAAAAGATCTCCTTCATTAGGATAGTTACCTGGGAAATGGTTCAGGTCTTGGCTGGGTTTGCTGCTCTTTCCTTTGTAATTAACAGGGGATGTAGAAAACACTTGCATCTTTGGGGACTGATAAACTCTGAGGTTGAACTAAATGTCTCTAAGCCTTTGTTCAGTTCTTTGATCACACTATCTTTTCTGTATATTAAAATTGCTTGCATAACTTTTATATCGAAAGAACTCCACCCACCCACCCCCATTAATATCCTCCTCTTCAAAATCTCTGATATTTCCTTCCCTCATTCTACAAAGACTGGGGAAAAAACATCTTTTCAGATTTCACTGTAAGGTCCGTGAGGGTCTTGTAGTGGAATATCTTTTAAAATTTTTACTGTATCTGCAGTCTTACACAGTGCCTGGCATATGGTAATGCTTAATATGTGTTTGTTAAGTGACTTATTGAAGAGTATTTATCTTTAATTATACTTTATTTGCATTTATTGAGTGGCAGTTAATCAAATAGAATAAAGCACTATGTATGAGTTAGGGAAGTTAACATTTTTGGTTAATGGTTTCATCAAATCTCTTTGTTTTGATCTGTGTTTAAAACCTTTTCTGTTTACTTTCGTGTCTTACTAATACCATTATTATGAAGTTAATTATATGTTTCTTTAATAATAGTTATCTCTATAATATCACAGGCAGCTTTCCTCATCTGAATATGGATTTGCACTATTAACTGAAGACAGAGAGAATGGAAAAAGCTGAAATGCGTTTATCGACTACAATTTTTATAGTCTTCACGTCCTCCCTGAATATGTGTGAGATACATGGGCTTTGTCTTGTGTTTAAACAGAGTGTCAGGAGGGATCCTGGCTAGTTGAGGATTTTGAGTACGTGGAGTTTCCTAAAATGTGAATTTCATCCCTGTTACCGCCCCTTATGACCTCTCCCTTGTGGGGGAGGTGACATGAGAAGGGGACGGGCTATTCAAGAAAGAAGGTGTGGCCTTGTGGTTGGCCTCAGGACCACCAAATGCTCATTCAAAAGAACACTTGTCCTCTGACTAATGTGGGGCCGGATCCTCTGAAAGCTCAACCTCTGTACACTGGTGCCAAATCGAATCTCAGAGACAGAATTTTGGGTGAAGTAGGAAAGAATAGCTTTATTGCTTTGCCAGGCAAAAGGGGACACAGTGGGCTCCTGCTGTGGAAAACTATGTGTCCCAACCCAGGAGGATCTGGTGAGGAGTTTTATGGCAAAGTTTCAAGGATGGGGTTGCTGACAAGATTAGGATGTGTACAGGGCCTGCACTCCTCTAATCTGGTCTCAGGTAATTTTCTTTTTTTAAGCTCTTTATTGTAATATAATTGCTTTACACTCTTGCACCAGTTTTTGAGGTACACCAAAGTGAATCAGCTGTATTTATATATATATCCCCATATCCCCTCCCTCCCCTGACTCCCTCTCACCCTCCCTGTCCTGGTCCTCTAAGGCATCACCCACCGAGTTGATCTCCCTTTGTTTGATGAGCTTCTCTGGTTCCTTTAGTCTGGCCTCAGGTGGTCTTCTTTGGTGTGAAGAATGCTGACATCTTCCTTTTGCTGGGTTTTAATTCTATGAAGGGCTTAAAGACATTGTTATGTGTATCCTTTGAGGTAGAACCAGGACCCTGCCCCAAGGCTGCACTCTTGTTTCTTGACTGCTCCTCCCTTGTCTCTGCATCCCCTCCCTTTCGGATTAGTGACTGTTCAAATCTGCCCTTTGGAACTCAGGGAAGGTCCTGGAGGCTGGAGGGGGACCTGAAGGGTTCCCTGCCCCCAGGCCCCACAGGGTCCTGCTCGGTTTCAATCCTCTTACTCATGCTGCCCAATATGCCTCTGGTCCTTCTTCCTAACAGCAAGGCAGCAGGACCATAGTCTTATATTAACTCTTCCTCTCTTTGTTCAATATCCTGTGGCTGCATAGAGTAATTTAATAAATCAAAATCATCTCTTTCAATTTTCATTGTGGCTACATTGGTGTTCTTTTGAAAGGAGTTCAATTATTGGGATGGCATATATTACTTTGAATCATTTTACAGCTCAATCAATACACACATTGTCATAATAAATATTGATGTTCCTTGGAAGCTTCCACCAGTGTCCCACACATTCAGTGTGGCTGTTAGGATTCAGGAAGCTCTGGGTAATTAATATTTTTATTTTCTTTTTCCATTGAACTCATACCTGCATGTGGCCCTTCAAGAAGGAAAGAGGAATTCTGCAACAAACAAAGTCATTCCAAAATCTGTTACACTAACAACACTTCAGGAAGAAGTTTGAGAACTGAAATGTGCTATGGAATGCCACTCCTACAGAATAAAGACTCAACTCATTGGAGAAAACAAATAGCTTTACTGCTTTCATCTTTGAAAATGACCAGCCAAGAAGAAATAGAATGTTTTCCTAGTAGGTTTAGAAAAGGGGAAATCTTAACTCAACTAAATCCTCAAACAAATATCAAAGGCTTGTAGCTAGGAAAACAAAGGGGATAGCTGCGGAGTGTCTGAAGGTGCAATGAAATCTGAATATTTGAAATCCTAAGATCATGATCACTAAGTTTATTAGATAAGATTCTTCTCTGATCATATATTTGAGTGTATTCTTACAGTCAGATATAATTCATGATTTATTTTGGAGTTCATTACATGGTGAATTATTGTTAAGCAAATGGTAACATGTTTGAATTGCTGAAATATTTTGGTTTCCATTAAGAACTCAACCCCAATCTATAGTATCAATAGTGAAGGCACAAGGTCTCACCTACATCTTTACAAACACAGAAGAACTAGACCCTCCCACCCCCTGCAGGTGTTCCCTCCCAAAGGGGTCATGTAATCTCTGGTATTTGTTCTCAATCATAATGTGTATACTATCTCCACCCATTTTTTAAAAATTGAAGTACAGTTGATTTACAATGTTGTGTTAGTTTCAGGTGTACAGCAAAATGATTCAGTTATATATATATATATATATTCTTTTTCATTATAGGCTATTACAAGATATTGAACATAGTTCCTTGTGCTATACAGTAGGTCCCTGTTGTTCATCTGTCTTATATACAGTAGTGTGTATCTGTTAAGCAAACACCTAGATACTCTTTTTTTGTTTGTTTGTTAACTCTTTGGAACTCAGAGCATTGACAAAGTTATTTTAGTCGAGAAGAAATATCAGAAAAAGTATAGAACAGTTTTGAATTAGAGCCTGAGGCTAAATTGTGAGACAAGAAGGATTTTGTTTGTCTCACAAGCTTAGAAAGTGTTTCCCAAATGCTGGAAAACAGGCATGCCCTTTGACTGCCTACCCTCTGTACTCAGAGCAGTAGTTTCCAAATGTTTCCAAAATATCTTCTCCAGTCAGTTTGTATCAGGTATTGTCCCAATGATTTTATTTTCCTTTTGTAATTTGAGTTACATTTCAGTGTTGATTTATTACTGCAATGTGACCCTCCTTGCCAGTGGTTATAAAAGGAAAAGGCAAGCCCTTCACACATTTAGCAGTATCACAACAGTGTTGACTCTAAACTTTGAAATCCTCAAAATGGTCTAAGCTCGGAGCCCTTTCTCAGCCATTTCTGTGCAATTTATTTCAAACTTTTCCCAGACCCAGGTATTTGAATATTTTGTTATAATTTTCCTACTTATTTTTATTTTTCTGGCTCCCAAGACTAGAAGGCAATGCTGCTCAGAGTCAGAAAACTTTAAGTAAGTATACGAGAGCCCTGAGTGTAAATTTAAGGCATTCTGTGTTGCTTTACTTCTGTGTATATATTTTTACCGGGTAATTTGATAACATAGAGCACTGAAGGAAGAAAGTGAGGAATGATCCAAATATGAGGGAGCGTGCACTGCACATTCAGACCTTATCAGCTCCAGGAGCAGTTATCTGTTTGAAGAAAATTACATTGCATCTGTCAATAGACTTAATAACTCAGTGCCTGCTATTTGATAATGGATAATCACACAAATTCAGGAAGCTAGACCATATGCCATTCCAGTTTTCTATTCTCTTATTCACCTTAATTTTCTAGATGAGTGAAATTATCTCATCCTGGACTCAAGATGGCATACATGGGAATGGAGCCTGCAGGAATCCAGCCGCCTCTGATGTTAGCCTCCGCGCAGGTCGCGGCTGCCGGCTTATGTCTGCGACCCTGGCATCTAATTGAAATGGGCAGAGTTTGGAAAATTGTAAACCTGGACAAAGCAAGTGATTTATGGATGGAAAAATAATAAAGGGCGGATGTGGAACAGCTGAGGGAATTGGCTGGTGGGAAACAATGAGGCTGTAGGGGCCAAGGATTCAGACTCTAAGGAATGATTCTGATCTCTGTATTTAAAGCAGGAAGAATAGAGACTAAATGGTGGAGATGATTTAGGGATGTTTTCTCTGGAAGCAGGGGATCTTTCAGGGCCTTTCATTTGTATTGATCCAGGATGCTATTTCTATTTACCGAACAATTTCTCTACTCTCAAATAATATGGTTGTTGTATCACTTAGTAATGATTTTGACTATGTTTATTGCATGAATGAATTTCAATGATAAACAAATAGATGTTTCTTGTTCTCAGATACCATGAAGACCAGATGCAGGCTCTTTCTGGTGTGGGTCTGGCTGCTCAGCGATGTCATCAGGGACTCAAACTCTTTCTACCTTTGTGCTAGGCCCTCCATACCAGGGCTCTTGTCTTGATTCTTGTTTCTGGTGGTTACCAGATGGCCACTGCATCTATCGCCTGCTGAGCAAGACAGGAAGGGAGGGACTGAGCCATCAGCATTTGCTCCTTCACATCAGGAGACCTAGAGCCTCCCAATGGACTTTGACTTTCATTCCATTAGGCAGAACTGAGTCACACTGCCATCTTGAACTTCTAAGAAACTGGACAGGTGAGCATCTCACTTGGGGCTGGGCATATTGCTGCTTGAAAACAATCAGAGTTTTGTAAACCAGGAAAGAAAAAAGAATGTTTATCAGTTAGGCAATGAGCAGGGGATGCCACAACCATCTACTTAAGATTTATTGTGGAAGGAGACTTAGAGTTAGACAACTGTGCTATCTCACACAATCACAGAGAAGAGGTGGTCCAAGTGATGCCAACAGTGGGGGTCACCTGGACACTACTGTAGTCTGTCTTTACATGGTATCTTTAATAGGAATGAATTGGATGTTTTGGGGATTTGTATCAAGTCAAGCAAAACCACAAGGATATACCATGGAGAGCTGACTCAGCAGGGACAGGAAACAATCCGCATTTTCAACCTGGTTCTTGGCTAGAATTGTCTCCTAGATTTCTACAAGGCCAGAGTCTCAACTAAGCCTCCGTCTCTTCCCAGATTTATTGATTTTTAGACCTTAGGTTTCTGTGAGCTGGGAATAATAATCAAATCATGTTCCTAGGGGAAGAGTATATCTTGCTGAAATGAGAGTCGATCACCTTTGAACTTAATCACACAGATAAGAACATGAAAAAGATATGTATATTTTGTATCTATGCTACATTTTTCCCCCAGGATTTGATAGACATCTAACATCTCCAGAAATGATAAAGAGGAAAATCAAGGCAGATCTTACTCCGTTTTGAAGATATGGATCCTGAGACTCAGAGACATTTTCCTGAGTCACCCAGCAACAGTCACCACTGCAAATACTGCTGCAACTATTTACAGTAGCCAGGACATGGAAGCAACATAAATTAGAGGAATGGATATAGAAGATGTGATACATATATACAATGGAATATTACTCATCCATAAGAAGGAACAAAATTGGAGCATTTGTAGAGATGTGGATGGTCCTAGAGACTGTCATGCAGAGTGAAGTAAGTCAGAAAGAGAAAAACAAATATCATATATTAACGCATATATGTGGAGTCTAGAAAAATGGTACAGATGAACTGGTGAATAGAGACACAGACACAGAGAACAAATGTACAGATATCAGAGGGGAAAGGAGGGGGTGGGATGAATTGGGAGATTGGCATTGACATATATACACTACTATGTATAAAATAGATAACAAATGAGAACCTGCTGTATAGCAAAGGGAACTCTACTCAATGCCCTGTGGTGACCTTAATGGGAGGGAAATCCAAAAAAGAGGGGATATAAGTATACATATAGCTGATTTACTGCGCTGTTCAACAGAAACTAACACAACATTGTAAAGCAACTATACCCCAATAGAATACTGCTGCAAAACTCTTCCCACTCAGCCACATGGCCTTGCTACAAATGGAGATCTCTCAGAAAGCTAAATCACTACCTCGAACTAAGACAAGACCATTGGTCAAGCATTTTCTTTTAAAGTGAGGAGTTCCTTGAGTGGTCAACTAGAGTATGCCCAAGGCCTCAGCCAGAGGATTTGCTGGAAGCTGGGCTTGTATGGTAGATTTATGAGACCTTGACAATGTCACCATTTTTGTTTCTGCATCTTTTAAGTGAGAGGAAATTTGTTTCCAACTTAGAATTTTTATGCCTCGTTCTTGTACCTTATCATGGAATAGCTGTGGGTCAGTAAGTACAATTGTAGTGTGAGTGCCCTTTTGTCCTCTCATTTACTCAGCTATTTCTGGTGTATCCACTAAGTCCCCAGCATGGTTCTAGTTGGGGAGAATGTGAGACAGGTGAGGTAGCTGCTGCCTGGGGCTTTCATTCTGGCAAAGAGGAAACACGAACAGCAAATGCATGATTACTGCTTTCAGTGAGCTGAACTCCAAAGGTAGTGAGTAGAATATGACTTCATCTTTTTTTTTTTTTTTTAACCATTGTTCCTTGGAACCTGATTCTTGCCCTGTTCATCCTCATCCTGTGGACAAAACCTTGGGTGAGCAGCATTTTCCCAGTTTAGTTACAAGAAGAACCTCCAAGGTACTTGAAGGATGCTGCTCTAAGACAGAACGAGGTAGGTTTGCTGCAGGAACAGGAAACCAAAAGCACCATGGTGACCTTGCTTCCTAGGAAGAGGGGAGAGAGACTGGGAGCAGCTGAGGCAGAAACTGGGGTAGGGGCTGGCCAGGTCCTGGGCCAGGGCTGAGGGTTTTATTTCCAGCCTGAGCAACAGCATCAGAGGGTTTTGAGCAAGAGAGTCATGTCCGCTGATGTGTAGTTTCAAAGATCACTGACTTGAGGGGGAGTGAACTATAGGGCAGCCAGATAGGAAAGAGAGTAGGCTCCTGTCCTGGTCCAGGGGAGGGATGAGGTAAGGAGGAGGTGAGTGGAGATAGATGGGGGTGGGGGGGATGCATGCAAAGTGTTTCAGGTGGACCCTTCTCTCTTCCAGCCCATGAAAATTACCATGGTGGCTGCCATGCCGTAGTACTTAGTAAGTCCTCCATGACTTCACATGGACACCTTTTGTGAGTTAAAGTGCTATTTATATGATTTAGAGAAAAATGTGTCTTGTGCCTTCCCTAACTTCTTCTCTAATACCTCACAACCCCTTTCTAAATGCAGATCTTAGAATATAAGCATGTATTAAAGGCATAAAATCAGGCTAAAGTAAACTTTCCCTGACTCAGAATTTTTCTAATTGTCACACCTTGGCATAATTCAGCCTTCAATCCCTACCCAGAAAAAGCATCATTAAATATTGGAAGAATTTAGTTTTCTGACTTTTTAAAAAGGTATTTTCACTGCCCCTTCACTTTTCCTGCCTCCTTCCCCCCCACCCACCTCTCTCTTTCCCTTTTTTTTCAGAAATAAGAGGATGGGAAAGCAGGGGATTTAATTTCATTCACTTTGAGAAAAAAACTCAAGGGGGTGGTACCATCACTCACCCAGTTTTATGTTTATATACATTTGTCAAGAATTATTTTGAGGTAATAAAAGGAAATTCATTGACAACTTTAGAAAATAAACAAACCCCTGATAAAACCACAAGCCACCCCAAGAGCCACCATAAAATTTCAGCACAGTGCATGGTTTCAAAACAGAATTTGTGAAGCAGAAACCATGATTAGGGTAAGAATAATGTGAGATTTGGGTGGTCCTATTCACCCCTGGTATGTAAGTTAAGGGCCTCGAAGAGAGGAATATGCATAAGGGTCCTTGTGCCTGCTGGAAGGGACTTGTCAGGTCTCACAGGGGCATTTGCGACTGGCCAGGAAAGCCTTTGGTGCCCCACCTGAGATGCCTGCTCCTGGAGATCCCAGACCAACCCTCAGCATCTGCCTCTGGCCTCACTGCCGTTGGCTCAGCTCCACCTGCGGCAGCTGCCTGTCCTGATATCCGGGGCTGATGCCTGGCTAGGGAGAGGGGTGGGGAATTGGCCCCCCTTCCCCTCTGCTTGTGAGCCCATCTCCTGCAGGCCAGACCCCAAACAGCTCCAGGAAACTCATTCCGAAGGGGAGAAAACACAGACCTATGTGACTTAGGACATCTCTTGCTTTTTCTTTAAGGCTTTTGCTCCCCCACAAATGGTCCAATTGCTCTGGGTCCCCATCAGCCTTCTCTGCTTCTTCCAGGCAGTGGGTCAGGCTGGCCGCAGGCCCCTTCTTTGCTGCCCTCTGCCAGCACCGGGGCCTGTAATGTCTCCAAAGATGTTTCTGTTTTTTTCAAGGCGAATGAAACTTCATGGACCATTTCTTCCTTCTTTCCTAGAAGCAAAGGCTGGCACAAGGGAGGGAGCAGGAAATGGAGAAAGTCAACTTCTCAGCACCCGCAGAGGAAAGTGCTGACCCAGCCAGCGTGGGGCACTGGGACCCAGCCGGCTCCAGAGCAGATGGCGATGCCGCCAAGCACATTCATCACGCTGCTTCCTGAGCGGCAGGGGAACTCGAGATTCCTAGGGATCCCATGCTCAGTCTGTAGCTTAAGAAATATAACAGTCTTATTTCCTCTCTTCTCTCTCTCTCTCTTCTCCCTCTTTCTCTTTTAAGAATAGGAGCAGATATTTTTCATCTCTAACCCAAATTCTACTATTTCTCTGTTATTTACACTTACTGTGTTGAAATGCAACAAATGTTTCAAAAGGGTTTAAATTCCTCATGAGGGTCCCTAACAAATAAACTGCACACCTAACTTTAGAGCCTTCCTTTGCTCAGACTCTTGACAGATTTTTTTCCCCAGGGCAGAGAGGGGGAAGAAGAATTCTGTGACAAAATGACAATGATATAATAATAAAGATTGTTTATTGAGCTAGGACAAGTAGTTATCCCAAGTAGTTTTCCCTCTGTTATTTTGACACTTGTAGCTATCCCAAGAGGGCAGGTTTATTGCCCCCATTTTAGTTATGAAGAAAGTGAAGCACACACAGTATAAGGAAATTGACTGAAAATCTGAAGATGAGAGCTTGATTGATAGATGGTGGAATCTTAGTCTTTGAGCACACATACAAAAAAACCTTGAAATGATTCCTTCAATAAACCAAATTTCCCAGCCTTTACCAATAAAAGAGGTCCCGGTATAAGTAGGACCCACATTTTACTGTGCTCTTTCTAAGAGTCCCTAGGCGTGTCTCAGATGTATTCACCAATGGCTCTCTTATTCTCCACTTCCCTTTAGGTGTCTGAAGCTGTGCACCTCACTCCTGCCTTATGTATGAATACCTTTCCTTGCTGAGAACTTCTAGAAGCTCCAGTCCCAAGCCTGTCACCCTGTATCCTGTAGGCTGTGCTGTCATCTGTCCGGAATGGGAGATTCCTTTTCCATGAGACCCTCCTGTCTCCCAGGTACTCACTTCCTAAGTCTTATACTAACAGCTTTTCCTTAGAACTTCCTCTGACCAGGGCCCGAGCTGAGTGCAGCTCTCAAGCTCTTCCATGGTCTTCTTCTGATCTCCGGTCCATCAGTTCATCCAAGTCTGACTTGGGTTCATGGAGCGCAAACCACTTTGCTGGCCCTTCCACTTCAGCTCTTAATATTAAATAACTTGAAAAGGAATGACGAGCTGCCTGAGCAACATAAAAGCATAGATGTTCCTCATGGGGCCCTTGCTTGCTCCTGTCATCTGCTTTTTGCTGCCAATTCTCCCAGCAGAACCAATCAGCAGTCCCACCATGGAGATGGGAGCAGATTGCGGTTCTAAGTCGGCTGTCTAGTTGGGGAGGGTGATGGGACAAAAGTGCGGGAGCCTTGGGCTCCTTGTCATTCCTGCCATATCCATTGCCATCTTCTCTGCCAGAGGCTCTTCTCTCATGTGGTCCAATCTCTCACCTCCTTCAGGTCTTTGCACCAAAGTCACTTTATCAATGAGACCTTTTTTTTTTAAGCTCCTTATTGGAATATAATTGTTTTACACTCTTGTACCAGCTTTTGAGGTACACCAAAGTGAACCAGCTGTATTTATACATGTATCCCCATATCCCCTCCCTCCCGCGACTCCCTCCCGCTGTCCATGTCCTGGCCCTCTAAGATATCAGCCATCATGGAGATGATTTCCCTTTGTTATACAGAAACTTCCCACTAGCTATCTATTTTACAGCTGGTAGTGTATATATGTCTATGCTACTCTCTCACTTTGTCCCAGCTTCCCCTTTGCACCCCCCCAACCTCGTGTCCTCCAGTCCACTCTCTGCATCATAATCCTTATTCTTGCCCTGTCACTGGGTTCATCAGTCCAATTTTTTTTTCTACATTCCGTATGTATGAGTTAGCATACAGTATTTGTTTTTCTCTTTCTGGCTTATTTCACTCTGTATGACAGACTCTAGGTCTATCCACCTCATTACATATAGCTCCATTTCATTCCTTTTTGTGGCTGAGTAATATTCCATTGTATATATGTGCCACATCTTCTTTATCCATTCACCTGTTGATGGGTATTTAGGTTGCTTCCATGTCCTGGCTGTTGCAAATCATGCTGCAATGAACATTATGGTACATGTTTCTTTTTGGATGATGGTTTTCTCTGGGGATATGCCCAGTAGTGGAATTACTGGATCATATGGCAGTTCTATTTGTAGTTTTTTAAGGAACCTCCAAACTGTTTTCCATAGTGGCTGTGCCAACTTACATTCTCACCAACAGTGCAGGACAGTTCCCTTTTCTCCACACGCTCTCCAACATTTATTGTTCCTAGATATTTGGATGATGGCCATTCTGACCAGTGCGAGGTGATACCTCACTGTGGCTTTGACTTGCATTTCTCTGATGATGAGTGATATTGAGCATGTTTTCATGTGTTTGTCGGCCATTTGTATGTCTTCTTTGGAGAAATGTCTATTTAGGTCTTCTGCCCATTTGTGGATTGGGTTATTTGCTTTTTTGGTATATTTTGGAGATTAATCCCTTGTCCGTTGCTTCATTGGCAAGTATTTTCTCCCATTCTAAGGGTTGTCTTCTTGTCTTGTTTATGGTTTCTTTCACTGTGCAAAAGCTTTTAAGTTTCATTAGATCCCATTTGTTTATTCTTGATTTTATTTCCATGATTGTAGGAGGTGGGTCAAAAAGGATCTTGCTTTGATGTATGTCATACAGTGTTCTGCCTGTGTTTTCCTCTAGGAATTTTATAGTCTCTGGCCTTACATCAGGTCTTTAACCCATTTTGAGTTTATTTTTGTGTATGGTGTTAGGAAGTGTTCTAATTTCATTCTTTTACATGTTGCTGTCCAATGTTCCCAGCACCACTTATTGAAGAGGCTGTCTTTTTCCCATTGTATATTCTTGCCTCCTTTGTCAAAGATAAGGGGTCCATATGTGCTTGGGCTTACCTCTGAGTTCTCTATTCTGTTCCATTGGTCTTCCTTTGTATTTTTGTGCCAGTACCATACTGTCTTGATCACTATGGCCTTGTAGTATAGTTTGAAGTCAGGAAGCCTAATTCCACCAACTCCATCTTTCCTTCTCAAGATTGCTTTGGCTATTCGGGGTCTTTTGCGTTTCCATACAAATCGTAAGATTTCTTGCTCTAGTTCTGTGAAAAATGCTGTTGATAATTTGATAGGGATTGCGTTGAATTTGTGAATTGCTTTGGGTAGCACAGTCATTTTCACAATCTTGATTCTTCCAATCCAAGAACATGGTATGTCTCTCCATCTGTTTGTATCGTCTTTGACTTATTTCATCAGTGTCTTATAGTTTTCTGCATACAGATCTTTTGCCTCCTTAGGCAGGTTTATTCCTAGGTATTTGATTCTTTTTGTTGCAATGGTAAATGGGAGAGTTTCCTTAATTTCTCTTTCTGCTCTTTCATTGTTAGTATATAGGAATGCAAGAGATTTCTGCACATTAATTTGTATCCTGCTACTTTACTAAATTCATCAATTAGTGCTAGCAGTTTTCTGGTAGAGTCTTTAGGGTTTTCTATGTATAATATGATGTCATCTGCAAAGAGTGACAATTTTACTTCTTCTTTTCCAATTTGGATTCCTTTTGTTTCATTTTCTTCTCTGATTGCTGTGGCTAAAACTTCCAAAACTATGTTGAATAATAATGGTGAGAGTGGACACCCTTGTCTTGTTCCTGTTCTTAGAGGGAATGCTTTCAGTTTTTCACCATTTAGAATGATGTTGGCTTTTGGTTTTTCATATATGGCTTTTATTATGTTGAGGTAATTTCCTTCTATGCCCATTTTCTGGAGAGCTTTTATCATAAATGGATGTTGAATTTTGTCAAAAGCTTTTTCTGCATCTATTGAGATTATCACATAGTTTTCATCCTTCAAGTTGTTGATATGATGTATCACGTTGATTGATTTGCATATATTGAAGAATCCTTGCATCCCAGGGATAAACCCCACTTGATCATGGTGTATGATCTTTTTAATGTGCTGTTGGATTCTGTTAGCTAGAATTTTGTTGAGGATTTTTGCATCTATAGTCATCAGTGATATTTGTCTGTAGTTTTCTTTTTTTGTGACATCTTTGCCTGGTTTTGGTATCAGGGTGATGGTGGCCGCGTAGAATGAGTTTGGGGGTGTTCCTCCTTCTGCTATATTTTGGAAGAGTTTGAGAAGTATAGATGTTAGCTCTTCTTGAAATGTTTGATAGAGTTCACCTGTGAATCCACCTGGCCCTGGGCTTTTGTTTGTTGGAAGATTTTTAATCCCAGTCTCAATTTCCATACTTGTGATTGTTCTGTTCATATTTTCTATTTCTTCCTGGTTCAGTTTTGGAAGATTGTATTTTTCTAAGAACGTATCCATTTCTTCCAGGTTATCCAATTTATTGGCATACAGTTGCTTGTAATAGTCTCTCATGGTCTTTCGTATATCTGCAGTGTCAGTTGTTACTTCTCCTTTTTCATTTCTAATTCTGTGGATTTGCCTCTTCTCCCTTTTTTTCTTGATGAGTCTGGCTACTGGTTTATCAATTTTGTTTATCTTCTCAAAGAACCAGCTTTTAGTTTCATTGATCTTTGCTATTGTTTCCTTCATTTCTTTTTCATTTATTTCTGATCTGATCTTTATGATTTCTTTCCTTCTGCTCATTTTGGGGTTTCGTTGTTCTTCTTTTTCTAATTGTTTGAGGTGTAAGGTTAGGTTGTTTATTCGATTTTTTTTTGTTTCTTGAGGTAGGACTGTATTGCTATAAACTTTCCTCTTAGAACTGCTTTTGCTGTGTCCCATAGATTTTGGCTTGCTGTGTTTCCATTGTATTTGTTTCCAGATATTTTTTGATTTCCTCTTTGATTTCTTTAGTGATTTCCTGGTTGTTTAATAGTGTATTGTTTAGCCTCCATGTGGTTGTATTTTTTGCAGTTTTTTTCCTGTAATTAATATCTAGTCTCATGGTGTTGTGGTCAGAGAAGATGCTTAATATGATTTCAATTTTTTTGAATTTACCAAGGTTTAATTTGTGACCCAAGATGTGATCTATCCTGGAGAATGTTCCATATGCACTTGAGAAGAAAGTGTAGTCTGTCATTTTTGGATGGAATGTCCTATAAATATCAATTAAGTCGAGATGGTGTCGAGATGGTCTAATGTGTCATTTAAAGCTTGTGTGTCCTTATTTATTTTCTGTATGGATAATCTGTCCATTGATGTAAGTGGGGTGTTAAAATCTCTTACTATTATTTTGTTAATGTCGATGTCCCCTTTTATGGCTGTTAGCATTTGCCTTATGTATTGAGGTGCTCCTATGTTGGGTGCATAGGTATTTACAATGGTTATATCTTCTTCTTGGATTGATCCCTTGATCATTATGTAGTGTCCTCCCTTGTCTCTTGTAATAGTCTTTACTTTAAAGTCTAATTTGTCTGGTATGAGTATTGCTACTCCAGCTTTCTTTTGACTTCCATTTGCACGGAATATCTTTTTCCATCCCTTTCCTTTCAGTCTATACGTGTCCCTTGGTCTGAAGTGGGTTTCTTATAGGCAGCATATGTAAGGGTCTTGTTTTTGTATCCATTCAGCCAGTCTGTGTCTTTTGGTTGGAGCATTTAATCCATTTCCATTTAAGGTGATTATTGACATGTGTGTTCCAATTACCATTTTCTTAATTGTTTTGGGTTTGTTTTTGTAGGTCTTTTCCTTCTCTTGTGTTTCCTACTTAGAAAAGTTCCTTAAGCAATTGTTGTAAGGCTGGTTTGGTGGTGCTGAATTCTCTTAACTTTTGCTTGTCTGTAAAGATTTGATTTCTCCGTCGAATCTGAATGAGATTCTTGCTGGGTAGAGTATTCTTGGCTGTAGGTTTTTCTCTTTCAGGACTTTCAGTATATCCTGCCATTCCCTTCTGGTCTGCAGAGTTTCTGCAGAAAGATCAGCTCTTATCCTTATGGGTTTTCCCTTATATGTTGTTTGTTGCTTTTCTCTTGCTGCTTTTAATATTTTTTCTTTGTGTTTAATTTTCGTTAGTTTGATTAATATGTGCCTCAGTGTATTTCTCCTTGGGTTTATTCTGCATGGGACTCTCTGCACTTCTTGGACTTGATTAATTATTTCCTCTCGCATGATGGGGAAGTTTTCCGCTATAACCTCTTCAAGTATTTTCTCAGACCCTTTCTTTTTTTCTTCTTATTCTGGGATGCCTATGATTCGAATGTTGGTGTGCTTCATGTTGTCACCAAGGTCTCTGAAACTGTCTTCCATTCTTTTTATTCTTTTTCCTCTTTCATGCTCTGTGGCAGTTACTTCCCCCATTCTATCTTCCAAGTCACCTGTTCATTCTTCTGCCTCAGTTATTCTGCTGTTTATACCATCTAGAGTATTTTTAATTTCAGTTATTTTGTTGTCCATTCCTGTTTGTTTGCTCTTTAGTTCCTCTGAGTCCTTATTAACTGTTTCTTGTATTTTCTCTATTTTATTGATTGAGGTTTGGATCATCTTTACTATCATGACTCTGAATTCTTTTTCAGGCAATTTACTTATTTCCTCTTCATTTATTTGATGTTGTGAGGTTTTTTCCTGCTCCTTTGCCTGCATGACGTTTGTTTTCTCATTTTGTCTAATTTATAGGACTTGCTGTCTCCTTTCCCTGTGCTGCCTAGTAGTAATTCCTCTTGTTTCTGCCCTTTGCCTCCTGTGGTGGGGTTTGTCCAGTGTCTTGAGTAGGCTTCCTGGTGGGGTGGGGGGGTCTGGTGTCTGCTTTCTGGTGTGTGGCTCTGTGTCTTTTCTCTCTGATGAGCAGTGCCGTGTCAGGTGGTATGTTTTAGGGTATCTGTGAGGTTAATATGGCTTTAGGTAGTCTGTGTGCTGATGGGTTGGTTTGTGTTCCTGTCTTGTTTGTAGTTTGGTGTGAGGTGTCCAGCACTGGCAGTTGCAGACAGTCACACAAAGCCAAGTCTTAGACTCTGATACAGGGCTCCATGAGAGTTCTCTGCAGTTAATCTTCCCTGTGTCTGAGGACTCCCTATTAGTCTAGTATCCTGGATTCAGTGCTCCCTCCCCAGAGCCTCCTACTTGACTTCTGATGGAGTAGTCCAGACTTCAGAGTTTGCTTGTCCAGGCAATAAAGGGGTTTGAAGAAGAGTGTCCAAGCCCCAGACTAATGGCAAAGTGTTGAGTCAAACAAATACCAGTTATGTCGGGATCTTTGCAGTCCTTTCTCATGTCCGAGGTCTTTTGCTGGTGTTCAGTTGGTTCTCTGTGGAAATTATTGCATCTTTTGGTGTATTTCTGATGCATCTGTGAAGAGGGATGCATTCCATGTCCTTCTACTTTACCGCCATCTTTCTTCTCCAATGAGACCTTTCTTAACCACCCTATTTAAAATCACTCTGGGCCTAATGAACCCACTTCTCTGTTTAGTTGTTCTCCATAGCATTAAAAATACACATAACAAAAAGCTTATGACTTAACCGCTTAATTGAACTTCTAAGTGTATAGTTCAGTGGTGTTAAGTATATTCACATTGTTGCACAACCCACCTCTACAACTTTTTCTTCTTGCAAAACTGAAATTCTATACCCATCAAACAATAATTCCCCTCTTCCCTTCCCCCCAGCCCATGGCGACAACCCTTCTACTTTCTATCTCAATGAATTTGACTATTTTAGGCACCTCATATGCATGGAATCATATAATATTTGTCTTTTTGTGACCAGTTTATTTCACTTATCTTAAAGGCCTCAAGGTTCAACCACATTGTACCATGTGCCAGAATTTCATTCCTTCATAAGGCTGAATAATAGTCTACTCCATGTCTATATCAAATTTTGTTTATCTATTCCTCCCTCAGCAGATACTTGGGTTGCCTCTACCCTTTGGCCATTGTGAATAATGCATCTCTCTAGCATTTTTCACTTTTATTCTAAATTCAATACTTACTTGTTTTTCATCTGCTATCTTTCATTAGCATATAAGGTCTAAATTTTCTGGGTTTTTTTTTTTTTTTTTTTTTTTTTTTGATTCCTGCTATGGTCTCAGATCCTAGAAAATCATCTGGCACACAGTAGGTACTCAGAAATGTTTGCTGAAACACAGATGGATCTAGAGATTATCATACTAACTGAAGTAAATCTGACAGAGAAAGACAATATCATATGATATCACTTATCATGGAAGCTAAAAAAAATGACAGAAATAAACTTATTTACAAAACAGAAACAGACTCACAGACACAGAAAACAAACTTATGGTTACAGAAGAGAAAGGGAGGGAGGGATAAATTAGGAGTTTGGGATTAACAGATAGACACTACTGTATGTAAAATAGATATACAACAAGGACCTGCTGTTTAGCACAGGGAACTATATTCGATGTCTTGTAATAACCTATTAATCTGAAAAAGAATATATATATCCTTTATATATATTTATATATATTCTTTATATATATATATAACTGAATCACTTTGCTATATATAAGAAACTAACACAACATTGTAAATCAACTATATTTCAATAAAGATAAATAAATAAAATGTTTGCTGAGTGGATTAGAAGGCAGGAGGAGGTAACAAAGTAAAAAAACAAATGCTTTTGAAGAAATCAGAGTAACCAGGTAGTATTAAATGATCTCTAAATATAACAGTTATATTATCTCATGTATGTTCAGGTCACCTAAAGACCAAGGTCCCTTTCTTTCTTCAATCAGACAATGATTCTAAAAGCTGAGTACACAAGGTGGGACTTAGCTGTGGTCCTCACCAATAGGACTATCTCAGTTTTTCTCTCCCAGGGGCTGATGGGGAGGGGTCCTGAGACACAATTCTCAGGACAGCAGTGTGGTTTTTCATTGCTGCCCCCAGTCTGATGCTGCCAGATTCCTCAAGTCAATATTTATGTGTGCAGTTAAGCTGGAGGGAAAGAAGAAGTGTAGGGGAAATAAAAACTCTTCTTCACATTTGTACCTTGTCTTTTTCTTGTCTCCATCAACTACAGACTTTAAGGACCTGATTCCAAACAACAAGAAAGCTGAAATAGTACTAACCTTTTCTTGTAATAATTATTGATGAAACTGAAGCCAAGCAGGGACTAGAAGTACCTTCCAAATCCTCAGATATCAAATTATCCTTAGAATAATCTGAACGTAGATGGCCACAGTCAAACTCTTCGAAAATTGGTGGCTTTGGGTGACTCGTGGTCTGGGTACAAGCAGTGACACCAGCCTCATCTGGGAACTTGTTAGAAATGCAGGCTCTCAGGCCTCTCTCTGGCCTGCTGAATCAGAATCTGCCTTTTAACAAGATCTCTGAGAGACTCAAATACACCCCATCTTAGTTCAGGCTGCTATCATAGAATACCATAGATTGGATGGCTTACAAACAGCAGAGATTTATTACTCAGATTTGGAGGCTGCAAACCTGAGATTAGGGTGCCAGAGTGATTGGGTTCTGGTGAGAGTCTCTTCCAGGTTACAAACTGCCCACTTCTCATCATATCTATTGTATCCTCATGTTGTGGAAAGAGAGCTAGCAAGCTGTCTGGCCTCTTCCTGTAAGGGCACTAATCCCATTCATGAAGACTCCAAACTTATGACCTAAATACCTGTTAAAGGCACCATCTCCAAATACCCTCACGATTCCAACATGTGAATTCTTGGAGGGACACTAACGTTCCATCCACTGCATACCCTAAAATTCTATAACATTAACTTAAGGTATTCACTTATCTAAATAATTTATTCTTCCCTAACTTTTAGGCACAATTACCCTCATTGTAATTTCAGAGACCAAACACTACTCCATACAAAGAATTTCTCAATTTGACAACAATAGTTATTTTGCATTTACCTGGAAAGCCAGTTTATTCTAAAAGATCTGCTAATTTTCAGACTGCAGAAGTCACTTTTTGAAATCACATTATTGGAACCAAGAGCCTATGCAATTTAAGATTCAGTGGCAACTTGCAGAAAAGAACTTCAAACAGAGCAAAAGCAAAAATAGTGCTTTGGATTTTAATTATCCTTGTACGTTTTTCTCAGAAAACTTAGGTCGCTATTGGGCATTGTATATCTAGAGAAAGTAAAGGGCTTTAAGTGAATTAATGTCATCCGACATACCTATGTCCGTCCCGCCAAACTACATTCCAGTAGTACTTACAGCCAAATTCTCACTGTGTTACCCCCATCTCTGCTATCACCGCTCCTCACGAGTACAACTCAGAGCTCAGATTCTTAATGATACCATTTCAGATTATTCACTTTCCCCCTTGTATCTGAATTATTAGATGAACTTGAGGAATACGTTCACTGTATCAACGAACGTTTCCCTCTATGGAGCTCAGATGTCAAGTCTAATCAATTGAGTCACTATCTTTAGCTTTAGTGATTTCACTCTTGTTGGAGTAATTTCTGTACTATGATACGTCCATAAGATCTAATTGACGTACAAATAACCTGGGGTTAATAGTTTAAAAAATGTTTCACATTAGGCCACTTCCCTTGATGAAAATATGGTTATCTCTGTCTTCGAGAAAAAAGGACATGCTAGAGACATACTCTTGAGACATACTCTCTGTTCTTTAGGCAATATTGTGGGTGAGGTGCCCCAGGGAGTCAGAACTTGAAAGTTTAATGACCATGGGAGTTTAACCTCCTCAATGGACAGATGGGGAAATTGAGTATCAGAAAATTTAATTTGCCCGCAGTTACATGGCTTGTGGGAGTCAGATGAGAGGCAAACTCAGAGATACTGCCTCCCTCTGTTAAATAAAACAATGGGATGTGCGCTGATCGCCAGTTCTGCAATTGAATGCACCTTATTTAAAAACACAAGCAGGTACGAAGCAAGGAACTCCCACTTAACCTGCTAGTCGCTGACTCCTGCTGTGAGAAGCATCCCCACACTAAAAACACTAGGACATTTTGAATAAGCGAGTGGCATTGGAGATTTCTGTCTCTGGTTCTGTTAACAATAAGCTGAAATTGGCCCTGAAATAGCCAGGGTGACCTCTCCCAGGAAGTGTTTCTGGAGCACTTTGTTTTCTTGTGAGCCCTTTTTTCCATTTTCTGTTGCCTTAAAGTCAAGCCATAGAAAAACTAGGCAGGATGCCTCAATTTGGGCCAAATGACCTGTGTAATAGCAGTAGTCACAATTGATTCCAGAGGACACACTCTCTTTGCTTCTTTCATTTCTATGTTATGAGGCAAATAGAAAGAAGAATGAATATTTGGAGCAGGGAGTGAAAAATCACCAACTGTTTGTCTGGAAAGGCACCAGCATCGACGTGTGATCCCTTAACCCAGGGTGGATTAAAGTGCCTTTGACATGTCATACAACCAAGATCAGATATCACGATTCTGAGAGCATCATGAAAAGATGTACCGTTGGGGGTTCTCAGCTTTAATCACAGGTGATGATGAGGCCCTTGCCATGATGTGTGAATCCGTCATGCATACAGATTTGCAAAGCTTCCCCGGCAGAATGGCAGAATGGTGGAAGTGGCTGAATCATAAAATAATGGTAGTGAAATGCTGCTTCGGGACGGCTGTCTGCTGTTGTTGAAGAAGCTGGGTTTAAAAGGCAGGAGAGGAAGAATGGGTGGTGGTTTGTTTCTATTTAAATGTCATGTTTCATGTTGTAGCATTGATTTTAATTCAGGTTGTATTTGACAGAGGAGGAGCTAGTTTGATTCCAAACAGGAGCAGATAAGTGGCTGATCAAGTTCCAAGTTGATTTCAATTAACAAAGACTATGGCCATGGAGATGGTTTCCAATGTACACAGGCGAGCAAGGAGCACATCCCTGGATCTGCAGCATCATGTCCTCGTCAGCTGGCCGCGGGCTGGATGGTGGCCAGATGTGAGACCTCTGGGGACACAGTGTGGTGTGGGGCCAGGGCTGGCAATTGGCTGCGCCTCCACGCTGGAGGAGGCCAGGAAGGCAGTTCCTTGAAAATCAATAAAGCACAGGTCCCATGTTGTTCTACAATGGAACTGGATCAAGAGTCCTTTGTTAGGGGGCTTCCTAGGTGGCGCAGTGGTTGAGAATCCGCCTGCCATTGCAGGGCACACAGGTTCGATCCCTGCTCCAGGAAGATCCCACCAAAACAAACAAACAAAAAGAGTCCTTTGTTAAAGTGAGTTGTGGGTGATTTAATTACAAGGAGGATGGAATTTTGTCTCATTTGTTGGTTTTCCTCTTTCCCTGTTTGGAAATCAGGCTTCTCCTCCACTGCTCGGGCATGGTGACTACTCCACATTATCTATGTTTCTAAGTACAGACCTTTTTTTTTTTTTTAAATGGCTCCATCTGGTTTTTATTCAATTCTGCTAAATCATTTAAAATATTATTTTTCTTAAAAGTATTAAAAGCTAGATGAGCCATTTATAGACTTTTACAAATATATATTCCTCCTTCGACATGAGAGAGAGTTATTTGCTCAAGGTAAAGGAGGGGAAACTTCAAATGGCTTCAGTTTGCCTGCAAACTCTGTAATTCAGAATTTTAAAAGCATCCTGGGTACCTCTCCCACCATTCTATCTCACTGCATCCCTCAGCTGCAAGTGGAGAAGAGGATCTCCCCTGAAACTTGCCCTTTGCCACAGATACCATTCACTCCCCACCCAAATACATCACTAACGTTTTCTCTGTTCATAGATTTTTTTTTTTCCCACCCAAGCCAGAACCAGGACTGTTCTCTTTCTATTTCTAGATTTTTTTCCACCTCTCTGGCCAGCCCTGGGAGGCACCATTGGTCATTAACCGCAAGTCAGCACATGGTGTCTCTTCATTCAGCTCATTTTTTCTCTTAGGTGAAACCCTGAGTCTCAGGTTAGCCTGAGAGTGCTAATGAGTACTTGGTTAAAATCTTCAAATGGAAGGTAGAAAGTCCCCATTTCACACCGATGACCACCAGTTTTGGTCTCTATTTTTGAAAAACCTATTTTTCATGGCTCTGGATAATTCAGGGTCTCTAATTTTAAGTAGGTCTCTGTTCATCTGCAATATAGTGTATTTCAAATGATGCCAGGCCAGAGGACAGTCGTTTTGTGGAGGAAGTCAGGGCACCTTTATATTAGGCTAGAATTACCATACTTCGCAAAATTGCCCCCTGCAATATTTGGGCATATTAATACTAAAATATTATTTTAGTATCTGAAATAATATAGTATTTTAGTATCTGAAACTCAAATGTAACTGAGCATCCTATATTTTATCTGGCAACCCTATATTAGAACAAAGGAGTGAGGCCATATTACATGGCCACTGCAGTGAGAATACAGTCCAGCACTGAGATTTCTGTGCCAGGAGGTCACATCAAGAGAATAATCCACTCAGGTTACTTTGAACTGCAGGCGGAGGCTCTAATCTACTGCTCTAAATCAGGGTCTAAGAGAGTAGGCTTTGCAACAAGTAGAAAGTGAGATTAGAAGAAAAAAATTAAGAACAGTTACATTAAAAAAATAAATAAAATAAAAATAAAAATCTATTTTCTACATGGCAAAAAATAAAATAAAACACAGAGAAAAAAAGAAAGAAAAGCAGATCTAAGTCAGGTGACCAGATCTGACAGTTTTCTGTGTGAGGATGTTCTCTATTACCCATGCGTGTTTTTCTTCCTTTACTCTCCCTAAACTGCCTGTAAAGATGGATGTGGTTTGCTATCTAGCGATGCTATAGGAAGTTGAGCATTAATGAAGAAAATATGGCTATCTGTCCTGGCTTAGGACCCTCTCGGCGCATAATGCTAACCAGCTTCTCTCCTGGTTAGTATTAAGATGGTGTTACAGGCTCTCTTACTTGGCCAATATTTAATGCACATAACAGGCTTGTTAGACTGTTAGGAAATAGGCATGGACCACAAATCTGCCACCATGGTGTCCTGACGCTTTGCTTCAGCTTGTCACGCTGCTGGGGGAGGGTAGATACTTTTGTGGAGGGTGGGACACTGGGCTAAAAATCAGGAGACCAGGGACATATGGGTACCTGGCTTCCCAGTCTGTTTTTCAGTTTGCTTGCCCTTCAACTAGAGTAATAATAATCCTTGTCCTTTCTATAAGAAGGAGTGGATGTAGTAACCAGACAGGCCAGTGAATGTGCAAATCTCCTGAGATGGACAGAATACCAGATAAACAAAAGAGAAGGCTGTTTCCTTTTGCTAGTTTCTGCTGCCCTCTTCTCATTGGTGGGATGGCTACATGTCCTGGTGTGCCCAAGACAGTACAGATTTACACCTGCTTTCCCAGTATAATTATTAATGGCACCTCTTTCACTCACAAACATGGAAGATGCATTACGATGCTGCTTATGGTAAATAGGTTTGTGACTCCCGACCTAGGATATATTTGACACCAGAGACAGAATACTTGAAATTAGGACTTGCGGATTCTGAGTTGTCAGAGGTCACACAATTGCAAAGCAGCCAGGGTGAATGCTTGTCTTCCAATCCCAAGGCCAGGGCTCTATTGCTACATCCAATTCCACTTAGACCCAGAAAGCTGATAATGAGGTCCCAGGTAGGGAATAGGGTGAGAATATCCTTTCCTTTCCTTCTCATAATCCCAGAGGATAGGATTCTTCAGCCTCAGCCCAGCTGACATTTTGGGCAGGATAATTCTTTGTTTTGGGAACTGTCCCTTGCACTGGAGGACGTTTAGCAGCATGCCTGATCTCCACTCATTAGATGCTGATAGCATCCCTGCCATCCCCAGTCGTGACAACAAAAAGTGTCTCTAGACGTTGTTAAACATTCCCTGGGGCCAGAATCATGTCCCTTTGAGAATCACTATTCTTGGAGAAAGGAATTCCTAGGAGAAAAAGATTGTTTCATCCACTTGGTAGTGGTCATAATTGGACTTGGAGAAGCTGCCAGTTGTATAGTTACAGCTCCAAGCTGTAATAACAATACAGCTTGTAATAACAATACAGCTCCAAGCTTAATGACAACAATGACAATCACCACTAATATTTTTATTTGCCAAAAGCATCCTGTGCTTTAGACCAAGGTTGCCTGGTCAACCCTGTGGGGAGGGAGGTCTGCTGTGGTCACGTGTGCGTCACACCCCACGTGTGCTGGGTAGCACTCCCAGGGATCTGGAGAGTAGAAGCAATGATCATATGTGGGGCTGCTTACTACAGTCTAATGGTTGGACAGGTCCCCAGGTGATGATATACTCAACGTTGGAAGGGTCTTTATGAAGACCAAAAGTGTTCATTGCTAATGAGTGAATACACATCTCATGATGAGAACACTGCATGGTCTAAGACCCATGCTTGTATATGAAGGCAGGAAACTGATGCTGCTTCTTAATGAAATGGTTCACACCATGTCTAGAACCTTCTGTGAACACCACACCTTCTGAACAAGAAAGTCTCCCTCCTTGCTTCCACGCAATATTGATAGCAAATACTGAGTCTGAGTATTTGCCCATTCTTTTGAGAAAAGTACAGGCTTTAAGTTTGGGATCTTTGTCAATCAATATTTAGTATACTTTGCACATGCTGAGCTG
Organism: Hippopotamus amphibius kiboko; assembly: GCF_030028045.1. Classification (NCBI taxonomy): domain Eukaryota; kingdom Metazoa; phylum Chordata; class Mammalia; order Artiodactyla; family Hippopotamidae; genus Hippopotamus; species Hippopotamus amphibius. Next base: position 91,920,852 of record NC_080192.1, read on the forward strand.
ATGCTGTAACTAGGGGTCTCTGATGAGTGTGCTGTGTCCTCAATCTCCTTGTAAATCAGCGACTTCCATTTTAAAACATGTTTGTTGAGGAAAAAAAATCACCTAACTCTTCTCTTGGGGGGTGCTCTCTGATGGCTTGCTTTAGAGAAGTGTGGACATTGTGATTCTTCCCGTGTAGTTGTTAAAGCATGCCTGAGACTTAGGGGCAGACGGGGAGGGTACCACAGTTTATCCTTTTATGCCTAACAATCTGGGGCAGGGACAAACATCAAACTTCAGTATAGTCCTCTTGTTGTAGCTGGTCTCCTTCAATTCTAGATTAGGGGAGAGGAATAGAAGCAAGGAGAAGCGAGTTCTCTGGGGACATGAGTATTGACAGGGAATTATGAATAATTAACAGGGATATTTACCAATAGCAGTAAGAACAATGATGAATCATAGTGTTTCAGAGGGAATATCGTTTGGGATAAAACAAGCAAGATGGGACATCAGTGAGTGAGAGATTCTTCAGCACATCACAGATTTTTCTAACTTCCAGAAGTGCAGGGTGGTATTATAGGAGATGACAAGGGAAAAGCCATCATCTTGCTCCGTTGAGCTGGACACTTGGTTGTCCGTTCTGAAGAATCTCTAAGGTAGGAAATTCTAACAGCTTCAATATTTTTTTTTTTTTAGCTAGAGTTAGCATCCTCAAATACTAAAATAACTGGTAATCAGTAATAAAGCCTGTGAGTATATGTGGGAGAGAGAACGACATCTCGCTGGAGTGACAGATGGAGTCATGGTCCCAGGGAACAGGTAAGGATTTCGACATTGATTCTACACAGCCTGACTGCAATGTTGCTGTGGAGGGGACAGCGGAATGTGAAACAAGTACCGCGGGGCCCTCAAGCCAAACTCTTCCAGCTGAATAAATGAGCTAATTCTGCGATATCAGCCAGTAGACATGTCTGTCTGTTATATCTCTTCTGATTATTACCTTGGCCATCAGACAGTTCTGCTACATTACTCGACTGTACTGCTGAAAGGGAATCGACAGTATTAAAACGACTCCATTGCTTTTATGAACTGGCTCTAGGAGTCTCGAGTCCATTTCCATTACTGAGATGTGTTGTGTGCCTAACCAAATGCTTTTGGAAGCAGATAATTAGGCATTGCAGGCTGTGATTGTTTAAGGAAGATATACAATGAGGTTGCAATCTTCAGCCATGGCTCTGTGAAATGTCTTGTTGCGGGAAGATTGTGCTTACTTTCAAAAGTGCCTCCGGGGTTATTTCGGTTGGGAGTTTGGAAAGGGGCAAGACTGCCTTCCTGGAACACACACTATGGTAGAGGCAATGGCAATGTTTAAAAATTAAGCATTCCTTGAGAGGTAACTAGTGAGCAGTTATGAGAAATTCCAGCTCCACACACCCTCTGCCCCAGAAAAAAAAATCACGCCTTCATCATGCCTGAGAAATCAGGGTGTTGCTTTTGAAATTTTAACCTTCTTGTTCTTAAAATGCCAGTGCCAACGTACATAGGTTGTATGTGCTGATATAAAGTATATTTGAAATCTGAAAGCATTTAGAAGTTAAATAACACAAGACCAGTATCTGGAATAAATAACTGAAAATACTGCTGTAAAGGGAACACATTTATGACAACTTGTAAGACCCCAAAGAGAACCCTAAAGAGAAAAGAGTCTTTTCAGATGAAATATATTGATGGCCTGGTGATGATAAAGGGGAAATATATAAGGAGACCTTTTCCAGACCTTCCCAGGTGGTCAGAAGTAAAGGTAGGATGATTATTGACCCCACACCTAAGAGGGACATGAGCAGTGTCCATTGAGACTCCATTAGTCCAGAAGGTGCTAAGTCTGGGATGGAGTTACGAGGAAGCGACTGTAAGGTCTACACTGATTGCCATAGGAAGGCTGTTTTTGGCAGCCAGTTTTCAGAAGCTGATTGCAGACCTATGTCAGCTGACAGTCAGCCAGAACTTTGATACTCAGTGTGGACTGTGGTCCAGTAGCATCAGCACTACTTGGCGCTTTAGAGATGCAGACTCTCAGCCTTCCCCACCAGACCTACTGCGCCAGAGTCTACATTTTAACAAGATCCTCAAGTGACTTGTTTGCACAGACAAGTTTGCAACCTATTTGACTCTCCTGCAAATGCTTCGGGGATCAAAGTTATGTCATCTCATCATTCTTTTATTTATTTATGGATTTAATGAGTATTCACTGAATGTCTACTTTGTGCTTGGTATGAGGCTAAGCCCTGGGGAGACAGGGCTTAAAGAAAGAGAGGATTCTTGCCATCATCATATTTTATTTTTTTAATTTCTTGAACAAATAGACATATGCATCTTACAGATCATCATTCTCTGAAGTACTTCATATATATGTCTCATTGAGCCTCTAACAGCTCTCTGAGGCAGGTACTATCATTTTTTACATTTTAGAGATAAGGACATGGAGGCACAGAGAGGTTAAGTAACTTTTCCAAGGCCACACAGCTTGGAGGTGGCAGAGCCAGAATTTGAATCCAGAGAGTCTGGCTTCAGAGTCCAGGCTCTTAACTACGATGTTACACCAGCAATAACTCAATCCACTATTTACAACCTGTGATTTTGCTTTTAATAAACAGAATGCTAGTGAGAGTTAAAAACATAGATAGGCTGGTCAGGGAAGATGTTTGTGAGGAGACGATATTTAACCTGAGACCTATGAGAGTGGAAGGACCCAGTCATGGAACAGGGGGAGCACCTTTGAAGCAGAAGGAATAGCGAGGAAAGGGACCGGAAGTAGAAAGGATGTGGTCTGTTCTGAGAACCTCCTGAAATCATCATGACTGGACCATATAGGTGGTGAAGAAAGACATTAGAGGTGAGGCTGGGGAGCTGGAAAGAGTAGATCCCAAGGGGAGGTAAGCAGGGTAGATGATGCAGGGCTTTGGAGGACAGGGATGGAGTTAGGAAACTATTTCAGGTGACCTGGGAAGCCAGTAACGATTTACGCAGGAGAGTGAGGCAATCTGACTGCCAGTTTGAGTGCTGAGAGGGGCATGCACTGGAGGAAGTAAGTGTGGAAGCAGCATAAGCCATCCAAGAAGATTTCCAGAGTCTATCTGAGCGGTACGGTTGAGAGATGGCAGTGCCAATGGGCACAGAGAGAGGAGCACAAATTTGAAGCAGAACAGACTGTGTCACCCCAAATATGCCTCTTTGGCATACAAATTATTTTGAGCTTATTGTTTTTGAGAGCCAGCAGTCACAGGAGAAGCTCTGAAAACAGAGTTGAAGTTACCTTTCTATTAGGAAAATCTCCATTTATAAAGGTAATCACCATTTAAAAGCCCATCTCTCTCTCTGTCCTGAGAATGACTTTAAATCACTAGAAACGCTTATCAGTGGTGAAGCCACCCCCTTAAATTTGCATAACAACCATACACTTGTTTACTGTGTTTTTCCTGGTCATCTCTCTTGTAATTTGCCTCCCCTCTCTCCCCAACATCTTTCTTTTGTCTTGATATTTAAGGTGGTGGCTTGGACCATCTTGGGGAGTTTATTCATTGTTCCTGAGTATCTTCCATGTATCCATGAAGTATACATGTTAACACACTTCTGTTGTTTTGCATCTTGTTAATCTTTTATTACAGGGCATCTCTGTCAAGAACTCAGAAGGGTGGAGGAGGGAAAATTATTTTTACTCTCCTACAGATCCAAGATCTGATTTGGAGGCAGGACCAAAGGGAATATTTCCTTGTATGTGTGTGTGTGTGTTTGTGTGTGTATGCTGTTAAAAGATAAACTGAAGCATATTACATTTTTTAGGAGTTTAGTTGAGGAAAAATTGATTTGAATCAGACAGTACCAAATCAGAAGTGACCAGCAGCACTTCAGTGAGAGGAGATGGGGAGAGACTTTTATAGAGAAAATGTGGAAGCAAAACAAGAAACTTATTGACTGACTATAGCTTAAAGCTATTTTGTTGTTTGTGATTGGTTGTCCTTAGGTTTTGATTTTATAACCTTGAGATATTTCCAGGCTTAGATTGTGCATACGTGGCACCTACATTATTATATTAGCCTCCGGAGTCTAATAACCTCCTTGTTAAATTAATTTCACAATACACGTGTGGATATGTGTGTCAGGGCATGTGCATTAGTGTGTGCTTCTGTGGGGTGGCGTTGGTAAAAGGGAGGAATTGGATTATGCCAGGGTTTTCGATTTGAGCACTTTGGATATGCAGCTCTGCTATTTTCTGTGATAGGAAAAACTGGGGATGGATAAGTTTGGGTGGGTGGATTCTTCTTAGGATGTATTCAATTTGAGGTGCTTGTGGAGCTTCCTGGTGGAGATGGAAGACAGGGATCTATGTCTTTCCAGCGTTTAATTCTGGATCTAGAACAGAATCAGTATCATCAGTATTTGTTGAATGAATTTCAGGAAAGAAGACCTCCTGGTAGGAAAACCAGGTAGCTCCCTAGGCCCTAGGTGTTTATTATTGCTTGCAAGTTGCTCTAGCAGAGATCAAAGTTTTGCTTTTATAGTCGAGACTCACGAGGGTGAGTCAAAAATTATCTGCACTCTGGCTGTAGAATTTATTTTAATTAACTTTTAGAAAAGACAAACACATCATTTTTCAACATAATCTCCTTTCTTTTCAATACGCTTTGGCCATCTGTCAACACGCTGTCATATTCCCTCATTAAAAAATGTTTTAGGATGAGCTGCAAGCCATGAATGCACTGCTGTCTTAACTTCTTCATCAGCAGTGAATCTGCATCCTTGTAGGGCTGTTTTCAGGGGACCAAACAGGTGAAAGTCTGGTGGAACAAGATCAGGACTATAAGGAGGATGCTTTAACACCTCAAAACGAAGTTTTTGCAGAGTGTTGACGGTGTGGGCAGAAGTGTGTGGACGTGTATTGTCATGCAAGATCAGAACGCCCTTGGATAGCAGTCCTCTGCGTTTAATCTGTGGACATGGACGGGCATCTGGCACTTCTGTGACCTTCCTTGAACTTCTCTATCCATTCATACACACTTCTTCATAACAAAGCACTTTCTCCATACTGCGCAAAAAAGTCTTCAATAAATAACGGCACCAGGTACACCCTCAGACCACAAAAAACGAATCACTGCACGCTGCTCTTCTTTCATGCAAATCACAAGTGGGCCATCCATTTTTGCTAACACCGCAGTTACAAATGAACTGATGTAACACCCTCACACCTGCACAGCAGTGACTGGGGAGACAGTAACCTTGAACAAAAAGCGCTGATAGGTCAGTGTGGCCGACAGAAGTTTTAATATAATAGGAGTGCAGATAATTTTTGACACCCTTGTAAAAATGTAATCACCACCACCACCACAAACAAACGATAAATGATGGAGAGGTACCACATTAATTTAATTTACACTAACATTTGCATGACAAACACCAGAACCTTCTTGAAAGCAGATTTCTGTAGGTGCCTTGGAAGCCTGTTTTATTTAATAGAGCATCTACAGTGGTTAGCACAAGTGCTCAGTGAGCACTGTTTTGAATGTGATACCCAAAATGAATTTTGCTCAAGTCCAGCGCTGTTTCATTTAAAGTAAATGTTGTGACTACAAATTCTTTCGAGAATGTGAACATTGTCTGAAAGTCGTTCACCTTCTACAGCCACTTCATCTACACTCCATACTTTGTTGTCTTAGGTTCATCTACTCTATGACTTCATCCGTATCAGGGTCACAGAATTACTCACCCTACACTGAGATGTGCAGAAAGAGTATAGTTTCCAAATTTGTACGCTGGTTCCAAACTTAGTCCACTAGGGTAAATAATCTCTGCGAGTTATTATTCAGATTCCTCCCTATACCTCATCCTCTCTTAAAATGTCAGATTAAGGGAGAAAGATCTTCAAAGGTTCAGGAAGAAGGGGTTGCCCTATGGTGCTCCTTGGTTGGGTGAGGACTGGTGTCTGCTGAGATAGGGTTAAGCTGGCTGCTTCCTCCGGGCATTCTGCAGCTGATGAATTCATGGTATGTTTCACAGTCCTTAGTCCTGATTCTTCCCGCTTCTGTAGTTCATTTTGAGTCTCTGTCAAGTCTTCCAAAGGGTTATTGGACCAGGCCATCCAGCACAGACCTTAACTCCTATAAGGCCTCCTTGGCTGTTCATTCAAAGTCTATAGCACAGGCACATATAACTGCCTATCCGACATCCCTGTGCCCTTTCTTCTTCACACCTGCAAGGAGAAAGAGGTTTTCGTTTCTTGCCAAAGTGGCCCCTGTCTTTTCTATTTCAGTGGGGCTAAAATAGAGAAGGCGTACAGGCATATGAAAACACACAGTGGAAAGTATTGTGAAAGTAAACTGGTGATACATATTTGGAGTCTGAGAACGCTGATAAGAGGCCCGAGGTCATGTAAAATAAGGCCAGGAGAAGTCTTGAGATATTCTTGATGACAAAGTGCGTCCATCCAAAAGTGAGAAAATTGGCCCCTGGAGGAAGAATTTCACATCTCTTTGTTCTTTTGTTGCCATATTTTCTTCACTGGCAGACAAAAGTCTTGCTTCTCCAGTAATATCAAGCAGAGTGTCTGAGAAAATGAAATTGATTCAATTGAGCCAGTACCCTTGGAGCCCACTGTGTGTCCTACATTCTGCTTAGTGCTGTGGAGGAGAAAAAAGATAAACGGCACACTTGCTATCCACAAATAGGCTTCAAACTTCTTGGGGAGACATGACCCACACTTAGGAAGCAGTTGATTTATGAGGTCAGGTGGGGTAGAATTGTCGGGATAAGTGTGTGGCATAGGCCTTGAATGCTACAGGAGATGAGGATTGGGAGAACCACATGGAGTTGGAGATCTCAGGATACAACAGTCCATACCTACATATTACGGTCGGCTGTATGGCAGGCAGGCAGAGAGGTGTGGGAGGGAGAGAGCAGAAGGGAGGGTGTGGAAGTTAGGAAGGTATGGGAGCAGCAAGAACCAAGACCTTGAAGTATAACTGCATAGAACTGCCTGTCCATATGGTAGCCACGAGCCATACGTGCTTACTTAAAACATAGCTAACTCAAACTGAGATGTCTTGTCACTATAAAATACATACCGGATTTGGAAGTCTTAATGTGAAAAAGAGGTAAACAGCAAGGACCTTCTGTGTAGCACACGGAACTATATTGTAATTAACTATAATGAAAAAGAGCCTGAAAAAGTATACACACACACACACACACACACACGTATATATATAACTTAATTACTTTGCTGTCCACTTGAAACTAATGCAACATTGTAAATCAACTATACCTCAATTAAAAAATTTGAAAAAAGGTAAAATATCTCATTAATAATTTTGAGAATACTAATCACATGTTTAAATGATAACATTTTGGATATATTAAATTGTATTATGAAAATCAATTTTCTTGCTTCTTTGTTTAACTACTAGAAAGTTAAAAATTCCATTTGTGGCTTACAGTAAATTTTTATCAGACAGCACTGGGAGATGAAAAAATGTCAGGGAAGAGATTGCCTCACTGAAGAAATGGGTCTGTGTAAACTATAGTACCTGACTTCTCAAGGGGCACTTTCTCATGTTAAAAAAAAAAAAAAAAAAAAAAAAAAAAAACTTCTACAGGAAGATAATTGCTCATTTAGTACTAAAAGCAAGCAAAAGTTCAGGAATATTTCTAAATGAACCACTACTATATGGGTTTCATACAAACTCTAGCAGTTTCCTAGACACACACACACACACACACACACAGAGATATGAGTAAGACAACCGTAGTATATCAGAATCTGGGGCCCCTTGCACTGACTCTGAGGTCCCCTCGGTGTCTGCAACTATAACTTTGGAACTGCATCCGGATGGCCCTGCATCTATGTTGGGTAGAGCCTCGAGTGTCAGGCGTAGGAGTTGGGACTTTATTTCCTAGGCAGTGAGGGTCTTAAATACCCTATACTCTTCCACCCTTTCCTTTCTTTGTCTAACCAGTGTAGCCTTTTGAGGAGCTCCTGTTTTCCTGCTGACTTTCATTGTTTCTGCAGGTTGAATATTGTTGGAAACGCCCTTGATGTCTGAAGCAGGAAATTGAAGGGGATTCTAAAAGACAGGGTCGAACCTTTCTGGGTGTCCTCAAACCCCTTTTAGAATCCCTGGGGGGTATCTGGTCAAGTCTGCAGGATTGGGTGACAGCTATGGAACCACTATTATCTTGTAGCCAGAGACCCTGCTGCCCTCTTGTCTTCCAAGTCTCTTGAAATCCTTTTCCAGCTTGTGCTAAATGCCTGACTTCCATTTTCAATGTCCAGCCCCTCCCTGAAAGATTCAAAGCATCCAACTTACCTGTCAGATAGAAGATAACCATAACCCCTTGTCCAAAACCTGCTGTGTTTGAGGCTGTTGCCTGGGAAGCAGGTCTGTGTGGGGCAGTCCTTGTGGTAGCAAAAGACATGCCATTGTTGTGTGTCATCTGAGGTTGGTGATAATTATAGTCAATAAGGCCCATAGCAGAGGGGTTAAAAGGAGACATTATAAATTTGGGTAACCTTGCTACCGTTTGGGACACAGAGATTTATTTTCTGGATTCCTCAAGCCTTTCTCAGGAGATTCTGTCCCGTAAGTCTCGCTGACAGATTTATCCTGGACTCCTGTCATCGATGGCTGTTTTCTCACTAAGCAGGTGGAAGGCAAAAGCTGGGGAAGGTAACTGCCAGCTGAGAGGTCGTTTGTGACCTGGCGCCGTGAAGTGGACATAAATTATAAGGATTCTGCAAGGTCTTAGCTATTGCTTCTGCCTTGTCCTGGACTTTTTTCTTTGTGACGGGTTTGCCATTGGCATTAGCATTATTGTCTGCAGAGGTAATTAGAGATTTGGGCCTTGCCGGTACAGAGACAGAGGCCATCACAGCTGCTCTCACAGCGGGGAGGGTTAAGTTACACCCACTAAAACAGGCCAGGTGAAATCCCACCATCCGGGCTTTCTGACAGCATCTCCAGGAACACTTAAAAACTGGTGGACATGCCCACTACTCCCCCTCACCCCATCGTCACCACCACCCATGGCCAAGGGGAAGATTCCTGTTTGATTTTGGTTCAGCCCGAGGGTTTTTGTAGGAAGAGAGTGAAAGGATAAAAGCAATATGAGGGAAATGGTAGAAAAATCATAGAACGTTAGTCCCAGAGGGATTTTTAAAGATATCAGGTTCAGTGTTTTGTTTTGGTTTTTTTTCAGCCTTTCTTTTGATGTGGAATCCTTTGTTCAAACAGAATTGTTATCGTTAACATTTGTTGAGCTTGTACTAGAAACTGGGGAGTGAGCTAAATGTTTTACATATATGACCTCATTCAGTCTTCACAAAATCTCCAGTGGTAGGAAGTGTGATTGTCTTTATTTTCCAAGCAAAGAAACCGAGGCACAGACGCTCAAGAACATGCGTGAGCTCACACAGTTCGGAAAAGGTGTAGATGGGATGGGACCCTGGCAACTGGTGTCAGAGCTGGTGAGACCCAAATTGGACATGGTGAAGATGTCCTGCATGTCACCTCTGTGCCCTAGTGGTGTAATAAAATGAACACAATATCGGGAAGCTGCTCTAGTTGGAACTGGGATGGGGTGCAGCCCAGACCTGACCCTACACCTCTTACCTCCTCACTCCAGGTTCCTTAAGGGGAGCCAACATCCTGATCTAGTCAAGTTCCCTCGTGTTCTTGGCTGATGAAGCTGAGACGCTGTGTTTGAAGTTGCTGGGCCTTGCCCCAGGGTCACATAGCCCATTCATATCAGAGTCTGGCCATCTTGATTCGCAGGCCACTGCCAACCCAAAACCCCCAACAGCAACACCAAGACACCTGACTGCACCTGAAACCGTGTTGTACAATTTTCTCAGAGCTAAGAAGTGATGGAGTAGGCCAAGCCCAAAGAATAACCAGAATGTTCTACGGAAACACACAATTTTGGTGCAACTGGGAAATGGCACCAACTCTTCCACGTCCCTGCCAAGAGCTGATGCCACAGTTGTTTAGGCCAAAGCCTGATCTCCCAAAACGATGCCCACAAAATGCCTGAGGTTCTATTCTTAGAATTTCTCACGCGGTTTCAGTTGTTACCAAGGCACTGTCCTCAGGGTCTAAGCTAACCTGTCCTCCCTGCCCTGCTGACACTTTGGAGTCTGGTTTCTTTTGCTTTGCTGTGCTAAGAGCCCTTCTAGAAGAGCTATTCCATACTTTTTAAAGGGGAATTCACTGACCCTATCTTCCTCCTTTTAGTGAACTTCCTCCTTTTCAGAGAAAGCAACTTGACATTTTTTTTTTTTTCACCTGTACTTCTTTATTTGCACACATCAGATTCTTTTTTTTTTTTGCAGGTACACCAGGTTCAATCATCTGTTTTTATACACATATCCCCGTATTCCCTCCCTTCCTTGACTCCCCCCCCTCGAGTCCCCCCCACCCTCCCTACCCCAGTCCTCTAAGGCATCTTCCATCCTCGAATTGGACTCCCTTTGTTATACAACAACTTCCCACTGACTATTTTACAGTTGGTAGTATATATATGTCTGTGCTACTCTCTCGCTTCGTCTCAGCTTCCCCTTCACCCCCCGCCCCCTTCCATACCTCGAGTTCTCCAGTCCATTCTCTGTATCTGCATCCTTATTCTTGTCACTGAGTTCATCAGTACCATTTTTAGATTCCGTATATGTGAGTTAGCATACAATATTTGTCCTTCTCTTTCTGACTTACTTCACTCTGTATGACAGATTGTAGTTCTATCCACCTCATTACATATAGCTCCATCTCATCCTTTTTTATAGCTGAGTAATATTCCATTGTATATATATGCCACATCTTCTGTATCCATTCATTTGTTGATGGGCATTTAGGTTGCTTCCATGTCCTGGCTATTGTAAAGAGTGCTACAATAAACATTATGGTACAAGTTTCTTTTGGGATTATGGTATTCTTTGGGTATATGCCCAGGAGTGGGATTACTGGATCATATGGTAGTTCTATTTGTAGTTTTTTAAGGAACCTCCAAATTGTTTTCCATAGTGGCTGTACCAACTTACAGTCCCACCAACAGTGCAAGAGAGTTCCCTTTTCTCCACACCCTCTCCAACATTTGTGGTTTCCAGACTTTGTGATGATGGCCATTTTGATTGGTGTGAGGTGATATCTCATTGTGGCTTTGACTTGCATTTCTCTGATGATTAGTGATGTTGAGCATCTTTTCATGTGTTTGTTGGCCATCTGTGTGTCTTCTTTGGAGAAATGTCTATTTAGGTCTTCTGTCCATTTGTGGATTGGGTTATTTGCTTTTTTGGTATGAAGCTGCATGAGCTGCTTGTATATTTTGGAGGTTAATCCTTTGTCCGTTGTTTCATAGGCAATTATTTTTTCCCATTCTGAGGGTTGCCTTTTAGTCTTGTTCATGGTTTCTTTTGCTGTGCAAAAGCTTTTAAGTTTCATGAGGTCCCATTTGTTTATTCTTGATTTTATTTCCCTGATTCTAGGAGGTGGGTCAAAAAGGATGTTGCTTTGATGTATGTCATAGAGTGTTCTGCCTATGTTTTCCTCTAGGAGTTTGATAGTGTCTGGCCTTACATGTAGGTCTTTAATCCATTTGGAGTTTATTTTTGTGTATGGTGTTAGGAAGTGTTCTAATTTCATTCTTTTACATGTTGCTGTCCAATGTTCCCAGCACCACTTATTGAAGAGGCTGTCTTTTTTCCATTGTGTACTCGTGCCTCCTTTGTCAAAGATAAGGTGCCCATATGTGTTTGCGCTTACTTCTGAGTTCTCTATTCTATTCCATTGATCTTCCTTTCTATTTTTGTGCCAGTACCATACTGTCTTGATCACTATGGCCTTGTAGTATAGTTTGAAGTCAGGAAGCCTGATTCCACCAACTCCATTTGTCCTTCTCAAGATTGCTTTGGCTATTCGGGGTCTTTTGCGTTTCCATACAAATCGTAAGATTTCTTGCTCTAGTTCTGTGAAAAATGCCATTGGTAATTTCATCGGGATTGCACTGAATCTGTAAATTGCTTTGGGTAGTACAGACATTTTCACGATGTTGATTCTTCCAATCCAGGAACATGGTATGTCCCTCCATCTGTTTGTGTCGTCTTTGATTTCTTTCATCAATGTCTTAAAGTTTTCTGCATACAGATCTTTTGCCTCCTTAGGCAGGTTTATTCCTAGGTATTTGATTCTTTTGGTTGCAATGGTGAATGGGAGAGTTTCCTTCATTTCTCTTTCTGCTCTTCCGTTGTTAGTGTATAGGAATGCAAGAGATTTCTGTGCATTAATTTTGTATCTTGCTACTTTACTACATTCATCAATGAGTGCTAGCAGTTTTCTGGTAGAGTCTTTAGGGTTTTCTATATATAATATTATGTCATCTGCAAAGAGTGACAATTTTACTTCTTCTTTTCCAATTTGGATTCCTTTGATTTCTTTTTCTTCTCTGATTGCTGTGGCTAAAACTTCCAAAACTATGTTGACTAATAGTGGTGAGAGTGGACACCCTTGTCTTGTTCCTGTTCTTAGAGGGAATTCTTCCAGTTTTTCCCCATTGAGAACGATGTTGGCTTTTGGTTTTTCATATATGGCTTTTATTATGTTGAGGTAATTTCCTTCTATGCCCATTTTCTGGAGAGCTTTTATCATGAATGGATGTTGAACTTTGTCAAAGGCTTTTTCTGCGTCTATTGAAATGATCATATGGTTTTTATCCTTCAAGTTGTTGATATGATGTTTCACGTTGATTGATTTGCGTATATTGAAGAATCCTTGCATCCCAGGGATAAACCCCACTTTATCATGGTGGATGATTTTTTTAATGTGCTGTTGCAGTCTGTTAGCCAGTATTTTGTTGAGGATTTTTGCATCTATATTCATCAGTGATATTGGTCTGTAGTTTTCTTTTTTTGTGACATCTTTGCCTGGTTTTGGTATCAGGGTGATGGTAGCCTCGTAGAATGAGTTTGGGAGTACTCCGCCTTCTGCAATATTTTGGAAGAGTTTGAGAAGGATAGGTGTTAACTCTTCTCAAAATGTTTGATAGAATTCGCCCGTGAATCCATCTGGTCCTGGGCTTTTGTGTGTAGGGAGATTTTTAATCACTGCCTCAATTTCCGTACTTGTGATTGGTCTGTTCATGGTTTCTAGTTCTTCCTGGTTCAGTCTTGGAAGATTGTATTTTTCTAAGAATGTATCCATTTCTTCCAGGTTATCCAATTGATTGGCATATAGTTGCTTGTAGTAGTCTCTCATGATGTTTTGTATTTCTGAGGTGTCCGTTGTTACTTCTCCTTTTTCATTTCTAATTCTGTTGATTTGCATCTTCTCCCTTTTTTCTTGATGAGTCTGGCTAATGGTTTATCAATTTTGTTAATCTTCTCAAAGAACCAGCTTTTAGTTTTATTTACTTTTCTTATGGTTTCTTTCCTTTCTTTTTCATTTATTTCTGCTCTGATCTTTATGATTTCTTTCCTTCTGCTCACTTTGGGGTTTCTTTGTTCTTCTTTCTCTAGTTGTTTTAGGTGTAAGGTTAGGTTGTTTATTCGATCATTTTCTTGTTTCTTAAGGTAGGACTGTATTGCTATAAACGTCCCTCTTAGAACTGCTTTTGCTGCATCCCATAGGTTTTGGGTTGTTGTGTTTTCGTCGTCATTTGTTTCTAGATATTTTTTGATTTCCTCTTTGATTTCTTTAGTGATTCCTTGGTTGTTTAAGAGTGAATTGTTTAGCCTCCATGTGTTTGTATTTTTTGCAGTTTTTTTCCTGTAATTGATATCTAGTCTCATGGCGTTGTGGTCTCAGAAGATGCTTGATGTGATTTCAATTTTCTTGAATTTGCTGAGGTTTGATTTGTGACCCAAGATGTGATCTATCCTGGAAAATGTTCCGTGTGCAGTTGAGAAGAAAGTGTAGTCTGTCATTTTTGGATGGAATGTCCTATAAATATCAGTTAAGTCGAGATGGTCTAATGTGTCATTTAAAGCTTGTGTGTCTTTTTTTATTTTCTGTATGGATGATCTGTCCATTGATATAAGTGGGGTGTTCAAGTCTCCCACTATTATTGTGTTACTGTCGATGTCCCCTTTTATGGCTGTTAGCATTTGCCTTATGTATTGAGGTGCTCCTATGTTGGGGGCATAGATATTTACCATTGTGATATGTTCTTCTTGAATGGATCCCTTGATCATTATGTAGTGTCCTTCCTTGTCTCTTTTAATAGTCTTTACTTTCAAGTCTAATGTGTCTGATATGAGTATTGCTGCTCCAGCTTTCTTTTGACTTCCATTTGCATGGAATATCTTTTTCCATCCCTTTCCTTTCAGTCTATATGTATCCCTTGGTCTGAAGTGGGTTTCTTGTAGGCAGCACATAGAAGGGTCTTGTTTTTGTATCCATTCAGCTAGTCTGTGTCTTTTGGTTGGAGCATTTAATCCATTTACATTTAAAGTGATTATTGACATGTGTGTTCCAATGACCATTTTCTTAATTGTTTTGGGTTTGTATTTGTAGGTGTTTTCCTTTTTTTGTGTTTCCTACTTAGAGAAGTTCCTTTAGCGCTTGTTGTAAGGCTGGTTTGGTGGTGCTGAATTCTCTTAACTTTTGCTTGTCTGGAAAGCTTTTGATTTCTCCCTCAAATCTGAATGAGATTCTTGCTGGGTAGAGGATTCTTGGCTGTAGGTTTTTCTCTTTCAGGACTTTCAGTATATCCTGCCATTCCCTTCTGGCCTGCAGAGTTTCTGTAGAAAGGTCAGCTGTTATCCTGATGGGTTTTCCCTTATATGTTGTTTGTTGCTTTTCTCTTGCTGCTTTTAATATTTTTTCTTTGAGTTTAATTGTCATTAGTTTGATTAATATGTGTCTTGGTGTGTTTCTCCTTGGGTTTATTCTGTATGGGACTCTCTGTGCTTCTTGGACTTGGTTAATTATTTCCTTTCCCATGTTGGGGAAGTTTTCCACTAGAACCTCTTCAAGTATTTTCTCAGACCCTTTCTTGTTTTCTTCTTCTTCTGGGATGCCTATAATTTGAATGTTGGTACGTTTAAGGTTATCACTGAGGTCTCTGAGACTGTCTTCTATTCTTTTTATTCTTTTTTCTTTTTCCTGCTCTGTGGCAGTTATTTCCCCCATTCTATCTTCCAACTCACTTATTCGTTCTTCTGCCTCAGTCATTCTGCTGGTTATAGCATCTATAGTATTTTTAATTTCAGTTCTTTTGTTATCCATTGCTGTTTGTTTTTCTGAGTTCTTATGAACTGTTTCTTGTACTTTCTCTATTTTGTTATCGAGATTTTGTATCATTTTTACTATCATTACTCTAAATTCTTTTTCAGGCATTTTTCCTATTTGCTCCTCATTTATTTGGTCTTGTGGGTTTTTTTCCTGCTCCTTTGCCTGCATGGGGTTTCTTTGTTTCCTCATGGTTGTCCAAGCTTTTGGGGTTGCTTGTCCTGGTGATAGAGGTGTTTATAGAAGACTTTCCAAGCCTCAGACTAATGTCCAAGTATTGGATTAAACGAATATTAAGTCTAGGAAACACATACATGTATAAGACACACAATTACTGAATCCGTTAGGACATAAGGCGCTAGAAAGACCTGACAGAACCCCAGTGTGCTATCAGATATTCAAAGAGAAATCCAGCAGAAATTGACAACTGAAACAGAACAAATCAGAGACAAAAGCAAAAGCAAACAAACAACAAATAACACCCTACACATACAAACATCAATCCAGGGAGATTTTGTAAGCTAGGATCAAATATAGAAAAGAGCTGGAGTACCACCAGAGAGAATGGAGATTCTCAGAATGTAATTAGACAACTGTACTAAGAACTAAGATAAAGACAAAAGCCTAATATTAAATACCAAGGCAGTGCGTCATCTGGAGAATAGAGCAAGGAGTCTGAGCAGACTGATAGTGTTGCTTATAAGTATGTTAAGATAAAATAAACTTAAAATGGCTGGAAGAAAGGGGGACAGAAGAGCGTAATGTGGTTGGAAATATGCAAATGAAAAGAAAGGAATAGAAATGTATAAAAGATAGGGATGAAAGGAAAGTATGAGAGATATATTGTCCGTACTACCAAAAACTTAGCTAGATATAGAAGTATATAAAAAGGCAAAAAAAAAAAAAAAGAATAAAAAATGTCATTAAAAAATTATGTTATAAAACTTGTAGATCCCTTAGGGCTAAGATCGTATTTAATAAAGAAAAAAAAAAAGAGAGAGAGAGAAAAAGAGAAAGAAAAAAAAATCCAGAACTGATCCCAGAATGGACCAGTTCAATAGGTATTGATACTACTATTTCTGTTTCCTTAGCGTCTCAGCTGTAAGTGTCCTTCTCCTTGCCTTGGTTTTTTTTTTTTTTTTTTTTGCGTTATTCTGTGACCAGCAGAGGTTCCTTTATTGTTGGTCTGTAAGCATCGGTGTGTGGGGAGGGAGAGGGTACAATAGTGGCTCCTTCTCCTGGGAGTGAGTGAGCAGTGGCACACTGTTGTTTCAGTCAGGCTTGGAGGTGCCTGTTGCAGAGGGACGCCGGTGGCTCAGGTGTAAACAGAAAGTCTTAGAGTTGGGCCTCTCTCGGGGTTTTTTTCTTTTTGATGCTGTTGTTGTTTTTTTTTTTTTCTCTCGGCAGCCTCCCTGCTGCTGGCGTTGCCAGGGGTTTTAATCTAGCCCCGCCCGAGCGCCTGAGGGTGCTTGTTATCCCTGAGCGCCTTAGGTGGCCCAGGGGCATCTCTCCATTGCCTGTTGCAGAGGCGCTGAAAGAGAGGGAGAGGCTCTGTGCGCGGCTCCTCCCCCCCGCCCGTGAGCCTGCAGCCTCCGACCGCCATCATGGCCGGGCAGCTCTCAGGGACAGGCACTCCTCTCCGCGGACCTCCTCCCTCCTGTCCTCTTGGTCCGTCACCCTACCGGCAACAATGTTTCTCACCCTGAACCAGCTCTCTGGTTCCCACGTCCCGCTCCTGGACCCTCTGTTCAGCCACGGATCGATGTCTCGGTCCGGGAACGCTGTGAGCTGCGCTGCGGACCCTCCATATGTTTCTCACTCCCTCCTGTCTCAACTTGACATTTTTAATTCAAACTCCCCCAAGGGACTTACATCTGCTCTGAGGTTAATAAGGTGCAGGCAGTTCTATTGAAATTCAGCCTTAGTTACTTATTCAGCTGCCCACTGTGGGTGTCCTAAGGGTTCCTGCCTAAGCAGATCTTACCCGGTCTGGGGAGGGTGTGAAAGGGCCTGTTAGGATACAGAGGGCAGAGGCAACACCTGGAAAATTACCTGGGGGGATTGTTGAGTCTCTCTCTCTCTCTCTTTTTTAATATTTATAGCAGCTCCATTCAGAATTGCCAAAATGTGGAAGCAAAGAAGATGTCCCTCAGTGGGTGAATGGATAATTAACCTGTGGTATATCCAAACATGGAAATTTACTCAGCACTAAAAAGAAATGAGCTACCAAGTCATGAAAAGACATGGAGAAACCTACAATGTGTATTACTACGTAAAAGAAGCCAATCTAAAAAGGCCACTTATTATATGATTCCAACTGTATGGCATTCTGGAAAAGGTAAAACTATGGAGATGGTAAAAAGATCAGCGGTTGGCAAGGATTGAGGGGGGGGGAGGAGTGAACAGGTGGAGCATAGTGGTTTTTTAGGGCAGTGAAACTACTCTGTGTGATATTATGATGGTGGATGCATTTGTCCAGGTCCATGGAATGTACAACACCAAGAGTGAACCTTAATGTAAACAACAGACTTTGGGTAACAATGATGGGTCCGTGTAGGTTCATCGGTTGTTGGTTGAGTCTCTTTTGCATCCCAAACATGGATGCTGTCTTTCCTAGGCTGAATCCGAGAACCCAGAAGGAAAGACTAAATGGTTTTATATTTTTGAAAGGAAGAATTACTTTTTTTCCAAAACTTTTAAAACTTCTTCCTTGCAGCCTTGGCTGGTTTCATGGGCAGGTGACCTGGGCAATTGTATAAGGCACCGAGCTCAGAAGGGCTCCTCCCCTGAGTTCGTGTTCCACAGTCACCGCCTTGAATTATCAGTAATTTTTGAACATGAAGTCTGGCATTTTCATTTTGCACCAAGCCCTGCCGTTCATGTTGCCTGTCTCGTCTGTAGCCCAGTTTGGGATGTGTGTGTTTGTGGTGAGGGTGGAGTAGAAAAGTTATGTTTGTAAGGGAGTTACGACCCATTCTGGTTTGCAGCCTTTCTTATAAAAACTTGTTCTAGCATAGGAATATATGTTTAATTCTGAGGAAAAGAATCTGTACTGTATGGGAAGCATGTGGTTACACGGAATTCAGGATCTCACCTTTGTGAGTTGAAAGACTAGTCATTTCTTGGTGCCTTGTGCTATTTTTGGCTTATAGATCCTGTGACTCTAATGTATGACCTTTTCTAACCAGTGCTTGCCTTGCTGGCAGTCAGGTTACCACAGGTCAGGGCCCAGATGCTTCCTCTGTTGTTTTCCCCGTGGTATAGAATGAGACCTCCTAATGAAGTAAGGAGTTTCAGTCTTGTTTATCATCCTTCTACTTGATAATAATTAAAATAAATCATCAAATTACTTCTAGAAATTTCAGGTCATTACATTCAAAAGACCCAGTGTTATTTTTCAAGGTAAATGTTGAAAAATGCCAACATCATAACAAATCAGTTTATCCATATAATCCTCAGTAAAGTCATAATAAAATATATATTGAGTATTTGAAAGAAGACATTAGAAAGTAAATGTTTCATAATATAGTTATAATTATTAGTAAGATTATCAACATCAGGTTTAAGATACTATAATGAAGAAAAATAACAATAAAATAAGAGAAGAACGTAAGTAGTTAAGTTAAAAAAAAGGATAATGTAATTCTTAATCTCATTTGTCAAGGAATGTCAAAAACCAGAAATCTACTTTTTCTGTAATTTAGAGTGAGGCAGGGGCCAATTAAGCCCTGTCATCTGGTTCTGTAGCTCTACTGTTGTTTGTAAATATATATGGAGCACTAGGAATGGCTGGGTGGTTTTGACCTGTTCTCTGCTCTTTGCCTTCTCAGAGAAGCAGATCAGAATACTGACCCTCATTTTGAAAGACTAAACAATGTGTTTGGGAGTCTTTATGCTTTCTTCAGCACAGATGTCAAAAACTCAAGGACCTGCAAGGGGCCAAGTAGGCAACCAAAATGGGTATGTGCCTGTGTGGGGACTGGGATGAACTGGAGAGCCAGTTTCAAATGGCCAGCCCTACGCAATTGACTGGAGGGAACAGTTGTCAGAAGTTCCAGTTTTTCACAAAGCATAGGTCATCTTCACTGAGAGATTTGGAATGTGGGCTAGGGAATAAAAAATTTAAAAATTCCACTGTCCAAAAAGCAAACAAGCATCTATGGCTGCACGTTGACATAGATTACCCATCTTCAGCCAGTACCTTGTGTTCTTGTGTGGGCTGGGGCATGGGTAAGAGTAGAGGGGAAGGAAGACATCTTAGGGACCTTGTTTCCAGACTCAATTTATTTACATCAACTAGACTAAACAGATTCCTTTTTCATTAGGTTATGGGGCAACCCTTTTCTTGCTCTAATTTAGTTGACCCGAAAGTCACATGGTTCCTACTTCATGGACTCCATTTGCCTAATTACAAAATAGGAGTGAAAGCCTCTTGATCTTTACTTCACATTGAAAATTAGAAAATAAAGGAGTAGGTACAGACATTTCTGACTGAGCATTGTGCAAAGAATAGGACCACGTGGAGAAGAGGGAAAAATGTAACTTTCTGATTATTATTTGACTTAATCAGCGTAAAAGCTCTGCATACCATTCTGACATATGTTATGGAACTTAGCATATTTTGATGGGGAAATGACCTAAGTGACCCCATCATTCTTTACTTTCAACCTTGAAATTTTATGAAGTCAAATAATTGACTTCCTAGGATTTATGAACTATTTTCCTTACTGGTGAGCTCTTAGTCTAAGCTAAGAATTTTTGATCAAGTTAGTGAATAAAACATCTTTTAAAGCCATTATCATTTATCTGTGTGTGGAATTATAATCACTCCTGAGTACAATTTATAATTGTGGATGTTAAATTTTATCTAGTCAAATAACTAGAATGTTAGAATAATCTGTGTCTTCCACTAGCAACTTTCTTAGATTACCCATCTTTATTTCTGAAATGGAGCCAAAATTGGTTTATTTTGGTGGAAATGTGTGTGTGTGTGTGTGTGTATTGTGTAGGGTGTGCATGCATATTTGTTTATAGTGTGGTATGTGCATGTATGTGTGTGTGTGTCTTCCCACAGAGCAGCTTTTGATGTTTACAGACTCAACGCTGTGGCCAAAGTTCACTACAAGACACCTACCTTCAAGGATGCTAAATTCTTGTGATTATCCCTAAATTTCTGTCTTTCTCCTTGCTCACTGTTTGGTTTCGTGCATAGCTCCTTTTCTCTCTCAACAACTTAGTGACTTGTCTCCTAGGACTCTCTTCAAAGCCAAGTGTAAATCTGCTAATGATTGTTTTCTTTCTCTCTAGTTTTGCTTTTTCAAACTTTCCCTCTGAACCATCAGAGGCCATCTTCCTATCAAATTTCTTTTTCTTCCTTCCCATGAACTCTTCCTACCTAGCCTTATATTTCAAATCCTTTCTTCATTTCTTACAGTTTACTTTACTCTTCTGTCTTTCAACCCCACCTGGTTACATCATTTCTTGAATTCTTAGATCTTTTTCGTTTGTTTGTTTCTGACCCATT
The DNA here is from genome assembly GCF_030028045.1 of Hippopotamus amphibius kiboko. NCBI lineage: Eukaryota > Metazoa > Chordata > Mammalia > Artiodactyla > Hippopotamidae > Hippopotamus > Hippopotamus amphibius. The sequence goes on from NC_080192.1 coordinate 91,941,618, forward strand.
TTTCTTCCCCATTCAGATAAATGCTTTTTTTCTTTGCTGCAATGTCTCTCCTGAGAAGTGGACTCACAATTTCCCCCTCATCCCTCTCCTCCCCCATTTTGTCTCTTTCCTCTTTTCTCCTCTTCTTTCTTTGAGCCTTCTTACTTTCTCAGCTATTTTCAAAAAGCGTTTAGGGTAGCTTGCAACAATGTTTACAATAGAGTGAAATTAAAGAAAGAAATTTAAGAGCAGAACATGAAGAGAGTTGGAATAGAAAATGTGATGTGAATGAAAAGTGAGGTTAGTATATACAACCTCAGTCATGGATCGAATTCCCCAGAGACTCCTTGCTTTTTCCCCTTACTCGTCTTGATGATATTTGTCCCTGGAATCACGTCAGAGAAGACTTCCCAGAGCTCAAGGGTCAAAAGGCACTGTGATCACTTAGTCAACAGTTTGTTGGTGCCATAGCTAACGGCCCGGGTGACAACAACTGGCCTTTGGAGAGTGTCCAAATACCAGCCATTTTATTACTGACACCAGCTCTTACTGGCAACTGCTTTTCAAAGGGAAAATGCCAGTCATGAAGGAGATGAGTGTCACCCCACGTCTGCATTTAGGCCTCGTCACATGGTCACCCAAGAAGGGATCGCGGATCATCTCCAATGGCTATCAAGTCGCCTCCACAGCACTGCACTTGCCTTTCCCTTTGTAGTTTTGCAAAAGCCCTGTGAGAAGTTTCCAAAGACCTCTTCCACCGTTCCCCTTCAGGCCCTGGGCTGGAGGCCATTTCCACCCTGAAGTTTTCTGAGGCTTGGGAACATGGTAATTTCTTGATGACTGGTTCTACTCTTGATCTTTATTTCCTTAAATATTCCTTCTTCCTCCTTCTGGAAATTTACGCCTGTTTCTGGCATCTGCCCCGTCTTCTGTGAACACTCAGGCAGAGAATTCATTTAATTTTTTTTTTTTTTTGCCTCTTCTGGCAGTAAATTTCCCTTGCCATTTCTCTGACCTCTTGTTCTTTATGTACTGAAAAATGTCTTATTTGTTTCAACCTCTTATGTAATTTATCTTACATTCATTCTGCACCTTTGTTTGTCTTATCATTTTTTACACTGCCTTGATTTTCCTCTGTACTAGTCAAGGACCTCCTCCACCTGTATTTTATATCTTGCCTAAATGCCCCTTCTTTGCCTTTGAATGATTTTTCTGACACCAACTTCCTCTGCCCTCATATCCTCCCTCTCCCTTGCCTTGTTATTTATTACCATACATTGCCTATTGGCTGGTCAATCACTTACGTTGCTTTTCCATTTTTTCTTTTCCCTTCCATCCTATTGCTTTATCCCACTGTCACTCTTGCCATAATTTTTCAGCCACCTAAGACTTTTCTGACTTGAGATGATTTGCTGCTGCCTCTACAGCAGGCCCAGTATGACACAGAAATCCAGCCCACCCATCTCTTCTTTCTCCCTGCAATAAGCAGCCAAGTTAATTCAAGTTCCTATCCATCGTGTAAGAAATCACTCTCCAACCATATGGGATAACTTATGGCTGCAAATAAAAATTCCCTGATGTTTTGCTCCTCACAAGTTTTCACTTCCCCAGCACAGCTTGGGAAGTCCAAGATGTTAAAATCCCTAGGGAGTGCATATTTTTTTGAAAATTCACTTTCTACTTCTAGAATATTTCTTCTACTCACAGAGACTTGACTTTTCAACAACATTATAGAGTGTCACAACTTTTCTCTTCTAGCCCAATGCCCACCTCTGCCTGTGCTTCTTTTTTAAGGAAGGCAGTTTTGAGATGTTGACCTAGTTTGTTTTCCTCAATTCATGTGCTAGAGGAGTTATCCTAGTATAAATATAGGCTTTAAGCTCTTTTTCACTCTAACTTATGAATAAAAGCTCACATTAAAACAAAAAGGCACATTTCATTTAAGTGGATTCTGTTTCTGTGGTCTTGAGTGAGTGGATGCAGGGCTACTTTCTACACTGTTTACAATGGTAATACTTGGCATTGCTTCAAACCCAGCCACACACGTGCAAAGATGGGGCATTTTAAGCAGTTGTGGGAGGCACTTGGGGTCCCCGAGGAACTGATCCTTCTCCAGAGATGTTATAGAACCACTTTGGAATTAAAAATAGGCACTAAATATATTTTGTTGTGGTGTATGTTACAGAGATGACTTCTGTAATTGATTGATTGATTGACGTGATTGATTCATTCACTGATTCATTCTTCACTCCAAAGACTTTCTGAGGACAGGAACAAAGCTGGCCATATCAGTACTTTGACCCTGTCCATGTTCACACAGTTTTGTAGAACTAATTTTTCCAAGGCCGTGGTCCACACCTGTTTATTAGATCTTGACTTGGTTACTGTTGACTGAGAGGTTTCCTGGGTTGTGATGTCCTGTGTAGTCATTAGAGCATCCGTTGCTTGTGCAAAGGAATCAGAAGGCATGGCTTATTCTCTGGGCTCCACTCCTAGGTCACCCTGGGTTAAATTATGTAACTGATGATGTCTCTTTTTCTGTTTATATATCTTAAGAGCAATATTTTTCATTCTGTCTGCTTCCTAATGATACCTTGAGAGTGATATGACATGGCCCTAGGAAGCAATAGAAAGGAAGAGCTGGGTACTGGTTAAGAAGATTAATATAGAGTTAAGAGTAATATAAATTTACATTTAAACCAAGGTTTAAACAAGTGATACTGGACTCTTTCCTGGGCAGATCTGGCTACATGGTGGAGAGACATCCTAGGTTCCTGAAAGGTAGGAGTGAGACCTGAAAACAGACTCTGTCATCCTCAACCTTCTGCCTTTGCATTTTCTCAGTCCCTCTTATCACTTGACCCCAGCTACTTTTTTTTTTTTTTATTATTGATGTTTAGTTGATTTACAGTATTATATGTTTCAGGTGTACAACATAGTGATTAACAATTTTTAAAGATTATACAGCATCTCAGCTACTTTTAAGAAGCCTTAATTTGCTTTGCAGAGCCCTTGATTCTTTAGACTCCATGATATTATACTTTTTGACTAAGATGGAGACAAGATCCACAGAGCAGACTGGTAGAGATGGGTCCAGTGCTGTGGGAAAATCATCAGAAAATAACTGAACTCTGTCCCCCGAACCCCAACTCAGCCAGAGGAGGTCAGAGGACCCTGCTTCTCCAATTGCTTCTGTTCCTGCCACTCAGGATGGAAGTTTCAGGTGCGGTAGGCACATCTGAAAGGCCTAGCAATCTCCCTTCTTGCCTCTAAAGATGAGCTGTTTTGTTTTGTTTTGTTTTTATCTGTCAGCTATTGCCTCAATACGAGCCATAAAAAACTACCACAAAACCTGGTGGCTACAAAAAATATGTCCTGCTTACACGTCAGTTGGTTGGCTGGTCCGGGCTCAGCTGGGTGTGGCTTAATCTGTGTCTGGGTTCAGGCCTGCTTCATGCATCTTCTGTTATTCTGGGACCTGCAGCTCCAGGAAGCTGTTCTTATGGCTTATTTCCAGTTGTTCTAGCAAACTCCAATAAACCAAGGCAAGTCACATGACCAAACCCAAAGCTGAGCGGTGGGAAAGAGAATTCTGTTGACCAGGAGGCCATGTTGAGGGTGTGAACATTGAATACTACTGTAGGAGATTGGGGCCGATAATTAAATATACTGCTGGCTCTGATTAAATAACATTAAAGCTATTGGAGGTCCTCAAAGACTAAGACACATAAAAAATGGTTAGACTTTTAAAGGGTAAATAGTAATAAGAATAGCATGCATTTATTTTTATGGTGAATTATAAAATATTAGAATATTTTTTTAATTAATTAATTAATTTTATTGGCTGTGTTGGGTCTTTTTTGCTGTGCGCAGGCTTTCTTTTTAATTGGGGTGAGTGTAGGCTAGTCTTTGTTGTGGTACTTGGGTTCCTCATTGCCGTGGTTTCTCTTGTTGCGGAGCACAGGCTCTAGTTGCGGGCTTCAGTAGTTGCAGCACATGGGCTCAATAGTTGTGGCTCACGGGCTCTAAAGCACAGGCTCAATAGTTGTGGCACATGGGCTTAGTTGCTCCCTGGCGTGTGGGATCTTCCTGGGGCAGGGATCTAACCCATGTCCCCTGTATTGGCAGGTGGATTCTCAACCACTGCGCCACCTAGGAAGCCCCTAGAATATTTTATATTATTCCAAGCTCCTCCATATTCAATCTTATTTGGGGCCTCAGACCAAAAAAAGAATGTATGTGAGTGTGCTTGTGTTTTTAACCATTTATTGAGCACTGGCTGTAAGCTAGGCATTATGCTAAGTACTTTTATGTTTATTATCTTCTTTAATCTGCTCCCTGTTCCCATGAATATGGTATTGTTATCCCCTTTTGAGAAGTCTGAGCCCGAGAGAGCTTATGAGACTTAACCAAAGTCACAGAGCTATTAAGAAGTAGAAGCAAAACTTCATCGGTGGCTTCAAAGCGTTTTCTCATATCTGTTGTGCTATGTCCTGCCCTTCCATCCTATGAAATCAACAGGCTGTGATGTCGATGTTATCATTTTCATTTCACCAATCTGCAAAAAGAGGAACAGACAAGGAAAATGGATCGTGCAGCTGACATGGCGCACAGCCATGGTGCCAGCACCAGAATCGTCACATCCTATACCCACTCGTGCAGTGGCTTCAGTGCTGGACCCAGACTGGCTGCCCGGATTTGTTTATGCTAAAACCACTTGTGCCTGTTGGTGTCCTGTCCCTTCTTCCTGCCGCCTCTTTCTCTCTGGGCTCTTTAGTCCTCACCTAGAGCTGCCTCTTTATAGATCTCTTGGGAAGATCAGGCTGTGATGAAATCGCATCGCTGCGCTCCCCACTTCTCTGCCAATTTGGGTTTATTTCTGTTCAGACACGGATTTGGCCAGCAGGGCTGTTGACAGTTATATGCTGAATTCATTTCAGGTCGCTCCCAAGCCTGGCCCACAAAAGGAAATCAAGCAAAGGATACTCTGGCTGTTTTTAGGAGGCACATTCTAGAGAACAGAGAATGCTGGGCTTTAAGGGCCAGCACCTCTGGTGAGGGGATGATGACAGTCCAGGGCTGATGTGTGTTTACAATAGATTTATATATTCATAAGAAATGATTTTCCACAGCATTTTTGGAGGGAGAAAGAAGCCACAAAAAGCCATTTGAGGGAGTGAAAAACTTGGGGGAACAGCAGCTTGACTTACTTTGATTATTGGGGGGTTTCGTCTAAGCGTGTATTGACAGCCTAAATTTCGTTTGGTTATACCTCCTTCTGCATCTCTGCTTCAAAGTTGTGGAAACCAGAGGCCTGCCTGAATTTGGTGGCTGTTAGAGTAACTTGTACGACAGGGCTCTCCGTGAACATTTTCTTAGTACCTCCCAGGAGCCAAGGGCAGGCAGGCCTTCCTTTACCTCTGCCAAGATGTTACTCTGGACACCACGTCCTGCCTGATGTGAAACACCCTCCTCTGTGGTCAAAACCTGAAGTGAAAGAGGCAATCCTGAGTCCGGGACTGGGGAGGAGGAATTTGAGGGGCCATGCCTCCCTCCAGGCATTGATGGCACCATGACCACGGCATCACTGAATCCCAGTGTTACCAGGTTAACAGAGGTTAAAAGAAACAGTGACCTGAGACTAGCATCGTCTTAGAAACAAACAACTTGTCACAAAGTTGAGTGTAAGAGGGAGTGACGTGGGGAAGGGGTTTCAAATGCAGCTTCTCCTATTGATGTTCTGGTTCTGGTTCATTGTTAAATAGTACCAGGGTGGGGGAGGGAGAGAAACCCAAACCAGATGGAAAATAGGATCAACACGCATAGTGGGGAAAGCAGTGAATTGACGGTGGGGAGATTGGGCATCGTGCCCTTCCCACGGGCAGCGGTAGAGTTTGGGGAAAGTCCCTTAGCTTCCCTATGCCTTCTGTGAAAAGAATTACAGCCGAGCCCAGACTGCTTCCTGTAGAAAGTTGATTTGAGGATCAAATGAAATAAAATACGTGAAAGCATTTTGGGAATGGGAAAGTCCTATCCGAATATCAGGTTTATTATTCTTTCTTAATCCTGCCGTTCCACTGCCCTCTCCTCTCAAAGAACAGAAAAAAATGTTGGCACAAGATAACGTTCGCAGTTTGGAAGGAGGAGTAAGTTGTTGCCTTTGCACCCTTCATGCTAACATCTGTCACCCCAGCTCTGACAGCTGCGTCGAAGTTTCCACTCTGAAAGTAACAAAACAGGGTTGGGTCAGCCCCCAGTCTGTATTCTGCCATGGATCCAAACCTTATTAAAAAATTAACATCTCTTCTTTTTTTCCATATGCTTGGAAGGAGGCCGTGAAGGAAAGCTCTCAACAATCTTTTTATCCTGCTTTTCATCTGGTTTGGTCTTCTCTCTTCCCCCACCCCAATATGAGCAAATTTTAAAATATACCCAGGACATCAACATGAGAAGCAGCGTTTTGGAAACCTTTCCCTCTTAATAATTTATTCCCTCTCACATGAAACTTTGCGATGAGTTGTTTTGTTTCTCAGTACCCCATCCAAGAAAATTTCCCATTCAGTAATATTAATAATAATATATTTTTAAACCTTGACTTCAAATTACAGTAAGTGCCAAGAGGCTCTAGTTGCTATTTTGTTGAAATAATATCAGGTTCCCTGTGATGCTTTACATAGCTGTCATCTCTGTGATATGATACGTCCATGATTTATTGACCTACTAAAAGTGCTGTCATTGACTTGTCATAATAAACTTTTCTTAAAATATGAAAGCATAGTACATTGAGTAATAGCTCAAACCAGGACAGAGACTCAATTAGGTTGTGGATTTGGATTTGGTGGCCTCAAGTTAATCTTTTACACCTTGAAAATGAAAGTTCTGCCTTGGTTCCCTCTCACACTCCTTCCTCCACACTCCCCCCCCCCCCCCCCACCGTCTCCAGGGTTAGTTGTCACCAAATAGATTCGCAGAAAGGAGGGAACAGCATGTGCAAAACTCTGAACATTAAGGACCGACCATAAATTTCAGCCCAAGGGTCAGTGCTGTGTCTGGAAAGGCTTTCCGGCCTTAGCAGAGAGAAATCCAAATGCTGGGATGCTCACTGGACTAATTTGTCTTTGTCAACAGGCTTTGTATCCACTTGGGTGGGGGAAGGGGTTAATTTTTTTCACAAAGGGAAACATATTTAGCCCTGGAGTCTTGAGTTTATTGTCCATGGATAGGGGAGCAGGGAGGAATTCTGAATCGGGGCATACCCAGACAGAACCATGACAGCTTGGAAGTTTCGTAGTTAGGTTTCTGCCTCCCTTCAGGGATCGGTGCCTCTGCCCCTGTCATGTCTGCTGGCTGGTCCTCTTGACTTTGGTACTGAAGGAGGTTGATCCTGATAATGTGATCACTATTATCCATCGAAATATTCATACTCTGACTCTGGTCTTCTCAGGTTCAGCTGGCTGTTCTGATAAATTTGTGGTGATGGGACAGGATTGGGAGATACTCCCCATGTAACACATATATTTAAGGTGGAGGTTTAGGCAAATCAGTAAAGGTACAAGTCCTAGATCCCTGGAGTCCAAGAGTGGGGTAAGGTTGGGGCATAAGGGAACAAGAGAGGTAAGCGGGATAAAAAGGAAGGCTGAAAAGAAATGAGAAAGCACAAATGAGAAAGCCAAATGATAAAACACAATCTCAAATAGGGAAGTTCAATAAAGCATTTAGGGGTATATATTTTTATAAATATGTATGCACAAACACACAGCCAAAACCCTAACATTAATTAACTGTCACCAAACTACCTTTGAGACTCTAAACTTGAGTGTAACTTTTGATCAGATTAAATTTTATATAAACTATTAAAAATTCTTTTTGTTTTCTTTATCCACAGAAATCCCACTTGCATAGAAGGATTGAATGAGAGATGGTTGTAATCATTTTTTTTTAATCGAGGGAAAACTCATTGTGAGAAGAAACAATGTATATCTGTAGCAATATATAATACATATCTTTGAAGTTTCATTACACTTTAAAATCATTTTGTCAGGTTAAAAGTATAAATATACGAACATGTTTAAAATATGAAGACTTCTGAATGTTCACAAAATGACCATGCTTGGATCATCTGGAGATGTGAAGGCTTGAACAAGACTCCAACAAAAAAACCAGCAAACAAAGTATGCTCAAAGAAAATTGCTAACGTACAGGAAACAAGTCAAGGTTTGTAGTAGGAGACACAAAACTTATGAAGAGAAAAAGCCTGCGTTTTAAACCAAAAATGCACTTGAGAAAGACTTCTGATTTTGCTGTTGTTATGGCTTCACATTTCAAGAATAAAAAAGAAAAGGTACAGAAATTAACTTTCCTTATGCAACGAGAACTTTCGTGGCTAATGCTTTGTGTTGTCAGTGCCAATGGATCAAAAATATTGAGGGTCGTTCAATTATATTCTCCCAGAGTAGAGTGCTAAGAAATCCGTCACTAAACCTACATCCTAGAGTTGCTCAGAGAATGAGATAAGAACGCATTTTGAGAGAGAGGGCTTTCAATGTCTCTATAAATATAAAACATTTTCAGTTACTGGTTACTGGAAATATGTTAGACATGGTCCTCTTATGGCTACTCTAGATCTTAAGCCTCTTGAGAATAGGCATGAATTAATCAGACAGTCAATAGACTATAGGGTCCAGGAGATACTTGAGGCACTGTGAGGATTCTTTCATTTTTTTTCCTAGTGCAAAAAATATTTATTGAGCTCGTATTATCTTCTAGGTCCTCTGGGAAGTGCAACCAACACAGCAGTAAACACATCTTAAGACTCTTTATGGTGTTTACATTCTAGAAAAAAGAACTGATAAAATATGGAAAGCTTTTTTTTTTTTTTCCTAAACCTCAAATTGCTTACAAGCTGGATTGGATTGAAAAGAAACACATTTGAAAGAGCAAATGCAAGATAGTATATAATAAAAAGGGCATATGTTTGGACACTCAGAACTTCTGAAGAATAGAAATCCATGGGCTCTGGAAAACTTTGAAGGGAGATCCAGTGTTCTGGGCCTTGAAAGATGAATGAGATTAAGAAGGGAAGAAGGAAGGGGTTCTTGACAAGAGGAACATCGGAGGGTGGGGATGAGAATAGAGGGGTCAACATCCACTTTATACTCATCAGGTCCAAGGACTGGATGGGCATCCTCCAGGGAGACACCATTTCCTGTTACTCCTTTAAGCTCTTAGTGTCGACAGAATGAGGGAAAGGCTGGCTTCCAGCACACATTGGCATTAGTGATATTCCTGCAGGGTGACACACCAAGGGGATGCCTTTACCCATATTTGAAATCAATGCTTTATGACAGAACTCTTTCTTGGAGCTGGAACACAGGAGGTCCCATGGGTCTCATGTTGCTCTCCCCTGGAAAAGCTGATAACAAACCAGGGCTGGACATGGGACTCACAGGAGCCTAGCATAGGACATAAGGAATTTGGTGTGGCTCATTAATTGGGACTCAGACAAACCAAACATAAAAGGCAAATCCTTATGCTCTTCTAAGGTTGTCTATTTCAGGACAAAATTTAAAGGTTTAAAGGAGTTTTTTCCCCTTGGGGAAGACTTAGGTGGAGAGGAGGCTATGTAGGGGAAAAGAAGTCAGTTCTTTTTTTTTTGGAGGACTTTCACATGGTAAAAGGAATTGTAGGTCCAAACTGAAACAGAGAGAAACACGATTAGTTTAGAGAAAGTCAGTCAAATCCTTTGTTTGCTGTTATGGAAACCAAACAACTGCTGAATTGAATGAGCTTAATGTTATATTTTTCTTTTTCAGCCATTCTTAGAAACTTGTGGAGACACAGCCGAAGTTTACACAGTCTTAGATTAATTCCATAACGTGCATAATCTGTAGGAAAAAATTAACTGTATCAGAGACAGACCTAACATTCTAAAAAGAAATGCATAGGGTCTACAGAAAGAACCACAGAAAAATAAAGTTTACATTCAAAAAATTGAGAAAAGCATTTGAAGAGTAAAATTACAAATTTAATAAACTGCACAGTGGCTTCTTGAAGGACAAACATGTGTCTTCCGAAGAGGTTTGGGGAGTCTTTGTAATATAGCATGAGCTAATGTGCTTGTTATACTTTGAGGCAAAATCAAAGTATAGAGAGAAGCAGCTAGGAGAACATGTTTATTTAAAATAAGTGAGGAAAGAGATTGAATAAATAAAGAAGTGAAATAGAATGCACAAATCCTCCTTAAAGCTGCTATCCAAATACTATAAGTAGATACTCCCTCTCTAGGAGTAAAGCTGAATTCCCCTTCTCCCTCTCAAGCGGATGTTGGGTGTAATGACATGCTTCCAAAAAACAGAGTATAGGAAAAAAAATATAGTAACTTTACAGTGGCGAAACCTGGCAGATCCCACCTTCACTGAGTGAGCAAAGTGAATATCAGCAGTAACAGATCACGTTGATGTCCATAGACCCTCTTATATGATGCAACGAGAAGGGTGCTTGACCTTTGTGGTATTCTTTCCAAAAATCCATAACCCCAGTCTGGTCATGAGAAAACGTCAGACAAACTGAGGGATGTTCTACAAAATACATATTCCTCAAAATGGTCAAGGTCACGGGAAACAAGGAAAGACTGAGTGGGTGTTGCCAGCTCGAAGGGACTATGGAGGCGTGACTAAATACAAAATGGTATCCTGGACTAAATCCTGCAACAGAAAAAAAGAACACTAGTGGGGAAACTCGTGAAATCCAAGTGAAGTGTGGAGTTTAATAGTTAATAGTAATGTACAGTGTTGATTTCTTAGTTTTGACAAGTATATCATGATCATGTAAGATGTTAACACTAGGGGGAGCTGGGTGAAGGGTATATAGGAAGTCTCTATTGTCTGTGCAACTTCTCTGTAAATCTAAATTATTCCAAACGATTACTGCTCTCTCTTTTCTTTCCTGTCTCTTCTCCATCTTAGAGTCCATGGGTGTAAGACTTGTACCTTTATCTAAGTTTTCTGTTTCATGATAGGAGAAACTCTTCTTTGCTAAGTAGAAGCAGACAATAAAAAAAATTCTCCCTCATTTAAAGCTCTTTGGCTTTTTATGTTTGGGCTTTTTCTTTGGTGGCATGAGGTCCCAGTATATTTATAAAACTCTTGAGCTATCTTTACTCATAAAGTCATGAGAAAGTAAATTTTTTAAAAATCTGAAAGAAAGTGATAATACTCCCAAACATTAGATTCAAAAGACTGTAAATAGCTAGATTATTAAGTAAAGATATATTTCAAGTGAAGCACTAACTTGGTGTTTGGTATTATTTTTAAATGCTACCAATCCTTGAAGTTCTGTTATAAAACCTCATATTCTGAGCACAATATTTCAGAATATCCAAGAGAAGGACAAAGGATCAAAGATATACTTTCTTCTTATTTAAGGTCTTCTTTCATTTTATTGCAGGGCCCTGGGGTAGCCTCTAAGCTTTGCCCAGTGTTCACCAATCACTTGCTAATAACTGGAGCTGAAAGAGGGCTCTGCCCTAATGCCATTATGTTCAAGAGCCATGATTGATTGTGTTATAGTATGTTTTTGAAACCTAATTACTGTCTGAGTGAGTATCTGAACTCATTAATCTTTAGTCCTGTAAATAAGTAAAATTGACTAAATAACTGGATTTCTCTAATGATGGCTTAGGTTATCTTTGGACCTACTGCCTTGCCCTACCCTCTTCAGGGCAGCAAATTATTTTGCTTAATGGTAATTGCTCCCCAGTTTTGAAATCAATTTGTAAAAGTCGGCTTATAAAACAATTTTCCGTGTTGCCCTGTGATTGCTTGGTCCCTACTCTGTCTTTGTGGTGTAATGAGCACATCCCATGATGTGTTCACAAGCCGTTGTATTTGCTGATGACCCTCCTTTGTGAGGAGGGTCACATCGCTTAATGAGATAAGAGCCTGTGTGTGTGTTTGTGTGTGTGTGTGTGTGTGTGTGTGTGTGTGGTGTGTGGGTGGGAGAGGGATGGGATGGTAGAATGGCTTTATTTTTCCTTACTAACTCTACCTTGGTTTTTTCCTCCCCACTAAAAAAGAAGAGAATTTCAAGTAGCATGGTCTGTTTCATATAACTCCAAATAATATAGTAATCAGGAAAGATGATTTCCTTTCTTTTCTCTACTATTCAACTCCAGCATAACTGGGGTGTGGTGTTTCACTGTACCTTCTTCTTCCTCTGATTCTTTCTCATGTTTTCCTTGCTGTTACCATTCTATTATATATTAGACCTGTTCCCCAGATAGTGTCTCTATGAGGAAAAGGATTAGGCAATGTTCACATGCACTCTGGGACTTCTGCTTCCAGTCGAGATGGAGAAATATAGATCAGATATGGTCTTCCTCTGAAATAATTAAAACTCAACACATTGGACATCAGGCATCAAAGGACAGAGATCCTTGAGAGATGAGAACAATTGAATTGACCCCTACAATTGCTACAGCTTATAGCCTTGAAAATGTTTATATGCTGTGGCTCATGGAGAGATGACTCCCTAAATGAAGAGATGAAGTTTAGAATCTGGAGAGACCAAGGCAGCTAGAGGTCACAGGGCAGAGTTCCAGAGAAGGAAATGCTAAATAGGAAGAGAACTCTGGATATATGTAGAGGGTCCTCCTTGAATATTCAGCTGAGTACTAAGAAGCACATGTGAATGAAGAAATTACCTTGGAAGAAGAAAGACTCACTCAGAAGTATTAGAGGGAACAGGACCTGACATTCATACAAGGCAAAGAATAGTGCTTGTTTCCACCAGTCAGATTTGAAAACACAATTCTTTGGGCATTGGGTAGAACTTTAGAAGCTTTTTTCTTCAGTAATGAGGAACAAATAGGCCTAAGCCTAAGGCTACCTAGCAAAACTGAAAAGCAAGCCAGGCATGGACAAAATTTTCCAAAAACTTAATATCTCAGAACAAAGTTCAAAAATATTTATGGAATTCAAGAATTCCAGCATCCAACAAAGTAAAATCACAATGCTTAGCATCCAATTAAAAATTGCCAGGCATGCAAAGAAACAAGAATATATAACCCATTTGGGCTGAAAATCAATTAAAATCAACCTAGAACTGACAATAATACTAGAATTAACGGAACATTAAAGACAGTTATTATAACTATATTTCATGTGTTCAAGAAACTAGAAAAAGCATTGAACTGGAGATATGGAAGATGTAAAAAAGACCTAAATCAAACTTTTAAAGATGAAAACTATGATGCCTGAGATGAAAAACACATTAGATGGGATTAACAGCAAATTAAATATTGTAGAAGAAAACATTAGTGAACTTGAAGACATAGCAATAGAAACTATCCCAAAGGAAACACACAGAGAAATAAAACACAAGAAAAAATGAAGAGACTATCAGTGAACTGTGGAACAGCTGCAATCCGTCTAGTGTGCATGTTATTGGGGGTCTTGAAAGAGAAGAGGAATGAGACATAAAAATACTTGAAGAAATAATGACTAAAATGTTTCCAAACTTGATGAACACTGTGAATCCACAGATCCAAGAAACTCAATAAACTCCAATCACAAGAAACATAAAGAAAAAACACACCAAACATACTGTAATCAAATTGCTCAAAACTAGCAATATGTAAGATCTCAGAAACAGAAAAAAATGACAGATTACACACAGAGGAACACAGATCAAGATAATGGCATATTTCTCATTAGACACAATGTAAGAGAAAAGACAGTGGACCAATGTCTTTAAAATTGTAAAGTAACAAATGCTAAAATGTAAACCCAGTGAAAATAGCTTTTAAAATGAAGACAAAATAAAGACTTTTTCAAACATACAAAAATTGGAAAAATGCAACGTCAGGAGAACTGTATTATAAGAAATGCTAAAGAAAATCATTTAAGTGTAGAGATGATACCAGGGAGGAATATAGATGTATACAACATAATGAAGAACATTAGAAATATTAGCTACAAAGGTAAATATGTAAGGTTCTTTTTTTCTTATCATCTAAATCTCTTTAAAAGACAATGGACTGTTTTAAAAATAATAATACAGTATAATAGTATATGGTAGAACATATGTACCAGTAATACATATGACAAAGGCCAGGAGGGGAGAAATGGAAATATACACATTGTGAATCCATTCATAAATTAGCACTTACTGTTTAGTAAGGGTGCAAAACTGTTTATTTAGCATCTATTATGTATTAGACACTGTTCTAGTGGTTACAGATACTATGGAGAACAGAGCAGATAAGATCCTTGATTTCATGAATTGTACATTTCACTGAGTTGGCAGTTAACAGACAAGTACACAAATAAACAGGATAATAATAGACTGTCGTAAGTGCCACAGAGGAAATAAACAGGATACTATACTAGAGAATAACAAGGTAGGTAAGAATAACTTAGAGTGATCAAGAAGGTTTTGAAATGGTAAGGGGACATTTGTCATGAGACCTGGGAGATGAGAAGCCAGCCCAGCTGAGAATTTAGGGAGAGGATTCCAGGTTGAGAATAACCTCCAAGCAAAGGCCCTGAAGGTGGGTAAGAACGCAGCCATTTCTAGAAACTGTCCAAGGGCCAATGTGGCTGAAATATAATAGTGAAAGAGGGATAAAGAGGTGTGTGATGATGCTGGGGCAGAGGTCAGATCACGCAGGGTCTTGAAGCCATGGTTCGGGTCAGGGATTTGGGTTCATTCTAAGCACAGTGGGAAAACATTGAAGAGTTTCAGCAAGAGCGTGAGATGTATGGTTTCCCTTAAACAATGAGACAATTTTGTTGTAGTTTGCAGGATGGTAACAAGGAGGCTAGTCACGAGGCTATTTCGGTGTTTGAGGGAAGAGATGTGTAGAATGGAGACAATGGCAGTTAAGAAGAGAAGTAATTAGATTAAATATATATTTAAGAAGAAGAAAAGGCTTGATGATTGAATATGGAGGCCAGGGAAAGGGAAAATCTAGTGAGTAGTGGATCTGGGATTTGACCCAGATCTGTCTGAGTCCAAATTTTTTTTTTATTTCAGTGCTGCCATTATTATGCAGAACACCCATTATGAATGGCATATCTTGCCAATCATGAAAATATTAAAAAAGCATAAAACTGTAGTCTTTACCATTAAGGACAAAGATAACTGACAATAAAAGAAACGTGCGCTTAGGAACTAAATGATACCAACAAGTCCAATGGACGAGGAAGAGGATGGGTCAAAGAATGCGGACTCAGAGGAATGTGCTTTCACAGGGAAGGAGAGAGCATTGTCTGGAGGGTGGGCGGCCTGATCAAAGACCTGGAGCTGGGGATTCACACAGTTTTCAGGGAACAATAGCTAAACTATGATGTCTTAATAGTAAAACAAACAAACAAACAAGCAAAAAACCAAACAAACCCTGAAGAGACCTGGTTTTGAATAGGTAGCTGTAGGTGGAGTTGGACAGATTAGAATGATTGAGTGGTAGTGCAAAACCTTTAAATGGCAACCTTCAGATTGACCAATTTATCATCATTGCAGAGCTATTGATTAAGATTGGAGAACTGATGTCATACATTACATGCAATAGCAATCATTTTAAGTAAAAGTTAGGAATGGCAGTGTTTCATTGCCAAGCATGTAGACACAGCTTGAGACAAATGGTGACAGTAGAATTTGAAATTTTTCTGATTGTTTGAGGTTTTTCTGCCACTTCATATAATTGTAAGGTAACTACTTTCCATATAAATAAAAGGTATCTTCTTTCCCCCCTTCTCTTACCTTGAACTTCTTCTTTAAATAAGAATGTACTAGTGGTTTTTCTGACTGTGGTGGTCACCTGTGACCTGTGATAGCTGGAACTCTCTCGAACATTATCAGGATGTACAGATGTTGTAAATGGTAGGTCATCAGTGGGAGAAAACTCCCATTGAGAGTTTTCTGAAATCTCTACCAGAGTCCAAGGCACCAAAGATAAATCCAATTGATTGGTCCTATGGAAAGCAGCCTCAAGTTTGCCAGTCTTATGGAGTCAAGGAGAGAATCCTCAGTGAAATGACCCACCAGAATTCTTTGGTTTGGTTCTGTAACCAAAGGTGGCCATTGCCAATCTTGGGCCCCAACTTGGGGACTGGAGGTCTGAAATTCACAATTTACTAGCTCAATGGCAAATTACTTCCAACTGAGCCTTCCACAGTGAAACCCTTACCTCTTTCCAAGTTTTCCAGCTGTAAGAAGAAATGAATCAGTTCTGAAAAAATAACAATAGAATCAAGTCTTCTTTCTTTCTTTTTTCCAGATCAAGCTCCGAACTCTTCTCAAACGAGGAATAGTTGGCATCTATGAACTTCCTCTTCATCTCTGCTTGCATCCCACTTCCAGTAGTGTGAACTTATCTGGGTTCTAAATACTTTTTTTTAACCTATAAATTATTGGACAAGTGTGTTATTCATCACATTCTGGCTTTGTACACACACAGATGTGCGCATACACACACATGCACTTCACAATTCCTAGACAAGATGCTCAATTTAATTAAATGATTCCTACCCTATCAAAGTATTTATTTGGAAAGTTTATAGTTTGAAAATTAATTATATTTTTCAAAACTTTATGACTGGCTTGATGATAACAGTTGAAGGTAACGAGGTAGCATTTTAACTTTCAAAAATAAGCAATAATATTAGCTCTGTAGTACAGCCAGGATATCAGGGCAAAAGAATAAAAGAATGTATTTCCACAGGTTG
Source organism: Hippopotamus amphibius kiboko (assembly GCF_030028045.1). Taxonomy (NCBI): domain Eukaryota; kingdom Metazoa; phylum Chordata; class Mammalia; order Artiodactyla; family Hippopotamidae; genus Hippopotamus; species Hippopotamus amphibius. Next base: position 91,958,321 of record NC_080192.1, read on the forward strand.
GTGGTTCTGTATACAAACCTCTCATTTTCACACAGGGAATATATTTAAATTTCTATCTTTCCAGAGACAATAAAGCAAATTTCTAATATTTGCTTCACATCACCTTTCAGTCTGCAGTTTCAAGGGAGGTCAGTGTGCATCTAATCCATTATATAATACAAGCTGCTTCTCTTTGGGAGAAGGTTGGTTCACTTGGAATTGCTAATCCCTCTTCTAAGAGTTGAGTGTGTTCCAAATTTAGGAAGAAGAAGTTTGGGCACTGGTAGGGACCCAATCTTCAATACCAGTTTACTAGCTCAATCTTCTGTTCCCCTCAATCTATTTCCATTGCTTCCAACCAGCCTTCCAGGCCCAGTGAAAACCCCACAGCTTTGGCAAGGCCCCCTGACCATACCACCCTGGCCCACTGGCTTTCTCTTTGAGGTCTCTATTTGGGGTCTTTACTGCTTTGAATGGTTTATGTCCTTCTCATGCCTATCTGTCCAATCTCTCAACTAAATATAGATAGATGAATATCAAAGATGTTAAAGCAGGTGATCATCTACTGCAAACTTCTCAGTTTTCAAACTTCTGATCCAGTGCTCTTTTGACTGAGTGACAGTATCCCTTATTAATTTTATCATGCCCATTAACTTTTGAATGCAGTGATATATACATTTATTGAGTCGTTTATGCATCACTAAGTAAATAGTCATTGAGTGTCTGCTAGATGCCAGGCTCCATCCTAGACACTGGAGATACAACAGTGACCTTAAAAGAGTGACCTTGACCACTCTCTCAAGGAACGTGCGTTTTCTTGGAGGACAGAGAAAATAAACGAGTAAGTAAACAAACAAAATAATTTTATAGAGAATAAGTGCTATATACAAAATGGAAGAGGATGAGTAGGGCGGTAGGGTAGAGAGGGATGGTGAGAGGAAGATGCTATTAGGGTGGTGGGCAGAGGCGATGGCATTTGCATTGAGATTGGAATGATGAGTTGGGGGCAGTCTTGGGGCTGGGTTCTGGGAAAAGAGTGTTCCACTCAGAGTGAAGAGTAAATGCCAAGGACCTAGGTTAGAATGAGCTTGGTGTTTTTGAGAAGAAAAATATCAGTGTGGCAGGAGGGGAGTCAGAAACAAAAGTGGGGCAGAAATGGTGAGAGATGTCAAGGTAGGCTGGGCCCAGAACACACGTGACCTTGGTAAACCAAGTGAAGAGTTTGCAAATCATTGTAATTGAAAGCAGGAAGCTCAGGAGGGCTTGATGTAGGAAGTGACATTATGTGAGATGTGTTTGAAACTGATGACTCAGGTGGAAGATTATCTTTCTTTACTTTCTCTTTTTCCTTTGTCTTTCTTTTCCTTTTGCTTTTACTTTTTGAGGGGTATACCATACATAGGATTCATACACTGTAACTGTCCAGCTGCATGAATTTTTGCATATGTATATACCCATGGAACTACACCTGTAGTAAAATACAGAACAATCTTAGCACTCCCCAAGGTCTCTTTTATGCTCTGCCCAGACATTACCTCCACCACTATTATGACAACTTCCAATACCACAGATTAGTTTTGCTTACTTTTGAACAAAATATAAGCAAAATCACATAGTATGCACTCTTTTTTGTGTCTGGAAATAATTGTATGTAATATTCTATGGAATGAACGTATCCAATTTATCTTACAAATGATGGATCTTTAGGATGGGGTTATTATGAATAAACCTGCTGTGAACATCTTTGCTCAAGCCTTCTGGTAGACATATATGCTCATTTAATTTGGATATATACCCAGGAGTAGAAATGCTGGGTCTTAGGGTGTATATATTTAGTAGTTACCACCAAAGAGTTTTCCAAAGTGGTTGTACCAATTTACGCTCCCACTTAAAATGCATGAGAGTTCTAATTTTCCCCATTCTTACAAACAGTTGGTATTATCAGTCCTTTTAATTCTAGCTGTTCTGGTAGGAGTATAGTGGGTGGGTGGGTGGGGATCTCACTGTGGCTTTTTGCAGGAGAGTGGAAGGGGTTATTTCTTATAGGTGCTTATGATTGTGTTGTTGATTTTACAGTTTGGTTTTAAAAGTTTGGTTTTCAGGCTTCCTGGCTTTCATTCCCTTTTTCCAACACCACATTATTTTCCCCCCTTGCTATACCCCCAAGAACAGCATGAAAGCCAAGCAACGCTGATATGACATCATCAGTTCATTGTCTTTCAGGAATGTGAAATTTCATTTTTTATAGAGTGACCCTATTCCAAGATAGAAGGGAAAATAGAAAACAGGGCTTAGAACTTGAAAGAGAAAATTTGGGTCAGGCTCCGGCTTAATGCAGTTTCCATTCTTGGAGCCAAAAGGCCTTCTAGTCAATGCACAAAGGGAGCTGCTGGGGTAAGGACTGTTGGTTTCATTTCATGCTTATTGTACCATTGCATCAGGGTGTCTAGGATTTTGCCCTAACGATGAAATTAAGGGTGTTATGCTTCATTTCATTTTGGAAAACAGTCTCTGGCTTAAAAAAAGGCTAACTGCATATTGTTTTAAAAAATTGGGCTGATAATTCATCATATCATAATTAAACTAATTTGAACTATTATTTTCCAACAGCTTTAATGAGGTCTTCCACTTGGCAGAGAGCTGGGAGACCCAAAAATATTGCCATTTGTTAAAAGAGGGAGAAACTCTGATGACAAATGACTCTATTCAGCTGCATTTCAGTTAATAAGATTTATGCATTAATCTAGTTATACTTTGTTCCCTCGAGTTTGGCAAACTTCTGAAGTTTTCCAATTTTCTACTGTGTCTCCTGCTCCCCACCCCCATCTCCTCCATAGAGAATTCCTGGCGTCTGAGTTAAAATAGGTGGAAACATTCTCTGTTTCCAGCCGAGGCTCCCCAGCTTGGTTGGAATGCTCGTCTGGTTGTAATAGAGCCTGCTTTTCACTAGCAACTCTTAAAATAGCTCCTCAGCTTATGAAGCAGAAAATAGAAGTTTGGGCAGCCCAGTGTCAGCTTACAGGATGTTTCTGGCTGCTTGCTTTGGGGGGCACTGTTGCTCTAGCCTGAGAACTCAGAGAGCAGGACTCTGGTGAGTGATGGCTCTCCGTTGCGCAATTTTGTATCTGCACTTCTTGTCAAGTAATCATTACAAATGTTGCGTGGAGGAAGGAGTTGGCTCCGAGCAGAGGTCTGCCTCTCGGAAGAAGTGAGGCCCTGAAGGGTGGCCATTGGTCTGTCCGTGGTAAAATTTTCCCCTTTGACAGTGTAATTAAGTGGTAATTAACCAAATGAGTGTAAATGTTGAAGGCTGAGATAAATATATACATTTCCTTAATCTATTTTTCCCCTCTAAAATTTGATAAAGGAAATTTGGATTTAATGGAGGATATACGTCAATTTTTTTTTTTTTTTTAAGATTGCAAATCTGTTTAGAAGGAACTCGGGTCCACGGGTTTGGATTTCTGCAGGAAAAGTTAGCAGCATATAAAGATAGAAGAGGTACCATAAAATGCGGAGGCGCTATTGCAATAATTATGTTAAGAAGGCTTAGTGGAGCTACCTTTTGGAAACATCTGGTTTGTTTCTGCTCTTTCCACATCCTGCAGATGTTGCTGAACTCATGAAATGTACTGACAGGAGAATACATTAGCTCACGGAGTCATTCCAATGAATAAAGCAAAGAGTGGCCTCTTAACTTTCTAAAAAAATCTAGTTAGGAAAGAATTCTGCTTTCAGAGCAGGCAGAGATTAGGCCAATAATTGAGAGGGGCCCAGGGCCTTCTAAAAGTGTCAATAGTGATCTGTTCTTGCCAAAGGGGAAAAGAGATGCTTTGTGGAGGGGCAGCCAGAGTAATAAATGGGAATCTTTGTAATTCAAGTACGTTCTCATTACCTTCTTTGGTTAGTGATTAAAAATAGGGCTGAGGATGGGGCAAGGGAAGCCCACTCTTTCTGAGATGGGTCTCAGAGCTACAGGCTCCTGAGTCCATCTCGAGTTCAGCTCCTCTGCCTTACCTCCTGGCCTCTGGAGCCCCATGTGAGACTCAGAGGCAGGTAGACTGCGCGTGTGACCGAGGCAGGCGCCGTGGGAAGGGGATGCATAATTGAGGTACCATCTGTGGCATGGGGCTGATGACAGCTGCACGATGCCCCGACACTGCTGTGTCAACACCCTCGGCAGGCAGGAAGAGACAGGGGCAGGCACATGTATGCTGAGCCTTGGGGAGAGCAGACACAGGCATCCCTGAGGGGGAGGGCCTGGGGAGTTTGAGTTTATTAAATAGGAGTTGGTTGCCTATGAGATTAACACCCTGAAATAAATGCAAAGTTAAGAAATATTTTGGCCTCCAGCCCACTTGGCAGGAGGATTAGGAACCTGGAGTGGTCAGAAGGACAAAGCCTTAAAGGGCCAATGTCACATTTAGTTTCTGGCCAACTGTGATCTCTAAATTCCCCTATCATTTACATCACTCCTTTGGGTTATAGCATCATGTGATGTGTTCCGAAGACCCATATTAAAATGTGTAACAGATGTTTTTCTGGCCACTGGCCTAGCAGACAAGAAGGATGCACTCATATAAACCCATCTATGAAAAACTAGTATTTCTCTGGTTCACCTCTGAATTGTTGAACTCCAGTTACTGACATCCAGCCCTATTTTACCCTTTGCCCCTTTGGGGCAAAAAGGATAAATCTCTGGGATATCTCAGAATAGAGTTTCTTGCATGTTCTCCTAGGGTTTCTGGCTTCCTTCAGGTCACTGAGGAGGGGGTCTCTACTGCTTGAGCCGAAGCCTTACATTTCTTCAACAATTTCATGTATGTTTCCATCAGGCACCTAGCTCCTGGCTGACTATTTACCCCTGCCCCTAGGTCAGGAGAAATTTCACATTGAAATTATGTAAGACTTCTGCCTCTTCCTAGGAGAATGATTTTAAATTCCCCCCAACCTTTCTCCCTACCAGGATTACACCTTCCTTTTCCTTATCTTTTGCAACTGGCAAATTTCTGCTTTTGATTATTCAGCTGTATTTCCCTACACTCAATTGCCAGATTAAACCCAATATGACCAGTTTCTAAACCTCTTTGGGAACTTTTGACACTAATGTAAATGTGTAACTTAAGGAAAGAGGTTCAGCATCATTGTCATTACCGTCATAATAATTTTTAACATTCATACCACCTTTTAGAGTGAATGACATGCTTTCCTGCCTATTATTTCTGCTGATCCTTAAAGCAGTACTGATATAAGCAAGGCAGAAATTACGATGTTGAGGTTACAGGTGAAGAAATCAGTGCTCACAGAAAGGAAAGCTATTCATTCAAAGTCATGCAGCCACTTCAGCTGAGATTCAACCCATTTTAGATTCCAAGCTCAATGATTTCCTGGACATAGGAGCACTTGTTAATACTTTAACGTGGTAGGAACTTTAAAAGATAGTCCATGGAATGGGAATGTTTTTGTAGGGCAGTGTTAGGGATACCAAGAATTCGAGAAAGTAGGGGATCCAGAGAGAAATAGAGTCTAGAGCTACTTTTCCCTAAAACATGTACTGCAAGATTTCAATAGGTGTATTGTTAGGAAAAGACTTCCATAGCCAGAAAGACGATAAATATGAAATTAAACAATGTCATGAAAATTTTCTGATTACAGCACTCCCGGAGGCTTTGACATGCATCACGAATTGCCAAGGCAGGGATTAGATGTGCTATGAGAATTTGCAAACATGTTTGACACAGGGCTCTTCTTGACTAAAACATCTCCTGAGAACACACTTGGGGGCACACTGGTCAGAAACACTCCATCATTTACTACCTAAGATGAAGTTGAGTTGGTCAAAGAGAGGAAGGGTGAGAAGCGTTCAGATGTCAGGAAAAGATCTAGAATTCAGGTTTATTCTGCAAATCACTGAATCAAAAAATAATCAAAAATCAACTCAATTTAGTTGATTTTATGTTAAGCTCCTAGAAGGGGTAAAACTGGTATGTCAATCTTCCAGATGCAAGATTTTATTGGAAGAGAAACTGGGAGGGGACGGTCAGGTGAGAAGACCATGCAGGAAGAGGATGGAGAGCAGGTTTTCATCTCAAATGACACTAACGAGTCTTGGCTGTGTGACTTTGGTCAAGTCTCTATACCATCTGGACTCTGGTTCCCTCAACTATAAAACAAGCAGAATAGACTAAATGGTTTCTTTTCAAGGTTTAATAATTCTATAAATAAAAGTTGTATGTTAAAGAGGGAGATTGTGGCTGTCTAAGCTGGAGAAAAATTGGGGAGTTAATATCTTGAGGAACCTTAATTTCTATGAGATGCTAGTTTAGCATTGCCGGGGGGAAATGTGAGAGGCCAAGTGGGATCAGAAGCAATTTGCCTTGTGATACCAGCAGGCAGAGGGCATGCCATGTTACCCCCACTATTAAAGTAAAGTGCCCTTGGGATTCCAGTCTGAAAGCCAGAGAAGAATCACTAGATAGCTATTGCTGGCCTTGAAGGGAAAACAGAGATTACCTTACCAGCCAGACAGCAGGCTTTGGAGAAAAAAGGAGGAATGAAGGTTGATCAGAAAATCTACTGAGAAGGAAGACAAAATCATCAGAGAGTTGAGGAGGCTCAGTATTGAGGTTGGCAGAGGAGTAAAGAAAATGTAGAATAATAATTAAACCAAGTGTGGGGGTAACTCATATGAATGGGGAGTGAGAGACACTGGATGGAAGATGGAAGAAACATAAAAGTACCTGAATGAATGTGACTTCCAGTGAACAGATCTTGACACCCATGACACAGGAAGGGGCTGATAGCATATATTTCTCAAGACCCAAAATGTATAAAAATTGAATTCCACACTGTTTCTTTCAAAGAGGCACTGGTCAGGGGCATGAGAATAACTGGAATGGGAGTTCATATTCTGACAGATGAATGGATAAAGAAGATGTGGTAAAGATGTATACAATAGAATACCACTCAGCCATAAAAGAGAATGAAGTAATACCTTTTGCAGCAACATGGATGGACATAGAGATTATCATACTAAGTGAAGTAAGTCAGACAAATATCATATGATATCACTTACATGTGGAATCTAAAAAAAAAAAAAAGATACAAATAAACTTATTTACAAAACAGAGAGAGACTCACAGACTAGAAAACAAACTTATGGTTACCAAAGGGGAAAGGGGGTGGAGGGATAAATTAGGAGATTGGGATTAAAGTATACACACTACTATATATAAAATAGATAATCAACAAGGACCTACTGTATAGCACGGGGGAATGTACTCAGTATTTTGTAACAACCTGTAAGAGAAAAGAATCTGAAAAGGTATATCTATCTATCTACAACTGAATCACTGTGCTGTACACCTGAAACTAACATGATATTATAAATCAACTATAATTTAATAAAAGTAAATTAAAAATAGTTCATAGTCTGAGAGCAAAAGTGGTTCTGGCCCAACAGCTCTTGAGCCTTGGAGTATAATGATGGATATGAATTTGCTGTCTATCTACCATTGACCTGCTGGGTGATCTGAAAGTCATTTCTCCTCTCTGAGAGGTTTGGACTCACTGGGAAGCAGAGAGCAGAGGAAAAGAAAAATTGGGTGTGAAGAGCAATACTTTCAAGAAAACAAGGTTAAGGCCCACATCCCTTAAAATCCTAAGTGCTGAGCCTCCTGGAAATTGCAACTGCTTAACTTCTCTGTTCTACAGATGGCTGTCATCCCTGTGCTGATAGGATATAGAAATTAAGGTAACACAAAGTTGCCTTAATGATAAGTCTTTGTGGTGACTGGATACAGAAAGAGAAGGAAATAAGACATGAAATTTACAGCAACCTTACAGTGTTGGCCAAGACCCTGCCTGGGCATCTCTGCCTGTGTCGGGAGGCATGGGGCCTCAGTCATGACCCAGCAGGTCAGTCCAATGCAGAGTTGTTCTTTGTTCTGCTCTTCTCTAATCTCACTAAACTCTGCAACAAGTATGAAATGAAAAGTTTGAAATGAAACAAGTGTTAGGTGGACACATGTTAGAAGGCTCCTGAGGCTTATTCCTTGGTTTTAGAAGCTCTAAGATTCTTCGATGCTTGGGAATTTTCTGTAGCAGCAGAGTCTACGTTGGGCAGCACAAAACATGGCCACACAGTTTAGGAAAAGTGTCCTAATTGAGGGAACACAAACTAAGAAAAAGCTCGTGTGTTCTCTGCTATAGTCACTCATCACAAACAGAGAGGTCTTTCCATGAGCCTGGCACTGGGCTGAACCAAAATGTCACAGACATGGCTATGTCTATCTTTGAAGGGTTCATAAGAGGGATACTCTTATTTAAATAGGGAATAGCATTTTCTTAGGAAGTTCCTTGGGCACTAATACAGTCTATTTGACTTGTGTAGAAATCATCTTATCTCAGGCTGTTTCTAAGGCACACCGAAAGTAAGCTGAAAAGTGAAAAAGTCAGCTAGTCAACCGGACTTTTTTAACTCTCTAGATCTTTAGCAATATGCATAACAAACATCTATTTAGACAATTAGCGTATCTGTCTTGGAGGAAAAAATGGTGTCTTGCCACCATAGAAATTTGAGTCCCTGTGAGTAAATGCACAGAAATAACCCATCCAAACTCATCTCACATGAACTGGTTGGAAGGTCAGTCCCGTCTTGCCTTGGAATTGCAAAGCTATCCTCCAGAAAAGAATGGTTTTTCCTTTCTGCATCTCATGTGTTTAGTGGCTCAAGAAGTGTATGCTGACACAAAAGTGGGCAATGCCAGGCAATTCAGATCTCCTTTTCCTGGTCAAGGAGCAGCATGACATTGACTTTCTTTTCTACAGTCTTTCTCCTCACCAGCTACAAATAATTTTTTCCCCTTCTCCCATGGCAATCTCTTCTTCTTGCTCCCGCTCAGAGTAGCTCCTCAAGGAGAGAATTCATATCCTGTTGCCTTGTTCTCACATGCCTGCCTGGGTACTGGGCATATAGGAGGTGATGTATAGATATTGACTGAGTGAATGATGTTCTTTCAAGAAACCACAGAGACTTTTCTGAGCTAAGCCAGACCAGGTCCTTTGCTTTCCTTCTTTAGATCACTTCCGTTTCCTCTTTTTATCTGTCACCACCTTTTCTGCCCCTTGAGGTTCTTCTTCATGCAGATTGGACAAAGGAGACACAGTGTTCCAGCTCCTCTCTTTCTTTTCCCTCTTGCCAGAGACTGAATGTTTGTGTCCCCTCAGAATTCATATGTTGAAACCTAATCCCTAATGTCATGGTGTTTGGAGGTGGGGATTTTGGGAGGTGATTAGGTCATGAAAGCAGAGCCCTCATGAATGAGTTTAGTGCCCCTATAAAAGAAACAATGTGTATATATATGTATATACATTGTGCATATATGTATTGTATGTGTGCAATGGACTATTACTCAGCCATAAGAAGAAATAGTGCCATTTGCAGCAACATGGATGGATGTAGAGATGATCGTACTAAGTGAAGTAAGTCAGACAAAGACAGATATCATATCATTTATATGTAGAATCTAAAGAAAAAAAAGACACAAATGAACTTATTTACAAAACAGAAATAGACTCATGGACACAGAAAATAAACTTATGTTTACCAAAGGGGAAATGGGGGAAGGATAAATTAGGAGTTTGGAATTAACAGATACACACTACTGTATGTAAAATAAATTAACAAGGACCTACTGTATAGCACTGGGAACTATATTCAATATCGTGTAATAACAAATAATGGAAAAGAATCTGAAAAAGAATAGATGACTGGGCTTCTTAGGTGGCATAGTGGTTAAGAATCCGCCTGCCAGTGCAGGGGACACGGGTTCGATCCCTGCTCCAGGAAGATCCCACATGCCGTGGAGCAACTAAGCCCATGTGCCACAACTATTGAGCCTGTGCTTTAGAGCCCGTGAGCCACAACTATTGAGCCCATGTGCTGCAACTACTGAAGCCCACGCGCCTAGAGCCCGTGCTCTGCAATAAGAGAAGCCATGGCAATGAGGAGCCCTCTCACCACAACGAAGAGTAGCCCCCACTCACCGCAACTAAAGGAAGCTTGTGCACAGCAAAAAAGGACCCAACACAGCCAATAAAATAAATAAATTTATATTAAAAAAAAAGAATAGATGACTGAATCACTTTTCTGTATACCTGAAACACTGTAAATCAACTATAGTTAAAAAAAAAAATGTATACATTAAGAACAAGAGAGACTCCCAGAGAGTTCCCTTGTCCCCTCTGCCATGTAAGGACACAGAAAAAAGATGACCAAGAAGCTGCCCTCACCAGACAACCAATCTGCTGGTGCCTCGATCTTAGACTGCTCAGACTCCAGAAGAAATAAATTTCTGTTGTTTATAAGCCACCCGGTCTGTGGTATCCTGTTATAGCAAGCCTAATGGATGACAGCCTCTGAAAATATTCTGTCCTCATGAGGTTTTCCATTCTGATTACTAGAGGAATCACATACAAAAATTACAAACAAAATCATACAATGTTCTCATAGTCCTGTTTCTGTTCTGTAGCTCTAATGCCTTTGAAGTTGCCAGTGAAAGAACTTGCTGTGTTTATTGCTGTAACCTGAATATAACTAATATACCATGTGGCCCTGTCTATGAACAATATAGAGTCAAAGAAAGAGCAGTATGTCAGGGGAAAATGGTAGAAAAATGTTTAAATGTTACTATTCTCAAAGAGCAGGGGTTAGCAAACTATGGCTCCCAGGCCAAACCTGGGTTTTTTAAAATAATTTTTTGCTTGTTTGTTTAAATGAAGTTTTATTGAGACACAGCCAAAACTGTTTATGTTTTACCTATGTCTGCTTTCGAGCAACAGTGGCAAAGTTGAGTGGCTGTGACTGATCCTGTGTGGTTCTAAAAGTGGAAAATATTTACTATCTGACCTTTTCCAGGAAGTTTGCTGACCCCCAACTTAGAAGATACCAGAGTGGGGAGAACATTCTTAAGGTACTGGAAAACACTTTTTTCCCCTATTTCTGCCACACTTTATGACCACCATGGAGACAGAGCTGGTCTCTCAAAGATGAAAATGATCCTTTTTGTTCTCTCAACTTCCCATCAAAAGCTCCTTGAAATACAGCATAGGTTAGCTCCTAATTCCTCCAACCTCACTTACCCTCTTTTAAATCAAATCCTTCTTTCCAGCTAGTAATTCTAATTTCCCCGCTAAATACAAAAACTCTACCCTGACAGCTCATTCCACTTTTCAGTGCTTTCTACTGTTTATCCCAAACAACTGAAGAGAAGGTTCAGGGTTCTTGCTACAGGGGTCTTCCTTAGGAGGGGTATGTGAAGCGAAGGCTGATAGGCTGGTCAAAATCATACCATTTGCTCCTGCTACAGAATGAATCGCTTTTGACTACAGTCACAGTCCTGAGGTGAAGCTCACCAACAGCTTACCTTTATGCAATCCTGGCCTTTTCATCTGAATCTAGTACTCTGCATGGCATCCTGTCTTCCTGTGTGTAACCTTATGGAGAGGACTGCCACTTCCCTCACATGGGTCTCATGTGGCAAATAAGCCCCTCTTGGGCTTCTTATGGGAGCGTCCAACCATCTCCCAGGACTTCTGCCCCTTCCAGTCAGAATTCCTCTAGGACACTTCCTTATTCTTCTCACAGCGTTCACATTTGCCACATGTGATGTGTGTGTGTGTGTGTGTGTGTTAGTAATTTCTTTTCCTGGTTTTGAAAGTGAATTCTAGTCACTGCAAGGAAAGTTAAAGTACAAAATTGTATAAATAAGAAAAAGAAAATCATCTAATAATCTCATATGCAGAGATAACCAGTGTTAACATTTGGATATGTAATTTTATAATTATTGTTCTGTTAGTGTGTATGTGACTGTTACATATACATACACACACATATATCTATATATACATGTACAAACACACACACATATATAATTAAAGTCAAATTTTCATTTTGAGTGTATTCTTAGTTTTGTGTTTCTTTTCATTTAGTGCTATATCCTGTGTCCTGGCTTTTGGGTTTGTACTGCTGTACCCTACCTTGTAGTTGAATAATTGCTTTCATGAGGGGAAACCAGACTTTTCTAATCAGTTCATAAATTCCTTGAGTGCAGGGATAGTTTCTCCTCTATATTCTTCCCCTTTCCTCACCTCCATTCCCATTCCCACCACCACTCGTGTTATTTAGGAGTACAGAAGGGGTGTTTGATAAACATTTTGTGAGTAGAATGGACTAGAATGATGTGTGATGCACCCATAGGAGGAAACCTGAGTGCTTGATCTTCCTCTCTTGTTCTTGCCACACAGAGAAAGTCACAGCTTGAAACGAGCCGTGAATGGTTCTTTGGCGGGCATGCAGCAATACACCTGCTGAGTTACGAGCCTGATGAATCATTTGCCTGGTTATCTTGCTAGTCATGCTGAACTGAATGCTACTTTTCAAACCAAACAGGTCCAAACCAGGACTCTTTCCTTGCTTTGGTCTTGGGTGAGTGTTTTCTCTGCAAATAGTCTCCCTCCCTCTTCTAAAAATCTGTAATAATGGACTTACAAAAACAGTATTCACAGAATATTCTCCACCACTCTCGCTTTTCTAATAAGTTTTATTCTATATGGCCAAGTGAATTTCATTTGGTCCCTTATTTTATTTATACATAAAGCCAAGTAAAGATATCAACCATGGGATAAATTAATAATGAGTCATGACTCTGCCAGGTATTTCCCTTGGGGGACAAAACAAACAACAAAACCACCCCTCCCCAAACTCATTCCTATCTATTTCATTACACGCTTTGACAAGTCTCAATGACCTGCTTGTTTGACTGACCTAATGGTTTCGTTTATGTTCTTTAAAGTTACTCTTTTGAGAAAGTTAATGTCCCCTTGCTTTAGCATCCAAACTTCTCTCCTCTGTCCCAGGCTTCCTTGCAGACCTCCCCCCGCCCCACCCCCCCCCCCACTCCTTAGATGAGGAACTGCAAGGGTCACTGAAATTAATGAAAAACACAATCACAACAAGATGAAACTAGAGGCTCAATTTGGCTCAAAGGCGCGCCGTTTGGGTGTATCACATTGCATTAGATGATGTAAGGGCTTCATGTGGGTTAATCAAAATGTAACCTCAGCCTTACTCAAATCACCTGTTGGACTGCTGTTTGCCAGAGGTCGAGCCTTCCTGGTGCTGCTGGGTCTGCAATGCATTTAGCTAATCATAATCCCTTCCATTTGGCACAGTGCCTCTTACTTTTCAAACTCTTTCACCTCTATTATCTCATTTGATCCTTACTCAGCCCTGGAAACATTTCCCATTTTACGGATGAGGAAACCCAGGAGAAATTGACTGGCTCATGGTCACACAACCAGTTTCTCCAGTATCTCTCTCTGTCCTTCCTTCTATTTTTCTTTCTCTGAACTATTATAAATAACTCACTAACGTTTAAGCATCTTTCTACTTAACACCACTCAGTGTATTTTCTTATAGTTCTTATGGTTGGGATTAATGTAAACACATTACTATATAAAAAACACATAACCAATAAGGACCTACTATATAACACAAGAAACTGTACTCAATATGTTGTAATGACCTATAAGGGAAAAGAATCTGGGAAAAATATGTATAATATTATATTATATTTTATATGTACATGTATATATACATATATATCTGAATCACGGTGTTGTACACCTGAAACTAACACAACATTGTAAATCAACTATACCTCTAAAAAACATTTAAAAAAATTAAAAAAGGAAAATGAAATCATATTAATTGCCCATGATTTTATATTAAAAGTTGAGTTCTCATTTCAAGTGCCATATTCCACAATCCATGATTTAAAGACACCAATACTGAAAAGAAATCTAAATGTCCCCTAGTCCATACTCTGGCCACTTGGTCCCTACTTTCAAACTGTCATAAACTGGGACACTCTGAGAGTGACTGACCTCAATTCCATTGGAACATTGTTCCCATATCCAGACTTTTTATAGCCTTTCTCTGGTCCAACTATCCTTTTAGTAAGAAGTATCTGTTATAACTACCCAAGTCCTTTCCTCTGCAATCTGAGCTACTTTCATCTTCTGCTCTCAACACAGTCTGCAAACATCCCTTCTCCTTTTGTAGCCAGTATCAGATTCTGATTCCCTGCACTTTACCTCTCCCCAAATTTGAGATTTTGTGTCAGATCAAGATGATTTATGACCTAAAGAAGGTGGACACCCTGGAACGTATTTTTCTGATAAAGTATAGCTTCTCTAACAAAAGACCTGAAAATCTTGACAGCAGGTTGTAACCAGAATCAAAGCAAACTGTTGTCTCTTTGGGGCCATGTTTCCTGAGTCTCAATTTCAGAGAATCCAGGGACACTTACACGCACTCCCAAGAGTGGGGATGTGAGATGGCATCAGTCACATGCAGGCTTCCCTCTGGTTGAGCTCAGCTGCAGAGCTGTAAGCTATATGTAACTCACACAATCCCATTTTCTAGTCCCTCTGTATGTGTATTTACCTTTTGCCATCCTCTAGTCTCTAATGAACTCTTGCTTAAATGCTTCTGCCTCATTTCAGCTGCACTATAGGGAATTCAGGAGAAGGTTAAGTCTCCAACTTGAGACAGAATGTAAGAAGCAGAAACTCCTTCTCTCCCCCAGGGTCACTAATTATTTTTTAATAAATTTATTTATTTACTTTATTTTTGGCTGCATTGGGTCTGTATTGCTGTAGGCGGGCTTTCTCTAGTTGTGGTGAGCTGGGGCTACTCTTTGTTGAGGTGCACAGGCTTCTCATTGTGGTGGCTTCTCTTCCAGAGTACAGGCTCAAGGCTCGCAGGCTTCGGTAGCTGTGGCATGTGGGCTCAGTAGTTGTGGTGCACAGGCTTAGTTGCTCCTCGGCATGTGGGATCTTCCCGGACCAGGGCTCAAATCCATGTCCCCTGCATTGGCAGGCAGATTCTTAACTACTTCGCCACCAGGGAAGCCCCCCGCTGCCCCCAGGGTTGGTGTGTTGAACTGATAGCCAGGAAGAAGTGAATTTTCAATGTGAGAGAAAAAATTGAGTGGCCTAATCACCCATCCCTGTTGGAAAACATCCCTCTGTTGTCCATCTTAAAGGATCTACCTTTTATTTTACTTAGGATGATAGTAGCTTTTTTTTCATAAAGAATTTTATTGTTAACTCATTTAGCAAATTTATTGAACTCTAAACCTATGTAATATATATGAAGATTCAAAGATTCATGTGGTACATTATCTGTCCTGAAGGAGCTAATAATGAGCAGGTGGATAAGACTTAAACATCAATGACTATAATGTTGAGGGCAGCTGGGAGGTACAAGGCAGTCACACGATAAAAGGGTCCTCTTCAGGTTCTGGTCCAGGCAAGGCTCTTGGTACAGGTGACATTTGAACTTGGCCTGGGAGGCCAGGAATTTCTGGCTAAGAAATGGCCTTGGCAAAAACACAGAGGCAGGACATCTTCAGGATTCAAAGAGTTCATGTAAGGGAAGAGTGGGAGAGGAGTTGGACAGCAAGATTGAAGCCACATCATGGGTATCATGGAAGCACGTATGGAAGGCCTGAATGCCAGTGTCAGTGACTCCCACACCATTTATTCACTTGCTGGTTATAAATGGTGAATTCCAAATGTCGTGGCAGATTCAGGGACATTGTGCTGTGGGCAATAGAACTGGAAGCGGATGGACCCTGCAGTCAAGCAGACTGAGTGACAATCTTGTGCCTGCTGCTTGCTGCTGTGTGACTTCGGCCAAGTAATATGACAATTCCAGGCCTCAGTTTACACCTCTGCAAAATGGGAGTAGAAGGAGTAAAAATGCCTCATATGGCCATTTTAAGGATTAAATTAGGCAACACATAAAAAGTGCAAAATATAGCAAGCATGTAAAAATATTTGAATCTCTTCTCATCCTTTTCCTGGGAATTGGCAGAGTATTATCCAGAGAGTCCCTGTAAGCTTTCCCATAGGTACCCACAGTCCTGGGAAGGAGCAGTGTAATCCTCATCCATTGCCTTACCTGCAGCATAGCTTGGCTTCTACCTAAAAGCCCAGAGATGTACTGTTATGTATTGTAGAGTAGGGATGGGGAAAGCATAGCCTGACAGCTCAAATCCAGCCCATTGCCTGTTTTCGAATGTCCTGGGAACTAAGAATGGTTCTTAATGACTAAGAAAAAAAAATCAAAAGAAGAATATTTTGTGACATGGAAAAAATACATAAAATTCAAATTTCAGTGCCCATAAATAAAGTTTCATCAAAGCACAGCCATACTCATTTGTTTACATATTGTCTGTAGTTGCTTTCTGCCTGAAATGGCAGACTTGAGTAGCTGAAACAGGGATCATATGGCCTGAAAAGCCTAAAATATTGACTATCTGACTCTTTACAGAAATGTGTGCCAATCCGTAATTAAGGTAAACACAAAGTGCTCTTGAACCAAGAAGAAAAATGCCAGACCCAGATTGGAAGACTCAGAGTGACTTCCTGAAAAGATGCTTGGGCTGAGATCTGAGGCTTCAATCAGAATTTGTTCTATGAAGGAAACAAAGAAGAGCAGTCATCCTCAATGAAGAGAGCCATGTGGATGAAGACCCAGAGGTAATTGAGCCCTGAGTGTCTGGACATCCACAAGGAGGTCAATGTGGCTGGAGGATAGGGTGTGAGATGGGACTGATACTGAGAGAAATGGCTGGAGGGCAGTAGGGACTTCTTATAAATGACTGTATATCACACCAAGGAGCATGCACTTTTGCTTGAAGGCAAGGGAATAGCATAGTCAGGTTATTATTTTAGAAAAATCATGAACAAGTATGAAATGTGAATGAATTTGAGTGGAAGAGAATTGAATTGGTTGTTAGAAAGCCAGTTGCAGTAATCCAGGCAAGACAAGCAAATCAGGATGGAACTCCTGGTGGAAACTGGGCTTTCTTCTTCTGATCATAGAACCTTCTCTTTGCACTTATCTGCTCTCTGCAATTTTAGTTGCTGTCTGTTTCTTCCACTGGCTTGTGAGAGGAGAGATTATGCTCAGCTGCTTCTTAACAGTCTTGTAGAGAGCTGGACACAGAGAAGAATACACTCTATAGAGTTGCCTACCAAATAAATTATTGAATTAATCATTCTATCTCAGAGCCTATCCATTTATTGTTAAAACAATGAATAGGTATTATCCTAGTGAGAGCAGTGCTCATTTTAATGAGCTTGGAGCAATAGCTCAAGTGTTGTCACGTGCTTTTCAAGTCTCTTGCTCTGTAGCAATCCAACATCGAGGTCAGTAAAATAAAGATTTCTGTTGTTTTGTTTCCTCCAAACTGTCTGGAAATATCTTACCTTTCAGAGATTTGCTTATCCTGCACAAATTAAACCAGTAAGATATTATTATAATAAAATAGGAGACTAATATCTAGGGCTAGACTCAGTTTTAATAAAGTGACAGTTTTCACAATGCTTTCCCCACTCAAGCATTAAATCAATCAGTAAATAAATTTTAGTGTTTTATAAGAAAAAAAATCCAGTATTCACTGTTATTCATGAATGGAATCACCTATCTAGGAAAGAGAAGGTCCTCTGGCTCCAGTACTGTTGAGAAAGATCAGCTGGTCATTTTCTGGGATGGTGCATAGGACAATTCTGCTTTGGGGAAGGCTGGTTGAATTGAGGTTTATGATTGCTTCCAACTTGAAGATTTTGGAGCTTATTTACTATAAATCTATTATTTGATGTATAAATTTTTATATTTATTTGATGAATAAAAGTTCCCATTGGTTTTAAATGTTGGCCATATAACAGAAATCTTTTCAAGGAGCATATACTTACAAATCCTAATGCAAGGATGAAGAGAAGCAAAACAGGAGTGGATTAATCTGGACTTCCAAACTCAAAACTGTGGCAGATTCTCATAGAAAAGTTCTATATATCTGCTTGGTACCTTGAGCCACTGTGAATTCATACTTTGGTCCTTTGTGAAATGCATGAAGGACATCCCTTTTTATTTTTGATAGTCCTTTCACAGGATTGCTATTTCCATGGAAGTAGGAAAAGTAATAAATAAATAAATAAATAAATAAATAAATAAATAAATACCATTCCAAGAGTTCATCCTTAGAACTTCTCTAGTATGGACTGATTTGTGTCGTTCCAGGTTGGATAGAATTTACCTTGGGTTAGATATTTTAACTCTCACTTCACAGGCTACTTCAAAAGTTATAATCGGGATACACCTGATATGAGAAAGGGATTTAGGCTGGGAGACAAGACATTTGGGAAAATAGTCTAGTCCTAGCCTATCATGAACCAACTCATCTCCTTCAATGACTACCCTCATAACTCTGGGCTTTGCTCTCCTCATCTACCTAATGGAGTAGTTGACAAGACAATTTGAGAGGTCTCCCAGGTCCCTACATTTTATAATATGAAAACAAGTTCTTTGGGGGAAAAGTTTTGACAGACATGAAATGTCTTTATGTGGGTTATCCAGGGATGGGGTTCTAGGATGTGCACTCAGTTTTCTATAATTTTGTCAGATGCTTGTTGTGTAATATTTTGGTTGCTTTTAAAAAGAATACAAATTGGAAAATAAGAAGTAAAACTGTCACTGTTTGTAGATGATATGATACTATACATAGAAAATCCTAAAGATGCCACCAGAAAACTACTAGAGCTAATCAATGAATTTGGTAAAGTTGCAGATATAAAATTAATATATAGAAATCTCTTGCATTCCTATACCCTAACAACAGAAGATCAGAAAGAGAAATTAAGGAAACAATCCCATTTTCCATCACAACAAAAAGAATAAAATACCTAGGAATAAACTTACCTAAGAAGGAAAAAGTATTCAGAAAACTATAAAACACTGGTGAAAGAAATCGAAGATGACACAAACAGATGGAGAGATATACCATGTTCTTGGATGAGAAGAATCAATATTGTGAAAATGACTGTTCTACCCAAAGCAGTCTACAGATTCAACACAATCCCTGTCTAATTACCAATGGCATTTTTCACAGAATTAGAACAAAAAATTTTACAACTTTTATGGAAACACAAAAGACCTCGAATAGCCAAAGCAATATTTAGAAAGGAAAATGAAGCTACAGGAATCAGGCTCCTCGACTGCAGACTATACTACAAAACTACAGTAATCAAGACAGTATGGTACTGGCACAGAAGCAGAAATATAGATCAATGGTACAGGATAGAAAGCCCAGAGATAAACATATGCACCATGGTCACCTAATCTATGACAAGGGAGGCAAGAACATACAATGGAAAAAAGTCTCTTCAATAAGTGGTGCTGGGAAAAGTGGACAACCACATGTAAAAGAATTAAATCAGATCACTACTTAACCATACACAAAAATAAACTCAAAATGGATAAAAGACCTAAATGTAAGACTGGACACTATAAAACTCTTAGAGGAAAACATAGGAAGAACACTCTTTGACACAGATCACAACAAGGTCTTTTTTTGACCCACGTCCAAGAGTAATGAAAATAAAAACAAAAATAAACATATGGGACTTAACTAAACTTAAAAGCTTTTGTACAGCAAAGGAAACCATAAATAAGACAAAAAGACAAACCCATAATGGGAGAAAATATTTGCAAACAAAGCAATGGAAAAAGGATTAATCTCCAAACTATACAAACAGCTCATGCAGCTCAATAAAAAAAAAAAAAAAAAAACCCAATCCAAAAATGAGCAGAAGACCTAAATAGACATTTCTCCAAAGAAGACATACTGGAAACTGAGACGAAGCGAGAGAGTAGCACAGACATATATATACTACCAACTGTAAAATAGTCAGTGGGAAATTGTTGTATAACAAAGGGAGCCCAACTTGAGGATGGAAGATGCCTTAGAGGACTGGGGCGGGGGGGGGGGGACTCGAGGGGGGGAGTCAAGGAAGGGAGGGAATATGGGGATATGTGTATAAAAACAGATGATTGAACCTGGTGTACCCCCCAAAAAATAAAAAAAAATAAAAGATAAAAAAAAGTAAAAAAAAAAAAGAAGACATACTGATGGCCAAGAGGTACATGAAAAGCTGCTTAATGTCACTAATTATTAGAGAAATGCAAATCAAAACTACAATGAGGTATCACCTCATACCAGTCAGAATGGCCATCATCAAAAAATTTACAAACAGTAAATGCTGGAGAGGGTGTGGAGAAAAGGGAACCCTTATACACTGCTGGTGGGAATGTAAATTGATACAGACACCATGGAGAATAGTATGGAGGTTCCTTAAAAAACTGAAAATAGAACTACCATATGACCCAGCAATCGCACTGCTGGGCATATACCCAGAGAACACCATAATTCAAAGACACATGCTCTCCAATGTTCATTGCAGCACTATTTACAATAGCCAAGACATGGAAACAACCTAAGTGTCCATTGACAGATGAATGGATACAGAAGATGTGGTACATATATACAATGGAATATTACTCAGCCATAAAAAGAGATGAAATTGGGTCATTTGCAGAGATGTGGGTGAACCTAGAGTCTGTCATACAGAGTGAAATAAGTCAGAAAGAGAAAAATAAATATTGTATATTAACACATATATTTGGAACCTAGAAAAATGGTACAGATGAACCTAGTTCCAGGGCAGGAATAGAGACACAGATATAGAGAATGGACATGTGGACACAGGAGGGGAAGGAAAGGGTGGGATGAATTGGGAGATTAGATTTGGCATAAATACACCACCTGTGTAAAATAGATAGCTAGTGGGAATCTGCTCTATAGCACAGGGAGCTCAGCTCAGTGCTCTGTGATGACCTAGATGGGTGGGATGGGGGTGTTGGGTGGGAAGGAGGTTCCAAGAGGGAGGGGATATATGTATACATATAGCTGATTCACTTTGTCATGAAGCAGAAACTAACACAACATTGTAAAGCAATTATGTTCCAATAAAAAATGTATCCAATGGAAGACACATAAAATATGTAACTCTCTTGGGAAATGCAATGGCTCATTATATTAGTATTATTTTGATGGGATGGGTTGGGGAGACCAAGACATTGGGTTTTAAAGTCATGGACATTGCATTTTCCTTGAATTCCTCTGTAGGAAGGATAAACATTTCTTTCTCTTCGAGTGGTGTTTATGTTATTCACCAGAAACATGATTGATAACACATAAGCAGGAGGCAATAGTATATTTATGTGAGACCCACACAAAGTAATCCCACATGGAGAAATATCCTATAACACAACCATTAAGGATACCTTGACCAAAGTGTTCCTTTTCCTCCAAGGAAAAATATGTCTTTTAATAACTGAATAATTCATCTATTTTGATTCTTCAGACTAGATTATGACCTGAAGTTACTGCAGTACTCCAGGAAATCAAGTTTGATTTTGTAATATAGTCAAATGAGTACTTTAGAGTGCCATGTCTGAGATCAATAAGGAAGCGGTAACTACATTTACTGTCATATGATGATATTGATGTAAAAACATAATGGTCAAAATTATAAAATCAATTTCATAATTTAATCAGAAATGTTTATTGATACTGTTAAAGTTGAATTCAATAGCTTCTGGTATGTAGTTAATTTCCTACCTGTCAGAAAAATGTATTGAAATGTTCTTTCTTGAAAATGGTTGGAGTTAATTCAGTAGAGAAAACAGTAAAGTTTCATGCTAATAGATAGAGATTTCTCCTCTCTCCAGTTCTTGGTGGTGAATGCTGGAAGCTTTCTGTTTGGTTATTTTAAATATGACAAAACAAGCAAATATCCACCAGCCACCCAAGTGATTGGCATGGTCATCCCGTAAAATGTAATTGATTGCCTTCTTGGGATGAAGACAGAGTTTTAACTTTACTGTTAAAATGCAGAAATGAATAAGCAACACATGTAGAAAGGTGTGAGAGGAGTGTAAAGGCTCAATAACCCCTTGTGAAATAATATCTAGTTAAAAAAATAAATAAAGAGAAAGTTCTGGAGACTGGAATTCTTTGATGCTTTTACTTTGCCACTAGCTACTAGTTTTGATCTTTATTCACTTTAAGCTGAAGGTATCTTAATTGAAGCAAAAGACACTTAAAAGAATGTCTGTGAGTGTGACTTGTATGTTTGAAATAAAGCTCTTATGGATTGTGAGAATTTGTCCAACTCATCCAATTAAATGAGATAAAGACCAAATTCTGAAGGTTTAGCAGTTCATTCAGATGTATGAAACATCTGTATGTCATGACAAATAACATAATTTTGACAGCCTTTGTGATTCTTTAGAAGTTATCATTTTCTTGTTTAAAATCTAATAATCATTCCTTATTGTGTGGTGAATGAAGTCAAGTTTTGTTATATGGGCATTCAAGAGTTTTCACTTTCTGCCTAAATTATTTTCTGCTCATCTTCTCACTCTTCTACACACATTCCACTTTAGTCAAACTTGCCTTTAAACTCTCCCTCAAATGGCCCATGTCTTCTTCTTTGTCAGTGATTTTTCCTGACCCTATTGTCTGCTTAGCACTCAAAAAAATTGATTCATGTCCTATTTCACCTTGTGCTTGCATCTTCTCTTTGGTATTGCTTCACCAGTTCCATGATAAGCTCCCTGGAGGTTGGTACTGGGTCCTGCATCCTCCAGAACATTAAGCAATTGCACACAGAGTGGTTGCTCAGAGTGTTTGGTCAACTGAATGTTCTGTGAAATTGTTAAGATTAGAGTTCCCAGAGGCAGAATTTTGGAATGCAGCCAAATTCATTCTTTGGGTGTACTTCAGTTCATTGCAATGAATCAGAATGGAACATCACTCTTAATTAAAATCATAAAATTTCTGCACAGTGTGGAACTGCAGGTCTCATTGTACAAAGGAGAGAATGAAGGCTCAAAAAGTTTACCAAGATGTTTAGCACCAGTGTCACCATCAGACCCTAGGACTCCTGATCGCCATTCAGTCCTCTTTTTACCATACCATGAGACTCCTGAGGAGCTAATTCTAATTATCCACTGAAGGTAGGAAAGGAAGACAGGTTGCTTTAAAAATGAACAGAATCCTTTGAATATGAGGTGATGCTCCAGAAATTTTAAGAATTGATAACAGAAAATACCAAGAAGTTTACTTGTGTTTCTAATTGCTAATTTTTGACTTTGGGGTATAAAACATTCTTGTTGGGCTTCTCTGATAGCATAATGGTTAAGAATCTGCCTGCCAATGCAGGGGACATGGGTTCGATCCTTGGTCTGGGAAGATCCCACATGACGCTGAGCAACTAAGTCTGTGTGCCACAACTACTGAGCCTGTACCCTACAGCCTGCAAGCCACAACTAATGAGCCCATGGCCCACAACTACTGAAGCCCATGAGCCTAGAGCCTGTGCTCCACAACAAAAGAAGCCACTGCAATGAGAAGCCTGAGCACTACAATGAAGAGTAGCCCCCGCTCACCACAACTAGAGAAAGCCTGTGCACAGCAACAAAGACCCAATGCAGCCAATAGATAAAAATTAAAAACAAAACAAAATATTCTTATTGAAACAAAGTCAGGAGTTCAGCAAAGAACATAGCTAAACTACTTGAAAAAATATACTATATTTTGAAACAGAATTCACTGGATCTGTGTTCTAATTCTAGGCTTGCATGGGATCTGCCTTCAGGATTTTTCCCCTTTTCTCTCTAATTGGGCTGCTCCTGACCTCTCTGGGCCATCTCCTTCTTCCTGAAAGTTGGCTTTTCCACTTATCTTGATTGCTCTTCTAATGTCAAAAACATTAAAGATTCAACTTTAAGTAGGTTTTGTTAACTGTCAACTAAGACTATGCCTACACGAAAAGAAAAGGATATATTCAGGTATGAACAAATTAATACATAAGGAAATATAAGGGTACTTTAATGCTAGTGTGAGTCTGTCTATAAAACATATGTTTCAGCAAAACTAACTATAAGGCAAAACCTGTTTTCCTATTAACTCTCATATAAGTTTCTATGGGGGATAAACACCCAATCATTTGGGTTAAGATGACCAAAGCAGGATATATTGGGCTATTGATGTACACATGTAATAAGATGTAAAGAATACTATATAAGATATACTATAAGACTACTACATAAGACATAAAGAATACTATTGTATTTTTATGACGTAAAACCCATCATTCATTACATGCTTATTATATACATGCTTTACACATCTCATTTAATCATTGCAATAACCTTACAATATCTATATTATGATCTTCACTAAAATAAGCTTAAGAGCACAGTCTTTTAAGGCAAAGATATCTGGGTTCAACTCCCACTTCCTCCCTTTATCAGCAGTGAGATCTCAAGCAAATACCTTAACTCTGCTAAACCTCAGTTTTTTCAACTATAAAAGTGAAAGAACCATAACACATACCTCATGGGATTATGATAAGAATTAAAATAGAGAATCCTAACAGAACCCCAGTACATTGTAGGTTCTCAATAACTGTTAGCAATTTTTGTTTATTATTATTACAGATGAGGAAACCAAGCCTTAAAGAAGTTAAATAATGCTGTGTCCAAGGCCACACAGCAAGTAAATGGAGGAATTGAAATTTAAATGTAGGTCTCCCTCGGTTTGTGTCCGGGGGAATGTTGTGGGGTCCCATGAAATAGACAGGGAATGAGGAGTGGGCCATGGCAGAGTATATGAGAATAGAAAAGAAAGAATATATGTGTGTGAAGCATATTATGAAGCAAAAGATGACTGACAAGCTGTAACAGAGAGGGAGAATGGTCATGCATGACCAAGGTTTTGTACCTGGACTGACTAATGGAAAAAGGAGGAAGCTTCTGGTGCTCTTGGACTGAAGTCCAGGAGCCCAGAGCTGCTGCTGCTGAAAGTGCTGATGGAGTGCTGCCTCAGCATAATCAGAATGATGGATGGGGGCTGCCCATTCTGGGGCTCTAAGGGCTGTAGTTCCTCTGTGCCTGCTGTCACTATACCACCAGAAAATCTTAACTGCTGTGTGATTGAAATAAGAAGCAGAAAAAACAAAAAACAAAAAACAAAAAACAAAAAAACACACTGCTTCTGTCTTTCCTCCCATTTTCTAACCTTCAAACAGTCCTCCAACTGGCAGAACATGAACAAGAAGTCAGCTGGCAAGGAATCTGGGAAATGTAGTTTGTAGGCTTCCAGCCCCAGCAATACAGAGCAGAGTAGAGAAGAGAGGGCTGTGGGCCTGAGAAACAAAAGATAAATAACCAACATGGGTGGAGGGGACATTAAAAGAATTAGGAGCTTCAGGAGGAAGAAATGGTTTTGGAGAAAATAAGTTCTTTTGTTATAGATAACATATCACAGAGAAAGGTAAATGCTTCTGCCATTAGAAATGTGTTAAAAATAGGTTACATTATTTGTTGGAACAGACCTGTAAAAGTTAATTAAATTCCATTACCTATGATCAAGTTTTAGCACTGAAAGGAAAGCTAATTAAAGTAAAATATAATAAATAAAACAACTGGGTTTTATGTATATATCAGCCTTTCCATATTTCTCCTGTTATCAGGTGTTATATAACAGAATTACATTTTCATTCATCTGCAAGCCTCTAATAATTAAGAAGTCACTCAAATGAGGAAGATCTGTACATGCATGAACTGTAATTTTGTTCCATTTTCTTTTTATAATATACATACAGTATCCCTAGGGATTAGAACACTGATGCTCTGGCATGAAAAGTTCTCAAGCTATGAGATTTTATCTAAACTTGGTGGTAAAGCCCTTAACTTCTTCTCTTGTACCCTAGAAGAAAATATGGAAGAATTACTGATCACTTTTTGAGTATTTCTTTTCCCTTATGTCCATTACTTGTCATAGTACTTACTTCCTCCACCCACCCCCTTTTCTTTCTGTTCAGTTAAAGCAGAAAGCACCTGTATCATTAGACTCTTAGACAATTTTGTAAGCAGATTAGGGATGCTTTTTGGCAATTTTCCACATTGCAACTCTCCCTCTATCTGTAAACATGAAACCTGTACCACCAAGTTCAGAACATACGGCTGAAGAAGCTGTCTTTTCAAAAGTAATTTGCCTATAACATTAAAAAAAATTTAAATGGAAGGATATATATTTATCCTATGACCATTTTTACTCTGACCAAAAATTTTAGTGATTCTCCTTTCTTTAATTTTCATCATATTCCTTACTAATTAGGGGACAAAACAGCTAACAGCATATGAACTTTTTACCCTTGTATCAATTGTCTAGTTCTTTGCCTATTTGAAAACATAGATCAAGTTCTTAACTTTCTTTGAAGCTTTTCCTGACTGTACCAATTTATAGCTATCCCTGCAGCTTTTGGAAAATGGCTTTACAAAGACATCCAGGCTTCACAACATATTAGTTAGAATTGGACTAAGGAGGAATTCCCGCTCCTCCTTAGTCCATTTATCCAGGAAAACATTGGGGTAATGATGAGAAGGCCCACTAAAATGGCTATATTTATCCCTTGTCAACTCCCCGTCTACAAAGATGTGTCCTTCCAATCTCTACTATAGCCCTTGGTTCTTTGATTCATAACCTGGTTTTGAGTGTTCAACATTCTCCATGGCCAGTTCCACAACCTACTGCCAATAGTTAGATGAACTGCCTCCACAGTGGGTAGGGGAGATCCTAGCAATACTCACCAATGTCTGTTTGCCCTCCACTTTCTGGGATATTCCCCAAGCCTACTGAATCTAGGTAAAGCTGTGGGACCGATTCTAGTCAATGGGGTGTAAATAGATTCCCTGCCTCTTAAATCTCCATGAGATTCTTGGCTTTCTTGCTTTCCTCTTTCCTTGGGCAGATGTAGAGGATTTAATGGGGTTCCAGTCAGAACCACTTCCTAGGTACAGCCTGAATCCCTGAGTCTTGCCTGGAGCAGAACTGGCTGATCTATATCAGTAGAAAGTTAATTCTTGTTGGGTTAAGTAGCTGATAAGTATCACCACCACCACCACCACCACCATCACCACCACCATCATCATCACCATCATCATCAACAGCCTTATGTGCCTGCCTAATGAATACATACATCTTGAAGAAAACCATTTGACAAATTTAAAACCTTAGTCTTAAAGAGATTAAGTAGTTTGCTTAAAGCCCTACAGTTAGTAAGTGGCAAACCAGGGTCTGCATTATAAGATTTAAGTTAATTTAACCTCACAGCTAACCATTAACGTGTAACCTGATTCCCACCATAGCTCTGGCAGCAGGCTACCTGGAGATGTTTTAGGTCAGTTAGAAAGGTCTACCAGCTGCCTTCTGGCAGACTGATGAGAAATACGAGATGAAATGTACCTGACAGGTATCAGACAGAGGAGGAGGAAGCTGTGTGGAATATCTGGCTGTTCATTCAGACTGAGTGTATCATTTTGTACCTCTAATAACCCCCACATCTTTACCAATTCCACCTGTACCCAGCCTAATATGACCAAGCCCTGCCTTTTGTACAGACACAAAACACAAAATGGGGAATTCAAGAATGTAGTTGAAGAAGGTCAGGGCTTGTTCCTAAACGTGATGCACTGGATGGGATTAAGAAGAGAGGTCAAGGGATCCAGCCTCCTGCTTCAAGAATACTCAGATAGGGTCTGAGTTTTCCACTGGATAAGTTTAGAAAGCCCTGTCATTTTTCCTGTGAGATGAAAGAAACATCAAGAGCAGGCAATACACATTTTTCCTTTGTTCTTTGTGGCTTATCTAGCATCTGTTTTAAGGCAGTATATGAGAGCAAGCAAACAAAATGGCCATTTTTTAAGACTATACCTCATTGGTATTAGATTGATCACTTTTGATCTGCCAGGGTTTAGGTTTCTAACTCTGGATTTCTACTCTCCATTCTTGCTTATGGCCCCCTAGGTATTAGCCTCTGCTTCAAGGACTGTATTGGGTTCTCTAGATTTCAGCTTTACACCTAAGTCTTTGCTCAACCTCTAATTTTTGGAAGGAAATTCCTTCCTGTATAGTGGCTCAGTGGTATTGCCCGCCAATCCCTACTTCACCCCTTGGGAAATTGCAGAGTCTTTTTTGTCAGGGAATGACGATTAAGACAATAGAGCACTACTAAACATAAGACCCTGTGGCCTTAAAACAGGTTCAAATTTAAGTTCTTTCTTATCTGCCAGAACCTATATCATTTGTCACAGACTTAGTCAGAGCAAATGACTATTGTCTTCAGATTCCATCAGCAATATGCAACAGGGGCTCAGCCAGAGGCTAGTGCCTTTATCCTCACACTCCAAGTGGAGCTCACTCTTTACTGATGGTGATATTTGGAACTTGATGGGACACCAGATGTTCCTGCAGCCTTTCCTTAATGTGAAGCTTCTCTGATCAGAAAGCTGAGTGGCTATATTTGCATATGAAACTGTTTTCTATGGCAGTGCTGGGAATATTAAGTGGTGATACTCCATGGAGCTCTGGAGACTTGAGTCCTTAGCAGTGATTTAGGAAGACCTGTTGCAAATGACTACAGTGAAATTGGCAAGCTGTGTAGCTGATGGCCTTGATGTGGTCCTGAGGAGTGTCTTTCAATTCAGCTAGAACTTGTGGTCTTGAATTATTCTCAGTGCTGCCAGGATGGATTAAAAGAAGATCAAGACCCTCCCCTAAAGGAACTTACAGTCTAGTTGTGTAGGTAAGGCATACACACACAAACGTTACAAAGTGACATAAGTGAGCAAGGTGAAAGCATGGGACAGAATGTTTATGTAAGCACTCAAGGGATTGAATGTAAAGCCAGGGTCATTCTGCTTGTCTTTTCTCCCACGGACTTAAAAAATCTCCTGATAAAGTAAAAATAGAGGCGTCAGTATCTGACTACTCTTTGTTGTTTATTTCCAATTTCCAGGTGACTTAGTCATGATTTTCAAAGCTGACAATAAACCAAATGTAATTTCTTTGAATATGCAAAGGTGAAAAATGAACTATGCCTTCTTTATTAGGAAATAAGAAGAGTACTTTTATAATATTAACCCTGTCCTGTGTCTAGTCCTCCTTTAGTGCTTGAAAGCATCAATTGTCACCATTTATTTTATCTTCCTATCTTTATTCATCTGCATATATGTTAGCATTTACGTTCTAGTTAGAGATCTTCATTTTTGTGGAAGAATCCAAAGTGGTTAATAGGTTTATTCAGACTAAATTTATATGGTCAATTTGATTGGATTGACAAGTATCAGGCAACCTGAAAAATTTAGCTCTAATGAATGTAATGTTGGCTGTATGTAATTCTGCTATAACCTTGGAATTTGTTTTTCAGCCCCCAGACATGCATACTAGAGAAAAACACAAGGAATATATGGATCGTAAGCCAAATACAGACACAGAAATGAGGTGCAGTGCAATAACACCGCTCAGGTTCTGAAACAATGAGGAATTCTTTTGAGGGATTTTGGACAATGTGGAGAAACAGTTACCAAAGCCGCAGGAATGCCAGGCTTTAAGCCCAGGCTACAGAATCTGAGTTTAAAGAGATGATGATGGATTACCCGATCCTTCCCTAAGACCCGTCTCAGAATCCCATGGTGAATGAAGCCCTGGTCAACACGTTTTTTTCACAAGGTTGCGGTAGTAACTGAGAATGAGCAAGGAGAGGGAATAAAGTTGAAACTAGAACGAAAGGGAATGAACTCTGAAGATGGGCTCAGTCCCTTAATCTTTTAAAGATATTTTCCAGGTGGATCAACTGAGCTGTGTAACATTTCCAAACTTGTAGATAAATCTCCTCATCTATCATGATGTCACCAATGACCCTGAAAATCTGCAATCCGTGGTTCATCATAAAAACATTTCATGGATGCTTTATTGTTTTTTGTGAAGAAGGGTAAACTTCAGGTTTTTGGAATTTGGGGCTTGCACATTACGGGCTCAGGCTGAAGTGCAACTGTGTTTGAATTCAACTTTCAGCATGAGGATGTTTGAGTATAAAACTACAAGGTCCTTTATTAAATTTAAAATCGTGCATTATGTGTTGAACGACCTGCATTCCATCCCATTGTTTAAATTCATCAAATAGTCACTCTGGAATTATTTCTAACAATTGGGATGACTTCATTTGTGTTTGTTTTCCCTTTCTATTAATCCATGACAAACTGTGAAATTTGCCATTTTTACCATAATCAGGCCATGAAATTTGTCATCTCTTTCTGTAATTTACATGGAGCCTTGGCTATAGATACATTTCAGGCAGGATGATTATTTTCCATTTGACGCAGGGGACAGAACAAAGGAAGGATACACACAGAATAGAACACAAATTCAGAACAGACATCAGGAAGGGCTTTCTTCTCTTTTTTTCTTTAATGCTGTAAAGTCTGCTAAAATGTGCCGACTACCTCCCAGAGAAAAAAGGTTGATGGCACAAACTAAGGCACTGTGATCAAATCCAAGAAACAATACAGTGGCACTCCGGGGAGAGGGGAGAACTTAAAAGATGAGATGTCTTGACAAACTGGAATGAGTTGGAGGTATGTGGGGTGAAATCATATGAGTAATATTTTCGGGAGGTATTTGGAAGTGGAGTTTCAGAGGGAGGCCACTATAATAGTACGACAGTTTTAAAGCTTATTCACAAGCAATTGTTCACAGGATGGTGAATTTCCCCTTCTCTTTCGACTCCCTCTTCTCCAAAGTTGAACATAAATTAGTTTCTTCCATGTCAGATGAATGAAAAGCCTACTGAACCATTTGAGTTGAAAATTAGATTGGACATTTTGCAAGGAAGTTCTAATATCTGTTTCTAATGATCTTCTTCTTGGTTAGGAGAAGGGAGGAAAGAAAAGAGTATTCACTGTCCATTTGTCTGATGTGCAAAATACAGCATCCTCCTGGAACTGTTGACTCCTCCAAGCTAGATTATTAAGATTGTGACCACAGCTAACTGACCACTGAAAGGAAGTTTGCTCAGCTAAGTAGATGTCCTACTTCTCCACTGTAGATATGACTTTGGTGTTGTGAGGTTTCTCGGAAGGAGAAGTATGGCTCTGTTTGAGGGTGGCTATGAAGCTAGAAATGAAGGGGATGGGAAAAAAGACACCGCTAAGCGATACTTTATTCCCCTGTGTTTCAGTCTCTTCCTGATCAGAAGAGAGGAGAGAGCAGGTGGGTATCACATAATTGCATGAGCCCCAGGAAACTGAAGGAAATGATGCCTTGTGGTCTGTCGTATTGCATTTAGGCATTTTTCTCTAGTTAAAGGACACTTGTTTTCTAGGATGCAGAGTGATTTATTGAAAGTGCATTGTCACTGCTTTTTGGTTTATATGTAAAGTGGGAAGTGACTATAGAGGATGGAGTTGAGCCAGTTGCTTGAGCTAACTTGTGGTCCTCTTTGCCCTGGTGCACAAGGATTGCATAGGGAAATCTCAAAGGCACATTGAATCATCTATTTTATTGGCTCTTTCACTTTCACTCCTACATCACTGAGCAAATAGAAGGTCCTAACTCCAGTGCTGTCATCACTGAAACCTTCTGCCACTGGCTCATTCTCACTCTTGGAAGAGCAACCATTTTGACACCAGTGAAGGACTGATTTTAAAAAATACAGAGAAGAAAAAAAGAGAAAGAGAGCAATCATGCAAAATCTTCCTATACCTCAGGAATAATTACTGTTAAAATGTTGACATGCTTCCTTCCAGTTATTTTTTCTATGCCCATATATTTTTTCATGGTTGAGTTCAGATTACATATGGAAATACAAATTATCTTTATTAACAGCCTTTTATCATAAATAGTTTCCTATAATATTACAATGTCTTCAAAGGTGTGATTTTGGATAGCCTTATCTTATCCCACTAACTGAATGCAGCAACATTTCCCATAGATTCCTTGTGATTAAGCCTTTCTTTCTGGTTGCATCTATTGTTTTTATGACTATAAATACGGTAATAATCATCTCTGTGCATGCGTCTTTGTAGGCATTTCTGACTATTTTCTAAGACTGATTCCTAAATAAAAAATAACT
This sequence comes from Hippopotamus amphibius kiboko, assembly GCF_030028045.1. Lineage (NCBI taxonomy): Eukaryota > Metazoa > Chordata > Mammalia > Artiodactyla > Hippopotamidae > Hippopotamus > Hippopotamus amphibius. Next base: position 91,990,253 of record NC_080192.1, read on the forward strand.
AGGTAAAAGCATGTGGTTACATTTTTTTACCAAATTGCATTCCAGAATGGATATACCAATTTTACATTAATAGCAGCCTGGCTACCTCACCCTCACCAGCATTGGACATCCTCATTTTGAAAAAGAACTCTTACTTTGATGATTTTAAAAACAAAACAGGACTTCCTATGTGGCGCAGTGGTTAAGAATCCGCCTGCCGGACTTCCTAGGTGGCGTAGTGGTAAAGAATCCTCCTGCCAATGCAGGGGACATGGGTTCAAGCCCTGCTCTGGGAAGATTCCACATGCTATGGAGCAACTAAGCCCATGAGCCACAACTATTGAGCCCGTGTGCCACAACTATTGAAGCCCACATGCCTAGGGCCAGTGCTCCACAACAAGAGAAGCCACTACAATGAGGAGCCCGTGCACCACAGTGAAGAGTAGCCCCCACTTGCAGCAACTGGAGAAAGTCCATGTGCAGCAACGAAGACCCAACGCAGCCAATACATAAATAAATTAATTAATTAAAAAAATGGTATACTATCTTACATTTCACTTTTGTAACTACCAGTGAAACAACATTCTCTATTTCCTTTATTGTAAATCAACCCCTATCCCTTTATTTCTTATGGTATTGTGGCAGACTTGAGAAGGTGCCTCCCAGGCCTCCTACTATAGCAGCATCGTTGACTGAGGGCCCCAAGTACAGCACTTTAAAATCTGCTGCCTTGTTTATGCTGAGGCCAAGCTTCCTGGGCTGCTTCTTGCCAATGGCCTAGTGTGGAGTGTAATGGGGATATTAAGGCAGATGCATTCTTAGGAGACACAGAACTCCTTTGTTGGCTGACTCTGACTTCCGTATGACTTTCTGACCCTTCCTTAGACTAGAAGGCTTTACACTCTCTCTCCCCTGAACTAAGAGCTTTTAATATATTGAATATTAAACCTCTGTCATATCTTGCAAGTATCTTTCTAGCTTATATGCATTTGAATTTATTTCATATTATTTTAATTGACAAATAATGTAAACTTTTATGTGTTTAAATAATCAGCATTCCCATGGGGTCTTTCTTTCCCTTTCTTCGCTCCTTCTCTCGCTCCCCGATGGCCCCCTCAGCCTGCTGGGCTCCCTCCTGATTTCCCTTCACACAGGCTGTTCCCCTCATGTTATGGGTTAAATTGTGTTCCACCCACATTCACATTTTGAAGTCTTATCCCCCAATACTTCAGAACCTGACTTTATGCAGAAATAGAGTTGTTGCAGATATAACTAATTAAGATGATGTCACACTGAGATAGGATGGGCACCTAATCCAAAATGACTGGTCTCCTTCTGTAAAGAGCACCATGTGAAGATACAGATGCTTACAGAGGGAAGATGAAGTGAGGACATGAGCAGAATAACACCTACAAGCCGAGGAACCCCTGAGACCACCAGAAGTTAGGGGGAAAGTATGGCACAAACTCTCCTTCACAGCCCTCAGAAAGAACCAACCTTGTTCACCCCTGGGTATCCAACTTCTAGTCTCCAGATCTGTGAGACAATACATTTCTGGTGTTTAAGCCATCCAGTTTGTGGAATGTTGTACAGCAGTCTCAGGTAATTAATACACCTAATAAAATCCTCCCATTTTTAATCCTGTCTATTATTTGCTTCTTGGACACTTGATAAGCTTTATATGAGCTTTTAATATATTGAATATTAAATCTCTGTCATAGCTTGCAAATATCTTTCTTGCTTATGTGCATTTTAATTTAGTTTATGTTATTTTAATTGACAAATAATGTAAACTTTTATGTGTTTAAATAATCAACATTCACATGGAGGTCTTTCTTTCCCTTCCTCCTTCCCCCTCTCTTCTTTCCTTCCTCCCATCTTTCCTCCCTCCCTTCCTTTCTTCCTTCCTTCCTTTCTTCCCTCCCTTCCTCCTTCCTTCCTTTATCTCTTTCCTTCTCTCTTGCTTTCAAGTCTTTCCCTGCTGCAGAGATGATAGATATTCACCCATTTGGTTTTTCCCTTATTGTTAAGGTCTGGCCTTTAAATTTAGCTCTTGGGTATAATAAGAACTTAGTTTGTGTGTGTAGTGAAATACGAATTCTGTAGTATTGTACCCAGTCTTTTCTCCTTTCTTTTCTCCTTCAAAATATGTTTAGTTATTCTTACATATGCTTTCTTCCATATGAACTTTTGAAATTTTTCAAGCATGCTTAAAGAGAGAAAAATGTTGTTGATGCTTTTATTGGATATGTTTTAAACAAACAACCCAATTTGTCAATAATTAATATGATTACAACATTTAGTTTTGCCATCTGAGAACATTATGTCTCCAATTATTCAATAATTAGTTTATATTTTTCAGGAACTATTTGCCATTTTCTTTACATAATTTTCTTGCATGTCTTACTAACTTTACTTTTAAGTTTTTACGGAGTTTGCTTTTAGAAATGCCGTATTTTTTCATGATATTTTCTAACTAGTATGAAGAAAAGTTATTTATTTCTATATGATTATACCATGTTCAACCACTTTTACTAAAATTTCTCAATAATGCCAATTTTGGAGACTTAGCACATTTTTAGAAATATCCTCCATGGTGGTAAATCTTATAGAAACAGGCTGTGAGAGCTGGAAGTTTCTAAAGGTCATCTCACCCCCTCATTTTATAGATAATCCATTAGGGAGCCCTAGCACCATGCTCCAAACATTGGAAAGGCCCCACCCCTTCTTCCAGAAGATTCTTTAACTAAAAATCAGACAGTTCAACATACAGAAATGATTTAACATTTGTGAATAATTATAGTGATAAAATAACAGTAACCATTTATCAAGGTCCAGGCACTGTGCTAGGTGCTTTACATGGGCAAACTCATTTTATTCTTACAACAATCATTTGAAATACAGTTGTTCAAGATTGCTGGCAGATGTGTTTAGCTGGCATGTCTGTCCTCTTCTTACTCTGGCTGTCCCTCTATCCAGTCCTCTTTAGGGGCAGAAGGATATTAGCAAGTGACTTATTAGGGTTCTGTGTTAGCCTTACTTACTATGAGTCTTAGTCTATTATTAAACATTGAAAGAGTTGGTCTAAGATTTTTGTTGCCAAGAACAGATATCTCAGAAGCACCCCTACATGAAAAACAAAATACAGTAATAAAAAATGTTAATAACTATTTAAAAGGTTTTATTAGCTGGCTAAGCATGCCGAGTTAAAAAAAATAGAATTTTTAAGTATATTTTGAGCCTATGCTATGTACCCTATTAGAGACTTTTTAAAAATACTGTGATGATTTCTAACCAAAAAAAGTTTGCCTCTAGAGTGATGAAACCCACATGATGGAAAGGACTTGGATATTATCTTGTCCTCCTCCTATCTGATGCTCCCCTGACGAACGCTTGGCTAGTCTCTTCTGGAACAGCTTTCTAATTGATAGACTCCCTTCTGAAGTCTGTCTCCTGGTGTCTTCTCCCCACTTCTAACTCCTCAAATGCCTTTTGTAGTCCCAAAGGATAAGTTAAAATTTTAAAAGATTTGAAGACAACCACCACATGCTACATTCATCTTTCTCAGAGAAATCTCTTTTCTGCTCTAGTCCCTACTTTCCTGAAGCATTTGTCACCTGAGCCTCTTTTCCTCCCTGGACTCCATTTTCTGAATGTGAGTCTCTGTCAATATTCCTCTTAAAATGTAAGGTCCAACACTGAATAAAGTAGTTATCATGTGGTACAAACAGTTCACAGTAGATGGGATGTATTATGTCCTTTGAACTGGATATTATATGTCTATCAGTGTAGTCAAAAGTCCCATTATGTTGTTGCTGGTTTTTTTTTTTTTTTTTTTTTTTTTTAGTCCCTCCACCAATATTTCTCCCACTAGTAAATATCCCCATAATTTACTCAATTGCTCCAGCCAATACCTGGTTATCATCTTTGACTCCTCAAGCAACCCACTGGTATGTCCCATCTGCACTTCCTTCCAATGATATCACCTCTACCACTACCTCCCCAGTCACCTTCATCTGTCTTCTGGGCTGATAAGATAGCCTCTTTACTTGTCTTAGGGTTTCCTCTCTGGGATCTTATTTAATATATGCTCCACAAAGCAGACAGATCAATCTTCTTAAACTGTAAATTACATCATGATACTTCTCTACTCAAAACTCTTCAGGAGCCTCCAATTCACACAAACAAAATCCAGTCTTCTTTGCTGTGGCTCCAAGACCCTCTGTGCTTTGCTTACTTATCCTACTTCACTCTTTACCTTCCTCTGCTCCGGCCACTGGGTTACTCTTTGTTTCTTGAACACACCATGCTTTATCCTTACTCAAGTCTCTTGTACATGCTGCCTCCTATGCCTGGAATATTCATCACCCTAGATCCTTTCTTGATTTGTTTCCTTAACTAATTTGCTGCTCAAGTGTTACCAACTCAGAAAGTCCGTACTTGACTACTCTATCTAAAATAGAACACTTAACATCTCCCCACACTCACATTCTATTTTCTTATTCAGCTTTATTTTTCTTCTTGGCACTTATCACCAACTGCCATTATATGTTTATTTGCTCATTTGTTTAATTTCTGACTCTACCACTAAAATGTCAGCTCCATCAGAGTGGAAGCTTTGTCCTGTTTTTTGCATAATTTCAGACACATATTAGGTAGTCCCTGACACTAGTAGGTTCCCAATACATATTTATTAATGAAGGAATTTTTGAATGAATAGGCTGTATTGAGTTTGTAGCCAGACAAACTTTTTAGTCCTCTTTTTTTCTAAGATTACCTCTATGCATTTTGGTTTCCTAAAGGATTCAGTAATTTTATCTCAGTTGCATGATTTCCACTGATCTACAGGATTTAAATTCATTCCCTCCATCTTGCTAGTCTTGTATTTGACTCTTGACTTAGGCTCTATTCTCTCTCACTTAAGTTTGTCCATACTCTTCTTTCTAGTCTCAATATCTTTCTCTTTGACAGATAAGATGTAATCTGGGACATTTTGTTTAATTCTGATGTACATTAATGTATCACCAGCTAATGAACTCAGCAGGCTCTGTCTTCCTTCCTACTCATTTTAAAATAGCAAATCAAAAAAATGACTTCCTTCTTAAGCATTTTTCCCAAAGTTTTCCTCTTTCTGGGCCCACTTCCTTTGGAAAAGCAGGGCTTTTAATAGAAGTGAAACCACGAGAGAATTGTGTAAGATGTTTTATGATTAGGTGATATGGCACATAGATTCTAGGCTGTTCAGATAATGAAATGACCACAGACAGTTTAAAGAATTAAGAAATGTTTTGTGTAGGATGCTCCCAAGTTTTAACCATGCTGGTATATATTAAAGAGTAGAATCACAGATTTTTAGAAACAGTAGTGTTATAGGTAGTTTTAAAAATATAGCAGAACTTGGTGCTAGTAATTCTGCAATACTACATGTCTTATCTGTGCATGACTTTTATCATTAGCCAAAAAGACATCAGGGTCCACGCGAGGTCAAGGGCAGAATGGCAGAGTGTTCAAAGTTTTCAGGTTGGCAGACAGCCTTGGACATAATCTGGGAGGGTTAGGTCAGTAACATCACAGCAGCAAGCATAGGCTAAGCATCTTGAGAGATTGATGATTCACTGCTCTCCTAGCCCAGAGACCCAGCAACAATTTTCTCAGAATAACTCCTTGTATAAAGGGCAGAAGCACTGTGTATGTTTGTGTTTGTGCGTGTGTGTGGGTGAGCTTGTGAGTATATCCCTGCTGCAAACATACATGCCTGTGTGTATCATAAGGGAAAAGACTTGCTCTTTTATGATCAGTACATCCATATTTTTTTCTTTCTTGTTTCATATATCAGTGAGGCCCTCCAGTCTTCAAAGGCCTTGCCAAGTTCATTGTAATGGCTCTGCGTAGTAGGGAAAAGGTAGCGGATTGAAGCATTTGAATGGGATGACTCTTCAGCTCTAGTGAATGTTGATTTGGAGTGCAGGAAGGAACTTAGGAAGACTGGGGCGGAAGGAGTCTGATGGACACTTTTGAAGGTTTTTTTTTTTTGCATAGTGACAGCTTAATCTATTGGTAAAGTTGGCTGATTGGTGGTAAACATCATGGAGCATGAAAATTATACCACATGCCTAAGTTTTGCTTTTTCAACAACTGTGCAGTTGGGCTGAGCTAACTCTCATTTCCTGTTTCCATTATGGTTGTTAGTCCCAATTCCTTTCACATCTGCACCCAGACATATCTTATTCTGTAGCCCGCCTGCCCATCTGGGTTCTGGGTGACCTCATTCTTGAGATGAGGCCTACAAGCTGTGCTCAAGATGCACGGGCCCTGATGATGCAGGGGTGCAGGGGTGCTTGGTCTCCCTTCACTCACTGTGCTGTGCTGGACTTTGCCAAAGCTTCTCAACATATGTTTGTCTGGATCTTTTCAAGCTCATGCAGCTCTGTTTTAAATATTTAACCTTATATGAGGATGTCTGAGGCTTCCTGAAGTTATTCCTATGATTTATAAAAGAGAAGAAATCTGATTGTACAAATCTGAAGAGAATGATCAAAAGACCAAATGGCAATCTACTCATTTGCTGTCTTTGTTTGAGGACTTTATGGGCAGAGAACTTAGCTCTCACATTTTTCCCTCCTTGCCAGTCTCTTTCTCCGTGTATATTTATTGTGCATCGTAAGTGCTAGGCACAAAGGTAGATATAGAAAGGCAACAATCTTAGAAACCCACCCTTGAGGCATGTCATCTTGTTGAGAGATACGATTGGCTAGTACACAGTAGTATTAAATAATACTAACAGCAAACAGTTTTTTGAGTGCTTATTCTGTGCCAAAGCTTCTTGTTATCTTTATTTTGGGGGGAAAGGGGGCATATATTGTATAATGTTTTTAATTTTTATTTTACATTGGAGTATAGGTGATTTACCATGTTGTTAATTTCAGATGTACAGTTAAGTGATTCGGTTATACATATACATGTATCTATTCTTTTTCAAATTCTTTTCCCACTGAGGTTAGTAAAGAATATTGAGCAGAGTTCCCTGTGCTACACAGTAAGTCCTTGTCGGTTATCTATTTTAAATATAGAAGTGTGTGCATGTCAATCCCAAATTCCCAATCTATCCCTCCCCCTGGAGGCTTTGGTTTTTCCCATTGTTGCTTCTCATCCTGATTCCTCCCACTGAATCGACTTTAGATTATGTGGATCGTTTCTTTCAGTTTACAATGTAAGTCCAGGTAGGAAATGCACACTGTATAAATAACTCTTCACATTCTTTGTTTTTTTTTGTAATTTCTTTGTAATTCTTTTATAATAGTGTAGTGATTAAGAGCAAGGGCTTTGGGACTTCCCTGTTGGTCCCCTTCTAATGCAGGGGACGCGGGTTTGAACTCTGGTTGGGTAACTAAGCTCCCACATGCCACAGGGCAACTAAGCCCGCAAACTGCAACTACTGAGCCCACATGCCACAACTAGAGAGAAGCACATGTGTAGCAACGAAGAGCCTCTGAGGAGCAATGAAAGATCCTGCATGCTGCAACAAAGATCCCCCATGCCACAACTAAGACCTGACACAGCCAAAAATAAAACTAACTAAATAAATAAATATTAAAACATAGAAAAGGAACTCACTGAGAGAGACTGAAAAATGAGGAGACTAAAAAAAAACAAAAGATCAAGGGCTTTGTAGTCACACTGCCTCTATTTGAATCCTAGCCCTTTCACTTACTGGTGATAGGTATACCCTGTGTCTCAGTTTCCTTATTTAGACCTATCTTATAGGATTGTTAAGAGCAGTAATAAGATATATAAATCTTAGAAGAGTGACTGGTGCATAGTAAATACTTAATGCATGTTGACATTACTGTTAGATATTGGTTGTCAGTTATTACTAGTGGAGGCAATTGGGCATATTGAGTCCCTTGTCAGTGACTACTAGCATCATAGGTGTTCTCTAAATATTTATTGAATAAAAAACACAAAGAATTTATTTGCAGTGTGATTTGAGCCTTTGAGGACAAAGGCAATAATCACAGAATGAGCCTGAGTTCTGAGGATTCTGTATATTTTAAATTTATAGTATGTCAGAACTACAAGAGTACATACAGTTCTCTAGTTTTAGCCCTGCTGGGCTTACAGATGAGCAAGCAGAGGTCAAAAATTCAGACCACCCCAGTGAGGCAGCCTAGTCAGGATTTTTATCCCCATTTGGGAGAAGCTAATAGCAAGGGTTCTGAGTCTTGTAATATTCCAAGGCACCTTCAACTGGTTAATTAGATGGCATGTAAAATTCTCAAGACACACTGAAAGTGCCGTTCATGCTGATTCTTGATTAGAAGTAAACATTGACCATACAGCATTTCTCAGGGGATGTTGGTGATGATCAGTAAAAACCGCCAGGACTGACACGCTAACTCTAGGGGCCACAGTTCCCACCATTGTCATCTATAAAAATGGTGCCCTTTGGTGTATGCCCAACATAGCTCTGGCCCTGATTGAGAATTGTCGGCAAGATTTGATTCCCAGATTTATTGCATTCGTTATAATATGGTGGCAGGTAAGCCACACTGTGAACCAGATATAGTCCCTACTCATTTAAAACAAGCAAACATATGGACATCCATTCAGCAAATATTTACTGAGGATCACGATCCAGGAACTAAACTGGGAAACTATGGATGCCCTCAGGAAGCTTACATTATCATGGAGATGTATGAACACTTCAGAAACAATGGATTGGTTTGATAAAAAAAAATTAATTTGTGTTATGTGATGCAAACAACTAGCTAGGCAGCCAGTTAAATTTCTTAACAGTGTCACTATATGTGCCGCCAGGAGGGCACAATGTAAGCAGAACTTATCCCTAGAATACACCATGCCAGGAATCTATTTTTTAAATAGTTACTTTGCTTCATTTTTCTTCTGAAGATGAAAGTCAATATTATTTTCTCTTAAGATAATGAGGTAGTCAACAGAATAATTTGAATTCTTGAATGAAGTAAGTAGCTAACTAGGTAAAATTTGAAATTGCTAAATAATGCCACAGATTTCAGAGGTGTTTAAGCATTGGCTCAAAATTCTTAATTTTATGCAATATTTAATACTGAGTGAGTAAGCCAGATTAAATCATATCAAAGACTAATATTTTTATAACTCATTGGTTTTCCTCACTCAAGACCACTCCACCCCCCCCAATTTGCCTACCACACCCAGCAAATTTGTAGCCTCTGATCCAAAAATACATCTTTTCAAAAATTAATATTTTCTTTTTCGCTGAAGTGAGTTACTAATCCCTTTAGTTTTCAGAGAGATATTTCAAAAGAGATGTAGGCAAGCTTTGGCAACCAAGATATGCTTCAGTAGGTGAATAGATAAACTCTGATACATTCAGACAATGGAATATTATTCAAAGCTAAAAGAAATGAGCTATCAAGCTATGAAAAGACTTGGAGGAAACTTAAATGCATATTACTAAGTGAAAGAAGCCAATCTGAAAAGGCTACATACTGCATTCTTCCAACTATATGACATTCTGGAAAAAATCAAAACCATGGAGATAGTAAAAAAAAAAAAGATGAATGATTGCTAGGGGTTAGAAGGGAGGGAGGGATGAATAGGCAGAACACAGAGTTTTTAGGACTGTGAAACTACTCTGTATGATACTATAATAGTGGATCCATGTCATCATACATTGGTCCAAATCCACGGAATGTGCAACACCAAGAGTGAACGTAATGTAAAGTATGGGCTTTGAGTGATAATGACGTGTCAATGTAGGTTCATCTATTGTAACAAATGTACCACGGCTGGTGGATGACATTGATAATGGGGAAAGATATACATGTGTGGGGGCAGGGAGTACATGGGAAATCTCTGTTCCTTCTGCTAAATTTTGTTGTGAACCTAAAAACTGCTCTAAAACAGAAGGTCTGTTAAAAAAAGAGAGAGAAGTCTGGACTATATCTGTGTGTCATTTTCATAGTTCCATTGGCCAGAACTTAAAAGAAAAATTGAATCCATGTAAACATTTCAATTGTTAAATCTCAAATACTTCTTAGTAGATTAAGAGTTCAGGAAAAAAGACACACCCAAGGTGACAAGGTGCAGACGAAGCTTTAGCCCAGAGTGATCTGAGTTGTCAGGGACATTAAAGCTCATTAGCAGGATTCTTGTACAGAAATACTCACAGTCCTGGTCCTAAGTTTCACAGTTCTTAGCAAAGTCTTCTCATTGATGTTGGGGTGTTGCACTCCATCTGAGAGCCTGAGGTCTTTAATTGAAAGGCAAAACATATTGGTTTTATATCTTGTGCTTTCTGGAGGGTGTAGTTTTTTTATTTTTAAAGTGACAAGAGTGAGAAAATGAAAGGGGGGAGATCCACTCACCTGTAACTATATTAAACTGCCCACCAGCTGTTTATAACTTAACATACCATTCCATCCTGTAAGAAGTCTTTAATGTATGAAAAGGATGTCTTTGCTGGGGGATTAACAAGTGGAACTGGGTTAAATGCTACACTTGCTTTTGATGGTATGAGAGTTATCTTTTGCAAGCTATTGATATTCTTTTTCCACTGTTTTCTTAAAGATTAGCCTTAGGGAACTGAAATAATTAGGCATAAAATCTCTGGCAGGATATTTAATCAATCACATCTGAAACGCTGTGGTCAGCTGCGGGAAAGCAGACATAGCCGAGGGGACCGGGGCCAAGCTGTCCTCCTCACCAGCCGTCTGAGCTTGTCCAAAGGATGACCTGGAGGGTGCCAGAACAAGACACAACCTTGAGCAATCTGGTCACACGGCTGACATTTCTGTTTATCATGTAGCCTGAAGTTCTTCTTTGCAGGCAAACTGAAAAGTAAGAAGAGCAAACAAGTGATACTTTGAAAGTCCTCTCGTTGTGGAGAAATTTGGGGATTTTCTAACTCTCAAGGTTCCAAGAAGGATGGGGAAAAGTGACATAATTTGTTTAAGCTGGTGAAAATGCCCAGGCTGGTTTTTGACATTTCAGTTCATTGGTGTATTAGTCGGGGTTCTCCAGAGGAAAAGGAAAAAGAACCAATAGGATGTGCACATGTCTATAGCCTCCAGAGTTGTCTGGAGACTAGCAAGTCCAAAATCTTCAAATGGGCCATTAGGCTGGTGACCCAGGGAGAAGCTGATGTTTCAGTTCAAGTCTGAAGGTCCTCTGTGACTAGAATTCTTTCTTCCTTGGGGAGGTCAGTCTTTGTCCTATGAACACCTTCAACTGATGGAATGAGGCCCAGCCACATTGTGGAGGGCAACATGCTTTGCTCAGAGTGCACCAATTTAAATGTTAAGCTCATCCAGAAAACATAATCACAGAAACATCCAGAATAATGTTTGACCAAATATCTGGGCACTATCGCCCAGGCAAGTGGACACATAAAATTAACCATCAAAACAGGTTACCTGTCAACCAGTAGACTTTGTTATACATTTGCATCATGTCAAGTTCACAGTTTTTTGGGAAGATAAGCTAAAGAAAAAGTGTAATGAATTTATGTCAGAATCTTTAACATAGTATATACAAAACTGTTAATAAAAAATAGGATAACAACAATATGATGAGTCTAAATAATAAAAAAAATGATAGCTAGCATTTATTTGGTGCTGTGTGTCAGGAATGTTTGAATCCTCACAAAACTCTGTGAGGTAACAAATACCCTGGAATTGATAAACTGGGTTCAAATCCCAGCTCTCCCACTCACTGGCTGTGTGACCGTGGCAAATCCTTTAGCCTCTCTGCACTTCGGTTTCCTTAATATGAAAAATAAGAATAATCACAGCAGGCACTGCTGAAGATTATCAGGAAGATTAAATGTGATCCCACACTGAGTATGTAGAACAGTGCCTGGCATATTAGAAGCAGTCTGCAACTGCGGGCCATCATCATCACAGAGGAAAAGAGAACAAAACAATGATGAAGTATAGGCATGACCGCCATCTGAAACCTAGAAATGGTGTATTTGCTGGGTATCCCTGCATGGGAATATGCAGCATGTTTATGAGTAGATAAATGAACATATCCTTCCACCGAAGTCTTATGAACCTCAAGTTCAACTGAAAACACCCCCTTCCAGTCCCACTTGGCAAACCCACAACCAATTTTGCCAAAGAACAACATGAAGGGGAGGCCTGACACTTGTCATGTGTGTTCTTCAATACAGTTACTTTTGATTATCTTTATTAAGTTTGGATTAAATACAACCAGCTTAGGAATGAAATTTTCCCAGAGGTGAGTGGCAGATAAAACGGTGGGGCAGCATAAAATAAAAATGAGCAACCTAAGATAAGTCATGATGGGCTAGTATGAGGGACTCAAAGACCTGAACTTCCCTGAGTTTATTTTTATTGTGTCTCCAGCTACAGGAATTAACTCGCAGAAACATTTTTCGACTTACGGTAATACTGGGATCTCCGTACTGAAAATCAATGTGGATTTTGTTTCATTCTAGAGTGTTTCAACAACAGTAGCCTAAAATGCTTTAGGATACTTATTGTGCCATTAGAAGTCAGCCACTGCCAATAGACCTTAGATTTCCTGTAACTCAGTCAAGGACATTTTGTAGCCACAATGGCCCAAGTCACAGGGGAACCATTGGTAAGATCTTTAGGTTTAAGTGACTTCCTGATTTAACGTCTTATGGTGAGTTTCTCAGCTTTTCCTACTCTTATTTGTGAAACTGAACGAATTTCTGCGTGTAGTTTGCTCACCACCTTTAACTATTTGGCTTCCTTTCCTTCCCTGATTTTGCTTATGGCCACTTCAGAGAGCGATGCCCTTGTTGGTTTCTTTTGCCTGGGGCTTTGGTTAAATGAGAACTTTCAAAACCCACACATGGTTGCTTCCTGACCATGATAGAAGCTGGACTAGGAGCCCTCCCCCTAGCCTGGAAACCCATGTCATAGGCCATATAAAGTTGTTTTCTGCTGGTGGCCTCAATCTTTCAACCTTAAGTACAGAAAACCAATAACCGGCAACAAATGATTTTATGCTACTAGGTGGAAAGGGGTTCTCCAGTCTGCTATTAAAAATCAAAAATCAGTCAGACCATCATGTGGAGTCTGCTATTAAAAATCAAAAATCAGTCAGACCATCATGTGTGTGGAGGCCGTTGCACTGTTAGAGAATCAGGGCTATTTACTAATGTTTTGACAGCTCCACTTAGCATAAAGGTCAACTGGAGACAATGTAGGCCCCCACACAACATTTTATTGACTCGGCTGATTTATAAATCCTATATCCATGAGATAATTGGCAACTCACTCCTTCATAGATGTGAGTTATGCAATCAGGGTGGGAGAAAGATCCACTGAAGCTGACTTGCTGGAAATCTTTACTTTCAATCTATAAAATATAATAAAATTAAGAATAAAAAAGAGTGCCAAATACCAGTGTTTTGCAAAGCAGTATACAAATGTAAGGTGATATTGTCACAGTATTTTCAAGATAGATTGATCAATCATCCATCTCTCTATCATCTATCTATCTATCTATCTATCTATCTATCTATCTATCTATCATCTATCTATCATCTTTCTATCTATTCTAAGACATCTAAACCTGAGGACTCCATTAAATGTCAACATAATCAGTGTTACATATTTTTATTTTTTGCAAATGGTCTTCCAGACCTGCATAGTGGAGTCCAACTTTGGTTTCAAAGACTGTGTTTTCGGGTTTTTTTTTCAATGAGTATTTTCTTTTGCTTACCCATTCTTTATTTTGATGCTGAGTCTCATAGATCAGTTACTGTTATTAATCAACTAGAAAAGTAAATGAAATTAATACCATAGACACATGAAGGGTCAGTCTTGCCAGCTGGTATGAACTGTAAAAAGTGGAATGTGCGTTTGAGTCATAAATTGTTCTGCATGATGATGTGGCTATTGTTATTTGCAGAAAACTTTATTTTTTTGTTAGGTCAAGAAGGCTGCAATTCTCTAAGTGATCTCTGAACCTTATTTAATGCAGCAAACCACAGAAGGAGCTGAGTTGAACTTTGATGTCTGCAAGTTGGAAAGTAATAACTTTCCCCATCTCTTCTGTAAGTGACTTGTGCCTTATGATGAATGCAGACCCTTCCCTTCACGAAGGTTTCCCGATATTATACACTTGTAGCAAATAAGGTGAGAACCTTTAAAATGTAGCATTTAGTAATGTGCTGGAAATAGCTTCTTCTCGATTCCTTTAAAGGTCACCGCATTTGCTTTCCAGGCATCATTTTAGCTCAAGCCTCTACGGAGTGGAACTGAGAACATGCTTGCCTTCGCACCTTCAATTTTCCCAAGCCTAAGAGTAAAATGGCAGGATAAAGTGGAGTGTGTATTTGTGTGTGTGTGTGCGCGCACGCGCACACGCTCTTGTGAGTTTAGATGTAGAAATGCATTATCGAGATAATCTCAAAGTTGGCTATATACATACACACTGCTTCTTCAACTGGAGGTAAGGTTTAGGCTTGTATTATCATCCGTTCAGAAGCCAACCTTCTAGCAGCGAAATTGGGGCAACTGCTACTAAAGGAAAACAAATTCTGCAGAAAGCACTCAATTCTTTGTGCTTTGCCTGAGCACTCCATACATCACCAACCAAAGTCTATTAATAAGATTCTAGCCAGGTTAATTAGCATCAACCCAGAAGCTCTGCTGCTGTTCCACTGGAAAAAATAAATTCATTAAGCCATTGATATAAAGCAAGGAGTAGTCAACGGCAGCCCTGCTATCAAAATTAGTATTGGAATGGTAGATTGAAATGAGAGACAATTTCATACTAACTGACGCAAAGCAAGGCCAAGCCAGTAAAAAGAGAATGGCTTCTTTTGTAAGCCATTTACATATTTCACTGTTCCTAGAATCATTGCTATCATTTGTCAGTACTGCCAGTGTCCTCACCTTCCTCACATCATCAGCACCGTCGTTCACATCATCTTCACCACGTTTATAGTCAGCAGTCGTGTTTCCTTTTAGAAGTACACTAAAGATGAAGAGTCGTCCAAATCTGCTAATAGCCTGCACGCCATGTTCATATCCTCACTAATTCTGATCCTCTCTCTGCCCATTAAAAACTCTACCTAGAACTCCAAGCCCAAGGTGGAATTTCTCTTCCTCTTTCCAGTCCCTCTCTTTCGAATTCTTTGTAGTAGTAATTGTCTGGCTTTTAATAATTTTTCATTCGTAATTACCTTTTCTGGTTGTTAGCCATCTTTTCAAATGTGCCTATTTTGTTGGTTCAACTAGAATGTAAGGGTCTTGATGGCAGAGACTGTGTTTTGTACACTGGTGTAAATATCGTATTACTTAGATTAGTGCCTTATTAAATGTAGCATTTAATAAATAGTCAACAAATATTTATCAATGATTGAAGTTTTATAGGGAAGTTGGAGAATTTGTTCATGGCCAGATATTCCTATAAGTGGTGTTAATTTAGCCAGATAAGTTTGTGGAGACTGTGCCCTATGCACTTATGACAGGGACTATCGTGAATGCCAAGGAAGGAAGGGTGCAAAGAGATCAAGAAATTTGGAATTTGGGACTTCCTAGGTGATGCAGTGGTTAAGGATCCACCTGCCAATGCAGGGGACATGGGTTCAATCCCTGCTCCAGGAAGATCCCATGTGCCATGGAGCAACTAAGCCTGTGTGCCACAACTACTGAGCCCATGTGCCACAACTACTGAAGCCTGCACACCTAGAGCCTATGCTCCACAGCAAGAGAAGCCACCGCAATGAAGAGCCTGTGCACCACAATGAAGAGTAGCCCCCACTTGCCACAACTAGAGAAAGCCCATGTGCAGCAACGAAGACCCAATGCAGCCAATAAATAAATAAATTTATATATATAAAAAGAAATTTGGAATTTGTATTAAGTGGAGATGATTTTCCAGAAGAAAGAGGACTTGGCCTGGGTTTTAACATGGTCTCTGCTTGCAACATGTAAATTTCACAACGTCTGTCGAGAAGGTTGGAGAAAATGCTATAAGGAGGATGTAAACGTGAAATCAGAGTTAAAGCAGCTGCACAGAGGGAGTGAGATTAGCGTGAGAGAGCTGACTGGGGAACAGCACTGAAAAGCAGGGTCAAGACTTTGCATTTGGCAACATGGATGAACTTAGAGATGATCATACTAAGTGAATTAAGTCAGACAGAGAAAGACAAATACCATATGATATCAATTACATGTGGAATGTAAAAAAATAATACAAAGGAACTTATTTACAAAACAGAAATGGACTCATGGACATAGAAAATAAACTTTTGGTTACCAGAGGGAAAAGGGGGTGGAGGAATAAATTAGGGATTTGGTATTAACACACACATACTACTGCATATAAAATAGATAAACAAAAAAGTACTTACCATATAGCACAGAGAACTATCATCTTCAATATCTTGTAATGATCTATAATGGAAAAGAATCTGAAAAACAATATATGTGTGTGTGTGTGTGTGTGCATATATATACATATAACTGAATCACTTTGCTGTACACCTGAAACATTGTAAATCAACTATACCTCTTCAATAAAAAATTTAATTTAAAAAGAGTTTGCATTTGGACTATACAGATAATTGTCCTCAGAAAATTTTGAATAACTGAGATATGTCATCTATTCAGCACATGTAAAGGATTGTGTTAATGCCAAGAAGAAGTGAACAGCAGAAGAGGTTACCATCACTTATGGATGGAATAACCTGAATCTGAGCAGGGGCTTGAGAGGAGAAGGGGGAGATACAAATGAGATGCAGAGGGAGCTGCTTAGACTTGCAAAGGAATGAGAGGATGACACTATTGATGATACTGGAGCCTCAAGGGAAAGAAAGTATCCACCTTTGTCTAGTCCCCAGGTAGGAAGGATGAGCGGTGAAATAGTATAATCCTAGTTGATAATGACAGTAGGTGGGTGGGAGATCACCTACTCCCTAGTTCCAGAGAGAACTCTCCTTAGGCTCCAGCTCATGGACAATGATGGGAAGACTTAAGGTTATATAGATCTGGGGTGAGTTGAGCTATCCTTAGCCTTTTAGCAGAGAGATGGTGGAAAAAGCCATTAGCTGGAAATCAGGTGCACTGGGGGTTCTACATGCCATGTCTTTTAATTAAAAGTCACTAACTTCTCTGAGCTTTGGAAAAACAGGAGAAACAGACCAAATAATTTCTAAGCAAGGTTTCATATTCTGTGTTCTATACTGGATTTCGGCACACCGTTGCTTCAGTAGGTTGATCAATGGAATATCCAGCAGTGTCTTTGCATCCTTGCAAAGGACAGTACAGTAAGGACTTGCGGACCCACACTTGTGTAGTTTATTTTCCTCCAACTTGGACATGTTAGCTATGTGAGTTTCAGAATAACAACCTGCCATGTGAACTCCCTCCATTTGGGTTACTTATTTGTTGTAAATGAAATGGCACCTCACTGCAGCTTGGAATCTCTCAAGCACTTTTTTTTTTAAATAAAGTTATTTATTTATTTATTTATTTAATTTATTGGCTGTGTTGGGTCTTCGTCGCTGCACACAGGCTTTCTCTAGTTGATGTGAGTGGGGGCTACTCTTCATTGTGGTGTGTGAGTTCCTCATTGTAGTGGAGAACTTCTTTTGTTGCGGAGAACAGGCTCTAGGCACACGGGCTTCAGTAGTTGTGGCACACGGGCTCAATAGTTGTGGCTCACAGTCTCTAGAGCACAGGCTCAATAATTGTGGTGCATGGGCTTAGTTGCTCCATGGCATATGGAATCTTCCCAGAGCAGGGCTCAAATCTGTGTCCCCTGCATGGCAGGCGGATTCTTAACCACTGTACAACCTAGGAAGTCCATCTCAGGCACTTCTGAATATATCTATCTATGAGAAGATATATGAATACATTTCCTTGACTGATGGTTCAAAATGCCATCCACCTTTGAGTTTGAAGATTCTAGCTCCAGCTACCAAATTACAGGAGAGCAGAGAGGAAAGTGTTAAACTATACCATGGGGATGTGCTCAGCTGCATCCAGACTGTGGAAAAATCTTCAGGGCATATTACCTGATTTCCTAACAAACACATTATAAGAAAGACAAAAGGGAAATGATATGGAACACATAGATACTTTAAATGCTTATAAATGAATTGTAATATGTGGACTTCATTTGCCTGCTAATTCAAACATACAAATTTAAAAATTATGACATTTATGAGAACTGTAAATGTGAACATTGACTAGATATTTGATTATTTGCAAAATATTGCTAATTTTAAAAGCTGTGATAATGGTATTGTGGTTTCTTAAAGATTCATTATCTTTTAGGGAGATGTGAGTTACATACTGAAATATTTACAGATGAAATGACATAATGTGTAGTTCACTTCAAAATAATACGGGGGTAGGGGTAGCTGAAACCAGGATTGGCCATGAGTAGATTATTGTTGAAGCTGGATAATGGCTACATAGTAGTTAATTGTACTATTCTGTGCTTGAAATTCTCCACAATAAGAAAAAAATTAATGCCATCAACTTACATTAAGAATTTTCTTTGATTCTTGGAGCTTTCTCAGCACTTCTTCAGTGACAGGTTGGACTTTCCCTATAAGAATGGGATATAGATACTGCTGTTTTGTGGGTAGAAGATTATTAATGCTTAAATGGGGGAAGAATTGCTAACAGATACAAAATTTAGTTTTTACTGTTTTAATGGATTTCCCCTTTCCTTTCCATCCTGAGTTTCTAAACTGGGATCAGGAGGAGAAAACAAAAAACTTAATTTTTCTGACATTGCCATTTCTATCAGGCTATCTTTTGGCCTTTTTGTAGAGGCAAGTTACTGAGAACAACCCCTCTGCACTGACCAGGCCCATCGTTTAGACTCAGGCTTATTTCTTCTGGATTCCATGTGGTTTCCAACCAACAAATATGCTTTTGAAAGATTTAGGACTTTGGGAATCCAAATCAAACAGCTGTAGTTGTGGATTTTCTGGAGCCCGTAAAAAGTTGAGATGACCCTTTAACCCTCACATCCATCCCTGTAGTGATATTTGTAGCGAACATTTGTTCTAGGAGTATCCTAACTTTCATAGGTGGATTCGCTTCTCCTCTCTTCCAACAGACTTTAGAGTAAGCTGACCTCACTCCCTGCTCTAGGGGTGGTCTTTGGTTGGCTTAAAACAATCAGTACATTCCATTCCCTTGGTTATGGCCATTGATTCTGGGGAAGACATACCCCACATTAGTCCAATCAGTGTATATCTTAGCACTGTTGCAACATTGGGGCAGAAGGAATCTCTCCTACTGGTCTTGAGCAAGGATGATTGTATCCCTGACTTTGTCAGGCACTTATCCTGCTAAAACTAGGAGAGTAGGTATTAGGACAGAACTCAGGTCAAGGATTGCTGAGCAGAAACATGAAAAGAAGTTGGGTCTTTGGAGACATGGCTAAGAATCTGGATCCATCAACCATGAAACTGCCATTCCTTAAGACCGTATTGGTTCTGAGGGTGAATAAATCTTGATTGGTTAAGTCAAATGAATTGTGTTTTGTTTCATTTGTAACTAAAAGCATTTTAGCATAAATGAAACATGCTTACCTATTGACATAGAAATGCTCGAGATAGAATATTTCAGTGAAGAATCCAGGGGTGAGGATATACTGCTTACTTGGCCTTTTGAATGGGTCTATGTTCAATAACGGATATATTAAAACAAGGTTGAGAAGATCTAGTCAGAGGCATCATATAAATAAATGTTAGGTGATTAGACAAACCGAAAGTCATGATTTTCTTTTTTTTTTTAAGAACTTTTGTTGAGATACAGTTAACACAATAAACTGCATATATTTAGAGTGTACAATTTGGTATTTTTTTTCTTATTAGTAATGTATATATGGCAATCCCAATCTCCCAATTCATTCCCCCCCAACCCCCCCGCTTTCCCCACTTGGTGTCCATATGTTTGTTCTCTACATCTGTGTCTCTGTTTCTGATTTGCAAACTGGTTGATTTGTACCATTTTTCTATAGTCCGCATATATGTGTTAATATATGATATTTGTTTTCCTCTTTCTGACTCACTTCACTCTGTATGACAGTCTCTAGGTCCATCCATGTCTCTACAAATGTCCCAGTTTCATTTCTTTTTATAGCTGAGTAATATTCCATTGTATATATGTACCACATCTTTTTTATCCATTCATCTGTTGATGGACATTTAGGTTGCTTCCATGTCCTGGCTGTTGTAAAGAGTTCTGCAATGAACATTGGAGTGCATGTGTCTTTTTGAATTATGGTGGTCTCTGGGTATATGCCCAGCAGTGGGATTGCTGGGTCATATGGTAGTTCTATTTTTAGTTTTGCAAGGAACATCCATACTATTCTCCCTAGTGGCTGTATCAATTTACATTCCCACCAACAGTGCAAGAGCGTTCCCTTTTCTCTACACCCTCTCTAGCATTTACTGTTTTTTAGGTTTTCTGATGATGTCCATTCTAACTGGTGTGAGGGGATAACCTCATAGTAGTTTTGATTTGCATTTGTCTAATAATTAGTGATGTTGAACAGCTTTTCGAGTGCCTCTTGTCTATCCATATGTCTTCTTGGGGGAAATGCCTATTTAGGTCTTCTGCCCATTTTTTGTTTGGGTTGTTTGTTTTTTTGATATTGAGCTGGATGAACTGTTTATATATTTTGGAGATTAATCCTTTGTCTGTTGATTTGTTTGCAAATATTTTCTCCTGTTCTGAGGGTTGTCTTTTCATCTTGCTTATAGTTTTCTTTGCTGTGCAGAAAATTTGAAGTTTCATTAGGTCTCACTTATTTATTTTTGTTTTTATTTCCATTACTCTAGGGGGTGGATCAAAAAAGATCTCGCTGTGATTTATGTCGAAGAGTGTTCTTCCTATGTTTTCCTCTAGGAGTTTTATAGTGTCTGGCCTTACATGTAGGTCTTTAATCCATTTTGAGTTTATTTTTGTGTATGGTGTTAGGGAGTGTTCTAATTTCATTCTTTCACATGTAGCTGTCCAGTATTCCCAGCACCATGTGTTGAAGAGGCTGCCTTTTCTCCATTATATATCCTTGCCTCCTTTGTCATAGATTAGTTGACCATAGTTTATCTCTGGATTTTCTGTCCTATTCCATTGATCTATATTTCTGTTTTTGTGCCAGTACCATACTGTCTTGATCACCTTGTAGCCTTGTAGCATGGTTTGAAGTCAGGAGGCCCAATTCCACCAACTCCGTCTTTCCTTCTCAAGATTGCTTTGGCTATTTGGGGTCTTTTCGGTTCCCATACAAATCGTAAAATGTCTTGTTCTAGTTCTGTGAAAAATGACATTGGTAATTTGATAGGGATTGCGTTGAATCTGTAAATTGCTTTGGGTAGTATAGTTATTTTCACAAAGTTTATCCTTCCAATCCAAGAACATGGTGTATCTCTCCATCTGTTTCTGTTGTCTTTGATTTCTTTCATGAGTGTCTTATAGTTTTCTGAGTACAGGTCTTTTACTTCCTTAGTTAGGTTTATTCCTAGGTATTTTATTCGTTTTGTTGTAATGGTGAATGGGATTGTTTCCTTAATTTCTTTTTCTGATCTTTCATTGTTAGTGTATAGAAATGCAATAGATTTCTGTGTGTTAATTTTGTATCCTGCAACTTTACCGAATTCATTGATTAGCTCAAGTAGTTTTCTGGTGGCATCTTTAGGATTTTCTATGTATACTATCATGTCATCTGCAAACAGTGACAGTTTTACTTCTTTTCCAATTTGGATTCCTTTTATTTCTTTTTCTTCTCTGATTGCTGTGGCAAGGACTTCCTAAACTATGTTGAATAGTAGTGGATAGAGTGGACATCCTTATCTTGTTCCTGATCTTAGGAGGAATGCTTTCAGTTTTTCACCATTGAGAATGAAGTTTGCTGTCGGTTTGTCATATATGACCTTTATTATGTTGAGGTAGAGTCCCTCTATGCCCACCTTCTGGACAGTTTTTATCATAAATGGGTGTTGAATTTTGTCAAAAGCTTCTTCTGTATCTGTTGAGATGATCATGTGGTTTTTATCCTTCAGTTTGTTAATTTGGTGTATCACATTGATTGATTTGCATATATTGAAGAATCCTTGCATTCCAGGGATAAACCCCACTTGATCATGGTGTGTGATCCTTTGAATGTGTTGTTGGATTCTGTTGGGTAGTATTTTGTTTAGGATTTTTGGGTCTAAATTCATCACTGATATTGGTCTCTAATTTTCTTTTTTTTTGTAGTATCTGTCTGGTTTTGTTATCAGGGTGATGGTGGCCTCATAAAATGAGTTTGGGAGTGTTTCTTCCTCTGCAATGTTTTTGGAAGATCTTGAGAAGGACGGGTGTTAGCTTTTCTCTAAATGTTTGATAAAATTCACCTGTGAATCCTTCTGGTCCTAGACTTTTGTTTGTTGGAAGATTTTTAATCACAGTTTCAATTTCATTCCTTGTGATTGGTCTGTTCATATTTTCTGTCTTCCTGATTCAGTCTTGGAAAGTTATAGCTTTCTAAGAATCTGTCCATTTCACCCAGGTTTCCATTTTATTGGCTTATAGTTGTTTGTAGTAGTCTCTTATGGGTCCTTTTTATTTCTGCAGTGTCTGTTGTAACTTCTTCTGTTTCATTTCTACTTTTATTGATTTGAGTCCTCTCCCTCTTTTTCTTGATGAGTCTTGCTAGAGGTTTATCAATTCTATTTATCTTCTCAAAGAACCAGTTTTTAGTTTTATTGATTTTTGCTATTGTTTTCTTTGTCTCTATTTCATTTATTTCTGCTCTGATATTTATGATTTCTCTCCGTCTACTAACTCTGGGTTTTGTTTGCTCTTCTTTCTCTAGTTTCTTTAGGTGTAAGGTTAGATTGTTTATTTGGGATTTTTCTTGTTTCTTGAGGTAGGATTGTATTGCTATAAACTTCCCTCTTAGAACTGCCTTTGCTGCATCCCATAGGTTTTGGATCATTGTGTTTTCATTGTCATTTGTCTCTAAATATTTTTTGATTTCCTCTTTGATTTCTTCAGTCATCTCTTGGTTATTTATTTAGTAGTGTTTTGTTTAGTTTCCATGTATTTGTGTTTTTTACAGTTTTTTCTTGTAATTGATTTATAATCTCATACTGTTGTGGTTGGAAAAGATACTTGACATAATTTCAATTTTCTTAAATTTACCAAGGCTTGATTTGTGACTCAAAATGTCATCTATCCTGGAGAATGTTCCATATGCACTTGAGAAGAACGTGTAATCTGCTGTTTTTGGATGTAATGTCCTACAGATATCTATTAAATCAAGCTGATTTATTTTGTCATTTAAAGCTTGTGTTTCCTTATTAATTTTCTGTGTGGTTGATCTGTCCCTTGGTATAAGTGGGGTGTTACAGTCCCCCACTATTATTGTGTTACTGTCAATTTCCACTTTCATAGTTGTTAGCATTTGCCTTATGTATTGATATGCTCCTATATTGGGTGCGTATATATTTATAATTGTTACCTCTTTTTCTTGGATGGATCCCTCGATCTTTATGTAGTGTCCTTTCTTGTCTCTTGCAACATTTTTTATTTTAAAGTCTATTTTATCTGATATGAGTATCGCTACTCCAGGTTTCTTTTGATTTCCATTCCATGTTCCTATTATCATTTTCTTAATTGTTTTGTTTTTGTTTTTGTAGGTCCTCTTCTTCTCTTATGTTTCCCACTTAGAGAAGTTCCCTTAGCATTTGTTGTAGGGTTGGTTTGGTGGTGCTGAATTCTCTTAGTTGTTGCTTGTCTGTAAAGCTTTTGATTTCTCTTTTGAATCTGAATGAGATCCTTCTGGGTAGAGTATTCTTGGTTGCAGGTTCTTCCCTTTCATCACTTGAAATATATTGTGTCACTCTCTTCTGGCTTGCAGAGTTTCTGCTGAGAAATCAGCTGTTAACCTCATGGGAAGTCTCTTGTATGTTATTTGTCGTTTTTCCCTTGTTGCTTTTAATAACATTTCTCTGTCTTTAATTTTTGTCAATTTGATTACTATGTGTCTTGACATGTTTCTCCTTGGGTTCTTCCTTCCTGGGACTCTCTGCACTTCCTGGACTTGGGTGGCTATTTCCTTCTACATGTTAGGGAAGTTTTTGAGTATAATCTCTTCCAATATATTCTTGGATCCTTTCTCTCTCTCTTCTCCTTCTGGGACCCCTGTAATGCGGATGTTTGTGCATTTAACATTGTCCCAGAGGTCTCTTAGGCGTCTTCAGTTCTTTTCATTCTCTTTTCCTTATTCTTTTCCACATCAGTGATTTTCACCATTCTGCCTTCCAGGTCACTTATTTGTTCTTCTGCCTCAGTTAACCTGCTACTGATTCCTTCTAGTGTATTTTTCATTTCAGTTATTTTGTTACATATATCTGTTTGTTTGTTCTTTAATTCTTCTAGGTCTTTGGTAAACTTTTCTTGCAATTTTTGATCTTTGCATCCAGTCTTTTTTCAAAGTCCTGGATCATCTTTGCCATCATTATTCTGAATTCTTTTTCTGGAAGGGTCCCTATCACCTCTTCATTTAGTTGTTTTTCTGGGGTTTTATCTTGTCCTTTCATTGGGTACAAAGTCCTCTGCCTTTTCATTTTCTCTATCTTTCTGTGGCTGTGGTTTTTCAGTTCCACAGAATGAAATACTGTTGATACTGCTTGATACTGCTGTCTGCTCTCTTGTGGAGGAAGCTTTCTAGGAGGCTCTTGGGTGGGTCTTGATGGGAAGGACTGATGGTGGGTTTGGCTGGGTGGGCAGAGCTCCATAAAACTTTAATCTGATTTGGTGGATGGAGCTCAGTAAAACTTTAATCTGCTTCTCTGCCAATGGGTGGGGTTGTGTTCCCACCTTGTTGGTTGTTTGGCCTGAGGCTACCCAGCACTGGAGCTAACAGGCTCTTTGGTGGGGCTAATGGTGGACTCTGGGAGGGCTCACGCTAATGAGCACTTTCCAGAACTCCTGCCACCAGTGTCCCTGTCCCCTCAGTGAGCCACAGCTGCCACCCACCTCTACAGGCAACCCTCCAACACCAGCAGGTAGGTCTGATTCAGTCTCCTATGGGGTCATTGATCCTTTCCCTTGGGTCCTGGTGAGTAAATTTTTTTTGTGTGCCCTCCAAGAGTCGCTATTTCTCCCAGTCTTGTGGAAGTCTTGCAATCAAATCCTGCTGGCTTTTAAAGTCTGATTCTCTGGGGATTCCTCCTCCCATTACCAGACCCCAGGTTGGGAAGCCTGAAGTGGGGCTCAGAACCCTCACTTTAGTGGGTGGACTTCTGTGGTATAACTGTTCTCCAGTTTGTGAATCACTCACCCAGCATTTATGGGATTTGATTTTAACACGATTACACCCCTTTGTCTCTGGATGTGGGGTGTCTTTTTTGGTGAGCTCCAGCATCTTTCTGTTGATGATTGTTGAGCAGTTAGTTGTAATTCCGGTGCTCTTACAAGAGGGAGTGAGCAAATGTCCTCCTACTCCACCATCTTGAACCATCTCAAGACATGATTTTCCGAGTCTGGTCCCATCTACTGAATCTGGAAAATTTTGAATAGTACCAAGTAAAGAGTAGAGCTAATATGTCAAGATTAGCAGAGTAACCTGAGTGATGTCACAAGTCAAAATCTCCTCCCTTCCATAGCTTCCTCTCACTCTCCCCCATCTAAACACCCACCCACCCACCCCACCCTTAGAAACATAAATTAACAATTTGTTGGGTAGTCAATATACTTTCTTCCTAAGCTCATAAAAATGTATATCTCCCTGCAAGCCACATAGAATATGTATATATGTTTATAATTATTTCTTATTCTTGTTAGAATAGGATTATATAATGGACTATACTCTGTATCTTGCTCTATTTGTGCAACAATATTTCATGCAGCAGGTCAAAGACATCTAACATAGTCTTCTCCATTTTGCCATTTTGTTGTTTCTCATTTTCTTATACCTCTTATGAGGATGATGGCAAAGAATAAGAACTATGGTGTAAGTGGGTCCTCCTAAAATTTTCTGATATGGATACCAGTAGAAATAATTAATAGATGATTTTTTACAAGTTCAGCTTACTTTTGGTGCTGAACCAGAGTTTTCCATCTATCCTTCTAATCACTGGTTTGCACAGTCCTCAAAAGTCATTTTGCCTAGAAATTTGGGACAAAAGTCACAAAAAGGTAAACATTAGAGAGAATCATGGAGTTTTAGAATTGAAAGGTACCTAAGCTATTCACCTGATCTAATCTTGTTTTATTAATTCGATAAATATATACAGAGTGCCTAGTACTTGGTAGGTAAGAAGAAAGATGTTAGAGACAAAAAGTTGTCTAGGACACAATCTCAGTCTTCATTTTAACATCAAGGTGAGTGAAGGCTCAAAGAGATTGGGAGGCTTTTCCAAGACACATTAAGGAAGTGACAGATGTGACTGGAACATAAACCAGTTGACTCTGAGTACAGGGCTCTTTCCATTGTCTCTGTCATAGCCTACGGAATTTTCTAACAGTAAATAACTAAAGGCCAGTTCTGAATGCTGTCATTTTCAAAAAGTTTAGCTATTAGAGTTCCATGCAATGAATGAAATACTAGTTAGCTCTCGTCTATTGGGAGCTGGTAATTTACTCTGAAAAATCTTAGTGTAAAAATCTAATTTCAACCCACTTTCTCAGAGGGTAAATTTTATTCCATTTCCTTTTCTCAAGGCTCTGTCATTAGCATATTAAACTAATGAGTGAATCAATTATTTAAAACTGGCAATATTTTTTATTATGTCTAATTAAGTGTTTAATCAGAACATTCTGGTCTTTAATCCTCTGAAAGCGGCATTCACCACAGGATGAGTGAAATGGCTGGGTGGAACTTTACTAACAACCTCTTCTACTCATAGACAAGGGAAGAAGCTGGAGGCTTAAAGCTTAAGGTTAAAAGGAACAAGACAGAAGAGACAAGAAATGGCAACAAGCCTGACCAGCAGCAGCTGAGGATGATGACTGCATATTTCTGAACAGACTTTTGAGAATGGGGAAGGGTATCTACAACTACCACCTCAACTTGAGGATATGATTCCTGGAATCTCCATTGCACAATAAAACTGATATTTAGGGCAGCTAAAGCATTCTTTGCTTTTCTCTAGATTCCTCTAAGTATTTGACCATATCATTTAAGTGTTAGTTAACCAAATGCCTTAATAGTCATACAATATTTTGAAAACCATCTGAAAATTATTTAACCAATAATGATAATATGTTTCAGAAGATGTTGTTGATTTCAAAAGCACATACTTAATATTTACCAAGTTCATTTTGTCTCCTGGTTTGCCACCATATTACCTAAAAGACAAACCATCCTAAAACTAAACAATGAATCATAATGAAAAGATCCCAGAAAATGTCCAGGAGCCATTCAAAGCAGATAGGGTAAGTGGAAGAATGAAGTTAATTCACGTACGCATTCATTTATTCCATGAATATTTATTCAGTGTTTCTTCTTTACCTGAAACACTCTGATTCTCCCTAGAGATATAATAGATAACAAGACAGTCATGATTCCTACTCTCTCAAAACTTGCAGTTTACCAAGAATATGGACAAACTAGAAATTACAATGCCAGGTAGTAAGTAGTAAGATAATGTTACCAAGTCCAAATTCGTTCTGCTTGCCACGTGACAGGCCATTGAATCGGGAGATGAGGTGTTGGGGAAAGGAATAACAACTTTATTTGGAAAGCCAGGAGTCTGAGAAGATAGCAGACTAATGCCCTAGACAACCATCTTACCCAGGTCAGAATTCAGGCTTCTTTTAAAAGGGAGGAGGTGTGGTTGGTTGTTGCAAACTTCTTGGTGTTAGATTCCTTTGTTCTTGCAGCTGCCCACATAGGTCAGATCACAATGTTCCTGTAAACTTCCAAAAAGACAGATTTTATTTTTTGTTCTGCAACTTTTTATCTCTATATGAATGGGAAAATGTTGCACCGTTATAGCTCAGAACCTTGAGAATGGGCTATCCTGTATATTTCAGGCTATAGGCAACATTCTCAGCTCAAAGCAATAACAAAGGTTGAAGTAAAAGAAAGAGATCTCATATGGAGTCAGATTTGTTCTTCCCTATTACAATAAGAGCATGTTCCAAATGCTATAGGAATATTCAGGAAAAGGAAGTCAGGAAGCTTGTGAGAGGAAATTGTATGAGGAAAAGACAGCACCAGACCAATAGAAGTGAACTTCCTTTTCCAGCAGAAGAAATGAAATGCTCTGACCCACTCACTGAAAACAACCAAAAATGTTTGATAGGCTCTTTTAAAAATCTTGTATTTTTTTACATGTGTCATTGAAAAGGAACAAAATTGTCTAAAAACTAGAAGAAAACAAGAAACCAGCGAGTTCAGCAGAGCAAGAAGCTAGGTTTTGCCCTAAGTGCATTCTCCAAACAGGGTGAACTTGAGCTTTATTTTTTCACAGACTTATAGTGTACAGGGAATGGAAGACTTCCCAAAATGGTTCCCACAATGTGGAGAGTCCAATAGACCAACCATGAGAATTAAGCTGGGATACCAAAGGTCTGTACCACAGTGTAGAGTGGACTAGAAATAAACATACTGCAACTCTCTTTTTGCTCCAGCAGACTGCAAATAAAGCTGTTATTGTTAATCTTAGCTCTGAGTGGAAGAGCAAAAAGACTCCCTTGAGAAATAGTAGCCTCAAGCCAGCCCCCCAAATATTAGAATTCTGAATGCTCAAAACTTAGGTGATTCCAAGCTCCCCCCACCCCCAAAAAAACCCCAAAACACAGGAACTTCTAAAGATGAGATGTTAGCTTAAATCAGTTTCAGGTTTTTAAAGCTCTCAGATTCCTGGCAGTAACAAACACAAATCTCTTTGTGGGAATTTACCTTTAACCCACATTGTACAATACATAAAGAAACAAGACACCGTGAGTGAAAGCCAGCAGAAACAAAAGAGAGAATAATCAGACCCCTAAATGCTTCATATATGAGAATTATTTAAAACAACTACTGTTAGCAAGTCAAAATAAATAGAACAAGATTAAAAATATGTTTTGGGTGTAGCAACTATAAAAAGTGACCTTGCAGATCTGAAAAGGTACTAACTAAAGTTTCTAGAAATTAAAAATAGAACAATTGAAATTAAAATCTCAATGGTTGAGTTTAGCAGCAAAGTAGATTTAAGTGAATTAACAGAATTGATTAAATAGGAGATATATTTCAGTTACTATATCTCTAGTAACAAGAATGCAGCACAAAGAAAGATGCAACGTCATGGAAAAAATGAAAGAGAAATTTAGAGAAGTAGAGGATAGAGTGAAGTGATTCAGCATCATCTAGAAGGAGGGGAGAAAGAGTATCTCAGAATCTACTAGCCACTCAAAAGAATCCAAACTTTCTATTTCCAGGACATATAGACTGTATTTCCTAGCCTCACTTGCATTCCAGTCAATGAACACAAAAATTATGTATACCTGTTATTGACTGGTTCACAAAACATCTTTCATGTGTGTTCCTCCAGGCTCTTTTCTCCTTCTGGCTGACTTCAGTGGAGATGCCTTTGGAAAGCCGTGTGTTTAAGAAGCAGCGCTCCCATCAGCTGGGTCCCTGAATGACAACATAGAGGAAATTAACCCTACCTAATTATGACTGTTAAAAGAAGAAATATGAAAGATCTATTGTGTTGAGCCACTGCATGTTTGGGTCCACGTGCTACCACAGTCTAACTCACTGGACATGTACTAGAGGCAATACTTTAAAACAATGGCAGATAATTTTTTAGAATGGATGAGAGATCCAACCTCCTAAATAGGAATCCAAACAAATGGAAAGTAGGAAAAACAAGCAAACAAAATCCATACTGAAGTGCATTGTAGAGAAACTGCAGAACACAAGAAGATCTTAAAAGTAACTGGAAAAAATGCCAGGTTACCTTCAAATATCTCAACTGAGAACTGAATTTTGAACAATAACAATTAAGTCACAAGAAAGTAAATTGATATCTTGAAGATATATTCAGAGAGACAATATTATCTTACAATTGCATGCTTGCAGAAATATCTTTTAAGAGTAAGTCCAATGTAAAAACACTTTTAGACAAACAAATACTAAGAATTTATCACCAAAGGAAGCTTACTAAGGAAATACTAACAGATACACTTCAAGTAGAGGGAAAGTGATCCCAGGTGAAAGATCTGAGGATGAATGATAAAAACAAAAATATAAGTGGGTAAACTCAAGTATTGACTATGTGAAATGACGATTACTGTGTCTTAAGTGGTTCAAAATAATAAAATGATAATACATTAAAACAGTAGAATTAAGTCAAGAGCTGGAGGTAGGGATTAAAACATTGTGTATCTTTTATTTGGGGGAAGGAGAGTAAAGATATTGAGTAAATTTAAACTTAGATGAGATAGGTATATTGTAATTTCTAGAATAAAATGGAGTATAGTACTCCAAATTAGGAAGGGGGATAAAGTAATGATAAAAAATTGTCAAATGACACAAAAGGCAGTGAGAAAGGAGAGAAAAAATATTTCTAGTGTAGAATAATTCAATGGCCCATAATTAGATGTTTGAAAATACATTCAAATATATTGGTAGCTATAATAAATGTAAATAAACTAAAAGTTCCAGATTTATAAAAAGATTGTTAGCCCAGATAAATATCAAAAATATAGCATATGCTATTTATAAGAGATACAGCAAACTTGTAAGGTCACAGAATGGTTGAAAATCAATTGGGAAAAGATAAGTCAAGACGAATTCTCACTAAAAGATTATATATAGTAATATGCAGTAATAATAAAGTACATTGTTTCACATACAGTAAAAGATTATTGCGTATTGACGAACAACATTTAAAACAACACATTTTATGTATAAACAAGATTATTGTATAATAATAAAAAATTCAGTTAACCAGGAATATACAATAATTCCATCCTTTTAACAACTAAAAATACAGCCTTAGAATACATAAAATGAAAACTAACAATATTCAGGAAGAAATTTAAAAATCCATCAACATAGTGGGAGATATTAACACACCTATTTCAAAAATTGATAGAGCAAGCCAAAAATAATCAGGATGGATATGGAAAATTTGAGCAACATAATTGGCAGCATTGTCAGTTGAGTTCATATAGAACAATGCAATCAACAAATGCAGAATAATTTTTTTTTCAAGCAGAAACCAAACGTTTACTAAAATAGAACACATATCATGGGCCATAAAGCTGATTAATTAAAGTTTGAAATATATAGTACTGCTGATCACAGTGAAATTCTTAGAGATAAACAGCAGAAAGCTGACTGGGAAAAAACTCATATATTTGGAAATTAAGAAGCACGCTTTTCCACTAATTGTGGGTGAATAAACAAATCACAATGTAAATTAGACTATATTAAATTTAACAACAATTGCCAACATTCAACAATTTTTGACCTACAAAAAGAGCAATTTTATGAAAATTAGCTTAATATTTAGAAATGAACTATAACCAAAAAATTCCATCATTAAAATTTGTGGGGATGTAGCTAAAGCCGTACTATAAGAAAATGTATAGCCTTCCAAACATTTTTTTTTTAAAAAGAAGGTCTGAAACTAAATATATTAATTATTTAACTTGTGAAGATAAAACATACATACATACATACATATAAATAGATACCACACCTACACACATATCCATGCATACACACATATACACACAAATATATTCACACACACATCCATACATACATATCCATGTGAGTTTTTGGAATAAGCAAGAGGAGGCAGATGGAATGCAATCAACATCTAGAACTCTCCTGCTTGTTTGTGATCTTCTGAACTTAGAAACAAATGGATTTATGAACAGCCTTCCTAAACTAAACTATTTGTAAGTAGAAGATAGTGTCTCCACAGATCTTTAGTGGTAATCCATAGCCTGACTATGGAAAATAGTATCCTATAAGCCAAGCACTAGCAGGACAGAATTTCTAGTTAATACCTATGAAGAATTTATCTTAAATTGATTGGTTCTTCTATCACATACTGCCAGTTTGGCTGGCCCCTTCTAAGCAAGAGAATCCCTTAAAAAGCTTGCTGTGATAATCCTTTTACAATACTCTGATGGACCATTTGTTAGAACTAATGTGTCCTAAACCACAATGGCCTCTGCCCAATAAGTTCACATGTGCTACTTGGTAATTTCAGGTTTATTTTTATCAACATGGACTGTTATGTATTGTTAATAATGTAACACCCAGCTTATTATCCATTGTCAGAAGACCAGTTTGACCACCATCAATGTTTTCAGGAAAAAAAAAAAAATTCCCTTCCAATGAAGAAACTCTTTAGATGCTTTTGCTGTGGTTCTTCAGGTCTTTCAGAACTGAGGCTCTGCAGAAAACACGAGACTTGCATATACCAGTTGGCACACTAGCTCAAGATGTAACTGAAGACACATTTCTCCATGGATTGAAATGCTTTGTTTAGAAATACATTTCCCATTATACTTTTTTGCACATTTAATTTTTTTTCAGAAATGATTCCTTTCATGGTTTCCTTTTTAAAAAAAATTTAATAGTGTGAGAAGAGGTCTGTTGTGGTTTGGGTGTGGCTAAACCAGTTGTGGCCCTTCAAATATTCATGCATTGGAATAATCATATCCTTTTTTTACCGGAAACCTTCTGTTTTTTTCACAAAAACTCATGAGAGTTTGCCAATTCCATTTTCCTTAAATCTAGGTCATGAAGGAGTATAATCTTAGTCAGGGTCTTGGGACCAAATGGCCATATACTGTTTAAGGGCCTTTTCCCATGAGTCTAGCAGTTTTGTGATAGGGTGCTACCATCTCTTCTCATTGTCCTCTTCTGGGACAGACGCTTTTGTGTTGGAGAAGAGCTAGAACGGAATGTCTCCAAGAGAAAAGAGGCAATCACAAAGTGGAGGTTTCCTTCATTGTTCAGCCCTATTCTGGTGAACAGTATTTTGTGTTGCTGGTGGAAATTCAAGCGTGAAGCCAATTTTTATGCTCTAGATGGCAAAAAAATGCAGCTAATTCCAAAGGGTTTCTCCTTCTTTCTCTGGCAGCTGGTATGTTTACATAGTGGGGATAAAAGGCCTGACATCTGTGTTTACATTTCTACGTAGCAGGGTCCCCCAAACCCACAGTTAGGAATCATTTATATCCAAGCACCTCTGCCCCAGAATTACAACAGCAAAGTCTTTCAACTTCTCCTCTGCAAGGGCCTTTGATCTCCCTGTGCAAAATGCTCTCTGATGAGTTGTGATTGGAAGAGGAGGGCTGGGAAGGTTTTATTCCTTGACAGCTTCCTTCTCTCTTTCCATACCCAACCATATAGGAACAGGACCCAGGCCTTTAAGTACCCAGACCTCTTTCTATAAATTCCACTGAGTCATCAGAATAAAGTTAAAACAGACTGATGCAACTAAAGCACCAGTTCTCAAATTAATTTGCACTTTTAATAAGCATTCCAGTTGACTGATTTCTGATTCCAGGTAGATTAGAATCACCTGGGTTGCTTATAAGATGTGAAAATTCCAGGACCCTATGCAACCTTATTGAATGTGAATTTCCAGGTGTGGGTCTTGAAATCTGTATTTTTCACATCTTGATATGAGTCTTATGTGTATCATTGTTTATACACAATCTTATGTATATGTAAGATATACAGTCTTATATATATCAACCCTTAGATTAGTTGGACACTGGACAGTGGGGGTTTTATTTTGAGGGTTAGGTTATACTTGTCTTTGTCCAAAATACCATCTCAGCCTCTGACCCTTTCAATGAAATGGCAGTGGTCTCCCCAAGTTGGAATCACTGTAAGTTGATGAAATGAAATCTTCTCTGAAAGTCTGAATGTCTTACTAAATTTTTTTCTGGAAGCATTATTCTACTTTCTGCTCATAAAATTTTGACTTGTAAATTGAGGCAAAGTAGCTTAACAGGTTAAGAAATATTTATAGAACCAACTTTATACAAATTTGATCTTAGACCTGATCTAAATTTTCATTGTTTGGTTTATGCTATGCCCTATTATCTGAAATGACATCCCACTTTTTAAAAATTAATTTTTAAAAATTGAGGCAATTATAGATTCATATACATTTGTAGGATATATTACAGGGAGATCTTCTTACTCTTTATTTAGTTTCTCCAATGGTAACATTTTACAAAACTATAGTATAGTATCACAACCAGGATGTAGCCTTGATAAAATCCACAGATCTTATTCAGATTTGCCCAGTTTTATTTGTACTCATTTGTGTGTGTGTGTATGTGTGTGTGTGTATTTAGTTCTATACAATTATATCACGTGTGTAGGTTTGAGTATCTACCATCATAATCAAGATACTGAACAGTTCCATCACCACAAGAATTTTGGGGTTTCCCTTTTATAACTATTCCCATCTCTCTCCTGCTCCCTCGCTGAACCCTTGATAACCACCAATCTGTTCTCTACTTCTGGGTTTTTGTAGTTCCAAAAATGTTATATAAATGGAATCATACAGTATGTAACCTTTTGGGATTGCTATTGGGATTTTCACTCGGTGTGATTCCCTGGAGATTCCCTGGAGTTGTTGCATATATCAGTAGTTCTTTAATTTCTGTTGCTGAGTAGTGTTCCATGGTATGAATACACCACAGTTTGTTTCATCAGTCATTCATTGAAGGACACCTGGGTTGTTTTCAGTTTGGGGTTATTATGAGTAAAACTTCTATGTACCTGTTCTTGATGAATATAACCATACTGATATTTTATAACCCTTTTCAATTTTTATAATTTTTAGGCCAATCACAAACTTATATATCCATAAAATCTTTCTGTACTTCACCAAACCCTGTTACTCCCTCTTCTCATTTCCCTTCCACATAACATCTGGACAATTCTGCTGTAATAAAGTTGTGAAAAAGCTGATCACAAGAGCTAAAGGAGCTTTCCTGTTGGCTATAGTTGAAGAAGCTACTTAGAGGTCGGACATCCAAAGGAAGGTCAGTGCCTTCACATATTGTCACCCGGGGTCCATCTGTGGTCCGCAGAGCTGAAGATCACTACTGTAGTGGGCATTAGAGAAAAGTTATAAGTATCGCTACTGCACCACCACCAAGACCCCTAAAAAATCATTTGGAAGGGAGACTCTGCATGGGGCTCATAGTCTTAAGAAATATGTTATTAAAAGCAATACAGTTGTACTCATTGGGCAATAAGGCTTGGGAAAGCATGGGTCCTACATCTTCTGGTATTTTGGTGAAGACTGAATAGTGAATGTCAATGCCAGTCACACCTTAGGTACTGGCTATGCTGGTTTGTGGTGAGCTGAGGAAGACATATACCCAGCCAAGACACACTAATATCCACAGTTTTGTTGATGGTTCTGTCCCTTACACTTTTCTGCTTGTTTTATTTCCATTTTCAATTGTGAAGGAGAGACATTTATTAACAAATGTCTAAAGGTCTTTGTTTGTAGTTTTAGATGTCTGCAATAGGAAAATGTTCATAGCCTAAGGGTCTGCAGTAAAAAGCAAAATGTGTGTAATTCCTAAATAGTTAAGGAATTTCAAGCGCAAATTCACTTAGAGTATTAATGACTTTAATGAAGACAGACATTTAACTTAAAATCAACAAATCATTAGATTTGCAGTAAAAGTGTAAGCAATGTCTAATTAATATAATTGTTGATTTTTTCCCTTGATAAAAACATTGATCGTTAAGTCTAATGGTGTCTCAAAGATCAACTGACTAGTGAGGAAGGCAACCGGCCAATGACTTGAGGTCATTTAGCCAAAAGAGTAATTCCTCCCTACTCTCCTCTATCAGAATAATATCAATTATTATTGTCATTATTTTGGTTTTACTATTACTTGATCTCATTTTATCTGAATAAATTCAAACTTTCTGGGATATAGACTTAGCCTCAAAGTACTCTATAAAATAAAGTGCGAAGCAGTGTGATATTAGAAATATAAGTTATATTTTCCACTGTTCTTGAATAAACCTTTTTGGGTTCAAGTTGCACTCTTATAGGGGCCTTATTTTACACTAGCTCTAGCCTGTGGAGAAACAGGTGGCTGCCTTGTGATCACTGAGGAAGGTCAGCCCTCTAGCTCTCCTTCATAGATGAGGAGTTCATGTACATTAGCCAGGTTTCATAGTTTGCAAATGGTAGAATAGAAATTAGAAACAAAAGGTCTCTGTGACTTCAAAAGTTCCCATTATCTATTCTTCATGGTGAAGAAACATAATAAGGATATGTGAATCACTAGCCTTAGCCCTCTCCACCAAGCATTTTCCATGTTATGAGAGTAACTCCCTCCCTTGAGAAATGAGTTAAGTAAGTAAGTAAATTCCTTGAGGAGCACAAAATATTTAATTGCTATCTGTCATTTCTCTTACTCAGGACAAGATTAATTAACTCTGATCTTTTCATTTGCATGGGACTAATGCTTAATAATTGCTTCTTTAAAAAAAAGGCTCTTCTGAGAAAATATCATATGAATAAATCTGAACTCTCTTCACTCTTGCCTACTGTCTGAACTTGTTTTAAACAAAAGAAGTCTATGATTTAAAAAAAAGGCCAAACATTTCAAATTTGGTGGTGAAAACCCTTTTCATCATGCTTACACATACCATCAGAATCCAAGAAATACTGCAGTGTATCAAGATATATATTTTCAAGCTTGATGTAAATGACAGGGTCTCAAGCTGCAGTGTGACTCCAGGCCAAAACTAGAGACAGTCCCCAAATTCCTCAAAGTTACACCCAGGAAGAAGCATTGCACATAGGCTGTTGATTTGTCAAAAATTTAATTTTCCATGACAACCTCCATGAGGAATGAGGAAAATCAATAGCCTGAAGTTCACATTACCTTGGACAGCGACTAGAAGAGGGTAAAATAAAGGAAGAGACCATAAACTCTGATAAGCAGTGATTTACCAATTAGATGTGAGAAAAATAAAGAATCATTAAAATGACAAAATACCATGAGTCATTAAGGGTTGGCCTAATTAAATAATAGCCCAATGTAAACCAGACATTTATGCTCTACCAGCTGCAATGTGGGTTTATCAAAATAATGGAAATTGACATGCATTGTGCACATAGCCTCTCTTTAGCTGTCTCTTTTAACATTTATCTGGAGGTCACCTAGGGAAATATGCCTCCAACTTTAACTAGTCATTCTATTATTTCTGTTGTAACCCAGTCCTCAGTGGAGCATTTATTACCTTGTCCTGCCTGATGGTCAGAATGATGATTTTTCTTGAGTCTTAGTTTTTCTCTACTGCAGGCTGCCTTTGCATATTTTGCTTTACTCAGTCATGTTTCCCAATAGTGTCAACATCTGAATGTTTCTTATGGCAAAACATCCAGAGCAGCAGTGGTCCACGTGTTGCCCTCCAGGGCCTTTGGGAAGGGTGTGGATTGGGCAGGATCCCTGTACATCATCGCTGTTATACACTGTCAGCATATTATAACTGCCTAATGGACTTGTGGCCACGTGATCCTTGACTATTTCAGCCCATGATTTGAGCTAGAAAATGGCAGCTTCAGGATATAATATGCTTTCCTCCAAAAACAGCCTCTGTGCTCCTCTTCCTTTGTTCTCCTAAACTTCTGACTTCCCAAAGCCTAAGGATACATGGAGTTCCATGCAACATGAACTCTGTGCAGCCTGAACATCCACCATTTGAAGGTCCAGCTGTTTGTTCTATTGTTTACCTCTATTCTTCTTACATGCTTTAAAATATTTATCTTCACATCAGTTTCACTCTTAGCAAACTGTGCTAGCCCAGGCATCAGTGACTTTTCCAGTCCTTTAGGATGTGTTGACTGTTGTTTCATTCTTCTCACCCCATCCAAGTGCCTAAAATCTCATTATCATTATCACAAATGTAAAGTTATGGCCCCTTCCAGGATATTTAAATTACCCCAGTTGGTGGCAATGCCTTTGAGAACACTCTGCTGTCTTTAGTCGTTCTGATCAATTATCTGAAATAACAGATGTGGTCATGAACACCAAGCTCCTATCTGACAATCTCATCCTACCCTTGAGTCTAGAACAGGTCATACCCTTCCCTTGGCTGTACCTTGAGCTCCTGGATGAGGGTAAAGGACCAGATAGTGTCACTTTCAAGTGATCTATTTCTTTTTGTTTTAACTTTTGGCTGTCCTGGGTCTTTATTGCTGCATGCGGCCTTTCTCTAGTTGTGGCAAGCAGGGGCTACTTTTCCTTGAGGTGCATGAGCTTCTCACTGTGGTGGCTTCTCTTGTTGTGGAGCACCGGCTCTAGGTGTGCAGGCTTCAGTAGCTGCACCATGTGGGGTTAGTAGTTGCGGTTCATGGGCTCAGTAGTTGGGGTGGGCAGGCTTCAGTAGTTGTGGCTCACCGGCTTAGTTGCTCTGCAGCACGTGGGAACTTCCCAGACCAGGGATCAAACCTGTGTCCCCTGCATTGGCAGGTGAATTCTTTTTTTTTTTTTTTTTTAAGAACTTTTATTGGGATACAGTTAACAGACAATAAACAGCATATATTTAGAGTGTACAATTTGGTATCCTTTTCTCCCAATTCATCCCCCCCCCAGCCCTCCCCGTTTTCCCCACTTGGTGTCTATATGTTTGTTCTCTACATCTGTGTCTCTATTTCTGCTTTGCATTTCCTCTTTCATAGCTGTTAGCATTTGCCTTATGTATTGAGGTGCTCCTATGTTGGGTGCATATATATTTATAATTGTTATCTCTTCTTCTTGGATTGATCCCTCGATCTTTATGTACTGTCCTTTCTTGTCTCTTGTAACATTTTTTATTTTAAAGTCTATTTTATCTGATATGAGTATTGCTACTCCAGCTTTCTTTTGATTTCCATTTGCGTGGAATATCTTTTTCCATCCCCTCACTTTCCGTCTGTATGTGTCCCTAGGTCTGAAGTGGGTCTCTTGTAGACAGCATGTATATGGGTCTTGTTTTTGTATCCATTCAGCCAGTGTGTGTCTTTTGGTTGGTGCATTTAGTCCATTTACATTCAAGGTCATTATCGATA
The DNA here is from genome assembly GCF_030028045.1 of Hippopotamus amphibius kiboko. Lineage (NCBI taxonomy): Eukaryota > Metazoa > Chordata > Mammalia > Artiodactyla > Hippopotamidae > Hippopotamus > Hippopotamus amphibius. The sequence goes on from NC_080192.1 coordinate 92,029,266, forward strand.
TGTATGTTCCTATTACCATTTTCTTAATTGTTTTGTTTTTGTTTTTGTAGGTCCTTTTCTTCTCTTATGTTTCCCACTTAGAGAAGTTCCTTTAGCATTTGTTGTAGGGTTGGTTTGGTGGTGCTGAATTCTCTTAGCTGTTGCTTGTCTGTAAAGCTTTTGATTTCTCTGTCAAATCTGAATGAGATCCTTGCTGGGTAGAGAATTCTTGGTTGTAGGTTCTTCTCGGTCATCACTTGAAATATATCATGCCACTCCCTTCTGGCTTGCAGAGTTTCTGCTGAGAAATCAGCTGTTAACCTAATGGGAGTTCCCTTGTGTGTTATTTGTCGTTTTTCCCTTGTTGCTTTTAGTAACATTTCTCTGTCTTTAATTTTTGTCAATTTGACTACTATATGTCTTGGCATGTTTCTCCTTGGGTTTATCCTGTCTGCAACTCTCTGCACTTCCTGAACTTGGGTAGCTATTTCCTTTCCCATGTTAGGGAAGTTTTCAACTACAATCTCTTCCAATATTTTCTCGGGTCCTTTCTCTCTCTCATCTCCTTCTGGGACCCCTGTAATGCGAATGTTAGCACGTTTAACATTGTCCCAGAGGTCTCTTAGGCTGTCTTCAGTTCTTTTCATTCTTTTTTCCTTATTCTTTTCCACATCAGTGATTATCACCATTCTGTCTTCCAGGTCACTTATTAGCCCTTCTGCCTCAGTTAATCTGCTATTGGTTCCTTCTAGTGTATTGTTCATTTCAGTTATTGTGTTGCGTACCTTTGTTTGTTTGCTCTTTAATTCTTCTAGGTTTTTGGTAAGCTTTTCGATCTTCGCATCCAGTCTTTTTTCAAAGTCCTGGATCATCTTCACCATCATTATTCTGAATTCTTTTTCTGGAAGGGTGCCTATCTCCTCTTCATTTAGTTGTTTTTCTGGGGTTTTATCCTGTCCCTTCATCTGGTACAAAGTCCTCTGCTTTTTCATTTTCTATATCTTTCTGTGACTGGGGTTTTCAGTTGCACAAGACAAAATACTGCTGATACTGCTTGATACTGCTGTCTGCCCTCTTGTGGAGGAAGGTATCTAGGAGGCTCATGCATGCTTCCTGATGGGAGGGACTCGTGTTTGGCAATAAAGCCAAGAAGAGCCCAAGGAGACATGACAATCAAATGTAATGCAGTGTCAGTTCTGTAGGGCAGAAGTCCAGCACCTCCTGGCTAGGTTTCCTCCTCAGAGTATCACAAGATTAAAATCAAGGTATAAGCCAAGCTGAGTTCTCGTGTGAGAGATGTGGAGGAAAAGCCAGTTTGTTCTTGAAGTAGGTAAAATTCACCCTCTTGCTATGGTAGGCCTGAAGTCCTATTTCCTTACTTGCTATCCTCCAGAACCACTCTTAGCTCCTAGAGGCTGCCCACATTCCCTGCCATGCAGTCTTATTCAATTCAGAAACAGCAAGTCAAACCTTCCTCATGCTTTGTTTCTCAGACATCGTCCTCTGACGGCAGGTAGATTCTTAACCACTGCACTACCAGGAAAGTACCCAAGTGATCTATTTCAAGTGCAGCAGATTTTGGTGCCTAGAAGCAAAACTCCCTAATAATAGTACCATGGTGTTTCTTTCTTTATTCTCATTTTGTGAAAACTTTCCAGCTTTTCTTGATGTTTCCTTCTCTCTTTGGTTAGGCCCATGTGCAGAAGTGGTTAGACTGTTTTAATCAGTCGCTAAAAACCAGGTAGTAAATGATGAAGGCAAATTCAACCAATTGGTTCCTATCTATGTACAGCCTTAAAAACTCTGCTTTCCAAAGACTTTTTGTAAATGTCACTGTGTTCAACTGAGTTGGATTGAGCCCTCACTCCTTCTCTTAATCTCTAGCTCCTTTTTTGGTCCTGAACTTTTCAAGATTTGTGTTGATTCTTTCCTTAGGAAAAAAATATTATGAAATTTTGTAAAGAAAAAGTGATACAACAGCAGAGTAACCTATTAAACATGTCTATTTATATGCCAGGCATTGTGGTAGGCACTTAGTATACTGTGGTGAATAATACACTGTCCCTTCCCTCTTGGAGCTTGCAGTCTACTGGGTGAGACAGACAGTGAACAGATAAGCAGACAAATATATATAATTAAAATTTGTTGAAAGTATGCAGGTGAAGCAAATGAAATAGTGCCTGGAACACAGTTAATATTTAATCAGTAAAAATAATTACTTCCATAAATAGTAATTATGGTATAATCATTACATTGTCCTTATACAAAATACAGTATTATATAATTATTGGTATATCAATATCACTATTATACAAGAGAGTGGGTATTCTGGCTATTTCTTTGTAATTAATCACCCCAAAATTTAGTTTCTTAAAACAACAAAAACTACCATTTATTTTGCTCATGAAGTTGCAGAACTTGGGCAGAACTCAGTAGCATCAGTTGGGCATCTCAATTGGAAATGGGAGGATTTTCTTTCAAGAGAGCCCCCTCACATGGCTGCAGTTAGCTTGGAGCTCAACCAAGGCTGTTGGCTTCAGGCCACATTTCTCTCCATCTGAGTCTTGTAATGGGGCTGCTTGAGTTTCTTCACTGCTCGGAGGCTGAGTTTCAAGAGAATTTCAAGTGAAAGAAAGTAGAAGCCACCTTTCAAGCCCTGAATCCAGAAACCAGCAGAATCACTTCCACCATAGTCTATTGGTCTAATAGTCCTGGAGCCTGCCCATTTTCAAGAGGAGATGCCATAGATCCCTCTTCTTAATGGGAGGAGGGTCAAACAATCTGTAGCCATCTTTAATCTAGCACAGTGTGTTAAAGATACAAGCTCTAAAATTTATTTATTTATTCTTACAAAATATCAGCTGATTTGACTACAGCATGTTTATGTTTTTAAAGCAATTTATTTTTTCATTTTGGATACTTTCGTAAGGTAGGTTGAATAAATTGTTACCCTTACTCCACAGGCAATTAAGACAGTGGGATTTTGACTTGTTTAAGGTAACAGTCCTACTCTAGCAAACCTGGGGGGCCCCCATATACTTCCTATAACTTTGTCTAGCTTGTGATTGAACTTTGACTCATCATACATACTGGCCCATGGCTCAAGAAGAACATAGTTTTGATGGGCAGACCAGTGCACCACTGGTACCCAAGTTTTATGATATCCAGTTGTGGAATGTCTCACCATGTCTCTGAGGCCTCACTTATTGAGATCATTGTTCAGTGTTGGTGTACCATCTGTTGTCCCAGTCTTCCTAAGTGATTTTCTGGGCTGGTTTCCCTTTTCACTAGGAATGGAAGGAGTTGTCACAAGCCTTGTACATTCTTTTGTGCATTGTAAAGCCATCAGGACTTAATTAGGGAAAAATTCTTCAGCAACAATTGATTTGTTCAACCATCATTCAATTTGAAGTACTCTCTGCTTATTAAAAACTGCTTGAAAGTTGTTGGATGCCCAGCTCTGGGTTTTTGAGTATGTCTCCATTTATTTTATATCCTGTCCTTAGCAAGTTTACCATAATTAGATTATAGTTTGAAAACTGCTTCTAGTTAGAATTTGTTAGAAACTTTCATTTAACACTGATTCTTCTTAGATGTCTGTAGATTCTGATAACTAAACTAAAAAATAGATTTGATTAAACCTGACAGCTTTGAGTTTTTGTAAAGAGTTTTAAACCATTGCTCAGCATCTAAATCTTTGGAAAATCTACTTCATGTTTGTCTCTAGCTCCTTTTCCCTGAATTTTTAGTCTCCTTTGTGTTTAGAGAAAAGTTGCAACCACATGTTTCTGATTCATGTATAACTAACATTTAGAATTAGCTCATGAAGCTATTTTTTTTAAAAGACATGTACTTTACAGTTGTATGTAATCCTTTTAAGCCTTTTCCTTTCTTTAAATAAGAAAATAATTCTGCTACATTTTACCTGAAAATCAAAAAAAAAATTTTTTTTTCAAGATGCTGGAGCAATTGACAGTACTTAGGCATTGCCCCAAACTCAGTCTCTCAGTGTTTGCCTCAGAATCAGTTCAGATAAGGATTTGTGAAAATGTTATTGGATTATTGGGCCATGCTTGACCAGTTTGTAGTTGAAGTTTCCCCAGGACCCAAAGAACATCCCTTTACCTAGTTATCCACTTAACCGGCTATTGCCAATTTTTAGAAATTGGAGGAATAATAATTTCACATGAAAGATGAACACCCTTGTAAGCCCAGGAAAGAAACAGTATGTATGGATCAAATACAGTTCAAAATGAAAAGGAAACAAAAAAGTAGAAACTTCAAGAAACTAAACTGCTGAAAGAGACCCAGTGGAGGAAATGGTAAGGGTGAGGTGAGGAATGGATATTGTAACAGTGTTTCTAAACCTGGGTAATAACCAGTTATCTGGATGAGTATCTGTTTCACAAGAACAGATTCCTGGTTCTCAGGATGAGTTGATCTAGGCATCTGAAAGCTTTTTAAAAACTCCTTAAGTCATTCTGATGATGAGCTTAGTTATCGGAAATAATCTGCAAACTCTTCACACACGCGCACACAGACACACACACACAAATGCACAATTATAAAGAGGAAATTAAGACTCAGTCGGGCCTACATCACTCTTTCTCCATCCCCTGAAATCTGACTCTGCCCTTCCTCAAACTTTAGGATTAAATCTCAGGTAAATCAGCAGCTTTAAGTCTACGGAACAGAGTACAGAGTATTTCTTCTACCAGGTCTCAAATTAGAGCCTGAGGTAGGAGGACAAAACAAAATAGATGGCTATTAAGATTGAGAACTGAGGAGAAGTGTTCACCTGCTATCCCTTTAATCTTTAACTTCTAGCTCACAATTTTATTATGTGCTTAATGACGAAAGTCCAGTATCATAGCTGGGGCATTGACAGATGCTTAAATCCTTTAAACCAGGATTATATTATGTACATTTTACTGCCCTGTGGAATCTTGTCAATGTCTTCAATGGAATTTCCCAATTGCCCAAATGGAGTTGAATAAACAGGTTGGTGATTGCTCCAAGTACAGTGAGTGATGAGAGCCCGGAGACAGCACACTGCTTTCCCAACATCTGCCTTGAGGAACACCCAGTGCCAGGATTGATTGTTTGCCTCAAGATAATGTTTGGGAACGGGTCCAACTTGGTTTCTGCAATTAAACGCACCAAGTAAGATCTCTTCTTATGATTTTATGAGACTAGCATTTTCAACAGCAATTAATGAGCCAAGTACAATGCAATTTTATAAGTAAAAGGATTCAGGCTATCATTATGTATAAATCCTCCCCAAATTACCTGCTCTCATCAGAAGGCACGATCTAAAGAAAAGAAACGACCATGTTTTGGAAAATTTTGACATTCTGTAAATAAAATCTGGCAGCAAAAGTTCTTGGCAAAATGAATACTCAAGTCAACATGCTCAATTTATTGCTACATGAATCAGAAATTAATTCTTCCTCAATCATTCTCATACTTCTGAACTGTGACATCGTTAACAGACTCTGAACACTCTACAGGTACCCAGTCTCTTAATACAATAAGCTAAAATGAATATAAATGGTTGAAGAGGGAAGTAAATTGGTTTTCTTGAAATTTTCCGGAGAATTGAGTTTACAGTGACTAGAATGTATGAGGTTACCAAAGGGGTGGGGTTTAAAGGATGGACAAAGTGGAATTATTACGACTTCCATGTGCATAGAATTTTTTGTGTTCCCTGGGTGATGACAGACACCAGACACTGAAAGTATATATCGACAAGGAGACATCATTGCTGGAACTTTTTTGCATTCAGCTTCTTTCATTACTTTTTCCATCTCCAAGGAGTGAGGCATAATCTAAGTCTGCTTCTGGAGTCCTTTTCAGCCCATTCCTGCCCTTGTCTTCTAAATCTCAAACCAAAAATCAGAGAGATGTGAAAACATTCAAAAGTCCTCCTGAGGAAAATGTGTTTGCTGTTATTGTTGTTTGGCAAAACACCTTGATGGAGTATTCTGGTTCTGAAAATTCAAGCCCCAAGTCAAGATCTAGAGGGAGTGAACCAAAATAAAGGGGACACTGAACTGCTCTTACATGAATGATGTGGGTAGAGAATCCGAATTCAGACAAAGCAGAGTATCAGAGTAGGAGGGAATTAAGAGACAATTAAGCCCCTGAGTCTCCTCTACTCTTGTCCGAGTTGCCACCCACCTCAATGATCTACTAATACTATTGCTCAGCTGGTCTTTCTGTCCTTCCCTCACCCCACCTTGCTCTGCTACAGTCCATTCTCCACACCATCGAGATGAACTTTTAAAAATGTAAATCAGAAGATGAAGGAATCAGAGTTTTCCACCATGATTCCCTGAAGAACATTGATTTTTTGACAACCACCTACAGAGGAGGCCAGTTGTTCAGTAGAGAAGTTCCAGCGCACCGTTAGTAAAAAATTCAAGAACAGAAGCATTGAGGAGGGTAAGAAAAGTAGTTTCATTTTATCCATGCTAAAATAGCTCAGTGCCAAGAGAGACTCCTTCAGCTTGTGATTTCTCCCACAGGGGAAAGTGAGAATACGGTGAGTGAATGCCCAGCTTCCCTACCATGCGGGAGGCTGCCCAAGAGGCCAGGAGCTGTACTGAGGGGATCAGCATACATGAGGGCTTGGGAAAGGCTGGGAGTGCAGCAACCAGGACTTGTAACTCATCACAGGGTCACAGATCTTACTAAAATGCTTTGTGGATGTTGTGAGGAAGCTGCCCACAAGCTGCTTGGGGCTTATCACCTGCAGACCACTCCCCCCCCCCCGCCCCCCGCCAGTCGCTCACAGGCCCTCCTAATGCTCTTTGTGTCTCACCCACCCCTTGTCTCCTCAAGTGCACCACCCTCACTACACGCCTTTACAGATGACTCACAAACACACAAAAAAACAGAAAGAGAAGGCTGGCCTGACTCTGTGGGGTTGGGGGAAATCACACAAACTTGAGCAATTCAGAGTACTGCACTCAGGAGACTCTCAGTACCAATCTGGCTTTGCAGGATTGAAAGAAGGTATAGAGTCTTAAGAATTTTCCCTCAAGAGGGAAAAAGAAGTACGGAAACTACATGAAACAACAACAACAACAACAACAACAACAACAACAGCAACAACAGAAAAAACCACTACGGGCCAATATCCCTGATGAATATTGATGCAAAAATCCTCAACAAAATACTAGCAAATTGAATTCAACAGCACATTAAAGGATCATATACCATGATCAAGTGGGATTTATCCCTAGGAGGGAAAAATTGTTCAACATACACAAACCAATAAATATAATAACAGAATAAAAGATAAAAATCATATGGTCATCTCAATAGATGCAGAAAGCATTTGATAGATGCAGTATAATTTCAGAATGAAAGCTCTCAACAATTTAAGTATGAAAGAAATATATCTTCACATAATAAAGGCTATATATGACAAGCCCACTATTAGCATCACACTCAAAGGTGAAAAGCTGAACGATTTCCTCTAAGCTCAGGAATGAGACCCACTCAGATCAGGAGAGTAGCCCATTCTAGCCACTTTTATTCAACATGGTACTGGAAATTCTAGCCAGAACAATTAAAGGAAAATAAATAAAAGGGCTTCAGATTGGAAAGGAAGAAGTAAAATTGTCCCATTTTGCAGATGATATGATCTTATAAATAGAAAACCTAAAGACTCCACCAAAAAACTGTTAGAACCAATAAGTGAGTTCAGTAAAGTTGCAGGATGCAAAGTCAGTGTGCAAAAATCAGTGGCATTTCTGTACAATAACAGTGAACTATCCCAAAAAGGAATTAAGATGAATAAATTCTGAAGACTTAATATGCATCATGGTGACTGTAGTTAATAATGTATCGTATACTTGAAATTTGCTAAGAGGACAGATCTCAAGTGTTCTTATCACACACACACACAAATGATAACTGTGCCATTACCAGAAATGAACTGTAGAAATTTCCCAGTGGTCCAGTGGTTAGGACTCTGCACTTTCACTGCAGGGGGCCTGGATTCAATCCCTGGTTGGCGAACTAAAATACCACAAAAATGAAGTGTGTGTTAATTGGCTGATTGTGCTAATCAATTTACAATGTATATGTATATCAGAACATCATGTACACCTTAAATGTATATAATTTTTATTTGTCAGTTACACCTCAATAAAGTTTGGAAAAAAATGTAGATCAATCATGATGACTTGCCATCCCTTTTAGAATAAAATCCAAATTCTCTGCCTTGATCAAAAAGATCTTGTGTGCCCTGGCTCACGGCTGCCCCTCTGACCTCTTTTCTTTCACCCCATAACTCCTGTCCTCAGATCTGCCCACAATGGCCTCCTCATCATTTCTCCAACATGCCAAACTCTTTACCATCTCAGGGTTCTACATTTTGTGCCCTCTCTGCCTGGTATGCTCTTTACCCAAATACTGGCATAGCTAGTTCCCAAATGTCATTCAGACCATAGCTTACATGTTACCTTTGCAAAGAGAATTTCTTTGACATCCCTGTTAAAATATTTGTCCCTCAATCCCTTACTTCAGGGGTCCCCAACCTCTAGGATCTAATGCCTGATGATCTGAGGTGGAGCTGATGTAATAATAATAGAAATAAAGTGCACAATAAATGTAACATGCTTGAATCATACTGAAACCATCCCCACCCCTAACATCCCCCAGTCCTTGGAAAAATTGTCTTCCACAAAAACAGTCGCTGGTGCCAAAACGGTGGAGGACTGCTTCCTTACTTTATATTCTTTACCCCACTTCATTTTTCTTCATAGCACTTTTCATCACCTTCAATTTTTATCTATCTATCATCTATCTATCTATCTATCTATCTATCTATCTATCTATCTATCTATCATCTATCTATCATCTATCTATCATCTATCTATCATCTATTTATCTACCTATCTATCATCTATCTATCATCTATTTACCTACCTATTTATCATCTATCTATCTATCTATCTATCTATCTATCTATCTATCTATCATCTATCTATATCTATCTATCTGCAATCTGTCTCACTACGGTTGGCAGCCTCCACAGTGGCGAATGATCTCTGTCTTCTGCTATTTATTCATGCCCGTGTGCAAATCTCCACCATCTTAAGTGTCAGCGGGACATAGTAACTCTTTTCTAATGAATAGAATCAGCAAAAGTAATGGAATTAGTTTACAAAAAGGACTGTGACATCCACCTTGCCTTCTCTTGCCCTGTCTCCCTGTCTCTGGGAGTCATTGCTCTGGAGGCAGCAAAACGCCATTTTGTGAGTAGCCTGTGGGGAGACCTGTTTGGCAAGGAACTGATGTCCCTGGCCAACAGTCAGCAAGGGCCTGAGGCCTTTAAATAGCCACACGAGCGGGCTGGAACCTGATCCTCTCCCAGTTGGGTCTGAGGTGACTGCAGCCCAGCTGGTGCTTTGTAGCCTTGTGACCCTGAGTCAGAGGCCCCCAGCTAACTCTCAGAAACGACGAGATAATAAACACGTGCTTCTTGCAGTTGCTCAGTTTTGGGGTAATTTGTGAAACAGCAATGTAGAATTAACATCTCCAATGGAATGTAAGCTCCTTGTGGGAACAGAGCTCCTGTTTGGCATTCCCTCCCAGGGAGGTAGCATAAAGCCTGGCGGTCGGAGGTACGCAATGAACATTGACTTTAAATGACTAATGAGTGGGGGGTGCAGTGGAGGATGCTGGGTTTCTCAAAATATGTGGGATGAATGCCTGAGCCAGTGCTGTTGTTTAAACTGAGGCTTTTCTTAGGGTCAGTGGTCACTCCAGAAGTCTCAGGAGTACTCAAGTAACAGACAGTCTGGAAATACCAGGCTCTTAGTACTAATCTCTTGACCATGATTATTGAGGCTCTGTGCCTTTGGAAGACTGACTCAAACTCCTCACATTTTCCGCATCTGTGAGGACGTCACAGGGCTCTTGGTCTTACACAGAATGAACTACATAATGGGCTATGGGTTTTTTTTTTTTTTTTTTTTGATAAATGGTGGTCTCCTCCTCAGGGAGCTTATTACAAGAGGAGATAAGATTCATACATAAAAAAGATAACTAACACGGAGTGGAATGTTTGCACTGCTATGTTAAGTATGAGATGTTTCTGAGGCAGGAATTATAATGGAATAATTGATTATTCTCTGGCTCTTCTTCTGCCGTGTGGGGTGTTGGGTGCACACTCTCACTTGGGAATAGCACCAGAAAACTCCATAAATTTTCCACCTGAGAACTAGAAAGAAAAAAAAAAAAAGGCCGAAAATAGTAAAGTAAAACCAGCTTTGCCAGTGAGGACCTGGAAAAATGTAGTAGGAAAATAATGACAAGAGTGTAACAGACTTACTCCTGCTACTGATTAATCATAGTACTGATGTCATGTGATTTGAGGAGAATGCATTGTTCTTAAAGGCAAGTATTCACTTCTTGGAAAGAGAGAGCAGGATTCCTCAATCTCTACCTCCGCAGGAAGAATCACATTGAAAATAATGATTTCCTTGTAATGGCTTATTCTAAATTATATCAATACGTCCTTGGGATTCTATGGAAAACTAATAAGGATGTTAAGCATAATCATATTCTTTTCCTTTGGCTACGTGCTGACGAATATTCAGATTGTGAGAAGTTCTTTTGGAGGGCAAGGGGAAAGAATGGATGTGAAACTGCGTCAGAAATTTCCAGCTTTCTGAAAGACATTTTACTTTTAAAGGAACACAACAGCACAGTAGGAACCACACTGGAATCAGCACATCCAATCCTATGGAGAAAATGTGACCATGGCTGTCTACACATATAGGCAGGTCATTCAAACTGGTTCAAAAATTCCATTTTCCGTCAGTGGTCTGTGTGTGTCCACATGGTGACAAATGGCCCAAGCAGGGCTTTTGAGGTGTTGGCGCCACCAGTGAGTGCCAGATGGAATGTGGTGAAAGTTCTGATTTGGCCCTTTCAGACCAGAGGGACTTGCTAAAATGGATGGGTCCTTCTGGCCACCTCTTGTAAGTACAGCCACAGGTATTCCGTTGAAACCTGTGGGTGAGAAAGACATAAACAGGTGCTATAAATCTGTGAGACCAGGAAGCCACAGGCTGTTGAGTACATGGTAAACCCAATGGCCCAAGAGAACAAAGGAGGCTCTTTTCATCAGAATGCTCAGGCTCATTCAACACATATTTATGGAGCGCCTACTCTCAGCCAGACCTAATAGAAACCAACAGGTCTCTTATTTAAAGAGTGCTTGAGGTGGGGGAGCAAAACCCCAAATCACCTGGGATGGTGTGGCTCTAGCTGTACACTGCAACTTGATGGAGAGGAAGAGGCAGTGTCCTGGAGACAGGCCAGGTAACTTGAGTGGCATCCATTCTGCCCACAGACTTTTGCGGGTGCCCCTCTTACATGGTGAGTCTTCTACCTTGGTTTGTTCAGGTCAAGACCTTTCACGTTTTGGAGGCAACGCAGTTTTCACTGTAGCGTTTCACAAACAAGTTAGGATCTCAGTTTGGCAGTGAAATAGCATCACTTCTGAGCCGAAATCCAAATTTCATCTCCCTGAGTTGATATCTATGAGTAGCAACTGTTGAGTCATAAAGCTTGAAAGGATGTTGAAAGTTTACTCACCACACTCCTGGCTCACAAGCTTCTAAAAAGATGAAAATACCTCCTCTTAAAGCAGACCTTCTGAAAAGGAGAGGCCATTGCATCTTGTATTAATGGATTGTGATGTTTTTTTGCCTTCTTAGTTAATTATTTTTACCATAGTTAACCTAAGTCAACTCCTCAGCAGTTTATATCTTTTTTAAAATATTTTGCTCCTGTATAACTGAATATCAGTTAGCAATTGATAACAAGTGTAATATAATAACAATTATTTAACTGTCTTAATGTTTCTCAGGTCCAATTCCTCTTAATTCTTGGGAACACTAATGTTGTAAATGAGCACACCGAATGGGTTGCCAAGAACAATGATGATATTGAGCTGTTACCATGAACTAAGTGTTTTATCAAAATCATCTCAATCACTCCTTACAACAGGCCTTCTGGGGTAATTCTAACATTTCTTCCATTTTGTAAGTGGGAAAACTGGGGCTTACAAAGAGGTTTGATTTTGCATGAGACCACAGCTAGGAAGTGATGGAGCTAAGATGTGGATATGTAACAGCGCCAAAGTTTTCCAACTAATTATAGAGATAAGATTGCCCACATTTTATGAAAATAGATCCAGGTATTAGATTGAGTGTTAGCGAATCAACACATCACTTTTAAAACTAAATTTGTTCACGTTCTAATGCCCATTTGTCACTCAAGTGTTTGCAAAATCAGGGGATAATTTTTCCAAACTCTTACTCTTTTTCCAATTATAGGCTCTTTTTTAAATCTTTGTTTAATCTTCAAGTTCACAAAAGTAATGTCTGGTGATACGTCTAATACTTTTGCTATTTTCTTCGGGCATACAAGTCTTTAGAATTACCTGGTTAGGCCAGAAGCTTTCAGTCTTGGCTGAGCATTAGAATCACTTAGAGAAGCTTTTAAAGATCTTGATGCCAGGGCCACACCCAAGACCAATTAAATTAGAATCGCTGTGGGTGATATCCAAGTGCTTACAATGAGCATCCGAGGTTGAAACCACTAATTTAAAGAATTCTTCCCTGCACTTTCCCTGTATATCCATTTTACCTGTGGCCTGCTCTGGCTTTTACTCATCTAGCTACAACTATGAGCTGGCCAATTCAACAACCATTCTCTAATGCCATCTCATTACCTGACTCTAACATAGAGGCTGAAGAAGCTAAATAGTCACTTTCCCAGACCTCCTTGAAGATGGAGGAGCTATATGATGCAGTTCTGGCTAGTGACAAGAAAGTGACGGTCTGCTGAGGGCTTCTGGGTAGCCCATACATCTAGGTGTTTTTGATAATGACTTAATCAATTCAGGTGGTTGGATTTTTCACCTTTCATCTGAATGTTTATGTTTATCTGAATGTTTCCCTAGATGTAGATTGAGCACATGACTTGAATCAAAGGTACTTTGGGAAATCAAGGGAGAATTCTATCTCTTCTTATTGATGCCTTAGTCTCCCTATTTCCTCATAGAAACTTTGGAATCCATAACAAAGTTGTCTTATAGAGAAGGCAAAGGCTAAGGAATTTGAGAACTGGAAAATTTTCTTTGAAATTCGGGGCAAGGGGAGGCAAAATGATCACCTCCAAAACGATTGTCAGACATTTCCATGTTAGACATACAATATTTACAGGGAGATACAGAAGGGATTATGGGTAATAGAGTTTCAAGGTAGCAAACACTGAATCTGAGCCTGTATGTTCATAATATACTTGTATATGTGTGCCTGATGTCTGCTAATTTTTTTTGTGTAACTTTTTATTGAAGTATAATGTACATAACCAAAAAGTGCACATATGGTAAAGAAGAGCTTAGAGAATTTTCATAAATGAACACAGTTTTATACCTAACACTTGGGTCAAGAAACAGAACATGGGATTTTCCTAGTGATCCAATGGTTAAGACTTGGCGCTTCCACTGCAGGGGGTGCGGGTTTGCTCCCTGGTAGGGGAACTAATATCCTGCATGCCGTGTGGCCAAGCAAACAAACAGAAGACTACCAGGACCCTAAGAACCCTGTTGTTTTCCCTTCTAATGACTCCTCTGTCGACCAAGGATAACCACAAGGCTACCATTTCTTTTTTTTAAACAAACAAATGTGTAGAAGTACAAGGTCACCTCTTTTTGTGTTTTCATGTGCTCTCGATTGAGATCGGAGAATCAGACCTATCCCAGGGCACATTTAATTATGGGAAAATGAAAAGAAAGAAATAAAATCCAGACCAACAAAGCAAAGATTTAAGTCGGCATCACTCGCCATATAATTGTGATACCGGCAGACACTCAATAAACATATCAGCATTGTTAAAATGATTTATCAGTCACATAGTTGAATGTAAAATATTATCAATACAGGTGTCATCATTGATCTTTCTTGGGTCTCACTGCTGAAGAATGGGGCCGCTAGATGATTTCAACAAACAATCCTTGACAGGAAACTAAAGGCAACAAGGCACAGGGACAGACAGCTGACAAATGCAGTGCGGGGCCATTAAAGCATGTGATGAATTTGCCAGGAAAGTATATATTTGTGCAAGAGGTGAGCTCATATCTCCCATAAATTTGTCAGCCGTGACACAGTGTTCTCCAGCTTGGCATGAGTAATGCCTTGCTATTTGCTGCCTTTGTCTGGCAAAAGCTCTATCAGTCACTCCAGGGTTATTTACAAAGAAACGTGTCTATCAGTTACAAGGACATGACTTTGCCGCTAAAAGATAACAAAAGAGGAAATCAGGCAGTGGCCTCTCCTCGAGGGATGCGTCTTTTCCAGACAAGCTCTGGACTGGAATGAATCAGATGGACGGCAATTGGCCGGGCTGGCCCTGTGCCTGGCATGACCAGCCTTAGTACATTTATCCACACTGATTAGATTAGAAATTATTAATAGGGGGCTACGGAGTAGAGCAAAAGGTCATTTAGAGTTTAATTCTGTTCTCAGATAACTTCATTTCGGCTGATGGGATTGTTATTGTAGGGGTTTTATATGTTTATAGGAAACAATATACTCAATAATGAAGTCTTGCCTCCTTCTGCAAGGTCAGGAAAGCTATTGTGTAGCTAGATTGAAGTCTTCACAATTGTGTTAATTAAGTAACAGTGATTGGGCTTGGTCTCCTCTTGAAATACATTTAAGGACCTAAAAGCTGCTGAGAATGTATTCTTTCAATATAAATATATAGGAAAGCAAGTGCGACCAGGAAGCAGCCTGCGATTGAGTAAACAGAAGAGCTGACACGAAGCTTTTACTTAAGGCAGCCAGGAGCCTGGTTGGCAGATGTAACTTCTTGCCGCATAAATACAAATATCTTGTCAGTTTAGGATTAAACCTAACAGGTCCCTTTTTCTTTACTCAATTCCTCACAAACCTGAAAGATGAAGTTACAGAATTTGATATTGACGGTATATTATGTCTCATCATTTATGTTACTCCTTCCCAGGCCTGCCTGTTTGGGGTAGATGATCAGTGTGCAGTAATACCTGTGCCCTTCTCTGATAAAGGGCCATTTCCTTGGTCTTGGCTGATAGACCAGAGCCATTAGTGACAGGGAGCTCAGATCTGTCCTCCACGGTGAGCCCGCTTTGGGGGGTTTATAACTTGAACATTGAAATTTGCTGAAGGTGAACAAATTTTGTTTATTTTGAGAGAAAAGATCTAAACAGATACAAAAAGATTTTAAGTGACTGTAAATGAAGAGTGGGTTTGATACTGAATGAAAGTTTGTATGCCCAATGCACTGAGGTCAAACAAATCAAAACGTTGGAATTTGGAGCAGAGAAAAGTTTATTGCAGGGCCATGCAAGGAGATGGGTGGCTTGTGCCTCCCCAAACCCCAACATCCCTGAAGGGTTTCAGCAATGCATTTTCTTTTTTTGAATGTGTTGGCTTTTATTGTTTTTTTTGTTTGTTTGTTTTTAATTATCATAGACTAACATTGACTTTCTTTGGTATACAGTTGTATGCATTTTAACATACTTACAAATTTGTAATAACCACTGCTGTGACCAGGATACAGAATGGTTCTGTCACCTCCCAAAAAATTTCCCTCATGTTTTCCCTTTATTGTCACACCCTCCCTCCACCCACAACCTCTGGCACACATGAATCTGTTCCCCATCACTATAGTTTTATCTTTGAGATGGGCTTCTTTCACTCATACTGTCTCAGATTCATCCAAGTTGTGGTGTGTATCAATAGATCGTTCTTTTCATTGCTGAATAATGTATCATATGGTATACCACAGTTAGTTCCTCCTTTTATACACTGAAGGATATCTGAGTTGTTTCCAGTTTGGGGTTACTAACCATAACGCTGCTTGTGAACATTTGTGTACCAATTTTCATGTGAACATAAGTTTTCAATTACCTAGTGTAAATACCAAAGAGTAGGATTGCTGGGTCATATGTTAAGTGTATATTTAACTTTATGAGAAGCTGCTAAACCATTTTCCAAATTTGCTGGACCATTTTTCAATCACACCATGTGAGTTGAAGGCATTCCACATCCTTGCGAACACTTGGTATTGTCAGTAATTTTTTTCCATTTCAGATATTCTAATAGGTGTGTAGTAGGATCTCATCATGGTTTAAATTTGCATTATCCTAATGCCTTATGGTAATGAATATCTTTTTTTTTCATGTCCTTATTTGCTATTTTTATATCTTTTTTGGTGAAGCATCTGTTCATGTCCTTTTCCCATTTTTAATTGGATTCTTTATTGTTGAGTTTAAGCTTTCTTAATTCTGGTTACAAGTCCTCTGTTGGATACGTGATTTGAAAATATTATCTCCTCATCTGTGGCTTGTCTTTTTTACTCTCTTGACAGTGATTTGGCAGAGTGAAGTTTTTAATTTTAATAAGGACCAATTTTTTCTTTTATAGATTGTGCTTTTGTTGTCATTTCTAACACTTTGACTAACACTAGATCATGAAGACTTTCTCCTATTTGCTTCTAAAAGTTATGTTTTTAGGGTGAATTCACTGACTTTTGATGAACAAAGGGAATGAGGTACTTGATAATAGATTTCCAGCAAAGCATTTTTAAGGGCAAGGTGAGAGAGGGGTGTGATTGGTTGTTGCAAACTTCTTGGTGTTGGAATCCTTTGCTCTTAAAGCTGTCCATGTAGGTCAGGTCACAATGTTCCTGTAAACCTCCAACAAGACAAATGTTGGAGGTTATTCTCTGTTCTATAACTTTTTATCTCTATATGAATGGAAAATTGTTATACCCTTAAAGGTCAGAGTCTTGAGAATGGGCTATCTTGTATATTTCAGGCTATAGGCAACATTCTTTTTTTTTTTTTTTTTATAAATTTATTTATTTATTTATTGGCTGCCTTGGGTCTTCATTGCTGCACATGGGCTTTCTCTAGTTGATGCGAGTGGGGGCTACTCTTCATTGTGGTGTGTGGGCTTCTTATTGTAGTGGCTTCTCTTGTTGTGGAGCATGGGCCCTAGGCGTGTGGGCTTCAATAGTTGCAGTACATGGGCTCAATAGTTGTGGCTCACGGGCTCTAGAGCACAGGCTCAGTAGTTGTGGCACACGGGCTTAGTTGCTCCATGGTATGTGAAATCTTCCCAGAGCAGGGCTCGAACACGTGTCCCCTGCATTGGCAGGCAGATTCTTTACCACTGCGCCACCTAGGAAGTCCTATAGGCAACATTCTTAACCAGAAAAAAAAGCAATAGAATACAAAGGTTAAAGTAAAAGAAACACATCTAATATGGAGTCAGATTTGTTCTTCCCTATTACAGATTTATAGAAAGCAGTTCATTGTCTTGTTTCTTAAAGACCACAGAAGACCTTTGGGTTCTATTTGTAAGCAAATAACTTTCTGTTTGGCTCCAGATATACTGATATCCCAAGAAGGGGAACTTTGAAGTAAAACCTGGTGACCAATGATTGTCTTATCTTTCTAACTCTCCTGTCCCCGAACTCCCCCATCCATACCCAAGAAAATCACTATCTCAAGACAGAACTTACTTGGTTTTCCCAATAGGAGGACTACTGAATAGAAATATTTTTGTTAATGTAAATTTTTAAAAACATCCTTAAGGCAGTAGTTCTTGACTAGGAGTGATCATGTCCCCCAGGGGACATATGGCAATGTCTGGAGACATTTTTGATTGTAACAACTGGAGTGGGAGGTGCTAATGGCATCTAGTGGGTAGACGTCAGGGATGCTGCTAAACATCCTGCAATGCACACGACGGCACCAACAATGAAGAATTATCTGGCCCCAAATGTCAAGCACCAAGATTGAGGAACTCTGCTCAAAAGAACCTTTAAAATCAAGAATGAGGACTTGGGAGAGATTACTCTATCTAGAGAATGAGGTACCACACAGAGCTTCTGTTTAGAAAAAAAAATCCATAAATGACATTATAAATAGATAATATATTAGGACTTGAAAAATAAAAGATTTCTTTTAAAGCCACTCATTTCAATTAAAACTTGGAAGCTAGAAAAGATACTGTTCTTTTTCACCATTGTCATTCTAAGATGGGCCACATGGTTTTAGAGCTATTGTGATGTGAAGCAATGTAAAGACTCAAAAGCTTTGAAGGAAACATGCAAAAGTAGCTGATTTACTGGATGAAAGGCTGAGCTGAGATCCCAAACATCTAAAAGCTACACTGCCATTGGCTAAACCTGAGCCTGGGCAAATGATTTAACCCATCTGGGCCTCAGTTGCTATTTCTGGCCAGACATTGAGACTGAACAGCTTGACATCATTCCCTGGCTGTTGCATCTCCTCCAGACACAGTCAGAGCCAACACAGATACTTCTCCTTAGTTTCCTGGCTCACAGTCATCCATCCCTTCCTACACCCCCACTGGCCTGACTTGAGTTTGGGTCCTTGTTATTTCACCTCTGGGCTATTGCAGTAGTTTCCAAGGTAATGTTCTCCCCTCAGACATATCCCGTAAAATGCTGCCATCTTGTCTGCTTAAACCATTACTTTGTTTACATCACTCCTCTCAAATGCCTATACTGTAAAGTCATTCTTGGTGTGACAACCAGTCCCTCTCTGATCTGCTCAAGGATGGTTCGCTACACTAGACTTAGGCACTTTCCCTCCTAGGAGCTTTGCTTCCTCCATCACATGACTGCTCTTACTGCCTTCTTCATGATAGCATGTACTAGATCAAGTCTTCTTGCTGAGCCTTGAACAGAAGGACCCTCCTTGTCTCATGTGTTCTCTCCCCATTATCTCTCAACCTTCCTTCAAATGTAAAGTCCATGGTCTCTTTGCTAAGATCACCATGATCTTTGTCCTCTAAGCTTATAGGGACCTATTGTTTGCACAATGTACGTGATGCTTACTGCATTTGACTCCTATCCAGCTAAATAATTTTCTTCTCCCTTCATTGATATCTTTCACTCCCTCTCAACGATCCAAGGGAAAAGAGACACAAACTTCCATAGTGAAGTAGGCTGTATGTGGGATTCCCTGGGTAAGGACATTTTGCACCATCCTCTGGATTTAGTACATATTCATGATTGGATAAAACTAAGACACTCTGGGAGATAAAGACATATTCATACATATAAAAATATATAAAGTCTTTCCAGATAGACTGTAAGCCTCACCATGACAATCACAATACCCAAACCCTTTGTGTCCTCTGAGCTTTGTCATAGAAAGTGTCTAAAGAATGATTATATGGCTGATTTTATTTTGCACGTGCTTTTCTATGTCAAAACTACCAGTATAGTGAAGTAAAAGTGGTATTCAGGCTTGGGAGGATTTTTGGTTACTACAGGAAACACTTTGCATTAAAAAAACTATATACATGCACGCGCGTGCGCGCACACACACACATAAGCTTTTAAAGAGAAACATCTCTGTTTAAATATATGCCTCTTGCGGTCCACTTGAGCATCTCGTTAACTCTTGTTGTACGTTCCAAAGATAATGGATTCCACTGGATTCCTAAACTTAAATGAAATTCTCAGATTTTGACATACAGTTGGATAAGATCGCCCATGTTTCTTAGTATGCTTTTAGCAGGCTTGCTGCAATATAGATTCAGCATGCGGCAGTACGGCCACACATGCATCTAAGTATTCTTTTTGTCTTTTTCCCTTTCAACTTAAGCTTGCTTGGGGTAAGAGCATGCCAATAGCTTTTACTGGTGCAGCTGTCTGCCTTGCTTCACCTGTAAAAATTTACTCTTACCTTATTTGTAGGTCTCCCAAATTTTATCTTTTGTGTATAAAAGTAATAGCATCTTTGTCTGTATACTGCAATATTTACTCTAGGGTTTTCAAATCTTGGCTGTGACATTTTTTTGAAAAAGGGGTTTTGCTCCAGTGAGGTATGTTTCTTCATTGTTACCTGACTTGGTCTCTTTTTAATCTATGAGTTTGTTGATGTTATTCTCCTCAAACTAGAACACTCACCCATTAAAAGAACAACATAGCTTAATGCAGTGGTTCTCAAAGTGTGGTCCCTGGACCAGCAGCATCAGCATCATTTGAGAACTTGTTAGAAAGGCAGATTCCCACCTCTTACTCATTGAATCAAGAGCTCTGGGGCTGGGACCAGCAATCTGGGTTTTAACAACCCTGCAGGGAATTCTGATGAAGAATACGTTTGAAAATTATTGACTTGGTCATTAACACTATGAGCTCTGGGGCAGACTGCCTGAATTCAAATATTTAACCTTCAAGTCATGTACTCTTCCTGTGCCTCAGTTTCCTCATCAATGAATGGGATAATCATGGTATCATCCATCATCCATATATTGTTGGTGATATTAAATTGAGATCATGCATGGGAAAATTTTAGCAAGGCCTGGCACCAGGTGTACACTTCATGTTTTAGCTATTATTGTCCACATTTTGCCATTCTCTGGTCTTGGAGTACTTCTTCCTCTTGGTCATCTTTTCAGCCCTGCTGAGCCTACCTATTCCTCTCTCTTGAATGTCCCTGCCACCTCTCTTCACCTCTTCAAATTTTCCACATTAGGGGTGAGAGAAGCATTTATTTTACTATAGTCAAATATTGTTTCTCTTCACAAACTAATTTTTTCCCTGAAAAACTGAAACTAATGATGAGCACCCAGAGAGTACAACTCATTTAATTTTTCCTTAGATCTGGTTTCTATTTTAACTATAACATAATTCCCTCATGGCCTACCTGACTTTTTTTCAGGCCTTGGGAATGGGAACAGGTACTTATTTTCATGGCTGGTATAATTGATATGTGGATGGATGGGAGTGTGTTTTCGCCCTGTCTTCAGTGATGAATCATTCTTGTTTGTTCTAGAGGCTTCTGGACTTGTTATCCTGTGTCATTTCTAACTGGTGCCACTTTTTGACAAATGATAGCAGGAAGGTGTGGTGTGCTACCTCAGGTTCTTATTTTCCCTGAGTGTTTGGATATAATAATTTTAGAGGCGGCCACATGGCTAATGAGTCTTGGCCTCAGGAGCTCGGCACAGAGGCAGCCCTCACTAGCCTATCAGAGCCTTCTTTGAAAACGTTGGAAGGTGTGAGAGAGCAAGACAAATGGACATTTGTGTATCATATTCTTTGAGAATTGAATAGAGGATTTATAGCGTTCCCTGACTTGACACACTTCACACTTGTCATGTTGGCACATTGCATTATATCCTGCTGCCCACGGGGCTTTTGATGATGTTTCAGAAACAGGTAATAGATGTCTCTGTGCTGTATCCATACATTTGCGGAGAAAGATCTAATGTGAAAAACAGAGGTACAGTAGAAACAATCCCTATCAACCGAATACAAAAGCCTACCTCTGCTCTCCGTTGTCTTGTTAGTCCCAATTTCCTACCTAGACAAATATACTTTTCTCCAGCTAGAGATGGTCAACCTGAATAGCAATGTAACCCACCATCTGCACTATTTCTATATGCATATTTTAATCTCTATTGGGGGTATAACAATTGGTGACAACTATTATGGCAGCCATAGTGCAATATAAAGAATCCAGTGCACTAAACCATTATGTATAGAATGGATAAGCAACATTCTATTTATAAAGTCCTACTGTATAGTGAAGGTAACTATGGTTAAAATCCTATGATAAATTATAATGGAAAAGAATATGAAAAGGAATGTATATATATGAATAACTGAATCACTTTGCTATACAGTAGAAATTAATACAACATTGTAAATACTCCAATAAAATACATTTTGAGGAAAAGAATCCAGTGCACTGGATTAAGTATCATGAACTCTTCACCTAACCCTGACTTGGCTGTAGACCTGCTGTGTGTGTGCTTGAATGAAACTCATATGGCAATGTCCTGGGCACAAGAATTCCTGACTAGCCTACCTCCCAGAAGGAATATGTGAGAACTCATTTTGAAAAGTGTAGACAGGAGAGAAAGGTGCCTATGTACCTCTTGGTGAGGCAGTTGGAATACAAATATTTGCCCACAGTTTTACAGAAAGGAAAATGGAGTCTTTAAAAGGGTGAGGGTTTTTTTTTTTTTTCAAGGAACACTGTAAGTGTTGGGCAGAGAAAGTCTGGATTCT
The DNA here is from genome assembly GCF_030028045.1 of Hippopotamus amphibius kiboko. NCBI lineage: Eukaryota > Metazoa > Chordata > Mammalia > Artiodactyla > Hippopotamidae > Hippopotamus > Hippopotamus amphibius. Next base: position 92,051,379 of record NC_080192.1, read on the forward strand.
GTCTTCTGCTCCTTAGTTGAGGTGCCCTGAGATTACTACCCATACCCTATGTTCAAAGGGCCACTACAGGTCTGAACAGTGAGGAACCAGCAATAGCTACACTCTATTTAAAGTTAAAGGCCTTTTGTCAGCTGGAATTCTGTAGCAATCCTTGAAAGAGAAGGGCCCCAAATAATGTTAATCAAATATCCAGGGGAAAGAGAGATTCATGTTTATTAAGATAAAATTCTGGGGGCTTCCCTGGTGGCACAGTGGTTAAGAATCTGCCTGCCAATGCAGGGGACACGGGTTCGGTCCCTGGTCTGGGAAGACCCCACATGACGCTGAGCAACTGAGTCTGTGTGCTACAACTACTGAGCCCATGTGCCGCAACCACTGAAGGCCGTGCTCCTAGAGCCCATGCTTTGCAACAAGAGAAGCCACCGCACTAAGAAGCCTGTGCACCACAGCGAAGAGTAGCCCCTGCTCGCAATAACTAGATAAAGCCCGCACACAGCAAAGAAGACCCAATGCTGCCAAAAATAAATAAATAAAATAAATAAATCTGAAAAAAAAAAGAAAAAATTCTTAATTGGTTATTTTTGGACAACTGAGTTAGTGAACTGAGATTCTTATTGGATTCATGTAATTAAGGAGCACTGTATGTTTACTACTGTCTGTGAAATCAGGACTCCCTGGTTGGTATTCATAGCTCTTTATCTCATGTGTCCTGTTTTCATCATTAGAATGTCATTAAAAGCAGAGACTTTGATTTTTACTTCTTTGTCATATTCTCAAATCCCCTAGGTCAATGCTCATTAAATACAGCTTATCAAATTCAAGTGAAGACAGGTTGAAAACATCTGGAATGAAAGGAAAAGAAAAATCTCTGAATCTGTGTTATTTTGTCTCATTTCACCTCCCAAATAAATTGGGATCCCTTTAAGACATTATCTGTTAGAACTGTCTGTATATATTCCCCAACTCTAATGTTCTTGTTTCCATTTAGGGCTTTTGTAGGGCTGCCTAACTGTCTTGTGAGACCTCCTGTTGAGCTGGGATTGCTGACAGCTTTGCCTTTGGGTGATGTGCCTATAAGCATGCAGTCTAGCCTCTTTTCTCTCCTGAATATGTCACAGGGGTAACATCAGCTTCCTCAGTGTCATCCTCAAAGTATCTTGAATCAATGGGAAAGTCCTGAAAAACATGCTAAGGGAACATCACAGGAAGCAGTGGTGGTGAAGACAGGATTGTGAATTTCTAGATGCACCAATATCTAAGTCTCAGTCAAGTATGTACTCTGGTTAGCATTTGGGTCACTAAGTTGTACTGTTGAGTTCATGAGAAGGGTACATGCTTAATAGCTCTAACATTGGTCTACAGAAATAAAGTGATCTGATTTTTGTATATGTTGGCAATGTCTTTGCATTACTTATCTATTGCTGTGTAATAAATTATGCCAAAATTTAGCAACTTAAAACAACACACATTTATTATCTCAGTTTCTATGGTTCAAGAATTCAGACACAGCTTATCTGGATCTTCTACTCCAATGTCTCTTACAAGGTGGCAATCAAGATGTTAGCACAGGGGCTGCATTCTCATCTGAAGGCTGGACTGGCAAAGGACCTAATTCTAAGCTCACTCACATGGTTGGTGGTAGGATTCAGTTACTCTCAAGGTATTGGACTGAAGGCTTCAATTCCTTCCTGGCTATTGGCTGAAGGCCACCCTCAGTTTCTTGCTGTGTGGGCCTCTGCAACATGGCAGTTTGCTTTATCAAAACATGGAAGCCTAGTAGGCAGTAAAAAGAATCTGCAAGCAAGATGGAAGTCACAGTCACAGAAGGGACATCCTGTTTCTCTGGCCTTATCTATTATTAGAAAACAAGTCACTAGATCTGGTCTGCCTTCATGGGAGGGAATTCTACAGGACATGTGTCCCATGAGATGGGGATTATTGCAGGCTATTGTAGAAGTCTGCCTGCCAAAGCCTTCCATGTCCACCTCTGTAGAATAGTATCCTTCATGGTTTTTGAATGTGTCCTGAGCACTGGTTTTGGATGACATAAGCAAAATCAAGTTTGTTGTCTGAAAATCCCTTAATGGAAGAGTCTGCTCTGTGTCTAATATCTTTTTTGTGTATCTAAATAAAATTATTTGAAATTTTGGTAACTTAGTAATACTTTGTGTTACTTCAGAGTCTTAAAAGGATTCGTAAGCATCAGAACAAAAAATCCTCCTCCATTTTCTAGGAGCTTTAAGATCATTACTTTACTTTGTTGGTGTAGTAACTGATTCATGATCCTTTGAGATCCATCACCTCCCATGGATTTCCCTTGGTGATCTCAGCCAGGTTCATACTGTGAATACCAGCTATGTGCCAATGATGCCAAATTAATTTCTCCCACTCAGAGTTTTCTCCCAAATGCCAGACTCATATAACCAGTTGCCCATGGAGTGAGGTTCATTCTTCTCTGCCCTTGGATCTTTCCAAAGTATGTGTCCTGGTGACCCATCGTAGGGTCTCAAACCAGCCTCCAACTCTTTGCTTTTCCTCTTCTCCTCTTCTCCCAGACTAGGGAATCTTCCTCTCATTGAGAGGGTGGCGGTTAAATGGGCAGAAGGAAGAGGGCTATGCGGGACCTTGCATTATGCTGAATTCTTCCAAGTGTACCATTTATGGCATACCCTTTATGTCCTGGGTCTTTCAGACCCTGGATTTTGCTCTTCAAAAAGCCTCTCTTCTGCTTTTTTGATTTAATAATCCTGATATTTGGTTTGGATGGGAGAAGAAACATGGAGTAAAAGAGAATTACAGGGAATGAAAAGAAAATCAGTGAACATATCTAAACATTACTCTACATTATGTTGGAATTAGCTTTTTAAGGGTCTTTCTCCCTGTTATATTTTAAGTACCCTGGGGGTGAGAATGAAGCCTTATTCATCTTTGTAACGTCAGCACTTGGTACAATACCTGATCCACAAGAGATGAACTGTTTGAACTGAGCCAAGGACACGTCAACATTCCATTTCTTTATTCCTTTTTTCCCCTAGCAGAAAAAGGCAGTATGTATATGATAGAAGTTAAGAGCATGGACTCCAAACACAGACAATCTGGGTTAAAATTCTGATTTTGCCCATTGGTAGCTGTTTGATCTTAATCAAGTTACTTACTCTCTTCCAGCCCCACTTTCCTTATCTGTAAAACAGGAATATGGATGATGATACAACTTCTCTGAAATGGTTGTTGTACAGTTAAATGATATGTAAATGATAGGTAGAGGGTTAGGCTAGTTCTTGGTATAGATGGTATATAAGTGTTAGCTACGATTATTCCCTTTTCTTAAAACTCCCCTGTCTTTGTCCACTTGGTTAAATTCTGCTTCTCTGTCTTCTTCAGGTGTCCTTTGGAAACTCTATTTCCTACAGAAAGTATCTCTTTCCTCTAGTTTAAGTTGAGTACTGCTCTTGTATGCTTCCTTCCCTAGCTGCATATTCTCCAGCCTTTTGTAAGGTATACCTGACGGTATTATAAAGGGGATAGTTCTACATCCCCTTTGAACAGGTCTAGATCTTGTTATTCATCTTTATATGCCCAACATTTATCACAATTCCTGGTACATCACAGATACCAAACAAATGTCATTCAGAGAAGTACGTAAAGATTCATCTGCTCTCATGAGGTCTCTGACAGCCAGCTTGAAGGTACAGTTGCAAGTCTGCCCAATGCCTCCATTTTCTATACCTAGGATCCGTCTTGTCCACAATAATTGGGATTCTTGGTACTTTCAATAAGCTCAGAGAATGTAGTTCACTGGGAGCAGAATGTCTTTAAAGGAGATATGTGTGCTGGTCCCCTCTTTGAACTATATTATAGAATGATTCATCTTCCATGAGCCACATAACCTCAAATCAGGGCTCTCATTCACCCTCATCTTTCATTCCTTCTTCAGTTGCCCATTTTTCCTCCCTTCTTCCTGTTTCATCCATCTCACCTCCTGCCAGGCCTGTGCAGACACACAGACATGTGCACACACACCTTTGATCCTGCTGACACCAATGGCACTAAGGAAAGAAGTTCAATATGTCCACTGGCGTCAAAATAGAGTAATAACAATTCTTCAAAATGACAATCACAGGCAGCCTAGGGGCATTCGGAGGCTCTTCTGCTTTGTGGTTTCTGTAGTCTTCTTTAGTGTTTTCCTTTGGAGTTTAAAAGCGGAGGTAACTGTAGTTTGCTCTACCTGAGAGGTACTGGTAAGCTGGTACTCAACAAACAGATAGTTATGGCACTCCCATGGTGAGGAACAGGCAGAGATAGGGAGTGTTTTGTGCCCCATCTCACAGACACCAGCAGAGCAGGATCTCCCATTTGCAACCAGTTACTCAGCTGCATTTCATGTTTGTGATTGTGTTGACAAGGGAAAAGGTGCCATTTCTGGCAGCATCTCTTTGCTTCCCGAGCCGCCTCAGGCACGTAGAGAATGCAGGAGGCACATACTGGCTTGGTTGCCACCTGACACCTCCTCTGCTCATCTAGACCCAGAGTGCCCATCGGGAATGCAAGCAGCATCCTACAGCATCCTAACTAGGCAGCTGTTCCTGGATCGCCGTTCATTTTCCTATGGCTCCCACTCCTCCCCTCCTGCCAAATATAATCCAACATCCATGGGCAGAAAAAGTAAAACAGACAGTCTGCCCTACTGACTCCCAGGACAAGCCAAGTCCAATTCCCCTGGTAGAGAACCAAGGCAGACACCATTGCTGTTGTTTTATTTTTACGTATTTATTTAGCTCCTGATGTTTGACTCCTCTTCTCTGTCAGCAGGAGCAAGAAAACCTGGAACCTCAAAATTAAGTGCTACCCTAAGTTGCACTGAGCTGGCCCTTTCTAAGTTTGATTCAAAATTTAACGTTCTGTTTTGTTTATGGCAGGCAAAATATGGCTTTCTGTTTGGGGGCTGGTGGCTGGTTAAAGGAATCATAAAACAACTTAGATGTTTCTCGGTGATACACCAGCTATGTGAAATCAATATTTGATGATTTATAAATGAATGAGGCACATACAGATTAGATTTTCCTCTGAATACATGCTGGCATAGACCACACTGGCAAAGATAGTCTTGATTTAGTGTTGTCTAGGGCACCCAAAACTGCCAACCTGAAGATGGGGCATTCCTAGATGGTATGACATACAGCCTCATATAATTGTGTTGAACGATACTTTTTTCTTGTTCTTTGATTGGACATGGGAGTGATTCTAGTTTCTGTGTATTTCCATCACATTTTCAAAGATAAGCATTTAACTATCTTCTGTTATAGTCACCAAAGAGAAAAAAAAATCAGACGCATGAATCTAGAGTTTATAAAACTCAGCTTCTATATAATTAAAATTTTTTTCTAATATTTTTTTATGAAAACATACATTTAGGCTTGAGGAGGAAAGCCTATGTTAAAGTTGGTACAAATTTTCAGCAAAGTAATGTTAAAAATACTAGGCATTTCTTTAACTTTCAAAACTGCCTTGCCAATGATTTAGGTGAGATAAAGCTAACAATACATTTAGAGTTTAAAATAGTCCAAAATAGTTGGGGGAAAAAACCTATCAAAGTATGACATGTATTTGCTATTTTTTGACAATTATTTATAATACAGGATTTTTGGCTATAGATGTTCTCCTTATATTATACTATCCTATGGGTCATTTGGAAAGCTAACCACAAGCTAAGAATAATTGATCTGTTTGTCATTCAAAAATTGATTGGCTAAACTCTTGCTTTTAAGCAGCCGGTTAGCTGAACTTTGGCTGGCCATCCAATTCAATTGCAGAAGGGCTCAAGTGCTTTGGCTCCATACGTGAATAGAATATAGCAATAGCCAGCACATGCTGAATGCTTGTCATGGGCTAGGCATTCTCCTAAGCCCTTCAAATTATTCTCCCAGTTAATCATCATGAGAACCCTATGAATTATTATCATCAATATATAGGTGAAGAAACTAAAACACAAAAATTGTAAACAACTTTTCCCAGTGATAGAGTGGAGATCTGAACTCACCACCACGCTAAAGATAATATCAGAGTTGAATGATTTATTGGAAATACTTGTCCCAAAGATGAGAAAATTGAGATCCACAATGAAAGTTCCTGAATGGGTTTATAACTAGCAAGAAGGACATGGATGTGATGAGAAAAGGACCCAACACAGATTCCAGGCAAGAGTGGGGTTTTATTTCATGTGGCCTTATTTCTTGTTGTATGACCTGAGAAGGTCACTTTTCCCTACTGTTATTCAGTGTCTGTACATGCAAATATGAAATCATTCAATATTCAACAAATATGTGGCAAATATTCAGCATGTGCTATGAATGGGAGTAAAATACAGCCCCCACTGGAGGCACTCACAGTCTGCTGGGGAAACAGATGTTAACATGGAATTATTCAAGGGCTATGTTGTATCAGAGAAGTGTGTACAAGGTAGAGGATGCCTTCCCAAAGCCATAGGTTGGTTTTTGGAGCTGGACTTGGAAATGTAAATAATTGAGTATGTTGAAGGGTAGGTCACTTGCATGTAGGTAAGTGGTAAGAGATGATTTCAGAGAGGTAAGTGGGGCAGGTCCTACATGCCATTCAAAGTAGTTTAAACTTGGACACGTGGGTCATGGGAAGTTATTCAAACATTTTAAGCATGGGGTGATCTATTCAGTTTTACTTTTTAAAAAGTTCACACAGCTGGCAACAGGAAGGATGTCTTGAAGGTAGTACTGTTGCAGAAATCGGTCCATCGAGAAACCAAGCACCACACTCGGAGGGTTGGAGAACTCAGGTTCATTAAGCTGGCGGCTTAACGCCAAAGTTCTGAGCCCCAAGCTCAGGGTGAGCTTTACTTTTATAGTGCACGTTTACAGAGCACGGAAGTTTCCAAACAGAAACTTACAAGAGCAGGTGCAGAACATTCCATCTTTTAGCAAAACATCTTAAAGTTACATTGGATTGTTAGGTCATCCTGTTTTTCTGTTTTTCTCGGCACAGCAAGCATATTTCACAAGAGCAGAACAAGTATGGAGTTATTTTTAGCTTACTGTAAGTTTCTAACTTTCCTCTTCAGTACCATAGAGATAAAATATCGTGAGTCCAAATGAGGGGCAATAGGCTGAACTAAGCAGAGTTGAGGACTGATTGGAAGGGTTTAAGAGATATTTACGTGGTAGAGTGAAAACACCTTGGTTATTAGATATAATAAGAATCAAGATCTTCTAAGTTAGGAGGTGGGTGAGCATGTTTCTAACCTCCAGAGAAGAAGCCAGCAGAAAATGATGGTTGATACTATAAAAAGAAAGTTTAATGAATGAAATGAGGAAGTAGAATTGGGTGAGTTCCAGAGCACAGGTTCCAGAATCTACCTTAGCGCAAACAATGATATTTTATTTGCTATCTTAAAAGCATTATTTCTTTATATGTTTATCAAAGTTACAGAAATACACATGGTAACAAATCTAATGGTATGGAAGTGGGTGATATAAAACAATAATCCTTTCTACTGTTCTTCTACCCCCAGTTTCATTAGAAAAAAAGAATTTTTTTCACACTAAAAATTGGTTTATTGTTTTATATTGATCATGTAAATAATATGCATTTATTATAAATTATTTTAATATAACATAAATTTCTAAATTTATTTCTATATAAATAGTACCTACAAATATAAAGAAAGTAAAGGTTGCTTAAAATCCCAGCCTCCTAAAATAATCATATTGAGGGGGCCACACTTTTATATGTATATATTTTTTCTACTCCTCTTCTTTGCCCCGAGTTAGCTTTATACTACTTTCCTAACCATACCTTTAGCCTTGTTAACAGCCTAGTGAGTGGTCTTCTATACAGTCTCTCTCTCTCACTCTCTCTCTTTCCCCTTCATATACATAGTATACACACACACACACACACACACACACACAACCTTTTTTTGGCCCTTGTTTTACCAAAAAAATAAGATTACATAATATGCACATTTTTGTGTCTTGCTTCTCTCATTCAATGATGCATTGGAGAATCACTCCAAGTCATCTGGTATTACTCTAATTCATTTTTTGGCTATATAATATTCCAATATGTGGTTATATTTCAATATATTCAGTCATTTCATTGTTAAAGAACATTCACTTTCAGTTCATTACAAACAGTTCTGCAATAAATGTCATTTTATGTATGCGCCTTTATGGTAGCACTTTTATTCCTATGGAATAGATTATGAGAATGAAATCATGCGATCTAAGGATGTGTGTATTTTACATTTTCATAGCTGTTGCCTGGTTGCCTAGTGTATTGGGTATGGCGCTCCTTCTAGTGTGCCTTCCTGTACTGCAGAGGCCAGAAGGCTAAAATCTCCATTGCCCAGAATCCATTGCAACCAGATGTGACTTAGGTTGACCAATCAAATTCATGCAAGGTTTGAAATGCAAATGCAGTGAGGTAGAGACATCATTTCTGCTGATTATGAAAATTGTAGATGAAATATAAAGACATGAAAATTTTTGTGTGTTTTTGTTCCTGAAATAGCATTAACAAATGTCTCCATGTGGAGGAATAAACCAAATGGCCAACAATAGGATGGAAATTAAGTTTTAAATTAGTCAGAGAATGGAATAATATGCAGCAGTGGAATTAGCTATTTTACTCATATCAACCCATATCACCCCCAAATATTTCAATAACATACTCTGGAGGGAAAGGAGAAAGTTATAAAAGAATATATACAGTGTGGCTGATACCTGTGATGCCCCTCACCCCATCCCTTTAGCTCACCTGATTTCAGGCAGCTGTAGTGGACACTAACCATGCCTAGAACATCGCAAGTTCAAAGGGGCACCTCTGCTTTTCTGCCTCAGGCCTTTCTTAAAACCATGGGAAGCCACTCAGCCTGAATGGGCAAGAGAGTTAAGCCCCTGAGAGCAAATTTTAGCGAATGGAGATTAAGTTGGTAAGTAATAACCAGTCTCCTTTCCTTTGGTCTGGTGGGCCAATTCTGCAATGCCTATTATACTATCTCAGAGCGGACACAGAAGGACTATGTCTCAGCTGCCCACAGCAACACCCAGCTCAGTTAATGTACTTTTATTTGCTTTCTTTCTTCTCTAATCTCTACTCAACCCCCACATTTCTGCTTCCTGGGATCACCTCCGAAATATACTACCTGCACCCAGGTCCTTCTCTCAGGTTCTGCTTTCAGGGAAACCCAAACTATGAAATATTGTATAGTCCCATTTGTTTGCAGTTCAAAAACAGCAAGATGAAATATTGTATAGGGACAGATGTATGTGAGATAAACTATGAAGAAAACAATAGAATGCTTAATAGAAGGAGTTATGTTTTGGGCAGCACACACAGTGGCTTCAAAGGCACTAGTCATGTTTTATTTTTTAAACTTTGTGTTAGGTGAATGGCATTTGTTTCATCATCTCTTTAAATTATGGTTCTCAACTTGGTCCTAGGACACTCTTAAAAATCATTGCACACTCCAAGGAAATTATGTTTTTGTGAGTTATATCTAATGACATTTACTGTATTCAAAATGAAAACCGAGCAATGAAAAATATTTCTGCTTACTTATTTGAAAATTATAACAAGCTTATTACTTGATAACATAAATCATTTATGAAAATGAGTATTTCCAAAACAAAAGTGAAACAGAGCAAAACAAAAATGAATGAGAAGAGTGGCATCATTTTTCAGTTTTTCAAATTTCTTTGGAGAATTTTGAACTATATTAATAGATTTACCTTTTTTATCTAACTCTGGATATTCTTTGATATTACATCCAAACTTGACAGGTGGTAGTCTCTTAAAGTTTAGTTGCAATGGGATATCTAGAACAATATCAATGAACTTTTAATACTCTTACAGTAAAATCTATTGGTCTTCTTGCATTTTGAATGAGTTTCTTATCCAAGCATAATTTTATGACACCATGCGTCAGTCATTTAGAAAATCATGGTTCACCGAGTTATGTGGATCTTTTAAAAGTTGACACATTTCATTCTATATCTGAAAAATCATATTCATCAGGATCACCACTGATTTCATCTGAAAAGTCTTTAATGTTGGGAACTGCCAAGCTCATAGTGTTGAATATGTTTTCCAAAATTATAATTATTTGCTTCAAAGCTCAAATTTTACAACTGGCAACAAATACTGTGAGTTGATTTTCTTGAAGTGACAGGCTCACTCCATTCATTCTTGAGAAAATGTCTGCCAGAACTATGATTAGAAAGAAACATGTCAAGAGAAAAGACTGGTGGCTGCCAAGGGGAAGGGAGTTGGGGGAGAGATGGAGTAGGAGGTTGGGGTTAGCAGATATAAGCTTTTATGTATAGAATGGATAAACAGTAAGATCCTACTGTACAACACAGAGAGCTATATTCAATATCCTATGATAAACCATAATGGAAAAGCATTAAAAAACGGGTGTATGTATATATGTACAACTGAATCACAGAACATTGTAAATCAACTATACGTCAATAAAAATATATAAAAAAAGAAAGAACCATGTCATTCTTTCAAGCATAAATCTGTTCTTTGAATGAAACAGCTAGTCCAGCTCACAACAGTCACAGTACTTCACCTGGAGACAACAGTCACACTTCTGTGGGCAGCAGAAGCGCTTTGTGTATATGTTCTGTTTTGTTATGTGTACTTGAGTCAAGATTCAATCATTTTTACAGCTTCATCAAAGACATTCTTGAGTGAACCTGGCATTTTTTCCTCTGCAAGTGCATACTGGTGAAGAATACAGCGACTACTTGTCCAGTACAGTGACATTGCCTTGGTTCAGGTGCCAGCATTTTTATCCACCATCTTTTTGGGATTGTGGATGCAAATATCAGCACATTGAAAAAAACAAATAATGTCTCAGTTTTGTTATGAAAATAGTTTTGACCCCCTGAAAGGTCTCAGGGAATTCTAGACCAACCTTGAAGTACTTTGTTTTTACATTACATACACCTTTTTTTTTGGGGGGGGGTACACCAAGTTCAATCATCTGTTTTTATGCACATATCCCCATATTCCCTCCCCCCCACCTTTTAAAATATATATTTCCCAATAATCAAAAGAACAAGTCAAATTCATATACTTCCAGTAGACATTTTTAAAGTCATTTCATCCCCTGTATTAATTGCATCATAAGCAGATTTCTTGTTCAATGGCCTTCCCTCTTCTCTTCTTTTGGGAACACTACCAAACACAACCACTACGCATCCTCTCCCCACAAGTCATACAAGCACTTGGCTTCTTTCTATTATCAATAAATTTAGAGTAGTTTCAGGCTCACAGCAAAATTGAGTAGAAAGTGCAGAGAGTTCCCATATACTCCCCATCCCCCCACACAAACAACCTCCCCATTACTGACATTCTGTACCATGGTGGTACATATGCTACAATCAATGAAGCTACACTGACACATCAGTTTCACCCCCATCCATAATCTACTTAGCGTTCATTCTCAGCATTGTACGTTCTGTGGGTTTTGAAAAAAGCATAATGACATAAATCCACCATTATAGTATCTTACAGAATAGTTTTATTGCCTCCAGACTCCTCTGTGCTCCACCTATTCATCCCTCCCCTCAACCCTTGGCAATCAGTGAACATTTTACTGTCTTTATAATTCTGCCTTTTCCAGAAGGTCATAAAGTTGGAATCATAAAGTATGCAGCCTTTTCAGATTGGCTTCTTTCACTTAGTAATATGCATTTATACGTCCTCCATGTCTTCTCATGGCTTGATAGATCATTTCTTTTTAGTCTTGAATTCCATTGTCTGGATGTATCACATTTTATCAATCCATTTACCAACTGAAGGACATCTTGATTGCTTTTAAGTCTTGGCAATTATGTATAAACTGCTATAAACATCCTCGTGCAGGTGGTCATATGTTTTCAATTCACTTGGGTAAATATCAAAGAGTATGATCACTGAATCATAAGGTAAGGTATATTTGGTTTTGTAGCAAAACTCTAAGCTGTATTCCAAAGTGGCCATACCATTTGGCATTCTCACCAGCAATGAGCGAGAGTTCCTGTTGCTCCACATTCTCACCAGCACTTGGTGCTGTCAGCATTTCGGACTGTGGTTATTATCATAGGTGTGCAGTGTTGTCTCATTGTTTTAATGTGCAACTCCCTTATGACATGTGACTTTAAATATCTTTTCATATGCTTGTTTGCCATCCATATATTCTTCTTGGTAATGTCTTTTGCCCCTTTAAAAAATTGGCTGTTCAGTATCAGGAAATAGCCAATATTTTATAGTAACTGCAAATGGAGTATAATCTATAAAAATATTGAATCACTATATTATACACCTGAAACTAATATAATATTACAAACCAACTATACTTCAATAAAAAATAAAATTAAATAATTACAATCAGGCTGTTTTCTTGTTGAATTTTGAGTTTTTATATATTTTATATAACAGTTCTTATTAGATGTGTCTTTTGCAAATATTTTCTCCCAGTCTATTGCTTGTCTTGTCATTCTCTTGAGATTGTCTTTCACAGAGCAGATTTTAAATGTTAATGAAGTCCAGCTTATCAATTGTTTCTTTTGCAGTTGTGCCTCTAATGTGGTACCAAAAAGTCATCACTACACCTAAGGCCAATTAGGTGTTCTCCTATGTTATCTTCTAGGAGTTTTATAGGTTTGTGTTTCACATTTAGGTCTATGATCCATTTTGAGTTACTTTTTGTGAAATGTGTAAAGCCTGTGCCTAAATTCTTTTTTTAATTTTGCATGTGCATGTCCAGCTGTTTCTGCATCATTTGTTGAAAAGATCGTCTTTGTTCCATTGTATTTACTTTGTTCCATTGTCAAAGATTAGTTGATCATATTAACATGGGTCTATTTCTGAGCTTTCCATTCTGTGCCATTGATCTATTCCTTTGCCAATCTTTTTGCCAATCTATTCTTTTACCAATCTATTCTTTTGCCAATACCATACTGTCTTGTTCACTGCAGTTTTATGGTAACTCAAAGTTGAATGGCATAATCCTCCAACTTTGTTCTTATCCTTCAATAATGAATTGGCTAGTCTTGGTCTTTTACATTTTCATGTAAATTTAGAATTAGTTTCTCAATATCCACAAAACAACTTGCTGGCCTTTTGATTGGGATAGTATATTGCATTGAATCTATAGATCAAGTTGGGAAGAACTAACATCTTGACAATATTATCTTCTCATCCAGGAATGTGCAATATCTCTCCATTTATTTAGTTTCTTTGATATCTTTGATCAGAGTTGCAGTTTTCCTCATACAGATCTTACACAGATTTTGTTAAACAGCGTTAGGCTTTCATACTCCAAAAAAGTTTATAAATTTTGACCCGGATATTCTGATGCCATCATTTTGACTTGGGAACATTTTGACAATGCTTAAAAACCAAGTAATTAAGCTTCAGAGTTTAGGATTCCAAATAAAATTTTTAGCAGGTGCCTTCACAACTTCTTTACCAAGAAGATATCAAAAAACGTTTGGAGAGCCATCCTCTAGATAGGCTGCAGAATGAAACGATGGTCAGAGATATCTACTGAGGACATAACTATTTTTACTTAATCACTTTAAAATGTCAATAACTCATCGCTCATGTCAAAAAAACTCCACCAAGATGTTCTGTTTGGGTTACTATTGCTATGAAAATGCAAGCTGGCAGCTGGAATCTAGTCTGAAGGCACAATCCAGTGTAGCTCAGGTATTCCAATTGGTAAAACCTAGAACATATATATGTATGTTCATATTTATGTATGATTCTTGGATTCCGTATGTATGGGAACTTTATGTCATTTTACCCCATGAGTGAGAAGCTGCAGTCATTTCTACCCTGGTTTTGTTTTCTCTCTGGTATTGCTTGACTCTCAAATAATCATGGCACTATTTATGCTCTTCCAGCTCATGCATTTCATATCTCCCATTTGTCACTAGAGTGAATATTTCATGTGGATTTCTGGTCTCATCTTTAGTGATTCATAATCACATTCTACAAGCCCACATTTTCCATGTTCAGTTTCAGCTCCAGTGTAGTAATTTTGGAGAGCTTGTTCTCCAAGCTAGCTTTGGCTTTCCATGAGGCCAAAAAAATAATCCAACAACCCACAAACAAAAACCATAATAAATTGGTGAGTAGATGCTATAATTTAACCATGTGTTTTGTTCTCACTGAGAAAATCTCTTGGGTAATTTTGGAAAACAAATTAAAAAGTAATGAATTTCTAAGTGATTAAGGATTGCATTTGTATATGCAAATATTCTTTGTAGCATGATATTTATACTGGAAATACAAATTCAGTATATTCATGCATTTTAGCCTTAATTTTTTAAGTGTAAAATCTCACAGTATTATTTACAGTAAGAATGTATTCCTAAAAAAAAAAGAAAGTATTCCGATAAATTCCCTTCTATGACTACAGTACTTTTAAATGCATGGGGTTAGATTTTAGCCCAAGGTATTCATTGTAGATAATAGTGTGTGGCTGGCTGATGGTAGTTTTAGAGTTGCAGAGATGTGGTTTAATGTACGATTTCCTTTATTATTGTTTTTGTTGGTGGATCGTGCCCGTTTTTGTAGTAACTCTCCCCCTTTTTCATATTGATCCCTCACTGTTTTAGAAAACACATCTGGAAACCTAAGAAAAGTCCCTGTTAATGGACATTCACTATTCATGCCTTGTTTTCCATGAATTCTGCAATGATACTGTGGTTCAATACCAACTAGCAAACAGTTCTCAGAATATTCTGATTCTACAGGAATTCAGCAAAGTGATTGAGGCTCCATGTCCATGATATTTTGACACCTGTCAAAGAATGCACGTCAGTGAAACCAGCAACTTTTTTCAAAGAAGATCCTCAAATAGTGGTTTTGCTGAATTTGAATGCTTAAAAATATTATTTCACTTTATCAATTTTATGACAACAGCTAGATCCTAGAGGTGACTTTTTTGTGCCTCTCATGCCTGTTAATGAAAAACCAAGAGTTTTACAAGATTGAAAGGTAGCAAAATAGAATGAGAAGGACCTCAGTTTTAAAGTCCCAACTTCAAATTCCATATCTGCACCATACTAGCTATTTGACCATGAGCAGATCATTTAACCTAAGCTTCAATTTCTGTCAAATGGGTCTCTTTGGCTTACACAACTTTTGTGAAGATCAGATATCAATTATTGTATGGAATTAGTGGAATTGGTCCCGACACTAATCTTGGCTTTGTGAATCGCTCTGCAAGGCCATCTAGTTCTAATAGTGTCATATGTCTTTTCTTCCCAATGAGATTTATATCTTCCCCTGAGCAGGTATTATGTCATCTGTCTCCTGGTAGCCCATAGTCCCCAAATCAAGATTAGGATATATAACACAGAAAGTTAAATATTTCCTGAATTTTACTAAGTCAATCCCATGAAGAAAAAGGACCCAGTGAGGGTGCATCAGTGAGTCCTTGCCACTGTTATGCCACTAGTTTTGAATGTGTTCATTTGTCACTCAAGGCCTATGTTTTCTTGTTTGTAAAACAATGTTGGGTCAGGGGACCCCTAAGAGTGTGTCTCAATACTGAACTTACATGAAGCCTGATGAGCTTTCTTTGGAAATGTCCGACTAGCTCACTTCCTGTTGCAGAAGTGGAAACATCTTGCTTCAAAGGAAGTGTGCCTGTGAAGCTTCTAGCCCTCTACTTCTTACAGATAATATCAGTACCTGGATGTGACAGTTCTTCATTCTTATTAACAGACAGCTAAAATCTGCTTTTCTTGCCAAATTAAAGACAATTACCAATTTTCCCTTCTTTCCACTTCAGCTAGAGCCTTGCACAGGGCAAGAGAGGAGCTCTCTTCTGCTTCTGTGTGAATTCCCATACTAGCTCTCAAGAGAATAATTGAATACAAATCAGACTTTCTTTTCTGTTACACTTAGAATCTTACTTGATTTTGCTTATTTTAGGGTTGCAGAACCCACTCTTGGGAAGATGGCAAATGCTCAACACGAAATTCTCCATCTTTTCCACGGCCATGGCAAGTTCCTACTTCTCTGTCTGATCAGCTTCTTGGGTGTTCATCCTTTTCTACGATTTCTTATTGAAAAAGCTATCCAAATGTTCCTTTCCACGAGATCCTGGCACCGTGATGTGGGGAACAGATGTTGTATAAGAGGTTTCTACAGGAACTAGGTTTCTACCTGTCTCAGATGTCTCTATTTCCCTGCCCACACTTCTGACGCTGGACACATGCTGGAGTCACTATGTTCATCTTGAAACTTTCTGAGATGTTCAAATACAAGGTTTGAAGATCAGCTATCCCAAATCATAGTTTAAGACGGACCTCTCATGCTCAGCCTTCATTCATTCAATCAACAAATATTCATTGAATGGTTTAACACAATGTCTTAGGCTCTGTGAAAGCCTCTTTTTCCCTCTCTTTAATCTCTTGTACTTGCTTCATAATATCTCGGGTTCCTCCTCTTCTTTCCTTCAATTTCCCATTAAGGTAGTATTGTACTTTGGAGATGTCATCTTTGAAATAAATTTTTTTTTGATTCCAGGGTAGACATAAGAATGGGTGTTCTATTCCAAAGTTTGATAAGACAAGGACAGTTCATGTTAAGAATGAACAAAAGGGCTGGACCTTCACAGGAGGCCTGTCAGAAAGGGAGTGGGCAGGGCTGAAATGGAGGGAATGGAAAGTGCTCTTACCTGTCCCTCATGGGTTTTACTTTGGTAAGAACACTAAAACATGAGATCTACTCTCTTCACAGATTTTTAAGTGTACAATACAGTTTTGCTATGTATAGGCATGATGTGGTACAGAAGATCTCGGGAACCTACTAATCTAGCATAATTCAAATTTTATACCCATTGATTCCTCCTGTTCTCCTCATCCTGGAACTTGACCTCTCACCATTGCCCCTCCCCCCAATCTACTGGATCAGCATTTTGCCATAATTCTTCCTTCTTTCATGTTGGCCCTGATCATTGTTGGAGTTCCAAGAGTTTCAAATCCTGGTTCACGAAAATTTGGAGATATTGAGGAAAATGAACGGGCTTTCAAGGTAGTAAGAGTTGACGCCCTTCAGAATGCGAGCAAATACTATGGGAGCCCAGATGAGCTCCCAAACATTTCTTACAATCCAGGCAAGATGCCCTCCTACGCACCAAAACCTAACGTGAAAAACAGAAACTAACTGACAAACCAAGATGCCCCTAAGTTCCTGTGGTGAACATGGCAGGAGTGTGGCTCCTGGTTCTGTTCTGTTGGGAGGAGGTCGTGCTGCTGTCTCCTGCCTCCAAGCCTCTTTCTCTGCAGGGGGACAACTCCACTTCCCAAACAGAGTAAGTGGCAGGTGGCAAAGGGCAGTTTGTGCTGGCCTCCTGGGCAACCCGTTATGACATCTTGACCACAGGCCAGCTGGACTTCCCAGACTGTCACTAAATATGTTACAGAATGCTTCTCAGGCTCAAGATTTTCATTTTCTTTACATAAGATAAAGAGTTGGATCCTCCCCATCCCTGTTTTCCTTTTTTTTTTTTCTTTTTTTTTTTTAAGCGTAATTCTTTCTTTATAAAAAGGAAATCTAATAGGGAATCCCAATATATAAAAAAGACCAGAGTGGGACCTTTGGATGAGACAGCAAGTGGGTGGGTGATGGAGATGGGCTGGAGCATATCTGCTTAAATTTCTCTAGTTACCCCACCGTTTCAAAGAATTCCAGTTAGTTCCCTGGAATTCAGTCTGGCAACCACAAAAACTTTGGGCTAGATCATCCCTAATGTGCCTCCATTTCAAACTCCATGAAGGCAAGGCTCTGCCTGGGTCATCCCTGAATCCCCAGGGCCTAGCATGATTCCAGCACATAGTAAGCACACTCACCCACACCCACACCCACTCCCCCCCACCCCCACACACATATAATGAATGGGTAAATACAAGATTTTTCAGATGTCATGAGAAGTATCTACTTCAGATACAGCTCCTTGTGACCGATAGAGTTGGGTTTTCAGAACCACCCCTTCTGACCATCTACCCTCTACCGGCCCCTCACTTTTCTCTGCACAACATAAAAACTTAGCTGTGGCTTTCCTAAGATTGCATCTAAAACACCAAATGTGAATACCTCCCACATGCGGAGCCGGCTTGTTTACACAAGAAGAATTGCTTTAGCACACTGTCCTCCTTTACAGAAAACTTGGAGAAAAAGCTGAGTCGTCAGATTCCTTGCCTTTGCATTAAAAAGGAATTTAAAACCTATTTCAGTCCTTTCTTGGGCCTCAAGTAAAAATAAAGCTTTTCTCTCCAGGCTTGGGACTAAGTGAAAAAAAAAAAAAACAAGCTAACCCTGATTTACACTTTCCTTGAGCTCCCAAATAAGTCCAGGCGATTTTGAAATGTGATTTTCTCCTCATTTCCTTAAATTGGGGCCAGAGATGAGTGGCTATTCATGTGCCAGTTTGAAGCTGCCGTGAAAGATGTAAACAATACGTCTCCTCATGGTTCCCTTCCCCTCCCCTCCCCTGAGAAGGGGCCATGCACAGTGTGGGTCCTGCTAAGGAAGATGGTGCTGGAGGCCTGGCCCAGACTCTGGGATGAGCAGTCAGGTGGCAGATTCAACAAGGAGCCCCCCAGCTGCTTGATTTCATTACTGTGTATCATTATGTCTGCTTCTTTAAAATTTTTTTCTTTATTTAATCACCTAATACTATTTTTATTGGCCTGTCAGAATGTGGGGGAGAGCAAAGGGGAATTCATTTCATGTGTTGTGGAACATTATTAGGATAAAATATTAGGACAAGTCTATACCTTCCTCCTTTGAAAAATAAGATACAAAACCAATTAAAGTGAAGTGATTACTGAAATGCATCTAATTAGTTATTAACTTACACACATCAGCCCACGATGACAGCTCTCACAGCAAAAATCCTGTTTGGTGTTGATACAGAAGATAATTTACAGAAGATAATTGATATCACAGAGGCCTCTGCTTCTCAGGCAATTGCTTAAGAAAGCACCTTCACAGCTCAGAGCCTTCTCTCCCTTTGGGTTGGGGTACCTTTTCGTCAATCTGACAAGATCTGTCACACATTATCAGACAATTGATCACAGACTCCTGGCAAGTCTTAATCCATCGTTTGATCACACATCAAGAAAAATGGCTTTTTATGTCTTATATCCTGGCCATGAGAAAGAGAAAGAGAGCAGAGACATAGGCTTCCGGCTCCAGCTCATTACTTTTTTGCAAATGATAGATGGGTTCACTAGGCAATTTAACTTTAAAATGATCTTTTCCCCCTTCTCAAATAAGCAAATAGAAGGAGCTTCGTGGTGCAAGCTGAGTGGAAGGGGAGTCCGCCTGCTGTTCCTTTTGTGTCTCTGCAGTAGGCACCCGTGTGTGGATAGAGGCACGGATGGTTAGTAATACGTATTTACTTAGTATTACTGTATCTACTTCTAAATAATAGGATTTAAAGTGGACACACACAGAGAAACTAACTTTCACTCTCCAGGACACAGCTATAATCATTTTACACATTTCTTTTAGAGCATTTATGGTTTATATACAATAATTTGAAATGACTTCTAGTTTACAAAAAAAAAAAAAAGAAAAATTCTATTAGATAATGACATGGTAAAACCAAGTGTAAAAAAAATCATTCTCCCTACCATGAGTCGCATTATGTTATTATCAAAATCCTGGTCTTACATATACAGCAATATTAGCATAAGTTCATGTGCCTGACACATTCTGAGGCCAAACAGTACCAAAACGTCGGGGTTTGGAACCTCTGTTTCAAAGGTTTATTGGAGCGCCGTGCAAGAACAGGTGGCACGTGCCCAAAAAACCCTGAGCTCCCTGAAAGGCTTCAGCAAAGCCTTTTTAAAGGCAAGGTGAGAGGGGCCGTGGTTTGTTGTTGCAAACTTCTTGGTCCTGGAATCCTTTGTTCTTGCCGCTGTCCACGTAGATCAGGTCACGATGTTCTTGTAAACCTCCAACAAGACAAATGTTATTCTCTGTTCTACAACTTTTTATCTCTGTGTGAATGGAAAAGTGTTTTACCCTTAAAGGTCAGAGCCTTGAGAATGGACTCTCCTATATGTTTCAGGCTATAGGCAACATTCTTTTTTTTTTTTTTTTTAATTAATTAATTTACTTTATTATTTTTTGGGGGGTACACCAAGTTCAACCAACTGTTTTTATACACATATCCCCGTATTCCCTCCCTTCCTTGACTCCCCCCCCCCCAGTCCCCCCCACCCTCCCCGTATAGGCAACATTCTTAAAGGAAGAAAAGGCAAAGAATACAAAGGTTAAAGTAAAAGAAACAGATACATGGAGTCATATTTGTTCTGCCCTATTACAGCAATATACATTAGCTTCCTTGGAATGGAGCAAACCTAACAATATAGAAATTAGTCCTGTTTCTAATAGTTGGTTGTTACTTAATATCAAAACTAGAACTATCTGTAATTACCAAGAATAGCTAAAACCTCAAAGTTTTTGAGGGATTCTATGTAACTTACCAACACCCACACAAATACCCTGGTGATCTCTAAATTGCATTTCCAAAGTTCACAGCATTCAAAGATTCCAATTGTGTTCTTTGAAGCCGGGAAGGAAAACTCCCAATTCCCACCTCTCCCCCACTAAAAACCTTCCTGGAAATCCTTCACGATTGTACATCCTCTGTAATTTGAAGACACAAAGACCCCAGATTCAGTCTTTGCATGCTTAGGTAAAATAAAAGGTGCTCAGAGATTTGTAATTATGTCGTGCTTTTCCTGTATCATGGCAACTGAATGAGATAACAGTTTTTCCAAATGCCAGCCACAAAAATTCTATAGTCAAGCAATATGTGGTTGGCCTGAAGCTTTTATCAATAAACTGAAAACACTTGAAGCCCAGAGATTGTAGCTCAACCCCTTCCTAGCACTGTTTGTTTTAGGCACCAAAAGAGTGCTCCAAACACTATTGATTCTGGTGAAATGCAAAGAAGGTCTGTAGCCTGGTTAAAAGTATGGTATCAATGTCAATTTCCTGGTTTTGATCATCCTCCTTATAAAATATCATCATTGGGGGAAAGTGGAGAATGGATACATGGGAACTCTCTGTTTTCTTTTGGCAACTTCTAAAATTATCTCAAAAAAGAGTTTTAAAAAATATTTATTGAAAAAAGAATGAATCTCTAATCCTTTAAGCCAGCTGAACATGAGACCCATTTGAGGCACTGATGTCTCCAGACTACTCCCAGCAATCTCCTGTATAATTTTTTTCTTGGTCTTATTGCAGCTCTTTACCACCAGATCCCTTTGCCTCGTGCCCAGATTCTGGTTCTGCCTCTGGTCCTCTGCCAAGGATATTTGATCTTTTCCAAAGTTTGGCTATCAGCCTTACATGAAGACTCTTGGCTGAGATTTACCTCCTGGATTTACCTCTTTCCACCACCACTGCATCTTTCTCGACCTTCTAAGCACCCAGTTTCCCTCTCGCCCAGCTAGTGTGTGTGTGTGTGTGTGTGTGTGTGTGTGTATTGGTGGGGGGGATGTGCACAGTGGAAATGATGAGGGGTGAGGTTGAGATTTAGTCTGTGGTAATCCACATCTCTGAAATAGATTTCTTTTTATAAAGAACAATTTCTTGCTGGGGAAAGACTCTACCTATTCATCAGATTCATCAAGTTGACCTCTTCTGCTTCACTATATATTTTGTAAAAATACTATTAGAGCATTCAAAGGTTAGCTGACTCCATATCTGTTCTCACCGCTGGGTGTCAAAAGCATAATCCTGTCATCATTAATGACAGAGAATGGACTTAGACTGCATCCTGAGGCCAAACAGCATGATCCGTGTATTTATCTCAAACCTGATTTGCCACTGGGGAATCATTTGGGACTTTCAATGCCTTCTCCACTACATTATCCACAAAAGAGGCAGGTGAAAATAATGGTTAACAACACAGGCACCAGGGCCATGTTGCTTTGAATCCAGCTGTTTACTGGCCATGTGACTAAACAAGTTCCTTAATCTCTCTGTACCTTAGTTTTGCCATCTGTAAAATGGGGATGAAAATTGTGCCTAACTCACAGGGATCTTGTGAGAATTATGAGAGGTAGTTCTTTGAGAAGCCCTAGGCTTACCCACAGTTAGCACTCAGTGAATGTAATTACTTTTCTCTAATGCCTGTTCCACTTCTTTTCCCTGGATACCCCTCTACTGCCTCCTGAAAGTTCAGTATGGTGATTTACGCTTAAGTATAAGGATTTTTTTTTAATTTGGTTTTGAATATTTTGCCAAACTTCTGGAAATAGTAGAATACAATAAAATCTCAGAAATAGGTTGGAAATTAATCAGTATCAAAGAAAAAACTTGATACAGAGTCACTCAAATTTCTAAATCTACTGATCAAACCACTGTTTGGATTAAGGCTGTGGTGGAGATGCTGGTGAGTTTTGTGGAGACATGGTCATGAACCTGGAACTCCTTGGGTTGGCTTTCTCCTTGTAACTTACTGTGCTCTGACATGGCAGAGGCTGGGCTGGATTTAGATTAGACTAGACATCACACTGCTGAGAAACACAGGCTTAGAAGTACGGCTGAATGCTTCCTCTTTTTTTTTTAATAGCAGATATACTGGCTGACCCTAGCTCTCATTTGTTATATGGGTTGTTTAGAGCCATAAAACACTATGATGTAGCCACATCTATGGAGTGAATTGTGTTTTCAAAAGTCCCTCAGTTTTCCCAATATTTTCAGGGGTGTGTACTATCTCACCCCTTGAACAAATAGCATCACAATCCCAGGTGAATGGTGTCCAATCCACCCCACCCTTTCCAATCAGCCATACAAAGCAATGAAAACTTGTTGCCTGGATCCTCTCTCATTAGCTCTGGAGATGCAGATTAAAAATCATCCTTTGGTAGCATTTATTAAGTTTGTACGATCTGCTTTCCAAGAAGCGTTTAGAACAAACAATGAGTTATGGCTAAAACCAATGTAAGCAAGCAATAGACTCAAATTAGAAGAGATAAAATTAAATTTTCATGTATCATAAATGAAATATCCATTAGGGACTTCTCAGATGACCTTCAGGTTCAGCAAATTCTGTATTAAAACTTCCAACCTGAAAGATATGGATGCTGGGCTAGATGACATGCATTTCAGGGACTATGGAGGAAAAGGCCCAGCCAGCCACAGCAAACAAATGTAACTAGTTTTGGAGAAATGCTATTGACAGTAAAATTCTAATTTTACTCCAGCTCCCAGAACAGATGTACCTCCGAGTCCATAGACTGCAATACTTAACTGCAGCTACTCAGCTGTGACCTTCAGCCCCAGGCTCACTGCAATAAAATTTTCATGCAACCATATGGAAGAATATTTTAATAGAGATTTACTGTCAGTAACTGTCCCAAAGGAGCAAATAAGGAAGCTGTAACATATTGCGTACAGTAAATCAAGGGGACTTCAATGGAAAAACGAAACCTCCCGGAGGCAAGCATCTTTAAAATTACAGGCAACACTTTGTACAAATATGTGTACAAAGGACTAGATATGCACTCAGTTAAGTAGCTCAAAATGGTTTCGATTTGCAGATATATTTATTTAGAATTTATTTATTGGATTTTATAAGTGGCAAGCACTTACCTGTCAGGCCTGAATGCCTGTGTATCTCCCTTCCCTGGGGCAAAACAGAAGTGAGGGAGGGAAGACTTTAACTGAAAATCTCACCCAACCAGGGAATGTGGCAAGCAGTGTAAATTGCACCCTCTCTATAGCCAGGCTTACTTCAATTTAGGGTGAGGTATTGACCACAGGGACAAAATATTCCCTTAAGCCAGTATATAAAGAGTCCTGGACGAGTTAGTTAAATGGTTAAAAATTCAGCTTAAAGGATAATTGGGGAGACATGTTGATTAAACCTCCCAGTGGGGCAGAAGGCATTCAGAGGCCCTCTGTGAATGCTTGATTCTGTTTTAACCAACATTTTTGCATGTGAAAATGTCTCCTTCTTGTGAAGCTGTAAAATGCAATTTTTATCTAAAGGGATCTTGGGCTGGTCAGAATCAGTAAACCAGATCTTATGCTCATCTTCTCCTGACCCTGTGTTTGTCTGGAGATGTGAGTTGGTGGCACAGGGCCATGGGAGAGCTAAGAGAGAGGGCCTGAGCGTGTCACCTGCACAACTCCACACTTCAGTTCTCTTAGTCACCACTGTTCCCCTGCTCGGCTTCAGCCCTTGCTGTTAAGAGCATTTCAGCTTCAGACATTTGTTTCCTGAGGGCAAACAAGTGGCCATCTCTCCCCCCTCTTCTCAACTGATGGAAACGCTAATGTGAGGGGCAGTAATTCAGAGATAAATAGACCGAACACTGCCCATGACACTTCATATTTTATGGGGGAGAGAAGGCCTAAAACCTAAAAAACTCATGTGTAGGAGGCATAGCACGAATGCCTCATGCATGGCACATAATGAAGGAAGACGTCTTGACATCAAACCGAAAATCAAAATATCCAAGTGACCGTGAATAGGAGAATCGGGTGATAAATCTTTATGTTTTGCTAAATGCTGGTGGGTTGTCACATTAGACAAAGAGTGATAACAATAGAAAAAATGTTTTATCTGATAAATAGGTCTTCGGCATTCCATTCTTCTGTTGAAGTGGTCACAATTACTGCAAAACACAGGTAAACGTGCACACACAAAACAGGTTACACACACAGGTTAGGTTACACACTAAAAGTAGATTATCCTGACTAATCAGAACCTGGCTGGAAATTATATTACAATAAGAAAAACACTTGGGTGTTAGCTCATGCAATTAGATTAATGTATAAATCGTGTTACCTGGTCAACGACTAGTTCATTATTCACCAAGTTTTCCCAGTGTCTCAATGAATGTACCCTTTTCACAGTTGGGTATTGTAGTCCCTGAACACTTTACTGTACTGTATTTCACGTCGAAGTTGATGTTGAAACTAGAAAGGCCACTCAAAACACTGCTCGTTTGGGGACATAATGAATGCATGATATGTGTAGTTTGTTCCTTTGAGAGAAAGGCTGGTTGGGATAAATCTCCAGAGTCCCTGTATTATTTGGCTATGACCACGTTTAGCATCATTCTTTTTGTCTTTATAAGGAATAGAATGGGCATGTAAAGACAACTCTCGTCTGTGTTTAATTTCGTGAATTTACCAAGAAGGGTGAGTCATGTCTTATATTTTTGATCCCATCTCTAAAACAAGTGATGTCAGAATGCTTACTCATTAAAGGCATTTTCCCTCCATCTCCTGGAAGGTTCGATGACCTTGGCTAGCTCTGTACCAGAGCTTTTGATAATTCCGGGCAGTACAGCGCTCAGAATTCTCTCCACTCTTCAACCCACTCTCTTCTGGCAAGTTTGTTTCCTCTCTGCCCTCCACAGGTTCTATACTCAATTCCTCACACCCTGGAGTCATGTGACTCCAGAATATAATTGTTTTCCTCCCTTTAAACCTCTCCAGACCTTAGCTGTCTTTCGAGACTCAGTTCAGAACTCTGGGTACACAAACTATCCTATCGAACCATTCTAGACCCATCACTAAATGCTAAAGGCCGAGTCATTTTCCACTGAGCTGCTAATACATTCTGAGAACATTAATAGTCATTTAATAAATACCCATTGATAATTCATTTGTTGATCTTTGCCCTTCTTCTCTTTCTTTTTACCACTTTGCCACGTACTTCAGACTTGCACTTCCCTAGAGAATATGAAAGAATGTGTTCTGAAGAAATTTTTATTCTTATTCCTCCCACTGGGAGCATGCTGGAAAATGGTCATTACTTAATGCAATTTTCCACCTGTAGACGTCATTTTACAAGCTACAAATAATGTGAGCAAAATGTAACAATACACCCACCTAACCAACAAAATCTCCCAAATTAAAAGAAATATACAGCTGGATTGAGTAAAAGGATTTGCTAATTATAAAAGTATTCATGATAGATAGTAAGCTCCTCACAGCTGGAATTTATCAGAGACTAACTCAAGAATCTGGGAGAAAGGATTTTTATAAAGGATAGGAGATTGGGTTCAATAATTCTGGGGTTTCTTCCAAATCTGAGATTCTAGGATAACTGTCTGAATTGAACCAGTTAAAAATTGATTTTAGTAGTGCTATGAGGTGAGTTTTTAATATTCCAAATATTTAAAAATTACAGTCAGAGTTAGGAGATTAATTTGTAAGAAATCTGAAAAGAACTGGTCATTAATTGATTGACAAAAGTCAAAACGATGGTTTTTCAGAGTGGTTTCAGTATACGGCCACAGCCACAAAGCACTTTGAAATCAATCTTATTCTTAGAACATGCATCTACAGTTTAATTAACCTGTACACCTAAATGGGACGACCACTGTGCACATTTTAATAAACAAATATTTATGTGCCCATCAGTCTTGTCGATTTTCCTGTCTGTGATTTGTTAACCTTGGGTACATAAAGAGAAGCAGTGGAATGTATTACCCTCTGGGGAGTCCCAGGGAGCTGTGCCACTGCTGCAGATCCCTGCCAAGGTCATGGGTCTTTGCATGGTCCTACCTCCAGAAATAAAGAGCGGATATTTTGCAAGTAGTCACTACTGCAGACATACCAGCCACAGCGAATAGAGTGAGATGTTTTTTTCTTTACGAGTGTCTTCTAAGCAAGCATGTTTGTTGTTTATAAGTAAAAACGTGCTTTGAAAGTGTTTGAAATGAGTTTATTCACTAAGGTAAATGCTGGTTTTGAAATTATTTTTGCTCTTCTAATTGGGGAAGCAAACATTTTTCACCCTAGGGAAAAAAAGAAACTTCTACCTTACTTGAAAACATACACAATGTTTGAATCAGCAGTGCCTGATCAAAACTTAGTTATATATTAAGAAATGTTATAAACCCAGAAATATATTGAATGGGTTTTGGTAACAGTTAGTGATTCCTACAGACTGATTCACATGCATCTACTTAGGTAATTAGTTAGTCTAAAATTTCCTGACTGACAGTTCAACAATGAGTTTTTTGTAAACTTGCTGGATATTTTACCCCATCTTCTTTTAGCCACAATCATACCTAGACATCCCAAGATGCAGCAGAGAGCAGAGAACTGGATGTTGGGCAAGAGATGGGGTTCTGAGACTTGGATTTGGATTTCTGTTTGGATATTTAAGAAGTAATTACATCAAGAATTGCAAACCAGCCTATCCCATTGGCCTATGGCAAGAGTGACCCCATCCGTAACTAGGAAAAAACCTTGGCTTCTCTTGAAGTAAGATATTGGATCAATCCAACATTGTTATTCAGATTCATATCCATGATGTGATTATAATTATTCAATACAAGTGTATAAGCTAAAGTCATTCATTCACGATTCCCTTATGTGGGGGAAGCAGACAGTAAAAAAACAGGAAATAGTTGATCTGTGGTATGGTTTTAGTTTCTCTCTCAGAGTTAGCAGTCTGAATCTTGTTCAGTGTGAAAAAGACCCTTCTAGAGACTGGGGAGAAGCACCGAGATAAACTTACTAGGTCATGATGAGGCAGGAAACCTCCTGTCACATTTCAGGGTGAAATTGATCTTCAACAAGACCTTCCCTCTCAACTCCCCACCTCCACCATTTCACAACTTGTATTCCCAGAACATGAGTATCAAGATTTCATTTGCCTTGGAGCCCTTCCAGAAATTAACAGCGTTAAGAAGAACCATTCTATTAAGTCAGGATGGTGTCCAATAAAAGCAATGAATGATTGGAAAATGGACCGTTTTAATGCTGTTCAGTAAAACCATCACGAATGTTCTTAATTATGCAATTCCATCCTTCCTGTGTAATTGGCTCATTCGATTTCTTTCTCTCATGGTATAGAATAAACCAAATTGGGGGTCAGAGACTTTTTAATATTGTTATATTTGACTAATATTTGAAAATGATTAGGCAAAATATGTAAGATTGTTGAATGATTTGGGCTCCCCTAGTCAAGCAAAGAGACTAAATTCTTACAAGACTGGCAAGAACGAAAAAATAATTGTATCCTTCAGAGGCAGCCAAACTGCAAAAATAGAACACTCTACTTTTTTAACTTTATTTTATTTTTGATTGAAGTATAGTTGATTTACACTATTGTATTACATTCAGGTGTATATATATCTGTATATATATATATATATATATATCTGTATTCCTTTTTTTGATTCCTTTCCATTATAGTTTTTTGTAAGATATTGAATATAATTCCCTGTGCCATACAGTAGGTCCTTGTTTTTTTATCTATTTTTTATATAGTAGTGTGTATCTGTTAATCCCATACTCCTAATTTATCCCTCCCATCCTTTCCCCTTTGGTAACTGTAAATTTGTTTTCTATGTCTGTGAGTCTGTTTCTGTTTTGTAAATAAGTTCATTTGTACTATTTTTTAGATTCCACATACAAATGATATCATATGATATTTGTCTTTCTCTTTCTGACTTACTTCACTTAGTATGATAATCTCTAGAATAGAGCCACATAGAATAGAAAACAGCCAAACTGTTCATAAGAACTCCATTTTTAAAAAGTTTATTCCTTTGGTTTTGAATAGTTAATATAACCACGATTCAAAATTCAAGTGGCACACAAGGGTATATAGTGAAAAATCTCCCTTCTTGGCACACAAAGCAACTAATGTTATCAAGTGTGTGTGGTGCTCTCAGAGATATCTTATGCATATTCAAGCAAATATGTGTAAACCTTCATCTGTTTTCCTATTTGCAAGCATGGCAGCACTCTCTACTAGGAGCCTATATTTGAACATTCCATTCAGATACTGGGCACTCAGGAGAGCAAAACCAAGCCCTGTTGGGAAATTGACCTTTCTGTGATGAAAAGCAGGCAAAAAGCAAGAAATGAACAAGATTGTTTGAGATCATGAGTGTTTGATCTGATTCCCCCACAAAACATGTATGTGGAGATGTGGGAATTGACACACAATTTACCAACATACTGACCCTTCATTGTAATTTGGTGACCCCAGATTTCAAATGGTTGCTCATCACTGCCAGACGATGCTTGAAACCTTCATCCTTCATAGCAAAAGCTATACATAGGGGACTTCCCTGGTAGTGCAGTGGTTAAGAATCCGCCTGTCAATTCAGGGGATGTGGGTTCAATCCCTGGGCCGGGAAGATTCCACATGCTGCAGAAAAACTAATCCCTTGAGCCACAACTACTGAGCCCATGTGCCACAACTACTGAAGCCTGGGTGCCTAGAGCCTGTGCTCCGCAAGCAGAGAAGCCACCTCACTGAGAAGCCCGCACACAAAAATGAAGAGTAGACCCCGCTCCCTACAACTAGAGAAAGCCCACATGCAGCAACAAAGACCCAAAGCAGCCAAAAATAAATTAATTAATTTTTAAAAAATCTATAGATGGGGAGGCCAGAGATTCAGTCCCAGATGTGATATTTCATGGAATGTCTACCAAGAGGCTGGGACCATGAAATTGACAGCAGCTTCTCATCTGTACTCACTGTTCTGATGATATTTTAGTCCTTCTACAAAACCAGCAAATTGGATACAGAGAATTAGACTGTTCTCTTATTGTGGTCGGTATGCCAAGAAAATTGGAACACTAAGGAGAGGACAGATAAGAATTCCCAAGGACACTTGGGATGACAGTAAGAGCAGTAGAAATTCACTGACCAATGATTTAAACTGGATATCAGGATTAAAAAGTTAAAAATCTGTGCACATTTAGATATTTTCAAAACTCCCAACTTTTGTCATCAACTATCTTGGATACTAACTATAACTGGTTACTGGATTCACTTTTTCAATTTCCATCCAGATGTGTGGTATAATGTAGAACTCTCCCAAGACAGCTACTTATAGTTTTCCTACAGGTATGCAAAAATGTCTATTTCTACTTCTCTAAAATAATTGAGGAGTTTTCTGGTTAGTTATGTTGGTTACTTCTAAGAGTGACAAAATACATACCAACTGAGGTCTGGATTTATGCCAAATGCTGAGACTCTTCTGAAACTAATTCATGACTTGATGGCACAGAAATTACTTTAGATCTCTGTTGAAATTCTGTCCTCCTTATGGGCATCAATTATGATCAGACTGTAAAAAAGATGAAAAGGGGGGAGGGGATTGGGCAAATTTTGAAGTATCTTCTTCTCACCATACAGCTTGTGCAGGAGATTGCCTTTTTGTGTATATCCTCACAGCAATTTATACATTTCTGTTTCTCATAACAGAGGAACGGAGGGAAGAGTTCCTTCTCTCCCCTCATGTGGTAGTCTCTTTGGGTTGCCATAACAAAATACCACACACTGAATGGCTTATAAACCAAAAAACATATTTCTCATGGTTCTGGAGGCTGAGAAGTACAAGATCCTGATGCCAACAGATTGGGTGTCTGTTGAGGGCCCACTTTCTGGTTCATAAATGGCAGCTTCTGGTGTACTCACTTGATTGGAAGGGGCTATAGAACTCTCTGGAGCTTCCTCTATAAGACATGAATCATGCTTATAAGGGCTCCATCCTCATGACATAAGCACCTCCCAAGGCCCACCTCTTAATATCCTCATCTCTGGGGGACACAAACATTCAGACTGTAGAATCCAATCAATTATTTCCACTTTCCAGTTGTTTAACTTTCAGATATGTGGGGTTTCGCACCTTTAGTTATTCTTCTCTGGAATAATACTAATTCCAATCCATATTCCAAATCACCGATTCCAAATGATATTGCTATTAGACCTTTCTCGGTTCACTCCACTTCAAATGTGGGCCTTTTCAGATAAGGAGTAAGTGGACGTTTATTTCATATCACTTTTACATCTGTTATTAGATCCCATACTCAGAAATCTAAAGGGAGAAGGGCAGCTCCAATAATTGTATAGGTGGAGCAAGGGAGACACCAATACAGTAGATGTTCCATCCAAGGCTACCCAGAGTGGGAGGAATAAAAACCACCCTGCAGTCCCTGACATTAGCTTTGAGTTCTTTCCACAGCATCAGATGGTCTTCTGGGAGCTGGGCTGGGAACATGAACTCCTCAAGAACTTGAAATTCCCCTATGGTAGGATGAAATGCTTACAAATTCCATCTGATGCCAGAATTCCAATTCTTTTTAGAAAAGCGACGAGGGTGGGAAACTTTGAGGGTTAGTCAGTTCCCTCTTTTCATGGCTGCTACTTTTCCTGAGAAGGGGATCTTCCCCGCTGGGGCCCTCCTCCTCCGTCAGGGCTTAGGATGGTGGGTGGGAAGCCCTCGAGAGCGGCAGCAGAGCTGACTTTGCATTTGTGTTTCTCCGTGGGGTGAGCTGGGTCATTGGCATCCGTGGACATGTTCTGTTTCCCCAGTGAGACAACAGCAGGTTCTTCTCCCCGCCCCCACTCAGTGGAGCTGGCCTGAGACCAATTCCAAAATTAAACATTTGTTTGCCAAACATGCACAGCTGTAATTGCCTGCTGCCGGTCTGCTGCATAGCATGCCACCTGCTAGCTCCCTTTCTAGAGAAAAATAGCTGAGAGAGGAGCTAACTGAGGACAAAGTTCAGGCAATGATTTGGGATCTCTTTCCATCTCTTGCTGTCTTCTTGCCAAACTCTATGGTTCACCCCTAAAAGAGCCCTGCAACTTTGCTTATGGTTTAGATAACAGTTGGGGCAGAGACGCTGCTTGCTGTTTACCAAATGGCAAAAAGCAACAAATTGGTTCTTCTCAAAGGTTATTTTTATTTATTTATTTTTGGCAAGAGGCAGGGAGTTGTTTACAGAAGACGGGGTCAAACCATCCCTGTTATGACAGTTATCTAGGTGAGGGAGTAACAAAACTGCTCTCATTCAGGAAGATAAATGTTAGATGAGAAATAAACCATCCCACAGTTTTGCTGCCTGGAGGTGGATAAAGGAAAGCCTGAATGTGGTTGAAGTTTGACAGAATACAAAAATCTAGAGAAACTGCTGGAAAGTTTTCTTATAGCGTTAGCAGTATTTTTCACTTGCCTGAGGTCATTTCCTCTTATCTTATAATCCATTGTTTTCTAAGAGAAATCTCATAAAAAAGTCTTTTGTAATAGCCCAAGTGGAGCTAGTGTGATGAAAACAATAAACATTCTTGTTTGAAAGTGATTCTTTCTCTTCTTCTAGGACAACCAGGGGAATAGCATAACACAGTGTGCAGCAGCCCAGAGCTTATGATTGCCAAGGCAGAGTGAAATTGGAAGGTCCAGGGGTTGAAGCTTCACATCTGATTTTAAACCCAGAAGACTTGCTTCAATGGGGTTCTCCTGGAGTAGAATCTCCATCTAGTTGTAGGAGCCACTTCACATCCTGCCATCCAGCAAGTGTTTACATTTCCTTGAAGCTTACAACATCCATTCCACTTTCTTCTTCCATCTTTAGATGCTGCATGTTTTTCTTCATTCTTCCCTCCAGATTCTACATCGTCCGTGGTTTGCTCTGTTCAATAGATGATTATTTTGGGGGGAGGAGGGAATGTAAAAAAAGCCAAGAGGAAGACTGAGAGAGAAAAATCTGGGCAGAAAGATGGATTTTTGTTTATAATTCCTAATATTTTATGACATGAAAGAAGAATAAAGGCTCTTCTTGTTGCAGAAATCGGCCCATCGAGAAACCAAGCACCACACTCGGAGCGTTGGAGAACTCAGGTTTACTAAGCTTGCAGCCCCAGATGAGCTAACGCTCCAAAGTGCTGGGCCCCGAACTCAGGGTGAGCTTTACTTTTATAGTGCACATGTTTACAGAGCATGGAAGTTTCCAAACAGAAACTTACAAGAGCAGGTGCAGAACATTCCATTTTTTAGCAAAACATCTTAAAGTTACATTGAATTGTTAGGTCATTTCTGTTTTTCTGTTTTTCTCGGCTCAGCAAGCATATTTCACAAAAGCAAAACAAGCACAGTTTTTTTTTAGCTGAGTTTGTTTCTAACTTTCCTATTCATTCTCAGAATTCTAAAATTTCTATGTTTTAAGCCACCCCTTCTAGACAGACAGGAAGGTCCCTATCTTTTCCAGTTCTGTGCATGTGCAGAGCAGAATGCATTAGTAGAATGTGACAATCCTGTACAGTTCCTGGCCAAACTCATTTCTACATTGAGTCCTTCACGTTTGGAGGAGTCTCTTTATATACTGACAGGCACTGTTAGATAAATGATTAAAAGGAAAGGAGAACTCTCTAGTCACCTTGAGTCAGCTGGATATGCTGTAGCAGAAATGTGAAGTTGCCTTCCAGAATGCACGCCGTACTAGTGGGACTTTCTCTCTACAACACAGCTTAAGACCATTCTAGAGCTCTGGTTCTTAATTCCCTTATTTAAACCACAGGTGCTCTTTTGACTCTAACTTACCCTCCTAGGTTTATTTTTGACTGAAGCTCCCAAATCTTTCCCATTCACAAGAGATGACTTGTTGTTTCCAAAACATATCCTGGGTTCTCTTGCCCAGATATCTTTCCTCATCACTTCTCTTCTGCTGGCCATGCTATTCTCCAACCACCCCTTGTGCTAGTAAAATTCTGATCCACTGCTGAGATGAAATGTTATCTTTTCTTTTTAATTCAGATATAATTGACACAAAACATTGTATTTGTTTTAGGTGTACAACATAATGATTTGATGATTTGATGTATGTATATCTCCAATCCTTCCAGATGGACATAAGCCCTTGTTTTTGGTGCCACCAAGCCTTTCATGATGCTTATGCTCTCCTGGCTTATTAGGCTGAAGCTAATCAGGTGCATGGTTATCTTCTCTCACTAAGCAGGTGGCTCCTGGAGAGAAGGCTCCACAGTAGCTTTACTCTCCCTTGTATTTTTCATTCTTCCTACCACTGAGCCTGGCATGCGGCACACACGTTGTGCATGTTTGTTACATTAAATTGAAAATGATAAAAAATAATATTAATGATTGTGTATGTATATTAAAAGGGCATAATACAGAAATATATTAAAAAGAGAATGGGAAGGTTAAAAGCAATGAGGTACCCTTGAAAGACTTGAGACAAAGAAAGTGACTCAAGAGAGAGGAACAAAAAAGGGGGGAAAATAAAGAAGCAAATGATGAGCTTTTGAAAAAGTACAGTGAGTGCCTCTCTAACCTTTCACTAGGCTTGGTGATGGTTTTTTAAAGGGGAGTTTGGGGCTGGACTCTAGGTGAGAAAGGCTCACACCCTCCTCTAAGATAATAGGATGGCCATGGAACCAGCAGAATACCCAGGCTACCAGCTGGTGACAGTAGGGTTGCCAACAATAGAAAAGACTCAAGAGGCCACCACTGGTGGGTTTTCATGAAAGGGAACAGCTAAGCATGAA
Organism: Hippopotamus amphibius kiboko; assembly: GCF_030028045.1. Taxonomy (NCBI): domain Eukaryota; kingdom Metazoa; phylum Chordata; class Mammalia; order Artiodactyla; family Hippopotamidae; genus Hippopotamus; species Hippopotamus amphibius. Next base: position 92,085,718 of record NC_080192.1, read on the forward strand.
TTGAAGTGTGAAGCAAAAAACTCCAAGATTTTCACGTATGTCAAGTAAGTGGTTTTACAGGCTGAGGTAGGCCAAGAATGTTCAGGAGCTGGCTATTTAATACACATAAATATGGTGCCACAAAGGCACTGGGGTAGAAATAGTGAAAAAGATGGACACCATTTCTTCATCCCTCATCCATGGAGGGTCCATTAGCCATCTAGTATTTTCTGTTCATCAAACTTCCTATTACAGATTTATGGTAAGAGAACCAGATTTCAGATATTCCCAGAGTGCCAGGAAAGAAAATATGCCACCAACCAGAATTTTATAAAATTAATCACCTGGGAAAATTAATGAAATTGTGCTTAAATGAAGGTATGACACATAAAAAATATCTATGACTTCTGCCTCATTCTTTGAAAGTTAGGTCTATATTTTTATACCTTTTGGAGCACAGTTGGGAGCAGGAATAAGTGGATTCAATCATCAAGGCTAAGTGGCTTCAAAAGTCTCCAGCTGAGGAGTTGAGGTGGGACCCCAGTGCTTTAGTCCAGGTAGAATCTGTCCTGAGTCTGAGGAAGGAAGACCAGACTGTTTTCCTGTCTGTTTTCCACACTGTGATTTATTCCTTCATCTAACAGAGCGGAGTGCTCAGTACCTGGCCTATAGTAGGTACACAATAAATATTGGCTGTAATCATGTGTAAGTGGCAGCCACTTAATTGAGAAAGCAGAAATGTGAAGTGTATGAATGTCCACAGTTGTTGGGCATGGTGATAGGCTATATGGCCTCTAGAGAGAAAGTCATAGGTTTTTAGCAATTAAATATTATGGGAAGGAGAAGTTTCCACTCTCAGAATTTATATTTTAGAGCCCTGTTGCTCAAAGTGAGCCCAGGATAAGGCACCATAAGATAATTAATTGCCATGTGTTCAGAAATCAGAGAGGGATGGGGCAGACATATTGGAATGTGTGTGGATCTAATGGAGTAAAATGTAAAACTCACGAGAAAATAAAACCTGAGGCTTCAGGGAAATTTGTCTTGTCTGTAAACCCCCAATTTTGCATTCAGAGTGCTTTGAAGGAGAGTTTACTGAAAACACATGAGAGATGTCTACTTTGGCACAGAATCCATGCTGCTAGGAGGACTCGAGGCTTGTTTTCTAGGCTCGTGGGCCTTTTGGAAAAAATCTGCCTTTCTCCAGATCACCAGAACCCTTCAAATCTTCTAAATTTTCTATCTTCAATCACTCTTACTTCAGCCCAACCAATGCATATAGAGAGAAGGACGAACTTTGGAAACTATTCTCTGGATATTCCAAAGCACAACCACACAGATCAGAATAATTCTGGTGGAACTGTGTGTTTTTGCATGTGTAGTCAAGACAAATGCCATTTCCTATGTGGCTGCAGATACTGTCTCTTTCCAGGCTTCTAGAAGCCTGAGAGGGGGATGAAGGGAAGGCCCAGTCTCAAAATAGGGAAACGCTTTTGTGAGTAGAGAGTTCAGGTTTACAAGAGTATCATTTCAATGAAAACAAAACAAAACAAACCAACCAGGATGCAAGGTGTATAACTTTTTAGCCAGTTCCACCATCCTTCAGCGTTAATAGTTGCCTGGTAAGAATGCTTGCCTTCTTAGAATGTGCTCTGTGCTTCCAGGAAGGTGGTGCATTTTGTAGACAGGAAACATTTAAAAGAAAATACTAGTTTCTTTGTATTTAGCAACTATTTCCTGGGTGAATATTTGTGCTTCTCAAGACTTCCCACACCAGACCCTCCAAGCTTTTTTTCCTTTTAGTCCACTCGCCACCATGATTGGATTAGTTCAACATACACTTTTCAGTTTCTAAAGTGTTTCAGGTACTGTTCCAGGCAGGAGGGATATGAAGATACATAAAATAAGCTGTACCTAATGACAACTTCTGTTCCAATGGGGCCACAGCTGTGCTCCCAAACGATTTCAGCATAATAAGTATGAAGATAGAGGTATGAATCTGGTGTGATTCTCTACTACTGCAGCTACAAACTTCTGCCTACAGGTAAGTGGTGTTAGACACTTTCTCATCCATTTTTCTGTCCTCCCTGATTGCTTTCAAACTCCCTGAAGTCAGTGGCCATGTGCTTGCAACTTCCCTATTTCTCTCCTATATGACATTCTCAATAAATGCTGATTAAAATGGTTCTAGATCCACGGTTGATAACGCAGTCACTTTCTTACCGGCTTTTCACACAGTTCTTACAGTATAGACTCTTTAAATCACTAAGGGAAAGAAAAGGAGACCCCAAATTCAGAGTGGATAGCAAATTCATTATGTAGCATTACCATCCTACCTCCTCTGAAAGACCAGAGTCATCTTTCGAACTCCACAGGGCCTTAATTTAGATGTTCTGTTGGCTGCTCAATATCTCAGGGTAGTTCAAAGGATGAGGAGCATATGTGCTGTTTAATGTGATCTTAAACATTACTATCTATGGAAAATCAGAAAAGGGTCACAAGCATTAGAGCTGCTGTTTAATGATGTATAAAAAAGCTGGCTGGTAAAGTGTACCATTAAGAATAGCTGAAACCAGAGCCGAACAATGACCTGATGATATGTGGAGACCCTCGTGACCAAGGCCATGTCCCCTAACTTGGAAAGTGATGGACGTCAAGTGCCCTTGCAGAGTAAAGAAACTAGGGTGAATCCAAGAGGTTGAGGAATGGAGGGATGCCAGGTTGAAAGAGGAAGTGATTGGTGAGACAGGGCTTGTGCGCTCATGCATCCATGAAGCCTCTCAGCATTGGGTCTGGTCGTGGCTCATTTTCAAATCTCCTTTGTTATTAATCCAATGAAACAGACCCACAAACTTACAAACCAAAATCCCAGTCAACAAGAGTAATCTATATCAGTTAAAATGGCATATGGTAAGCAAATCTTGGTTCCTTCAAAGAGATGCCCAAAGCAAAACTACTATTACTATTATTTTTCTGCTTTTACAAACACAAGCTAGTAATTGCAGTCATCTCTTTGGTTTAAAATGCTTTGTGCAACATGAGACAGCAAATTTATCTGTATAATTCTAATAGGTGGCTTATAATAAGCTGTAAATTTAGAAACTACAACGTATTTTACGTCCTCCCAAGAAGATTTTGTGGGTCTTTAAAAAAAATGTTAAGGAATTATAAAGTTTGTATCTGCTTGTTCAGTAAAAGCAGAGTTCCAAGGGTTACTCCTGAGTAATTTCTATCTAATTGATCACGGTCCCTATCTGGTGAGTTACAGTGTTATATACTGCTGATTATAAGTATCTTCTGATACTTATACAGGAGTGTAAGTCCATGACAAAATATTCTCCAGATCTTATCTGAGCATCTCTTAGACTCTTTCTGTTGCTTTGTGTAGATGGAGCTAGTCAATTGAATTGAACCCTGTGAGGAACATGCTTCCTAATCCTGAAAAGCTAAGAGCAGGGTTGGTGAGATAAGACATAACTACACATTGAATGATGTTTAGAAAGATATGGCAGGAAAGTAAATATTTTCTTCTTTTTTCTTTTGCAAATAAATTACACTTATGAGAAATATATTGGCTTGGAAGGAAGGGGAGCTAATGTTAGGTTGAGACGATCAGGGAAGTTATAACATGTGAAGCTGGCACTGGATCTAAAGGAGCAGATTTTGAAGGCAGAGGAAACAGAAGGGCGTGCTAAGTGAGTCTAAGCCTGAGCAAGTGAGCGGAGGGAGAAGGGCTCCAGATGGGCTCTGGAAAGCGGGACCCTACACAAACCAGACTGCCTGGAGCAGATGCCATGTGCATGTTGCAGGATTTTTTACTATAGAGGGAGGCATAGGTTAGGGCACAATCACCTTCTATATCAGGCTAAGGAGTTAGCATTTTACCCAAAATCCATGCTATTACCTATCCTTAAGGTATTTCAAAATTGTATTAGTTAATAACAATTGAATATTCAAAATTTTTTACTCCAAAACTTGAAAATTGTCCACTATTTCAAACAATTCTCCATAATGCAGATGGAACATTTGAATCATTACATTTTTTGTCACTGTTTATACCAAATGCATTTTTATTTATTTATTATTTTATGAGGTTGATTTTTAAACAGTCCTACTATACACTAAGTCTGATCAAATCTCTTGGCAGAAATGGAAAAATATCTGAATGCTTTTGTGACAAGAGAACTTATTTGGACACTTGGGTAGAAATCTCAAGTCAAAAGGACTTGGATATTATTAAGTTTATTTTCTATTTTTATTTTCTATTGCAGCTGAAGATCCACTAGTTAGTGGGTCATGTAAAGGAAAACTCTGATTGTATTCTATGGGGGAGTGATTGTTCATGTTCTGGCAGAGCTGAAAGGACCCCAAAGTAAAGAGTCCATTGTGTATGAGACTCATAAGTACAATTAACCAAATCCTTATCTTGCTGTACACTTCGGTCATCCCCATGAGGATGTATACTTTAAAGGAAAGCTATTTTATTTCACTCTTAATACCTAAATCAAGGTAGGATTTTTAGAGCATGATATGTCATAAAGTAGGTGATAGACATCAAAAAATATATAACATTAGGCAATCAAAGAGCTTGACTTATCTCATTCTTAAAATTAATTGGAGGTTTTATATCCTTGCCCCAAGCATAGGGAATGAAGGCGTCCATAGTTACATGGACAACGCTTGAAGGATGTGCTGAAGGCCTATAAATCTGGGAGATATTCGACAAATTCAGCCTGTCTGGGTTTTGTGTGGTGTTTACCACCCATATCTGTCACCTTTTATGAACATAGATCTAAAGGACCTGATGCTTGCTCCCTGTGAAATAGTTATTTCGGAATTAAGACTATTTATGTATTTCCCTGGGATGCCAAAGAATGCTAAAATTAGTGGCAAGTGTGTACACTTGACATTCCAAAACCATAAACTTGAAATCCATATTTTTCCTCTTCCACTCTTCTTGCCAGGTTGACTTCTGTCTTCCCCCCTCCCTTACCCCTCCCTCCTCACCTCTTGTCATTCCATTGTTTCTCCACTCGTTCCTACCTCACCCTATTTTGTACTCCACCTCAGAAAAGAGAGGGAATGAGCACCAGGTTTTTAAAATTTGGGGGGTCAATTGTTAGCTTTTTGGTATAGAGCCACCAAAGGGGAAAGTTGTACCTTTCTCTCTACATAGGAATCTTGATATCAGGCAATTTTCACATCCCTAACGTTGTCATGTCATGTTTTCTTGCCTCCTGATTCCATCTAAATTCATAGAAATCGTAAGCTCATGTATTACTTGGGCTAAAGAATGAGTTTTTAACCTTTATTACCTTCCTGAAAATCCTTAGCACCTTAAATGCCTACATTTGGATGCAGCCAATATGACTGTAAACTCCTCAAGTTTCACTAAGCCCTTTTCCTAGTGTTTTTGCATCTTCTGCCAAATTTTGGGAGGATATGTTTTATAGCCTCCAGGCCAGCACATACATTCCAGTGTTTTCTGGTTTCCAAATTGGCACAAAACTCAAGAAGAGGGAGAAAACATTCAACAACTACTTGCAAAACCTCCCCTACCTATGTTATTCTTTAATCTAATGGTTTAGAAGGCTGATGACAGTGGGTTATGTTCTCCACACATGCAATCTTCACTCTTAGAACTCTCTGCCTGTTGTAAATAGCCAACACATGGAAGCAACCTAAATGTCCATCAACAGATGAGTTGATAAAGAAGATGTGATACATGTATACAATGGAATATTACTCAGCCATAAAAAAGAATGAAGTAATGCTATTTGCAGCAACATGGATGGACCTAGAGATGATCATACTAAGTGAAGTAAGTCAGACAGAGAAAGACAAATATCATATGATATCACTTACATGTGGACTCTAAAAAAATGATGCAAATGAACTTATTTACAAAACAGACACAGACTCACAGACATAGAAAACAAACTTATGGTTGCCAAAGGGAAAAGGGCTAAGGGATAAATTAGGACTTTGGTATCAACAGATATATACTACTATATATAAAATAGGTATATATACGTGTGTGTATATATATATATATATATATATATATATAACTGAATAACTTTGCTGTACATTTGAAACTGACTCAACATTGTAAATTAACTATACTTCAATTAAAAAGGAAAGAAAAAAAGAAACAGCTTGATCTAGAAAAAAGAAAGAACTCTCTGCCTGTTATGCCATGTTATTTCTTGAAGCCATACTGAAGACAGCACACATAACTCTACTAAAGAGGTAGTTTTGAGAAGGTGTTTTCCAAAGTTCTTTAGTATGAGAACTCAACTTTCGTTCCAGCTTCCAGGAGCCCCAGGACACAGGCACATGCACTTTGGGGAAATTCTGGCTGTTTCCTACCCAGAGTCTGCATCATCCCCTTTTCGAGAATCCCTTCATAATTGAAATTAAAAGTACATGAAGTTTTCTTTCTCCTCAGTTCAATTTTAACATATATTTCAGAAAGTGGTCTGAATGCTTTATTACATGTTTGTTTACATAGAAGAGTTGGAATCCTATTGTTTTCACTCAGTGCTTTAACAAGAAGGTCCAAGGATTTCCAGTATTTGTATGTCACTTTCTTAATAAAAATAAAGAAAAGAAAGAAAAGTAAAGGAAGTTCTGATACATGCTACAACATGGAAGAACCTTGAAAATTTTAGGCTAAATTAAATAAGCCAGATACAACATGACAAAAAAAAAGAAGGAAAGAGAGAGAGAGAAAGAGAGAGAGAGAGGAAGGGAAGAAAGGAAGGAAGGAAGGAAGGAAGGAAGGAAGGAAGGAAGGAAGGAAGGAAGGAAGGAAAAGAAATAAAAAGAAAGAAAGAAAGAAGGAAGAAAGGAAGGAAGGAGGGAAGGAAGGAAGGAAAGAAAGAAAGAGAGAGAGAGAAAGAAAGAAAGAAAGAAAAAGAAAGAAAGAAAGAAAGAAAGAAAGAAAGAAAGAAAGAAAGAAAGAAAGAAAAAGAAAGAAAGAAAAAGAAAGAAAGAAAGAAAAAAAGAGAAAGAAAGGAAGGAAGAAAGAAAGAAAAGTACTTGCTAGGGAAGGCCCTGTGCTAAGTGCTTTATTTGTATCATCGAATTTATTTAATCCTCCTAATTACTCTACAGATGTGCTATTCTTTTTTACTACATTACAAATGAGGAAACAAAAACTCTGAAGGTTTAAGGAAGTTGTTTAAAGTCACAGAGTTCACACTGGGTGCAGCAGAATTCCAATCCTGCAGTTCTGATACAAAAATAGGTAGACAGAAGAAGAAATATGTGCCCTTTCTACTTAAAAATCTAAAAATAGAATTACCATATGATCCAGTAATCCCACTACTGTGCATATACCCAAAGAAAACCATAATTCAAAAAGAAACATGTACCATAATGTTCATTGCAGCACTATTTACAATAGCCAGGACATGGAAGCAACCTAAATGCCCATCAACAGATGAATGGATAAAGAAGACATGGCACATATATACAATGGAATATTACTCAGCCGTGAAAAGGAATGAACGTGAGATTTACAGTGAGATGGATGGACCTAGAGTCTGTCATACTGAGTGAAGCAAGCAGAAAGAGAAAAACAAATACCATATGCTAACTCATGTATATGGAATCTAAAAATGGTACTGATGAACCCAGTGACAGGGCAAAAGTAAAGATGCAGAAGTAGAGAATGGACTTGAGGACATAGAGGGTGGGGGGATGGGAGGGGAAGCTGGGACGAAGTGAAAGTGTAACATTGACATATATACACCACCAAATGTAAAATAGTTAGTGGGAACCTGCTGCATAACACAGGGAGATCAACTCAATGATGAGTGATGACCTAGAGCGTTGGGATAGGGAGGTTGAGAAGGAGCCTCAAGAAGGAGGGGATGTGGGGATATATGTCTAAATACAGCTGATTCACTTTGTTGTACAGCAGAAACTGGCACAACAGTGTAAAGCAATTATACTTCAATAAAAATCTGAAAAAAAAATAAATATTATGCCTTTTTGAGACTGCAGCTGTCTTTCCTAATACCCAACTAAAAATTTTTGGAAAAAACTCTACTGATTGAATTAATGGACTTTATAATAAATGTGTTATTAGATGAGGGCTTCACAATATATTTTTGAAAAAAAGGCTCTGCTGTGAAAAATATTTCAAATCCACTTCTCTGTTTATTACATTTATTCCATTCCACCCAGCTGACTACTGCTATAAAAATATCTGATGGGCTCGGGTGTTCTAAGGAACTAATAGCTAATAGTTACTTAATGTATTATTTGCTGTGAGGTAGATGAACTTTAGACAATATTTCTTAAGGGCTTTTAGGAATAACTATAGGAATCACTAGATTGGTGGGGTCAGATTAGTAGGAGAGAGTTTTTTGAGACAATCTCACTTCCCGAAACTTCGAGGGCACACACCTACTGGTGAATTGGGCCAGGAAAGGATATTTCTCTTCTTGTGTCATCTGTTCTCAGATACAGGGAGAATATGAGCTCATATCCTCACTTAGTATAGGCAAGAAGAGGTGACTGCTGAGTGGAGAGATGGGACACCACCCAAAGCCAACAACTCAGGTCATCATCCTTGTTCTGCTACTTAGAAGCAGTGTGTATTTGGGGAGGTCACTTTCTGAACCTCAATCCAGACAGCAGGAAACTCTCCCTGAAGCAGAAGGGTTGGACGATGTCGCCTTGAGCTCCTCTGCAGTTCTAGGTCAATGCTATAGTTTTATGACATTAGTGTTGCTGCACATAGGAGAGGTCTGAGGACAGGGATGGTGCCTGATAACTCACTCTGTACATGACCATGTGGGGTTTGTGTCAAGTGGCTACACCTTTAAATTTGGGTTTAATCTCACAGCCAATTTCCTTTCTACTTGATGAATCCCTGATGCGCATGTGTCTCTACACAGGAATATTTAAATCCTTTCCCATGGGCAAGTACTGGTCTGCCCGCCTAAGCCCTGAACTAAGTTAATAACTATCCACATGTAATGATCTGTATATTAATCTCTGAATCATATGATGGAGAAAATCCTTAAGAGGGCTTGTTTTTTCCTACCCATACTTTTGCTTTCATATCTAGAATTTTCTTTCTCATGTACGTGCTCACTTTAGCTTCTGCTCCATACCTTCCCTGTCCTTCAAAGGCAACACTTCAATGCTGTGACCTCCATAAAGCCTGCTCAGATTTACCCAACTCCCTGTGCATCAGACTTCTCGTACGGAAACTCTCATCCCTTGGGGTATCATTATTTTTGGACACTGCTGCTCTGTCCCTAATATCACATGCCTTTGCTTATTCATCTTTATTTGTCCTCTTCTTGTTAGTTTTCCTCTCTCTCTCCTTCTCTTACTTTCTCCCATCTCTCACAAATAAACAGATGTCTAGCATTCCCCCAGTGTTAGAACCTGAACTCCTTCTTATGGTCATTGTCAACGACATATTTAATGTATTATTTTTTTTCCTGCATCTATGAATTTATTATTTATTTATTTTTATTTTTTTTCTTTTTAAGCTCTTTATTGGAATATAATTGCTTTACACTGTTGTACCAGTTTTTGAGGTACACCAAAGTGAATCAGCTGTATTTATACATATATTCCCATATCCCCTCCCTCCCATGAATCCCTCCCACCTTCCCTGCCCTGGCCCTCTAAGGCATCACCCATCATCAAGCTGATCTCCCTTTGTTATACAGCAACTTCCCACTATCTATCTATTTTACAGTTGGTAATGTATATATGTCTATGCTACTCTCTCACTTCGCCCCAGCTTCCCCTTCACCCCCCACCCCCCAACCCCGTGTCCTCCAGTCCATTCTCTGCATCTGCATCCTTATTCTTGTCCTATCACTGGGTTCATCAGTACTATTTTTTTTTTTTTAGATTCTGTATATATGAGTTAGTACACGGTATTTGTTTTTCTCTTTCTGACTTACGTTGCTCTGTATGACAGTCTCTAGGTCTATCCACCTCATTACACATAGCTCCATTTCATTCCTTTTTATGGCTGAGTAATATTCCATTGTATATATGTGCCACATCTTCTTTATCCATTCATCTGTTGATGGGCATGTAGGTTGCTTCCATGTCCTGGCTATTGTAAATAGTGCTGCAATGAACATTATGGTACATGTTTCTTTTTGGATTATGGTTCTCTCTGGGTATAAGCCCAGCAGTGGGATTACTGGATCATATGGTAGTTCCATTTTTAGATTTTTAAGGAACCTCCATACTGTCTTCCATAGTGGCTGTACCAACTTACATTCCCATCAACAGTGCAGAAGAGTTCCCTTTTCTCCATACCCTCTCCAACGTTTGTTGTTTCTAGATTTTTTGATGATGTCCATTCTGACCACTGTGTGGTGATACCTCATTGTGGCTTTGACTTGCACTTCTCTAATGATTAGTGATGTTGAGCAACTTTTCATGTGTTTGTTGGCCATCTGTATGTCTTCTTTGGAGAAATGTCTATTTAGGTCTTCTCCCCATTTGCGGATTGGGTTATTTGCTTTTTTGGTATTCAGCTGCATGAGCTGCTTGTATATTTTGGAGATTAATCCTTAGTCTGTTGCTTCATTGACAAGTGTTTTCTCCCATTCTGAGGGTTGTCTTCTTGTCTTGTTTATGGTTTCTTTCACTGTGCAAAAGCTTTTAAGTTTCATTAGATCCCATTTGTTTATTCTTGATTTTATTTCCATTCTTCTAGGAGGTGGGTCAAAAAGGATCTTGCTTTGATGTATGTCATAGAGTGTTCTGCCTATGTTTTCCTCTAGGAGTTTTATAGTGTCTGGCCTTACATGTAGGTCTTTAATCCATTTGGAGTTTATTTTTGTGTATGGTGTTAGGAAGTGTTCTAATTGCTTTCTTTTACATGTTGCTGTCCAATTTTCCCAGTGCCACTTATTGAAGAGGCTGTCTTTTTTCCATTGTATATTCTTGCCTCCTTTGTCAAAGATAAGGTGCCTATATGTGCTTGGGTTTATCTCTGGTTTCTCTACTCTGTTCCATTGATCTTCTTTCTATTTCTGTGCAAGTACCACACTGTCTTGATCACTGTGGCCTTGTAGTATAGTTTGTATTATTTTTAAAATGCATTGATGTACTATATGTTTTCTTATAAATTGGTAGTGCATCTTATTAAAGGCCCCTTCAGTATTCTGCCTGTAAAGAAACCACACATTATGCCCAAATGAACTTGCCTGATGCCTTCTAAATCATTGAGCACCAAACTAAAACCATGCTTATCACCAAACCAGGAAATCCAAGGCCCTGTTCTGTCCACAGGTCATTCGACATGAGATGAGGTGGGAATTTAAGTTCTCCTACGTGGGGATTTTGAAGATGAATAATAAAAGAGATCACTGAGATAATTGATGCAGCTCCAAGACACTGTCGAGAGAGGCCCTGAAGGAAAGCTGAGGACCGCCAGCTACCTAAGATGATAATTAACTCGCAAAGCCTAGGCAATGGGAGAGGCTGCCTGCGGCCCTTCCTCTCCTGTGCCTAAAGAAGGGAAAGCTTGAGGAATGTTGCTGGAGGCTGAGACAGACATAACTCTTTTTCCGTAGAACTTTTGCAAAAGATGAAGCAGCACAATCCAGGGATCCTTGGCTCTGTTCATGTACCCCCCTCAGGAACTGGGCAGCCAGCAGCAGAAGCTTGTGCCTGGTTATTAATTTTAGTTTAAGCAGGTACTTAGTGTTTTAAATGAGTCCCACAGACAAGCAACCAAAGGATTATCATTTGATTCAGATTGTGATCCTTTTTAATTTGCTTTTGGCAGTGGGATAGGTCCAGTGTAGAACTGAGACAGAAATTGCAGGGTCCAATGGGGAACAAAGTTAGACTCCCCCACCGTTTATTAAGTACCTACTGTATGCCAGGACTGTGTAAACCCTCTGAAATAGAATCATTCTTCAGTAAAATGGGGATTATACTGTCTATACACTAGAGTTGTTCTCAAGATGAAGTAAGTTATTTCACACAATATTTGTCACCTCATATGCCCTCATAAATGGCAGCAAGTGCTTTGTCTTTGCTTCATCTTTACAAACAGCCAGTGAAGTAACTGGCATCCAGCCTAGGATGTTGCTTGTTTGTCTCCTCAACCTGAAATCTTCAAGGTCTCACACACAAAAAATAATAATAATGCTACTGAATTCATAATGCATTACAATTTACAATAACACATTCACATATATTATCTCCTTTAATATTCAGATCTTACTTTTGGAGTATGAACTAGTTTCTCCATTTTAGAGATGCCTATTTGAGTTGGGGAGTCCTCCAATGACTTGTTCAAGGTCACATGGTAACGATGGGCCTCAAACACATCAAAACTCATTGATGGAAAAGGCAGTGTCCTGAAGGTTATCACTGTAATGGCACTAAATTAGCTTCTGCTCCCAATTCAAAATATCTTTTCCCTCACCTGATATGGCCCTGCCACCCTTCCCTCTAAGGTTACAATTTGAGTTAAAGAAGTGAGTTTCAGAAGGTCCTTGTAAAATGTGCAAATATTTTTCCTGAAGTGGGAGGGGTAATAAGCCAGTGCATCTCAAATTAGTGCATTCTCTAAAATGCTTTCAAGTATGGTGTGACTGTCTTAGGTCCCTGTAGCTGTGATATCAAATAACCCAAACTTGGTAGCTAAAAACAACATAAATTTATTATCCCTTAGTTCAGGAGGCCAGAGATTAAAAATCAGTGTGACTGTACTGAAATCATAGTGTTAACAGGGCCATGTTTCTTCCAAGGCTTCAGGGGAGAATCTGTCTGTGCCTCTCCAGCTTCTGGTGGCTGCCAACTTTTCAGGGCTTGTGGCCCCATCTCCGCCTCCATGTTCACATTGCCTTCTTCTCTTCTATGTCTCTGTGTGTCTGTCCCAAATCTTTGTTTCCCCTTTAGAAGGATATATGTGATTGCATTTATGGCCCACCCAGATAATCCAGGAAAAGCTCCTTCTCTCAAGGTCCTTGACTGAGTCTTCTGCCATACATGTGGATAGTCACTCTTTTGGCAATAAGGCAATATTCACAGGTTCTGGGAATTAGAAAGTGAATACATCTTTGAGGGCCACCAATTCAGCCCACTATAGTGACTTAAAGGAATGCCTCATTTGTAAAAGAGAGTAATAGTGGGAACCAAAGCCTGTGGTATTAGCCAGAGTACCTAGATTTCCAGACTGAGACTGAACCCCAGATTTAAATGGCCCTACTAAGTCCCTGGCACATAAGGAGTAAGTGGTAAATATTATAGATTATAAGTTCTTTCTCCTTGAATACATCTATCTACCTGCCAACCTTCCTCACTCGTCTTCTTCCAGAAGCCCTTTTCTACCCATTCTTTGAGGCTGACTGCAATGCTTAACCACAAGGCCATTCCTGATCTCCAGAGCTGGAAACAATCCCCTCTATCACTGAATTTCAAAAGCATTTTTATGTGACTCTTTTATGTGATTGTTTTATGACATACATCACTTTTTAGCCTGCATCACTGTAACTCACATATACTTTATCTCTCCTCCTAAATTCTGAGTTCCCTGAGGTTGAAGCCATCTCTCACTGGAACCACACATACCTTCTGAACCGATCTCCCACCTTCACTCTTCCTTAGCTACCATCAGTTCTCCATTCAGCAACTGATTTGATCTCTACAAAATAAAATTCAGATCATACTATTTCCCTGCCAAAAAGATTTCGAGGTCTCCCTGTCACGCTCAGAATAAAATCCAAACTCCTTTCCGTGACCTATAAGACCCCTCAAGAGCAGAAACCCTCAACCAGCTCATGCCAGCTTAAATGACTTCCTCCCAGGGCCCTGCTCTTTGTGGAATTAGATGTTGCAGACCATCTGCATCACAGCAGCCCTCTGTAACAGACATGTTACCCAAAGGTATCCTTCTCTGGGCTCACACAGCCTGGGCCAGATCACACACCTTCCTTGCCAGGTAGACCCCCAGCTGGGCCCTGACCTGTCCCTCAATTCCTCTCCGTGGGCCATGACCTCATTTCCTCGTGTAAATAGATTTCTCTCCCCGATTCTAAAGATGGAATATGTACAAGTAGAGAAGCTAAGCAATGTAATAAAGTGAGAGAGAGGAAGTACGTAAGGATGTTCGTCACAGAATTGTCTGTAATGGTGAAAAACTGCAAATGACCTCAATGGTTATCAGGAAAGAAATGACTGAGTTATGTTTAAGTGCAACTCCAGAAATTGAAACAGATGTTAAAGAGTAAGACTGGTTGCCTAGGGTTGGAGGACTGGGGGGAAACGGGAAGGGGCTGCTAATTGTTATGGGATTTTCTTGAGGGTGGCGAGGGTGATGAGAATGTTCGAAAACTAGTTGTCATAATGGTTGCATAAGTCTCTCTATACGAAAAAACATTGAATTGTACACTTTAAATGGGAGAATTGTATGGTATGTGAATTAAATATCAATAATGCTGTTTTAAAAATGTGATAGAGATATATAAGCCAACAAAAATAGGTAACGGTGCTACTACTTTTACTTTATACTTTAAATAAAAGTATGTTACAGGCAACCTAAATATATGATATATTTAAATTTAAATATTTAAGTAACTGCAATATATTTAAATATTTAAAGATCTAACATATGAATGTTTCCAGGTTAAGAAAACAAGGTATCTAATGAAACACACATATGCAAATATAGTAAAGCATGCACACGCGTGTGTGTGAGCACGTGTGTGTGCACGCACATGCACACAGATTGAGAGAATAGAGTGACAATGTTGTCCTGGCTATAAACTCTGAGCAGCTGGATTCGTGGAGGGATTGAAAGGTGATTTCACTTTTTTCCTTAACCAATTAGGAATGCTTTCAGCTGCAAGTAGCTGAATATTTGATAAACTGAAAACAAAGAGATGTTAGTTTTTCTCCTACCAAGAAAGCTGGAGGTGGACGGCTGCTTGCCTTGATTTCAAGGCTTGATGCTCTCAGGACTGACTTGGGTGATCTTGGCCCCCCCTTATACTTGTTGTATACCGGCTGCCATGTCACTAGACATCAATGTCAAAGCTTTCTCAAGTTCCTCTGGGTCCCAACATATTTTGACTTTTGTCTTATCACCAGAATTGTGTCACACGGCCACTCCTAGTTACTGGGGAAGCTGGGAAAGTATTCCTTTTCCAGTCTCAACAGTGGTAGGTCCTAAGGGAGAAAGCAGCTGGGAAGAAATGCAGGGTCAGCAACCTGCAGTATGTACCCCCGTGTGCCCCAAGTGTACCCCAGCTGTATCCCTTGCAGTTTTTCAAGAAGCTTTCATTCATTTTGTAGCTACAAAAATAATAATAATAAACTAAATCCCACCACCAAAAGTAGGCACTGTTACCACTTTGGTGTCTTTCCTCTCAAACTTCTCTCTTTCTATATATATATACATGCAGATATATGTGTGTATATACACACGTATGTGTGAATATGTGTATATATGTAGATATATGTGTAATTTTATATAAATAGGACCATATGCTACTTCTTATTTTCTATCTGCTTTTGTTACTCAAAAAAATAGAAATTTAATGTCAGTGGAGGTAAATAACACCATCCTTTTAATTGTCGCATTGTTATTTCATTGATTTTATTTAACCAATTCCCTATTAACAGACATTCATGTTGTTTAAAAAGTTTTACTATTTTAAACATTATTGCAGCAAACATCTCTATCTTGATGCTATAGTACTAGTGTCTATCTCCCTTAGGTATAATGGCATTATTATTTAAACTTAGAAAGAAACCTACTGATGATATAAGAGATGTTTAAAGTGATAATAAATAAAATCAGGGTTATTTTGTTTTTTCCTATGAATATTTTTCTTCTTCTTCAAAATAATAAAGAACATTTAAAGATGAATATTTCAAAATATTCGAAAAATCACAAAACTATTTCAAAAAAATCTCAAATATTTTCTTTAGATGTGGGAAGAACTGAAACTGTGAATTCAGAAGAGATATTAAGAAAAGAAGCTCTTTTTCCTGATGTTCACTTCTTGAATTAAAAAAAAGATAGAAGACTATTTCGTTAGCTGTTTTAAAAGGAGGAACTTCTATATTATTTATACTGTAAAGGAAATATCACATTAAGGTCTGACACAAATTGACAAAAGCCAGAGGATGCAAACTGAACACTATCCCTCTATCCCAATCTCAAGCATTTTAAAGCCAAAATGGTTTTAACAGAAGAACTGTGCTCCAGCCAATCAAATTATGTCTTTAAAAGATAGAGTGGTGACTTTGTAGGACAGTCAAAACCATATCTAGCATTACGTGCTTCCATTGCAGGGACTCAAAACATTTTTATGAACCCTTTAAAGGAGGATAATGGGAGAGACTTCACCGAATTAATGGCTGGAGAGAATAAGATTCAGGCAAATTCAACCCAGAGAACAATCCTGCAGCTGCAAAGGCAGATAAAAGGAAGACATAAAACAACTATGCAAATAACCTGCCCAGACTCGTCTGCACTTTCCTGTCTGCAAATACTCTGGAAGTGGGCAGATGTAGGAGGGACTAGACAGTCTGCAAGGAATCTGTTTATATGCTTATACTAACTACCTCTAAGGGGAACACACACCTTTTGTTCTCTGAGAGCAATACGCTTTCTGAATGAGTCCTTCATATTTGAATTTACTCTCATCCAATGCTATTGTCCACTGATCAATCTTTGCAGTTGCCTCCTAAATCCGCATCATCCATAAGGATGATCTTCAAAAGCTTCACAACCCTCCATGGCTTCTGTCCTTCACCTCTACCAACCCCACTGTCACGCTCACCCCCCACATCTGTATCCAGAATTGAAGACCACAACGTCTTCTCTGGGATCTTGCCACGATGGCAGATTTAACAGTGGTGGAAAAGCCCTCTTACCAGACATGATAAGACCAGTTGTTAATCAGTTAATACAAAGTTAGTTCAAGAAGGGAATGATTTGAAGTGATCTTGAACATTAATTTTAAAGCACATTCGCTTCTCTTCTGTGGATGCAAGAGTGAGGCTGTTTCCTTCTGTCTGGATGCTCTTTGGAGTTCCATGGCATCTTTCTTGTGTAACCCACACCCAGAATGCATTTCTACAATTTTCAGTTTGGGGTTTCTCGGATACCTACAATACAATTTGACTGCCAAAAAGCTGTCTTCAGTTTTTACAGCTTTTCAAAAATCTTTTACAGTTGTTTAACCCACTCTTATTAAAAGAGTCGACATTTTAAATCACCTATATCAAGTCCTTCTGAAGCATTTAGCTTAATTTTTCATAGATATAATCCTTTCTATCTTTGTATTGTGTTTGACTGTATATTATGTTATGTGAAATAATACAATCACATAAGCAGGTTTGATAGCAAACTACAAATGCAATTGTTTTCGATAAGCATTCAGTTCCATGGTGAGGAGTCATCAAAACCCTGCAGAGGGTTTGATGCAGGATGGATGCTAATGGCTGATTGGGTGGTCTAATGCGGCAAAGTGGTTAAATTCGGGCTGCTTAAGAAACCTTCTGCTGTACATATTTCAACTTATAAATTTTAGAGTCTGAACCATTTCTGATAACTGGCAGAGAAACTGAGGACTTAGCTGTTTGCCACAAAGTTACTACGTGACCATAGGCAGGGGTGATATTCAAAAATATCCAAGAACTATTGGCCATGATAGCCTGGGCTCTCTCTGATTAGAACAAATGCCAGCCATAAGCAACCTGTGAGGATATACTGTGTGTTCTAGCTGGATTTAGCTCTGATGTTTGATAAGTTGACATTTTAGGCCTTATTCACTTGCAAACGAGGGAGGTTGGTCAAGCAAAGGAAACGAGAATTTCCTTCCAACTCGGAAATTCTTTATTGAGCTATATACAGCTCTAATTAATTTCCTCCCACAGGATTCATCAGTTCTCTGATTCAATTGTTTGTTCTTTCTTTGGAGAGGTGCCATCTCAGAATTGTCATTGAGACACAGACTCTCATGGCAATAACAGAAAGACAAGAGCAAGGGAGGTATATAGTAAATATAAATATATAGTATATATTGTATATTTTATATCTGCAACATTAAAAAACAGATTTACTTACGCGTACTCACATTCTCCTGCCTGATTCTCCAGGGGCCTGTGTTCCGTATGTTTTGTTTTGTTTTTAACCTGGGGATGATGCTTATTTTGATGCCTTGCTTAGTTTACACAGATTGGAGCATGTTTTCTACATGCAGCTTCTTGTTTGCCAACAAGCCCAGCTGTTGGGGGGCACCGAAGATCACCCAATTACAGAAAACAATCTCGAATACCTTTTCATGTCTCCCTCTCCAACCCTAGAGGATCTTTTCCAACGATTGCAATTTTAAGAGCCTCCTTCATTTACAGGAAACATTTACTCCTTTATTGCTTTTTTTTTCCTTTCCAAATCATCCTAAAAGAGTTTACCATAGAGCAGGTGGGGGGCTCTTTTCAACTGCCTCTGACTACAGACCAAAGGGAGCCAAGTCCATCTGACCAGACTTTTATTTTGAACTCCCTCTAAAGGGAGATGAGACACAACAGATTCAAACACTTGCATGGGGAAAAAAAAAGCCCTCCATACTACTTTACAGTGTTAACCCAGGCTCCTGTACGCCAAGTCCCAGCCCATAATAAGTTTTATTGCAATGTTATAAACTCCTGAAAAGAGCAACTTGGAATGAAAATGCTGACACAGGCTGCCAGAGCTGCGGCCCTTCATTCCTGTGGATTCTGTCCTGACATCTCAGCACACATCACATCCTGGGCAAAACCCCAAACACGAAATTACCAAAATAATGTTTTGCCCGTTAGGTAGATTCGCTGATTTTTCTCTCAAATTCATTTTAATAAAAAGAAAAAAACAAAACTAGGGGGTCTCATCAAAGAAAAAGGAGCAGTCTTACAAACACTACATGACTTCATGTGGATGCTGGTGGCTTAGAGCTCAAAGAATTATTTAAGCCAAAGTTAAATTCTTCTTGCAAATAAAGCCAGCCTTTCTTTGCGGGGTGGTGGTGGTGATTATTCATGTAAATGACAGCTTTATGTACTATAATTACAGTCATTAATGAAGGCACAATTACTTTATCATACATTACCAGGATCAAAGAAGTTCTCTTAAGAATCGGTTGTCAGCATATAGAGTCAATACAGAAATTAGACCAAATACAAATATGAACTGGAAAATTTTGCTTAAATAATGCCCTAGAGGTTAAAGAAACAATGAATTGAAGTTGCAGAGTGAAAAAATCACAAAGACACACTAGAGGTCACTGTTGCTACTTGAGCTGAAGACATATCTATATAAATACATATGAATATGCATGCAGACTTCCAAAATATATTTATATGTGATCCTTATCAATATATTTTGGTAGCCTGTACACGTACTGGAGAAACTCTAAAAGATCAGTTATCTTCATTAAACAAACAAACAAAAAATCCATCATGGTTGTTTTTGTTTTGTTTTGTTTTGTTTTGTTTTTTGTTTTTTCTCTGGCCGTATGTGGACAATTTAGATATCCAAAGATGGAACTTAAAATTAAAACTTAATTTTGAGGAATTCTTTCAAATACTTCATCTTTGATGAAAAAATCTTGCATCTATTTGGTGCATTTTGAAATACACCTTTCAACTATTCCTTCACTTAGATCCAAAAATAAAAGTAAGTGAAGAATTATGGTTGGTATGCCTCTTCTTATGAAGGGAAAATAATTCCATCTCTTAGCACTGTGTAAAAATGTGAGATTGTTAAATATGGACATATATTTGGTTCCTTCTTTGAAATTAAGATAGAGTCTCTTAGGTATGGCAAGTCTGTGAAAAATCTTGAAACAGGCCACGGGAATTGTTAGTAAAAAGTTCCAATTCTACACACATAAAATGACTTTTTTTTTTTTTTTTAGGGAAAACAACCAGTGTCCCAGATGGGCCATTCATTAGTCTAACAGGAAGAACTTCCTACCTATAGCTCCTGAAGGAGACTCAGGATCTGTCTGTCCCCCATCAAGACAGCTTGCTGGTGCTTCAAAAGTCCGTCCTGTTGATAGAAGAAGCCTGTTCAACCCGGAGGCCCAGAGCCTGGCTCCTGAGGGCATTACAGAAAAGCTAAAGACTGAATGGTCTATCCCAACATGAGTATCATATCATTGCCAAGGAAGGGACTCAGTATTCCTCTTCTTAGAGTATTGGATAGTCGTAGATGTCTACACTGGGAACAGTAGTGTCAACCTGCAGGCGTGTGGTCATACTCAACTAGCTAAAACAAGATTTTCAGAAAAATGTCCACCCCAACTCCCTTGCTCTCTGTTCTTTGCACATGAAACAGCTCTCTGCCGCAGTCTGATAAAGCAAGGCT
The DNA here is from genome assembly GCF_030028045.1 of Hippopotamus amphibius kiboko. Classification (NCBI taxonomy): domain Eukaryota; kingdom Metazoa; phylum Chordata; class Mammalia; order Artiodactyla; family Hippopotamidae; genus Hippopotamus; species Hippopotamus amphibius. The sequence goes on from NC_080192.1 coordinate 92,106,068, forward strand.
TATGAAGAGGAAAGAAGAAGGAAGAAGGGAGAAAACGACAGTGTCTCTTTCCTCTGCTGAACCACTATTTAGCTTTCAATTGCATTATTTGCTTTGTTCAAGAGGCTCAGAGTCCTGGGAGTAATTAAAGTTCAAAGACCCAGGTAATAACTCCACAGTAACTGGGTGTTTTCTATAAGTTTTGTGGGAGTGGGTAAGACAGTTTTTTAATTTAATTTGAGAATTTTAATGGGGAACTCCATATTTTTAACAGCATTTTCCAAATATCCTTTGTTAAACTAGTGGTCATGGGGGAGACTATTCAGTGACTCAGAACCTCAGTGTACATCAGAGGTAAGTGTCTTGCCAGAGTAGTGGTGCAGCTTGGAGGAAAGGCCGTCGGGCCCAGATACACTGCTTTCTCCACCATCCAGCCAGGGTGAACTTGGGCAAATTCTTGATCTTTGTAAGTCTAACTTTTTACTTGTAAAAAGGAGATCATAATATCTGCCTCCCCAGGCAGGATTACATAAATTCCCAGGTGTAAAGGGCTTGGCAAGGGGTCAGCATTCAGGAAATGTTCTGTCATCATTGTTGTAGCCAAAGTTCATTGAACTCCTTTGCACCTATAAGGAGAGACAGAAGCTGTGTTTACATCTACAAGCAGGTTTGAAATAACAACAACAACATACAAAAATAGCAGTTGCATTCAAGTTGAATTCAGCAGCTTGTTGTTTGGGAGGAAAAAAAAAAACAGGTTTTAATTAACAGTTGTTTTTTTTGTTTGTTTTTCCAAACTGTTTTGTGTATGCAAACTCAAACTTGGACTTTAGGGAAGACAACACTTTACTATTGTAACACTGGGACTATTATCATCATTTTTTCAGTTAAGAAAATTATGTACATTTTGGTAAGTGAAAAAAAATGAGATATGAAGCATATCTGGGTTTTGTGCAGTGTAACTATTTTTTGAAAATGCCCTATAATTCACAGGCTGGATGGAGGACGAGTTTCACTGAAGTCAGCAGCATTTCAGAGCAGCCCCACAGTTCTCACACGGTTGAAAACCACTGCCTCTCACTGATTCTGGTTGCAATTATAATATGCAATACGTTTTGTTTTAATGGAAGCTTTTATAATGAAATTTGGAAGCCAGTGTCATTTCCCTTCCTTTGCTTACTACAAGAAGAGGATTTGAGGGCAGACAATAAAGGAAATGGCAGGGAACTATTACGTGACCTTGGGCAAATCTCTTCAGTGGTTTGGCCTTGTACACACATACACACACACACACACACACACACACACACGCGCGCGCGAATCTTTAAATTCTTTTGCAAAGCTTTGTAAAGCAAAACGTGAGATGGAGATTTGGCAATTCCATGGTTATTTTGAATAATTAATATTTTATAAAATTGAATGAACAATTGTTTCCAAATTTTCTAATTAACCAAGTAATTGCAAAGTCTTCAATGTAGTCTTACTCAAGAAGTATTGCCCGGAATAGGGGTAAATGAAGAGTTTCTTTATCACTTGCCAATACAGTTGGAAATTTATAAAGAGTTATGGATATTTCAGCTGAGAAATGATTCAGGAGTAGAAAACGTCATAGTTTCATCTTGTCTTCCTGTCATGGAAGTCCTCGAATGGCCTCTTAGACTAGATTAAAACATTAAAAAAAATCCTTGTTCTCAGCCACACCCTGGAACATCACTTCTGAATTGTCTTTATTTTATTAACATCCTGGGTTAAAACAGGGCTTGGAGAGAAATACTGCAAAATGTCTATGACTTGTAGACAAAAATCCCAAGATCCTTCCCCAAGTGCCCCCAAATGGATAAAAATAAATCCCCTCCCCACCCCAGGCAGCACATCTGCTGAGCCTGCTGGCCAGCAGCTGACTGGGGGTACCCACTGGGTACCAGTGGGGGAGGGTTTACAGAACACGAAAGGTAAAAGTTGTACAGCCATAGCCGAGGGACTAGTGAGAAGTCCCACCTGAGGTGGCAGCTGCACTGTGAATGCGCTCAGGGACTCATTTTTCCCTTTGTTGACTGAATGCTGCCACATTAGGGACTCTTAATACTGCAGTTTGACTTCAGGGATAAATAGGATGTCACAGATCTGCTGGAGAAGGAGACAGCAAGAGGTGACGAGATGGTGAGCAGGTGGGACTTTGGCAGCCCGGGCTGCGGGCTGAAGAATAGTGAGCAGACACAGAGTGAAAAGACAGTGACAGAAAGGGACTTATGAGATAACACCTCCTGTCCCCTTTCACCTTGCTCATTAATTTAGAGTGTGCCTTTGACTGGAGGATTTAGTGTCGAGACCGTCCTGCCAAAGGGAGAGGTCTGTACTTTGTATAAAGGTGTGGATTCCGCAGTGGGCTCTGCCCCTTGGTGTTTCATGAATTCAAGCAAATCACTTCTCTCTAGACTCTAGCACTTTCTTGTAAAACAAGGAGAATGTGTTCAAACAACCTTGTGAGTCCTGGGATGTTGTGGGAGGTATGAAGCATTGCGTTCCCAGACCTCAAACGCAATGATGTAGGTCCAGGGCGAAGCCTTTCACCTAAGGATCCCTGGCAGGATCTTCTTCAGTGCTTCTCAGAGTTCAGGCCCCTGATATTGTCAACTACATCACCAGGAGCCTGTTTTAAAGGTATAGCGCCCCGGGCCCTACCCAGGACCCACTGAATCAGCATCTCTTGGCATGGACTTTAGGAATTTACATTCTAGCTGGCTCCCAGGTTACTTTTTGTTTCTTTGCACATTGTGGGAAAGTACCACTGGCTGGTCATCCGATTTTAGTCTTAATAAGGGCTAAGCTCTTAACTTAGTATGGACCCTTTCTCAATGGCTTATGGATTGAGCAGGACCAGGCTCTATTCATTAAAGGACATCAGGAGAGGGTGGTTTATTCCATGATTTACTCCACAAACCTGATTCTGAGTGAGTGGTGTGAAGAGTGCTAGGGGTATCGAGAAATTTTTAATCAATTGAATGAGACACAGGGACGACACCCCTATCTTGGCCACATCTGCCATTGTGTGGATTCAGTCACTTCTGCTAATCACACATTTAATTAGAAGCACAATCATCACAACCAGTGAAGCAAGATTGTAAGCTAGGTTGTTGTCAGCTTGTTGTTTTTCTTTACGTTACGTTCAGAAATACTGCTTTGAAAGGATTATTTTTAAGCAGTAAGTTGGCTGTTTTAACTGCCATTGTTCTTATGATTACTAGACACACAGGACTTTCCACTCCCTTCAGGTTGTCCTGACAGTTGAACTCTGTAATTATGTGTGTCAAAGGGCACAGAGGAAGATACATTGTTTTAAATATCTAAATTGCTTGCTTTATACTACATACCTTCTGTACCATGCATCAAAAAGTATATAATATAAAGAGAATAACATTTTAGAATAAATGTATCCAGGTTAAGGAAAAAGCATACAGCACAAAAATGTCTTTGTATAAATATTGAATAAGATAGGGTGAGGGGATATTTATAGTTCTGCAGATGACTTAATACTTACTGCCCTAGGAATTCATCCATCCTTCCAACTAGCCTGAGAGGCGTTTGAAACCAATAAAGCATATTTGTGTCCAAGCTGGGAGTGGAGTCAGGCCCCACGTAGCAGACCTGAGATGCGCCAGCCCAGGGAACTTAACTGATGTCAAATGTAAACCACTTTTCAAAAGCATGTTATCAGGTCCACACCAGACTATCCATTTTGATAATCTCATTCCATTTTTCATTTTATTGTTGAAAGCAGAAATAGATTAATGAGAGTCCAAATCCCCCTAGAAAGAAAACCTTCCTTATAAGGCATGTCTGAAGAGATATTTGGAAAAATTACTTACTCTGCCTTTGTTTTGCCAAGTAGAGTAACATTCAGACCATTTATATTTCAAAAATTCTTAACCCAGGTCAGCGTGGCCTACTAGATTAAATCTGGAGGGGAAAAAATGAAGAAGAAACGAAGAAGATGATGGCGATGATAATGGGGCATTTAGGTGAGTTATAAATCTCCCAGACCTTGGCTGGCTTCTACGTACAATGGGGATCTGGAGGCAAACCCCTGTGATCCACCTCAGATCCAACAAGGAAAAAAAAAATCTGCCCCAAATGGCATTTGTAAATGGCGCACCACTTAAAAGAAACATTTGTCAAAAAAGAATTTTAAATGTTCAGCTTCCAAATATACAAGACACATTCTTTCAAGTATCTGAGAACAATGAGAAAGCCTTACAGAGAATGATCATCAGATTCATAGCTTGGTCTGCGTTAGAGCAGCAGGAACCTTAGACATCATCTTGTCACAATGCTGATGTCATTTTATCGGTGAATAAACGGTAGTAAATGTGAGCTTCATAATTTCAAAAACCTTGTCTCTTTGTCTTTCAGTGCAGTGGGGCAAACAATGCTTCAGCAACTTCAGGAGGAAATACTAAGGTTTGGAAACTCTTTAGCTGCCCAGAGTTGAAACAAGAGTCTGACTTTCCAGACTTCTAGACCAGAGGGCTGCCCTGGAAAGGATGAGAGGCTTTCTTTTCAATAATTCCATTTTGTCACCCAATTGGAGGATAATTTTACTTGGATGTTCAATGGAGAGGTAGTAAAATATGCTGACAAGTGTTCCTGCCTCAGGGAGGCTACAGTAAACAGTAGTCCTGCCCTAAACAATTTACCATCCAAGTGTCATTTTTCAACTCTACTACCCCCAAATCCCAAGATGATTTTCAGCGCTGTCACTGCCATTGATCCTCTAAGTTTTCAGCAAAATCCACCTCCCTTTGGCTGATAACAGTGTTGTAACACTGGATCCTGCCTGTCACCCTCCCCTGAGGCCACACAATGTCAGGCTTCTACCAGTTGAATTGGGAACCATGGGTAGACAGATCACTGATGTCACAGGAGTTCAGAAGAAAGAGACTTTGTCTTTGAAGGAGAGACTGGATTAGATGTAGTGTCAATATTTGCCATAAATAATTGGGGGACAAGCTCATGGGTGAAGAGCTGTACCCGACTTGCTGGATTATGTTCTATGTATCTTATTAACAATGTTCTTTTCAGGCATCTTGATGTCTGCATTTAGAACGATCAAATGTCTGTTGCCTCCATTCTCTTGAGGCATGGGGAGGGGGGCTGATTCTTCATTTGTTCCTGACAGTTCAAGAACACCTAGAGCCCGCAGGCATGGAGAACGTGGTCCATCGTCTTTCAGCCTCAGACCCATCTGGGGCTGCTCCGAGGCATGCCACAAGCAGCAGTCTTGACCAGTCACACCACATCAAGCAAGCTGGGGAAGCCCCTTCAGAACCAGAAAGAGCAGTTCATGAGGCTGAAATCTGGCTCAAAGGGCAGGCAGAGCCCTGGATCGCTTTGCCAGGAAGCGATCGCATGTTCTCTCAGGAGGGTAAGGGCTTTGCCCTCTGGTTTGGTGAGCCGAGGTGTGGTGCACCTAAGGCTCTCCCATTAAGCTGCCTCCCAGCAAATGCAGAACCACACTGTGACACTGACACCCCGGCAGCAGAAGGAAGTTAATTAAGACCCTGTGCCAACATTCCCTTCTAAGCTCATGCCACCCTCCAGCTAGGGCCACTTATCAGTCAGGGAGAGAGCAGACACAGCTGTGGAAGCTGTCTAGACCTGCTGTGATGCAGGAGGACTCCGCTGCCTTAATGTTGGGTATGTTTTCTTATGGCAGTATTGTCTCCTAATTTTAACATGACTGAATTGTCAATTGTTTCTTTTTTTCCTTCTATTTTTTTTTTTTTTGCCTTGCCTATGAAAGGACACAAATCCTCTGCTTTTCTGGTTTCCATTATATTCCACTGTGTGGTCATGCACAGAGTCAATATTTTTTTTTTTAAGTTTGTGTGTTTTCCATCTAATACCATGCAATAACTATTAACACATAAGTGTGTGTTTAGGCACTTTGGAAAACATTTTTTTAAATTAAAATGCCTGCTGTCAATCACAGGCACGCAGAATTGAAGATGCGGATTGCATATTCGGAGGCAACATCCCCGCAGTTATTGCACATACGCCATAGCCATTGGCCAAAGGAAAACATCTCTGCCATTAGAATTGCATTTTTATTTTGTGAAGACAGTAAAAAGCAATTAGAGGCCACTGTTGATGGATCACTTGCCAATTTTCAATTTTTAAATCAAAGCTGCTTTGGACTTAGTATGTGTGAGCTCCCCAAATATCCGCAGTCACTCTATTTGCATTCTACATGCATTCAAAATAACTACTTTCCCCCTTTAAAAAAATGATTGAAGAAACATTTGCTCTCGAGTTGAAAAACATTACACCCCAGAGCCATCTGTTATAGCTAAATGATGGTCTTCTTGATATAATGGTCCTTAATGAAAATTGTGAGGAATTTTCTGCTCTAAAAGCCTCGAGGAGGTTGGTTGTGGAGGGCATCCCCACCCCCCAACCCCGCCTCCCCCCATAAGAACAGCATCCATCCCAAGAAGCAATGATTGCTTATTCTCCAGTCCTCAAAGCTTGCTCCTTAATTAGTTTAGATATTCCCGTCCTTCTTTATTGATTTGGATGTTCTCCCTCTCTCCACATTAAGAGGAAAGTCACTTGCACAAAATATACTGTTGCAAAAAATAGGACCATAGCAATTTTCCAACCTTAGGGACTGAGGTTCTACTTAAGACTCAAAAAGCTCAAAGCTTATAATTCTTTGTCATTATCAACATTTTTAAAGTTTGCATGTGTACACACCAATTAAATGGGCACAATTCTAGCTATTCAATCAGGATTTGATGAGTTATAGAATTTGGGAGGATGGTAAGCAAATATTACTTGGGTTGTGTTGTCATAGGCATCAGATGAAGAATTGTTTCAATCTAAGGCATCCTTCTCAGGAAGTGCTTCATTCACCCACGCTAGGACTTTTATCCTCATATGATTTTATTGATCGCATATAGTTGTTTAATGAATGCTTGAGTACCTATGGAACCATTAAGAGCTCTTTTCACATCACACCTTTTCACTGAAGGCCATGACAATGATTAGAGATTCAAAGATGAATGAAATGGCCTTGCTTTCAAAAACTTCTATCTAGAAAAGATTTCTGTCTAGATATAAAACAAAGAAATGCCATATCGCTTAACACATGTAAAATCTCATTTGTATCTGTACAAAAATAGCCCAGAGGCTGGAGAGATTAATTTTTTTCTCGAGAGGTCAAGGAAGAGGTAAACCTAAGTAGAATCTTAAAATATGAATAGTAGCATCCTAGGGTCACAAGAGGAAGATGACTTATACACAGGGAATCATGTTTAGAAGAGCATGGAAGAGTGAGCCATGGATAACTTTGACCCTTAACGAAGAGTCCCAATGCAGCATTTAAGGAAGCGTGGTACACACAGATGCAGGTGTTAGAGGCAGTCTTAAATTTTTAAAACATTATTCATCACTAGAAATGACAAATTTTTCAATTAATACTCAGATGCTGCCTGCATGGTCTACTTTATTCCAGAGATAAGGAAGTGTCAGGATCTGGCATGCACCATGCACTTGGCAGATTCCTGGAAAAAACATTCGAACTCCCCTAGAGGCCCCATGGAGGCAGCCCAGAAATCATAGTCAGCAGAGTTGGGCCAGAACTGGCTCTGGCCAAAACACCCAGCTGGAAAGGGGAAAATTCAGTAAATCATTTAGTTGCTTGGTCTATATTATACTGTCCCCTACTATCTCCAAACCTATAAGAAACTCATACATATACACAAACACATCCAGAGAAGCACACAAACACATCAGAAGATTCTGAGGAGTATTTTCACAGAAATGACTGGACATGTGGACTGTAAATGCCATGTTCATGGAAACCAAGATGCTCTCACTAACAGAGGAACACATTTGTCTCAAGAGCAAGCGTTTGTTTCAGATGTGTTCTGATACGCCAGCACTTATTAGAAGAGGATGTGCGTCTGGATATTTCTCTCATCTCTGCCGTTGCTATCTCTGCTGTTGTCCCAGAGAGCCTAGCCTTTCGCAATACAAGTATTTATGTATACCTAGCTCTGTCTCAGGCACAGTGATGTGTTTTACATATCTTAGCTCACTTAATCCTCACACCAAGCTACAGGTTGATACTGGTATTACCCCAGTTTTCAGATAAAGAAACAGAAGCAGAGAAGTTAAATGACTTACCCAGGTCACTTAGCTAGCAGATGTTCAGACACGATTCAACCTGAAGGAGTCTGACTGCTTACGCAAATGATCTTTGCCATTTTCCATGGCTGATTCATTTGGATTTACAGATGAACCAGGTTTCCTTGTACACACCACGACTCAACTATTTCAACCTTTGTTGCCAATTATTATCATCATTTTACAACCTCAGTGTTCATATCTGTAGTCATGTGATCCCTTGCAAACCCAGGAAGACCTAAAAAGGATGAAAGGGCCCTTGTGTAGCCTGGTGACTCTATACTAAGATCCAGCTGAACTAAGTGATTTTCAAGGCTAAAACTAGGACTTATATCTTAGCTAACACCTGCCTCTCTCTCTGCTGATGTATATTATAATTAGCTGCTCTTCCTGGGAGAGACTGTAAAACTGAATGCAATTAAACAAAAAGAGAGACACCAGATTTTATGGCCAAAAAAAAGTGATTTGGACAGCCAGCTAGATGGATGCATATTTAGCAGTGTCAGAGACAAGGCAGACCTCCCTTATTTTGCAGTAATATATTGAATGGCAACTAGTATAGCCTTTTTGCACAAGCCTGGGACTCTCTGCTTGCTCACTGGTGCTCACAAAACAATTTTGGTTGAATAAGGACATTTACAGGGTAGCCATTCTCTGGCTATTGTTTCACGTGGGTCAAGGACCAGAATAAGCAGGTGATCTGTCCAGTACAGTCACCAAACAGTTCAGTGGAAAGATCCCCTGGTGCCAAGTGGGGTCTTGGATGCTCATCAAAGCTCCTGCTAGCTAGACATGTGGGATGTGGGATGTGGGACCAACTGCTTTGCTTCTCTTGGTCCAGTTTCCCTAGCTGTGAAGTGGCAGTATATTAATTAGCCTCCCCTATTTCCTTAGGAGAATATGGTGAGATTCAGAAAGGACTAAAAACAAATTGGCTGTTTGATTCACGTTTGGCCAATGAAGTGCCTATAATACATATTTGTAGAAATAAGTTCATAAGCAGTTGCAGAAGAAATACTAGCCCCTGAGCAAAATATTAGAAGACCCAATTAGTACAATGACTCATCACTTCCCTGAAATTGCATGTAGGGATTGTCACTGTCCCAAAGCTAGACCACCAAAAGAAAAAAAGAAAAAAACACCATGGTCCATGGGCCAGTCACGAAAAATTGAAAAGATTTATAAGATTTGCTCTTCTCTGCATCAGAGAAGAGCAAACCTTAACTGGAGAGAAAAAGTACTCAAGGCAGATGTGCAAAAGATGATCACTGGGCAAAAGCAGCCTTGGGGAGAAGAAACGGGGGGAGGAAAGCTAAGTGTTAGCCTCATGCTAGGACAGACCTGCCTGGAGGTGCTCTGGGTTTTATTGAACAGTGCACGGCTGCTTTAATTTAGCAGTGTTTATTTTGAAAGGTTTGCTACACCAGTGCTCTTTCCAATACACCGCATTTGCTGGTATGTTTTTGGCTGTACCTAGAGGCCCACTGTGGGCTGATGGATGTCCAGGTGTGGAAAGGCACGTTAGCCATTCGTTTGCACAGTAGATTGATTTCTTTGCACTTTCTTTGTCCCTCTTAATTGAAATAGTAAACATTACTGTACTCAAAACTTAAATAGTCCCCGGACATCAGAGTCTTATACATTAATAATTAGAAATATAACTCCTTTAGGATGCCTCTTCCTCAGAGCACAACCTTCAAATGTCAAGCCAGTTTGGAATAAGAATCAGAGAAATGTAAAAGGCACGCTGATACTGAACATGAAACCAAACAAACTCTCACAAAACAAAAGCATCCCAGCAAACAGAAAAAAAGAAAAGAGAATTTTGCAAACCATCTTCCCAAGGCATAAGGAAATCCCAGCGCTCTGTTTTTCCAGGTTAACAAAACTAGGTCTCGTCTAGGTGTTCTGAATAGGTTACTGAGCAGCCATCTGTAGCAGGCCTGCTCCTGGGTGTCACGCCCCTGTTAATGAAATCTGGACGTGCACTTGTAAACGGACCTGGTGAAGGGTAGATGTCAGCAGTTGCGTGATGGGCAATCATCAATCATCCATTGTCAGTTATTTCTGTCCCAGTGAGTAAGCCTTTATTTAAAGCATAAAGTAAGAATGTTGCCAGACCACAGGAACAAGCCCTGAGCTGTTTGCAGGTGCTGCTATTCGCAGCTGCCAATTAAACCCCTGACATTTCCATATTGGCCATGAGGCAAAGCATATGCTTTTGACATACCAAATCTTTTAAAAAAAATCATCCATCTCAGGTTATCAATATATGTGTCTTTTCCTTTTCCCATACTTGCAACATTAGGCTTTTTAAAAAAGCTTATTTTAGAAATAGAGGAAGGAGAAACAAAAACTCCAGTGAAGGGAGTTATTAAGATGTACAGGTAGCATGCTTTCTTGTATTTGGAAAGTGGCCAGCATTTCAGATGTGGAAAGTCTTTTCTGATGCCGAAATCTACATTGGCAGATTCTCCTTTCCGTTTTTCAACTTTAAAAAAATCTTTTTCCTACCTTTCTTTCTTAAATTTTTGTTTACTCTTTGATAACCAAATGCTACTGCTTGCCTCATGTGATCCAGCACTATTGAAAGGTGATATTAAAAATTTGATCAGGCAACTACATTCCGTGCCTTTCATTGGGATTCAAACATAACTGTGCCCTGTGTTTGAAGAATTTCATGAAACTTGTCAGAGACATTTTATTTAGTCTTGAATGTAAGTCCATGAAAGGATCGATTCCTCTGCAGAGTTTACATGATGCCTTCACTTTCACGTGCATGCTTTTGTCCTTCCAGATTGGAGGACAAAAGCATCCAACCACTCTTGGGAGGATTACAGATATTGTGGATGTGTTCATCTATAAATACTATATATAGGCAGGAAAAAATAGCCACATACAACTTTCAGGAATATTCTGCCATTTTTAACTGGTTTTCCAAATTCTCTACATATGAGTAGCTCTTGATAGAAAATAAATTGTGGTGACAATTTTATCTGAATTATTCTTTCTGATCAGTCTTTAGAAAATGAAGATGTGTGGTTTTACATTATTTCACCAAGCATTAGATCAAAATCATCTGTGATTGTAAGTATAAGTCTTCATTTCTTATGTTGAACAACAGGCTTTAATCTGAAATGCCTTCCCTTTTCTCTTCCATCTCCTGTGCATCGGACCGAGCTAAACAGTCACTTCCATGTTCTTTGAAATCCTGGTTCCAACTAATTTCAAGGACACCTGTTGGGGAAAGCAAAGTTGACAAAGCCAGGGTCTCTTTCAAATAACTTCAGCTGATGACTCTAGCAGGTGACTCTCTCTCTCTCTTTCACAGTGATAATTTTACATTATCTTCTCACTTCTAAGAAGGGAAAAAATCGCCATCCTTTTTGAGAGAAGCTCAGCCAGTTTCCACTTTGAAAAGGAGAGAAAAAATTTTTATTGCCCTCTACATAATGAAGGACTTTGAAAAGAGCTGTCTTTTAATAAAAATAATTTTCTCCTCAGTAAAAGTTAATTTTTCAATAAAAGATGCCCTATACATGCATTGAATGCTGCAGATCTTAACAAGAGTGGATATTTTTACATTATCAAGAGTACGTGTGCATTTGAAAGGAAGAAAAAAAAATCCGATGACGTACCGCCGCCTTGAGCCCTTGGGCTATGTGAACACATCACTTTACAAAACTGAGGATGCTGTGCTGTGGTATCAGCTATGGGCTGCTCATTGGGGACAATGTCTGTCCACAGGCTTTGAGTTTAGAGTGAAAGGGAAGAGCTGGCCGTGCCTCAGTAACACTGCTCTAACTAGCACCGTACGGGCCACTTCCCTCCACGTGACACCAGGCTTCCATGTGCTTCGGGTTGTAGTAATAATGATATTAATAGCGATGATGGCAGTGATAAGGGTCATAATAATAATGGGGGCAACCATGACAGGATAGCGGTGGGGAGCTAGCCAACCTAGGTTTTGATCCTGGCTCTTTCACTGACTAACAGTGTGACCCTGGTCAAATTACGTAACCCTTTTGTGCTTCAGTTGCTTCCTCTGTAAAATGGGGAAAGCAGCTACCTTATTGGTACATTGAATGCTTAGAGCAGTACCTGGCATATAGCACAGGAAGTGCCACCAAAGCGTTAAATAAAATACATGAGTGTTCCTAGAACGTATACATAGACTATGTCTATTGCTATTCTCATTTTTAGCTGGGGAAACTGAAGCCATGTGAGCTTAAGTCATTCTCCCAAGGCTGCCAGCCAGAAATTTGCCTAATTTTAACCTGGGTTGGTTGGTGTGACTTCAAGAGCCATGCTGTTTCCATCTATCTCCCCAGGCTTTCTGTCACAGGCATCATTTCACAACTATCACCACTGGTCCATAGGCAGAAGGCAAGGGGTTGAAGGAAATGGAGACCATATCAGAAATGTCGGAGAACACAAGAATTCCAAAGTGTCAGGGCGACAGAAATCATCGAAGACACGGGGGCAGATCAACACTTTCCCAAGGTTGGAGGGACAGTTAGTCACCTCACACATGGCTCCTGAATAAACGGATTCATTCATTTACCAACAGCTATGTATGTCCTGTCTCCTACATAAGGGCAACAGCTTCAGGTGTAGGCACTTAATAACCAAGAGGATTTGTTTTATGTCATGCTGTCAAAGAAAGAGACCCACAATAACCTTAGGAAAAGATATCAATGAAAAATGCCAGTATTTTCCTGGCAATTGAGTCCAATTTGGTAAACTCTGGGACTTCCTCCTCTTCCCTGCCTCAATGTCTTCAGGCAGAGCAACCTGGCCACAGAATGAGGCAAAGACTGGCTGTCCCAGGGCTGAGTCTCATCAGCACATTCACGTCTCTCGTGGTTGTCTTTATCTAGCCTAACTGGTATTGTTTTTGGCACTCTTCCATAGTGATGTTATGTTTCAGATGTTTCCAAAACTGAAACACACAGGTCTTTCATTTCCTTTCTTCCTACTAAGATTATTTCAGCTCCCCACATGCAAAGCAAAGGATTATGCAAGAAATTAATCATATCAGAGCAAAGTAGCTACTGAAAAATTGCCAAACACCATAAACATTGGTCAAAATGGAGTCCAACCATTTGCACGGAGAATAATTGAAGCTATGGATTCACTTGGGGTAACTAAGCAACTTTTCATTATGAATTATAAAGCTTTTCAAACATAAAATGATATCTGAGAGGAGTGCATTACCTAAAAGGTTTCAATAAGCAATGAAAGGAGCTTTAAAATATGCAGCCGGGATCAATCATCCCGCTGTATAGTGTTACTTATACTTTGTGGCATCACCTACATTCCTTGATAAACAATATCCCATAACCTCTGAGCATTCCCATTATTTTCATCAGTACCCAGACATAAGTGACAAAAATGTCAGATGGTGTTTTATTTACTAATATAAAACAAGTTCTCGTGGAAGTAGACATTCTACGACAATGGAGGTTTATGAAGCCCATTTCCCGGCACCAAAAATGATTCACGTCATCCAAGAAAGATATAAAGCCTGCTATCCATGATGAATTTTAATTGGAATGTTACTCATCATGGGCATGAATTTCTTTCATTTGGGGGATGATATGTCCTGCTTCTATGGCTGAAGGACAGTTGAGTCTCCCTCAGGAAGAAAAAAAAAAAGATGGGTAGTTAAAGTAGACCTTTTGACATGCAAAAGGTAGAGATACCCTGGAATTATCCTGCTGTCACCTGCCAAAACAAGTACTCAGATGTCTTTTACCATCATCATTTTGCAGGGGAACATTTGCATCAGTTACATGAGAAAGCAATCCCAGCGTTCTGACTCAGATGGAGGGCAGTTCTGCCTTTTTCTACCCTGTGAATGAAAAAAAAAAAAAAAAAAGAAATGCTGGTGTCAGTTGGGAAAATAACTTGATGGTAGGGAAGAGTTCCCTACTTGGAACTGGCTATAGAGTTCTACTCAAGAGGCAGCAGGATAGGCTATTAAGCAGCAGAGAAGAAAGATCATTGACAATTACAGATTCTCTTTTTTTTTTCACAGAAGTCCTAAAATGTGGTCCATCAGTGGTGATTAATGCTAGGTTGTGGGGAAAGAAAACTAGTAAAAGGTCAGGAAAAGTGAAGTTAAGAGGTTAAGGTGACAGACAGTATTTTAAAAAAAGGACAAGGAAAGGTCAGATATATGAAAACAGTTTCTGGACCTCATGTCCTTTGCAAAAAGGAAATCACATACCAACTTTTATGTGATTTGGGAAATACTTTGCTTTAGTAAGATTTAAACTAATGCAGTGAACATTGGTCTCATGATTGTGGGGGTAAACTACTTCTCTTGACTAGGATGAGTAGGGTGGCTGTAGCCATCCCTTTTGGAACTCAATATCAAAACATGGATTTGCATCCTGGAATCTTGTCCAGCCTGCTTTGTGGAGGTGGTACAAAGCAGTTAGTGCTCTAAAGATATACACATTGATTACTTCAGTTATCAAAATCAATTTTCTAGAATAGAGTGGAATATATGGAAATGTATCTTATTTTATTTGTTTTTTTAAATGAATAATTCAATATTGTTTGTATGTTTTTGTTTTGTTTTTGACCATGCTATGCAGCATGTGGAACCTTAGTTCCCTGACCAGGGATCAAACCCACGCCCCTTGCATTGGAAGCACAGTCTTAACCACTGGACCTCCAGGGAAGTCCCTGGAAATGTATTTTATTTCATTTTATTTTCTTAAATATAAAACATAAAACTTTATTATGAAACTTCTAGAAGAATACTTTTGTCTTTGTAGGAGAACATTTTTGTGATGTTTGATTAGGTGAAGAATTCTTACATATAACACCAAAAGCACAATCCATAAAAGAAAGATGCTTGATAAATTAGATTTCATCAATGGAAATGTATTTTAAAAAGTCATTCAAATTTGCCTGAAAGACCCACTAGCCCTCACGTGTAACTCTCCCTCTCCTGTATCTTTGCCTACATAAGGTCTGTGGCTCAAAGCACCCAACTGGAACCTGGTAAAACAACCAAATTGCATGACTCCCTGTGCTCTCATGAATCTCCCCAGCAGCTCACTTCATACACTTCTTAGTACTGAACCAGGGTTTCCTCCCATAAGTAAATGGGTCAGGGCTATTCATGTTTGTTTGTTTGTTTGTTTGAATTCAACAAGAGTTACTTGAATTATGGCTTTCCTTTTTTCAACTGGCCTGCCATGTATGTTTTTACATATGTTGTATATGTTCTATAATTATACACATGGATTATTCTACACTCAAAGATGATATACATTTACACAATTATCTACATATACAATATCTTTCACACAAATACATGAAAATACATGGGGACATTTTGCTTTCTTAAAATCCTTTCAGATTGCTTGAATGATTTTCTTTACATGTTTTCAACTTACCTAACGGCAAACCTCACTTCATTCTACACTAGTCTAATTAATTTGACAGGACTGGAAACTTGTTCTTCCTGTTCACACTTATTATTCATCTCTTGGAATGCCCTGTAGGGAGGACAAAGCAAAAGAAAGCAGTATTTACCAAATGCCTCCATGCTAAATGCCCTTTTAAGCTGACTCGGCACAATAGTGGCAGTGAGAAGATCTGACTTTAGGGCAGCCTAAGAAAAATGACATTTTCTAGAACATCATCTATTTAAACACGTCTTAAAGAAGAAAATGATGTCCATTTTCCCCCGGAGTTTTGCAGTGGGCTCTGGGGACTCCAGTTTACCCCTACTGTATCTGAAATCTTTGCTAAAGAAATGACAGAGGTATCAGATTTTGCAAGATAAGCCCTCAGTCTGCAATGGCAAAAGGGGAGATAATTTCAGGTTTTTAAAGGACTGCAAATGTAACCTGAAGCATATCAGATATTTTGTGAAGGGGTGGGTTGAAATGCAGAACTGATAAACCAGGAAGAAGGGCTTTTCTTTTTTGGTTAACTTTGAAAATTTCCTCAGAGAGCAAACTTGTGATAGGGGGCAAAGATTCTTACAGGGTTGGTACAGGTGGGTAATTAAAAAAATAAGAGTGAATTTATCTGCATACATTATTTAAATACCTAAAGCATTTCTCTGCTTTAATGATAAATTACGATCAGTAAAATCTGTTGGCTGCCTTCAAGCTAACTAATGGATTGCTAATCAGCAAGAGTCGAATCATCCTAGCTAAGGTGGAATAAATACCTCCAAGGAAGCTGCAGCCAATTTTTATGGTTTACACTCATAAAGATGCTTACATATATTTCTGCATTCTCGTCCTACATATGTGTATATGGATATGCACATACATGTGTGCTCATGCATGTGTTAAAAACTTATTCCTTGACACCTCCTTGTCCATCCACCACAATTCTATTCTCCTTGGTATGTCATATAAGAAAGATTGTTCCTGCAACTAATTACTCCTTAAAGAGATCGGCCGATAGATCTCATTGTTAGCAATACATTTTTAATTGTTCATTTTACTCAAGCACCATTTGAACACAAGTCAATTTGCAATTTCATTAGAGAACAGAAAAGGCCTGGGGTCTATTCCTGTTTTTTTTTTTCTTTTGAAGAAAAGGATAAAAAGCAGGAAAATTTCATAAGAAATGTTAATTCTCTAATTAATTTTATGTGTCAAGCAAGAATTAATGTGTCCTGCTATTTGAGCACAAGTCTTCTGGCCAAGAAGTGCATTTAGTCATACATTCCCTTCCAGAGAAACCTCTTTACAAGTTTTGTGGCCAAATACCCTGGCAACTAACAAGGAGCTTTGAAGCAACATTCACAGACCATTTGCTTTGATGACATTTGGAGGCTTTTCTCCCCTCATTCCAATTCTATTGTAAGTAGAGTACACATGCCGTGCAGCCTTTGAAAACTAATCAATACAGTAAGAATCGTCAGGGTGCAGCTGACTAGTATCACGTCTTTAAACTCATTTTTTAGCTGACTTCTCGTACACATTTTAAAGTTAAACCTTATGAAGGGAGTTGGGTGGATTTTCCTTGCCATCTTCACAGGCACCCTAGTGCACCCCGGCTCTTTCTTCCATATTTTAACATCAAAAGCTCATAATCTTTGTAAGTTAACCTTCCATAAAACTAAAATTATATGGTCATCATACATAATCTGATGATTGATTACAGCTGTCAAGAAAGTCACAAATTGTGAATGTTTACTACAGTTGCGCCATGAAAATTATTATATACTTTTAAGGAATCCATCCTGAGAAAATAGACAGCTTACATTCATAGGTTGCAGAACTGAAGCATATATGTTTTCTTTGTGACTTTTAGCTCTCTTAAAATCAATGTTAAAACCCTTAGGTCTGATTTTTCATTTCAATGTCTTTGTGTAATGCGCCTCAACCATACCTCATCTAATTTAATAAGATGCAAGCTAAGGAAGTACTTAAGTTACTTATCAAGGGTTTCAGATGACACATTATTATTGTATTCAAAAGTCAATATTTGCTAATCATGTTAGTACAGGAACTGTTCCAGGCCTACAATTCTTAAATTGCAGAGATATTTAAGATTAATTAAACCTATCTCCCCTGGTCCTCTCTCTCCACCTCTGTGGAAGGAGTAAATCAATGACATCCTAAGCAAGTCCAGAGAGCCAGAGATCCCAGTCTGAAAGCCACTAACATCTTTAAGCCTCTGTTTGCATCAGAACCCCAGAGTTGAGCTTTGCAATTTCTCCACAGTTTAAGGAATATTTGCATGTTTTGAGAGCAAAGTTCACCAATGCACTTGACGTAATTAGAGAGGTCTGACCATTCTTGACATATAACATGGACTCCAGTATTTTTTTTAATTTATTTATTATTTTTTGGGGTACACCAAGTTCAATCATCTGTTTTTATACACATATCCCCATATTCCCTCCCTCCCTCAACTCCCCCCCCACCCTCCCTCGAGTCCCCCCCACCCTCCCTGCCCCAGTCCTCTAAGGCATCTTCCAACCTCGAGTTGGACTCCCTTTGTTATACAACAACTTCCCACTGGCTATCTATTTAACAGCTGGTACTATATATATGTCTGTGCTACTCTCTCACTTTATCTCAGCTTCCCCTTCACCCCCGCCCCCCCAAACCTCGAGTTCTCCAGTCCATTCTCTGCATCTGCGTCCTTGTTCTTGTCACTGAGTTCATCAGTACCATTTTTAGATTCTGTATATGTGAGTTAGCATACAATATTTGTCTTTCTATTTCTGACTTACTTCACTCTGTATGACAGACTGTAGGTCTATCCACCTCATTACATATAGCTCCATCTCATCCCTTTTTATAGCTGAGTAATAGTCCATTGTATATATATGCCACATCTTCTGTATCCATTCATTTGTTGATGGGCATTTAGGTTGCTTCCATGTCCTGGCTATTGTAAAGAGTGCTGCAATAAACATGATGGTACAAGTTTCTTTTGGGATTATGGTTTTCTTTGGGTATATGCCCAGGAGTGGGATTACTGGATCATATGGTAGTTCTATTTGTAGTTTTTGAAGGAACCTCCGAATTGTTTTCCATAGTGGCTGTACCAACTTACAGTCCCACCAACAGTGCAGGAGAGTTCCCTTTTCTCCACACCCTCTCCAACATTTGTTGTTTCCAGATTTTGTGATGATGGCCATTCTGATCGGTGTGAGATGATACCTCATTGTGGCTTTGACCTGCATTTCTCTGATGATTAGTGATGTTGAGCATCTTTTCATGTGTTTGTTGGCCATCTGTATGTCTTCTTTGGAGAAATGTCTATTTAGGTCTTCTGCCCATTTGTGGATTGGGTTATTTGCTTTTTTGGTATTCAGCTGCATGAGCTGCTTGTATATTTTGGAGGTTAATCCTTTGTCCGTTGTTTCATGGGCAACTATTTTTTCCCATTCTGAGGGTTGCCTTCTAGTCTTGTTTATGACCAGTATTTTTTGAGTCAAAAGAAAGCTGAAATAACATATGGCCTAACTTCATTTTCCTTTTTATATGACAACTTGTGGGTAAACTTGTGGCAAAGTTGAAAGGTCATGTGCCCTTTCTCAAGCCGGGCATGATGAGAACAGGTGACTGGGTCCACAACTCTGCAGGGGTTACACTTGTGTGATGTCGTCCCAGTGAACCCTGACCTCTCATTTATACCCTGGAGTGAAAACAGCCAGATGTTCAAAGGTCAAGATTCCCTTTACTTTTAGGCAGTAAACTCATTACATCAGAACCATTTTTAATCCAATGTTACATACAGAACCCAAGACTTGGATGAGATTAGAGCTAAATAAACGTATGAAGTCTTATTAACATGTATTGACTAGGAGAAAACTGGAAAACCTAATACTTCTGTGATAACTTACAGTAGCTGCTAGTTCAGCTCCCTCAGGGAGAAAGACTAATGTGTTAACCCAACATGCCACCCAGGATATATTCACAGGTAGTTAGTAAAAACAGTAATGCTATGCAAACTGAATATCTGGAACATGAATCAATAGAGACCAGCTAATTAGGTTATAAATGCATTGATTTTATTTTGAATATGTCCTCAAAAAGAGTCTGCGAGTAAGCATTCTGAAATGGGGCTCTTACACCAAGAGAAGCGACAATCAGATTATTCTCTGCCACTCTCCAATCAATCCAGGAGAGTTAGGTAAAGTACTCTGATGCATATTCTATATAATCAGAATGACACATCCTATTAATATTCCAATTACTGTTGAACTATTACCAATGCCTGAGTCTGATGTCTTAGGGCCTCATAGCAGTAATCCGGGAACCTCATGTCATCTTTTGTATTCATTCATTCAATTTAAAATGAGATGATTTTCCCTTTAAAGCATTTTTATTAAACATTATTTTATGCATGGCTTTAACATCCTAATTGATTTAGGTGGACTCTCAGAATGAGTTGCTAACTCCTTCTGTTCTTTTCTTCACTGAAAGAGGTCAGAAGCTGTGATCTTATTTATAAATTTAAATGCCAAATTTTAGCACAATGAGTTATTATTAAAATAATAGTTATTCATGTTCATAAAAAGTCTCTTTTCACACTGTAAAAACCAGGAATCCAATAATTTGATAAACTAGTCTAGAGTAAGGATAGGCCAGATTGTCAATCTCATCTCAGAACACATAAAATTCATAAAATGTAGACTTGAAAGGGACTTTGGAGAAAACAATGAGATATTTCCACTCTTCTGAATATTTTCTCAACCTAAGATGTGCTTCTTTTTACTTAGAAACTCATGTAGGAATATACCAGACATCATAGATAAAATACAGTTCCATAAGCTAAACACCAAACTACTGTTGGAAAAATCAAACTTGCCATCACATTCATATATGTATAATCAGACTTTTAGAAAGTTTGCTTTATCTGAAATTGAACTCAGTTAAAAAGGTTAGTGTGATGATACGGTGTAGATCCACTCTATCTTTTTTTTTTTTTTTTTAATTTTTTTTTAAATTTTATTTTTTAGGGGTTACACCAAGTTCAATCATCTGTTTTTATACACATATCCCCGTATTCCCTCCCTTCCTTGACTCCCCCCCCCAAGTCCCCCCCACCCTCCCCGCCCCAGTCCTTTAAGGCATCTTCCATCCTCGAGTTGGACTCCCTTTGTTATACAACAACTTCCCACTGACTATATTTTACAGTTGGTAGTATATATATGCCTGTGCTACTCTCTCGCTTCGTCTCAGTTTCCCCTTCACCCCCTGCCTCCTCCCATACCTCGAGTTCTCCAGTCCATTCTCTGTATCTGCATCCTTGTTCTTGTCACTGAGTTCATCAGTACCATTTTTAGATTCCGTATATGTGAGTTAGCATACAATATTTGTCCTTCTCTTTCTGACTCACTTCACTCTGTATGACAGATTGTAGTTCTATCCACCTCATTACATATAGCTCCATCTCATCCCTTTTTATAGCTGAGTAATAGTCCATTGTATATATATGCCACATCTTCTGTATCCATTCATTTGTTGATGGGCATTTAGGTTGCTTCCATGTCCTGGCTATTGTAAAGAGTGCTGCAATACACATTATGGTACATGTTTCTTTTGGGATTATGGTTTTCTTTGGGTATATGCCCAGGAGTGGGATTACTGGATCATATGGTAGTTCTATTTGTAGTTTTTGAAGGAACCTCCGAATTGTTTTCCATAGTGGCTGTACCAACTTACAGTCCCACCAACAGTGCAGGAGAGTTCCCTTTTCTCCACACCCTCTCCAACATTTGTTGTTTCCAGATTTTGTGATGATGGCCATTCTGATCGGTGTGAGATGATACCTCATTGTGGCTTTGACCTGCATTTCTCTGATGATTAGTGATGTTGAGCATCTTTTCATGTGTTTGTTGGCCATCTGTATGTCTTCTTTGGAGAAATGTCTATTTAGGTCTTCTGCCCATTTGTGGATTGGGTTATTTGCTTTTTTGGTATTCAGCTGCATGAGCTGCTTGTATATTTTGGAGGTTAATCCTTTGTCCGTTGTTTCATAGGCAACTATTTTTTCCCATTCTGAAGGTTGCCTTTTAGTTCCACTCTATCTTGAATCGTGTAGCTGCTACTGGCCATGAATACATGAATTTAGCATTCAATGCCAGTGCCTTGGCACAGCTTGGGAGACGTTGAGATAGAAAGAGGTGGATGGATTTGGGAGATATTTTGGGGGCTCAAGTCTAAAAGATTAATGAACTAAATTTGGTATATAAGTAAAACTGAGAAATCGAGGAGGAAAACAGACTTATGGTTTGAGAAACTGGATGGCTATTTACAAAGATGGCATATACTGGGGAGGTATGGTTGAGTTTTCAAGGTATTGGTGTAATAAAGTGTTCTTGTTGAACATGGTAAGTTTGAGATGCCCAAGTGGAGATGTCAAGGGTACAGTTGGATATTTAAATCTGAAGCTCAGAAGTAAGGTCTGAGCATTGATGACCTTTAAAGCTTTGGAAATGGATGAGCTCCCCCTAGACATGAGTTTGGAGAGAGAAGTGGGGCTAAACCTGAACCCTGTAGAATCAACATTTAAAAGATAGGCAGGAATGTCTAGAGACAGTTCAAGATGGCAGAGTAGGAGGGCAGGCACTCACTCTCTCTTGCAAGAGCACTGGAATTACAACTAACTGCTGAACAATCATTGACAGAAAGACACTGGAACTCACCAGAAAAGACACCCCACATCCAGAGGCAAAGGAGGCGTTGCAATGAGACTGTGGGAGGGGTGCAATCATGTTAAAATCAAATCCCATAAATGCTGGGTGCTGACTCACAAACTGGAGAACAGTTATGCCACAGAAGTCCACCCACTAAAGTGAAGTTTCTGAGGCCCATGTCAGGCTTCCCAACCTGGGAGTCCAGCAATGGGAGGAGGAATCCCCAGAGAATCAGACTTTGAAAGCCAGTGGGGTTTGATTGTAGGACATCCAAGGACTGGGGGAAACAGAGACTCCACTCTTGGAGGGCACATAAAAAATAGTGTGCTCAGCAGGACCCATGAGGAAGGAGGAGTGACCCCATAGGAGACAGAACCAGATCTACCTGCTGGTGTTGGAGGGTTGCCTGCAGACGTGGGGGGCTATGGCTCACTGAGGGGACAGGGGCACTTGTGGCAGTGGTTCTGGGAAGTGCCCATTGGAATGAGCCCTCCCAGAGTCCACCATTAGCCCCACCAAAGAGCCTGTAAGCTCCAATGCTGGGTAGCCTCAGGCCAAACAACCAACAAGGTGGGAACACAACCCCACCCATTGGCAGACAAGCAGATTAAAGTTTTACTGAGCTTTGCCCACCCAACCCTACCCACCATCAGTCCCTCCCATCAGGAAACATGCACAAGCCTCCTAGATAGCTCCTGACACAAAAGGGCAGACAGCAGTATCAAGCAGTATCAGCACGATTTCATTCTGTGGAACTGAAAAACAACAGTCACAGAAAGATAGAGAAAATGAAAAGGCAGAGGATTTAGTACCAGATGAAGGGACAAGATAAAACCCCAGAAAAACATTAAATGAGGAGGAGATAGGCACCCTTCCAGAAAAATAATTCAGAATAATGATGATGAAGATGATCCAGGACTTTGAAAAAAGACTGGATGCAAAGATTGAAAAGTTGCAAGAAAAGTTTACCAAAGACCTAGAAGAATTAAAGAACAAACAGAGATATGCACACAATAACTGATATGAAAAATACACTAGAAGGAACCAATAGCAGATTAACTGAGGCAAAAGGGTGAATAAGTGACCTGGAAGAGAGAATGGTGAAAATCACCGATGCAGAAAAGAATAAAGAAAAAAGAATGAAAAGAACTGAAGACAGCCTAAGAGACCTCTGGGACAACATTAAACACACCAAAGTTTGCATTATAGAGGTCCCAGAAGGAGACAAGAGAGAGAAAGGACCCGAGAAAATATTGGAAGAGATTATAGTTGAAAACTTCCCTAACATGGGAAAGGAAATAGCCACCCAAGTCCAGGAAGCACAGAGAGTCCCAGGCAGGATAAACCCAAGGAGAAAGACACCAAGACATATAGTAGTCAAATTGACAAAAATTAAAGACAGAGAAATGTTATTAAAAGCAACAAGGGAAAAACGACAAATAACATACAGGGGAACTCCCATCAGGTTAACAGCTGATTTCTTAGCAGAAACTCTGCAAGCCAGAAAGGCGTGGCATGATATATTTCAAGCGATGACAGGGAAGAACCTACAAACAAGAATACCCAGCAAGGATCTCACTCAGATTCAACAGAGAAATCCAAAGCTTTACAGGCAAGCAACAGCTAAGAGAATTCAGCACCACCAAACCAGCCCTACAACAAATGCTAAAGGAACTTCTCTAAGTGGGAAACAGAAGAAAAGGACCTACCAAAACAAAAACAAAACAATTAAGAAAATGGTAATAGGAACATAGATATCGATAATTACCTTGAATGTAAATGGACTAAATGCACCAACCAAAAGAAACAGACTGGCTGAATGGATACAAAAACAAGACCCATATATATGCTGTCTATAAAAGACCAATTTCAGACCTAGGGCCACATACAGATGGAAAGTGAGGGGATGGAAAAAGATATTCCATGCAAATGAAAATCAAAAGAAAGCTGGAGTACTGATACTCATATCAGATAAAATAGACTTTAAAATAAAAAATGTTACAAGAGACAAGAAAGGACAGTACATAAAGATTGAGGGATCAATCCAAGAAGAGGAGATAACAATTATAAATATATATGCACCCAATATAGGAGCACATCAACACATAAGGCAAATGCTAACAACTATGAAAGAGGAAGTCTACAGTACACAAAAATAGTAGGAGACTTTAACACCCCACTTACACCAATGAACAGATCATCCAGACAGAAAAGTAATAAGGAAACACAAGCTTTAAATGACACAATAAATCAGCTAGATTTAATAGATATCTATAGGACATTACATCCCAAAACAGCAGTTTACATGTTCTTCTCAAGTGCACATGGAACATTCTCCAAGATAGATCACATTTTGGGTCACAAATCAAGCCTTGGTAAATTTAAGAAAATTGAAATCATATCAAGCATCTTTTCTGACCACAGTGCTATGAGATTAGAAATCAATTACAGGGAAAAAAACTGTAAAAACACAAACACATGGAGGCTAAACAATACGCTACTAAATAAATAACCAAGAGATGACTGAAGAAATCAAAGAGGAAATCAAAAAATATCTAGAGACAAATGACAATGAAAACACAATGATCCAAAACCTATGGGATGCAGCAAAAGCAGTTCTAAGAGGGAACTTTCTAGCAATACAAGCCTACATCCAGAAACAAGAAAAATCTCAAATAATCAATCTAACCTTACAGCTAAAGAAAAAGGACCTACAAAAACAAAACTGAAACCAAAAGAAGAGCAAACAAAACCCAAAGTTAATACATGGAGAGAAATCATAAAGATCAGAGCAGAAATAAATGAAATAGAAACAAAGAAAACAATAGCAAAAATCAATAAAACTAAAAGCTGGTTCTTTGAGAAGATAAATAAAATTGATAAACCTCTAGCAAGACTCATCAAGAAAAAGAGGGAGAGGACTCAAATCAATAAAAGTAGAAATGAAACAGAAGAAGTTATGATGGATACCGCAGAAATAAAAAGCACCATAAGAGACTACTACAAGCAACTATATTTCAATAAAATGGAAACCTGGATGAAATGGACAGATTCTTTGAAAGGTATAAGCTTCCAAGACTGAATCAGGAAGAAATAGAAAATGTGAACAGACCAATCACAAGGAATGAAATTGAAACTGTGATTTAAAATCTCCCAACAAACAAAAGTCCAGGACCAGATGGATTCACAGGTGAATTTTATCAAACATTTAGAGAAGATCTAACACCCACCCTTCTCAAGCTCTTCCAAAAAATTTCAGAGGAAGGAATACTCCCAAACTCATTTTATGGGGCCACCATCACCTTGACATCAAAACCAGACAAAGATACTACAAAAAAAGAAAATTACAGACCAATGTCACTGATGGAGTTAGATGCAAAAATCTAAAATACTAGCCAACAGAATCCAATAACACATTAAAAGGATCACACACCATGATCAAGTGGGGTTTATCCCTGGAATGCAAGGATTCTTCAATATACACAAATCAATCAATGTGATACACCATATTAACAAACTGAAGTATAAAAACCACATGATCATCTCAATAGATGCAGAAAAAGCTTTTGACAAAATTCAACACCCATTTATGATAAAAACTCTCCAAAAAGGTGGGCATAGAGGGAACCTACTTCAACATAATAAAGGCCATATATGACAAACCAACAGCAAACTTCATTCTCAATTGTGAAAACCTGAAAGCATTCCCTCTAATATTAGGAATAAGATAATGATGTCCACTCTCTCCACTACTATTCAACATAGTTTTGGAAGTCCTTGCCACAGCAATCAGAGAAGAAAATGAAATAAAAGGAATCCAAGTTGGAAAAAAGAAAGTAAAACCATCACTGTTCACAAATGGCATGATACTACACATAGAAAATCCTAAAGATGCCACCATAAAACTACTTGAGCTAATCAATGAATTTGGTAAATTGCAGCATGCAAAATTAACACACAGAAATCTCTTGTATTTTATACACTAATAATGAAAGATCGGAAAGAGAAATTAAGGAAACAATCCCATTCACCATTGCAACAAAAAGAATAAAACACCTAGGAATAAACCTAACTAAGGAGGTAAAAGACCTGTACTCAGAAAACTATAAGACACTAATGAAAGAAATCAAAGACGACACAAACAGATAGAGAGATATACCATGTTCTTGGATTGGAAGAATCAACACTATGAAAGTGACTATACTACCCAAAGCAATTTACAGATTCAATGCAATCCCTATCCAATTACCAGTGACAGAGCTAGAACAAGACATTTTACCATTTGTATGGAAATGGAAAAGACCCCAAATAGCCAAAGCAATCTTGAGAAGGAAAGATGGAGTTGGTGGAATCAGGCTTCCTGACTTCAAACCATACTACAAGGCTACAGTGATCAAGACAGTATGGTACTGGCACAAAAGCAGAAATATAGATCAATGGAATAGGACAGAAAACCCAGAGATAAACTATGGTCAACTAATCTATGACAAAGGAGGCAAGGATATACAATGGAGAAAAGGCAGCCTCTTCAATGCGTGGTGCTGGGAAAACTGGACAGCTACATGTAAAAGAATGAAATTAGAACACTCCCTAACACCATACACAAAAATAAACTCAAAATGGATTAAAGACCTACATGTAAGGCCAGACACTATAAAACTCCTAGAGGAAAACATAGGAAGAACACTCTTTGACATAAATCACAGCAAGATCTTTTTTGATCCACTCCCTAGAATAATGCAAATAAAAACAAAAATAAGTAAGTGGGACCTAATGAAACTTCAAATTTTCTGCACAGCAAAGGCAACTATAAGCAAGACAAAAAGACAATCCTCAAAACAGGAGAAAATATTTGCAAACGAATCAACAGACAAAGGATCAGTCTCCAAAATATGTAAGCAGTTCACCCAGCTCAATATCAAAAAGAAACAACCCAATCAAACACTGGGCAGAGGACCTAAATAGGCATTTCCCCCAAGAAGACATATGGATGGTCAAGAGGCACTCGAAAAGCTGCTCAACATCACTAATTATTAGACAAATGCAAATCAAAACTACTATGAGATATCACCTCACACCAGTTAGAATGGACATCATCAGAAAATCTACAAACAGTAAATGCTAGAGAGGGTGTAGAGAAAAGGGAACACTCTTGCATTGTTGGTGGGAATGTAAATTGATACAGCCACTAGGGAGAATAGTATGGAGGTTCTTGCAAAACTAAAAATAGAACTATCATATGACCTAGCAATCCCACTACTGGGCATATACCCAGAGACCACCATAATTCAAAAAGACACATGCACTCCAATGTTCATTGCAGCACTCTTTACAATAACCAGGACATGGAATCAACCTAAGTGTCCATCAACAGATGAATGGATAAAAAATATGAGGTACATATATACAATGGAATACTACTAAGCTGTAAAAGGAAACGAAACTGGGACATTTTTAGAGACATGGATGGACCTAGAGACTGTCATGCAGAGTGAAGTGAGTCAGAAAGAAAAAAACAAATATTGTATATTGATACATATATGCAGAATATAGAAAAATGGTACAAATCAACTGGTTTGCAAGACAGAAATAGACACAGATGTAGGGAACAAACATATGTACACCAAGCGGGGAAAGCAGGGAGGGTTGGGGGGAATGAATTGGGAGATTTGGATTGCCATATATACATTACTAATAAGAAAAAAATACCAAATTTTACACTCTAAATATATGTAGTTTATTGTCTGTTGACTGTATCTCAATAAGAGTTCTAAAAAATAAAAAAAAATTAAAAAAAATAAATAAAAGATAGGCAGTAAGTGGCCTTTTGTGTAGGGGTCAGAGACCAGGCTCCAGAAGACATGAGCAAATGATCCAAGATAAGATGTCAGTTTCTTTCCTCACACCCTAATAAACTGCACCAAACTGAGATATTTGCCCAGCATTGTTTTTTGCTCTTGTTTTTGTTTTTTTAAATTGTACTAAAAACTATGATGAAAAATAATGGAGGTGGAGCTTCCCTGGTGGCGCAGTTGTTAAGAATTCACCTGCCAATGCAGGGGACATGGGTTCGAGTCTTGGTCTGGGAAGATACCACATGCCGTGGATCAACTAAGCCCGTGTGCCACAACTACCTAGCCTGCGCTCTAGAGCCTGTGAGCCACAACTATTGAGCCCATGTGCCACAAGTACTGAAGCCTGCATGCGTAGAGCCTGTGTTCTGCAACAAGAGAAACCACTGCAATGAGAAGCCCATGTACTGCAACAAAGAGTAGCCCCTGGTCTCTGCAACTAGAGAAAGCCTGTGCACAGAAACAAAGACCCAACACAGGCAAGAAAGAAAGAAAGAAAGAAAGAAAGAAAGAAAGAAAGAGAGAGAGAGAGAGAAAGAAAGAAAGAAAAAGAAAAAGGAAGAAAGAAAGAAAGGAAGAAAGAAAGAGAAAGAAAAGAAGGAAGGAAGGAAGAAAGAAAGAAAGGAAGAAAGAAAGAGAAAGAAAAGAAGGAAGGAAGGAAGAAAGAAAGAAAGGAAGAAAGAAAAAAGAAAGAAAACATTTTTAAAAAAGAAAATGAACTTTCAATATAAAAAGCTAAGCAATTGATTTGAAAATGTGTATAATAAAAGGAAAGGAAAAAAATAAAAGTGGCCGATGGACATGGTAAACACTGTTCTGAATGAGGATATTTGCAGTTGCCATTCCTTTGGTCTGGGACTCTCCACCCTCAGAGAGCCATCTGGCTCACTCCCTTGTGTTCCTCTGGTGCCTGTGCAAATGTCACCCATTCACTGACTGCTTTATCTATACCACTGACACCAATCCCATCCCTATCACTATGTCTCCCTCTTCCTCTGCTTTATTTTTTCTCCATAGAACTTGTCGTTATGTGATGTATGTGTTTACATGTTCAGTTGCTTATTTTCTGTCTGTTCTCACTAAAGCCTAAGTCCTACAAGGACAAGCATTTTCTGGTTTCACTTCTGTGACCACAACACCTCCCAAAATACTTGACACATAGTAGGTGTTCAATAGATTTTTTTTAAATAAATAAGTAAAAGAATGAACCAGCAAAAGAGATAAAAGGGAGCAGCCAAAGAAGTAGGAAGAAACTGTCCAGGTATCTCAGAAGCTAAAAGAAAAAAAGTGTTTGAAAAAGGAGTATCTATCTATGGTCAAAGGGATTGAATGCTGCCAAAGGAAGATAATAAAGCAACAAGTACATCAGATTTGGCATCATGAGAGTAACTGCAGACATTGAAGAGAGCAGTTTCAGTGCAGTGGTGGGGGCAGGCGTCAGAATGATTAGGGATGAGGCGAGACTAGGAGGTAAGGAAGTGGAAATAAAGTTGGTAGGTAACTAGACTAAAGAGTTTTGCTGTGAAGGAAAGTACTTATATAAGGCAGTTGAGAAAGAGGAATATGAGATCGAGAGAGGGTGCATTAATATTTTTTGCGTTGGCTTGTTAAAGTGGTGTACAAGTCATCCTGCCACAACAATGCTGCTTAACAAACAGCCACACAACCTCAGTGGCTTTCCACAACACACATTTTTTGCTTCTCTGTCTGGAGCAGTGGCCTGGCTTCACATCTGGATTTGGGATGGCTGTAGGCTGATCTAGGCTGGCCTTAGCCGGGATGATTCAAGTATCTTCCACGTGTCTCTCATCCACCAGCGGGTGACTCTAGCCATGTTCTCATCATAATGGCTGAGGCAGAGAAATGGAAACAAGCAAGTCCTCTTGAATCCTGGGTTCAGAACAGGCACACTGTCACTTTCTCTTCATTCTGTTGACTAAAGCAAGTCAAAAGGCCAGCTAGATTCAAAGGGGGAGGTATTCCAGTTACTATTGCTACAAAACAAACTACCCCCAAACTTAGCTACATAAAATTACCATTTTTTTATCCTTACAATTTCTCTGGGTCAAGAGTTCAGAGAGGGCACAGTAGGGTTGCCTTGCCCCTTGATGTTTGGTGCCTCAGTTGGTAAGATGCAAAGGCCAGGGGCTGAAATCATGTGAAGGCATCTTTACTTATGTTTGACAGTGATGTTGGTTGTCAACTAGGACTGCAGCTGGATCTGTTGGCTGGAATGCAGCATGTGGCTTGCCCACGTGGGCTAGGCTCTCTCACAGCATGACAGAATAATTGGATTTCTTCCGTGGCAGTTATGAGATCTGAAGGCTGGTGTCCCAGTGTACAAGGCATAAGCTATGTCTCCTTTTATTACCTAGCCTCAGAAGTCATGCAGTGCCACTTCTGACACATTCAATTGGTTACAAACCAATTCTCAAGCCTTCCCCAGATTCAAGGAGAGAGAAATTATACTCCACTTCTTAATGGGAGAGTGGTAAATTCAGGAGATGGGTACAGGCAGTTATGAGTGTGGGAGTGGGGAAAAGAGAGATACAGTAGTTTACTTTCTAATATTTCCTTGGGAAATGTAAGCCTAGTTGTACATCATTGGGTATTGCTTGTCCCTGTCTACTCTCTCTACCTGACAGCAGCCAACATAGACTAGAAGCCTCTTTACCCTAATAGAAAAGGAAAAGTACTTTTAACACGAGACTGGAGCCTCTGGGATAAAGAGTTTGTCCAAACTGACTCCACCTAGTTAATTTTGCAGTTAAGTTACTTAAGATTCTTGGACATGGCTGCTCTGCAAAAGCTTTTCTGCATTTAAAAGCTATAACAAAGAAAACATAAATGCAAGCCTCAACAAGCATGAATTATAGAGGTTGGTTCTAGATATTTGACTCAGTGATACCCAGGGCCTTCTCCTGAGATATTTTCAGGGTAGCTTTAGTGTCCAGAAACTCCAGTGTAATAATGTCTCACAGACCATACTGACTGTAGATTAATTTTGCAAAAACCTATAAGACATTTCAGGTCTTTGCAGTTATTTGATTATTTAATTTACTTTTAGCCACAAATATTTGTATGGGAGTTCTCTTATTATTTCATTTGTCATATTTACTTAAAACATGCCATTATCTCAACAAATCACATTTTGGAGATGCTAAACTGAAGAAACTAGGGAATAAATGACACTTTTAAAAGTAAATTTTGCCTCTTGTTATGGGTTTTCTGAATTAAAACAGAAATAAGTTGACATCTGCTGTAAATTTATACTATAAATTTATGTTCTATAAAACCATACACAACTATATAAAATACAATTAACATATACAATGAATTATAGGTATATATATTATATATTGATATACAATACATTTAAAAACAATTTTCTGATTTTTAAAAGAGAAAGTTTCAATTCTTTTGTGTTACGTATTGGTTATAAATGAAAAATTTGATGCTGAATTATTGACAAACTCTACTATTTGAAGAAGAGTTTTTTGTGAGTAAAGAGAGGAGTATTTGTATAAATATCATCAAATATTATCAATATTTATGAAGTATTTTGTAGTTTAAATATTTTTAATGATTCTTGGTATAGCCCTCTTTGGTATGTAAGGCAGGTATTATTGTTTTATATTCATTTTACAGATGTATAAGCTGAGGATTACAGTAGTTAAATGACCTAGTTTCACAAAGTAAGAAAATGGTAGAGCTAGCATCTGAAACTTGTTTCTGTTGTACCCCACTACATGGATTACATATGTTTATAAACATATGTCTAAATTTACACATGTTTATATACATATATGCAATCATAGAGGTCAATTTTATGTAATCCTTAGTCACATATCTAATTTTGTATACGTCTATAGAAATGAATATGCTAGTAATTAGATTTTAAGCAAAATCACTCCTATTTTTAATAGTTACAAATGTATACTTATACCTATTTTCCATCTCCCTATCAAAGTTCCATTTGATATCTGAAAATATGTTTCCATCCAGTGCATGCATTGATTAAAAAAATATTTAAAAGATGATATCTACTAAAGATGTCTTTAGATTTTTGAAAGTGGAGTAGACATAGAACTTTAGTGTTCAAACTTGGCATTTTACCCACTCTCTTTTTGGAATTAAAGGGATTCAGCAGGTAAAATTCCATGAAAATTTATGAGGGGCCAAGACACAGAAAATAGTGTTTATACATACTCCACCCTTGACCTCAACAAAGCTTTTGATAAAGTGCAACATGTAAGACTTTGTGCATAGACTTGAGGGCAAAGAATTTAGGAAAAAAACCAAATGGCCAGGGGTTTACAAAAAAGTATGTGTGTGTAAGTGAAAAGGAGATGATAGATGTAGGCAAAGCAGTCTCCAGGATTAGTTACTTTCCATTGCTGATCCAGTAGAAGGAAATGGCAAAGAGTAAAGAGAGTTAAAAATACCAAACTATAAAATCTCAGGCCTAAATCCACAAAAGGGATATATATCCCAAAGAACTTTGCTATCTGAGAAGTAAAGTCAAAGAAAAAGGAGTTCCAGTATTCATTGCTGTCTCAAACTCATAACAAAATCTCATGTACCTTTGACTCATTGTACCTCCAAGATTCTAAGAAGCCATTCTTTGTAAGAGAAAGGACAACGGAAGAATTAGTAACAGCTTTTTTGGGGAAAAACACCACATTAAATGTGCATGATAAATTTAGAACATATTCTGGTTGCAGAAATGTGAAAATGTGGGGGTGGGGAGGTGGGGAGTGCATCTTAAAATCAAGGAAATAAGATAAATATTTGATTTGAACTTAGATTAAGAGAAAGATGTATTTAGTGAATAGCACTCATGATAACAAGGTTTAACGTAGAGCAGAACTCTCAGTGAGGTACAATTAAACCAACAGTTAAATAATCTAGCGAACAAGTGATTAAATAAGCAAACAATCACAGACTGCCTGATCACTGCTCAACGCACAGAGCGTGTTGAGTCACAAGAAATTATTTCAGCATCATTGAGGGGAAAGCCATATTGTGCTCAATTCTGGTTGACATTGCAAATAAGGATATCAGAGAAAATGAGAAGTTTACGGCAGAAAGTAGATAAAGTTATTCAGTGATTCAAGGAAGTTAATTACAGAGGAAAAGCACAAAAACTAGGTGCGCCTGTGATGACCTCATTGAGGGAAGCAAGGATGACAGGCCTTGTAAGGGTGGATTCCCTGAAGGGATCTGCGTTTATAACAACTAAAAAGGGAAGCATCAAATCCCTAAGAGAGCCAAGCATGAGCAACATTTAATTGATATCTCTCATCCATTCCCTGATATTAGTTAATACTGGAAAGAAAGGGTTCTGAGAAGTGATTAAGGTGAATGCCAACAGTCCAAATAGGGGCCTGATTAAGAATTCAGAGGGAGAAAAATAAACTCTTAAGAAGGCACCTTTTAAAACTGTACTTTATCTGGACTTTTGATGACCTGAATAAATGCTTTACTTAGGGAAAAAAAATGCACACCTGTATTGTCTGGAACTGGCATATGAATGCAGACTCTAAGTAGACTTTATCTCTACGTTTTAATATAAAGCAAGTTATTTTCCTTTATTTATCCATGGGATTAAAATCTCACACAAAATGATGAGACCTAAGTAGTCTGCTACAGCTACTATTCAGATACCACATTTTGGCTGTTACACACCACACTTTATGATCCTCAGAATCAGCCCCAACATAACATTTGAGGTTAGACCTGTGTGAGATCCCTCAGGTGCCCTCTCCCTCTCTTATTTAAGTCGTTTGCACCTGGATCACAGTGATTTCAGCTTTCAGTGAAGGAAAACAGAAGAGGAAAAAGTGCTCAAACTCTATAAATCCAGAACAAAAATGAACAACAGCTGAAGGAAACACTCATTTGATGTAAAAAGTCAGTCAGGACATCTCTTCAGAATATTTCTACACAAGCCTTGGCATCAAGAGGCAGGTTTGAATTCTGTTAAAAAGAACCCTCGAGAAAGCCCAGAATTATCTAGAAAATAACAAATGAAACCTGAATCTCTTAAACCTTACCACTCTGTAATTGCAAGCAAGCTCACATTAACAGAAATGGCCAATATTCTTGGAGTTAGAAAGGCTTTTCTTAAACAGTATTACACACAGGAACCATAATGAGAGGAATGAACATTCTTTTATCTAAAAATTTTAAACTTTTGTATAACTAAAGGCAATATTAACAGAGTTGAGAGGAAAATGACAAAATGCTAAAATATAGTTTAAACCTATATAGAAAGTTATTATCTTAATATAAAAGACTGCTATCTTAATATATCGAAGCTCTTGCAAATTAACAAGGAAAGATTGATAATTGGGAAAGCGAAAAAGTGATAGAGACAAAACAGATGTTCAACTACTAATCAAAGCAATGCAAAATGAAATAACAAATTAATATATTTTGCCTCTCATAATAATCAATTGTTAGTAATTTGAACTGAACAGGATGTGGAGGAAATTGTGAACTCTTAAATGAGACAGGGGATTTTAAACTGAAACATTTCTAGAGGACAATTTAGTAAGATAAATAAAAAAGTTAAATGTATACATTTTGCCTCAGCAGTTTAATTCCTAGGAATATATTCCAATGAAATAACTGAGCAAGTACACGAAGATTGTGTGTACATACGTAGGGATGTTATAATAATGAAATAATACAGAAAGATTGAAAATAACCTTAATGTTTATCAGTGATGTTTGTTTAAATAAAGTATGGAAGAGTTATAAAATGAAACACTATAAAAGCTTCAAAAAGATAAAGTGATTATTATGTAGAGTTTTTTCTAATGCAAGGATGGTTGAACATTAGGAAATTGAGTAATATAATTTCTTATATGAAATTATATATGAAAGATTTCATTATATATGAAAGATCATATGAGTATATCTATAAATGTTTGTTGTAGACTGAATAATG
This sequence comes from Hippopotamus amphibius kiboko, assembly GCF_030028045.1. Lineage (NCBI taxonomy): Eukaryota > Metazoa > Chordata > Mammalia > Artiodactyla > Hippopotamidae > Hippopotamus > Hippopotamus amphibius. The sequence continues at coordinate 92,141,183 of NC_080192.1, forward strand.
TCTCCCCAAAGGAAATTCAGGCAGTGTAACCATGGAGACAGATTAGAATGATGAAGTCAAAAGCCAAGGAATGACACTAGCCACCAGGAGTTAGAAGAGGCAAGGAATAGATTCTCCCCTAGAGATTTCTCAGGAACATGAGCCTGTAATCATCTTTATTTCAGTTCTAGTGAAAATGCTTTTGGACTTCTGGCCTCCAGAACTGTACAGAATAAATTTCTGTTGTTTTAAGTCACTAAGTTTTTGGTAATATCTTATAGCAGGCACAGGAAACTAATATAGGTGTGGTACTGAGAATGGGACACTGCTGTAACACATACATAAAAATGTGAACGTGGCTTTGGAATTGAGTAATGGGTAGAGGTTGGAAGAATTTTGAAGTGTGTGACAGAAAAAGCCTAGATTGCCTTAAACAAACTGTTGGCAGAAAAATGGGTATTAAACATGCTACTGGTGTAGGCTAAGTGCATGACAGAGAAAACCTATATTGTCTTAGAGAATCCATGTAGTGTCATAAAGAAATTGTTGGCAGGAATACGAACGTTAAAGTTGCTGTTGGCGAGGGCTCAGAAGGAAACCGGAGGAAAAGGGATTCTTGTTATATAGTGGCAGGAAGTCTAGCTGAATTATATTCTACAAGATTGTATGAAAAGGAGAACTTGTAAGTGATACTTGGCTGAGGAGATTTCCAAGCGAAATGTTGAAAGTTCAGCCTGGTTTCTTCTTGCTGTTTATAGTAAAATGAGTGAAGAAAGGGATAAATTGAGGAAAAATCTGTTAAGTAAAGGAGAACTAGGACTTGATGATTTTGGAAATTTGCAGCCTATCCAGACTGCAAAAGACATCAAAATTAGGAGATTCACTGTTAGGGAAATATGCTCTGGGAACAAGGCCAAGGGTATAGCTGGAGAAACTTTTGAGGAAGTGATTAGGTATGTGACTCATGGATACCCTCAGCCATGTCAGTAGAAGTGAGCATAGAGACAAGGTGATTCCAGAAAAGATATTTGGAAGACTATTTTGTCTAATGGTATGAATTTTGTAATATATATGGGAGACTCACAAAGTTTTTGAAAATGTTATACCAACACTGACAGTTGTCATAGAGACACTGCCAGCTTAGACCAAAAGGGGCAGAGAAAGGATAAATAAAATTAAGTAAGCCTATTGGACTCCCCAAATTCTACAAGTAAGAAACCAAATGATAAAACTCTTCAGGTGCAAACATATGCTACACTTCAAGATAAAGGAAGAATGACTCAGAGGGCCGAGCCTTAGCTCTAAGGGTAGAGCCATGGAAATGTATATAGTTTATATGCATGTATTTTCACATCAGTGGTGTTGACCTCACTCTATTTCTTTTTTTTTTGTCACCCACATTTTGACATATGCATCTAATCTGTTGCTCCCACCTCCTAATCCTTCCAGTGGATACTCTTGCATATGTACCTTGTGATGGTCAGATTAGTCTTCTATGGCAGCACAAGGTAGATTGTAATTCATGACCTCCTTGTAGTCAGATGGACCATATACCTAGTACTGGCCAATGAATTGTATGGTGACGTGTCACTTGTGGGCTAGAGCATTTAATTGCCCAAAATATGCTTTTTCCCTCTGGTACAGGGATGAGCAATTTTCAAAACAGGATGGCTTTTTCAGCACGGGTCCCAAAGAGACTAGATGAATAAAGAGGGCTCTGCCAACATGTGATGGACATACAGTCAGAACAAGAAATGAACTTGTATTGTTTCAACCACTGAGATTTTAGGGTTCTATGTCTCACAACAAAACTGAGCTTATCCTGATAGATGTATCTTCTAAGACACTGTGTGAGAATCTACCTGGGTATATACTCAGGAGCAGAATTGGTGTGTATATATCTAACTTGACTAAGTACTGCCACAGCTCTCCAGGATGGCTGCCCCAGGTTATACTCCCTATACACCCCATCCCTGCCAACATTTGGCACTTTCCAGCTTCTAATTCTGGTGAGAGTAATTGGTATAAATGCATAATTCACTGTTTATTGATTTGCATTTCCACGATAAAAATAAATGTAAGCAATTATTATGCTCATTAGCCTTTTGGGGGAGATTTCATTGTCTATAAATTTTTTGTACATATCCCTTGTCCACAGTTACACAGTAGTGTTTTTCTTGTTGATTTGCAGGACTTCCTTTTATTTTATAAGCTAATAATCCCTTATCAGTTAGAAATTACAAATGTCTCCTCACATTCTGCCATTTGTCTACTTATTCTTTCCATAATGACCTTAATTGAATAGAAATCCTTAATTCTGATGTAATCAGATACATTAATTTTCTGCCTCATCTTTCTTTGGAAATTTTGCTTAAGAAATTCTTTCCCAGTATTAGGTTACAAACATATTTTTTATATACCCTATTCTAAAGCCTGGAATGCTAAAATGTTGAAATCTTAAATGTTTGAATGATGATTTCTGGTAGTCTTGTTTTTCTTTTCAATATTTATTGAGCACTCATTCTATGCCAGGTACAGTGCAAAATGTTTGATTCTTAAAGTGTTGTTTTGAGGAAGATACCATTAGAAACTGCATTTTACAGAGAAGCAAATTGGTATCAGAGAGGCCATGTATAATAAATTTCCCAAGGTCCATATAGCTAATAAGCAACAGAACTTGCATTCTAATCAGGTGGTCTGACTTCAAAATGTCACTGTTCATAGATACAAGGTAGTATGAGTTCGAGGTTCAATTGATTGACATCTGTTTATTGAGTCTATGTGTATGTGTCACACACCAAGCAAGCTCTGCCTTTGGGAAAGGTAATCATTTGTTAGGTGTATATGTGTGGTAAATATATTTTAAATATTTTAATTATGTGTCAATATTCATAATTATATATATACGGAAAAGGCTTTCCTTTTTTTTTTTGGCACACAGGCTCAGTTGCTCCATGGGATGTGGGATCTTCCTGGAGCAGGGATCGAACCTGTGTCCTCTGCATTGGCAGGCGGATTCTTAACCACTGCGCCACCTAGGAAGCCCTGGCTTTCCTTTTTACTTATTCCATTAACTTTTATTGAGCACCTACTTATGCCACATGTTATGTTAGATGCTGGGATGAGATAATAAACAGGAAAGGGGAGGTCTCTGTACTCCTGGAGCTTACAGAATGAGACAGACAGTGAATTCCTAAATATCACAAGTGTAATTGATCGTGTGCGTGCATCCAAAGAGAAGTATAGGGTTCTTTGGGGACAAATAAGGAGGGTATCTATCCTAGTGTGGGATCAGGGGAGTGGATTGGGAAGGAGTCTCTGAGGATCAAACATCTGAATTGAGACCTGAGAGATGAGCTGACCTCAGCGAAGCAAAGAGGCGAGACCAGAAAATGCCAGGTAGCAGGAATGGCATGGGTGCTAGGCAGGAAAGTATGCATTTACCCAGCAAATCCCTGCACATCACAGCGTTGTCTCCTTGAAGAGGAAATAAATAGAGAAAGCCTTGAGTTCCCATAGGATTTAACAAAAATCCCACAGTTTTTACTCAACATATCCCATTTTAGTGATTAGTTTCATGAGGTCAATCTCTTAATGTAGAGGACTATAAAATATTCCTTTGTTCTAACACTAGTTTGTCATCATGGGATTATTTTAATTAAAGGGCTTGATTAAGCCTTAATCGTTAAGTATTTAATTAAAGTGTGTGATTCACATCAAATCAGAGAAATCAGGTTTCTCTAATGTTCTTCAAATATACAAACACACACACACATATTCACACACACTGATACATTCTCACACACATACACAGGCAGTAACACACTCCCACTCATACATAGGCATACACGCACATACAATCACACCTTCTCATACAATAGTGCACCCTACCACTCACACAATCACATAAACACACCCATGTTCACACACACACACACACTCTCACATACACACATATTCACATCCTAAGGCATATAGTTTATACGCATGCACTTTGCCCCTAGGAGCAACTTATTTATTTATTCAATATTTTAACAAATACTTATTGATCATCTACCAAATGCCAAGCCCTATAGATACAACAAAAATCAAGAGTCATCTCTGCCTTCAGAAAGCAGGACTTTGGCAAAGAATTGATGAAGCAGCGAGACAGGGTAGGATTAGGATGCCTCCCAGGTCTTTAGCTTAAGTACCTGAGAATACCGTCGTCACTAGCCTTTATTTAATCACCATCTGCAACACAGTAATGGCTTGTATTTATTCGGTGCTTGTTGTGGGCCAAGTATGTGAATTCTATATATTATCTCATTTATTCTTTTCAACATCTCTGTCTTAGAGATTAGGAAAGTAAGGCTCAGTGAGTTTCACTTCCTCATTTCCAAGGACTTGTATGTAAGTGTTGGCATCAAAAATTAAATGCAGGAGTCAAGAGAGGGAGGGAATACTGGGATATGTGTATAAAAACAGTTGATTGAATTTGGTGTACCCCCCCAAAAGATAATAAATAAATAAAATTTTAAAAAAATTAAATGCAAGGACTCTGAACCCAGAGTCACCTCAGTGAGACATCAAAAAATCATACTTTGAGAACCACTGCACATTTGAGTTACCAAGATCCTTATTACCAGTTTCCCTTTTGTCCTCAAGTTGACTCAAATGGTGATCATTTCACCACAATTGTATCCTCACCCTAGAGATGGAAGAATAAGAGAAGTACTGACCATTTATTTGTCTTTTTGGGCTGGAAAAAGGTAGTGCAGGTGGGTTGGAATTATATATGTAAATAAAGTTTGAAGATTATATTTGGATTTTATTTTGCCTTCGATTGATATAAATAAGAAATTTAGTCTTATATAAATTATCTGTATCACATGAATAACTTCAGATAGGAAGGCTCTGGGTGCAGTTTTCCCCCATGACTAATTAGTGTTGGGAACACGCCGCTAGCAGAGAATCACGTGTCATTGTTCCTTTCTGATACTTCTAGGGCTCTCCTCCTCCCATTCAGCAACACACATAGCCTTCACTCATGACTCTCTTCCTTCACACTTACTCCTAATGTCATCTGCTTCTGTGGCTTCATTTCTCACTGCCTGGCCATTCCTGACACCCTCTGCGCCCTTGACCCTTCTTAGAGCTGTGTGCGGCATTTCTTATCCACTGGTTCTGGGCAGGAAAGACAGAGTAGGAGGCGTGCAACTCTAGAAAGCAGAGTGGTGAGAGGTGAGGAGGATGCTCACAAACGTGACAGTTTCCAGCCGTAAGGGGAAGCAAGCCAGATCCAAAATCCTAGTTAGGACATTTAAGGAAACTCTCATGAGACAAATCGACACTCAGATTCTGATCACTGAACTGTTACGGTTTGTACATAGCGAGCATTCACTAGTCTGGGCTCAGTTGAATATATGTACTTCACACGCGATACATAGGGACCATAATTCCTGTGTCTAACACACTAAATATAAGTCCAATCTCTTGTACAGAAATAGGACAAACATAACCTAACCAGAGACAGTTCTGAGAGGCCAGTGGAAGCCACAGAGGAATGCTTAGCTGGAGGGTTTATAGGACAAAAAAGGGGAAAAAAATTCCTAACCCATTACACACTGTTCAGAAGGTCTCTAAGCAAAATGCAAGTTAGATTAGTGCCTAAAGGGAAGAATGAATGCATTCTTGACGCTTATGTCCAACCCTCCCAACTCCCACTCCCTATACCATGATGTGTCTCTTAGTGAAAAAAACAGGCAGCAGAAACATAAGGCAAGAATGCAGAGGGAATTAAAAACTGGGGAGAGGGAGGAGGTGAAAGATGCGATCATTAATCCTCCAGTTTTTCAAATCAGAGAAAACCTTGGCATTCAGTGATGATGAATCAGTGCTGTTGACAGATACAACATGTTAGGATCCCAACAATCTAATTCTTCCATCAACAGAGAAGGCAGATAATTACCACATTATCAGAAGGCTTAAAAAATACAGGAGGGAATGCCACACAGTGCTAATGCGGCATTATCCAACTCATCCCATCAAAGACTCAGGACTGTGTTCTAAACTGAAGAGCAGTCCTGGAGAGGGTTGGGATGGGGTGGGGGGAGTGGGTTAAAATCTGGTGGGGCAATCCTTCTTAGGGGAGAAATGTCTTTTGATTAGAAAAACGAAAAAATTTGAAGGGTCATTTCAGTTGTGGAAAGATAGGCCTTAAGATGTGGCTGGTTTTGAGATAAGGTAAATAAAGAGAGCATTGAATTGCTCTGCATGATAAATAGGAAGAATTTTTGATTTTCAAGGACAGGCATGAGAGACAGACATCTCATCTCTGGACAGCACAGAAATGAAAGGAGAAGGAGGAAAATAACATTCAAGGAAAAGTCACAAAATGACTAGTTCTCAATAGCACACAGGGCCAAAGAACTTTTAAGAACGTGAATGTCTAATATTAATCTGATCAATTGTGCTCTGATCAAATCAACAATAAAAGTCTATTACATGTAACAATCTTCAAAAACTGCCTTGTTCAGATTGTGCTTTGGAGAATATTTTAAAAGGGTTCTGATCTTTGTTGAGTCAACAAAAGAAAGAAAAGGGAACTTCCATAAGAAGTCAGAGATAAATGAGATCAAACTTCAGCAGAAGCCAAAAATCTGAAGTAGATGTGACTGTAAGAAACAAGTCCCAGATGACCCTCAAGATACACACTGGGGTACACATTAGATTTTCCACCATAGTGAGGGGGACATTCAAATTATTTGAATTTAAATAATTCAAATTTAAATAATTTGAAGCCTCAGCCTGGAAGACTGAGGCTTACATCTGAGTTATACTGCATATGTCAGAAAATTGTTTAGTCTGTTTCCCATTGTTTAGACTAGCTTGAAATGGAAAATTAAATACTCAACAATAGAATAAGAAGAAAATAATAATGAATCTGCTAGATAGAAAATTATGCATTCAATAAAATAATGTTTACAAAGGATTTAAAATAAAATGATAAAAGATTTTGTTATGTTGTCTAAGATAAAAATAAATGATTCAAATTTTATATACAGTGTGACTAAAACTCTATATATTGCCTAAATTTATCCCAGGAATATAGAGATGACTTGATTCTAAGAAAATTTTTAATATACTCCCACTAATTAATAGATCAATGGAGAAAATTGCATTCAGTTCCATGGGTACTAAAAATATATCCATTCTTGATTTTTACAACTTATTAACATAATAATAGATGGATAATTCCTTAACAAGATTTTCTGTCTGAACTCAAAAGCCAGGATCTTGCTTACTGTTGGAAAACTAGATACATCCCTATTAAATTGAGGAACAATGTAACACTGTTCAAGCTATACTAACTAGCCAATGCAAGAGGCTAGAGAACTAGAAAAAAATCATAAATGGTCTAGATATACGACAATAGAGAACTGATTAAGTAAATGATACTTAATCATTTCTTTTTATAATACCAAGAGGAATCTGCAGATGTGGGACTAATTCCACATAGTTGAGATAAAAAATGAAAAACAAGATATAAAGCATTGAAAACAATGTATATAGCATCCTTCTATTTGTAAAGGAAAAAAAGACAGTTTGTATATACACAGACTGTTTTGAAAGGAGATGTGAAACAGATAATAAGAGAAAGACTAGGAATCTGGAGATATGGATGGGAGGTCACATAAACCCTTTTTTTACTGTTTTTGGATTTATGATTTGTATGTATTATTTTTCCAATTAAAAGAAACTAAGAATCAAAAAAAAAATGAAAAAGAAACTTTACTGATCAAAAAGTAACAGGAAACTAAATATACAATAATAGAATATTGGTTAAATAATCTATGGTAAAAGTATTTTATGGGATTTTATGCAGCTATTAAAAATTATGTGTATAAAATTAAAGTACGAATGTATGTTAAATTGCTCAATGAATATTTGTTGAGTGAATAAAATGATGAATTCCAAGTGGGGGGAGAAACAGAATAAAAACTGTGAATCCTGAATAATTGTAATTATACAATATCTTCCAAATATATATACAAGAAAAACAATGTCAGAAGGTAAGAAAGAAGAAAAGAATAGTGATATCTTCTGCTTGTGGTATTACAATGTACATTAAAAACAATTCCTTCTATTTTTCTAATTTTAAGAAATTAGAAATAATAATAATAAATGTGTATTGTTTTAAAATGAAAAAAAAATTATTTTAACTTAGGAAGCAAGACGTTCTATCTGCTTTTCCGAAGAAATGTGGAAAATAGCAAATAAATTACTCCCCATGGGTGGTTTATGCAGACCCTGCAGTGTCGGCACAATTTCCTTAATGTTCACCCTAAACCCAACTGTTGATTTTGAGTTTTACTTGCAAAATAAACAGTGAGCCAAAAGTAAAACACTGATAAAATTGAACTTGATCTGATTTATTCTAAAAGCAGAGACTTGCCTAAGGCAAAATTCTTTAGGAAAACATTCCAACAGCTAAAAGAAGGTTGTGAATCTGTACTTAAACCAGGTGAATTTTCATTCATAAAATTTTCCTGTTCCTGTTATAACATTATGAAAAAATTAAAAGCTGCTGCCCTTGGACTTTCAATTTAGTATGTATATGCTTACAGGAAATAAGTGACTGTGTGAAAAATGTATAAGACAATGTTTGTTAATGTGGTGACCTTTAGTAACTATATTTGAAGTCAATAGGAATCAATATTGGAAATCGAGTCTTAGTGAAGAAGAGGATTTTGTTGTCTCTCTAAAACATAGTTAGATGTTTTTACATTAACGGCCAGGCTACTGATCTATGGTACATAAATCTGATGTTAGTTTCAGTGTTTACTAGTAATTGATGAATTTCCCTTTCTATACCAGATCTCTTCTAATCAAACCTTTTGCACAAAAATATTTTTTACAAGAGTGGTGCTCATCTTTCTCTATATAAAACCGTGATCTGATTTTTCTTTTGCTAATTTACAAACAAAATATTTTCCCCTCTGCATTTGAATTATTTCTTTTTAATATGTTTCCAACATTTTGAGAGGAGAAATAAAACAAGAGCCCAATGGCTTCTTATTCCCTCTTACATCTAGTGTTTAGTAAATCTTTCAATATCCTCAATAATTTATGTCCCCCCCACTCAACAAATACCCACAGGCAACATAGCTGTGTCTCCAGCCAGAATATTGCAGCAGTACCACTTCAGTCCCGCTTCATTCCTCTATTATCTTCTTCCCAATGCCTGTCTTCTATTCTTGGCCTGGGTTGTTCTGGCTCAAGGTCTCTCACCAGGTGGCAGTCCAGGTGTCAGCTGATGCTGCAGTCATCTCAAGCCTTGGCTGGTGTTAAAAAATCCTCTTACAAGCTTACTCACGTGGCTGCTGTCTGTTAGCCAAGGCCTCCATTCTTCCCCACACAGGCCTTTCCATAAGCTGCTTGAACATCATCACTATTGGCTTCCTCCAAAGCTGTGAGAGGGGAAAAGGGAGAGTAAGATGAAAGCCGCAAGGATGTGAATACCAGGGGTGGGGATTATTGGGAGTTATCTTGGAAGCTGGCTACCCTCTAGAGCTATCACACTTAGAAGCCCAGACTTGTTACAGAACAAAATTTGGATCTGCTGGTACCAGATTATGGCTAAAAAAAGTGCAGAGTTAATTTCAGCCACAAAACAAGGAATCTGGGCTGTTAATGCTCAAAAGACCTGAACTCCCTGGTGGCTTTCAGGGAAAGGTTTTTAAAGATAGGGTGATGGAGAGGGTTACAGGGTGCATGATCAGCTCATAGACATTCTTCTGATTGGTTGGTGGTTAGGTAATCGGGAATCAACATGATCAACCTTCTGATTCCAACCAGTCTGGAGTCTACGTGCTTGTGGTCAGCATGCCGTTAACTTCTTCCACCTGGTGAGGGTCTCAGTATCTGCAAACCAGCTCAGAGGACATGGCTCAGAATATTATCTATAGGCCTTGAGGAGAAACTAAAGGGCCTTGACTTTGTTTAATGTCTAAACTATTATTTTGTTTTGTTTGATTGTTTTCCTTTGTTTCTGCCTTTTCTTACTACTCTGATTAAATTTGTTCTTTGGAACTCAGGGAAGGCCTAGGAGGCTAAACTTTTTCTACAATCAAGAGATAGGCAGAGGACATGTGGGGGTGTGTGTTCTGGGAATTTTCCATAGGGTCCTGCTCTGTTACAGACTGAGTATCAGCTTCTCCCAGAAGTTTCCTTTAAGCACTACTCCTTTATGATTTCTTTCTTCTCAGAACACCTTTAGAACAAATTCTCTACGATACTTGCCTCTTAATAATGCTGTTTGTGAAATTTTTTATTTGTTTCATTTTAAATAATTCTCCCAGTGCAATGAAGCTTTAAGTGTAGTAACTAAGACTCAATACATTCTATTTCATAATTCCTATCTCAATTTTAGCAGTATTGGGCTTAGTAAATATTGGGATGAGTCTAATTGAGGATAACTTAGTGTTTCTGAACCACTGGATGCTGATTATAATTGCCTGAGGAGCTTTTTAAAAATATTGATTCATAGGTGATATCCCCAGATGGACACTCGTATTCATTTAAATGTTTTCCAGGTGATTCCAATGGACAGTCAGCGGCTTAGGATACTTTCTGCCTTAGTCATAGATTAGAGGAGCCTATTTTGAATTATGGGTTTTTTGTTCATTATCCTATAATTCCAACAAACAAAACATTTGCTATTATTGATTTAGTTCTCTTCATTAAAAGAATTAGGACACTGATTAAGTATTCAAAACTCCATTAGTGAATCTAATTCTTTCATAGATATAGTTTTTTTTACTTCATACTCTGTCAGAAGTAGAAATATGCATACTTTTCGAAAATGTACAGTAATTATACCACCTAATAGAAAGATCAAATCACTAAATATAACTAATAAAAAAATTACCCAAGAGTCATGAAAATCAACTAGAATGGCTTCAAATGCATTCCATAAAATTCTACCCAATAGACAAAATTAAAATTGAGAGTTTGAAGATCGCTTTCAATATAGCTCTTTAGGATCTGTCAGGAGAGGAAGCATCTATTTCATTTGAAGTCCTTAAATCTCTTCCCCTCTTTCACATTGTCCATGAGGTTTTTAAATTCCCTACCAGTTCTGTTTCCAAAGGTTCTCCACTACCCTCCCCTTTTGCCCAACCACAATTCACAATCCTGAAAAGGATGGAGTAAAAAGCCTTTCTGATATAAAAGAGTTTTTCAAAGACATGGCTTCTGTGGCTTGAGCTGTCACAAGGAAAAGAGATTCTTTACTGCCTAGTTAGAAAAATCAGCTGTTTTCCATTGCTTATTTCATGGTGTTAACCTTAGTTCTTTTGCCACTCTAATTCCTATCCCCTAAGAAATAGGTAGTGAGCTCATTAGCCTCTTAAAAATAAGATTCTTCTGTATCAGCAAATGCTCTTTTGAAAAGGTTAACTAATTCAAGTCAGTAGCTAAAGTTTAGGACAATGATTCTCAAATGTGATGCACATCCTTTACATTTTTTTGTAAAGTAGTTACCTGCAACCTACACCAGACCTAATCTGCATCTTACCATATAAAATGTGCACCAATGGGCACCGAAAGAGGTCAAGACAGAACTAAGCCTGCTGAGCATCTTGGCACTCAAGGGTATCTCTGGAATCCTTCTCCATGTCCAGCCTAAATGGATCTGACTAACAAATAAAAAATTCATGACTGTCTAAACAGAGAGATGGTAAAATTAAAACATTTGAAGACAAAATAGAAATTCTGGTTATCATTGGTATTCCTGATTAATAGGTGAAATAATGCAGAATTATAGAGTGCATAATAGTGCTAATAGCAGCCCAAAGCAGAACTGACCCAGAACCTTTTCCCCTGCCACTACATAAAAAAAAAAAAAAAAAGAAAGAAAGAAATCCAGAAAATCTCCTCTACGCTAAAATCTTAAGAGCCAAATTTCTACCCAATGGCTGAAAATGAACCAGATTTAACAACATACATTTTGTATCCTAACTTTACTCCTGGCTTCATATCAAACTGGTCTCATTTTCCTCTTATATTAGGCCAGATTCTTTTGGTTGCAAGTTACAGAAAGCTTAATTTCTAAAAAGGGACTTTATATACTTCCTCTAAAATCATAATTTAGCAATTTCATTCCTTTTCTTCCCACTAAATTTTATAAAGTAGAACAAAATGCACTAAATTGTTTATATAACTATCCGAACATTGCTGCATAAAATAGTAATGCAGTCAAAATAAAACTGCAGCCTGAAAATAGGTCCAGAAAGCAGGTGCTTTAATCGTCCATTAAGCTGATGAAGTGAAATCTGAGCAAATAGAGTTCTAGGAGTATGGATGTAAACTATATGAAAGTACAGGTTTTAAATCTGCACCCTCCAAGGAGGTCTTTCCAAGAAGTAGCTGAAATATAACTGGCTACAATAGTGCAGCTATCATGTTACCTAAATTCATTTATTATATATTTTCGGTTTAAACATCTGACTGGTTAAGAAAACTAAGAAGAAACAATTGTGACTTAAGTAGTGAAAAGTCAGAGATATAACTGAGAGTGTCTTAAACAGGCAAAAACAAACAGAAACTCAAATGGTATTGTGTTTGAAAACTGTATTTTCTGAAATATACTTTAATAATCTCTGTAAATTAGAACAAGTCAGTGGAGATAAGCTCTACAGTGTTGAATATAATGTCTCAAATGAACAGCATTGAAAATGAACGTGATGCTATAAAGTTAGAATTTCCCCATTTTCTTCCTAGAAGTCACCCAAAGCAACATGGAGGAAGAGATAATAACACAAACTTCTTTTTGCAAAACAAATACTGAAACAATAAACTAAAAAAATAAGTGTAGAGTTCCCATAAGAGGGGAGGTCAAGCAAGGATGTATGCAAAAGTAACAAGGGAAATAACACAGTAGCTTAGGATCTCAGAAAGAGCAAAACACACTTCTTAAAAATAAGGGGCACTCTCTGAGATGCAAAATCCAAATGCCTTGTGTGCAACAATGGAAATAGGATACATGTGCTGGAGGCAGGAACTCCTCTGGATCTGGTTTACTTCTGAGAATCAAAAGGATGGCAACAAACAAGGAATCACAAAAATTAGCTATATTTGTGGAAATCTTTCTTGCAGAAAATGAGAGTAGAGATTTGGTATTGTGAAAAACCTCCATAGTGGCTATCCTCATTGATTTGGGAAAATTAAAGACTAGACAAACTCATATACAAAATTCTGGGTCAAGATAATAATTCCAGCTAAACTGGAATATTGCCATGAAACTTTCCATACATAAAACTCATAAAAATAATTGACCCTGGAGAAACTCATCTGCTTTAAAGATGAGTAATGAAAAAGGAAGTATCACCTGAGTCACATAAATGTACTACAAGGAAAAAAAAACAAAAAAACAAAAGAGGAAACGTCAGAATATCTTAAAAACAAAGCATATTAGGTATATGCTTTGTTTTTCTATGACAGCAGATAAACTGGGACCAGTTTTTCAAGAGAAATTTAAATAGCTCAATTAAGCAATACCCTTTATGAGGGAAGAGTGTAGAGATATATTTAAGAGATTAAGGAAGAAATCATAAGACAATGGGAAGAGAGAAAATACAAGTTTACATATAAAGTGAAAGAAACAATTACAAAACCAAAATACGAAGCACAAGAAAAAAAAAGATTGCAGAAAACAATAAAAATAAATAGAAGACAGATACAAGAAAAGTAAGAAAAATAAAACTGAAGTAAAGAGGTAAAATGGAACACAGGCAAATTGATTCCAAATTTGTATAGAGTTCTAAAAGAAAAAAAGTGAAGAACAAATAATTTACAATATACTTCAAGTACGTTTCTCTGAAATAAAATATTTGGATTCACAGAGTGAAAGAACCACTCTGTCAAAGAAATATGTATTTAAAATAATAAATAAGATATAGCTTAGCAAATTTACAGAATTTCAATGAAAAAGAAAATAGTATTTGGGTATCCAGGCAAAAAGTTTAGGTTACTTTTAAGCTATGGGGTGTGGGTGGGGGATCAAGCTGGTCTCAAACTTTTCCATATAAAAATTCAAAGCTACAGATTGCAGAGGAATCCTACAACATTGTTAAGAAAATAAAATTTTGGAGGTGAAGGGGACTCTAAGAATTTTATACCTAGCCAAACTATGATTTACAAAATAAAGCAATGCATAACTCAGAAAATACTAAAACTGTGAGAATTTAGAAAATATTATTCCCATGGGTCGATCCTAAGTAATCTACCAGAATAGGAAAAACTATAGAAACAATGGCTGATGTTAAGCATTGATTCTATTAAAGCTGAAAAGTTTAAAAAGATGTAGGATTACAGTTACAAAAATGTATAAATGCCACATGCCTTAGGAATGTTGATATAATAAAACTAATAAAAGATGGAAGGTGCAGGAGCAAAGAAAGAGAAAATTAATTTAAGTTTTCCAATTCCTTCCTCTTTAATAGCTACAGATCGAAGTACACTGCTAAAAGCTAACAAATCATTAATATATTTATAGAGGTTAATAACATGAAAGATAATATACTCAACAAAAATTGAATGCTAGATGTGAAGGAATGGAGAAGAAAAAAAGAAACTATAGTAAATTTATTATTGCTTATGTTAACAACTTAAGTATGTTTGAAGAAATGGAGAAGTAGAGGATTAAGAAATGTTCTTGTTATAAAGGTATTCATAAGAACAAAAATATAAAGTTCCTAATTAACAGAATAAAATAAATAAACACACACATGGGAGGGGAAAAGTCTACACCTGAAAGGTTTTTAACAGGTATAAGAACAAAATGAGAAACATAAAGTATGACAAATAAGACCAAATATATTTAGCATCATAGTAAATACAAATAAGTTAAATCACCCATTAAGAGAAAGTAAAATCCAGCTCTACAGTGTATAAGAGTATACCTGAAATAAAGGGAAAATAGAAGGACTGGCAAAAGTTTATCAAGCAAATACAAACAAACTAAAAGTAAAATTCACAATTTTAATACCATATAGGATGGAACTCAGGCTTCAAGTCACTAAAGGATGCAAAGTTTACTTTATAAAGCTAGATGATGAGATTCAAAAGTAAAATATAATGGTTATAAATTTGTATACCAAAAAACTTGGGTACATTATTCAAAAAACAGAAACTATTGAAAAGGAGTTCTACTCCTGTTTAAGATATAGGAAGTCACAAGAGAATGTTTCTCTCATCCTAAAAATGAGATACAGCTGGATAATCTAAGATAAAATTTTAAAAAAGCATAAAAAAATTGTTTTCTGAAACTTATTAGAGAGCTGAGGTTACAAGGCAACCTAGGAACTGAATTTTAAATAGTGACAAGTTCCTCCCTTCTACACTGTTGGTGTGAATGTAAGTTGGTGCAGCCACTAGAAAACAGTATGGAAGTTCCTCATAAAAATAGAATTACCATATAATCCAGAAATTCCACTCCTGGCATGTAGCCAGACAAAACTATAATTCGAAAAGATACATGTTCCCCTATGTTCATAGCAGCACTATTCACAATAGCCAAGACATGGAAACAACCTAAATGTCCATCAATAGATGAATGGATAAAGAAGATGTGGTATATATGTATACAATGGAATACTACTTAGCCATAAAAAAGAACAAAATAATGCCATTTGCAACAACATGGATGGACCTAGAAATGATCAAACTAAGTGAAGTAAGTCAGAAAGAGAAAGACAAATACCATATGATATCACTCATGTGGAACCTAAAATGTGACACAAATTAACCTATCTATAAAACAGAAACAGAATCAGACATAGAAAACAGAGTGGTGGTAGTTAAGAAGAAGGGGGTTGGGGAGGGCTAGAGTGGGAGGTTGTGGTTAGCAGATGTAAGCTCTTATATATAGGATGGATAAATATTCAGGTCCTTCTGTATAGCATAGAGAACCATATTCAATATCCTATAATAAACCATAATGGAAAAGAATATTAAAAATATATATATGTATAACTGAATTACTTTGCTGTACAGTAGAAATTAACACAACTATACTTCAATAAAAAATTGATAAAATTTTTTCAAAAGTGACAAGTTCCTCTAAGGAGAGACAGAACACACAAACAGCTTCACGTTTGACAGAGAACGAGATGAAGAGATGGCTTTCATAAAACCAGGGAAGACAACATCTTGCTGATTGTGCTCAATTTGTGTGATCTATTCTGATTTTTTTTTAACTTGCCTTCTTTTGGATTAGCTGAATATTTAAATGATATTAATGTAACTCCACTATTGGCTTCTTAGTTTTCCTTTTTTAATTTTTAGTTGTTCCTCTAGATTTTGCAACATATGTCTTTAACATCACACATCACTTTACCTAAATAACTTGGTTTCACTTGTGTAAACTGTAAGAAACTTAAAACAGTATACTTAGAATTCCTCCCTTTGATATTTGATATAATTGTTGAATTATATTTTAATTCTACATATTTCATAATCCTCATAATATCTTGCTTGTTACTATTTCACTTGAGACAATTATCTTTTCATGAATTTTCCTAAAATTACCTGAAAAGAGGTAGAAAATCTGAATGACCAATTACCACAGCGTAAATAAAATAGTCAAATAGTTATTCCTCCAAAATTACCAGACTGTGAGGGGTTCAAAAATTAATTCTATAAGGAATAGATAATCCTATATTATTTAAATTATTTTAGACTATATTAAAAAAAGGAAATATTCTACATCCTTTTTATAATGTGGCCATGTCATTGATACCAATGTATAAAATAGATATCACACACAAAAAAGAAAACCAATTTCTCTAAAAAAAAAAAAACCCAAGCAAAATATTAACACATAGAAGCCATCAGCACATTCCAAGAACAGTGCATTAATATGGCTGAGTCGGTTGTATTATTCTAGTATTGCAAGAATGGCATAATATTAGGAAACCTAATAATATAAATATAAAAATGAAAGCAGAAAACCAAGAGAGAAAATTCTGATAGTCATTTTATTAATTAGGCAACAAGTTTATGTACTGTAAAAATACTCCAAGTAACAGTAACTTAAACAAAATAAAATTTTACTTCTTTCTACTGAAATATATTAAGTATAAGCAGTTCAGAAATGATATAGTGGCACCCTAGTATTGAGAAGCTTCTGGATCCCAATTTTCTAACTAAAATTAGAAATTTTATTAATAAACAAAGAAAGGGAGAATAGATATTGGAGCACAGCAAGTAGTGTCCACCACAGTCATCTCCATTAATGATGATAACATTTTTTCAAAACCCCAAATCCTTGAGTTTTTTAAAAATAAGGTAAATAATAGGGTAAATATAATAAAAACTATTAGCAGGATCTAAATCTTATTCTAAAGCCCTGAGATGTATTCAACAAAAAACACAAGACAGGATACCCACCATGACCACAGTTATTCAACAGTTGTTTTGCAGTTACTAGCCATTACAGATAAAAATATATAAATGAGAGAAATCAAATTTGTAAAGAATGCAAAGAACTTAGTTGTTTTGGTTATCCATTGATGTATACAACACACATCTAAAAATTATGGACTTGAAAACATTTATCATCTCTCACGATTATATGGGTTGATTAGGCAGCTTTTTACTCTCTAGAGTATTTCAAAGTCTGTATTTTAAATCACTTAATTATCAATTCTAATATAAGATTCTAACATTAAATAATGTTTTATTAACTATTTGGAGAAACATTTTCAATGCTGGATGAACCTTATCTGTAGGTCTTTGGAGAATTTTGCTCACATATTCCCTCTTTAACATGGTTACCTAAAGAAGAACAATATTTAGTCTGTCCTCTTTACCTAATTGGTGAATATGTTTCAAGCCCATGATTTCTGCACTTAAGATTTTAGACTGACTTTTTTCAACTTGGTTCACAAAGTAGTATCATGACTCATGCATTTATAGTTCTAGACACAGTGCAGAAGCAGAAGCTTGATCAGGAGCCCAGCATTAGAGAAATGAAAATGGTACATAGATGGATAACCAAAGTTGACATGGCAGGAAAAATTTATATGTTCCACATGTAAACATTCACTGGGAAATTTGGGGGCATATTTAAATATTTTCTGGATGTCACATGACACCATTTGAATTGATTATTTGTTGCTATTTTAAGGTTAATTCATCAATTTCAGAGCTTTTTCCAGAAACATATTACTGTTCCTATGATATATCCCATAACTTGCTTAAAGTATTGGCTCTCTTTGATGTAGAATATATCCAACTTGGAACCAAAAATATGAAAGTTATGTGAG
Organism: Hippopotamus amphibius kiboko; assembly: GCF_030028045.1. Taxonomy (NCBI): domain Eukaryota; kingdom Metazoa; phylum Chordata; class Mammalia; order Artiodactyla; family Hippopotamidae; genus Hippopotamus; species Hippopotamus amphibius. Next base: position 92,159,473 of record NC_080192.1, read on the forward strand.
ATTTCAATAGTACTTTCCTAAAGTAATCCACCCCTTTCATCAGCAGTATTCTGTCTTCTCTCAAATATAAACACTTCATCCAACATTATAAAAAGAGGCAAACATGTTTGCAACATTATGTAGTTGCCTAGTGTTGAAAGGAACTATATTATTTCTTGCTATCTCAGAAAACAGAGGACAGTTAGTCTATAATGGAAATAAACAGCATTTTAGGGGATGGACAAGGGCCAACTCAAAAAAAAAATTGTGTTACTTTTCTGTTTGCCCCACATTTCTCCTTTTTTGGAAATTGCCCCTTTTGTATGTCACATGATTCTGGTAGGATTGTCAATAAAGGGCCACTTTCCTGCCCCAAAGTTTCTTGTGACAAAGCAGGTATAACCAGAGCTTCTGTTCTGTGATTGAGATGGAAATTGGGAGTGGGGTGTCTCCTCCTAGAATTTGAGATTAAAAGGCAGGTAAAAGTAGAAATGTTAGGATCCATTTTTTTCACTATGTAGAGAGAACTTGGCTGAAGATGAAGTCAACAGACAGGAACACAGAGAGGGACAGAGAGACAGAGATAGAGTGACAAAGAGATAGACTGACCACAGGACATCATTTAAGCACTTGGATCAAGCTATACCTAAAGCATGAAAAGACTAATAGAGTTTACATAATAGGGTAAAATGGTTAATTTCATTAAACTACTTTCAACTATTTTGGAAACAAGTCTATTTGCAGAATGCAACTATAAACCTAAAATTAAAAATACCATGTATCAATAGTCCTTATACTTCTTTTTGTATGCCACATTCATTAGGATTAAATGTATGCACCTTATAAAAGCCTCCAGTTTTGTTTTCTTAGCATTACCATCCTTACAAAATGGTGTTTGTGCAGTTATTTGGATATTTTAAAATATTGTGCCCATATTTTACAAAATTGAATGGAAAACTGACTAATAAATGTGCTAATATTAGTGGGTTTAGATAATTCTAAAGTTTGGAAACAAAACCTCTTTTAAAGTCGATTGTTAAATTTTTAGGACTTCACCTGTATTTCTTAGATACTTAATGACAAAAAAAAAATTTAAAGAACTAATCGTAGGTGATGTTAAGACAATGTATACAACCCAAACAAGATTATATATAACCAATTAACTTTTAAAAAGACACACAAAAATAAAAACATTTCTAACAGCTACAACTATCTTGACACTAAAAGAACTTTTTATTTACTCACTAAAAAAAAAAGCCAAACTTGATGACATATTGGAGGAGTTGAGAGCAACAGGAATAAAAACAAAAACCTCCACTGTGAGATAAATGAAAATCTACGTATTGAAATGGACTGAATTTGTATAAAAAGGGAATTATAGTACACTGAAGTAAATCAGTGACTACTCGTGTCAAGAATTGTAAAGTCAGCATAGAATTGAAAATGAGAGCATAAAGGCGCAGATGTAGAGAATGGACTTGGAGGAGGAGGACAGGGGAGAGGGGAAACTAGGACAAAGTGAGAGAGTAGCATTAACACATATACACTACCAAAAGTAAAATAGATAGCTAGTGGGAAGCTGCTTCATAATACAGGGAGATCAACTCAATGATCAGTGATGACCTAGAGGGGTGGGATAGGGAGGGTGGGAGGGAGGTTCAAGAGGGAGGGGATATGGGGATATATGTATACATATAGCTGATTCACTTTGTTGTATATCAGAAACTGGCACAACAGTGTAAAATAATTATACTCCAATAAAGAGCTGGAAAAAAAAAAAAGAAAACTAGTGAATAAGAAAATATTAATAAATTAAGCAATAATGAAATGTCATAATTTAATTTAAAATATAATTAAAATGATTAGCAATGTCTATATAACCTCTTTTTAGCTGAGTAAAAGACTGAAAATTGTTCTAAAATTTTAAAGTTTTTTTATGTATGTATTAATTAAAATTATACAGGTACTTTATTCAACAAAAATAATCCATTGGTAAAAGCCAGTAATTCTATACAACAAAGCTTATAGGTTATTGGTACCTCAAATCAGGCAATAAATTATATAGATATTTCTAACATAAAGCAGGTATCGGTAACCAGTCTTTTTGTGAGAATTTACATTTATACAAAGGCTAAATTAGGAAGTGATTATTTTAACAAAAATAATCTTTACCAAAAAATAATCCACACAATTCCTAAAAATGACAGTTATTCATTATGTACTGCTAAGATTATTTGATATTAATTATATAATCTTCCAGGAACCATCCATTATATGCAGTTATATAATTAAAACTTTCTAACTTAAAATTTGGTTTTGAATTCAAGCATTATAATTTTCAAAATATATTAGAAATACTAATATGTAAACATAGGACCTCAAATGAACGTACTTCTTTTAGAATCATAGAACCTTGAGAGTATCTTAGATATCTAATTTATGTTCTTTGTTTTCATAGTGAGTAAACAGATGTCCAGAGAAATTTATTTAGGCAATTAAGTAATGATAAGACCTGGAGTAGAACTTTGGTCTCCTAGCTGGTTTAGATGTTAAAATATGTATTTCTGTACCTAGATGTTTGGTGTTGTTTTGGGTTTTGTGAAATATGACACATTTATGCCCAGATTGAGAGCTTCTCATGAGCAAAATCTATATACCATTGCTTTCTACTCAAAATAAATGAAATTGGCAGTTTTCCCTCTAGTATAAAGAATGCTTCTAACAAACAGATCTTCTCCTTGCCCCCCATAGGCAACAACTAAAATCTCTGGACAAAACTAAAACTTCAACCACCTAAAGTTCTAAACATTTGACAAAAGCAGATTTTGGAGGGAAACTAAGAATTGGAGGCAATAATCTACAGAAGATTAATTTTCTCTATTTGAGACTTCACTGTGAGTTCAGTTGATGCAGAGTGACAACTGGCTAAAATCCTGAGAAAAAGTCTGCCATTTTTCTGTACAGAGGAACCAAGGGAAGGAGACAAGGTAAGCAAAGTTTCCAGAAAAAGAATATCAGAAAGGAGAAAGCGAGATAGGGCAAATCCAAAATCCTGTGTGTAAACTCTGCCCAAATCTTTGACTGTCCCTAGAACCACACAAGTGCTGAACAGATTGAAAGGAGTGTAAATTGAGAAAGACCTGAGCTGCAGTCCACCACAGGCAAGGCAGAGGTTGCTGTCTGAGTCTAACCAAACTAACTGCCTGCTAAAACAAAAACATCAAGACTATTTAGGGCAATATAAATAAATTCAGTCTCTGCAACATAACCACCACACTTTCTAGGATACAATCCAAAATTACTTGACATATGAAGAGCCAGGAAATGTATCCTAATCACCAGGGAAAAGATAATCCACAGGGGCCAATTATAAGATGGTCAATATGTTACAATAATCAAACAAGGGTTTTAAAGTGGCCATGGAGACCATGCTTGAATATATAAATGAAAATGTACTTGCAGTGAATAAATGATAGGAAAATTAGCAGAGAAACTATAAAAAAAGAAACAAATTTTAGAACTAAAAAGTGCAATATCTGAAATTTTAAAAGTTTATATGATGGATTAAATAGCTACATGAAGATGACAATTAAAAAAAATTCAGTTAACTTGAAGATAGATCAATAAAAAAATATTCAGTCTGAAGAAGGGAGAAGAAAAGAGGTGGAAACAAAGTACAAAGAGCCTCAAGTACTTGCAGTACAGTGCCAGAAGGGTAATTAGAGTTCCAGAAGAAAAACAGAGGAAGAGAATGGGGAAGAAAAAGACATAAAGATGTAATGAGCAAAAAGTTTCCAAATTTGCTGAAAGACAAGAATTCATTATCCAAGCACCGCAGTGAGTGTGAAACAAGATAAATAGCAATAAAATGGAGCCTAGAGATATCATAGTCAAACTGCTCAAGATCAAAGTCAAAACACCCCCAACTGTTTTTTTTTTTTTAAGCTCTTTATTGGAATATAATTGCTTTACATTCTTGTACAGCTTTTGAGAAAATACCCCAAATAGTTTTTGACCACACAAAGTTCTTAATAAATGTTTGTTGATTTTAAAATAAATAATGCTGAAAATTAATTCTGGAAACTTTGTTGTCTTGAGTTCTTGTTACATATTTATGAACAATTTTAGGTATGGATAGGAAACTTTGTTGAATAAAGTATGCCAATAGAATTGCTATGAAAAACTGAGGAAAAATTGTAGTCATGGATTTACTGAAAGTAACATTATTAAAATATAAAATTGGGGACTTCCCTGGTGGTGCAGTGGTTAAGAATCTGCCTGCCAATGCAGGGGACAAGGGTTCAAGCCCTGGTCTGGGAAGATCCCACATGCAGTGGAGCAACTAAGCCTGTGTGCCACAATTACTGAGCCTGCCCTTTAGACCCCACGAGCCACAACTGTTGAACCCACGTGCCACAACTACTGAAGCCCACATGCCTAAAGCCCGTGCTCCAAAACAAGAGAAACCATCACAATGAGAAGCCAGAGCACCACAATGAGGAGTAGCTCCTGCTCGCTGCAACTAGAGAAAGCCCGTGTGCAGCAGCAGAGACCCAACTCAGTCAATAAATAAAAAAATTAATTAATTAATTAAAAAATATATATATAAAATCAAGAGTAAAAAGAAACCCATAAAGTATTATTTTAGATAGTGTTTTGGAACATGGGAGTTATATTTCAGGCTTTGGAATATAGCCAAATTATTTATATTTATTGAATATTTTAATCAAATGTATTTAAAAATAGACACGAGCAGGTAAAGATTGGAAAATATTATACATAAATAAGCAATTTTTAAGTTTCTCAACTCTAAACAGAAAAGAGGTTCAGATCAACCACATGATCTAATACAAAATTAAGTAGGGTGATGTTGGGAAGGTCTGGGTTCTAGTATTGGTTCTAGCCTTGACTATAACCTTGACTGAGTCACTTAACCTCATTTCAGTCTCAATTTTCTTGTATATAAGATGTGAGTGTCACATTTTCCATTGTAAATAAGTTTGAATTCTGGCTCTGTCACGTGTAAGTTATGTGCCCTTGAACTAGTTAACCACTTCACGTTTTCTTATATTTATGTATTTCCTTATCTAAAAAATGCGATATCTTCTTCATTGAATTTAATGAAATAATACATGTAAAATGTGTATGCCAGTGCCCAATAAGTGTTAGCAATTAGCTGTTTTTAAAAATGACCCTGCAATTAGCTGTTTTTAAAAATGACCCTGCAACATGAGGTACAGATGAAAGTACTAATTAAGTGGATAATAAATATAATTCCCTTGGTGTATATCAGAACTCTGAGGCAGGAAAACACTAAGGGTATGCCTAAGAGAACAGAATAAGTCAGTAGTGGAAGCAGAAATAATAACAAATGAGATTTTTTTTCATGTATAGGTGACAATTCACAAAAATAAAATTTAAGACATTAAAAAAGTCAGTTAATATTTTATCTATTTATTTAATTTTGATTTAAAAATACTTGGAAATAGTCAAATAACTAGTCGAGTGCATCTACCTGAAATTTTTTTTCTTTACAAACATCTTGTTGTAAATAAAAGTAAGCTGTACTTCCTCAGCTTTTCACCCCTCAGAAATGTGTGGGTTTTTTTTTCCTGTGTCGCTGCTAACACTCGCAACATCATAAAAAGTGTAACGGCAGAACGAACTAAAAGATGTAATTATTGACATAAATCTTTGAGTTTCTAAGCGCACTACCAGACATTGTGGGAAAATCTCATTGCCCATTGAAATTTAAAGCAGGGGATTAGCAACCTGATGAATTATTTGAACAATCTCATCAGTAAAAGACTTATTCACATGTGCTGAAACTGTCTGGAGAACCTAAAACTATGGTTCTTTTTCTGAACAAACCATTGCCAACTTCTAGAGATGCCATTTCAACAGTTTTGGTAATGATTGCTGCTTAGAGATGTGGAGTTTCTCTTCCTAGGAGTTTAAAACCCTAGTATCCCCAGGGCTTAAATTTCCTTATGTGTATATTGGGATATAGAGACAAGGATTTGCATGTCTCATATCTTTTAATAAATTTATTTATTTATTATTTATTTATTGACTGTGTTGGGTCTTCGTTGCTGCACACGGGCTTTCTCTAGTTGCTGTGAGCGGGGGCTACTCTTCATTGTGGTGCGCAGGCTCCTCATTGTAGTGGCTTCTCTTGTTGTGGAGCATGGGCCCTAGGTGCGTGGGCTTCAGTAGTTGTGGCACATGGGCTCAGTAGTTGTGGCTCACAGGCTCTAGAGCGCAGGCTCAATAGTTGTGGCACATGGGCTTAGTTGCTCCGTGGCATGTGGAATCTTCCCAGGGCAGGGCTCGAACCCGTGTCTGCTGCATTGGCAGGTGGATTCTTTACCACTGTGCCACCTAGGAAGTCCTGCATGTCTTATATCTTAAAGCTATAAAATGCATATGAAAATTCATATTTTTCTCTAAATTTAATATACTTTACTCAAATACTTCACATATTTTACTAGTTCCCCTTTTTCCTTTCCCTGAATGTATTTTAAATACTGTCTGATGAAAACAAAAACAATTACAATGCTAGGGAGTCAGGCAAGTAATTAGGTGGTATTTTTAAGACTAAATTTTATTTTTAAATATTCTTAAATGTCTTGTCATATGAAAACAGCCCATTTTAAACATCATTTTAATTATTCCTCCCTTAGAATTTTTTATTCCTTGCTTGCCTTTTGGGAGCTAAAATTGCACTAAAACCACAAAGAAATCTGAGATAACTAAATAGTGTCAAGGAGCTTTTTCCATCTGTTTCACTCTGTCCTACAGAGAATATTCCCAGACTTGGAGATGTATTGGTAATAAATGGCTCAGGATAGCCTCATCACTTAAACAATGGTGTTTATACTTGCATTTAGATGATACTACTAACTTTTTCATACCAAAGAAGGAAATGTTTTCTATTAAACATTTAAAATTTTCATCCTTTTAATATAAGTCTAGTTGTATTGAAAAAAAAAATAAAGGCCAATCCAACACCATAAACAAATCACAGCAAAAGAATGGATGAATTTTAAAGGAATAATAATGGTGACAGTGGAAAATATGAAGTAGAAAATCATTACTGTGGAAAGAGCATGAGATTTGGAGTCAGCCTAAACTGGTCTTAAAATGAGTATAGCTCAGGAAGTAAAACTGAGCCATCTCCTCATCTTTGACCTGGGAATAATGCCACTGTGCAGTTGTGACAATTAAATGACATTAAACCTGCAAAGCACATAGCAAACGTATCTGAAAAATAGTAAGTACTCAAATGTTCCCCACTCCTGCCAATGTACTAAGTCTGCCTTCTGTACCTAGTACATTAATATTTATTATTGATGCTAGTTCTACCTGGGGTGTTCTATCTGGAAGGACTTAACATTGCAAGAGGGTTCACAGAAGTAAAAAAGAAGCAAAAATATTAGAAAATGGAACTATCTATGGGTAAAAAAATTATGGAGCAAGACTTCTTACTAGAGAAGGGATTAGAGCTAAGGATTTATTCAATCATTAGGCAGTTATAAAGAGCATGTTCTTTGAAAGCTTCATTTTAGCTGTTAGGAACCTCCAGGATCTCTGGGCATTCCCTTTCTCTAAATGCAGATTGACAACAGTAGTGAGAAAAAGAACTAATCCTTCACTCACCATCAATCAGTTTGGCAAACATAAGCTATGCTATCACGTAAAGAGTTCTAGAGTTCTGCCACTCAGGCTCTTATTATGTGATGGAGAATCACAGTTCAGATAAGCTGTCAATAGACAAAAAAAAATTCTCCTCAAAAAGGAAGTTTGGGTGGGAACTCTGGGGCTGCACTCAAAAAGAATGAACTGAGCACAAATGTCTCTCATATTTGAAAACATGTAACAACAGCAACGAAAAGAATAAAAACCATTAGCTTTCATTACTGGTACTACCCAAGACGAAAGGAAGAAAATAAGTATGTAGTTAGGATTTTGCATGTTGACTCATATTCCCATAGCTCATTTCTTACCTCTTCCTGACTTTTTGTTGTTTTTGTTATTAAATGTTCCTTTCCATTGCCAGATTTTCATCAATATTTAGGAACTATTACAACTATTTCGCTACTCCTTAGACAGGAATGCAAAAACCCAAAATTGGCCTGATATGTTAAAAAACATGGGGGGAGTTGCGGGAGGGAGGGGATATGGGGATATGTGTATAAATACAGCTGATTCACTTTGATGTACCTCATAAGCTGGTACAAGAGTGTAAAGCAATTATATTCCAATAAAGAGCTTAAAAAAGAAAAATTGACCTATCAATTGCTGCTGTTGAAAACAACGTTTCCCAACCCCACAGTGCCTCTCTAATGTGTTTAATATACATCCTTTAGTGTTTTGTTAAACATGTATTATGTGTATATATTTTTAATGTTTCCATAAAGTATCATATAATAGATCCTTATCTATTCCCGGCCACCTGCTAGAACCATGAATGCTTATTCATATAGCCAAATGTAATTCTGGTCTGTTGCTTCTAATTGTGGCATGGTGTACTCTGTAGCAATCATTCTCAAAGTGTGGTCTTCAGATCCCATGAGGTCCCCAGAGACCTTTGCAGAGTGTCTGTGAAGTCAAAACTGTTTTTATAATAGTAGTAAGGCATTATTTCCCTTTCCACTATCTTTTCATTTACACTAGTGGTTCGAAAGTAAGGGTGGGTAAAACTACTAGCACTGTAGTAAATATCAGAAGAGTAGCCACAAAATGTACTAGTACTCACTGTACTCGTCACAACCATACACCTGCAGTTAAAAACTAAACAAGGCATTTCACTTAATGCCCGTTGTAATGAAGCAATAATCATTAATTTTATCCAATTTCAACTCTTGAGTGTATGTCTTTTTAACATTCTGTGAAACCAAAGGGGAAGGATACAAGAAGCCCTGTGGCCATATATCCACGGGTAATATTGCCTTAATCAGTGGTACAAGCTGGATGAGTTTCTTTTTTACAAGGAGTACCATTTTCACTTGGATGAATGACAAGATACGGTTTTTCAGGTTTAGGTATTTGGCAGACACTGTCTCAAAAAAGAACAAAGTTAGCCTGTTACTTCAAGGAAAACAATAGACATTATTTTTGTTGTCAATGATAAAACTCAAGCTTTCAAGCGAAATTTAGAATCTTGGAAAACTTGTATCAGCTACCATGAGCTTGACAGCTTTTTGACACGTGGAAGACAATTCTTGAGATTAGTGACAATAGTATAGAAAGGTGGTTGTATAATGATGCCGCCGTGTTTTGAAGATCTGCATACCTCAGTAAACAAGTGTTTTCCAAGTGACCATTGCATGATAATATAATACACATGTACAAAAGATCTATTTAAGGTACAATGTAGACCAATTGATTTTAATATACCAGAGTATAGAAAATTAATTGATTTGGCTTCAGATTCTACATTGCAACTAATTTTATTTACTTATTTCCACTTTTTTATTGTGGCAAGTTATACATAACTTATCTATCATCTTAACCATTTTTTGAAGTATTTTATTATTTTATTTTATTTTACTTTTTAAGCCCTTTATTGGAGTACAATTGCTTTACACTGTTGTGCCAGTTTCTGGTGTATAACAGAGTGAATCAGCTGTTTTTGTACATATATCTCATATCCCCTCCCTCCCGCGACTCCTTCCCACCCTCCCTATCCCACCCCTTTAAGTCATCACTAATCACTGAGTTGATCTCCCTGTGTTATGCAGCAGCTTCCCACTAGCTATCTATTTTACATTTGGTAGTGTATATTTGTCAATATCATCTTAACCATTTTAAGTGGTAAGTTCAGTGGTATAAAGTGCATTTGTAATGTTGTGCAGCCAATTAAGGATATGCAGATTATGACCTGTTGAGTGAAGAGACACAAGCCACCCACATAAGGGTTGGCAAGTTGCTCATTCAGCATCCCAGCTCCCTCTTTGAGGAAATAAAAACTCCAGGGTCCTTTGATTGAAGGCACAGTTTCAGTACATTCACACAAAGAAAGTAAGGTCACAAGATTTATTATTTACAGATCCCAGAAAAGGAGGGCGGGGTGCATGGAGCCAGAGGAAGGGAAATCCTCTTTCCAGGTCGTTAGTGAGCAGGAGATAGAGAGCAGGGTAACAAGCACTGTTACCATAAGGTGGTTGGGGTGGAGGTCACTAACTTTTTGCTGGATCAACTCTAAGTGATTATTTTAAAAGGTGCCCAGGAGAAAGCAAACTGGGAACTTGTGGTAAGAATTGTAAGCTCAGGTCCTGAGCTTTTATACTGTTAAATGCCCAGGCAACAACTCAAAATAGCTGTTTTCTCATCACAACTAACCATCATCTCTAGAAGTCTTATCGTCTTGTAAAACTGCAACTCTAAACCCATTAAACAATAACTCCCCATTCCCTCCTACTCCCAGTCCTTAGCAACCACCATTGTACTTTCCGTCTCTGTGATTTTGTTAAAAATTGAAATACAGTTGACAGACAATGTTATGTTAGTTTCAAGTGTACTACATAATGATTTGACATCTGCATACATTATGAAATGATCACAATGGTAAGTCTAGTAACCATTGGTCTGCATACAACTTACTGCAATATTATTGACTATATTCCTTATTCTGTATATTACATCCCTGTGACATTTATTATATAACCGGAGATTTGTACCTCCTAATCCCTTTCATCTATTTCACCCACCCCCTCACCCCTCTCTCTTCTGGCAAACACCTGTTTGTTTTCTGTATCTATGTGTCTGTTTTTGTTTTGCTTGTTTGTTTTGGTTTTTAGATTGGATGTGGAATCACATATAGGTGAAAGTTCAATACTTTTTCTCTGACATTTTACTTAGCACAATATCCTATAGATCCACACATGTTGTCACAAATGGCAAGATTTCATTTTTTACGTGCTAATATTCCATTGTGTATGTGTGTGCATATGTGTGTGTGTGTGTGTGTATATACATATATACACACAATGGAATACTCTATATCTATAGATATACCACATCTTCTTTACCCGTTTGTGTACTGATGGGCACTTAGGTTGCTCTCATATCTTGGCTATTGTAAAAAATGCTGCAATTAACATTGGAGTGCATATATCTTTTTGAATTAGTGTTTTCATTTTCTTCGGATAAACACCCAGGAGTGAAATTGCCAAATTATGTGGTAGTTCTATTTTTAATTTTTTGAGGACTCTCCATACCGTTTTTTCATAGTAGCTGCACCAATTTACGTTCCTACTAACACAGCATGAGGGTTCCCTTTTCTCCACATCCTTGTCAACATTTGTAATTTGTGGTCTTTTCGATGTCTGCCATTCTGACAGGTGTGAGGTGATAGCTCTTTGTGGTTTTGATTTGCATTTCTCTGATGATTAATGATGTTGAATATCTTTTCATGAATATCTTTTCCCTTGGCCAATTATTCATCTTTGGAAAAATGTCTATTCAGGTCCCCCACCCATTTTTAAAATCAGGTCCTTTGTTTTTTTTGATGTTGAGTTGTATGAGTTCATTGTACATTTGGATATTAACCCCTTATCAGATATATTGTTAACAAATATTTTCTCCCCTTCAGTAGGCTGACTTTTCATTATGTTGCTAGTTTCCTTCACTGTACAAAAGCTTTTTGGTTTGATGTAGTCCTGTTTGTTTACTTTTGCTTTTGTTTCCTTTGTTTGTAGAGACATATCCAAAAAAAATATGGCTGAAACTGATGTCAAAGAGTGTACTGCCTATATTTTCTTTTAGGAGTTCTATTATTTCAGGTCTTACATTTAAGCTTTTAATCCATTTTAAGTTTGTTTTTGTATATGGTGTAAGGAAGTAGTCCATTTTGATTCTTTTGCATGTCGCTCTCCAGTTTTCCCAATACCGTTTATTAAAGACATTGTCTTTTCCCTATTGTGTATTCTTGCCTCCTTTGTTGTAGACTGACCATATAAGTGTGGGTTTATTTGGGGGTTCTCTATTCTGTTCCAATGATCTATATGTCTGTTTTTGTGTCAGTATCATACTGTTTTGTTACTGTACATGTGCAGTATAGTTTGCTATCAGGATTGTCTCTATGATTTTCACTAATCTAAGTATTTCATATAAGCGGAATCATACAGTATTTTTCTTTTTGTGACTTACTTGTTTCACTTAGCATAATGTCCTTCAGGATCATTCATGTTGAAGCATATGTCAGAATTTCCTTCCTTTTTGAGGCTGAATAATACTCCATTGTATGTATATAGCACATTTTGCTTATCCATTCACCCATCAAGGGACACCTGGGTTGCTTCTGTGTTTTGGCTATTGTGAATAATGCTGCTATGAACATGAATGTACAAACACAACTAATTTTATTTTTAATAAACAGCCTTGAGGTATAATTGGCATACAGTAAATTGTACATGCTTAAATTGTATAATTTAATCAGTTTTGAAGTATAATACATATACAGTCATGAAAGATCACCAAAATCAAATAGTAAACATATCCATTATCCCCCAAATTCTCTTTGTAATCCCTTCCATACATTCTTCTCTGATCTTCCCATCCTCAATCAGTTGCTATCTGCTTTCTGCCACAATACAGTAGTTTTCTTCTACTAGAGTTTCATGTAAACCATAAAACTGTTTTCTAAATGGTTTTTATCAGTTTACACTGCCATCATCAGTGTATGAGAGTTCCAGTCTCTCCAGATGTTACCAGTACTTGACATAGTCTTTTTAATTTTAATTATTCTGATATGTGCATGGTGATATCTCACTAAAATTTTAATTTCCATTTCCCCGATGACTGTTAAGGATGAAGATCTTTTCACGTGCTTTTAAGCCATCTGTATATCTTGATGAATTAGCTGTCTAAATCTTTGCTCTCCCCTCCCTTTTTTATTGAGGTGTTTTCTTTCTTAAGGTTGAGTTTTTAGAGAAATTTGTATATTCTGGCTACAAATCCTTAATTAGTATGTGATTTGCAAAGATTTTTCTCCTAGTCTGTGGGTTGTCTTTTTTTTTTTTTCTTTTTTGATGATATTTTTTGAAGCATGAATTTTTTAAATTTTGATGTAAATTATCTATTTTTTTGTCATGTGATTTTTGTGTCATATCTAACAAAGTGTTACCTGAAGATTTACTCCTATGTTTTCTTCTAAAAGTTTTATAGTTTTGCTCTTGAATTTAGGTTAGTGATCCATTTTGAATAATTTTTTATATGGTATGAGGGAGTAGTCAAACAATTCTTTTGCATGTCAATATTCAGCTGTCCTGGTATCATTTAATTATTCTTTCCCCATTAAATAGTATTGGCCTCCTTGCTGAAAACATTAACAGTGTCTTTTGAAGAGCAGAGTATCTTAATTTTGATGAATTCCTATTCATCAATTCGTTCTTTTATGGATTGTTTTTTGTTGTCATATCTAAACTTTTTTTGTTGTCTATTACAACTTTGGGTAATCCAAGGTCACACAGTTTCTTCTGTTTTCCTTAGAAGGTTTATAGCTTTAAATTCTATATTTAGGTTTATGATACATTTTAAATTAATTTTTATATAGCTTGAGGTATGAAATGAAGGTGGGGTTTTTTTTTTTTTGGCATGTGTTCAATTGTGACAGCATAATTTATTGAAGCTTATTCATTCTCTACTGAGTTGCTTTGGTACCTTTGTCAAAATTCAATTTTCCACATAAGTGTCTATTTACAAACTGCCTATTCTGTTTCATGGTCTATTTGTCTATGTTTAGGCCACTACCACACTGTCTTGATTTCTGTAGATTTATTTACAAATCTTGAAATCAGGTAATGTTAGTGTTTCAATTTTATTCTTTTACAAGATCATTTTTGGAAATTCTAGGTCCTTTACATCTCCATATGAATTTTAAAGTCAGTTTCTACAAAAAAATTGGCTGTTGATATTATGATTGGGATTGTGTCTCTAGAATAATCTATAGCTTTATTTAGGGAGAACTGCCTTCTGAATCATGAACGTGATATGTCTCCATTTATTTAGGTCTTTAATTACTTTCAGCAATTTTTTTTAAATATTTCTCAGTGTACAGGTCTTTCATATCTTTTGTCAGATGTATCCCTAAGTACTTCACATTTTTAAAAGCATTTGTGAATAATATTTTAAATTTCAATTTCATTTGTTGCTAGTATACAGAAATGTAATTTACTTTTGTATATTGATGTTATATCCTGCAACTTTGGTAAACATTTCTAGCAGCATTTTTCTTTTTTGTAGATTACATTGACTTTCTGAATAGATGATCATATTGTTTGCAAATAAAAAGTTACATATCTTCTTTTCAATTTTGGTGATTTTCAATTTCTTTCTCTTGTCTTATTGAACTTCCAGTACAATATTGAATAGACATGGTAAAAGGAGACATTTCTTATTCCCAATCTTAGCAGAAAAATATTCAGATTTTCACCATTATCATGTTACTTGTACTTTTTTTGTAGATGCCCTTAATCAGGTGAGTAAATTTCCTTCCAATCTATTAATCATATTATTTTTCTTTTATAATTGTTAATATAGTGAATTTCATTGTTTGCTTTCCAAATGTTGAACCAACCTTGCATTCTTGGGGTAAATGCCATTTGGTCATCATGCACCATTCTTTTTACATAATATTGGATTTGCTTTGCTAAAATTTTGTTTAGAATTTTTGTATTTATATTCATTAAATATATTGTTCTTTAGTTTTCTATTATTGTCTTCTTCAGGTTTTAATATTTGGATAATGCTCACCTTATAGAGTGAATTGGGAAACTTCATCCTCTTCAATTCTTTGGAAGACTTTGTGTAAAATTGGTATTATTTTTGCCCTAAATGTTTGGTAAAATATAGTAGTGAAGCTAACTGGCCTGGAGTTTTCTGAAAGAAAGAAACCTTTCTTTAAGGTTTTAAACTACAATATCAATTTAATAAATATAGAGCTGATTGGGTTATCTGCTTCAAGCTTTGTTAATTTGTGACTTCTAAGGAATTTGTCCGTTTCATCTATGTTGTCAAACCTATTGGCATAAAGTTGTTCATAATATTCCCTTATCATCCTTTTACTATCAGTACAATCTGTAGTCACATCACCTCTCATTCCTGATATTGGTAATTTGTATCCTCTCTTTTCTCTGATCAGTTTTACTAAAAATATATCAATTTTATTGATCTCAAAGAACTGATTTTTTTTATTTCATTTTTTTTTCTAGTTTTTCTGTTTTATATTTCATTGAATCTGCTTTGGTCTTTTTTATTTCCTTTATTCTGTTTATTTTGGCTTTTACTTGCTTTTCTTTTTCTAGTCTCTTAGGCAGGAGGCTGAGGTCGTTGATTTGAAACCTTATTTTTTAACATGTTTAGCATCCCTAAGTACTTATTTAGCAGCATATCATATTCTGTTGTGTTTTCATTTTCATTCATTTCAAAATGTTTTATAATCCTCCCTTCACGCCCCCCACACACTTTTTAAATTATTGAGTGAGTTAGAGGCATGTTGGTTCCAAATATTTGAGCATTTTCTAGGGATCCTTTTGTAATTGATTTCTAATTTAATTCTATTAATATCAGAGAAAATACTTTGACTAGAATATTTTTAAACTGAGACTTATATGGTCCAGAATATGTCCTATCCTGATACATGTTGCATGTGTTTATGAGAATGTGTATTCTACTGTTGTTGGGTGTGAAGTGTTCCATAAATGTTAATCAGGTCAACTTGGTTGGTCGTTTTGCATAAGTATTTTCTATTCTTGCTGATTTTCTATTGATTCTATTAATTATTTAGGGTGTATTCATATCTCAGACAATAATTGTGGATTTATCCATTTCTCCTCGCAGTTCTATCAGTTTCTATTCCATGAGTTTTAAAGCTGTTACTAGATACATAAACATTTGGGATAGGTATGTCCTCTTGATTATCACTTTATTTTTATGACATGACCATCACTGGTAATATTCTTTGCTATAAAATTTACTTTGATATTAATATAGCTAGTCAAGATTTCTTTTGACTAGTATTAGCATAATAACAATGTGCCACCTTTTTTTACATTTAGCCTATTTATGTCCCTATATTGATTAAAATGGATTTCTTGTAGGCAGCATAGAGTTGGGTCTTTTTTTTTTTAATCCATTCTGACCATCTGTGCTTTTTAATTAAAGTGTTTAGGCCATTTACATTTTACATGATTATTAATATGGTTAGGTTTCAGTTATCATAATGCTATTGCATTATTCATTGTTCCGTGTCTTTTCTACTTTTCTGCCTTTTTTTTCCCAACTATCCTATTTTATCTTCTGTGTTGATTTCACTTTATTTTAATATTGCTTTAAGGTTTATAGTATATACATCTTTAATTTATCACAGTTTACCTTCATGTGATATTATACCACTTCGTGTATGGTGTAAAAACTATACCATAACATATAGGCAATTGATGCTTTGCAGATAATGCAGGCCCATAACAATGACTGTGAATGCTGAAACCCATGGAAAGCAATCTTAAAAATCAATGGGAAAATGTACAATTGTCTCATGACCCTCAGAAATGTTTGTTAAAAAAATTAAAAGCTCTCAGTGTTAGTTGTAAATGTCTAGGAAAATTTTTAAAAAAGAAAATAAGTATTTTTTTAGTACACTATAATTAAAAGCATAGAAAATGTGTTTTCTTCCTCTCACATAGCTTATGAGGATCTTTTCTATGCCTTGGTGAATTATCTTACTGATTCTAAATTTGAATGATTAAATTCCAACATTTTAAATTTTGTACTTTTAATGTCATAAAATGGCCCTGAGAGTTCCCATAATACAAAGTTGGTGTGTTTTGTTTGTTTGTTTTGTTTGTTTTTGCCAGCATCACTTCCTCTGGGACATCTTCATTCTTCTAATCATGTTAATTTCTTTTAATTTATATTAAGTTTACCTTTGTTCTGTGTTTCTGGCTGCATATCTGGGAACTCCTGAAAGGCAGTAGTGCCAACATTCCCATGAACAGATATTTATTCTGTAACTCAGTTTACACTTGATTTGAATTCCACTTCCAATATTTTTTTACTTGCATTTTCATCTTTGTTGGTTGATTTCTTTCAATTATCCATTTTTGTAAAATGTCACATTGGTTATCACTAGGACACAAGGAGGCAAAGCAACTACAAGCTTTGCTGATTGCATATGAACCGAATCCCAAGTGTATGGTGATCACTAGCAGACTTTGAAAGGAGTAATAGGATTGGTCATGCATCATGATCCACATCTGTTATTTAAGTAGTGATATGTGGACTGAGCTAACTGTAAAGTTTGTACTTTATGAAAGTATTCACAGCTAATGTAGTGCGGTAACAAAAATTTGAACTGTGTTGTTAGGGAACTGGTGTCATGTATCCGAACCTCATGCAGTCAAAATGTGCAGAACTAGGGCTGCCTAATCTTTCATTTTTTTTTTTTCCTCCTGGCCTTTATGATATTTTCATATTTTAATTTTCACACATTAAAAATCCCTCAACACTATTATTTTTAATTATCTTTTAAAGATTTAAATAAATTTTTTAAATTCCTATATATTAATCCATGTGTTTATCATTTCCAGTGTTCATCATTCCTTCATTTAAATCCACATTTTCATCTAATATAATTTTATCTGCCTGAAAGACTTCCTTTAATATTTCTTGTAGTGAATGCAGTGATGCATTCCTTCAGGCTTTTTATGTCTGAGAACTTACTCTCATCTTTGCTTTTGAAAGACATTTTGCTAGTTATATAATTCTACATAGATTTTTTAAAAAAATGATAGTACTTTA
This sequence comes from Hippopotamus amphibius kiboko, assembly GCF_030028045.1. Taxonomy (NCBI): domain Eukaryota; kingdom Metazoa; phylum Chordata; class Mammalia; order Artiodactyla; family Hippopotamidae; genus Hippopotamus; species Hippopotamus amphibius. The sequence goes on from NC_080192.1 coordinate 92,177,254, forward strand.
AAGACGTTTCTCTGCTGTTCTCAGATTGTTTCTGAGAATTCTGATGTTACATTCATCTTTGGTCCTCTACTTTTTTTCCTTTGGCTGCTTTTATGATTTTACACTGGCTATGTGGCTTGGTATAGTTTTCTTCATATTTCTTCTACTTGGGGTTCACTGAATTCTTAGATCTGTGGGTTAATAGTTTTCATAAAGTTTGAAATTTTTTAGGCCATATTTACTCAAATATTTTTTATACTCTCCATCCCTCCGTCCTTCAGGGACTTTAATCAACGCACCTAGTGTATTTTTCACCTTGGAAATTATAGTTTTCATCTCTACAAGTTTGATTTTGGTCTTTTTAATACCCTCCATGTTTCTAAACTTTCTAAACATATGTTAAGTTTTAACTTTTTAATACCCTTACCTGCTAGTTCTAACATCTGTATAAGACCTAGGTTGGTTTCAACTAATTATTCTTCTTATGGTTCATGCTTTCTTGCTTCTTTGCATGCCTACTGATCTTTAACATGTGACAGCCATTGTGAATTTTCTCTCATAGATGTTGGGCATTTTTGTTTTTCTATACTTTTGAGCTTTGTTCTGGGACACAGTTGTTACTTGAGAATGGTTTGATCCTTTTGAATCCTACTTTTATGATTTTTTGGGTAGAGCCAGAGCAGTGCAATCTAGGGCTAATTATTCCCTACTATTGAGAGGCAAGTACTACCCAGTCAACAGTGGCTGCTGAGAACGGGCATTGTTACTAGACCCACGTGAACCCTCTAATCCTTTCAGATGGCTCTTTCTCCAGCCTGCTTCCTCCCATACTCGTGCTGATCAGGACTGTATTTAATTCTCAAAGGGACCATCTATAGATATCTGGAGTTTTGTGTTCTCTCCTCACTGGTCCTGTCCTGTGACCTCCAGCCATCTTGGTCTTCCTAGACTCTTGGCTCCATTTCCCAAACTCAGGGAGTCTACTTGGCTCTTCCTCCATTCCCCTTCCTTGTCTCAAGACCTGGAACTTACCTCAAGTCAGTAAGCTAGGAAAATTGTAGGGCTCTGTTTGTTTCCCGATTCTCCTCATTATCTGAGGCCTAGTGTCTTGAAGTCCACTTTTCCATGTAGTTTGTCTGTTGTTTATTTGGTTGTTTCAGCAGGAAGGAACATGTAGTCTTTGCTCTCCATCATGGCTAGAAACAAATTACAGCTAACTTAAGAAACTACCACTTCTCAAGTTTTTGTGTAATATCAAGAGAATATCTACAATTATATGAAAAGATTATTTCAGTGCTTCTTTGCCCAACTACATATCTATGTGATATGGGACTTTGTTCATATACTTCAATCATAACAATGTATTCTAATGAGTTAAATGCAGAATACCACTATTCTATATAGTGTGCATCTAACCAGAAACCTTAATTTTACTACCTGGATCAGAGTATTACTAAAAGCTTGGAGTATGCCATTACATATCAGACTAGGCAATTAAGTCTCCCCCAATAGATTTAAAACCAGAGCACCCAGAAGTTACTAAAATAGTGAAGTAACATGAAGACATTTAAAATAGCTATACATTTTAGGAATTCCTCTATATTTTTGTTTAATGGTTGCATGAAAAAAAAAGTGACCTCTATGTTATCCATATAATACCCTCCCACTCGCTCACATAAAGTACAGGAGTCATCTGTAACAGCCACTGGGATTGGAGAAAAAATTCTCCTGAGCTATAAAATTAAGCTATAGAATTCTAGTAAGTTTTTTGGCACACATGCTTGAAACGCTACAAATCTTTCTGTGCACACAATTTCCATAAACCACTGGTTTTTATGAACAGTTTCCATGAATGACAGTATACTCAGTGGTTAAGATCATAGTATTTGAAATTACACTGCTTGAGTTCAAACTCCACTTCCAACATCTTTCTAACTGTATGACCCTGAGAAAGTCACTTAACAGGCTTACTTCAGTTTCCCTATTTGTAAAACGGTGGTAAACGTGTTGCTTACATGGTCTTCAGTTAAATGTGAATTTCTTAAAACCATGAATGGTAAATAAAACACTTAGCAATTGTTATGTAAGTTTAGTAATTATGACTTCTTCTCAACCCTGTTGGCTTTAGCCAATGGACTTTAAAAGTACACACAGAGAAATCTACCCCTAATGTACTCATTTATGAAGTCTAAGAGGAGGCATAAAGCTGTAAGTTTGTTGTTTTGTTTTTGAGTCCCATGAGTGATCATCACTACATCCCAGCAAGAACTGAGAACTATGCTCATACTCTAGGTAAATTACCACTTATACGAATCAGTGTTAGGCTAAACTTAAATTGTTTCTAGAAACATTATCCAATCCTGAAGTTCAGGGAATCGGAGTCAAAATGCTTCAAGTGGGGCAAGGCAGAATATCTGCCACCAGAATCTATTTAAATTCATCTGACATTTAATAAGTAACAACTGAATATCAGCATTGGATAGACAGAGATGAATAAGGTGCCTCTGTCCTCAGGAACTTAAAAATTAGTGATAACAGAGTATAATGATATAAGCAGTGTTTCCCAAGGTGTGGTACATGCATGCATACCATTGTCTGTAATAAGCAATCCAACTTTTCCTGGGAACAGAGCTGACTGTTTGCAGCAAGAAAGAGTAATGATAGGCTCTATTCTGCAGACTTTCCTTCAATAATGGCATTATTAGCATCAGTTTTTCTGCAGCCAACCTGAGATGCATAAACAGCAGCAGAGCTTGAGATGGAATAGAATTGCCAGGCCTACCAGCTGTCCCTTCCCTGTGTGAACAGATTCCCTAGAGACTGGAAAAAGCCAAGCTAGAGACACTCTCTAAGCAGTCCTCTGTATGCTCATTAATGGGCTATTCAACTCTTCCTGTTGCCAACAACTTAAGAAGAGGAATCAGGATAAAAAGGAGAGTATGAAGAGCATGTTCAGGCTCAGATGTGCTGGGCCACTCTTCCACCCCCATCAATAAGTACTATAAGTCAGCCTTTAAAGAGAAAAGGGGTCACTTTATAGAAAACTTAAGTAAATAGTAGCACAGGCTGTAATGAGAATATGACAAAATTATGGAAGAGATGCAAACTAAGAAGCTTTAGAAATTATTACTAGAATACATATACAACTGAATAACATATAAGGCATTGTAGAATTGCCCTACAAAAGATACAAGAAGTAAGTACCACAATGATCAGAGAAAAGAAATCAATTCCAGTAAGGATGGTTGGGTACAGCATCAAAGAAACTGAAACTTACTAGGCTGGACAGAGAAATCAAGTGATAGGCAGGGAGGAGCTTAAGCAAAAGGAGAGATATCCAAAGAATAGTTAAGAACACAATGAAGCCATTTTAGAAAAAGATAAGATTCTCAGCTCTTCATTTTCTTACATAGAAAAACTACCTACATTTATGTTTTTTATATATTCTTAGACAAATAATCAACATTACCTAGAACGTGTAATGCCACTGTATAGATGAAAATACAATTTTCAAAATTATATACCTCTATAGAGCAATACCTTAAAATGCACTTAATTATTTTGATATTATCACAGCTCTAAGATACCGGAATAGTGGTGAACACCCTCACAGGTATTTCGCACCTATAACTTTCATCAGGTCTCCTAAAGCCACTTGGGATAAATAAAGCATTCTTGCCATCCTTATGCCCTCAGCTTAGATTTTTTACTTCTGACTTAGCAAATTCCAAACAGGCAAAGAAAGAGAGTGATAGAGAACAAATTAGCAAAGTGAGTAAATTAATCAAGGAAAAATTACATAGTTATAGGAAAACTGAAAAAAGATTCTCATTTTTTATGTCCTGCAATGGTTTATTCTTTAATACATGAAACAATGAGCATTATTATCAAACAGGTTCTTAATGTATTTTACTTTTTTTCAGTTTTATACTATAAAATAATTAATGCTCCCACAAATTACTTTATATACTAATTAATACTCTGAAGCAAATGGTACCATTTGCCTAGGTATCAATTAGAATGAAAGAAATCATTCTAATCCTAGCACAGCTCTAACCTGCCTTGTGACTTTCAGAATAACACTATTCATTTCTCACCTATACAGTGAAGAGGCTGGACCAGATGATACTTAAAGTTTCTTTTACAGTTCTAAATGTTAATGATGCTACACTATTTACATAGCCAATCCACATTCTTTTTTTCTAAACTAAACTTCTTAAATCAGCATTTTCCCTAAAAATGGTGAGAAGTTTCCAAGATGCATTACATTTTAGAAAATTTTAAATTCACATCTATTACAAATTAGGAATTGAAAAGAGTAATTTTCTTACAAATAAATTGAAGTCCTTTATTTCCTATTAACAATGTTCCTAAGAGTATGAAAGTATTAATTAAAATTCAGAAATGTATAAAAACCTCAAGGAACAGTTACTGAAAATAAAACTATAAAAAAATAGTCTCCATTAACTTAGTAAGTTGAAGCTTTGTATTAGGAAAAGACTTACTACAATAAAAAATTAAGTGGATTATTGATTTTTTGATGATCCTCTGCAATCACAGTATTTAAAAATAAAACTACTTTCCTCTGTATATTCTACGACATAATAGGTAACTTTCCTGAATTTCCAAAACCTTCAAGCAATTACTTTCACATATATCTCCAAGGAAAGGTTTCACTGACCACTGTAAACACTGATTTATTAAATAAAGTAGAAGTCCATGCTTTATAACTCAGCATTCAATTTCTCATAGAGAAATCAAGAAAAAAATATTTCCTATCATAGATAGTTATCAACTGTCTTTGTTATGTCCCAAGTAATATTTCATTAAAGAAATCAAGTTAAGTGGGAGCTGCCTTTCTTTACAGATGATGCCTGTGCTTTGGCCATTCTTCGAACCAGCGCTTCTTGTCTTTTTCTCTGAATTTCTTCAGGAGAATACTTTCTATTCTTCTCTTCCTCCTCTAAAAATGAAACCAAATATAGATATTAGTTTTACAGATTATGAAGTAATTCTGAATGATTTTAATTTTTACTTTTTTATTACCCAGATTTGCCACCGTGATTTCATTATTAAACCATACTTAACTACTAAATATTAGACTACAAGTACAGATACAGTACAGTACCAGGCTTTAGGCCAAAATGAAATCAAGCACTGATCTATCTGTCTGATGCACTCTTTTCACAGTGTGATAAAATTCATTTGATTAGAAACTGTTCATTTTGACTGCCCAGCAAATAATTCTTGTGAACAATGACATTTAATTTACAGGATCAATAAATGAATATATTTTAAAACAAACTGGAATTTTAAATGTTATATAAATTGTAACAGAAAATTAGTCAAAATATAATGGATTAAATTAGATACCAATACCTCAAATAGTATATTTTTACTATAAGATATCCTATGCTAATATTCCTATTGCTACTTTTTTTTCCTCTATAGAACTCCAAGATTTTCATTTCAGCTGTTCAGGATATATATATTTTGGAGTAACAGAGTGAAATCTATTATGTCAATAAACATGTAAAACTGTCAGATATATTTTTGTTTGGAGGATATATTTTCTACAAACATTGGAAAATTATTTCAAAAAGTAGGATATTTGAATAAAATTTTCAATATGAATGTCTTTTAATATATAAAATGTGAAGCATTCTGATATATCCTATGCAACACACTTTAGTGTATACTTCAGATAAACATACTATAAAATAAACAATGTTTTAAATTAGATAAATGAAAATAAGAAAGTTCTGTTTTAATAACACATCCAATTCTGCCTCTACCAAAATTCTGAGTTCTAATAAAATTAATTTAATTCCAGTTAAGTCATTTTGAGCTAAAATATTAGATTATCTATGTAATGCTACTAAGAATCAAACTTTAAAGTTAGCAAACCTATTTTCTCATTTAAATGATGTTTTAAAATCAAGACCATCATCCTAATATGTATTTAAGTGACCCTGTATTGGTAAAACTGTTTATGTTGTAACACCTACCTTTCAGAGAAGTAAATAAGAATCTGTAGCACTGTCAGCAGAGAAATATTATTTACATGGACATCTAGACAGAGGTGCAGAATTTCATTGTTATAAGACATTTCTCTTGTTAACTAAGGTAGATATTTACCCAAAATATATCATCGGTCGTCCCTTTCTTCCTCAGTATAATCAGAAATGGGAGAAGGTGTTCAGGGTAAGAGACATGTCTCAAATAAACTCCCTAGATGATTCTGTTGCCTTTTATTTTCTAAATTATCTCACAGACGTTAGCTATTTTTCTTATATAAAGATACTACAACATACTTTAAAACTAGCTTTACTAATTTATCTATTATTTTAGTCTGAAAGCTGAGAAACATAAGAAACTCAGAATATACACACAATTTACATTGGGTTGACCATAAACTTGGAAGAAAAATCCACAATGGCAGAAAAGAACATAGCTCCCTAAAACTGGCCTTATAGCTAGCTTTGTGATATTCTGGAAAACAATTTCAAATTATATAATGAAGTTGCATCAGGAAAATTTGATTTCGAGAGTCATTCATTTCTCCCATCAGCACTTCCTTTAACTCAATCTGCAATAAAAATACACGGCAAGGTCTCAAACTGCTGCAAGGTACAAAGCAAGAGTGGCTCTTTTTAACCTTAATCCCAACGCAGGAGTCAGGAAATTTTTTTTTTCCATAGATGGGCAGAAAGTATGTTAACCTTTAAGGGGCATAACCTCTTGCTGCAACTGTTCAATTCTGTCCTTGTAGCATGAAAGCATGTAAATAAGTGATGTGGCTGTGTTCAAATAAAACTTTGTTTCTGGACAATGAAGTATGAATTCCATATAGTTTTTAAAAGTCATGAAGTATTATTCTTCTTTTGATTTTTTTCAACCAATTAAAATATGAAAGTCATCTTAGTATGCTGGCTGTACAAAAACAGGCTATACAGGCTGGATTTGGACAGGCCACAGACAGCCAAACCTAGTTTAAAGCAATGAGGTAGTTAGAAGGGTTTTGTTTCAAAGATATTTCCTGGAGAGCAGCTTGCTATACCAAAGTAAAAGGAAATGGAAACAACAGAAAATATCAACAAGGTTAATATTAATTAGAATATTAGGTACTATCAATAAACTTAACAGAAAAATTGTAAAGTAAACTGAAAGGCAGATTATCCATCCACAAAAAAAAGCAGATAAGACAGTAGATAGGAGTTGTGGAAAAACTCAAATATTCCAGAGAGACAGTCGTTAATGGAATTACAACTATAAGTAAATAAATTCATGTTGGAAGCATGCTTCAATTAATTATACTTATTTAAATATAAACTTAAATATTTAAAACTATTACAGATGACAACAATTTTAAAGTTTCAAAATATCTAGTTTGGGTGACAATATAGAGAAGTATTCATTGTTGGTGTTGATAAGAATATAAATTGATGTGATTGGGGGGAAGATTTGGAGAGATTCATCAAAATTTAAAACATTCTGAATCTTATATCAATTTTCAGTAATTAACATACAATCGCATGAGCGTGTGTAAATTTATGTAGAAGAATATTCACTGGAGGACTGCACTGTTTGTATTGCAAAAAAACTGCAATCAAACTAAACCTCCATCAATAGGGAAACAGTTAAATTATGGTACACCCATATAATGACATACTATATAGTCATTCAAAGAACTAAAGCAAATCTATATGTACTAACAGGAAAAGATAGTTACAATATATTAAGTGAAAGCAAAACCAAGTTACCAAATAGTGTATACTATATAATTTCCCTAAGGAATGGCTGGAGGAAAGGAGAAATAGAGGACTTATCTTTTTACTTCAAATTAATCTATACTGTTTTTTTATTTTTATACAACTACATGTTACTGTTACAATGTTTTTAAAGGGAGGAATCACTTAAATACAAAAGTTGTAGCAATAATGCCAACAAAAGCATCTCTGGAATCTAAACAGAAAACAACCTAATGTTAAAAGACACTAAAAACTCCCTTACCATATTAGCATTGATCTACATAATAGATAAGAATCCTAATGTTAGCCCCAAGTGAGGGAGATTGATTAAGAAAATCTATAGTTACAAGCTAGCATAGTAAATGCTGTAACAGAAGTTAGCACTGGGTATTGAAGAAACCCAGAGAAAGCAAACCTAAGTCATTCTGAGTAGTTAGAAACACAATGTATTTTAAAGGATAAATGGAAAATAGCCAGCAGATTTGGTGTATGCATGTGGGGACACTAGATTTCTGGTGAAGAGCACTGGGCATAAGAAGCACAAGTAGTTATGCCAGAAATATTCCCTTTTAAAAACTATTACAGTATCAGTGAATGACAGACTTTTCACATTATATTGCATGATGTTCAAATATTTATTAAACATCTCCTAAATGCCAGCTGCTGTGATAGGCCTAGGTATTCATTGATGAGACAGACAGTAATCAATATCTGATTGCAAACTGTGATAAAAGAAATGAAGGAAATAAGAAAGATGACTGAAAATCACAAGGAAAGCATTTATAGACTATTGAAGGAAGGCTTCTGTGAGATAGTAATATCAATACTTAAACTGAGACCTAAGGATAAACAAGCACCAACCAGAGGGATGGGGGTCAAATGCTGGGAAGCAGTGTTACCTGGGAAGAGCAGTCAAAGCTCCTGAACTAGAAAAGAACCTATTCTGTTTGAGTAACTCAAATACAAGTGGTGTAGCTGAAGCCTAGTAGGTAAGGCTGAAAAAAGGACAGGCAGGTTAAGGAGAGAGAATCCAGGGCCTTGTAGATCGCAGTTTGAAATCTGGATTTATTTGAAAAAAGATGGGCAGTGACTGAAGGTTGTCTTTAAGCAGACGAATGCCATACATGCCTATTTATTTTTATTTTGTATCTTGTTTTAAAAGATGATTCTGCTGTTTAGAGACTAGAATTGACAGGGAACAGGTGAAAGAACGGCAGTAGTGCAGTCAGGAAATGCTGGCTTGGATAAGGGTGGTAGCAGGAGAGAGTAAGAAAAATGGATTGTTCTGAGATATTTTTTGAGGTAGAAACAATGGAACTTGATAGAAAGGAGAATTGGGGAAAAAGAAGAATTGGAAAGAATCAAAGATTACAGGATGTACTGAATAAGTAAACAACAATTCTAACCATCATAACTAATAGTTTTATATCAGATTGCATTCTAGCAAAGGCATTTAATTAGAATGCCTCTAAACCTTTAAATATTGTTCACCTCAATATTGTGCTAAACACAGGAGTAAGATTATTCAAATTTTAAAACGAGATATTTAGTGAACACAAGGAATCTCATACAGTAATACATGTATCTATAAGTAAAATTTTCCAGGAAATAATTCAGAAAACATTCAACACATACTTATTGAGTGACTACTATACACCAGTCACTGTATTAAATGTTGGTAAAGAATCTGATGCAGTCTTTTAAAAACATAAATCACCCAGTGTTTGTATATTCCAGCATCATTATTTGTAAGAATCACTTTAAGACTTCTAGTTAAACATCAGAGAGTTTTTAACTTATATGTTATGCAAATTCCATATAATAACTAGTTTGACTACTTTTGAGAGAAAACTATTTCATACATACCTTTTGAAGGTTGTTTCAAAGATTCAGAAGATTTCACCAAAGACTGCTGTTGAACATCCTTCCCACAAAACGGATTGACAGTTTTATTTTTCTCCAAACCCTGTGTGATTTTGGTACCAGAAATACTTCCTGTTACACAACTGTTATTAAACGGAGAAAGAATTTGAGAATTTTTCATCTTTGTAAATGTGTACTTAGAAAATCTAACTTTTCTGTTAAGGTTACTCTGAGCTTCATCTGTTATGGTGCTATGGGACAGAGGTGGAGTACTCAATCTCTTCTTATAAGCAGCAATTTCTGTATTCATATGATCTGAACTCACATTCAAACTTGAACTTCCTGTAAGAACCAATTTGGAACTATTCACTTGTTTTGGAACATCAGCGTTATTCCAAGAGACATGCAGATTATTGTTCTGACAATTTGAGTTCTTAGAGCATATTGTCAAATTTGTCGTGGCACCTAAAAAACCTGGAGAATTTCCACAAATTTCCCTTTTCTCTGTCTTTATTGATTTATTTATTTGTAAGCTATTTGTCAATGAAGATGTCTGCAATGAAATGCTGTTCAGTTTCAAGTGATCTGATTGCACCAAACAACTTCCTTGTTTAGGTGTAGTAAACACGTTTTTGGCTCCATGTTTAAAACTATTATTGATCTCAAGTACATTTTCTGATGTCTTGCTGTCCACTCTAATGTTTTGTTCCTGAGTTAGTTTTTCAACATCATCACATGCTTGGTATAATAAATCATCATCTACATCATCTGCTTCCCAGGTATTCTCTAACTGATGACATGCTTTAACGATTTCATTGGTAAATGATGGATCATTCCAATCATCAAAGAAAGAACCTAGCTTTGATGCATTAGTCTCATTTGGGTTACAAACAGCGGTTTTATTGCCCAAAGTTGCAGAACCTAAAGACTCGGCATTAGTAGATGCCTTCAAAGACTGATTAAAAATGGACTTATTTTTTTGTTCATTAGAACATCCTGGGTTCAAAGTAGACTTTTTTGCAGAAGCTTTTACATTAGAAGTAAATTTACTATGAATATCTTCATTTGTCAGATTAGATGCAACTGCACAGTCTTGAATTTTGTCTTGAACAATTTTATTAAAAGATTTCTCCAATTTCATTTTATTTCCAGTGGATGATAACTTATTTGGTTTGTCATTTGGCTTTGGTGAAAATCTGTATTTTGCAGCATCTGTTACTTCACTGTTCCGCGTCTTTGAAGGAAGATCTTGTAAAATTTTTGAATCTCCTGACCTGGCATCTAGACTTGTATTCATTCCTGACTTACTTTTATTATTTTTACTGTTTAAGGTACAAATTTCCTTTTGATCAGCAATCTGGGCTGTTTTAGGGGCAGGGAAAAGTTCAGACATTTCAATATTTTGCATAACAAAAGGTTCATTACTTAGTAAGTTTTCCCAATCATCCTCAAAATCACTGGTAGTAAATGTATCAATGTGCTTATTAAAAGCTCCTGGCTCCTTATTACAGGAAATCACATATGATTTTGTCATTCCAGGATTATCTACTTGATGAGAAGGTGATCCTGGGGTTTTACTTGGCAGTTTTTCAGTGACCAGAGTTTCATTAGTAATGATTTTCTCCTCTTTCAAAGCATTTTTCTTTCCAAAGGTAGTATTACTGGTGTTCAAGAAAGCATCTGACAGATCTTGGCTTAACTGTCCGCTACATTTCTGAGTAGAACCATCAAAAATGGCAATAAAGGCTGCTTCAGCATTTTGGTCAAATGGCTTCTGACTGCTATTTTGATCATTTACCACAAATACCTCGGTGTTTTCTTTCACTGGCTTCTTTATTATAGCATTATCTATTACAGGAACTATATCATGTAGGAACTGCATCTGTACATTATCTCTGTAATTATTTAAAGTCTCTGCTTCTGAAACCATCTGGATAAGATCATGATTTCTCTTGTTTTGCTCTTGAATCACATCTAGCTCTTCCATATTTTTATCAAACTGCTTAGCCAGTTTCATAAGTTCCTCCTCCTGATTCTGTGATTTTAACCTATTAAACAAATATTTTAAAAATTACAACTAAGTAAAGTTCTAAGAGTCATAAATATTCAATTGTTATTTAACAAATTTTAATGTTAAAACTCAAAAATTTTAACACATACTGACATTATAAGTCCAAGATTTTACACATCGAAATTAAGGAAAATAATTTATAATCATTTTGACATACTCACAAAACCAAAACAGAATATTATTAAAAATATTTACTTCACTGAATGTCGGAAAAACTTAAAAGTTTGAACTTACTTTGTGCAGCTGAGTTTTGCTCTTGATTTTCCTTTTGCTACACTAGGAGTACAAGGAATAGCAGTTTCACCAATCCACACGCCCAGCATGGAGTCTGTTGTTGGTTTCTCATCCTTTGGCATGAGGGGAGGGGAAAAAAAGAGGTGTGAAAGTACCAAAACCAACCAATCAAAAATCCACTTTAATTATGCTGAATTATTTTCTTATAGCAATAAATTCTGGTCAGGTGATAGCTACCAAACAAACTCCAAAACAATGAGCAGCTGGAGGATGGCAATAAAAAACAAGTTGCAAGAAGTGACCTATTTAATGTTTCAGGGAATGAAAACATTGAGAATTGGGAACTCCCTATTTTCAAAAAATTTCTGTTTTTAAGAATTTAATTAATTAGGAAATGCAGAGTCAATAGTAAACGCACATGTTTTTATCAAAAGAAAACTGATCAACTTATTTCAGTTGTCATAAGATATTTGTAAAAGTAAACATTACTATCAGAAACTGTGTAGCAGAAATCATTAGAATTAAGAATAAAGAGAGATACACATGGAGTTCTTTCTGTATCACCTCATTCTCCAAATTTTCCCTATTCCCATTAGAACATTTATCTAAAGTTGGGGCAATCCATGTTGACCTTAATTGACAACATTTAGGTAGAATTAAGAAAACTTAGAATTAAGTCAGGACAAAGGTAGAGATAAATACAAGGTTAGAACTGATGCTATGAATGAGGGATAAGAACAAAAATAGGTAGAGAAAGTGGGTAAAGAAGTTTAACCAGTATTAAAGCTAGAAAAAAGTCATTTTAGTCCTGGATATTTCTGCTTTAACTTTCAGTCACTTGGTCATGCATAAAATTAGAGAATGAATTTATGTATTAGCTACAAACCAAACCAATACATTAAACAAGTTAACCATTTTCTACTCTATTTTTATAGTACCTAGAATGAGCATAAATAAGCAACTATCACACAAAATAATCTTATCACTAGATTACAGATTACTTGAAGGCAAGGACTATTCCTACGATAGTTCAGCATCTAGCAAAATGCTGAGCATAAAGATGTCAGTTCATGTTTATTCACTAGAAAGTTAAGTGAAAAGATACCTACAACATGGTACTTCAACATCCTCAATCAATCAACAGCAGCTTTCTTATATGTCCAGTTGAACCTAGATTTTAGCTTTGCAAAATACCCAAGAAAAGCAATAATTTCTATTTTAGACTCAATACATATTTCCCTTTTGTTTCAATAATCTTGAATTTAAGGAAAATAACATTCCTAATGATTTAATTATGGATTTTTTTGGTCCCTTTACCAAGTAATTTTAAATTCATTCCATTTTTAGGGAATAAAAGTATAACTTTATATATACAGTTATATATATACATAGGTTCTATGTATGTTTTTTATAGTATTTGCAAATGTTATATTTTTAAAATTTCCTCATTAATTATTACATAGTTCAATCCAGGTACTATGGATTGTACTATGTAATTATTAGGTATCTAAGCACTTAGTTCATTTAATCCTAGAGTATACTGTGCATAGCTGTATAAAAATGATGGAAAGATATGCACCATCTTCAAACAAACAACACTATATGAAAAGTACCCCTGAAGAATGTAAAATGACTGACCAATTAAAATAAAAGTGCAAATTTTTAAAATGTCATCTCTGGAACTACTAAAGTGACTTATATATTTGAGGAGGATAACTCACCTAAAAATAAATAACATGAATATGTCATTCTGAGAAAATGACAAGTTCTTAGAAAGACCTTGATATTACCAAAGATTTATGCGCATTAAGTGCTCAGTTGAAAAGGGTAATTTAAAAGCAACTAATTTCACTGTACTTTTTCTTATACACAAGTTACCACTTGCATACTGTTAACATTTCTTTACATGAGCTATTGTTTCCAGCCCACTTAGGTAAAGTGTCCAATAACTTACTTGACTATCTTTTTATCACTATTTAGGCTGGCCAGCCCAAACACATTTTATTATGCTTCTTTCATGTGAAACCCACAATTAATGAAGATCTACTGTTAACTTATGAAGCAAGTAGTATAAGGCATAAATGCTATTTAACTAATGAACTGTATGTAAAATGCATTACTATGACATGCCAAACATGGAATGTAGAGCTAGTAGCAACAGAGTTGTTTTGACTGTGCTAGTTGTAATTTTGGATGTTTCACAGTTGCTAAGAAAAACCTTATTTCCTGTCTTCTCCACCTGGATGATGGTGATCCTTATAACCACAGTTTGGGCCAGTGCCATCTATTGTTTATGGTCAACATATAGTCACTATCCAAGGACATGCCAGGGAAAAATACCAAACTTCCTATGGAGAAGACACTAAGCAAAAATTGGATGTTTTCTGGATTTAAATGTTGCTAAATAAGAAAAAGAGAAAAAAGGAAAGAGGTCCAGAATATAGGCTGACCTAAACTTATATTTCTCTTACACTCAAGCATTTACAAGAGCTGAAATACGCAAGAAACTTTTGAAGATAGTTACAGAAAATAATTTAACTATCATAACTAACTTTAATCTAACATTTGTAGTGCTCTGTAGTTTACTAAGAATTTTTATCCAATTCAATCATCATAATAACACAAGAAAGAGAGCAAGACAAGTAACAATTCTATTTTAATGTCTGAATGAACTAAACTTCTGAGAGTTTAAGTGACTTGCTTAGGTTCATCCAGTATAGGAGGCAGATTGAGAACTAACTCCAAATCCAGTGTTTTTTCCACTTTCATGTTTCTTGATGACATTATAAGTCAACTAGTATTAAGAAAAGAGGTTTCAATGGGGAAAAGGTGTGCTACAGACAGTAAAAAAAAAAAAAAAAAAAATCACAAAAAACTTAGAAGTTTAAACTTTTATTGTCTAATTCTATTCTTTAGTAAATTGAAAATGATACCGTTAAATCACATTAAAAACAAAATAAACACAAAGTTTTAGTTAAAAATCATCATTCTAAAAAAAACACATATATATGCTTAGGAAAATACATATTACCAATTATACATTATGTTCCTTTTTTCAAAAACATGCATTTCAGTGGTAGAAAAGGTAAAAGCAGTCTTTGCTGCTCTGTTTTAAAAGAGAATTGAATAAGACAAAATATTTTTCACATAAATGAACTATTAAAATAATTTAGCAGCATATTTTCACGGTTTTAAAGTAAACTATAAATTCACTGATATTTACCTGAGGAGCAATACGATTAACAATATGTGAGATCTCATCACTAGCTGTGGTGTAAATCTGCTTTTTTCTTCCTTTACCTAAAGAAACAAAGACATTTCTATAAATTAAAAACAAGAAACCTAATTTTTAAAAATAGTGGTCAGGTCATAGAAAATCATTTTAATTGGCATGGTTTACATCAATACGCATTCTGACATTAGGTGCGTATCACAGCAATGTGATCACTTAAGATTCTCGAAAAACGACTGCTGAATAAAGGTTCCTGATGTGGATACCCAACTGAAATTCTATAGTTAAATCCTAGTCATTAATCAAATATTCACCCAGATAAAAATGTTTTAACAAATTACCTAACTGCTTTGTCATTGGAGAATTTTGATCCCAAAAGATATCATTCTGTCCATCTGGATCATTAGGAGAACTGAAGGTAGATGACAACAAATCCATGTGCAGCATTCTCTTTGGTGTTTCATACCTTTCTACATAAAATAAGATTAAAATAACAATTGTTGCATTTTAAAGCATTACTTTACTTCATAATACCCCAATGTTAAATAACAGTTTAGAATAAATTACTTTTTATAGTTCAATTATAAATATTTTTCCCAGAAATGACTATATTACTTTAACCACAATTGAAATGTTTCACATAAAAATCCCTGTAATACTTCACAAATTTGAAATTGTAAATAGCAAGTATTTTAAGACAATCTAGTAGCTCTATAAATGTACAATACTGTAAACCTAGTCACTCCATTCATTACCCCTGGAACTTGAAGCTTTGGGAACCATCTGTAATTTACAGATGCATTTCAAAAATCAAAAGCATTTCAACAAAAACTTCAGAAAAAGTCTATGTTTAGCTTCTTTGTGCCAACTCTATCCAACTTATACTAATTACTTCAAAAAGTTTTAGTGACCCATTTCTTGGTAAATTTTGTCTAATATCACTTTTTTGGTTTTTTCTGCAATTGCTTTGTCAAAGTACACCAAAAACAAAGTAAACAAAGCTGTTATTTTAAGAACACGCCCTAGGAAATAGCTCTTATGTGAAAGAGTTTCTTACAGGAAAGAGTTTCAATTCCCACCAGGATTTATTAGAAAAAAAATGGAACACCAGAAAGTGATCAGAATGAAATACTCAGGGGCCCTTGGTTTCCTACTTTGAAGGACGTTATACAAAGGAACTTCCGGTTTATTCATAAGGAGTTGAGACATCACCAACGGTTCCAGGATACAGGTAGCCCCTTCTCTAAATCAGATCAGAGCAAAAAGTTTAAGGGGAAATAATTCCTGCAGGAATAAGCTGAAGGCAAAAGGTATCATTTCTCCTCGCTCTGCCACTGCTGATGCCTGGAGGAACAGCCTAGCAATTGGCCTTCCTCCCTCCAGCAGGTAAACCCCACAACTCGTTCCTGCTGCAGCGCGACGAGTGGGTTGTCAAGCCTCACCCGGCAGCGCTCACACTCGGGGCTGAAAGCCTTGGGGGGTGGGGGGGATCGGCTTAATTTTGGACTCAGGACGGAGAAGCCCCGGGAAAGAAAACACGACTTCAAACTCCACCCCCACCTGCACCCGGGTTTCCCTGTCACGAGCGGGGCTTGGAAGCTGCGGCGCCGAGGCCCGGGGAGACCCCGCTGCCCACGTCTCACCCTCGGGGGTACTTTTACTGCACGAAGCGGCTGCTGGAGGCTGCGGCAGGGGCCGGGGAGGGCTCTCCCGAGGCCGGCGGGGCCCGGCCGCCCTCAGCCGCCTCTTCCGCAGTTCGAACACCGAGCTGCCTTCCTCAGTCGGCGCCGCTTGGCGCAGCGTGTTCTTCCGGCCAGGGCTGTCCCCATGTTTCCTTCGCCGACTCATGGCCTAGGAACCCCTCCACCAGCCGCGTCGCCTTTCACATTTTGCAACGGGAGAAGAGCAATGGAACTACAAGCCTGACCCCACGCCAACAGCCGCCGCCATTTTGGCCGGTGGACGCTCGTAAGAGGTGGGCGCTGATTGGCTGCGTCCGGATGAGGGGCGGGGCGGGCAGGGTGCCGCCGGCGCGCTTCTGCAGCCCGCTTCCCGAGCCTGCTCTTCTCTGCTCTGCTATACTCTGCTGTACCTCTGCTCTGCTGCGATTTCGTCCGGACTGGAAGTGGTTGTAAGGAATAGTGGTCTGGCCAGCCTAGCTGAGAGTGAGAGCATGAGAGGGGGAAAGAATCCAATGGAATCTTTTTATTGAGTTTACTCGGATTCAGGTTATTGTGGGTTTTAATATTTTGAAGGAGAGGAAATACAAGGTACAGATTCGGAAGGAAGGCATGAAACTTCTTTCATAGATACGTGCATAGAAAATCAAAACGCGATTTGTTTTGAAAAGTTATTAAATACATAAATTAACAGAGTTGCTGATATAAAGTCAATATTCGAAGATCAGTTGTGTTTCAATAGATTAATAATAAATGTAACATTGACTTTTTAAAAAAGTATGATTTATAGTATACAAGATATCAATTAGCTAGAAATAAATTTAACCAGATTGCAACACCCCTACAGAGAGAATTATGAAATGTTTTTGAAAGAAATTGAAGACCTAAATAAATGGAGAATTATACTACGTTCATAGGTTGCAAGACTCAATACTGTTAGAATGTTAGTTCTTCCCAAATTTATCTATAGATTCAATGTAAATCCATTCAAAATCACAGTAGGGGTGTGCCTGTGTATCTATGTTTGTAATGTGGCAAGTTTATTTCAAAATGAACATGGAGATGCAAAGGGGCTAAAAATATCCACGAAACTCTTGAAGATCTGAAAAACAGTAAATTTAGATCTCTACCAGGTAGTTAAGACTGTGGCAATGGTGAAAGGATAGACAAGCAGATGAAAGAAACAGAGTAAATAGCTCATGTAGGGTTGATTTAACACAAAGGTGACCCTCCTGAGCAGGTGTGAAAAGGACTTTTTGATAATAAATAGTGCTTAGTCAATTTGATATACACATGGAAAAAGAAACTTAATCTCTACCTCAAACCATATCCTCAAATCAAGTGCAAATTGATTACATATTGAATTGTAAAAGATAAAATAACATTTGATAAGATGGTATAAATTGTCTTCATTACAGAAAATGAATTTTAAATTGAACACAAAGGTCACCAGCTATAAAGAAAATAATTATAAATGTGACTACATTAAATTCATAACTTAAGAACTTCTGTCTGTCCAAAGACAACGTTAGAGAATGAAAGGCAAGGCACAAATTGGGAGAAGATATTTACAATATGCAAAATGAAGGGCCCATACATAAAATATATGAAGAATTACTATAAATCATTGAGGAAATGATTGATCACCGTTAAGAAAAATGGGTCAGTTATAATACTTTATTTAGCAGGCTCTGCAAAAGAAAATCAGTGATCAACAAACTTGTGTAAAGGTGCTCAACCTCATTTGTAATGAGGAAAGTGAAAATTAAAATCACAGTATGATACTCCTTTACATCCATCATAAGAGCTAAAATTAAAGACTGACAATAGGGGTATCAAGCAAGTAAAACAGTGATGAGACCACAAACACAGCTAGCACCTTAGGGATTGCATCCTGTGAGAGAACCAGAGCCAGAGGCCCCAACCAATGGGAACTGTCACGGAACTGCTGGTGAGGGTATAACCTGGTCCAACGATTTGGAAAACGGGTTTAATCTAGCAGTCGCACTCCTAGGACTTTAACCAATGGAAATACATGGACTTGTGCATCAAGATACATTTTATAAAAATGCTTTTAGCAGGTATATTCAAAATTACCCTAAACTGGAAGCCAACCAAATAGCCTTCAACAGTAGAGTGGGTAAATATATTGAGCTGTATTTGCTCTACAAACTGCTACATAGTAATGAAAATGAAAAACTACAGCTCCTTGCAAAAACAAGGGAAAAAATCTCATAAACATAAACTTGAACAAAAGAAGCAAGACTCCCCACTCCTTCCTCTGCAAGAATACTATATAACTCCATTTACATAAATTCCAATAGGCAAAATTAAACTATATTGTATAGGGATGTAAGCTTACGTGATAAAATTATAAAGAACAATCAAGGAAGTGATTACCATAAAAGTCAGGATAATGGTTACTTTGGGGAGAGAAGAAAGGCGAATGATTAGAAGCCAAGAGGGAGGGGGAGTATCTGCTGTGTTGGCTTTGTTCATTGTCTTGTTCTAGTTGTTGGTTTTGTGATAATTCATTGAGCTGAACTCGTTGTTTCGTGTACTTTTCTGTATACATGTTATATTTATCAGTGAAAATGTTTTAAAATTTTAAGGTAAGGAAAAATCTTTGTTTCTACTGAAGAACTGATTTACTTTCCTTTTTGTAATTTACTCTGTTTTTTCATTCTTCAGTTTGGCTGTCAGGAATCTTAGAACTAAATTTGAGGTTCTAGCAATTATGTACAACTTTGGGATCAAATCATTCATTTCTTTTTCTCAGTACTTGACTTTCTACTAATATTTTTCTTGACATTGTTTCAGGAGAAGGGGGAGCAAGAGAAAGGTCATGTCCCAAGTCTCGAGCAAGTTTCTGGGATGGGCCACCAAGTGAGGGTTCTTGGTTTTGTGCAGGGAAAAAATCAGGAGCCAAAGTAAAATGAAAGAAAGTTTATTTAGAGAGATGCACATTCCATAGACAGAATGCAGAGCATCTCAGAAATTGAGAGTGCCCTAAGGTGTGGAGGTGGTTAGTTTTTATGGGCAAGGTAATTTCATAGGCTAATGAGTGGGAGGAATATTCTAACTATTTTGGGGAAGGAGGCAGGGGTTTCTAGGAATTGGGCCACTGCCCACTTTTTGGCCTTTTATGGTCAACCTGGGAACTGTCATGGCACCTGTCATTGTGATGGTAGGTGTGTCCCTTAGGTCCTGTACTACAATGAACATATAAGAGGTTCAAGGTCTACTGGAAATCAAGTCTTCTGCAATCTTGGACATAGTTTTGATAGTTTGGTCTAACCAGTTTTTGTATGTCATTCTTTTCTCTGTCATTCTTTTAATGGTTGTCCCCAGCCCCCTTCCTTCCTGTCTCACCATGATTGTTTTTAATCTACATATTTTAAAACCATTATTTAGTTTTATACATTTATGACTGGATATGACTGCTTGGGAGGTCACATCTCTTAAAATTCAAGTTAATTTATTGAACCCCAATTGTCTAAATTAAGAGGAATACTGTAATTTTTCTCTGGGATCTCTCCTACCTCTCAACTGACCAGGAATTCCAAAAGCAGAATTAAAAAACAAAACAAAACAAAAAAGCAAAAATACCCCTCAAATGTCCACTACAACACTTTCTTAAATAAATGGCATCATTGCTATCTAAGACTGAATATATTCTAAAAATGTCTAACTAAAACTTAGAAAATAGTTAAAGGAGTTTGAAGAATTTAATAATGCCTACAGGAGTAAGAACCATGTGGTAGTCCTTTAAGGTATATTAATATTGCAAATAAAATAGCAATGAATAATTTCCCATAACTGTCCAAATTCTATAGTGCCCAAGTAACCCTTGTAAAAAGGAACAACTTGAGCTCAAAAAACAGACGTCTTGTTACCTTAGCACCCCCAGGATGGCTGTTATCTGCAATCATTATGTGGTAGGAAACTATCATAAGTTTTAGTTTTAAAGTTACTTAATTCACACACTCTGTTACAGTTCTAAATGTAGTTCAAATTAAATGTGTTTCCTGAATATATCTCCTGAAATAAATACAGTACTATTAACTTCTGGATAAAATGTTTTAATAAATAAAAGTTGTCTTATAGACATCTGAATGCAATATGATTTAAAATGCCAAAATACATTTCTAAGCATTTGAATAATGTGTACATATAGGTACGTTTTAGTACAACTAAAAACTTGTTAATAAATCAGAGTTAAACTCTGACTTGTTTTACCTGCAGAAATTATCCCTAAGTTTAACAGTGATTGTTAAGCAAAAAGATGAGACACTGAGAGCCTCTTGCTAAGGAGCTTTTTTGTGGAGTGATTGCCTTGTCACTTACATTACAATGATATTATCTTCCAGATCGATGGCCAATTGTGAGAGGTCTTTATTTCAAGAAAAAAAATAATAAAACTCATAATGTGCTGTTATGTAGTACAGTATGTGTACAGAGCTCTGCCCCAGCCCCAAACCTATCAGGATACAATTGACAGAATCTGAATAGGCAACAAAATAACTAGAGAATTGTTTTTAGCAGTGTTGTTACTGTTTCTTAAATATACCTCAAAATGTACCTGGGTAAGTAGCAGGCCCGTTTTTCCTCAGCCCTGACCTACTGGCAATTTTTATTTATTATTAACTAACTAGTTAATTTTTTCATTGAAGTGTAGTTGATTTACAATGTTGTGTTAGTTTCACTTTTTAGATTCTTTTCTATTATAGGTTATTACAAGATATTGAATATAGTTCCCTGCACTGTATAGTAGGTCCTTGTTGCTGGCAATTGTAATTAAAATCACTTACCATGCCTGTCCTTCTTCTGAGGGAACTGCTCCACGGAGTGCCTCTGTGCCCAGGTGATCCCTGGTTGGAACAGAGATGGGCTTTTGACTTTGGGAACCAATCCGTAGGTTGACTCTCCACCTCTGACTGTTACAAAAAGATAATTGAGACAATTGTGTTTCCTCTTGGAGATTTGAAGTGAGAATTTGCCTGAAGGCCTTGCCCAAAAAACTTGGTGGGTGGGGCAGGCAGAAACTCTGAGGAGGCCTTCTAATAGTGGAACTCAAAGAAGCAGCTTTACCTGACAGGATCATCGGGATGAATATTTATGGATTTCAAATACTGGAAACTGAACAACCATTCAGCTCCAGGGTCCCTAAGACCAGGTCCTATTATAATTCCAATCATTTCCTTTTTTTTTTTCCAATGAGAGCTCTTACGGTAAACTTCCTTTCCTCGATCTACTTAAAGCCAGTTATGTCTGTATTCCTCATAGCCACGGAAGCTGAACTAAAACAAAGCTTGGGATGAAGGGTTATGGTCTAATTGTTTCTCAATTTTTATTAGAAGGCACAAATTGAAAATAGAGAAATACCCACTGCAGAATGCTTTTATTTTAATTGTTGTTTGCAAAGTATGATACCAAAACCATTCTTAAGGACAAGATGGTTGTTATAAACTTTGGCAAAATCATGCTTAATTATAAATGATTTGTGCAGTTTTTTAAAATAGTAAATTAAAGGAATATTATTTCAAAAAGTTCAAAATAGAATGTCATAGAATCCGATTGAAAGATGGAGTTGGGAGCTAAAATATTTTAGTGATTCATTTGAACCTGAGACAAATTATAGTGGGCATTGGCTGTCGTTTGAAATCATTTTTTAAAAAAAAACTTTTCTTGGCTCACTATTTTATAAATACCTAAAAGTTTAGAAAATATGGGCCACATTTGTTTGTCTTTCCAGCTCATATACCAGAATGACCTCTGTTTTACCAGTTTCCTCAATTTCCTCACCTATCAACCTGCCAATAGATTTTCCCTGCTGGCCTCAAGCTTTGGATCAATCATGCCACTAGCTTTCTTAGCTCCTACCCCTGAGTTGTTGAGTATGTTGGAGAGGTTCCCAACTGTGCCGCCTTGAACCTGTGGTCACCAGGAGCTTTCAGTGTCACGTGATAAAGTGGCAAATCTCATTGATTAGGAGAACTGATGCTTCTGCCCTCCAAAACAGAGATTCCAAATTTATACCACTTTCTATAAAAGAATCGATACCATAAGAAAAATGAAGGGTTTAATTACTAACAATGGGCTTATGATAAATCTTACATAAATTTTTACAATGGAATAAAAAAGATTTACAATGTTTTAGCAATCACGCTACAGTACTCAACATACTTGCTGCAATCTTCAACACAATCAAGATAATAATAAACATAACCATCACCCCCAAAAGTTCCCTGTGCCCCCTCATATTACTTTTATTTATGATACATAAGTTTATATAATTTACCTGTGATTAATGGTTGTGTTTAACGGTCAACTCACAAAATGTAATAATCAGCTCTTGAGAGCTAGGAGAGTTGGCTAGAGCATACCACTGATTTTCTTATGTCTCATGCTCCTTTCTCCATTTCCTTCAGCATTTCCTCAGCTTACCTGTTTTTCAAACTTTTCAACAGTTTTTTTTTTTTTTTTTTTTTTTTTTTTAATTTATTTATTTATTTTTTTGGGGGGTACACCAGGTTCAATCATCCGTTTTTATACACATATCCCCATCTTCCCTCCCTTCCTTGACGCCCCCCCCAAGCCCCCCCCACCCTCCCCGCCCCAGTCCTCAAAGGCATCTTCCATCCTCGAGTTGGACTCCCTTTGTTATACAACAACTTCCCACTGACTATTTTACAGTTGGTAGTTTATATATGTCTGTGTTACTCTCTCGCTTCGTCTCAGTTTCCCCTTCACCCCCGGCCCCCTCCCATACCTCGAGTTCTCCAGTCCATTCTCTGTATCTGCATCCTTGTTCTGGTCACTGAGTCCAACAGTACCATTTTTAGATTCCGTATATGTGAGTTAGCATACAATATTTGTCCTTCTTTTTCTGACTTACTTCACTCTGTATGACAGACTGTAGTTCTATCCACCTCATTACATATAGCTCCATCTTATCCCTTTTTATAGCTGAGTAATATTCCATTGTATATATATGCCACATCTTCTGTATCCATTCATTTGTTGATGGGCATTTAGGTTGCTTCCATGTTCTGGCTATTGTAAATAGTGCTGCAATAAACATTATGGTACAAGTTTCTTTTGGGATTATGGTTTTCTTTGGGTATATGCCCAGGAGTGGGATTACTGGATCATATGGTAGTTCTATTTGTAGTTTTTTAAGGAACCTCCAAATTGTTTTCCATAGTGGCTGTACCAATTTACAGTCCCACCAACAGTGCAGGAGAGTTCCTTTTTCTCCACACCCTCTCCAACATTTGTTGTTTCCAGACTTTGTGATGATGGCCATTCTGACTGGTGTGAGGTGATACCTCATTGTGGCTTTGACTTGCATTTCTCTGATGATGAGTGATGTTGAGCATCTTTTCATGTGTGTGTTGGCCATCTGTATGTCTTCTTTGGAGAAATGTCTATTTAGGTCTTCTGCCCATTTGTGGATTGGGTTATTTGCTTTTTTGGTGTGAAGCTTCATGAGCTGCTTGTATATTTTGGAGGTTAATCCTTTGTCCGTTGTTTCATAGGCAATTATTTTTTCCCACTCTGAGGGTTGCCTTTTAGTCTTGTTTATGGTTTCTTTTGCTGTGCAAAAGCTTTTAAGTTTCATGAGGTCCCATTCATTTATTCTTGATTTTATTTCCATGATTCTAGGAGGTGGGTCAAAAAGGATGGCGCTTTGATGGATGTCATATAGTGTTCTGCCTATGTTTTCCTCTAGGAGTTTGATAGTGTCTGGCCTTACATGTAGGTCTTTAATCCATTTGGAGTTTACTTTTGTGTATGGTGTTAGGAAGTGTTCTAATTTCATTCTTTTGCATGTTGCTGCCCAGTTCTCCCAGCACCACTTATGGAAGAGGCTGTCTTTTTTCCATTGTATATTCTTGCCTCCTTTGTCAAAGATAAGGTGCCCATATGTGTTTGGGCTTACTTCTGAGTTCTCTATTCTATTCCATTGATCTTCCTTTCTATTTTTGTGCCAGTACCATACTGTCTTGATCACTATGGCCTTGTAGTATAGTTTGAAGTCAGGAAGCCTGATTCCACCAACTCCATTTTTCCTTCTCAAGATTGCTTTGGCTATTCGGGGTCTTTTGCGTTTCCATACAAATCGTAAGATTTCTTGCTCTAGTTCTGTGAAAAATGCCATTGGTAATTTGATCGGGATTGCATTGAATCTGTAAATTGCTTTGGGTAGTACAGACATTTTCACGATGTTGATTCTTCCAATCCAGGAACATGGTATGTCCCTCCATCTGTTTGTGTCGTCTTTGATTTCTTTCAGCAATGTCTTAAAGTTTTCTGCATACAGATCTTTTGCCTCCTTAGGCAGGTTTATTCCTAGGTATTTTATTCTTTTGGTTGCAATGGTGAATGGGAGAGTTTCCTTAATTTCTCTTTCTGCTCTTCCGTTGTTAGTGTATAGGAATGCAAGAGATTTCTGTGCATTAATTTTGTATCCTGCTACTTTACTAAACTCATCAATGAGTGCTAGCAGTTTTCTGGTAGAGTCTTTAGGGTTTTCTATATATAATATCATGTCATCTGCAAAGAGTGACAATTTTACTTCTTCTTTTCCAATTTGGATTCCTTTGATTTCTTTTTCTTCTCTGATTGCTGTGGCTAACACTTCCAAAACTATGTTGAATAATAGTGGTGAGAGTGGACACCCTTGTCTTGTTCCTGTTTTTAGGGGGAATTCTTCCAGTTTTTCTCCATTGAGAACAATGTTGGCTTTTGGTTTTGCATATATGGCTTTTATTATGTTGAGGTAATTTCCTTCTATGCCCATTTTCTGGAGAGCTTTTATCATAAATGGATGTTGAACTTTGTCAAAAGCTTTTTCTGCATCTATTGAAATGATCATATGGTTTTTATCCTTCAATTTGTTGATATGATGTATCACATTGATTGATTTGCGTATATTGAAGAATCCTTGCATCCCAGGGATAAACCCCACTTGATCATGGTGTATGATTTTTTTAATGCGCTGTTGCAGTCTGTTAGCTAGTATTTTGTTGAGGATTTTGGCATCTATATTCATCAGTGATATTGGTCTATAGTTTTCTTTTTTTGTGACATCTTTGCCTGGTTTTGGTATCAGGGTGATGGTAGCCTCGTAGAATGAGTTTGGGAGTGCTCCGCCTTCTGCAATATTTTGGAAGAGTTTGAGAAGGATAGGTGTTAACTCTTCTCGAAATGTTTGATAGAATTCGCCTGTGAACCCATCTGGTCCTGGGCTTTTGTGTGTTGGGAGATTTTTAATCACTGCCTCAATTTCCGTACTTGTGATTGGTCTGTTCATGGTTTCTATTTCTTCCTGGTTCAGTCTTGGAAGATTGTATTTTTCTAAGAATGTATCCATTTCTTCCAGGTTATCCAATTGATTGGCATATAGTTGCTTGTAGTAGTCTCTCATGATGTTTTGTATTTCTGAGGTGTCCGTTGTGACTTCTCCTTTTTCATTTCTAATTCTGTTGATTTGCATCTTCTCCCTTTTTTTCTTGATGAGTCTGGCTAATGGTTTCTCAATTTTGTTAATCTTCTCAAAGAACCAGCTTTTAGTTTCATTTATTTTTCTTATGGTTTCTTTCCTTTCTTTTTCATTTATTTCTGCCCTGATCTTTATGATTTCTTTTCTTCTGCTCACTTTAGGGTTTCTTTGTTCTTCTTTCTCTAGTTGTTTGAGGTGTAAGGTTAGGTTGTTTATTCGATCATTTTCTTGTTTCTTAAGGTAGGACTGTATTGCTATAAACTTCCCCCTTAGAACTGCTTTTGCTGCATCCCATAGGTTTTGGGTTGTTGTGTTTTCATTGTCATTTGTTTCTAGATATTTTTTGATTTTGATTTCTTTAGTGATTCCTTGGTTGTTTAAGAGTGAATTGTTGAGCCTCCATGTGTTTGTATTTTTTGCAGTTTTTTTCCTGTAATTGATATCTAGTCTCATGGCGTTGTGGTCTGAGAAGATGCTTGATATGATTTCAATTTTCTTGAATTTGCTGAGGTTTGATTTGTGACCCAAGATGTGATCTATCCTGGAAAATGTTCCGTGTGCACTTGAGAAGAACGTGTAGTCTGTCGTTTTTGGATGGAATGTCCTATAAATATCAATTAAGTCGAGATGGTCTAATGTGTCATTTAAAGCTTGTGTGTCTTTATTTATTTTCTGTTTGGATGATCTGTCCATTGATGTAAGTGGGGTGTTCAAGTCTCCCACTATTATTGTGTTCCTGTCGATGTCCCCTTTTATAGCTGTTAGCATTTGCCTTATGTATTGAGGTGCTCCTATATTGGGGGCATAGATATTTACCATTGTGATATGTTCTTCTTGGATGGATCCCTTGATCATTATGTAGTGTCCTTCCTTGTCTCTTTTAATAGACTTTACTTTCAAGTCTAATTTGTCTGATATGAGTATTGCTACTCCAGCTTTCTTTTGACTTCCATTTGCATGGAATATCTTTTTCCATCCCTTCACTTTCAGTCTATATGTATCCCTTGGTCTGAAGTGGGTTTCTTGTAGGCAGCATATAGAAGGGTCTTGTTTTTGGATCCATTCAGCCAGTCTGTGTCTTTTGGTTGGAGCATTTAGTCCATTTACATTTAAAGTGATTATTGACATGTGTGTTCCAATTACCATTTTCTGAATTGTTTTGAGTTTGTATTTGTAGGTGTTTTCCTTTTCTTGTGTTTCCTACTTAGAGAAGTTCCTTTAGCACTTGTTGTAAGGCTGGTTTGGTGGTGCTGAATTCTCTTAACTTTTGCTTGTCTGGAAAGCTTTTGATTTCTCCCTCAAATCTGAATGAGATTCTTGCTGGGTAGAGTATTCTTGGCTGTAGGTTTCTCTCTTTCAGGACTTTCAGGATATCCTGCCATTCCCTTCTGGCCTGCAGAGTTTCTGTGGAAAGGTCAGCTGTTATCCTGATGGGTTTTCCCTTATATGTTGTTTGTTGCTTTTCTCTTGCTGCTTTTAATATTTTTTCTTTGTGTTTAATTGTCGTTAGTTTGATTAATATGTGTCTCGGTGTATTTCTCCTTGGGTTTATTCTGTATGGGACTCTCTGTGCTTCTTGGACTTGGTGAATTATTTCCTTTCCCATGTTGGGGAAGTTTTCCACTATAACCTCTTCAAATATTTTCTCAGACCCTTTCTTGTTTTCTTCTTCTTCTGGGATGCCTATAATTCGAATGTTGGTACGCTTAATGTTATCAGTGACGTCTCTGAGACTGTCTTTTAATCTTTTTATTATTTTTTCTTTTTCCTGCTCTGTGGCAGTTATTTCCCCCATTTTATCTTCCAATTCACTTATTCGTTCTTCTGCCTCAGTCATTCTGCTGGTTATAGCATCTAGAGTATTTTTAATTTCAGTTATTTTGTTATCCATTGCTGTTTGTTTTTCTGAGTTCTTATGAACTGTTTCTTGTACTTTCTCTATTTTGTTATCGAGATTTTGTATCATTTTTACTATCATGACTCTAAATTCCTTTTCAGGCATTTTTCCTATTTCCTCCTCATTTATTTGGTCTTGTGGGTTTTTTTCTTGCTCCTTTGCCTGCATGGTGTTTCTTTGTTTCCTCATGGTTGTCCAAACTTTTGGGGTTGCTTGTCCTTGGGTTTTTTGCGTTATTCTGTGACCAGCAGAGGTTCCTTTATTGTTTGTCTGTAAGCCTTGGTGTGTGGGGAGGGAGAGGGTACAACAGTGGCTCCTTCTCCTGGGAGGCAGTGAGCAGTGGCGCACTGATGTCTCAGTCAGGCTTGGAGGTGCCTGTTGCAGAGGGCGCCGGTGGCTCAGGCGTAAACAGAAAGTCTTAGAGTTGGGCCTCTCTCGGGGGTTTTTTTCTTTTCTTTTTTTTTTTTTTTTTTTTTTCTCTTGGCAGCCTCCCTGCTGCTGGCGTTGCAAGGGGTTTTAATCTAGCCCCACCCGAGTGCCTGAGGGTACTTGTTATCCCTGAGCCCCTTAGGTGGCCCGCAGGGCGTCTCTCCACTGCCTGTTGCAGAGGCGCGGAAAGAGAGAGAGAGGCTATGCGCGTGGCTCCTCCCAGCCGCCAGTGAGCCTGCAGCCTCCAGCCGCCATCATGGCCGCGCAGCTCTCAGGAACGGGCACTCCTCTCCGCGGGCCACCTCCCTCCTGTCCTCTCGGTCCGTCACCCTACTGGCAACAATGTTTCCCACACTGAACCAGCTCTCCTGCTCCCACACTCCCGCTCCTGGACCCTCCGTTCAGCCGCGGATCGATGTCTTGGTCCGGGAACGCTGAGCTGCGCTGCGGACCCTCCGAATGTTTCTCACTCCCTCCCGTCTGCCACAGCTCCGCTGCTTCACCCTCTTTGGGCCCTCGTAGATGCCTCCCTACCGGCTATGTCGGGCTCCCCGCAGTCCCATCCGGTGTCCAAGGCCGTCTGCTGGTGTTCAGCTGTTTCTCTGTGAGAATTAGTGCGTCCTTCCGTGCATTCCCAATGCATCTGTGGGGAGGGATGCACTCCACGTCTCTCTACTTCGCCGCCATCTTTAATTCTCCAAACTTTTCAACAGTTTTAAGCCTCGCAATTCAGCGATTGAGCTCAGAATAGAACTCAGAGTCCTGCACTTTCTATACGTTACAGGTTTAAAAATGAAGCCAAGCTGTAAATGTTACGGGAAAAGAAAGCCTGGGGCAACTTTCTAGGGCTGAGAAACTAGAAAGTTGCTGGGAAATGGAGCTCCACTGGAGGAAGGGACACTTTCTGAGTGACAATCTGGGGATGTTGTTAGGAGAAAGCAGAGCAAGTTACTCAAATTCTGGAGTGGGGCGTATATTTTGCATACCATGGTTTCTGCAGGCACCACTTTGCAGTACCACTAACTGAATTCAACTGCACTGATCATTTCAGGCACCAACCCCCATTCGGCTTGTATCTACCCAGGAATAACGTCTGTGGCTGTCATAGAGGTAAATGTAAAAGATATGTTTCTTCTACTGCTTGAAGTGAAACCTTGGGGGAGAAAATCTGAACAGCCCCAAAATGCCTTATTCAGAGTTAATAACTGTCTTTTTCCTGGCTGTCATGGAATTAAGTCATTATCCACGTGGTTTTGCATTTATGAATACCAGGAAGCTGGCCTGATTTTAAAGATTGCCCTTGACTTCTTCAAGCAGCAGGATCCACATCATTCACTCTGCCACCATAATTTTAAAACACTCCTTAACTGTATCTGAGACTATTACAAATTTCTTTATTTCGTAGTAAAAATAAAGTCTTCTTAATATTTTTATTACTGTTAATAGTGTTTGTTAGCCTTGCCAAATGCATGCTTTGGGGTGCTGGAAGTGTCCTACATGCAAGTGTTTCTTTTTGTGAATGATTATTTATACAGCATCTTCTGGTCAGGGCCGAAAATGGCTTTTGATTCTTTAGGAATGAAATTACAGCATTGAAAACATGTTAAAGTTTTAAATAACATTTTAGATGAGTTTGAATGTAAAATGATAGACAAGAAGGTAGTTGAATTGCAAAGTCTGTATTACAAAACTAACTCTACTCATGTCAATTCCGTTCCCAGTGTAAAAAATTTTCCTTTCAACAGGCCTTTTCCTGACTTTCAGACTTCTGGAAAAAATGATTGGTGCATTTCACATGAATGTGGCTTTGGTCTAGTATCAGTAATCTGGGCAACAGTGTTGGGGAAAAGCGGGCCCTGGAGGTTGTCATCTCATTGGCAAGAAACATGGAAAACACAGGTACATTTATTCTGCTGTTGAACTATTTTCCTAAGCCTGTTACCATGGCTTCTAAGTACATCAACAAGCAGGCCCCTTTACCTGCTATTCTTGGCATTTCCAAACCCTCACTGTCCTCTAAGTGCTCATTATTTAAAATATAGTATGTAGAAGAGCAACCAGGGTATCACCAGGGAGTCTGTTAGAAATGCAGAACCTGTCCCAGACCTGCTGAATCAGAATCTGCCTGGTTACAAGATCCCCAGGTCACTGATGATCACAAGAAAGTTTGAGAGGTGATTATCTGCAGGGAATTTGCCTAATCATTTTGGTCCACAGTGATTAATGTCTCTTTTCTGAATTCCCACCTTACCTTCAGTCTATTCTATATAATTTATATTTCTCACTAATTATTGGACATATGCAAATATTGTTTCCCTGACAAAATTGTGACCTCCTAGACCGGGGAAAATTCTGTAAAAGGCCACATGGTAAATACTGTAGGCTTTGCAGGCCATATATTATCTTAGTTGTATATTCTTTGGGGACTTATTTACTCTTTGAAAACCATTCTAGGTAGAGAGCCATACAAAAACAGGTCCCAGGCTACATTTGGCCCATGGATAGTGGTTTGCCCACCCCTGTCCTAGATGGCAGGGCCAGAATTGTTTGCTGGGCTCTTGGTACAGTGGTAACATTTATGGAGGTTTGCAATCAATGTTTATTATTCAGCGGTTTGTTACAATCATTTCATATTCCTTTCTGCTTCATGTTCTCCAACATTTTGAGGTAAAGTTTAGGAAAAATGATAAAAAATTATCCTAATACTAATAAAAATATATATTTTCATAGTTTAGAAAGAAGCTGTTAATAAGGAGATTCCAAATAAACTTATATATAGCTTTTCTTTTCTTATTGATGTCAAGACATAAAAGTAAACCATAAGCCCTCACTTGGCAAAAGAATGTAATCATAATCTGTAATTTTTCATGAAGACCATTATCGGTAAAGAAATGTTGTCATTTATTCCAGCCCAATACAAGTAGCAATCAATAGCAAAAAAGAATAAATGTAATATACCGCAGCAGTTAGTTTAAATATGTTTATGGCAATATCTATTTTGTGACTTGGCCACAGTATTGTTCTTTAGTCTCTAAGTGTTAGATTTCAACTTAATATCACTATGAGCCATCCCTTGTGTTTAAGGTATAATCCATAGGGTTTAGCTCCTTGATTTCATTAATAGTTAAGAATTAAAACAGTATTGGTAAGAGAGGAATGAAAAAACATTCCAGGAAAAACAGCACCATAACATGTATTTTACACACACACACACACACACACACACGTATGTCTACCTGCATTATTGCTCCAGGCAATGTTGGGAGAGAAATGGGTTTTCCTTTTAGGTTGATATTTTCTGGAGTTTTTTTGTTTTTGTTTTTGTTTTTTTGACCCTTATAAGAAAACCAGTACTAAGTTTATGTTAAGACCAGAAAAATGTAGTTTTCTTGTTGGTAAAGGCTAAAAAACATTATGTTATATAGCCCATCGATTGTTTCTTTCACTCAAATCACAAGAACTCATCTGTGTTTGAATTTAATTAAGGCTACATTAGAACATATTTGAAGTTGTGAAACCATTTGCTATTAATATGAAAAATAATTTCCTTAAGACAATGTTCATCTACAGAGAAGGAGATCGTATAATGAGTATTCAAGACTTAAAAGTGGATTATTTGTGTTGATATCTTTTGAAGCTTAGGTTTCACTTAATACATTCACAAAAAGAAAGCCTTCAATTTACATATGCTTTACGAATAGTTAATAGCTAATCTACAAATAACTAATTAAAATACCTTTATTTTTGTTTGGTTTCCCAAAATATTTTTTTAATGTTTCCACTGAAAGTTTTCCAAATTTTACTTTACTTACCTTTTCTCCTCTGTGGAGTTATCTTTAATAATCTAAGAACACCACTGTAAACGGAGCATGGTTGACCTTACATCTCAGAAGCATTAGGGTTATCTTGATTGTTTTGAGGGGCCGACCCTTTCGCAGGTAACCACTGAATTTCCTAGGAATGAAAACTTGTGCTTTTCCATTGTAACATGGAGAATGTTGCTCTGAAATTCATCCCTGACTGTCATGACTAGGTCTCCACAGGAGGTCAGGTCAGGGTGGTGGTGGGGGAGTCATTCATTCAGGATGATGATGTAGTAGTAGGATGATGTGGTAGTTGGTAGTGCGATTCAGTGAAGGTAATTTTAGAGGTAAAAGGGCACAACCACACATTGTAGTTACTGAAATTGTGTTTGGAAAATTTCGTTCTTCCCCTTTATCCATGCACATGAATGTCTAGGGCCCCTGGAGAGGTGGCTGTGCAGACGATCTAGTAAGGTGGAGAAGAACATAGTAGAGGCAGGTTTTATGCTGCTGCACTCTTGGGTCCACTAGAATCAGGGCAGAGACACAAGTTGCCTCTGTTCCTGCTTATACATAGAATATGTTCTTGTATATGTAGAGGGACACATAACTTAACAGCCAAACTAGGACACCTCTGGTAGTGAAAAGGGATGCTATTAACAACTTCAGCTGAAAACAGGAGTATACTAAGGATATTTGGTTAGTGGATTAATGAGGAATTTTGAAGAATAAATGAACAGCAACCATGCTTTTATTAATGGATCTCAAAAGCCCGGGATCTCCAGGCTGAGAAGGAGGTGATATAGAAAAGCACTGGCTTTGGAGGTACACAGCTGTTTCACATCCTAGTTTATCCTTTGCTGTCTGGGTGATCTTTAGCAAATTCCCTAATCGCTCTGTCTCCTGTTTTCTGGCTGTAAGTGCAAATAATATTCCTTACCACCTAAGGTTGTTTTAAGGGTTATAAAGAAGGTGTATAATATGTATAGCATTTAGCATGATGTTTAGCACAGAACAAGTACTCACTAAATAATTATTATCCTTGTCCCTGCTTGACCAGCAGCTAGTCTTATGTGTAGGAATAATGATACAACCACAGTCAAAGTGGAAAGGAGTCTTTTTGGCTTGTTACTCCACGCATCCCTTGGGTTTCCAAGACAACCCAGCCTAAAGTTCAGTGATCCTTCAGCAAGCTCCCGCATGGACCTGGCTCATGAACTCTGCCTCTTGCAAATGTGTAGGCTGAAAATGAGGGCCAGGGCCCGAATGTCTGGAATGAGCCTGCTGCTTGAATACATTAGGGCTGAAGCAGCCAATGATCCAGATTTCTAGGACGTTTCCCTGATGCTCTGCAGTATTTGTCTTGGAAGAACACATTAGCAAGATGGAAGATATTCAGGCTACTAATGAATGTATATATTCCACAGATCTCTTTATTAATATACAAATAATGTTGAAAAGCACTTTTCTGGGGAGATGCAGAGGAGCTGGAGCCAGCGGTTTGCTCATGAAAACAACATTTCAGGAATTGAAAGCCATTATTAAAAATTAATTTATGGAAACATCTACTAAATTATAGTAAAAATGAAGTTAATAGATATTTAGAACTCACCATCAGTAATTATTTAACTATATTCTTTGCTTTTGAGCTTATTTGTACCCATTGTTTCTGTCTATATGATGGAAACACAATGCCCTGATCTGCTGCTGTCATTACTCCTCTCTTTTCAACTCCACATTCAGTGACGTCATCTCGGCAACTTGAAATCAGCCATGATGGAAAAACTCACCCCATACAAAGTGATGAACACTACACATCAAGGGTTGATTTACTGTTTGTTGATTGTCTAGACCTTAGAAAGTAATGGAGAAAACTCAGGTTACACTTCAAAGAATGCCTTGACTGTAACCAGTAAGATTAGCACAAAAAACTGAGGGAATATTCTTCCAGAATTCAAAAAAATTATCTGATTGAGCAAATAAGTCACTCAGAGCATTGAGAAACTATTGAAGTTTCTACATAGATCTTCATTATTCTACATTCTTATTAATGTAAAGGAATAATATATCAACCAATATTCAGGTCAGAACTGCCTTCTTGCCCCTCAAATAAAACCTTATGCTGTTTATGAATACAAGAGTTTAACAAAAATCTACAAAAGCATTCTGTGGTATTTAATTAGCTGTAGAGCATTCACAGTAAATACCATTGTATATTTTATTATTATCTGGAAATTATGTAATATGAAATATTATTCATGTCAGTAGAAATTTATAATAAATGTGTGTGTACCTTCTGGCTATCTCTCTCTCTCTCTCTCTCTCTCTATATATATATATATATATTTTTTTTTTTTTTTTTCCCCAGAAGGAGCTGGTTGTTAACCAACTGGTTGTTAATACCACTTGCACAGAAAGTTTAGGGCTTGACCCCTGCTGCTCCATTGGTCCATGGAAATGCCAAATCAATAGGGATTAAAGCCAGATAGGTGAAGCTTGAAGATTGAAAGACAAGCGGTTAGAGTAAATGATGACTTAAAACTGGAGGTAAACACTTGAAAAGGGACAGAGAATAAGGCAGGATGGGAAACTCGACAGCCAGAGAGAGATGAGCTAAAGGATGAGATGGTTCCTGAATTCACTCAGTAAAGGAGGCCCATTTATGTGAGGCCCCAGACTGTTCATTGTCCTGGATACATTCCTAAGGGCACCAAGCCACACAGAGTAGGAGGAACCTGTGAGTTTAGGAGCCTTAGTGAGGTTGAGAGTGAAATTTGGTTGGTAAGCTTCCAACTCAAGGAAATTGAGAAACAATAGCCATTTCAGGGAGTAGTTGTTTTAAGTACAGGAATTCTTAAAAAATCAAAAATCTCTTCTTCCATTTTGCAATTTTATGTAAGATGTCTCCAAGGCCCATTCTTAGCAATGAGACACTTCAGTCCTAACGTGCTGTCTATTCTTGTGCTTATTATTCACATTCATGACATACAGTATTTTATGCATTTCTGATTTTAAAGGCAATTCATGTTCATCGAAGAAAATTTGAAAGTTATAGAACAGTTAAAAATGTTGTCAATGCCAGAATTCGGAGATAACTACTGTTAAGATTGGACTATTTCCTTGTGCATATAGGTGTAAATATGTGTAATATATATACTCATGTAAACACATATACTCACATATATGCATAGTATGTATTGGCATATGTGGATTGCTTTCATTTCATACTGCATTATATTATGAGCATTTTCATTTGTTCTTAAAGTTTTTACTTGTTTATATTGTCGTTCGTATACAAAGAATGGTAATCCTTTGTTATATTTCCTAAAGAAATTTATAAGTGGGTCAGTTGCCTTTTAAATTGGATTGTGTTTGTGTTACTGAACTCAGGCTTGGCTGCTCGCTGCTCAGAAATCAATATGAGGGAGATGGTTCAAGATGGCGGAGTAGAAGGACATGCACTCACTCCCTCTTGCAAGAGCACTGGAATTACAACTAACTGCTGAACAGTCATTGACAGAAAGACACTGGAACTCACCAGAAAAGACACCCCACATCCAGAGACAAAGGAGGAGCCCAATCACGATAAAATCAAATCCCATAACCGCTGGGTGGGAGACTCACAAACTGGAGAACAGTTACACCACAGAAGTCCACCCACTAAAGTGAGAGTTCTGAGCCCCACGTCAGGCTTCCCAACCTGGGGGTCCGGCAACGGGAGGAGGAATCCCCAGAGAATCAGATTTTGAAAGCCAGCCCTCCCCTGGAGGGCTTATTAAAACCAGGTTGTTGGGCTTCTCCTCCAGATTTTTTGATTCACTAGGTCTGGGGTAGTGTCCAAGAATTAAGATTTCTAACAAATTTGCAGGTGATACTGATGCTGCTGGTCTAGGGACCACACTCAGAATGTCTGGTTTAAACACGTAAGGGGTTGATGAATATTGATGGATAAGGAATTGAAGGTCCATATAGACCTAAGCCACCCAGGCCTGGCACCTTGGTTGTGTAATACCTTGGGAACCTAGGCTCCTTGAATTTTTTGCTCCTCAGTCCTTAGATTGGGGCTTCACCATCCTGTGATGGCTCCACGTTCCCTGGGAAAAGGAGGGAGACGCTCCACTTATACCTCCCCTCCCCCACTCCCTCTTCACCCTCTTCCTCCAAGCTTCATCTAGGGATTTCTGCTTATAGGTTATTAGCTAGACTTGTGTCACGTGGCCACCTTTACCTGTAACAGCAATATGTAGATCTATATATAGGTCTATATATATATATATATATATATATATATATATATATTTGTTGACCAGCTACATTGCTATCCTGAACAAAACTGGATGTGGCAGCCACTTGTGTGTTCTTTGTAATTTCAGTGGCAATGTTTCTAGTGTTTTATCATTAAGAAATTGTTGGCTTATCATACTAGGGATATATCTTTCCTTCCTCACTTATAAGATGCTATCAGGCATAGGATCTTTATGTGATAATATGTTTTTCTTATTTGGTGCATTGAAGTAGCTGGACTCATTGCATAAGCACATGTCCTAATACTAAATTGTCATTGCATTTATGCTCAATTATTCTCTAATAGGCTATTCAATTTGATCACGTATATTTTATTTAGATTTGCCCATCATTTCTCATTAACTAAATTGGTGTGTTGTTGACTTCAGCATTATGTTTAACAAGTTTTTATATCAAGTTTATTCTAGCTGAAAAAAACATGGGTTTACACCACATCCCTGGGAATCTACTAAGTTGAGGTTTACAAGAATTATCCCATTTAAATTTCACAGACATTTTATGAAGCTTGTACCATAACTATTCTCATTTTATAGGAAACTGGGTTTGAAAGTGATCATCAAAGGTCACCTCTCTAGGAAATTCTAAGCCTCTTATTCCCTAGACTAATTCATAATTTATTTGGTACACAAGGAATCCTTCCATATTTTGTTATATTGTAGATAGTTTACATTGTGTGGAAGTTATTAATTTCTTAGAAGTTTAAAGTAAATCGAGATATCCATTATCTGAGTCTATAGTCTTTGGGGAAAGTTATTTAAAGATAACTTAAAATTTTCCTTAAAACGTAGATTTTCAATTTCTTCCTTTTCATTGAGGTTGTTAATTTTATTTATGTAGAACTGAGCACAATGTTCACAGATGAACATTATCTCCATATTTGACACAATCTCTTTTTATTAGATTTATTAAAGAATCATAATTGCATTAAGTTTTTCTCAGAGAACTAGGCCTTGACTTTCTATCTTTTTTTTTTCCAGTTTTCTAATTTACTATCTTAACATAACCATTATTACTCTCTACCCTCTACTTTCCTTAGAATATTATTGTAGTTGTTTCTTTTCTAATATCTTAAAGTAAATGATTAGTGCATCTTCTCTATTTACTTTGCCATTAAAAAAATTAATGCAGGGACGTCCCTGGTGGTGCAGCGATTGAGAATCCACCTGCCAACTTGCATTCCCACCAACAGTGCAGGAGTGTTCCCTTTTCTCCACACCCTCTCCAACATTTGTTGCTTCTAGATTTTGTAATGATGGCCATTCTGATC
Source organism: Hippopotamus amphibius kiboko (assembly GCF_030028045.1). Classification (NCBI taxonomy): domain Eukaryota; kingdom Metazoa; phylum Chordata; class Mammalia; order Artiodactyla; family Hippopotamidae; genus Hippopotamus; species Hippopotamus amphibius. The sequence continues at coordinate 92,215,272 of NC_080192.1, forward strand.
GGTGTGAGGTGATACCTCATTGTGGCTTTGACTTGCATTTCTCTGATGATTAGTGATGTTGAGCATCTTTTCATGTGTGTGTTGGCCATCTGTATGTCTTCTTTGGAGAAATGTCTATATAGGTCTTCTGCCCATTTGTGGATTGGGTTATTTGCTTTTTTGGTATTCAGCTGCATGAGCTGCTTGTATATTTTGGAGGTTAATCCTTTGTCCGTTGTTTCATTGGCAACTATTTTTTCCCATTCTGAGGGTTGCCTTCTTGTCCTGTTTATGCTTTCTTTCGCTGTGCAAAAGCTTTTAAGTTTCATGAGGTCCCATTTGTTTATTCTTGATTTTATTTCCATTCTTCTAGGAGGTGAGTCAAAAAGGATCTTGCTTTGAATGTATGTCATAGAGTGTTCGGCAGAACACTATGTTTTCCTCTAGGAGTTTGATAGTGTCTGGCCTTACATGTAGGTCTTTCATCCATTTTGAGTTTATTTTTGTGTATGGTGTTAGGAAGTGTTCTAATTTCATTCTTTTACATGTAGCTGTCCAATTTTCCCAGCACCACCTATTGAAGAGGCTGTCTTTTTTCCATTGTATATTCTTGCCTCTTTTTTCAAAGATAAGGTGCCCATAAGTGCTTGGGCTTACCTCTGAGTTCTCTATTCTGTTCCATTGGTCTTCCTTTCTATTTTTGTGCGAGTACCATACTGTCTTGATCACTATGGCCTTGTAGTATAGTTTGAAGTCAGGAAGCCTGATTCCACCAACTCCATTTTTCCTTCTCAAGATTGCTTTGGTTATTTGGGGTCTTTTGCGTTTCCATACAAATTGTAAGATTTCTTGCTCTAGTTCTGTGAAAAATGCCATTGGTAATTTTATTTTTTATTTTTTATTTTTTTGGGGGTACACCAGGTTCAATCATCTGTTTTTATACACATATCCCCATATTCCCTCCCTTCCTTGACTCCCCCCGCCTCGAGTCCCCCTCACCCTCCCTGCCCCAGTCCCCTAAGGCATCTTCCACCCTCGAGTTGGACTCCCTTTGTTATACTACAACTTCCCACTGACTATTTTACAGTTGGTAGTATATATATGTCTGTGCTACTCTCGCTTCGTCTCAGTTTCCCCTTCACCCCCCGCCCCTCCCATACCTCGAGTTCTCCATTCCATTCTCTGTATCTGCATCCTTGTTCTTGTCACTGAGTTCATCAGTACCATTTTTAGATTCTGTATATGTGAGTTAGCATACAATATTTGTCCTTCTCTTTCTGACTTACTTCACTCTGTATGACAGATTGTAGTTCTATCCACCTCATTACATATAGCTCCATCTCATCCCTTTTTATAGCTGAGTAATAGTCCATTGTATATATATGCCACATCTTCTGTATCCATTCATTTGTTGATGGGCATTTAGGTTGCTTCCATGTCCTGGCTATTGTAAATAGTGCTGCAATACACATTATGGTACATGTTTCTTTTGGGATTATGGTTCTCTTTGGGTATATGCCCAGGAGTGGGATTACTGGATCATATGGTAGTTCTATTTGTAGTTTTTTAAGGAACCTCCAAATTGTTTTCCATAGTGGCTGTACCAACTTACAGTCCCACCAACAGTGCAGGAGAGTTCCCTTTTCTCCACACCCTCTCCAACATTTGTGGTTTCCAGAATTTGTGATGATGGCCATTCTGACTGGTGTGAGGTGATACCTCATTGTGGCTTTGACTTGCATTTCTCTGATGATGAGTGATGTTGAGCATCTTTTCATGTGTTTGTTGGCCATCTGTATGTCTTCTTTGGAGAAATGTCTATTTAGGTCTTCTGCCCATTTGTGGATTGGGTTATTTGCTTTTTTGGTATTCAGCTGCATGAGCTGCTTGTATATTTTGGAGGTTAATCCTTTGTCCGTTGTTTCATAGGCAATTATTTTTTCCCATTCTAAGGGTTGCCTTTTAGTCTTGTTAATGGTTTCTTTCACTGTGCAAAAGCTTTTAAGTTTCATGAGGTCCCATTTGTTTATTCTTGATTTTATTTCCATTCTTCTAGGAGGTGGGTCAAAAAGGATCTTGCTTTGATGGATGTCATAGAGTGTTCTGCCTATGTTTTCCTCTAGGAGTTTGATAGTGTCTGGCCTTACATGTAGGTCTTTCATCCATTTTGAGTTTATTTTTGTGTATGGTGTTAGGAAGTGTTCTAATTTCATTCTTTTACATGTAGCTGTCCAATTTTCCCAGCACCACTTATTGAAGAGGCTGTCTTTTTTCCATTGTATACTCGTGCCTCCTTTGTCAAAGATAAGGTGCCCACACGTGTTTGGGCTTGCTTCTGAGTTCTCTATTCTATTCCATTGATCTTCCTTTCTATTTTTGTGCCAGTACCATACTGTCTTGATCACTATGGCCTTGTAGTATAGTTTGAAGTCAGGAAGCCTGATTCCACCAACTCCATTTTTCCTTCTCAAGATTGCTTTGGCTATTCGGGGTCTTTTGCGTTTCCATACAAATCGTAAGATTTCTTGCTCTAGTTCTGTGAAAAATGCCATTGGTAATTTGATCGGGATTGCATTGAATCTGTAAATTGCTTTGGGTAGTACAGATATTTTCACCATGTTGATTCTTCCAATCCAGGAACATGGTATGTCCCTCCATCTGTTTGTGTCGTCTTTGATTTCTTTCAGCAATGTCTTAAAGTTTTCTGCATACACATCTTTTGCCTCCTTAGGCAGGTTTATTCCTAGGTATTTGATTCTTTTGGTTGCAATGGTGAATGGGAGAGTTTCCTTAATTTCTCTTTCTCCTCTTCCATTGTTAGTGTATAGGAATGCAAGAGATTTCTGTGCATTAATTTTGTATCCTGCTACTTTACTACATTCATCAATGAGTGCTAGCAGTTTTCTGGTAGAGTCTTTAGGGTTTTCTATATATAATATCATGTCATCTGCAAAGAGTGACAATTTGACTTCTTCTTTTTCAATTTGGGTTCCTTTGATTTCTTTTTCTTCTCTGATTGCTGTGGCTAAAACTTCCAAAACTATGTTGACTAATAGTGGTGAGAGTGGACACCCTTGTCTTGTTCCTGTTCTTAGAGGGAATTCTTCCAGTTTTTCCCCATTGAGAACGATGTTGGCTTTTGGTTTTTCATATATGGCTGTTATTATGTTGAGGTAATTTCCTTCTATGCCCATTTTCTGGAGAGCTTTTATCATAAATGGATGTTGAACTTTGTCAAACGCTTTTTCTGCATCTATTGAAATGATCATATGGTTTTTATCCTTCAAGTTGTTGATATGATGTATCATGTTGATTGATTTGCATATATTGAAGAATCCTTGCATCCCAGGGATAAACCCCACTTGATCATGGTGTATGAATTTTTTAATGTGCTGTTGGATTCTGTTAGCTAGTATTTTGTTGAGGATTTTTGCATCTATATTCATCAGTGATATTGGTCTGTAGTTTTCTTTTTTTGTGACATCTTTGCCTGGTTTTGGTATCAGGGTGATGGTGGCCTCGTAGAATGAGTTTGGGAGTGTTCCGCCTTCTGCAATATTTTGGAAGAGTTTGAGAAGGATAGGTGTTAACTCTTCTCGAAATGTTTGATAGAATTCGCCCGTGAACCCATCTGGTCCTGGGCTTTTGTGTGTTGGGAGATTTTTAATCACTGCCTCAATTTCTGTACTTGTGATTGGTCTGTTCATGGTTTCTATTTCTTCCTGGTTCAGTCTTGGAAGATTGTATTTTTCTAAGAATGTATCCATTTCTTCCAGGTTATCCAATTGATTGGCATATAGTTGCTTGTAGTAGTCTCTCATGATGTTTTGTATTTCTGAGGTGTCCGTTGTTACTTCTCCTTTTTCATTTCTAATTCTGTTGATTTGCATCTTCTCCCTTTTTTTCTTGATGAGTCTGGCTAATGGTTTCTCAATTTTGTTAATCTTCTCAAAGAACCAGCTTTTAGTTTTATTTATTTTTCTTATGGTTTCTTTCCTTTCTTTTTCATTTATTTCTGCTCTGATCTTTATGATTTCTTTCCTTCTGCTCCCTTTGGGGTTTCTTTGTTCTTCTTTCTCTAGTTGTTTGAGGTGTAAGGTTAGGTTGTTTATTCGATCATTTTCTTGTTTCTTAAGGTAGGACTGTATTGCTATAAACTTCCCTCTTAGAACTGCTTTTGCTGCGTCCCATAGGTTTTGGGTTGTTGTGTTTTCATTGTCATTTGTTTCTAGATATTTTTTGATTTCCTCTTTGATTTCTTTAGTGATTCCTTGGTTGTTTAAGAGTGAATTGTTGAGCCTCCATGTGTTTGTATTTTTTGCAGTTTTTTTCCTGTAATTGATATCTAGTCTCATGGCGTTGTGGTCTGAGAAGATGCTTGATATGATTTCAATTTTCTTGAATTTGCTGAGGTTTGATTTGTGACCCAAGATGTCATCTATCCTGGAAAATGTTCCATGTGCACTTGAGAAGAAAGTGTATTCTGTCATTTTTGGATGGAATGTCCTATAAATATCAATTAAGTCGAGATGGTCTAATGTGTCATTTAAAGCTTGTGTCTCTTTTTTTATTTTCTGTTTGGATGATCTGTCCATTTATGTAAGTGGGGTGTTCAAGTCTCCCACTATTATTGTGTTACTGTCGATGTCCCCTTTTATAGCTGTTAGCATTTGCCTTATGTATTGAGGTGCTCCTATATTGGGGGCATAGATATTTACCATTGTGATATGTTCTTCTTGAATGGATCCCTTGATCTTTATGTAGTGTCCTTCCTTGTCTCTTTTAATAGTCTTTACTTTTAAGTCTAATTTGTCTGATATGAGTATTGCTACTCCAGCTTTCTTTTGACTTCCATTTGCATGGAATCTCTTTTTCCACCCCTTTCCTTTCAGTCTATATGTATCCCTTGGTCTGAAGTGGGTTTCTTGTAGGCAGCATATAGAAGGGTCTTGTTTTTGTATCCATTTAGCCAGTCTGTGTCTTTTGGTTGGAGCATTTAATCCATTTACATTTAAAGTGATTATTGACATGTATGTTCCAATTACCATTTTCTGAATTGTTTTGGGTTTGTATTTGTAGGTGTTTTCCTTTTCTTGTGTTTCCTACTTAGAGAAGTTCCTTTAGCACTTGTTGTAAGGCTGGTTTGGTGGTGCTGAATTCTCTTAACTTTTGCTTGTCTGGAAAGCTTTTGATTTCTCCCTCAAATCTGAATGAGATTCTTGCTGGGTAGAGGATTCTTGGCTGTAGGTTTCTCTCTTTCAGGACTTTCAGGATATCCTGCCATTCCCTTCTGGCCTGCAGAGTTTCTGTAGAAAGGTCAGCTGTTATCCTTATAGGTTTTCCCTTATATGTTGTTTGTTGCTTTTCTCTTGCTGCTTTTAATATTTTTTCTTTGTGTTTAATTGTCGTTAGTTTGATTAATATGTGTCTTGGTGTATTTCTCCTTGGGTTTATTCTGTATGGGACTCTCTGTGCTTCTTGGACTTGGTTAATTATTTCCTTTCCCATGTTGGGGAAGTTTTCCACTAGAACCTCTTCAAATATTTTCTCAGACCCTTTCCTGTTTCCTTCTTCTTCTGGGATGCCTATGATTCGAATGTTGGTACGCTTAATGTTATCACTGAGCTCTCCGAGACTGTCTTCTAATCTTTTTATTCTTTTTTCTTTTTCCTGCTCTGTGGTGTTTATTTCCCCCATTCTATCTTCCAACTCACTTATTCGTTCTTCTGCCTCAGTCATTCTGCTGGTTATAGCATCTAGAGTATTTTTAATTTCAGTTATTTTGTTATCCATTGCTGTTTGTTTTTCTGAGTTCTTATGAACTGTTTCTTGTACTTTCTCTATTTTGTTATCGAGATTTTGTATCATTTTTACTATCATTACTCTAAATTCTTTTTCAGGCATTTTCCCTATTTCCTCCTCATTTATTTGGTCTTGTGGGTTTTTTTCCTGCTCCTTTGCCTGCATGGTGTTTCTTTGTTTCCTCACGGTTGTCCAAACTTTTGGGGTTGCTTGTCCTGGCGATAGAGGTGTTTATAGAAGACTGTCCAAGCCTCAGACTAATGTCCAAGTATTGGATTAAACGAATATTAAGTCTAGGAAACACATACATGTATAAGACACACAATTACTGAATCCATTAGGGCATAAGGCTCTAGAAAGACCTGACAGAACCCCAGTGTGCTATCAGATATTCAAAGAGAAACCCAACAGAAATTGACAACTGAAACAGAACAAATCAGAGACAAAAGCAAAAGCAAACAAACAAACAAATAACACCTTACACATACAAACATTAATCCAGGGAGATTTTGTAAGCTAGGATCAAATATAGAAAAGAGCAAGAGTACCACCAGAGAGAATGGAGATTCTCAGAATGTAATTAGACAACTGTACTAAGAACTAAGATAAAGACAAAAGCCTAATATTAAATACCAAGGCAGTGCGTCATCTGGAGAACAGAGCAAGGAGTCTGAGCAGACCGATAGTGTTGCTTATAAGTATGTTAAGATAAAATAAACTTAAAATGGCTGGAAGAAAGGGGAACAGAAGAGCGTAATGTGGTTGGAAATATGCAAATAAAAAGAAAGGAATAGAAATGTATAAAAATTAGGGATGAAAGGAAAGTATGAGAAATATATTGTCCGTACTACCAAAAACTTAGCTAGATATAGAAGTATATAAAAAGGCAAAAAAAAAAAAAGAATAAAAAATATCATTAAAAAATTGTTATAAAACTTGTAGATCCCTTAGGGCTAAGATCGTATTTAATAATGGAAAAAAAAAAAAAAAAAGAGAGACAAAAAGAAAAAGAAAAAAAAAAATCCAGAACTGATCCCAGAATGGACCAATTCAATAGGTATTGATACTACTATTTCTGTTTCCTTAGCGTCTCAGCTGTAAGTGTCCTTCTCCTTGCCTTGGGTTTTTTTGCATTATTCTGTGACCAGCAGAGGTTCCTTTATTGTTCGTCTGTAAGCGTCGGTGTGTGGGGAGGGAGAGGGTACAATAGTGGCTCCTTCTCCTGGGAGTGAGTGAGCAGTGGTGCACTGTTGTTTCAGTTGGGCTTGGAGGTGCCTGATGCAGAGGGACGCCGGTGGCTCAGGCGTAAACAGAAAGTCTTAGAGTTGGGCCTCTCTCGGGTTTTTTGTTGTTGTTGTTGCTGTTGTTGTTGTTGTTGTTGTTGTTTTTTCTCTCGGCAGCCTCCCTGCTGCTGGCGTTGCCAGGGGTTTTAATCTAGCCCCACCCGAGCGCCTGAGGGTGCTTGTTATCCCTGAGCACCTTAGGTGGCCCATGGGCGTCTCTCCATTGCCTGTTGCAGAGGCGCCCAAAGAGAGAGAGAGGCTGCAAGCACAGCTCCCCCCCCCGCCCCCCCCCGCCCATGAGCCTGCAGCCTCCAGCCGCCATCATAGCCGGGCAGCTCTCAGGGACGGGCACTCCTCTCCGTGGACCTCCTCCCTCCTGTCCTCTTGGTCCGTCACCCTACCGGCAACAATGTTTCTCACCCTGAACCAGCTCTCCGGTTCCCACACTCCCACTCCTGGACCCTCCGTTCAGCTGCAGATCGATGTCTCGTCCGGCAACGCTGAGCTGCACCGCGGACCCTCCATATGTTTCTCACTCCCTCCCGTCTGCCACAGCTCCGCCGCTTCACCCTCTTTGAGCCGTCGTAGATGCCTCCCTACCGGCTATGTCGGGCTCCCCGCAGTCCTTTCTGGTGTCCGAGGCCGTCTGCTGGTGTTCAGCTGATTCTCTGTGGGAATTATTATGTCCTTCCGTGCATTCCCAATGCATCTGTGGAGAGGGATGCACTCCACGTCTCTCTACTTCGCCGCCATCTTTCCTTCCTTGCCATTGGTAATTTGATAGGGATTGCACTGAATCTGTAAATTGCTTTGGGTAGTACAGTCATTTTCACTATGTTGATTCTTTCAATCCAAGTACATGGTATGTCCCTCCATCTGTTTGTGTCGTCTTTGATTTCTTTCATCAGTGTCTTGTAGTTTTCTGCATACAGATCTTTTGTATCCTTAGGCAGGTTTATTCCTAGGTATTTGATTCTTTTTGTTGCAATGGTAAATGGGAGAGTTTCCTTAATTTCTCTTTCTGCTCTTTCATTTTTAGTGTATAGGAATGCAAGAGATTTCTGTGCATTAATTTTGTATCCTGCTACTTTACTACATTCATCAATGAGTGCTAGCAGTTTTCTGGTAGAGTCTTTAGGGTTTTCTATATATAATATCATGTCATCTGCAAAGAATGACAATTTTACTTCTTCTTTTCCAATTTGGATTCCTTTCATTTCTTTTTCTTCTTTGATTGCTTTCAAAACTATGTTGACTAATAGTGGTGAGAGTGGACACCCTTGTCTTGTTCCTGTTGTAAGAGGGAATTCTTTCAGTTTTTCCCCATTTAGAATGATGTTGGCTTTTGGTTTCTCATATATGGCTTTTATTATGTTGAGGTAATTTCCTTCTATACCCATTTACTGGAGAGCTTTTATCAGAAATGGATGTGTAATTTTGTCAAAAGCTTTTTCCACATCTATTGAGATTATCATATGGTTTTCATCCTTCAATTTGTTGATATGATGTATCACGTTGATTGATTTGCATATGTTGAAGAATCCTTGCATCCCAGGGATAAGCCCCACTTGATCATGGTGTATGATTTTTTTAATGTGCTGTTGGATTCTGTTAGCTAGTATTTTGTTGCCACTATGGAAAACAGTTTGGAGGTTCCTTAAAAAACTAAAAATAGAATTACCATATGCTCCCGTAATCTCACTACTGGGCATATACCCAGAGACAACCATAATCCCAAAAGAAACATGTACCATAATGTTTATTGCAGCACTATTTACAATAGCCAGGACATGGAAGCAACCTAAATGCCCATCAACAAACGAATGGATAAAGAAGATGTGGCATATATATACGATGGAATATTACTCAGCTATAAAAAGGAATGAGATGGAGCTATATGTAATGAGGTGGATAGACCTAGAGTCTGTCATACAGAGTGAAGTAAGCCAGAAAGAGAAAGACAAATATTGTATGCTAACTCATATATACGGAATCTAAAAATGGTACTGATGAACTCAGTGACAAGACAAGAATAAGGATGCAGATGCAGAGAATGGACTGGAGAACTCGAGGTTTGGGGGTGGGCAGGAGGTGAAGAGGAAGCTGAGACAAAGTGAGAGAGTAGCATAGACATATATATACTACCAACCATAAAATAGATAGCCAGTAGGAAGTTGCTGTATAACAAAGGGAGATCAACTAGATGATGGATGATGCCTTAGAGGACTGGGACAGGGAGGGTGGAGGGGAGTCGAGGGAGGGAATATGGGGATATGTGTATGAATGCAGATGATTGACCTTGGTGTGCCTCAAAAACTGGTACAGGAGTGTGGGGCAATTATATTCCAATAAAAAAAAAATTAAGAAGAAAAAAGAGAATCCACCTGCCAATGCAGGGGACATGGGTTCAATCCCTGGTTTGGGAAGATCCCACACGGCGTGGAGCAGTTAAGCCCATGCACCACAACTACTGAGCCTGTGTGCCACAACTACTGAAGCCTGTGCACCTAGAGCCTGTACTTCTCAACAAGAGAAGCCACCTCAATGAGAAGCCTGTGTACCACAACGAAGGTTAGCCCCTGCTCACTGCAACTCGAGAAAGCCCGTGTGCCGCAATGAAGATCCAACACAGCCAAGGGAAAAGAAAGAAAAAAAAAATTAATGCAAACTTTGGATTCTACCTATTTTTAAATATAGCTTTTGGTTGAATGCCTTACCTTTTTATATGCTATTTCATTTTGCATTTGATTTTATTTTTGGCCAACTGTTATTTAAGAGAAATTATTTTAATTCCCAAAGGATTAGAAATATTTGTCTGTTTTTTTACTATTAATTTTTAGTGGTTTTGTATTTTTTTGTTATGCTTTATTTGATTTCATTGTAATCAAAGAAAGTGGCCAGTAAAATATCCATTTTTTGAAGTTTACTGGGATATTTTTTATTCCTAGAAAATTAAGAAATTGTATTTTTCAAAGACACTTTAGAGAAAGTATTATATGTTTGTCATAGATCAAAATATATGTCATATAATGCATTGTTCTTAATTAGCCATCAGTTAAACCTATTTGATGTTTTATAAACTTATAATTGTTTATAAAGGATCTCACTAAAGTCATATTTCTGCCCATTTCTTCTATTGTTATCAGTATGAATTTCTAGTATTTTTATAAACTGACACATAATTCCTAATTCTTATATCTCCTTTTAATCTTATAAATTCATCCTCTTTATCCTATATATGCTTTTCTTTTTCTTTCTTGGTATTTTCTTGTCAATATCACTGCTTCTGCTTTTTCAACACTTGTTGGAAATATTGTTGACCATCTCATTCTCTTAAAACTTTAAAAAAATTTTGTTTTAGATATTTTTCTTACAAGCAACAGTTAGTTGGATTTTTATAGAACTAAATCTAAGCATTTTCTTTTTCTTGATAAGGAATTTTTAATCAATATCCATTAATTGTTATAATTAATCTTTTTTGATCTACTTTTGAAATTTTTATATTTTTCTAAGTTTATGCTTCTTGTTCTTTTTCTTGTTATCTACCTTTTACTGGATGAACTATGTATCATTTTATTTTTACTTTTCACAGAGATTTGGAGGATATAATCCTGTTTTCAGTTTTATTTAGGGGTTATAGTTCAGTTAAAAATACAGAAATCTGTCAATCTGTAATGACTCATTCAGCAAACATTTTTTTTTGAGTGAGTTTTGTAACTTAGGCATTATTCCATAGGATGGAATACCATAGTTGGAAAATAATAAATACATAAATAAAAATAGTACCGTCTCTGCCCTGTTGAATTTTACAGTCCAAAAAGTAAAACATGTACTTATCAAAGAATCATGCAACAATGTTATAAGAGTCAGGGTTTGACCAGAGAAATAGAACCATTAGAAGATACATATTAAGAGATTTCTTGCAAAGAGTTGGCTTAGTTGATTGTGTGGGCTAGTTAGAAGTCTGAAATTTGTAGGGTAGACTGTCAGAAAGGACAAGTTATGCACTGAAGCTGCTATCCACACATAGAAATTTCTTCTTTAGGGAAACCTCAGCTTTGCTTTTCAGGCCTTTCAACTCCATGAATCAGATCCACCCAGATCATCTAGGATAATCTCCCTACTTCAAATCAACTGATTATGAACTTGAATCACATCTACAAAATACATCTACAGCAGCACTGACATTGAATGACCAGAGATTGTAGCCAAGTTGGCCCATCAAAAGGATGATTAAAAATGTAAAGTTACAATCATGGCAAGTATTATGAAGAAGAGGTACATAGTATTAAAAGATTGAATAAGATGGAAAAAGTTGACTTAAATATGGAGGCCAGGTAGGCCTTGGCCCCTTCATTGTCCATCTTGATGCTTAGTCCAAGACTTTGTGAACATTTGGATGTTATGGGCCCTGTTAACTTTGCAGGTTGGTTAAGACTTCATAGCTGTACGTGCTGACTACTGTCTTAAAGGGAATGGTTTACCTCATATGGACCCAAGTTATCTTCCAAGTTAGCCAGGCCAAAATAAATCTCCCTTTAGATGGTTCTGAGAGTGTCCTTTGCCCTAAAATGTAAACAAAGGCAAACAAATACAATATCATCAACAACAACAAAATGTGTCTAGCCTTCAAAAAAGCCTTTTGTCTTTTCTGTGAAATCTAATGAACTTTTGTGTAATTAAGAACTTATTATACCTTTATCAAGATGACAAAACCTCTTGAAAAGGTAGTAAATTTGTCCCTGGTATTGATAAAATGACTTTCATTGCAGAAGATAATCTTCATATAGGATGTAGACAGCCCGCTGCTGCCAGTGTAGTCCAGTGAAGCACAAAATGAGCCTCAGGACTATGTGTACAGCTTCCATCTTCACTGTAGAAGTAAAAATAAATATGTGGTTAATCGTTGAGAGAACTCCATCTGCACCTTAGGTACCCAGATGGTCCATCCAATTGAAGTTTTGCTCAGCAAATAAACATTTATACCATTTCAAAGCTTCTGGTAGCCATTAGATTTTTCAAAAGGTGTTCATAAACTAGGAATTTTTCTTGAGTGACATCAGTGAGGATATTCTGGATGAAAACTGAGAGATGGCTCTGCCGAGAGATTGCAGGATCAAATTGCATCCTGAATATAAAGAGAATAATTGTCAATTCATCCATGTCCTGCTTTGAAACATTAGAAGCAATTCTGAAGTGGATAGAATTATTTGCCAAAGGCACTGCCTCATCTTTTTCCCCCTTCTCCAAGACACAATCAGTCCCACCATTTTCATGGCACATGGCTCTACTATGGCCTCCATAGCTCTGAGAATCTTCTTTTCTTTTGACTGGATTTGAGTTAAGCACATTTGGAGGGTGCTTCTGACCAGCATTATGTGTTAGAACTAATCTAAGTTTTTGTTTTTGTTTTTAATAAATTTATTTATTTATTTTATTGGCTGCATTGGGTCTGTTGCTGCACACGGGCTTTTTCTAGTTGCTGTGAGCAGGGGCTACTCTTCCTTGTGGTGTGCAGGCTCCTCATTATAGTGGCTTCTCTTGTTGTGGAGCACAGGCCCTAGGTGCGTGGGCTTCAATAGTTGCAGCACATGGGCTCAGTAGTTGTGGCTCACGGGCTGTAAAGCACAGGCTCAATAGTTGTGGCACATGGGCTTAGTTGCTCCGTGGCACGTGGAATCTTCCCAGGGCAGGGTTCGAACCCGTGTCTGCTGCATTGGCAGGTGGATTCTTTACCACTGCGCCACCTAGGAAGTCCAGAACTAATCTAAGTTTTGAGAAAGTTCTAATCTTTGTATCTTGAACTTCCCTTTTAAGCAAACATCTATACTGATTGTTGTTAAATGGAGAGTTGTAAATTTTTGCTTCAGTCTCATAATCCTCATGTTTCTCTAATGAGAATGTGTTATGTTTCCTTAGGTACTCTTTGCTTTGGTTTTGAAACCACCTTGAGGCCAGAAAGAGCGATTTTTTTTTTTTATACCAAACAATGCAACTCTAATTTTAAAAATCACTAGCTAAGAAAGACTCTATTTCTGGGTCTTTACTTCTCTCTCCTCACTCTATTTTCACTAGCAATTAGGCTATTTATTTCAAATTGCATTGCCCACTTAGCAAAAGAACAACAAAAATTCTACCTGGTCAAACAACCAACCGAGGGAGTCATAGCTTAGAACAGTGTGACTACCGAAGCAGACATGTTGAGGATTGCCATCACATTCTTTCTGAAAGAGCACTATTTTTAATAGAAAGAAAAAACTAAAAAGCTCTACTGGATACTGTGCTCCACCAAAACAAGAGAATAAACCAAAAAAAGGAAGTCTTGAGATCTAGGAGGTAGATAATCTAAATCAGGAGACGAGTAAAGGGAATTCCTAAGATAATTAGAAAGCGATATTAAGGATGCAATTAAATTTTTTTAGGCTCTTTATTGGAATATAATTGCTTTACACCCTTGTACCAGTTTTTGAGGTACACCAAAGTCAATCAGCTGTATTTATACACATATCCCCATATTCGCTCCCTCCCTCGACTCCCCTCCACCCTCCCCATCCTGGCCCTCTAAGGCATCACCCATCATTGAGTTGAGCTCCCTTTGTTATAAAGCAACTTCCCACTGGCTATCTATTTTAAAGTTGGTAGTGTATATGTCTATGCTACTCTCTCACTTCGTCCCAGCTTCCCCTTCGTCCCCCGCCCCCCAAACCTCATGTCCTCCAGTCCATTCTCTGAGGATGCAATTAATTTTTACTCTAAATAAAAGTAGAATGGAAATTCTCAGAATGAAAGGCTCCAAAATAAGATATTGAAACAGAGAGATTTCTTTCTGGTGAAAAATTACTCTTGCTATTGGCAGTGTATGGACAATTAGCAAAACAAATAACAAAAAACTAAATAAATGAAAACAGACAAGTATATGGGATGCCAGGTGGCCTGGGCAGGAATTTCCAATTATGGCAAAGTAAAAAGGCTGGTAAATCCTATCTTCCCCAAAATAAGTATAAAACTTACCATTTTTTTTTTCCAGAAAAAAAAAATTTTAGGTCTCTGGAAATCAAATGAAGGCAAACAACAAATTTAGAAGTATAATATTTATTACTAAAAAAATTAAATTGCTGAATTTCAGGTAAGAGCAGTAGAAGTCTGTGCCATTCTTGCCTGGAGCTATTCCCACCCAGTCCTTCAGCTCAGTCGGCATGGTATTTGTACCAGGGTGGGAATAGCTATAAAACCAGAAGGGACTGCTGAAGGGGCTGACTTAATTTGGAGGGGAGGGCAAAAAACTCACACACAGTACTATTGCCAGTAATAGTAGTAATCTTGCTAGGAAGAGAATGACGTAAGCCACAACCCTGTCATGCAAACCTGAGGTTGTAATCCCAGTTGGAGTGAGTGGCAGACCTATAAACTAACCAGAAATTTAGCAGGTGGATTCCAAAAAATCAGACATCTCTAGAAGAGCTGGTGAAGGTCCTCAGACATTACTGGCTGACTGGGAGGCCATGTGTTTATACAGAGAAGACCTGAAGAAGCATGACAGAGTGTAAAGGTAAGGTCAAAGATTCCAACTGCCTGAAATCTGAATTTGCTTCTAACCCACAGATCACCGAGCAGGGTGTCAGCCTGACTTGACTCAAGGTGTTTGAGTGAAACACCAAGCCAGTCATTGACTGACCACTAAGCTGTACAGACTGTGTTGACCCTGATCTAATTTAACCAAAATAAAGAGAGAGGACACAAATCAAAAGAATTGTAAGAAAATACTACGAACAATATTATGTCAAAAAGTTAAAAAACTTAGATGATGCAGAAAATTTCCTAGAAAGACACAAACCACTGAAACAAGCTTAAGAAGTTACAGAAAATCTAAACAGAACAACAAGTAAAGAAATTGAATTAGTAATTAAAAATACACAAAGAAAAGCCCAAGTCCAGATATCTTCTCCGGTGAATTCTATTAAATATTTAAATAAAAAATAATACCAACACTTCACAAATTCTGCCAGAAAATAGATATTCAGAAAATAGAATAGAAGGGGATACTTCCCAGTGCTGTGTGGCTACTGCTATCCTGATACCAAAGCCACATAAAGACATCTCAAGGAAAGAAAACTACAGATCAATATCTAAGTTGAATATAGATGAAAATACAAGGTTGTTATTTCCGTGATAAATAAATGCCAGTTAGCCATGGTATACCTTTTTTATATGTTGTTGGATTTCATTTAGTAGGTTTTTTGAAAGATTTTCATCTATATTCAACAACTTGGGCATTGCAGGGAACTTTCTCAATGTGAAAAAGGGCACGTACAAAAATCTATAGCTAACATTTTACTAAATTGTGAGAGACTTAGTGCTTTGTCTCTAAGATTGTGATTAAGGCAAAGATATCCACTTTCATCAGTTCTGTTCAACATTGTGCTGGAGACTCTAGCCAGTACAATAAGATAAGAAATTAAAAGCATATAGAAAAGCAAAATGAAGAAGTAAAATTGGCCTTTTTGAAGACAACATGACCCTGAATGTAGAAACTCCTAAGGAATATTAAAATAAAATATGGGACTAGTAAATGAGTTCAAGGTTACAGAATACAAGATAAATAGGCAAAAATAAGTTTTTTTTTTTTTTTTATATTCTGGCAATGAAGAATTGGAACATGAAATTCCAGTCCTGATAGTATCAAAAACAATAAAATATTTAGAGTAAATGTAATAAAAGAATGTCTTATTCACAGAAAGCTGCAAGGCACTGCTGACAGAAATGAAATTTTAAATAAATGGAGAGACATTTTATGTTCTAGACTGAAAGACTCAATATGGATAAGATGGCGATTCTTAGATCCAACAAAATCATTATCAAAATCCCACGAGGCTTTATTTATTTTTTGTAGAGATTGACAAGGTGCTTCTAAAATTATATGGAAACACAGAGAACTAACCAATGAAATTCTTAAAATGAAGAACAAATTTGGAGGACTTGGAATACCTGATTATAAAACTCACTCTAAATCTATGGTAATCAAGACAGTGGAGTGTTTGGGTAAGGATAAACATATGGATCAACAAAACAGAATGAGAATTCAGAAATAAAACCTTACATTTACAATCAATTGACCGTCAGCAAAGGTTCCAAAGCAGTTTAATGAAGGAAAGGAGATTCTTTGCAACAAATGATGCTGGAAGAATTAGATATCCACGTGTTTAAAGAAATGAACTTAGACCCTTATCTCACAGCATGCATATAAATTAACTCTAAATAGTTGATACATCTAAAGGTAGGAACTAAAACTCTAAAACATCTAGAATAAAACACTGGAGGAAATCTTTGTGACTCTGAGTTAGGCAAAGATCTCTTAGGTATGATATCAAGAGAAGAAAAGAAATAAAGTAGACTTAAGGTCATTTGTTTTTTCATTAGTGTTCCATACTGTTTAACAAATTACTGCAGCGTTAGTAGCTGAAAACAACACATACTTACTATTTCTCTTAGTCAGAAATCAGGACATAGTTCAGTTGGGCCCTTTGCTTAGGGTCTTATAAGACTGCAATCTAGGTGTCAGCCAGGGCTGAGATCTCATCTGAGAGTCAGCTAGGGGTTTTTGGTAGTATCTGGTACGTGGGGACTAAAGGATTCATGGCAGCTGGCTTCTTCAAAGCCAGGAAGGAGAGAGAGACAGGGAGAGAGAGAGACAGAGAGAGAGAGAGGCTCAGGCAGGAGAAAGAGCCTGTTAAGATGAGTGCTATACTCTTTAACTGTGTACATGGAGCCACATTTGCCACATCTCATTTGTGAGAAGCAAGTCACGAGTCCAAACATATTCAAGGGGAGGGATCCAACCAAAGCACCAATACCAGGAGGCAAGGGTTATGAGTGCCATTTTAAAGTCTGTCCACCACACCCTTCCAAAGACATCAGTAAGAAAATTTAAAGAGACAAACTGCCAACTTGGGGAAAATATTTGCAAATCACACACCTCAGGCCTTGGCAAACTATGGCCTGCAGCCTGTTTAGGTAAGACCTATGAGCTAAGGATGGTTTTTATATTTTTAGAGGGTTATTTAAAAAAGAAGAATATGAAAACGTGATTCCATATGACCTACGAAACACTAAATATCTACAATCTTTCCATGTACAAAAAAGTTTGTGAATGTCTGCTAACAGACTTGCATCCAGAATATATAAGCACTTTTACAACTCATTAATAAGACTAACAAGCCATGTAAAAGTGGATGTTTTAGGCAACACTAAATATCAATAGAATAAATCCTCTAATCCCTGAACTCTGTTAATATGCTATAGCACTTAGTGTAAGGGATTTTGCTGATGTAATTAAGGTTATGAAGTGTAATACAGGGATATTATCCTAGAGCATCTGGGTGGTCCCAATCTAATCGAATCACACTAGCCCATAAAAGCTAGCATCAAAAAAGATGAGCTAGAAAGAAAAGATAGAGGCAGAGAGATTCGAAGTGTGAGGGGAAAGCAACTCCTTGTTGCTGGAGGAAACCGCAGAGAAATAATAGTTCAGGAATTCAGGTAGCATTTAGAAGCAAAGACTGGTCCTTGGATAACAGCTAGCAAGGAGACAGAGACCTTGGTCTTACAACCACAAGGAACTGAATTTGGTCAGCAGGCTAAATGAGCTTGAAAAAGGATTCACTCCTAGAGCATCCAGTAAGCAGTAAGGGACACATCCTGTTGTCCTGTTGATAGTTTAATTACAGCCTGTGAGACCCTAAGTAGAAGACCCAGCTAAGCCCAAATGGATTTCTCACCTACAGAAACTGTGACATAATAAATTTGTAGTATTTTAAGCAGGTACATTTGCAGTAATTTGTTGTGGCAGCAATAAAAAACTAATACAGTAAGCAATAGGTTTGCATAGACATTTCATCAAAAAGATCATGGGCTCATAAGCCCATGAAAAGAGGCTCAAAATAATGTCATTAGGGAAATATGAATTAAAATGAGATACTGCTGCACACCCACTAAAATGCCTTTAAACAAAAAGACTGACAATTTCAAGTATAGGTGAGGGTATGGAGTAACTGGAACTCTCATAAATTGCTGTGTGAATGTAAAATGACAGCTACTTTGGAAAACAGATTAGCGGTTTCTTAAAACATTAAATGTAAACTTACTATATAATTCAGCAATTCCATGCCTAGGTATTTATCCAGGGGAAATGAAAACACAAGTCATACAAGACTTGCACACATATGTTAACAGCAGCATTATTTTCAGGAGCCCAAAAGTGGAAACAATCCAAATATCTATCAGCTGGTGAGTGGATTAACAAAGTGTTGTATATCCATAAAATAGAATACTATTCATCAATAAAAAGGAACAAACTACAGATGCAGGCTACAACATAATGAATCTCAAAATATTACGCTAAGTGAAAGAAGCCAGACACAAAAGACTACACATTGCATGATTTCATTTATATGAAGTTTCCAGAAAAGGCAAATTTATAGAGACAGAAAACAGATGAGTGGACGCCTGGAGCTGGGAGTGGGAGCAGGGGCTGACTGCAAACAGACACGAAAGAGTTTTCTGGGGTGTTGGAAATGTTCCAGAGCTAGATTGTGGTGATAGTTGCACAACCCTATAAATTTACTAAAATTCATTGAGTTGTACATTGAATTGTAATGATGGGTGTAAATTATACCTCAATAAAAAAAATATGATGATAATTAACTTCAGAAAAATATAAGAATGGAAATATATTCATAGTACAGTGCTCAGCTGTGAGTAATATTTACATAGACATAACTGGATATTGATTTAATCTAAAAAATGAATACAACTATGTTGCAATCATGGAGCAGAAGAAGCAGAGAGGATGGGAATATGAGAAAGTAAAATGCTCCACTACTGTAATAAGGAAGTAATTAGATTATGTCCCAAATTGATGTATCTAAACACAGCAAAATATGCACATTATTTAAGCATATAAAGTTAGGTAAATGCCAACAAGAAACAGCTGAAAGAGTCAAAGTGAAGTTATCAAGTAGGGAGGAGGAAAAAGTGGGTAGGGGAACTGATAAATATTTTTTGTTGTTATAGACCTTTTAGTACAATTTGACTTTTAAAAACCTGTACATTTATTTATTGATGAAAACAAGAGAATATTTAAACCAATCACATAAGCTTTCTTATTTCCTCTTTTCTATTTCTTTTATTTTTCCTCTTCTTTTTGGGAGATTTCCTAAATTTTGCTTCCTAGTAAATCTATTGAGTTTTTTAAAAAATTTATATGCTAATATTTTAAATTTCACGATTTTTCTTTTGTTCCTTGAATGTTTCTTTTTATAGTGTCTTACTAACTGCTCTTCTCTCTCCAGGATTATTGAGTTTTTCTCAAGCTTTCTTTTGCCTGTAGAAGGTTTTCTCCACGTGCTTTATTTCTGTTTGCTTGATCTCACTTATTCCTATTGTAAGGTTTCCTCAGCTGTCTGGGAATCTTGGTAGCCTGCTTATGCTAAAGAGTATAAGACTAAGACAAATCCACAGAGAATAAATAACTGGTCTTCCATCTGGTGATTGGATGGAATTTGCTCAGCTTCTGAAGCTGCTCTTCAGTGATTTTCATTGCATTAACGCCCCATATCTGGAAGCACTCAGCCCTTCCAATACCTGAGCCTTTGGAGCAGGCTCTGCACACCTCCAGGCTTTCCTCCTTTGCCAGATTTGGAGTCATCTTTTTTCTGGTTTTCTAAGTTACTTATTACTCCTCCATCTGCTTTCCCTTTTCTATATATTGTGGAAGTTGTATCCTCTCCTGTTCTATC
The DNA here is from genome assembly GCF_030028045.1 of Hippopotamus amphibius kiboko. Lineage (NCBI taxonomy): Eukaryota > Metazoa > Chordata > Mammalia > Artiodactyla > Hippopotamidae > Hippopotamus > Hippopotamus amphibius. The sequence continues at coordinate 92,235,130 of NC_080192.1, forward strand.
CCTACTTGGGATTTCCAAATGGGAGTGGGAAGAGGGGAGGGAGAAATCAGGGGTAGGGAATTAACAGAAACAAACTACTATGTATTAATATAAAATAGATAAGCAACAAGGATATATTGTACAGCACAAGGAATTATACTCCTTATCTTGTAATAACCTATAGTGGAATATAATCTGCAAAACAACTGAATCACTGTGCTGTACTTCTGAAACTAACACAATATTGTAAATCAACTATATTTCAATTTTAAAAAAAGGAAAAATTCTTTTATTGCTATTTTAATGGAAGGGAGAAAAATGAGAGGCACTTACTGGATCTGCCACTTTTACCTACATAAGTCACATAGATATTTTGACTGCCGGGGTCATTTTAATGTCGCATGAACAAAGAAACAACTACATTTTCACATTTTAAGAAAAATTGCTAAGTGATGTTTGGAATGGACATCCTTACCCTAGACCAGAGCATGCCAACTCCTAGGGAAGTCATGAGGTGGCGAGACGTTAAGTCTGAGGATGAGAGAGGTTTGGGGTGAGCTGGGGTTGGTGCACATGTTGAAGATAAAATGTGTTGTCCAGAAGAAAACTGCATAGAACCTAGAATCATATTTTGCTTTATCACAGGCTTTCTTCAGGACTATTCGAAGCAAAATGTATGCTCATTCTCTGAGAAATCACTTGTATCCTACATAGTATGCATATCAAATCCTCTCATTTTTCTCTCTTAAAATAACAATAGTCATGCTCATTTAATTTTAAATAATACGTACATGCATTTGTCAGCTTAATGATGGTCCATATTTTTCCATTGGGAAATATAAAGGGACTCTCTGCTTTTGATAGCTTTCTTGATTTTGATTCCCAATGCAGAGTTTGAGCAATTGGGGAATGCCTTTCTTAATCTATCCCTATTGATGATATAAATAGGGAAGTGTCCTCCAAGTGGAAAGTATCTTCCTTTGTCTTCAGTCAGCAGTGTTATCAGTTTGTTTCTTTTTACATAGTTTTCATTTTGATTTGACATTTATTATAAAATGGCTATAAGAGAAGGGGTATTTATGTTATATCATGTAGTCTTATTCTCAGCTCCAGATTATGCAGGATATTCTCAAGTATTTTTTTATCCGTATTTAATATTAGTATTCAATATTCAATATTAGTATTCAATGTTAAATTGAATATTCAATTTAGTATTCAGTATTATATGTACATTTAATTGGATACTTTAGGCTCTTGTATAATATTGATTTAGGGGCTATTGACACACCCTTAGAGACTAACTCAGTTGTAACAATTAACAATTATTACAGTTAGTTCTAAAAGTAATATATATTTGTAATAAATTCATGTCATATCAAAAACGAAAAAGTAGAAAGTGAAAGTCTCCCTTAATTGGAACAGTTGAGTTATGGCTGCTAAACATCTTACTTGCTAAAATAATAATATGCTAGCAACAAAAATAATTTTCCATTCTGACAGACTACTTTAGATGTTAAAACAGCCAGGACAGTAGTCTTGTTGGCCATTCTATTGGGAACAACAAGTCTGTCTTAAATTGCCCCATCCTGTTGCATTCTGAGAAGAATGGTATCTGAATACAAATGGGAAAAGAGTAGCTTTGGCAAGTGGTGAACGAGGGGAGAGATGTTGCTGGATTAGAAGATAACTCCTTTGGGAAAGAGCGGTGGGTATCAGAAACCTACCTTTGAGTTAGGTATGGTCAGTGATAAAAGTTGCAGCATTTTTTATCTTCCAAGTCCTCTCCTTAATGTTCTGATTCACAGATTAGAATCTGAGCAATTCAGGAATGCATTTCTTAATTCATCCTTGTTGTTTATGGAGATATTGGAAATTCCTCTTAAGTCTAGGATATGTTCTTTTGCCTCCAGTCCGGTCAGTGTAATTGCCACTTTTATCTTTTTATCGATTTTCATGAGTAGTGTAATTAGAAGTCTGGAGAAGATGAATTAAGCTTATTGCTATGATAACAAAAAAGTCCTTAAATATTTTGTAAATCCTTGTCATGGAGTTTAAGACCAGAATTTAAAGGGAAATTTGTAGGATATTTATCCAGACAGGAGAGTCAAACACACAACACTTGTTTTATGTCTGCTCTCTCTTACCTTCTGCAGCTCCATATGATAATTAATTGTGGTATAGAAAACATGGTGCTATGGTTTCAAAAGCAAGGCTGTATAGGACTCTCTTCTACTTCTGTTTGGGAGGATGAGATAGTTCAAAGGAGATATGAATTTGAGTCCTAGTCTGTCACTTACCAGTTGTGTGAAACTAAGGTAAATTACTGTTTAACTTGTCCCAGTTCAGTTTCCTCATCTGCAAAGTGAGATTAGTGATGTCTACTTTGAGGGTTCTTGTGAGACTTAAAGAGACACTGTTTGAGAAAGTGCAACATCAACTGTAAAAACAAAAACAAATGTGGTCCTTGCCTGCATGCAGCTGTCAAGAGGGACAGTCTGTAGTCAGATAATCAATATCACTAACAAATGTAAAATTGCACCTCTGATAGGTGCTCTGAAGGAGAAACTCTTTTTCATAGGCCACATTCCATCTTCCAAAAAATCCTGTTGTCTCTGCTTCAAAATACAGGCTGTCCTCACTTTGTGGTTCTGATAGACATAAATTTCAGTTACCATGGTTTAGTTTAATAATACCAGTTCACCAACAGCATGGTTCAAATTTCAATTAACACAGTATATTAACTATGAATAATCTCATAAAGTACCACCTTGCTCTTCAGTCCATAAACCCCTATCTAAATAGCAAAAGCACATCATAATCGATGGCCGATCATGTCGCTTGTTTTAAATCCTGCCAGTGATTGGTCACTGTGCATCTGTGATTCAGTTCCGGCACAGACAACAAAGTATGTAATTGTGTTGCCTTCTTGTCTTTAAGTGATAAACCCACATGACCTTTTGCAGAAATGGATAATCAAAAGAAGAAATTGACCCACAATGGTGAAAACACAGCAAAGAAATGAAAAAAATAACAAGGCTGGGAAGTGAAATTCAAATTGAACATAACTGGAGTTGTAGAAGACACACCTGTCCATGGGAATGTTGGCACAGCCATACTTCAAGAGACTGTAGATTTGTATCCAGAGAGACTTAGTTAAGGTAGACTTATCAACAGAAATGAAGAAAATGGCTGTGACAAAAAGGAGTACAATTCCGCCCCGCCCCCCAGGACATGTTGCTGGCAAAGGACTTCACATTAAAAGAACTCTCAGAGAAGTTTCAAGAGATTGAAAGTGCAAAGGATAAAATGTTGGAAGCTGACCCAGACTTACAAAGGACTATAACAATTCACAAGGCATGGGAAAGATGCTTACTCACTTGCTCATTATTGTAAGTTATACAACAAGAGTTAAAAATCAAGCTCTGTTTAAATTACTCTTAGTAAGAATTTTGTTTTGGTTTTTGGTTTTGTTTTTGTCTTTTTAAAAAAAAAAATTTAGTGTGGTACCATTCCTTATCTCTTGATGTTTTGTACAAAGAAATAAAACACTAAATCCAATGTTTTAAATTATAGTGTCCTAAATAAATAATAGTTTTATCATTTAAAAATTTCTTTCTTTGTTTATGAATGACAGTAGAGAGTTTTCAATGTTTTGAGAAAAATTTCTAAATGTTTCTGGAACAATTATATTTTTTCCTTTTGATTACTAAGATACATGATTTTAGTTTGCATAGATGTATTTACAGTTCTGCAGTTTATTCAAAGCAAGGACTGTCTGGATACAAAAGAAAATTAACCCCTACCATTGCAACCACACTGATCTGAACCTCCATCATCTCTTGCTGAATTATTGCTATAATCCCTTAACTTTTTTGTCCCCTGCTTTTGGCCTTGCTCTCCTGCAGCTTATTCTCAATACAAAACCCAGACAGAGCCTGAAAAACACGTGACAGATCATGTTATGCTTCTTTTAATGGTTTCCCATCTAACTCAGAGTAGAAGACTCAGGTCTTCTTACTTTCCCAAGGCCTCATGTGATGTAAGTCGCAGGTACTTTTCTGGCCTCATCTTCTGTTCTCTTTCTTGTTTGTCTCTGCTTCAGCCAGAAAGGCTGCTTATCAACCCACCAGGTAAGCTCCTGCCTCAGAGGCTTTGCCTTCTCTGTTCCCTCTCTGGTATGCTCTTCCTCTGGATATTGACATGGTTTATTCTCTTATTTCTTTCAGTGCTTTATTCGAAATATCTCTATGATATCCCTGGGAACCCTATCTAAAATTTCACCCCCTCACTGAACATTTCTCATTTTGCTCTCCTTCTTTCTTTCTAAATAGATAAAATATATAGTGTTACTGATACTAAGGTAAAAACATAATTTTACTTTAGCTAGTATCTGTAACACTATATATTTTACTTTTTTATCTTGTGTATTTTTTGTTACCCACACTACAATGTAAGCAGAAAGAAGATGGGTTTTTTTCTCTCTACCTTATATTCTGACACATAGTAGGTGGTTTCTAAGTGTCTATTAAATTAATATTGACTGCATGATTGAAAGCCTACAGTTTTTAACGTTCTTCAGAAATAAACTTATTTCTGGATGATAAACGAATTACTTTATGCTATTTGACAAGTAAATATATAGCTTCTTGCCTGAATATTGTTTTACCAGAAGATAAAAACAACTAAATATAGCTTTGCCTTCAATGTCAAGTATATAAGCATTTAGTTTACTGTTAATCTTCTGTTTGTGTATGTGATGCCAATTCTACCCAAGTCCATCCAGTTACAAATCTGATATTATAATTTTAACTAATTCTATTCTTCCTTCACTGATTTCAATGCCTCTGTTCATCAGATAGTTCAGGCTCTAGATTAAAGTGTGTCATATTCTGTACTGAGAATGTCTTCAACAATATAAAATGGTGGATGGACCTGGAGGGCAGTATGTTTAGTGAAACAAGTCAGACAGAGGAAGACAAATACTGTATGTTATCATTTATATGTGAAATCTAAAAAATAAAATAAATGAATAAATATAACAAAACAGTAACAGATTCACAGATATAGAGAACAACTAGTGATTACCATTGGGGAGAGGGAAGGGGGAGGAGCCAGAGAGGAGTAGGGGATTCAGAACTAAAAACTACTATGTATAATATAAATAAGCTATGAGGATATACTATACAGAACAAGGAATACAGCCAGTATTTTATAAGAACTCTAAATGGAGTATAATCTATAAAATATTGAATTATCATGTTGTCTACCTGAAACATAATATTATAAATCAACTATACTTTAATAAAAAAAATCAATCAATAAACAATATAAAATGGTGATGAATTCTCAGTGGACTGAAAAAATGTCTGTTTTTGGTAGGATACAGAATATTTAATAAATACCTGGTCATAAAAAAGTAAATCTCCATTATCTACTCTTGCCTTAACACTGCCAACTTCAATGATCACTTCTATAGTTCTGATTTTTTGGCGGAGGAGAGGTATTCAATTTCTAAGAGTATATTCCTTGAAATTTTATACATTATACATTATTTACTTTGAAATGATTTCAGATTTACAGGAAAGTAAAAATAGCACAAAGAATTCCCAATTATCCATCACCCAGATTCCCTAAATGTTATTTTACCCTTGCTTTACCATCCTTCCATTCTACATGTATATGTATATACACAAATATTATCATCTTTCCCAAATCATTTGAAAGGAAGTTGCAGGCATATGCCCCTTTAGCCCTAAATATGTCTGTGTATTTCCCAAAACAAGGACATGTTCTTAGATAACCTCACTATAATGATAAAAACCAGAAAATTATACATTTACTTCTAGACACAACATTTCTAAAATTGTACACATTGGTAACTGCTACCATCCTGACTATTATAAAGGCTATAATTTAATCTGCTGTCAAAGGTAGCGCTTTGTCACTGCTGACTTTTGTTCTTATTTTACAAATTTTGGTTCAAGCAGTGTCAAAATGAAACTTCTTGCATCCTGACAGTGGTTATATCACACTGTTTTTTCCTTGTGAATTTAAAGCAGCAGATCAAAAGTTATTCTGAGACCTCCCAGATATAACACATGACTCAGTTTTTAGGGTTACTATTTTTGGTTTTGTAAAGTTAGAGAAGTCCTTTGGCGTTCAAAGGTTTGTGATGCGGGGTTTTGAATGTACTCAGAGCCCTTTCTTCCCATGAATTATGATGTGCCTTTGTTCTTCTGATGTCACAGTACTGCCCCCTCAAGCCCTGTATCACATCCGCTTTTATGGTGTAGTGAACCATGATGGAGTCTCTTCTGGTTTGCTCCTCTTATCCTACTAGGGGCTGAAAAATTGTCCACGGGGTCTTTGTAGACAGGTCTCAGTTGGGACTTTTGCTTACCATAACCTCAAATCACCTTTGTTGGTCAGTTATCTATCACTCTGTTTTCTTCTCTCTCTCTTCCTTCTTCTGTTAGGATCTATGGGAGATAACAACTTTCTTGCCTCTAGTCCCAGATTCTTGTATTATCCCCTGTGGTTCCTTTGTACCCCATTCACACTTATGTAATCTGTTCCTTTGTAAATAAGCCCTCATCAAATTAAAGCTGTTTTAATTTGAGTGTGCTGTTTGTTTCTTGATAGAATCTTGACTTAAACAAAGTCCTTATTGTTTCAAAGTCAGTTTTCATTGAATTTTCTATTCCTTCCAGCCAAAATGATAATAAGAGTTATGTGTTTGCATGTGTCTGTGTGAGCTTGTGTTTGCATACACTCACATAGACACAAACCACATTCATGAACGTATATGTTTTGCATAGTGACTGATTATAATATAATTAAGTTAAACATTTCCCACTTTGGAAGCATTGGGTCCTCTCAAACCTTCAAATTTTCACTATCAAACCTTTAAATTCTCACTATTATAAATAATATTGTGTAGAATATCTTTTGTATAAAGCTTTGGTGATAAATTCCCAAAAACATAATTATTGAGTTAAAGTATATATTTGCATTTATGAAGACTTTTTTATTTTACATTTTATAAAGATGTTATATTTATATTTGATGTTACAAAATTGCTTTTGAAAAGAATTAAATAATCCAGCTATCTGTGGAAGTGCCCATTCTGCTGCATCTTAACAAGCATTGTGTATTTTTTATTTTTTTTTACTTTTTGCTAACATGTCAGAAGAAAATCATCTTGTTTGTACATTTATACTATTTTATGAATGGGGTTTAATTTATTTGTGTAGGTCAGAAATTCTTTTAATTCTCTATTTCATGCCTTGCCAAAAATCATGTAACTAAAGAAAATTAAACCAGAATTTTAAAAAAACCTAGATTCTGGAATTTTAATCAGAATTTCTATCAACTGACTTAGCAGTCAGAGATCAAGCACGAGTATGGTTTTCTATAATACAAAGAGAGATTCTTTCTCTGGGAAAGTGTGAGTGATCCTGGTGAGGAGTGGTATGAAGGGGTGTTTGTTTGGGCTACTGGTTTATGGCACTGAGAGCCATGGATTTATTCAAAGGATATCATTCATCAGCATGCTAAAGGAAACGTCTAGTTGCATTTCACCAGCCGATGCAATTGGGAGGCAGATGTTTTGTTCAAAGAAATCATAGTTAAAAAACTACATGAAAAAGGGGAACAATCCACAGAATAATATCCTTAATTCTCCATTGGTTAAAAAAAGGAGAAATAAAGTACCTCTTGATAGCAATTTTAAGTTTTATCTTCAGTAAGAGTCACACTGTTTGTTCCTTTCCTTGAAGTTTCTGCAACTGTTTTGAGTATATCACAATTAAATTTTTTTCCCTCCTCTATTTAACTCTTTGACAAGACTTATGAATCCATTCCTTCTTACATTTTTACTTGTCACTTTATTTTTATCCTTTCCTCTGCCATGCTCCCTGACATTGAAATTGCTTTTCTTTTTCAAACTTGCTTTCTCTTTTTGCTCAATTCTTGTTTTATACTCTCTTTTACTAAGAAGCTTTTAGAAGCTTGTAAAAGATTCTTTTATATATATATATATATTTTTTTATATATATAAAATCTCTGCAGAAGATATATATATGTGTGTGTGTGTGTATCTTTGAGTTAGTATGAAAGGGCAAAGGAAAGTGAAATATTAAGGGATAGTTTTGTTAGCTGAGGGGTTTGCTTTGCCCAGTTATTTAGTAACTGCTAGGCTGAAGCCCCGGTTCGCGCAATGAGTAGGAAAATATCACTTGACCCCCATCAGTCTTGAAGTCTAGTCTGTGTTGGGCTTAGTCCCTCCCAGTACCCCCAGACTTATAAGATCACCTGCAATCTCTGTCTATGCAGGACTAGGAACCATTTTGTCCCAGGGAGTTCACTTGGACCCTTGGGACCAATTAATTGCCCAAACCACTCTTTGCAACTGGCCTTAGCTGTGCCCTAAATGCCGGCTCTCGGGTCATCTGCTCTCTAGTCCTCTCCCTAAACTCCTCAAGTTCCCTCGGCTCATCCTGTTACTGCTTCTTCCCAACATGGTGCACTCTGCAGACCCACTGAAGCCCCTGCTCCATAGAAAATAAGCTCTTCCCTTAGCCTTCAACTTGCCATAGATCTCCTTCACTTTCAGGAATGAAATAAAATCAGATCTCCCCAAAATGTGCTGTTGCTTCCACAAGCAGTCCTCACGTGATCAGGGGAACAGCAATGGGGAAAGTGGAAGGAATCTAACATCTTATGCCTACTGATTTTTACCTTATTGTAACAAATTGTCCTGTTTTAAGCCTTACTCTCTTCAGATGCTAACCATCTACCTGACTGGTCATTGTCATTAACTGAACCTCTGGCCATATACCCACCATCATCAACAATACTGACCCCGGCTCACTTTCCCCCGCTTAATCTCACATCTACTTTTGCTCTTTCATGTCTACTTTGGAGGCCCTTTGAATCATCAGAAGATATACCCATGTTAAACCAAAATGCACTGAGTTTTATAAAAGCAGTGAGATAATTTCAATATATGAAAAATGATAGTCTCTCTCTCTCTCTCTCTCTCTCTCTCTATATATATATATATATATATAAATATTCAGGCCTTGTAGGAGAATGAACCATTCCACTCCTTTGAACTGAGAAGTGGCCAATTAACTTTCTCTGGCCAATGAGACATGAATGGACCAATAGTGTGTTAATTCCATTCAAAAGCTTTAAAAACCAATGAGTGGCCCACTACATTTTTCTTGCCTCTGTGGTTGCTGAGATACGATGGAAATGGGCAATGGGCTATGGTTTTAAGCTGCTGATATTTTCTGGTTGTTGGTTCTCTCAGAACATTTTAGCATGTACTGATTGATGTATCAAGAAACAGAGATTACCCTCTTCCCGTGCCCAGTGCCCCACAAAAAACACATTTTGTCTGTAAGGTCTTTTATTTTCTCTCCAAGACAGTCTAAGCTAGTGAGTTTGTGTGTGTGTGTGTGTGTGTGTGTTTACCAGTTTTTTAACATCCAAGCACATTTAAGTTTTTCAGGATAAAGGAACATACAAAGAGAGTTTTCCTTTTGTAGCTACAAAAAAGAGAGTTTTCCTTTTGTAGCTATGTTTTTCTATTACCTGCTTCAAACAGGAACCTTATTGAAACAAGAAGAAATAACAATGATGCCATTCCATTATACATTTTTTGTTGTTGTTGTTATTTCAGGGACTGAGAAGGAGGTTTCCTCTAACAAAATATTGCAATATTTTTTCTCTTTTCTTCCCTTGCTCCAACATGTGTGAATCCCTTCTTGGGCTGGAATGGTCAGAGCCTTCTCGTGCTTGGTTTGGAAATTAAAGTGCCAGCTCCAAGCTTCACAAACAGTCCTGATAATCCTGATCAATTCCATATCTTGCTAAGAAAATGAAGAACTGCCCTGTATCCACTATCCAAAGGAGCTCCTTGAAATAAATAATCATTTAAGAGTCTTCCTGAATAAGGGCTAATGTTCCGGATATAACATAGATTCTGATGTCTTCTTTAGTCTCCACTGCCTGTTTTTATGGTCGCAGAACTGGAAGGATATGCTTATTCTTTTTTCTCTGTTTGGTTAACCCTCTTGAACATCACATCCTCTTTATTCCTGAGATATCATTCACTGTCTCTCTCAGTGGTATATTGGTGGTGGTTCCCACTGCCTCCTGAGAAGAGATTTTGTATTTCTTCCCAACTTCAGTGACTTCAGCCATGGAGGCTGCTTTACAGAGGGAATAAAACACACTAGCTTATTATGTTTAAATTTTCATCCCCATATATATAAAATCATACTGATAATTTTCACCCAGAATTTGCACCTAAACCTCCTTAGCCTTTCCAGCTCCAGGCATCTTCCTGCATTCCATTTCTGCCATTCACTCCCAAGAGCATATTCTCCTTGACATACTTTGGAACTGATTTGTCTCTGAAATGTTAGACCAAAACACCCTACCCTGAGTTCGAACTCCAATATTCATTTCATTTCTCTCTTACTCTCATCATACCAGTATTTCAAAGCTCCAACCCACTTATTCCTCCACTTCTTCAAATAAATATACCACCTCTTTTCTGTCTTCTTTTTCTGACCCCACAATCCAACACATCAATTTTTCCTTGCCTCTTAATCCTTTTAGCTCCCATATGGGTTAATCAATCCCTGTAACTTGTGGGGTGCAGGCTGTTGAACACAGCTGGAGAAGTTCAAGTAACCACAGAGAAGCAGCACTGTATACTCCTATTTTCTGACCCGTTTTCTATAAAGGGTCATGTAGTAAATATTTTAGACTTCTGGGGCCATACACTATTTTCTTTTATGTTATTGTTTTATTTTTTGCATGACACTTTACAAATGTAAAATTCTTAGCTTGGGAGTTTATAAAAACAGGCCAATAACTGGAATTAAGAGCCAAACCCCGCTCTTACCTCAGATTGACCCATAGTGATGCTTGGCAGTTCTTGTCAAGAAGCTCCATCTGCTTCCATTCTCGACAGCAGGTCCTTTTAACTCTGACTCAAAAAGTCCCTACACAGCCCCTCCTCTGTTTCAGCTCCCTAGCAGAACTTACCATCCTGTTCATGACCTGGTCCCTGCCTAACTATTTTTCTTATCACTTCCTCACATGCCTTTATGGCTACTGCCATATCAAAGCAATTCAGTTGTTTCCCACTCTTGAAGACCACCATGGACCCCCAAGGTTCAAATACTACTGTTACTGAACTCAGGTTCAAGAATCCAATACTGAGAGACGTGTGTTGGGTTAAAGAAAAGATAGCTTTACTGAGGAAGCCAGCAATCCTGGGGAGAAGGTGGACTCATGTCCCAAAGAACCAACCCCCTTTTGCTGATTAGGGGGCAAGAGCTTTTCAGGGGTGCACAGGCTGGGGAGGGTGCTCCATGTGGAACAGCACAGTTCGCTCTGACAGTCATCTTGAAATTCATCATGCAGTGATCTGATTAGCATCAGCTTGTTTTAAGTACAGTTAATCTTCAGTTCCAGGGTCAGTTTGTTCTCATTTCCTTAAGGCCAGTTCTTGAAATTGTGGCAGTTTATTCATGGCTACAATCTGGTCACTATGTTTCTAACTTCTACTGGTGGGGGTTTCAGTATCTGCAAAACAGCTCAAAGGAAATGACTCATAATATCTGTAGCCCTTAAGGAGAAACTAAAAGTCCTTGACTTTGTTTAATAGGTAAACTATTATTATTTTGTCTTGTTTGATTGCTTTCATTCATTTCTGCATTTTTCTCATTTTTCTGATTAAGTTTATTCTTTGGCTAAAATTTTTCTGTAGACAAGAGGCAGGCAGAAGACATGGCAGGGTGGGGTCTGCCCTGGGAAGGCCCCATAGAGTTCTGCTCCTTTATACTGCAATAACATAAAATGTTTTCCCCATAGAAATACAGCAAAGGTATAACCAAAACTATAAATATCCCCACAAATTCCTATCAAGGAATACTGCATGAGACACAACCATTGGCAAAGAGTTGTTCTCAAGCCCCCAGCGATTCAGATACAGTCATCTCTCAGCAACATTCCAGATTATTCCATGTTACGTTTGTGGTTGTTTGGAAGAGCCCGAACTGTGAAGACTGGCTCCCGAGTGCCAGAGAATTTGTGTATTTCTGGAAAAGATCTTTAGACTTTGCATATGAGGTTCTCCTTACCTAAAGACTCTTCAGCTATCCTCACTCCCTTTCTTCATATAGGTAGGCTTGACTTCTGGAATTAGTGGATCAAAGCACACAAACATTAAAATATTCTAATGTATATCCGTGAATTATTTGTCAGAAGTTTTGTATTGACTTAGATTCCCACTAACAGTGTGCAAAAGTGTTCTTCCTGCCTAATGGAGGACATATTTTTAATAGTGTGTTTCAAAAGAATGTTAACCAAATTGTTTCAGAAGAATGTTTAAACTATATGATTGCATGCATGTCCAATCCCAGTGTTTTATTCTGTGAATATATGATATACTATAATTACATCCTAATCACTCCCATCATCCTTTACCCTGGTTTATTCTATGGAATTATTTCAGCACTTTGGGAAAAATCATCCTGGGGTGCTTGTAAAATTTGTTTTACTAGCCAGGAGTGGCACCTGAAACTATAGGTATTTAAGTGATTGCTTCTTGGGAGGTGTTCATCCGAGTGCAAATGAGTTTGGCTCTGAACAGATTTTAGCAGGCATTTGACAGCTTGGATGACTGGCACGTTGTCATCTTCATAACACACCTAAACTGCAGAGTGCCAAAAATCACAGACAGGTTGGGTGTAGTTAAAGACCTGAGACTTTGTCCAACTTAGTTAATCCTGTAAATCATAGCAGCAGAAATATGCCAACTTTAATTAAAATTGAAGCCCATAATGTAAAATATGATTATCTTACCTGCAGATATATATTTTTTATTTTAATATTCCACCTTTGTGTTAAAATGCATCTTCGTGAGACTCATGTGTAGTGTGGGATTGACAGCTGATGGGATCGGAAACCTCCCTGGGTGACGAAGAGTCTTTTTGGTATGTGAGTCAGAATTCTTTTTCTCTGAACATTTTGAATTTTTGCTCCAGGGCTGTAAAACTTGGGGAATTTTTCTTGATGAGGAAGAAAATCCACTTTTGTTGTATCATATGTTGGTGATAGATTAGTAAAGGGCAGCAAAGGGACTCTGAGAGTGCCAGTGATTCCCATCGCATAAAACCTTCTTCCCTGGAGGTGCCGGGGTTTAACAAAGAGGGACTTTGGATCATAGTGTGTGTGTGTGTGTGTGTGTGTGTTAGTTATCCACAAATTGGTAATATACAAAAAAAGAACAAGGACTTCAAAAGTTATGAGGCTCAATCTTTTTTTTTTTAATTTGGTTTCCAAAAATTTCTATCATGTTGCAAAATATTTACTGGCTCTTTTCATTCCCGGCACAATAAGTCATCAACATATATGAATACCTATTTTTAGTATCTTCTTAACTTTTTTTCCTCAGAGAGGGAGTGTAGGGACTCCTGATCAGTTAAAAAACTGAGCAGGGATACAACATATGCAAATTAAAAAGAGACAAGTAGGGGAAGGAGAATCAGAAGAGTTTGCTATTCTGGAAATCAAGGCTAAAAAGTATTGGCATATTGGAAGTAGGGCAGTGGTTTAGAACAGTGGTCCGCAAATTTTTTGGTCCAGGGACCAGTTTCTTGAAGGCAATATTTCCCACAGACGCGGGGGGTGGCGGTGGTGGGGGCGGGGCTGGTTCAGGCAGTAATGTGAGCCATAGGGAGTGATGGGGAGCAGCAGATGAAGCTCCACCTGCTTGCTCCTGCTGACCTCCTGCTGTGTGGCCCAGTTCCTAACAGGCCATGGACCGGTACCAGCCTGGTGGTTGGGGACCCCTGGTTTAGAGGAATGGAGTGGAGAAGAGGATGACAGATGCCATTATGTTACTGAACTGAATGACTGGACCCACTCTGGGGTCCTAGCCTGGCCTGAAACTCCTTGTCTTGTCCAGGGAGGTTCTTCATCCAGTCGGATTCACAGCCAATAAAGAAACTGATACTGAGGCTAGAACAGTACAAGCTTTATTCAGTGGCCAAAGAATGGAGAAGTGGGAACCTAGTTTGCAAACTGACTTCTCAACCCAATGCAGGCAGAGACATCAACTATATAGGAGGGTCTAGGTGAAAGGGAGGGATTTAGAAAGAGTGAGAGGAAAGAATACTCATGAGTTATGAGAGAACAGGGGTGTGGTTTGGACCTGGAACTGATGCAACTCTCCTTTTCAGTCCTTGTATGAGCTTTTCTGGTTGTTGTCATGGCAATCATCAACTGTCCTGGTGCTGGTGGGTGTGTCATTTAGATGCTAATGTATTGCAATGAGCATATAATGAGGTTCAAAGTCCACTGGAAGTCAAATCTTCCACCATCTTGGGCCACATTGGTTCTAACCAGTTCTTGTTTTTTTCTCTTTACAGCTTCCATCTCAAACTTAGGTGAGAGTAATTGGTTTCTATGCCAGAGAGGGGCCAGAGTATGATTCTGGGGCAACAGCCTTGGTAAGAGTAATAAGTAAATTACTGACTGTTTTGGCATTAGTATCTTGAAGAAGGTACTTATCTTAAAACCATAAATATAAGAGCTTCCAGAGACCATGGTGACCTCTTCATTCCCTTGTTCATTTTTCCAGAGAAGGAAATTGAAATCCACAAACTTGTCCAAGACCTCACAATGAGGTAGGGTTGAAGCAGAGATCGGGAGGCAGATTGTTTTGTTTTTACTTCTGTTGATCTCTCTTTGATGAAAATATGTTCACTTGGTAGTTTGAATTCTTTGAAATCTGGAACATCTGTGATTGACATATCTTTTAAAAAAGAGCTATAACTTACACTTGCAAATAAGTCATCATTTTATAGACTCACGTTAAGAAATTTTACTTTAATTCCAAAACTGATTTTTGAGCTGGGAAGCCTTGGACAAATTTCTCAATCTTTCTCAACTTTCATTTTCTCATCTATAAAATGAAGATAATATTGACCCTGCAAGGTTGTTATAAGGTTAGAGAGAATATATAAGCAATACAGTTAAGAAATAGTGGCTAGTGATAAAAAAAAAAACAAAGCACTGCTAATATTTATTGATATATACTACTACCTAGTACTTCACATGAAATACTTCACCACTTTTTGACTATTTTTATGAAGATTATCATTTAAAATATATGTATTAGCATTGCTCAAAATCTGTTCTATTTGCTTTTGGGATTTTTGCATTTGAGAGCTAGGTCTGAAGAGTCAGATCTCTGGATGCCTCCCTTTTGAATGATCCTCAGATAGGCAGAGCTGGGTCACCAACTATAGGCAGTTCCTCTAATCAGGACACTTTGTATTGTTTTACGTGGAGGTGTATTAGATTTTCATTGCTCCAGTAAGTTACCAAAAATTAGTGGTTTAAAATAAATTTATTACCTTCCAATTTTGGAGGTCAGAAGTCCTACACAGATCTAAGTGGGCTAAAATCAAAGGGTTGGCAGGGCTGCATTCCCTCTGGAGGCTCTGAAGGAGAATCTGCTCCCATGCTTTTTTCAAATTCCAGAGGCTGCCTGTGTGCCTTGGCTCATGGCCCCGTTCCTCCGGCTTCAAAGCCAACAACTTTAAGCCGAATCTGTCTCATGCTGCTGTATCTCTGGTTCTCCCTCCCCTGCCTCCCTGTTCCAATTATAAGGACCCTCGAGAATACATTTGACCCATCTAAACAATCCAGGATGATCTTCTTATTTTAGGATCAGCTAACAACCTTCATTCAATCTGCAACCTTAATTTCTCCTTGCTATGTGATGTAAAGTAGTCACGGGTTTTGGGGACTGGGATGCGGACCTCTTTGAGAAAGCCATTTTTCTGCTTACTATGGGAGAGTGCATAAAGGGAAGCAGAAGCTGCTAGTTGGGAGTTGAATACTCTGACTTTACTGTATCTACATTCTCTTTGGGGGAGAATCTAATAACATTGACATATCTTTCACCAGCCTTGTTTATCATCTGTGCTGCCTTGTAAAGGTGAGATTTCTTTTTTTTGTCAGCAAAATTATTTTTGTTTTTGTTTATTTTTTTAAATATAGAATTCATGTGCAGCAACTTCTTTAAGGCATGTTAGTATTATAATCCCTAGTATTTCTCAATAACTTGCCCTTGTAGAGAGAGTGTGGTAGGGAAAGGCATTCTTGAGAGGGATGTATGGGAACTGAATATAGACCATGCCTTTGCTGCATGCACCCTGATCCCCATTGCTGTGGCCAGGAGCACAGGGGAGGAGGCAGACAAACCTGGGTTTGAATCCCAACACCCTTCCCAACACTTAGCTAAGTGACCTGGGGCAAGGTATTTAAATTTCATATGCTGTAATGTGCTCATACGCAAATTTTAAAAAAGTTAGTGCTTATTTACAGGCTTGTTGATATTAAATGAAATAATGCATGCAAAATGTTTAACATAGTAAATGACTCGTAATGAGGACTCCAGACATGAGTGGCTATTGTTATTTTCATCTCTCTGAAGTTCACGTCCCTCATCTGCAAGAAAGGATTGGACCAGCTGCTTTCTACAATTCATTCAGTTCTAACAGTTCATGATTCTAGTTATGGTTCTCCTTGTATGAAAAGATTAAACAAATTAATTTTGTTTTGTTTTTGGAGAGTGAGGTGTGTAAATTGTAACTAAGGGTTATTTATCTCTGTTCCAAAGGTGATACATCTATTTAGGATTTTTATTTTTTACTTTTGAGATGAACCAGTTAAGGTATGTATTTAAAGACATTATCCTTTTTATTTTAGGTTTCAAACTTAATAGCATGCTTGGCCACAGTACTCTGTTTGATTAAAAAAATTTCCTCTATTTCTGTAGCTATATCCGTTTTGCCACCTTGACTGTTTTTATTTTCCTTTGCTTTTTGTTTTCTTTATCACTTTGACTAGTGATTTGTCTAATTAGGTTTTGTTTTCAAGCCAGCCTTTGCTTTTATTGATTCTCCTTATTTTTGTTGTTGTTGTTAAACATATTAATATCTGCTTTTATGTTTATTTTATTTCTTATAATTTATATTTCTTCTTGTTACTCTCCTTCTAATTTCTTGAGTTGAATAGTGTAGTTACTGATTTTCACTCCTTTTCTAAAAACAGTATATGCAGTTAAGAGTGTAAATTTTCTTCTGAGTGTTGCTTTAGCTGAATCCCACAACTTTTGATATATAAAATTTTCATTAATGTTTAGTTATAAATCTTATAAAATATATACACAAATAAAATTATGTATTTATAAAATAGATAAATTATAAAATGTATAAATATATATAAATATTTTGAAACCACCATTAGAATTAGAATCCATGAGTTATTGAGCTTTGTGTTTTTTTATTTCCAAATATATAAGGTTATATTTTTGTCTTTGACTACTAATCTTATTGCATTTATTCAGAGATTGTGGTATGAATGATAGAGATTCTTTAATATTTGTTTAGGTTTGCTTTGTTGTCTAGTATATGGTCAATTTTTGTAAATCTTCTACATGGGCTTAAGAAAAGTGTTTATTCTTTAATTGGTACATACAGTCTTATATGCAGAATCTGATATAACACATACTGATATTTTGTCCTTGATTTGTCAATTAGTAAAGAAAGGTTATCAAAATCTCTCACTATTATTATGGCATTATCAATTTATTCTTGCCTTTCAACTGGTTTTTACTTTATATATCTTGAGACTATTTTGTCAGGTACATACAAGGTTGTAATTTTTACATATTCTTGGTAACAATGTTTTCAATATAAAATGACCTTCCTTATTTATTTCAAAACACATTTTGGACCTAGTTGCATTTCGTCTGTTATTAATATAAGGACTAAAGTTTTGTTTTGTTTTTTGGGGGGAGTGGGGCAGGTATCATTTTTCCATTGACTTTCAACTTTACTGTTTCTTTGTATTTTGAGTGTTTCTCGTTTAAACATAGGCGAATTCTTTGTTTATTCAATCTCTGGGTTTGTAATCAATTTGTTCTTATTATCACTGAAAATTTCTTTAATTGAGGTATAATTGATGTATAACATTATATTAGTTTCAGGTGTACAACATATTGATTTAATATTTGTACATATTACAAAATGATCACCACGGTAAGCCTAGTTGACATCACCATTTACTGCACATCGTTACACATTTTATTTTCCTGGGATGACAAATTTTAAAATTTATTCTCTCAGCAACTTTCAAATATACAATACAGTATTATTAACTATAGATATCATACTATACATTGAACCTCAAGGATTTATTTATTTTGTAACTGGAAGTTTAGACTGTCTGACCTCCTTCACCCAGTCTCACACCACCATTCCCCAGTGAGCACTGGTCTGTTGTTTATATCTAAGAGGTTTTTTTTTTAACATTCCAAGTAAAAGATAAATCATACGGTATTTACCTTTCTCTGTCTGACTTATTTCACTTAGCATAATGCTCTCAATGTCCATCCATGTTGTCATAAATGGCAAAATTTCTTTCTTTTTGTACCTAAATAATGTTCCATTGTATATGAATAATTGAAAAATACACTTCTTTTATGCTTCCTTTTATTAGTGGTATTTGGGGATTTATTTCTTTCACATTATTTTATACTTCTCATGATTTTCTCTTTAGGGCGTTAAGGGTTAGATTAGAGCTTAGGTATGGAAATTATGGACATAGATGTGATCATAGAAGCCAATGGAGTAGATTGACAGAAATCAGAGAAAAAGAGCTGAGAAATGAGAGCAGAATTTAGAAGAAGGTTTAACAAGCCATACAAAGAGGTTCACAAAGATACAGAAAAATTTTGACAAGAGCAACAGGAAGAGGATCTGGAAAGCCAATGTCTTAGGGTCCAGTAGCTGAAAAATTTTCCAGTAGGAATACATGGTCAATGATATCAGATGCTACAGGTTCTATGATAGGCAATTAAATTTGGTGCTTAGAAGACTGTTGAAAAATTTTGAAAGAGTTGTTTCAATGGAGTAGTAGGGACAGAAGTTTCGTTGGCAGAGAAAAGGTCTGCTATAGAATATAATTTTAGAGAAAATGGTTTGTAAGGATGAGGACAAATTCAGCACGATGCCTGTCAAGATGTAGGAGCAATGATGCAACAGACCAGAGGTACCTAATGAGTCAAAGTCTTGAAGATAATAAAAATCTCTGCACTTTCTCTTGCTGTAGGTTTCTTTTCACGAGTCCACTCAGAGACTGCACAGATTACATGCCTAATTATGAGTTGGAAGAAACGCAGTGTAAATGACGAGGGTGTCTCAATAGGCAGCACTGATGAATCCATTAATTTGGGTACCATTGATCAAGCACTGTGAAGTTAATCCTGCAGTGCGGGTTAGATCAGAGCATACATTAATAAACACACTTGCGCTTGACCTATAAAATGAATGATCAACATGTCCCACAGGGCTGTGAAACCAGTGAGCTCTCTGAAGAATCATCACTATCGCTAAGCCATTTTAAAGGCCTGGTTTTAGATTTTCATTAGGAGAAATATCTCTGAATGCCTTTCCTAATGAAAACCAAGTGCCTAATTTCTCTTAAAACGGACTCAGGGCAATTATTAAAGTTTTTGTTCTCAAAGTGAAAATAAAGTAATTTTACTTTACCTACACCTTTTGTCTCCTCTCCTTTGGGAAGTGACTGCAATTACCAATTTATTTAGCAAATATGTATTGGACAATGGGAAGAGTGTGACACTCATCCCAAATAACATGAGCTTATCAAATAGTTCAGGCAAAGATATTTATATTTTATTATGAAAAAGAATACTAAATAGGATGTACTTCCTCTAGGCTTCCTGAGTAAAGCACTGTTTTAAGTTAAGAATAATTATCCACTGCTGAGAGCTTTAACTACTTAGGCAAAGCTCTATTCATCTCCTCCTAGAACTCTAAAAATTGGGTATTGAGAAAAACATCACGTTAAAAGGTGGATGCCCTTTAAGATGACTAATTTCAAAAAAGATGATTTCTTTTTGTAAAGAAAATCCTTTTTTAGGCTTTTTGGTTATGAAAAGTGAGTGACACCCCAAGCTAATCTAGACTGGGGAAAGTGCTTTATTTGCCTTACATAATCAAGTAATGAGAATTTGGTAATTGTCTCTTAGAAACTCAAGACGTTGTTTTAGGGCTTGAACAGTACTCATAGACAAGGAGGGATGGAAATAAAGGTGTTAGTAGGGGGCTTCCTAGGTGGCGCAGTGGTTAAGAATCCGCCTGCCAATGCAGGGGACATGGGTTCGATCCCTGCTCCAGGAAGATCCTACATGCCACAGAGCAACTAAGCCCGTGCGCCCCCCCCCCAAAAAAAAAGGTGTTAGTAGGAAGATAATATGACCAAAGGTTAGGACAAAAGAGGGAAAGAAGTTTGGTAAGAGGTTACCTGTGGCAGAATAGTTGAATATTTTTATGATATAAAAGATTCCACTTGAAGGTGGTTTTTGATCTGTGATATAATCTAATTTCCTTCTTTAATCCTCAATAAACGCCAATTTTACACAGCAGCCCTTATTTAATAATGATTTTGGTAAAGAAGGAAGAGGAGCTCTGTTGGGCTGCACCCCACAGACCTGCAAAGCCTCTGCTTGCCCAGCTTCAAGACCAAGAAAGAGCCCAGAGTCAGCAACAGAGACATCAGTGGTTTAATAGATGGGGGAACTTACACATCTGAAGCAAGGTCCTGGAGCCACACCCCACCATGTGCCGTGGATGGTGGGGCAGGACCTTGAGGCCATCTTTGCTCCTGGGGACAGGGGGAGGTTACCAGTTATAGGGGGCGTTGACATCGGGTTGGCTCATCAGTTACCCGGGAAACTAGAAGAGGGGCATACCCCTTACCACCCCTCTGATAAACATAGTGGAGATGTTCTGATCTAAAGCTAGACCAATCATAAGCTGGGGCCTGGAGCAATTATGCAGGAAGGTCAGTCAAGTGAGTAGGGTGTAGGTGAAGCAGGCACTGGTTGAGCGGGGGATGTACAGAGAGCAAGAGAATAACCATCTTGTGTGGCCTGACCATACAAGCTTTCTCCTGTGCTTGTGACAAATGGGGATGGGGAAAGATTTCACCTGGAAGTGAGATGGCAAAGGGAGATTTAGGTTTCAGAAGGACTTGAATAGAGGAAGCCCTTTGGGAACCTGTGGGAGTACTGTGGAGGAGCTAGTCTCTTCACAGAAAACAAAATGGTTACAGAGTGATTTTATTTATAAAAACATGGTTCCTGGCTCCTGAATGCCAGGGAAGTTATACCTGAAACACTAATAGCAGTGCCACCTGGTCATGAGAATCTATTCACTGCAGGAAGCCCAGGAAAAAAAAGACCATGGAACTTCCAGAATTTGAGTTGGAAATAATAGACTTTTCAAAAAGGGAGATGAATACATTGTATTCCAATATGAACATTCTGATATTAACATTTTCCTGTCTAATTGGCACTTCTTTTTCAAGCTGTATTCAGTTGTAGGGAAACTCATTAGGTCAAACCATATGCCATACAGTAACAATAGTTGCATTCTTTTGAGAACTTTAGTGGTTTGTGGCCAAAAGATCAGACTAAATCTTAGCATTTGCTTTGCATTCTCAATAGCTTTTAACAAAGCGTTCTATGCAGAATGTAACCTCAGTTATTGGGGTTACCATTGGCTGAGCATATTAATAATGGTTTCCAATGGGAATTATTTTTATTTTGTACTTTTCTTGGGTATGCCATGATGTAATAAGCCATGCAGCTCTACAAGAGAAAGCTTGTAAAAGTCATGGTGTGTCAAATAAAGCTTAGGAGGAGAATAGCAGAATAGTGAAGAGGTTAATAGCACAGACTCTGGAGTCAAACTGGGTGGGTTAATATCCTGGCTTTGTCTTTCACTTGCTGTGACTCAGGATCAATGAATCATTTTTCCTGAGCCTCAGTATCGTTATTATAAAATAAGAGGGTTAAATAAGTTAACTATTTAGAAGAGTTCCTGACATATGATAAGTGCTTAATAGACACCAGCTTCCATGGGAGGGGATTCTCATCTACCCCCTTAACATCTGTGGCATGCCTAGCATGTGCCAGGATCTGTTAGTCTATGGAGATATAAAAAGCAAACACTACCCCCTTCCTCTAGGACTTCGAGAACCTAAGGCTAAGAAGACTCATCCTTCTCTTCTGCAGCTTTCTAACCAATGAGAAGTAGCCAGGAGAAGATGAACTGGGATCCATACTTTTTACCTGGGAGCCCATTCTTCCATAGAACTGGGCCCCTTGTAGAGAGAGATGGGAATGGGGCATCTCAAAGTCCACCTATCAATCCCTTGTAGACTTAGCAGCAGAAGAAACTCTCGGGGAGGAAGACCCTGCCAAGGTGGGCTTGCTTCATGCAGACAGGAAGTCAATAGGGAAATGGATCCCATGTCCCCTGGTGAACAAGCAGGCCTGAGAGAGCATGGAAGGGGCATCTTTCCCAGTTTGAATTAAAATAACTCCACACAGTTGTGGGTGGGACTTGGTCTAATTTCACCGTCATATAAATGATTCCTCTTCTAGTCTCACAAACTTGCATATGTGTGCAGTTTTAAATGTTTGTGAGAATGGATTTTGTATTAAAGACATCTTCATTCATGTTTATTAATGGGGAGGTTGTAGAAACAGGACTGGTGTTTGTTTTATTTATTTAGCACTTGTGACAAGATGGCTCTGAGTCTGGCCAGTGTGAGGGTATTACCTTATTGATTAAATAATGTGATGAAAGGAAACAGTGCTTATGTGTTGAGAGATTATTGCCAGAGACACTTGGGCAACAAAGTGCTGAAAGGAGAGCTGTGTGACACTTTCACTGTGAGTAAGTAATTAGCAGCGAGCTGGAACTGAAATGCAGTATCCTGGGGAAAATTCCAGTCAATACTGCCATCCAAAGAAGTCATCTAGGTTTGCAGTTTGGAAGGCATAAAGAATCACACATTTTTGTTTCCCAATATAACTCATTGTCTTTACTCTGAAATAGTAAAAATAAACATTTGATACTACAGTAATATAAAATAATATATTTGAAATGTTGAAAACTGCCTAATTTTATGGCAAAAGGCCATAATTCTAATCTCAGGAGTCATACATAAAAAAGTAAAAAAAAAAAAATCAAGCAATTCATTTATTACATTACTTTATTGCATTTCTAAAGAAAGTCTACAGTTCTCAGAAATCTTGCAGGGTCTGTTGAAGTGGATACGTTTGTTTATGCATTTATGAGAGAAAATAGAATAGGAATGCTCAAGAGCCTAACTTGACATTGTTCTTTGGCCTGTGGAATAATTTGAAGGATAGATATCTTGCCAAGAAAGATGGGGATTTTTAGAACCCAAGGCATTTGTGGATCTCCTTCGAGTGATGGCATCAAGATTTACTCTCTGCTTCACGCACAGAGTCTAATGGAAGGGAATGCATGGGACATTTGTCACTTCTTTCGATGACTTGACCTGCTTTATTCCACCATTTTTATTCTACCAATACTTCAGAATATTGCTTCTAGCTTTCTGTTCTTCACTTTTTATCTTGTTTTGCTTGTCTGCCCAAATTCTGTCTGTCTCTCTCTCTCTTATTCTTTTTCTCTCCCTTGGTAAGAGTAAATAGTTAAAGCAAGGACTCTGGAGGCTGTCTTTGTGGCTTCAAATCCCAGTTCTGTGACTTACTAGCTAGATGACCTTGGGAAATTACTTGACATTTCTGTGCCTCAGTTTTCTCATTCATAAAATAGTGATAATAATAGTATCCATCACATAGGGTTGTTATGAGGATAAAGTGTTTAAAATATTTAAAATTAAGTCATTCTTGACACAGGATAAATGCTATCCTATTTGTAGATTTATGTACAACTAGTAAATACACTGGTTTGATTCCTATGGGCTCAAAGACATTCATTGACTCCCTAAGACCTGAAAAAATAGTGCAAGGGATTTAAAGTGCTCTCTTATTCACCTACAGCATATTTTTTAAAACTTTTCACAATATGCTCCAACCAATCCATATTGTAACCATTTGGTCTATTCACCACAATCTTAATCTGCCATGTATTTT
This sequence comes from Hippopotamus amphibius kiboko, assembly GCF_030028045.1. NCBI lineage: Eukaryota > Metazoa > Chordata > Mammalia > Artiodactyla > Hippopotamidae > Hippopotamus > Hippopotamus amphibius. Next base: position 92,259,206 of record NC_080192.1, read on the forward strand.
CCTGCTTCTCCAAACTACTCACTCAGCCAGAGATGGCCTGACTTCTTCTGGTTTTCTGCCATTCAAAAGTTGAACACCAATGTTTTGATCACTTATCTTAGCAAACTGAACACTATTATGTATATTAAAAGTTTCCTGTGTAGACCACTCCCATTCCATAATGCTGTGGGAAGCTGCATTATGGCTCCCCTCCCCAAAACGTCAACAACCTAATCCCTGGAATCAGTGAATATTACTTTACATGGCAAAGATTTTGCAGATGAGATTAATTTAAGGACCTTGAGATAGGCAGATTATTTCAAATTATTTTCGTGGACCCAAATGCAATCACAAGTGTTATGATAAAATCATCTACACTTCAATAAAAAATGTAAAAAAGATTTTGTTATGATAAAGTGAGACAAAAGGAGACTTCACACAGACAGAAGAGGAGAAGGCACTGTGACCATGGAGGCAGAAATTGGAGTGATGTAGCCACAGGTCAAGGAATACCAGCAGCATCAGAAGTGGGAAGAAGCAATTTCCAAAGAGAGTGTGGTTGTGCCTCTACCTTGATTTCAGCCCTGTAACACTGATTTTGGACTTTTAGCCTCCAGAACTATAAGAGAGTACATTTGCATTGTCACCAACTTTGTGGTAATTTGCTACAGCAGCTATAGAAAATGAAGACAATGGTATGGTGGTCTAGTATTTTATTTCCAACAGTTTTCTTCACTTATTTTTATATTTACATAAAGTAAAATTCACGGTTTTCAGTGTATAGTTCTGTGAATTTTGACAAATGTATAGACTCATGTAATCACCACCACACAATGTACAGAACTTCTGAGAAGGAAAAACAAAGCTGAAGGCATCATACTTCTTCATTTCAGACTATATTGCAAAGATATAGTAGTCAAAACAGTATGGCATTGGCATAAAAACAGACACATAGTTCAATGGACTAGAATAGAGAGCCCATAAATAAATCCATGCATATATGATTAATTAATTTATGACAAAGGAGCAAAAAATATACCCTGGGGGAAGGATACTCTCTTTAATAAATGGTGCTGGGAATAACATATATCCTCATAGAAAAGAATGAAACTGGGCCCCTATCTTACACCATACACAAAAATCAACTCAAAATGGATTAAAGATTTGAACATAAAACCTGAAATCATAAAACTTGTATAAGAAAACATATGGGGTAAGGTGTGGAATAAAGAAAAAAATTATTTTGGCCAGATCAACCACTGTTTGTCTCCCCAGATTCATTCTCTCTGCACTTTTCTGACCTGTTCTGTGCCCTCAGGAGACTAACTCATGTGACTGAATCATGTAGGCTCCCTGGTGTTCTGGCTTCCATTGGGGTTAGTTAATGGAAAGCACCAGTAGGACAATGAAAAACAAGAAAAGGAATAGGTTAGAACAGGGCTTCTCAAACTTTACATGCATACAAATTACCTGGGGATATTTTTGAAATGCAAATTCTGATTCACTAGGTCTGAGGTGGAGTCTATAATTCTGCATTTTGACTAAACTCCCAGGTGATGCTCTGCTGATGCTCTGAGGATCACTCCATAAGTGGCAGAGGTTATGGTATTTTTCCTTAGTCTCTCTCTTCCTGGGTCTCTCCATTCTGGCACTGGTTGCATCCACCCATCTTTGACAGTGGTCCTCTACTTTGGCTATATATTAGAATTATCTGTGAGGTTTTTGAAAACCTAATGCCCTGGCTACATCCCAGATACATTAAATCACAATCTCTGGGGGTGGGACCCAGGTGTCAGTAATTCTTAAAACTCCAATGTGCAGCCACAGTTGAGAGCAATGGATGAATCTTTGCCTAGAGCCACTTCCAAGGCTACAACTCTCCAAAGGTTATGATAGCTTTATTTCCCCCACATTTGCACCTTCAGGTCTAGAAGCTTCTTCAGGTTTCTAGTTGTTGCTAGTTGCTGAGTGTTTCAGTATTGCTCAAAGTTCCCTAAACGCTGCCCACACCTCCACAAACAGTCCCTTTAATGAATTATCTTTAAACTCCCATTTCTTTCCTGCCAAATCTCTAGTTGATATATCAAGATAAGAAATTTGATTTTTATTTTGTAGGTAATTGGGAAACCAATGTAATCTTAGGAATAATGAGTGTCAAGTTCAGAATTCCTCAATAGTTATTACTTCCAAATGAAACTTTTCATTTCATATACTTTAAATTTTCAAGTATTGAATTTAGTATAATGTGCCAAGCTCAAACATTTTTATATGTGACAGTATCACTAAAAGTATGACTTAAGCTAACACCAACTTTTTGAAATTAGATTAAAAGAGCAATAGGTTGTAAATATCTATGCACCCAACATAGGAGAACCTCAATACATAAGGCAAATGCTAACAGCCATAATAGGGGAAATTGACAGGAACACAATAATAGTAGGAGACTTTAACACCCCACTTACATCAATGGACAGATCATCCACACAGAAAATAAATAAGGACACATAAGCTTTAAATGATACATTATACCATCTTGACTTAATTGATATTTATAGGACACTCCATCCAAAAACTACAGAATACACTTTCTTCTCAAGTGCACATGGAACATTCTCTAGGATAGATCACATCTTGGGTCACAAATCAAGCCTTGGTAAATTCAAAAAAATTGAAATCATATCAAGCATTTTCTCTGACCACAACGCCATGAGACTAGATATCAATTACCTGAAAAACTGCAAAAAATACAAACACGTGGAAGCTAAACAATATGCTATTAAACAACCAAGAAATCACTAAAGAAATCAAAGCAGAAATAAAAAAATACCTAGAAACAAATGACAATGAAAACACAACAACCCAAAACCTATGAGATGCAGCAAAAGCAGTTTGAAGAGGGAAGTTTATAGCAATATAGTCTTACCTCACAAAATAAGAAACATATCAAATCAACAAACTAACCTTACACCTAAAACAATTAGAGAAAGAAGAACAAAAAAACCACAAAGTGAGCAGAGGGAAAGAAATCATAAAGATCAGATAAGAAATAAGTGAAAAAGAAATAAAGGAAACAATAGCAAAGATCAATGAAACTAAAAGCTGGTTTTTTGAGAAGATAAACAAAATTGATAAACCATTAGCCAAACTTAACAGGAAAAAAAGGGAGAAGACGCAAATAAACAGAATTAGAAATGAAAAAGGAGAAGTAATAACCAACATTGCAGAAATACAAAAGATCATGAGAGACTACTACAAGCAACTATATGCCAATAAATTGGATAACCTGGAAGAAGTGGATAAATTCTTAGAAAATTACAATCTTCCAAGACTGAACCAGGAAGAAATTGAAAATATGAACAGACCGATCACAAGTACGGAAATTGAGACTGTGATTAAAAATCTCCCAACACACAAAAGCCCAGGGCCAGATGGATTCACAGGTGAATTCTATCAAACATTTAGAGAAGAGCTAACACCTATCCTTCTCAAACTCTTCCAAAATATAGCAGAAGGAGGAACACTCCTAAACTCATTCTACAAGGCCATCATCACCCTGATACCAAAACCAGGCAAAGATGTCACAAAAAATGAAAATTACAGGCCAATATCACTGATGCAAATATCATAGATGCAAAAATCCTCAACAACATACTAGCTAACATAATCCAACAGCACATTAAAAAAATCATACACCATGATCAAGTGGGGTTTATCCCTGGGATGCAAGGATTCTTCAATATATGCAAATCAATCAACTTGATACATCATATCAACAAATTCAAGGATAAAAACAATATGATAATTTCAATAGACACAGAAAAAGCCTTTGACAAAATTCAACATCCATTTATGGTAAAAACTCTCCCGAAAATGGGCATAGAAGGAAATTACCTCAATATAGTAAAAGCCATATATGACAAACCAACAGCCAACATTGTTCTAAATGGTGAAAAACTGAAAGCATTCCCTCTAAGAACAGGAACAACACAAGTGTGCCCACTCTCACCACTATTAGTCAACATAGTTTTGGAAGTTTTAGCCACAGCAATCAGAGAAGAAAATGAAACAAAAGGAATCCAAATTGGAAAAGAAGAAGTAAAATTGTCACTCTTTGCAGATGACATGATATTATACATAGAAAACCCTAAAGATTCTACCAGAAAACTGCTAGCACTAATCGATGAATTTAGTAAAATAGCAGGATATAAAATTAATGCACAGAAATCTCTTGCATTCCTATACACTAACAATGGAAGAGCAGAAAGAGAAATTAAGGAAACTCTCCCATTTACCATTGCAACAAAAAGAATAAAATACCTAGGAATAAACCTGCCTAAGGAGGCAAAAGACCTGTACACAGAAAACTATAAGACACTGATGAAATAAGTCAAAGATGATAGAAACAGATGGAGGGACATACCATGTTCTTGGATTGGAAGAATCAATATTGTGAAAATGACTATCTTACCCAAAGCAATTTACAGACTTAATGAAATCTCTGTCAAATTACCAATGGCATTTTTCACAGAACTAGAGCAAGAAACCTTACGATTTGTATGGAAACACAAAAGACACCAAATAGCCAAAGCAATCTTGAGAAGGAAAGATGGAGTTGGTGGAATTAGCCTTCCTGACTTCAAACTGTACTACAAGGCTACAGTAATCAAGACAGTACAGTACTGGCACAAAAATAGAAGGGTAGATCAATGCAACAGAATACAGAATCAAAGGTAAATCCACACACATATGGGCAGCTTATCTTTGACAAAGGAGGCACGAATATACAATGGAAAAAAGACAGCCTCTTCAATCAGTAGTGCTGGGAAAATTGGACAGCAACATGTAAAAGAATGAAATTAGAACACTTCCTAACACCATACACAAAAATAAACTCAAAATGGATGAAAGATCTAAATGTAAGGCCAGACGCTATAAAGCTCCTAGAGGAAAACATAGGCAGAACACTCTATGACATACATCAAAGCAAGATCCTTTTTGACCCACCTCCTAGAATCATGGAAATAAAATCAAGAATAAACAACTGGGACCTAATGAAACTTAAAAGCTTTTGCACAGCGAAAGAAACCATAAACAAAACAAGAAGACAACCCTCAGAATGGGAGAAAATACTTGCCAATGAAGCAACAGACAGAGGATTAATCTCCAAAATATACAAGCAGCTCATGCAGCTGAATACCAAAAAAGTAAATAACCCAATCCACAAATGGGTGAAGACCTAAATGGACATTTCTCCAAAGAAGACATACAGATGGCTAACAAACACACGAAAAGATGCTCAACATCACTAATCATTAGAGAAATGCAAGTCAAAACCACAATGAGGTATTACCTCACACCGGTCAGAATGACCATCATCCAAATATCTAGGAACAATAAATGTTGGAGAGGGTATGGAGAAAAGGGAACTCTTCTGCACTGTTGGTGGGAATGTAAGCTGTTACAGCCACTATGGAAAACAGTTTGGAGGTTCCTTAAAAAACTCAAAATGGAACTAGCATATGACCCAGTAATCCCACTGCTGGGCATATACCCAGAGAAAACCATAATCCAAAAAGAAACATGTACCATAATATTCACTGCAGCACTGTTTACAATATCCAGGACATGGAAGCAACCTAAATGGCCATCAAGAGATGAATGGATAAAGAAGATGTGGCACATATATACAATGGAACATTACTCAGCCATAAAAAGGAATGAAATTGAATTATATGTAATGAGGTGGATAGACCTAGAGACTGTCATACAGAGCAAAGTAAGCCAGAAAGAGAAAAACAAATACCATATGCTAACTCATATACATGGAATCTGAAAAAATGGTACTGATGAACCCAGTGACAGGGCAAGAGTGGAGATGCAGATGTAGAGAATAGACTTGAGGACATGGGGCTGGGGTGCGAGGTTAGGGGGCAAAGGGGAAGCTGGGATGAAGTGATAGAGTAGCATAGACATAGATGCACTACCAAATGTAAAATACCTAGTGGGAAGTTGCTGTATAACAAGGGGAGATCAACTTGATGATGGGTGATGCTTTAGAGGGCCAGGATAGCAAGGGTGTGAGGGAGTCGCAGGAGGGAGGGGATATGGGGATATATGTATAAATACAGCTGATTCACTTTGGTGTACCTCAAAAGCTGGTACAAGAGTGTAAAGCAATTATATTCCAATAAAGAGCTTAAAATAAATAAATAAATAAATGGTACCAAGCAAACGAACAAAAAAAAGAGTAATAGAAATGTTTGTTAGAAAACAAACTTATGGTTACCAAAGGGGAAAAGTGTGGAAGGAGAGTGATAAATTAGGAGTTTGGGATTAGCATCTATGCACTACCATACATAATATAATCGACAAGGACTTTCTGTATAGCACAGGGACCTCTACTCAATCATCTGTTATGACCTATATGGGAAAAGAATCTGAAAAGGAATAGATAAATGTATATGTATAACTGAATCACTTTGCTGTACACCTGAAACTAACACATTGTATATCAACTATACTCCAATATGAAATAAAAATTTTAAAAAATAGATAAATGATTTTTTCTCAAAATAAAAAAAGTAATGTAACAGTAGTTCAGTTTTCAATTACTATTGTTCTTTAGCTATGATGTAGCCATAAGTTAACCTGTAGATTAGATAGATTTCTTCCTCATTAGGATTCTCTTGAACATGTGCCTTTATTTAAAAGCTGACCCAGTAACTGTACTATTGGTCTCTTGTTTTCCCTCAGCAGGCATTGGCAGTTCCATCATTTTGTGACCCACTTATAGTATCATCACTGGAAATAGTGAGTCTGAGTTTATTCTTTTCTTCTTAAGTATTACCCATTTCCTTAGAATTCACATTTCAAGAACTTCCTGGATATTCTGACTAAATTGCCATTTTAAGAGGCTCTCCATTTCAATTTCTCAACTCTCTACCAATAATCCTGTCTTTAATCCTGGCAAAGGACTTTCCCTACAAAAGACCCCTAAGCTATCATCCTTCCCTAGGAGAAAATTATTCTTTAATCTTCCCTTCAATTTCTTCTTGTAAACATTGAGCCTCTGACACTCTACTCAGAGAGTAGTTAGTCTTTTGTCTCTTCTTCCACGTGCAGGGGCTTTTGCAATCAGACTTGAGTATAATCCTGAACTGAAGTCAAGTGAACAAATGATTTCCTCCCTGCTGTTGTATTACAACTCTGTAGTGGAGAAAAAGAAAAGGGCTTATAATTTGTTTTCTCTGCTGAGAATAGGGTAAGGGTTTGCTGCTGCTAAGCCTACTTCAGAGCCACTGCCCTATTTTTAAGACAGGTATAAATAAATCAACCAGAGTAAGTGGTTTTTGAATAGATGAAAGTGTTTTGTAGCCTCATCTGCAGATTTAGATGCCCTAGCCCAGCCCTTTAGGGAATATTCTCTTCCTCACTGTGATTTCTTCCTTCTCTTTCATAAGACTGGAAAGAAGAGGGAGGGTCAGTTAGAAATTTGGCTATAACATGATGGCAAATAATCATGTTGGCAGCTAACTTCTCTTTCGTGTGACAGAATACTTTGGTTTGAATAAATTTCAGGAAATATTTCATTGGAGCCTTCCAGAAAACTAAATATGTAAAAGGTGCTCTTGCCCATGATATTTTGGAACCATTTAGTCCTGGAGTATCTGCTTGCCACTCTATAGATACAATCTCAGAGACTGAAAAATTTAAACCATCAAAGTGCACTATGAAGGAAAATGAGCTTCTTAGGCTTTAGCGGACTTTTAAATATATGATTTTTTTTTGTATGCTAAGTCAAATGTTAATAAAAAAGATAAGAGAATTAACCTTAATGTCTTTATTCCTATACTCCTAAACCAAATTCCGCACATTAGCTCAGAAACAATGAACCTTTAACCAATTACAAACACCTCTATTCTAATTGTTTAGATTGAAGAACTTCTATGGATTGCATCCAGGCATGCAGTTATTGAAATGAATGTTCTGGTAAGGTTTTCTTTTTTTTTTCTACAGTGTCTTCAATTTTTTTTCTTTTTAAAAATTAGGAAAGTTTTAAGTGTTTTGGGGTACACTTGTAGCTACTCATGCGCAACAGGTAAATTGATTAATAACAAGGTAATGGATCACTTGGTTCCCTAGACTGTCCTTTAGATTCTGTGGTGCAGGTCCAGATTTCTAAGAGAGCAGTGAAAATATACTCACACTAACCATCCCTGCTGACGGGAGGCTGCAAAGGCAGCATAAATCCCAAGCGACCATCCATACAAATCCATTGACTTTGGAATGATGTTTGCTCTCTTAATTATGCTTTGCTAAAGACCAATAGTAAAGGCAGAATGCCAAGGAAAGACTAAGAAACTGTTTCAGAATAAAGGAGATTAAGAGAAGTGACACCTGAGTGCAGTGCATGATACATGAGTTTTTTGGCCATAAAAACATTATTGGGATACTTAGCAAAATCTGAGTCAAATCTATAAATTAGATAGTAGTACTGTATTAATGTTAATTTTCTGATTTTGATAACTGCATGTAGTTTTGTGGGAGGATGTCCTTTATTATGTATATACATACAATATTTAGGGCTCAAGGATGATCACATATGTAACTTATTCTCAAAAGATTCAGAAAACACATTTGTGTGCATATACACACATCACATATGTGTACATGTGAAGCATATACATGTGTGTGCCTGCACTTGTGTCTGTATGCACCCACAACAGAGATAAAGCAAATGTGGTAAAACACAAACATTTGGGGAATGTGGATGAAGGCTATGCAAGAATTCTTTGAGCCACTCTTGCAACTCGTTTTTTTTTAAATTTATTATTATTATTTTTATTTTATTTATTGATTTGTTTTTGGCTGTGTTGGGTCTTTGTTGCTGCATAGAGGCTGTCTCTAGCTGTGGCGAGCGAGAGCCTACTTTTTGTTGTGGTGCATGGGCTTCTCAGTGCGGTGGCTTCTCTTATTGCAGAGCACGGGCTCTAGGCACTTGGCCTTCAGTAGTTGTGGCACATGGGCTCATAGTTGTGGTTCACGGGCTCTAGAGCACAGGCTCAGTAATTGTGGTGCACAGGCTTAGTTGCTCCACAGCAACGTGGAATCTTCCAGGAGCAGGGATCGGACCCATGTCCCCTGCATTGGCAGGCAGATTCTTAACCATTGCACCACCAAGGAAGTCCCACTCTTGCAACTCTTTTCTGTGAGTCTGAAATTATGTCAAAATAAAAAGTTAAAAGAATAAAAACCAATTTGCCTGTTTTTGACAGGGGAACAGGTTGCCCGGAAGCAAAAACAAGAAAAACCCAACCTAATCATGGGAAACTGCAGGTCCTATGAAAATTTAGTAAAACACTATTATTAGTTTATATTATTTTCACATGAATGTTTTTCAAAACCATAACTAACTCTGTCTGACTTATTTCACTTAGGATAATAACCTCCAAGTCCACCCATGTTGCTGCAAATGGCAAAATTTTATTCTTTTCTATGGCTGAATAGTATTCCATTATATATATATACATATATATATATGCCACATCTTTTTTATCCATTCATCTGTTGATGGACACTTAGGTTGCTTCCATATCTTGGCTATTGTAAATAGTGCTGTTATGAATATTGGGGTGCATATATCTTTTCGAATTAGTGTTTGTTTTTTTGGCTATATACCCAGGAGTGGAATTGCTGGATCATATGCTAGTTCTGTGTTTAGTTTTGTAAGCAACCTCCATGCTGTTGTCCACAGTGGCTACACCAATTTACATTCCCACAAACAGTGCAGGAGGGTTCCCTTTTCTTCACATCCTTGCCAACACTTGTTATTTGTGGCCTTTTTGATGTCTGCCATTCTGACAGGTGTGAGGTGATATCTCATTGTGGTTTTGATTTCCAGTTCCCTGATGGTTAGCAATGCTGAGCATCTTTTCGTGTGCTTGTTGGCCATCTGAGTTTTCTCCTTGGAAAAATGTCTATTCAGTTCCTCTGCCCATGGTATCACTTATATGTGGAATCTAAAAAATACAACAAACTAGTTAATATAACAAAAAAGAAGCAGACTCACAGATGTCAAGAACAAACAAGTGGTTACCAATGGGGAGAGGAAAGGGGGGAGGGGCAATGTAAGGGTAGGGTATTAAGAGGTACAAATTATTATGTACAAAATAAACTATAAGGATATATTGTACAACACAGGGAATAGAGCTAATATTTTATAGTAACTATAAATGGAGTATAACCTTTAAAGAAACACAACCAAATTTTTACTTAGGAAATCATGTTAAATAATTAGAATCCAACCAAAAAGTAGGAAGTGGTAATTTCTGTAACATTTTACCTTGTAGTTGTTGGCAAATGCCAACTTGCCTTCATTGTACTAAATAGGAGGGTATTCATTTATTGTCATGAGCACTGATACTTTTCAGATGTTTGTTTTATTAGCCTACCTAGTTTTCTCCTTTCTGGTCCTGTTAATTTAAGAGCAAACAGAAATATATAGAGGATTCTTTATAAATAAGTTTCCTTGTTCTTAAATTTGCTAATTTTTATGAAACATTAAATGTATTAGATAATGGGGAATGGTTCTACTTAATATATTTTGCCAAATCTTTCTTTCTTAACATTTTCCATCTTTACATCAGAAGTTCTTACGCAGTATATATTTTTCACAAGACACCATTTTCCTTGTTCATAGACCCATGTGGTTCAGGGCAGGCAACCTCATCTCTACTTCTGGGGGGTAGAGCTTTCACAATCCCATCATGTGATCCCATTTCCCCTGCCAGTGACCGGTTTAGGAATCCACGTGTAGCTTAGTTTTAGCTAAAGAAAAATGCTGATTAGGACTTAAGGAGCATTTAATTTGCTTCTGAGAAGAGACCTTTCATCTTATCACCGTAGAGTCTGGATATGACACCTGGAACTGCAGAACTATGTAAAGACAAATCTGGTGAGGCATGGGAGGCTGGAAAGTTGGGAAGACTCTGCATCCTCAGTGTCACTGATGAACTGCTAAATCTACCTGCCCTGGAAATGAAATTGCCCTTGGACTTTCAGTTAGTATAGATCCTTATGACAGGGATTCTGTGTTACTTAAAGGTAAATACATTCTAATCAATTATTGTGTAGTCTGGAAGTTTTCTGCAATTATTTTTTTAAATTCCATGATTTATTATTAAAAAGTCAATCCCCAAAAAAGAAAAGAAAAACAAACAAAAAGCCATTCATCAAACCAACCAGATGATAACAGGCTTTTATATTTCATCTAAACAAACCATAGAAATGCAGATTCCTTGAGTCATAGTTACAAGCTCATTCATCTTCTGAGATGTATAATACCATTTTAGAAAGACAAATTTGTGATAAAAAAAGATGAAGGAATTCTGGCTATAAAGTGGAAATAATATTTACTTCAAAAAAGTGATAGAATTAAATGAGTTGGCATCTTTAAGGCTCATGGAACAGAGGTTGGCAGGTAGTGAGTTTACATTGACTGTTGACAATAGCAATGATAATAATAATTATTCCTTTTTATGGATTTTCTTGCCAAATAACTTACCATCTCAATTTTGAATTGTTTTTATCCTAATAGACTCTATGAGAAGCAAATGAATACTACCAATGAATTCAAACTCTTACACTTCATGAGAGTTTTAGGGGATACTTATTATAACTCTTAGCTTTTAGATGAAAAACTTGAAAACTTGAATCATATTGATGGAACTTTCTATACATTACCTGCAAGTACATGTTTGGTCACCATACTCATACCAATTCCAACATTTCAAAATTAAAAAATTTTAAAGGGCAGCACGGTACAGTGCAGCAGTTATCGCATTGTAGATCACGCTACAATACAAGGTGGTGAGACCAACTGGGTGAAGTTGCCACAGAATTTTGAAGAACTGAAGTATATTAGAACAGGATGAATGAAATTAGAGTAAATTGCATGTATAAAGGTAAATGTTGTTTCATGAAACTTTGTTTCAGTAGTGCATGTGTGTATCGGGTTATATTACAAAATGTATTTCTCACTGTGAGTTTTGGTCATTGGTACAAGGGAAAGACATGCACTCCAGAGCAAGACAAGCTTTCCTTCAAATATTTAACTCATTGGCTTGTTATATGGAAAAGAGGGTGGAACTATGCCTATGACATAATAGGCACTCAAACAATGTTCCTCCTTTCCTGCCTCTGTCGCAGGCTCTCACCTTCTTTTACCCTGTGGCCTTGAACTTACCAAACTGACATTAGCAAACAAAGTGTCTTCAGATGACCAGATATGTCTGTTTTCTGTATGATATATTTATCCAAGCTTGACATGCTAGGAGCACATTGAGCGATCTGGGTCCTGAAGCAAGGAAAATCCATTTTATTTAAACTACAACAAATAGCGTCTCCTGTGTTCCTCCCAGCTAAGAAATCACTCAGCTCCTATTCTTAAAACAACAGGTATTCGGTTAGAACTATTGATTGTCTTCAGTTTGGTTACCTCGGCACAATGATGTGCCATCCGTTAGAAACGGGAGGGTGGACAGCGGGCCACCTGGTGCTCTGAGCAGCTGGGCTGACGCAGCGCTCAGATGCCGCTGGACCACGCGTGCCAACGACACTCTTGGGTCACTCAGCCTCCTCCCATCACAGGTGAATGAGAGGGTCACGTATCACCACACAGTGAGCACCCCTTGTTCCGCAGAGCGCCCGCAGGAAGACATCCTTGGTTTTCCCTCCAAATCCCATGATTTTGTTTGCTATTACGCACCTTAACTCCTTATTTACTGTGTGGGATGTTCCTGTGACTCCCACGGAGTAGGAAGAAACCTATTATTTGGTTTCACTGACACAATATGGAGTGAAAACAGAGACTGGTTCTCCTCCCTTCCCCTTCTTTTCTTTTTCTCTTCCTCCCTGTTCTCCTCCTGCTCCTCTTTTCTTTCCTTCTTCTTTAAGAAGACATCAATTTTTGTGCCAGAGCTTAGTGAAAGTGCTGAGTTAGTCAAGGCAGTAAATCGAAATGGTCCCTTTTACCTCTTGGAAATATGAAAGCATCCTTCTGCCACTGAGCAGGCACCCATGGCAGGATCAAGTGCTACTGTTAACAAGAAGTCAAGAAAGTACATTATCACTTCAGGGCTGTCATTACCAGAGGGTTTCACTGTGAACTATAGCATTCAGGGAAAGCAGGCAGGAGGGAAAGTGGGGGAGGCAGATGGAGAAGGAGGGAAAGAAAAGAGGCAAGTTTTTATTTTTTTAAGAAGCTGACAAGAACACTGGTAATCTTGGGTTGAAGAATTCATTCTGAATGTAGAACCTAGTACTGCTTTCATGTAAAAGGTGAATGAGATAGCCACTTCCTTCCGTTACCCTGTGGGTACATATTTGGCAAAACACAAGCTCAGCCACACCCCATGGCTTCAGTTAATCAATTCATGTGTATCTTAAACCTGTCAAGACAAGATCTCCTATTTAGTTATAAACCTAAGGATGTATATTTTGCACCAGTGAAACCCTAAAGAGATCAGTTCATTTTATTTTTTCTTGCTGCTTGTAGAAGAAACACATTTTTAGACTTTTTTTCCCTCCTTGGTATACATTTTAAAATTTGTTTTGGTAAATAACATATCTCATGTCCTAAACTACAGCAATAAAATGGCTAAAGATATGCACGTGCTTTAGACTCTTTAACTTGGTTCACAGCACAGTTGTCAAATGCTGGATCTGGGTAGTGCTATCTGCATCTTAGAAGGAGAGAATTTTGCTATAGGCAAAGCAGAAAAGTTCAGAATCTTGGGTTTTGCATTCTTCATTTCTTTCTATCCAGGTTGCTTAGCACAGACACTGAGCTGTTAACTGAGAGGAGTTATAATCATTTTTATCTGTTGCTTTGAAGTCTGTTTTCTGTCTGGATTCTGTTGGACAGCATATTGAATAAGCAGAACCCTAATGAGTTCAAAGTCAGCTAGTTAGTTCCTGGACGTGTAGCAGGCCCTTGTTAATCTAGTTATGTGTCACAGGTTCCTCATTTTCCTTGTTTCTACCCTCCACCCTGCCTACATGAAGGTTTCTAATTTTATTGCAGAACATTCCACCTTTTAGCAACAGAGAGATCACTATTGTTATTTCTCAAAAGCCAACTGTGGTAAGAGAAATGGTAAGAAAAGTGTTATAGAAAAAGCAAACAGTATGGAATGGGTATTCTCCTGTTCCCTACTGGACCATCTGTTTTCCCAACAAAAAAATCTAGTGCCTCCCTGAGTTATTTTTTAAAGGGCTTAAGCAATCATTCAGATAATCAGACTTCATTGCTGTGAAATTTCATCACAGTGTACTCAATCCTTGAACTCATATCTGGGTCCATTTTGTCAATCAGATAAAACTTCCTAGGCTTTTTCCTAGAGGCATGAGGGTTCACTTGATCTTATTGCATTGCAAAGGATTTTGTGCTACAAACCATTTTTCATAAAAGCTATTTGTTGTGTTAGGAAAACTCCAGACAGGCTTTCTTCGAATAGATTTGGGGGTGGGGTGGGGTGTTGGAATGGCTTGCTCTGCTTTGTCACTTTGGATGAAATGAAAATTCTGAGAAATGTTTACAAGTTAGCTGCAGACCAAATGAAGAGGCAAATGATACAGAGGAAATTAGCATTAGCCTCTTAGTAAGTAAAAGTGTTATTTGTCATGAACAGACCAACAATTGTTTAAAAAAAAATAGGAAAAAGAAAATAACTCCAAGGAAATTCCTGATTTGAAAGCACTGAATTCATTTGTCTTAAGATTATTGCTTGCTTTTTTTACTTTTCTTGTTTTTTCTTTCTTTCTTTTTTTTTTTTTTTTTTTTTGGCCTAGAGATTGAAGCCAACTGACTCCTTTATTTTTCCCCTTTGTAAAGGTCAGCCACCCAATGCATGCCCACTCAGGACCACAACAGCACAAACAGCCTTTGCATCAAAAAAGCACTAGGTGGTGCCCATTTTCTTTGCCGGTGAAAGTGCTGGATTTCCCCAAGGGAGACACTCCAGGGAAGTTCATCAGCCCCCAGCCCCATCTAGTGCCATCCTCTCCTCTAACAGATGACCAGGAGCGTGGTGTCACATTCTGTCATTTTCCTAAAGCTTCTTGGGGCTTGGCTATTTTAGGACACAGCTTTGGTTTGGGGAGACAGTGTTTTTAAGTGTGAAGGTAGGAGCAAAGGGTTGGTGGTGGCAAAAACCTTGGAATATTCCCTTTGAAAATAAAAGATAAGAGGAATAAAGGCAGCAACACTGCCATCTGTGTCTCTAAAGAATCATTGTGTAATATCTTTGCCAAGGCTTTCCCCCTGCCAGATCATTCGGGCAATGCAGTCTATGTGCTCCTTCAATTTTTTTTCCATTTTTACCCATAATCAAGCTATAAAAATTATAAAAGGAAACAAAGCTGAGTCTTAAATTTCAGTTTTCATTCTCATGAAAATGATTCTTTGTCAAATGAAGTCTGGTTGAACTGGAGCTTTGCATGCTCATCCTTGCCCCTGTACCTACTGTTTGAAGAGGTGGCTTTAGACCACTGGGTTTATTCCTTAAAAAAAGAAATCTTATTAGGCACGCTTAACAGATTGTTGCTTTGTGTGCAAGGAAAGCAAATAACTGGCTAAGAAGATGTTTTCTTCAGCATAATTTTATCCAGGCGATACGGTCAGCAGATTCGTTTTAGCATTTAGAAGCATTTAGAAAGTTTTTGTCCTTGTAAAGATCTGCTAGCAGCCATTGGGCATGATTACACTCTTGCCACAAAATGAAAAGAAGAAAAGTAATCTCTCGATTTTTTTTCTAGCAGAAATAAGTAAAATGATTATCTATGACCAATTCTCTGAGATTTGGCTGAACGGGGTTCATTTGTTCAAATACATGTATTTAGTCTTAAGGAAGGCAAGAAAATAGTTTTTGAATGTCAAAAAGGAGACTCTTGTAGGAAAACCTGAATTCTGTTTCCTAGTTGGTGAACCATACTCCAAAATAAAGGGAAAATAAAGACAGTAGTTTTAAAAAGTTAAACTAAGAAAAAAGCTTTGTTAAGAAACTATGAGAATGATTTCTGTGCTCGAGCTGCCCAGTCATATGTCATGACATGTGGCAGGTTGACTGCTCATTAATTCTATTTATATCAGTATGATAATCCACCCCACTGAGTACACATGTGTTAAAATATTCATAAATTATGTTTATTGCGAACAAATATACATTAAATGCCAAAAGAAGACCATTATTTAAAGACAAAACTAGTCAACAATCAAATAAGCATAGCCTTTTAACTGTCGGTCCAGTACATTATGTTTTATCAAATTCACATTAGTTGCCTCTCCTTCCTGTGTCTCATAGGGGATGTTTATCTGTTGTTTTAAAACTGTGCAAAAGAAATAGATTTCCCTGAAAGGAACAGACTTGAGAAAACAAAAGATGTTACGTTCTCCCAGACCAATGTTTGCCTCCAAAATTGTTTAAAATATGTCATTTGAACCCTAATACAGATTTGAACTGAATTTGAGGGTGTTTCATGAAATCACAGACCAAAATAAATAAATCAGATAATTTCTTGATAAAAGTCTGTAAATAATTTTAAGATCATGAATATTTTGACAATAAACAAAGTATGGTGAAGAAAATCTAGAACTTTGAGAATTGAAACTAATAATTAAAATATACTGCAGCACACTGTGTTTTAGGACTTATGACTTCCAAATGAAACAATTCTGAACTACTCTATTTTGAGTGATTTCAGGAAGTTGAAAAAGTTGAGGTGATCGTTCTTTTTACAAGCTGCCTGTGCAGTTACAGACCACAGTTGAAAAGTTTGAATTCCTTGTCAAAATCCAAAGTGGTTTTAGTTAAAATATATTGCCTAACTTACCCAATTCATCATACTCTAAATTAATGCCATGAAAACATCTAGGATTATTAATTACGAGGACCGCACTTCAGGGATTACTAATATCATGGTCACTGTAGAAAGTGAACTGTGCACAATACTCTCTAGGAAACTGGTTTATATTTTTGAAACTTTATACTTAAAGGGACACTTTTTTTTTCTTTTCTGGGGAGAAATGACAAATGATGAGTAAATTAAAGCAGGAAATTCTGATTTTATTTCATTGTTATGTTACGCTTCATTCAAACAGAGCAGGGACCACAACAGTGAAAACAAAACACTTTTCTCCTGTTGCCAATACTTTACTACAGGAATGAGGCCATCACCCTCAGCTTGTATGTTAACTTCAGGTAAGAGTTTCATTTCTTCCTTTTTTTTTAAATTTCAGCTTTATTAAAGTATATTTGGCAAATAAAATTGTAAAACATTTAAAGTGTGCCGCATGGAGATTTTATATATATATACATATATATATATGTGTGTGTGTGTGTGTGTGTGTGTATGTGTGTATATAGTGAAAGGATTCCCCCCATCCAGTTAATTAACACATCTATCACCTCACATGTTTATCTTTGTGTATGTGTGTGTGTAAGAACATTTAAATTCTACTTGCTTAGCAAATTTGAATTAAACATATAGTATTATTAACTATAGTCACCATGTTTTACATTAGATCCTCAGACCACATTCATCTCCTAGTGGAAAATTTGTACGCTTTACCAACCTCTCCCTATTTCCTCCAACCCTCACCCGCCCCTAGACCCTGGCAACCACTTTTCCACTCTCTTTTTCTATGAGTTTAACTTTTTAAAATATTCCATATAGAGGTCAGTTTTTCTACATAGTGATACCTCACAGAATGTTTTACTTTCCACTGGCCCTTGGAAGAAAAATTTCTTTTCTTATACACCATTTAAGGAAATTGTAAGTGAAGAAAATCTATCCTAAGGAAATAATTCAAAATGTGGAAAAAGCCGAAAAGTTGTCTTTATGATGTTACTTATGACATCAAACATTGGAAGTTGTTTTAATATCTAACAATAGAAGTGTGGTTAGACAAATAACATTCATTTGATAAAATATTATGCAATCAATAAAAATTATGGGCACATAGCAGTAAGGGAAATGTGTAATAAAATATTTAGTGAAAAAAGTCAGGATACAAGATTACAGTATAATATGATTATAATGAATTTCAGACATGCAAATAATAAAACACTTAAAGAGGATGCACAATAATGTTAATTGTCCCAATTGAGTGAAACAGATTTTTTGTCCTCTTTTCAAAACTTTCTTATACTCTCTTACTAAGGTTAATTTAAAATGCATTTTAAAATTTCAAAGAAATTACTTGAAAGAAATCAGTAGTCAATTTACATTTTTTGAGGTGTCATAAATAATCACCACAGATTTTTGAGGAGAAAAATTAGACAGCCCCCACTTCCAAAAATGCAAACTTTGAAACCGGTATCCCAATGTGTGGTTTTTAGCAGTCAAACCTAATTTGCTTTTTACTGAATCAGAGTGCACATATATTTCATAAGATAAGAATTCCCTCTTTTATTTATTTTTTTATTTCCCTGCTTATTAAATTCAGCTCCAGGCCACAGCATTTTTATCTATCAGTTCTCAAAAACCCTGAGCATCCATTTCAGAAAAGAACAAAACAAAATAACACACATCCCAACACCACACAATCCTCCCATGAAGCTCTCCGCAAAGCTTGGGACATACTTTCATGTGAATCTTGGCCTCTGTACAGCACTGCTGCACAATCGTTTTCATCTGAGATTTGCACATATTGGAAGAACTAGAGCCTTCCTTTCTTTTATCCTGTCATTTCCCCCCCTGGAAGTGACGGGCATATGGCAGGCACCCTCCCTGCATTCGCAAACAACAGGAGGGACCTGATTTCAATTCCTACATCCTGTCATCAGTGACTCTCGGGATATTTTGTTCTTGCAAGGCTAAAGATGTGATTCGAATTTGCCATACGGATAGAGCTTAATGCGATGCCATTTTTACCACTGGAGCCCTCGATCAGTTAATTAAACATGATCTAAATCACCGCGTGTATTTGTAAAGTAAGATTAATATGGCAAAGTCAAAATAAATGAGGAGTCCTCCCTGTCCTAGGAGTGTGAATCACCAACAGGAAGATTACACTTTCGGAAACTCGATACTTTGGAGCAGGCTTTGTTGGTTTAATCCCTCAGACTGCTTTGTGCAACTTGAAACCCAGGGCTGTCATCTTTAGCCAAAATTTCAGCCATAACTTCCTCAGCTCTCACCCATTATTGAAATCAGCATTCACAATACTTAACAAAGATCAAACCTTTCAGCGGACCACAGGGCAGCCTCTTACCACCTGGGACACCAGAAACATGTTTAATAAATATTTCATTTTGTTTGAACATGAAGACTTTCCTCGGTTCCCCATTTTTTCCTTCCTGGGTAGCTAAGGGCTACCCCCAAGCTGCACATTCCATCACTGTGGTCAGTTAGGTTTATAGCCTTAATAAAAGGATTTTCCCCTTTCACGTGCTAGGGAGCCTTGTTAAACCAGAGCAATTATAGAAACACAAGATAGGTGCTCTGCAAAGATCAAAGCTCACCTAAAGACAGCTCTGTAGGAATTTGGAGCTCTCTTTGAAAAGCGCTCAGTTTACAAAGTATAGAGGTATTAAACCCTGGGAATTTAAAAAAAGCCTAGTTTCAAATACTGTTAAAAGTCTGACGGTAGTTAATATGGGATCTCCTTCAACCACTCTTTGTGTATTATTGCTAATATCTATTCACAGCGTATCTATAATAGTTCCAAAGGAACCATTATGCTCAGAAGACATACGCATATGATGGACCCTTAATACCAAATACATTACCTACTCAGTAGGTACATTTTAACCTCAATATCCTAGCTCAGGGGGAAGGGTGAGAAAATGGCCTGTAAGTTTCTTTGGAGGGAAAATGCAGTGTGCCTGGTTTTGCTCTTTGAGGCTCCCTAGGTGGGATCCCTAGAAGCTGTACCAGGTGACAACAGTACCTGTGCTTTGAGGCCACTGCACAACTCACCCAACTGCAAATGGGTGTTGATGTATACAGTCTTAGGCATTGTCATGTTTCTTATACATCTCTAGATGGTATCAGTCTCCCTGAAAATGCACACACACACACACACCCTCACACACACGCGCACACACACACATCATGCTTGTACATTCCATTTCAGATTAACATTGATAAACTCTGAGTGGTTTAAACTTAACTCTGTGGCTATGGAAGGTTTCAGGTGACAAAGGATTTGAGGATTCCCTTCTCCAGTCGGCTGTCTGTAAGCCAAATAATTTCTTTTGTGTTCAGAGACACACAAAACAGTGTAAATGGGCTCAGCGTGGGATTTTGAATTCTGTGCTTCAGTTTCAGGAAGCGAGTTATTTAAAAGGCAGCTTTTGCCAGAAACATTTTGACATTGATTTAGAGAACACCATTTGGGCAGTTTGGTGTCCAGGAGTCTTAGCTTTGAAAAATGCATAGCTCAGTACAAATCCCTCATTTTATATCAGCATATCCACTTTTAAGAAAAGATTTTGATGATAAAAATAAGATTGCTTATTATGTGCTAGTCTTTATGCCAAGCAGGTTGCCTTGAATATCTTATTTAGTCTTCATGACAACCCTATGAGTGGGTTCTACTATTATATTTATTTTATAGACGGGGAGATGATGGCACAGAGCTGTTGTGTAATTTGCCAAAATCACACAGCTCCTGAGAGGCAAAGTTGTGATTCTAATCTGGGCTACATAACTCTAGAAGCCAAGCTTTTATTGCCTCTGACTATCTGATTTGAAGTATATTTTGTGTTGCGACCTGAAGTTTCTCTTTTATAGTTTCTTTTTATTTAGCAGTAACTTTTAGGAGTTGAAATTAAAGTTAACAGAGTTACATTTTTCCCCTGATTAACAGTCCGTTTTTAATTTTGGTGTTAAGTGGATAATGTAACTTTAAGTCTTTTGTTCCTCATACTTTATTTTGAGAAATGCCATGCACCAAAAATAAATTGAGAGTTTCAGGAGAGTAAACTTTTTTTTTTTTGCCTTGGAATCACCATCTCATAATTCACCTAAGAAAATATTATTGAAAGTAAAAACATTCATTTTATCTTGTTTGTCTTCCGTTTAAATAAAGCTTTTCCTTTGAGTAGAGCAAGATTTGGGTATTTTATCTAATGGTGATGGAGATTGTTTCAGATTTGGAGGTATTCTGTTGGGATGTTAGGTCCGGATGAGAATCTTAGATTCACCAATATTTGGTTCTGTGATCTTGAGTAACTTGACTAATTTATTAAGTACTCTTAGGGTCAGCAGATTATCATTGATAAAATGAGAAAAAGTAACGCCAATCGTATATTCTGCTATGAGAACTAAAACGAATAGCATTTATATAACACCTAGCAGAGGATGCGACCTAAAAAAATATTACTATCCTGTCTCCTCCTTTTGACTGCATTTATAATAGACTTGGTTGAAAATGCCCCCATTCTCCCTCAGAAAGGCTTTGGAAGTCCTGCTTTCAGAATCTGGCACTTTATTAAACAATAATTCTGAGGTCCTGGTCAAGCTCGAGTGTTTGTATCATAGGAAGCTCTTTAACCACTCCTGCTGGGCCCCAAACTCTGAACGTGGGGAAATTTACTCTTGCTAGGGTTTGCTTGATCACTGGCTATCAAGGGGACACTTGAAATAAGAGTGAAAGGTATAGTTTCAGTTTTTAGACTATGAACACTGTGGATTTTAAGAATTTTCTAGCTGTCTTTTGTGGATTGTAAGATCTCATTGCAACAAATATCTCAGCCTGCTCCTTGGCAACAACATATGTCATCCTGCCCTTTGAGACCTTGTCACCCACTGCTCCAAGACAGACCATTTCCTCCTGAGGCTATGGAGACCTGGCCTGTGTGTTCAAATGGCCTCTAGCTTCTTGCTGCTATGCAATAAATATTAATAATTATTCAATCAATCAATATGCCACCTTTCATAAGCACTAAATTTTTCACAGAATAAAAACACAGCTGACATTTTATCAAAATTTAAGACTTTTTGTGGGGTCATTTTTATCTTTGATCTGAGTGTGTGTCCAAAAAAACATATATGCATGCCAATATCCTCTTAAAAGGGGTTGTTAATGTCAAAAAAAAAAAAAAAATGTTTATTTTGCCTCTTGATATCTCCCTGGTCTTTGCTATCTTCACTTTTCATAATCTTTCTTTGTCTGCATGTAATATTCTCATTGGTTTTAGAAGCATTCAACATGCAGCATGCCTATACCATCAAGCCTCTTTCAAGATGTCATCTTAGTGAACTATGAGAAGGTGTCTGTCACTGAATACTGTATCAGGATAATTCTGCTGTGACCTCTTACCCAAAGGTCTGTCTACTCTCCCAGAGTCTGCCTGCATAGAAACACTTGGTAATTAGTCAGAGCATTTGTTTTCCTTCTGAGGTTGCCAGAATTAGCAAAGAAAAATACATGGCACCCAATTAAATTAGAGTTTCTTCAGATAAACCACAAATAACTTTTAGGATAAGTATGTCTCATATAATATTTGGGATATCCTTATACTATAATATTATTCATGGTTTATCAAAATTCATTTTAAGTGGGCTTCCTATATTTCATTTCTTCCACCTCATTAGTTGAATAAAGTACACTCAGTACTGCTTCTGTCAACTCTTATGGGGCTCAATACTATGCCATTTGGTGGTGGTAGAAGAGGGCTTTGCTTTTGTATAAACACTGGGAAGCCTTTGAACCAGAGATTGAGAACTCAGAAGAGATGATTTTGATCATCTGGAAGGGCTAAGAATATGAGGCTATGAAGCCTCAGCTTGTAATTCAATTTTCTGATTTGCTTTACTCATTTTGCATAAAGGCAAAAGTGAAAATGACTTCATTAAAATAGTATAGGAAAGCAGACTACCTTTGAATGTTATTCATTTATTCATTATTCATTCTTTCATTCATTTGACAAATTTATTGAAGGACTACTACAAATAGTAATATTTCTATATTTATATTATACTTATATTCAGGTTCAAGGGTATTGTGTGTACCTGGATTTTTTTTTAATACCTGGATTTTAATGGTGATTGTTTTGAATGGCAATGGCTGTAGATCCCTCTTCTTGCCTTCTGATCAAACACCAATAATAGACATCAAGAGTAACTAGTGGTCACTAATGATGCATATTTTATTGGAAGTCTTTTCATTTCACCTTTAAAGATAACTGTATACTTAGAAGATTATGTTATATCAATACCTATGTTTTTATATCTATAGCTACATCTTCAAAAAGAGCCCGTTTTCCCATAGCGCTGAGTTAAATTATGATTCATCCTATATTTTTAGAAACCAGAAGGTCAAAATATTGTTCAGGTATATTGCTTCATCTGTCAGACATCAAAATGACTCCTATCAATTGTCCTTCTTAATTTTTAAGTCATTTTTACACATTTTGAGGTTATGGGGAATTTTACATGTATTTGATTGGATTCAGTCAAATAGGCTGTGTAGCTTTTACTACGCCTTGTAATTTTTTTCATTACAATAAAAAGCCTTTTAAATCACTGCTACTTAGAATTATATTGAAAATACTTGTGCTACTTTTATATACAGTGAGTTTAATGCCAGGATGTGAAAGCAAATTGATTGTAGGCAATTCTGTGCTTGAGCACCCCAGAGTAAAAAGAATTACACTAGTAACCCTGGGGACCTCTTGCTCTCGGAAAGGCTCTGTGTACTCACACATCCACTGGCAGGTGAAAAAAGAAGGGATTGCTTCATTCTGATCTGAAATTTTATAAACACACTTTAATTCAGGGAAATAATTTTTGAGGGGGAAAAAGCACCTCAAGAGACACTTATGTTTAATGTTTTTAATTTAGTAAAATGAGCTGCAAGGAAAGTATGTCGTCTTTGCAATAAGCATTCGAGCATGTTTTAACGGTGACTTAAACGCAGACAACTTGCCATCTGGAGGGTGTGTTGGGTGTGGAGGGGCTTGGATGGATCAGCAGAGAAAACCCTCAAGGACTTTTTACCTCTGACACTTTGGTTGGAGTGAGAAGTACTTGGGGCTTTTAACCAGAGTCTCTAATGACACAGACCTCAATCAGCTTGAGGAGCAGCTGACGTGTTTTAGGAGTGAATTTAGTCTGTCATGCAAGCATTAGAGAGAATGAATTAATATTTGGGGGAAGGGCCCTTGGTCGACATTATGATCTCCGATGAGTCATTCTTGACTCTTCTTTCCAGGATCTTCAAGGTGAAGTGTTCAGGACACCAAAGAGTTCTTGGCTTTTCAATGAAAACAAAACCCACATTTGATTTTAGCAGGCAACCTAGCTGCATATACTTATTCCCTTCCCTTCCCAAGCTGAGCTGGGGCAGATATTAAAGGAGGGGGTGAAGGTGGAAAATAAAGAGATAGATGCATCTGTTGACATGGGCCATTCATACCTAGAGGGGCCAAAAGGGAAAATATGTACAGACTAATGCACCCGGAGATAATATGGTTCTAAATAAAAGTCAGAAAAGCACATTTCATAGGAAAGCACATTTCTATATAGCCTTGAACAACTTCTAGAAGAAACCTTATGATATAGTGGCCACGGACACTCGCTGGGACCAAAGCCTCTTACCACCAGTTCCCTTGAAGAGGATGGTTCATCCAGGACCTTCCCTCTGGGCTCTCATGCTTGTCCAGGCACAGCACCACCATGTGTGCCATCCACATCAGGTGACAATGACCGACTTCTGTTTGGAGAGGCCATCCATGCAGAGGGGCATCAGAGGGCAAAGCCCAGAACCCGCTGCCGACCTTCGAATCCCAGCTCTGTCGTTAATTAGCTGTGCAAGTTTAGGCAAATTATAGAACCTCTCTGTGCCTCTGCTGCTTCATCTGTGAGATGGGAAGGATAAAGTACTTGGTTACAACCACTGTATGCATCTTCTCTAGTAGGCTGAGAGACTTCACACTGAGACTGCTTGTTATTTTTGCAGTTATAGGTAGTTAGAAAATAAGTGTATGAATGTAGAGAGACAATGAGAACATTTTTCACCTGTGTGTTTATTGGAATCATTGCCCCTGACCACAGCGAGGACCTGGCCAACAACAAACGCACAAAATCATTTAAGTCCTTATAATAAAGTATTGTGGAAATATCCGTTCAAAGGTAGACTCTCAGGGATCATCTGGCCCAGTGTTTTCCTTTTATAGACAATTGTAGCCCAGAGAAGTGAGCCCTGTAACCAGGTATTGGTAGTGCCAGGACTAACTTTCACAACCCTTATCCTGTGCCGTGTCAATTCTGTGACACCATGCTAACTTTCTGTCTTTATTACAGACCAGATTCAACCCAATCATTGTTAGGAAGCCCTTCTTACAATTTCCCATCTGAAAAATATGCCCTCTTGTACGTCTCTTGAACCATTCTCTACATTATTCACCTGTGTATCCTGAAAACCGTCTGCCAAAATGGCAGGGTTCAATGCCAGTACCTAGGAGGGGTCCAAAAGATAATGCCAGTCATCACACCACTGATTGGTTACAACAGGCTTTGCCAGCCTTTCTCAAAGAACGTTGTTTCAATGTGTTGCTCATGGGCCACGCCTCACATGTTTATCATCCACCATTCTCAACATCAATCATGTTCTTCTACCTGTCAGGAATCGTCACTTGGCCTCAAACACACCTTGTTATTTCTACCGTGAAAACTTTGTTCATGTTGTGTCTCTTACCTGGAATGTCCTTTCTGCTAGGACCCATCTTAACAGGTCCTACTCAGTTTTACATCTCCCATGGAGCCTTTAGTAAATATCCCAGCTCACAGCTAGTTAGTCGAAGCAGGTAAGGGTTAATGCTACGCTCTGTTTTGATAAATATCCATGGTATCTCAGTGTCCTTTTATGAATATTGCTGAACCTAGCCCTCTGGTCTTTTAGGCCAGAGCTGAGTATGTTTCTACATGCAGTCTGACCATCTGCACTGTAGACTAATGCAACTTCTTGTTGTCTGGTCTTCCCGAGAATGCATTATATAGATTGCAGTTCATTTAGAATGCAGCTGCCGGGGTCGTGACTCACACAGAGATTAATCATTACGCCTGGGTTAGCTTCATTACTTTGACTACCCATTATATCTTACCGAGATTATAAAATGTTGCTTTTAACTTACAAGGCCTACACCAGCATCCACTTATCTCCAAGACACGCATTTATGCTGTTTTCTTTGGTATTATCAGGTCACTGAAAATTGCTAGTATTTCCCATAAGCTTTGACTTCAAAAATTAAGTCATGCTGAAGCTGGCTGACACCGGATTGAGTCACATGTCTAGAACAGAAAGTATATCATGCGTTTTATTATAAATAATATAAAATTTTACAGGGCACAGCTAAAGGGGTGGGATGAAAATTTTAATAAAGGAACCAAGATTTTCTCAAATGTTCCTTTAAAATAATAACATCTTCACAAAAAAATGAAAGATTGCCTTGTAATTGGAGAGTTACTAATTAAAATACTGCCACTGGTGCAAGCCATCTGTATTTTCTGTGGCATTATTCCATTCCCTTCATCATGTGATTCAGCTCAGTTCTGAAAAAAAGAAAAAGATTCTGAAGAAAAATATTGCTACTGCTCCCAGTACACAGTGAGCATAAATGGGAAAAATTAAGAAAAGATATTTACTAACAAAAATTGCTGTATAAATTCAGCTAACAGAAATGAAAAAGAATTGCAAATAGAAATGGACTCAATTAATTTCCCCAAATCTATATTCATATAAGGTCTTCCCAGGAGCAAAAAGGAGAAAAGGCAAATGTAAAAAAATTAAGGAAGGATCACTGCGGAAGCATCATAGCTTGGCACACTTCTCCAATTGTATTCCCTGACCATTATACTTTCAGGAATTTAAAATTAAATCTTAAAATATATGTGACAGATGTGTGGACCTAAAGGGGAAATGGAAAATTAATGATGTTGTGAATGGTTATATTTAAGAGCAAAGTTTGTTTATTAGAGTTTCAATCCTACCATGACATTTTTAAATATCTTATTTTCTTAGTGAGAACTTAAGTTTACTTGTGGTTCTTGGGGCAGGTAACGAGGATGAACTTATTACTGATTGATCTCAAAAACTTGATGAGGTCTCATAAAACATGACTGGCAAGTAAATACAGAATTACAAATAATAACAAAAATATAGAACAAATTTATTCTATGCCAGGTATTATTTTAAGCACTTTACATACAGTAACTTTTTCAACGTTTACCATACTTCTGTGAGGTTGGTATTATTGTTATCTTGTTATCTTCATTTTACAGTTGAAGAATCTGAGGCCAAAAGGTCGAGAAACTTGACCAGTTACATAGCTAGTAAGTGCTGGCAACAGGATTCAAACTCAGCTGGTCTGGCTCCTGAATTTGTGTTTATGCTGTACTATACCTTGAAGTCAATGAGCATATTTTGGTTACACCAAAAATATTCAAGATCTATATTATCGAAATAGCAATTTGAAGGCAGGGAGGAACAAGAGACAATGGATTTGATGATTTATTGTTATTGATTAGGATCCAGGGTTCGAATGTATTCTATGGAGAAACAAGGTCTATCTTTTAGTCTAAATGAATTTGTGATTAGTAGGTGGATGTGGGGTGACTTAATCTGGTGGGGAATGCAGGGCTTTCAGAGCAAGGAGTCTGGTACATCATTTAGAAGATAGTCTGAAGACATTCCTGCAATCTCTCCTATACACCCCCAATTCCTACATCTAAATGTTTGTATAAAAGAATAGAATATTTACTTGACCTGGAGCATAGGAAAATTAGAAAGCATTTGTTTGTGTGGGTAAAGTTTAATCTTGACTATTTTAAATGAGCAGAACTTGCAGTAATCAACCAAGGATCAGCCACCATAAAAGAAGCAAAGACATGAAAGAAAAAAAGCAAAAAAAAATTCTTATCCTAGTTCTGGAATTAATGTGTCCCATGGATTCAGTAATATCAGACCTTCTTTATTGTTTCTTGGGAACAGAGACAAGAACTGTATGCACCATTGCCTTAAAATCTACAGAAGAATCATTCACCATTTTTTATTGTTATTAGGAAAACTGATACATTTATTTAGCAGTGAGAAGTGTTCTCCTGTATTGTTCTTTTCTGTGCCATTGGATAGTAATTTCCTTTGACTGAAGACACTTCCTTTTTTTATTTTTTCACCATGTCTTGAATAGAGCTTTTCACTCAGGAGAACTTTAATTTTTGTTGACATGCACAATGTAAAAACTGGGGTTTGGTCCAGTTTTCCAAACACACATGGGTGCTTCTTATGTAATAGGAGCTACACTAGTCACGGGACACAAATGACTTAGCTGTGGGCCCCACCTTTGAGGGACATAGTCTTACTGAGTTCACTGTGAAGCATGTACCTATCAGAATCATGGGTTTAGGAGCTGCCAATCATTTCACAGGTTTCCTCTTCAGTGTCCTATGCCTGCTGGAATCAGCTTGTGTATCTCGCCCTTAGCCACTAAATCCTGTGAACTGCTGAAAACTTATCTGCCACCCATCATTTGGGAATTTGGCAAGTGCCATTTTGAAAAAAAAAAAGAAACCCACAAATCAAAAAAATGCACCCTCTTAAACAACACAAAACATAGCAATAAAATTTCACAACATCTCAGAGTAATTTTTATATCAATTTCTAAAAATGTACATGAAAATGAATTGGTATTAATTTTTCTTTCCAGAAAAGGGGAAAAACCTTAGTAAAGCATGCTACAATACTGCTGACATACTAAGTTAAGCATTTGTATTGTTTTGCCAAATAGAAACAGAGTTTAGAGCTCTTATACTTCCCTTCTGTGTTCCTGGTTTATATGCCAAATGGAACACACTTGGTCTAATAAGCAACTTAAGCATTTTAATTTGCTGTTATGTTCTATAACATCTCTGTCCTGTTTTTTAATAAAAATAAATACTTGAAATTTGACTTGAGTATCTTTTTCCACGGCAGGATTTATAATTTTACTCTCATCACTCTACAGGGGGAAATAATGCATTAATGACACAGTTATATGCAAGTCATAATGCATGTCAGTAAATGTGCTGGGGCACAGTTCTTCATGGTCTAACCCAGTGGTTGACAAACTACAGTCCCAAATCTGGCCTATTGCCTGTTTTTATAAATAAAGCTCTGTTGAAACATAGCTACAGACATTCACTTATGTACTGTCTAGGTCTACTTTTGTACTACAGTGACAGAATTGAGTAGATACAAAAGTGATTATATAGACTATAAAGGCTAAAATATTTACTGGCCCTTTTATGGAAAAAAAATTGCCAACCTCTGGTATAAACTATCCTCCATATAGACATGTTCTAGGTGAAAAAAAAAAGCAAGTTTAAAATTATATTTAGCAGGATTTCAATCTATTTTTTAATAACTTGCATAAAGTAAAATGAAAGTTAAGTTTCTTCTTTTAACTGATTTACTGATTTCAATGATGTGGACATTAAGATCCTATTCAGATTTATTCTGTAGACACAAGTTGAACAATTTTAACTTGTAAGTAATAGACTAAGACATATGGGACTAGAAAGATGACTAAGAACAGCCCTAAAATTTGCTCATAATCTGGGAGTAGCAATGGCATACACACCCAAGTAACTATCACAGATCTAATGCAATTAGCTGTATTTGAGGAATGAAAAAAGTATTGAGAGGGAGAGGAAATGGTGAAGTATTTTATGAATTAGGTGTTAGAAATCTGAAGGATTCTGCCAGCAGAGTTGAAGAGACAAGTCATTTCAAATAGAACAAAGAGTGAGAAAATACATGGAAATAGGGTATGAATATCACAGTCAAGGTATGCAAAACTATACTTTAGAAAAAAGAGTTAATTTTGATGGAATGTATTTATTCTAAATTTTAAAATATCATCATAAGAGCAAATGATTTCACACTGGGTTTAGAAGGGATATAAGACATGGTAATTGCCATAGAGAAGCTTAAATTTGAATTATAGGTTCAAAGCTAAAGCCTATACAATTAAAAAAAAAGTCAAGACGTGTATTGAAAACTATGAAACATTGTTAAAAGAAATTAATAGAGGACCTGAATAAATGTGAAGGCATCCATGTTCATGGATTTCAAGGCTTATTATTAAGATGGCAATACTCCCTAAATTGATTTACAGATTCAATCCCTATCAAAATCTTAGCTGGCTTTTTTGAAGAAATTGATGGACTGATCTTAAAATTCATATGGAAATATAAGAAACCCAGGATAGCCAAAACAATCTTGAAAAATACAAAGTTGGAGGACTCACACTTGCAATTGAAAAACTTAATGCAAAGCTTACAATAATAAAGACTATATGGTATAAAAATAAACATATAGATCAATAAAAAATATAGAACCAAGGATGATAAGACAATTTAGTAGGAAAAAAACAGTCTTTTTAACAAATGGTGCTGGGACAACTGTATCCACAAGCAGAAAAATTAAGTTGGACCCCAACCTCAAACCATATATAATAATTAGTTCAAAATAAATTGAGACCTAAATGTAAAAGCTAAAACTGTAAAACTTATATAAAAATATAGGTATAAATGTTTGTGACCTTAGATTAGGCCACTGTTTCTTAGACAAAACACCAAAAGCAAAAGCATCCAAAGAAAAAATAAATTGCATTTCTCAAATTAAAAACTTTTCAAAGTACACTATCAAGAAATTGAAAATACAGCTATAGAATGGGAGAAAATATTTGTAAATAATATATCTGATAAGGGTTTAGTATACAGAATACACAAAGAATGCTTACAGCTGAACAATAAAAAGAATTTAACCCATTTTAATAATGGGCAACACATTTGAACAGACATTTCCCCCAAGTGTTATACAAATATCCAAATAAGCATGTTGAAAGAAGCTCAACAGGATTAGTCATTAAAGAAATGAAAAATGAAAACCACAATGAAATACTACTTCACACCCACTTAAAACAGCTTTAAGCAGAAAGATAGATATGAATATGTGTTGGTAGCATGTAAAAAATTAGAACCTTCACACATTTCTGGTGGGATTGTAAAATGGTGCAACTTCTTTGGAAAACAGTTTTGGTAGTTCCTAAGAAGCTTAAACATGGAGTTACCATATAATCCATCAGTTCCACTCCTAGATAAATGCCAAAAATAATTGAAACATGTTCATACAAAATTTTGTACACGAATGTTCATAACAGCATTATTCATATTATACAAAAAGTGGAAACAACCCACTGACGAATAGATAAACAAAATGTGTCATTTCTATACAATGGACTATTATTCAGCCATAAAAAGGAATGAAGTACTAATTCATGTTATAACAAAAATGAGCCTTGAAATCCTTCTGCCAAGTAAAAGAAGCCAGACACAAGAAGCGACCATTCCTTTCATGTGAAATGTCCCGAATAGGTAAATCCCTAGGGGCAAAAAGTAGTTTAGTGGTTTTCAAGGGCTAGAAGGCAGGAGGAATGGGGAGTGATTGCTAATAGGTATGAAGTTTCTTTTTGGAATGATGAAAATTTTCTGGAATTAAGTAGTGATGATGGTTGCACAACTTTGTGAATATAGTAAAAAGCACTAAATAGCACATTTTAAAAGGATGAATTGTGTGAATCTCAAAAAAAGAAAGCAAAACAAGCACAATAAAAAATGAAAGCCTTTAAAACAGTTAGGTAACTATGTAAATATGCATCTATGGGAAATGGAGTTAAGACAAGAGAAAGCTCCTATGTGCTAAAGGGGCTGGAATGATGAGAAGGATGGATAAGATAGCCTTGACTGCAGCAGGTGATTTGCTGGGAACAATGGAAAATCAATTTGGAAATGAAGTTGTGTTAGGTTATTTGGAGACCTTAGGAGTCAATTAGAAAAATGTTATAAATTTGCACATGGAGAAATAGGGAATCATTGGAGTTTCAAGAGGTTGAAAGTAGAAGAAGAAAAAAGCTACAAAAGGGTCAAAGATAAAAATAGTAGAATTAAAATGTAAAAGTGACAAACATCCTTTAACTTGGACAAGGCCAGTTTAAATAAGTCAAATATATTCTACAAATTTATAAATAAATAAATATATGTGTGTGTGTACATGTAATATATATATATAAAATTTATAATATACTTGATCTCGTATAATAATGTTGGAATGCACTAAATTCAGGCAGATCTTGATAATTAATTCTTTTGTTTGAATTAGAAACAAATTCTACTCCTCTAGCTATTCAAGAACTATTCAAAAAAATTTTTTTAAACTTACAGATGTTGAAGCTCACTGCAGAAAAAGTATATAGTTTTACAAAGCTTAAAAATTATATGTATTTGTAATTATAAATGTATAGAAATAATCTTGGAACATTAGTCTAAATCCTTAACAGCAAATGAGATAGGGGTGATCCTGGGAGCTGGAAGACAGTGGGTTGATGAAGAAATTTAACTTTTACTTTGTTTATTCCAGTACTGGTTGTACTTTTACAACCCAAATACATTTATCTACTGCTTATATAGTTAAAAATCTTTAAATGCAAATAAAATTTGCATTGGACTGTAACACAGGTCTTTAATTTACCAGGCAAATTGATCATTCTTTTCTATAACCTAGATCTCCCATACTTCTAATAGCAATTAAGAAGCATATACATTTTTTGGTGAAAAACTGAAAGCATTCCCTCTAAGAACAGGAACAAGACAAGGGTACCCACTCTCATCACTATTATTCAACATAGTTTTGGAAGTTTTAGGCACAGCAATCAGAGAAGAAAGTGAAATAAAAGGAGTCCAAATTGGAAAAGAAGAAGTAAAATTGTCACTCTTTGCAGATGACATGATATTATAAGTAAAAAACCCTAAAGGTGCTACCAGAAAACTGCTAGCACTAATCAATGAATTTAGCAAAGTAGCAGGATGAAAGATTAATGCACAGAAATCTCTCGCATTCCTATACACTAACAACAAAAGAGCAGAAAGAGAAATTAATGGAACACTCCCATTTACCATTGCAACCAAAAGAATAAAATACCTAGGAATAAACCTGCCTAAGGAGGCAAAAGGAAACTATAAGACACTGATGAAAGAAATCAAAGATGATACAAACAGATGGAGGGACATACCATGTTCTTGGACTGGAAGAATCAACATTGTGAAAATGACTATACTATCCAAAGCAATTTACAGATTGAATGCAATCCCTATCAAATTACCAACAGCATTTTTCACAGAACTAGAACAAGAAATCTTATGATTTGCATGGAAACACAAAAGACCCCAAATTTCCAAAGCAATCTTGAGAAGGAAAGAAGGAGCTGGAGGAATCAGGCTCCCGGATTTCAAACTATACTATAAAGCTACAGTAATCAAGACAGTATGGTACTGGCACAAAAATAGAAAGAAAGATCAATGGAACAGAATAGAGAGCCCAGAGATAAAGCCATGCACATATGAGTACCTTATTTTTGACAGAGGAGGCAAGAACGACAATGGAGAAAAAACAGCCTCTTCAAGAAGTGGTGCTGGGAAAATTGGACAGCAAAATGTAAAAGAATGAAATTAGAGCACTCCCTAACACCATACATAAAAATAAACTCAAAATAGATTAAAGACCTAATGTAAGGCCAGACACTATAAAATTCCTAGAGGAAAACATAGGCAGAACACTCTATGACATACATCAAAGCAAGATCCTTTTGACCCATCTCCTAGAATAATGGAAATAAAATCAAGAATGAACAAATGGGACCTAATGAAACTTAAAAGCTTTTGCACAGCAAAAGAAACCATAAACAAGACAAGAAGGCAACCCTCAGAATGGGAGAAGATACTTGCCAACGAAGCAACAGACAAAGGGTTAATCTCCAAAATATGCAAGCAGCTCATGCAGCTGAATACCAAAAAATCAAATAACACAATCCACAAATGGGCAGAAGACCTAAATAAACATTTCTCCAAAGAAGACATACAGATGGCCAACAAACACATGAAAAGATGCTCAACATCACTAATCATTAGAGAAATGCAAGTCAAAGCCACAGTGAGGTATCACCTCACACTGGTCAGAATGGCCATTATCAAAAAATCTAGAAACAGTAAATGCTGGAGAGGGTGCGGAGAAAAGGGAATGCTCCTGCACTGTTGGAGGGAATGTAAATTGGTACAGTCACTATGGAAAACAGTTTGCAGTTTCCTTGAAAAACTAAAAATAGAACTACCATATGACCCAGAAATCCCACTGCTGGGCATATACCCGGAGAACACCATAATCCAAAAAGAAACATGTGCCACAATGTCCATTGCAGCACTGTTTACAATAGCCAGGACATGGAAGCAACCTAAATGCTCATCAACAGATGAATGGATAAAGAAGACGTGGCACATATATACAATAGAATATTACTCAGCCATAAAAAGGGAATGAAATTGAGTTATTTGTAGTGAGGTGGATGGACCTAGAGTCTGTCATACAGAGTGAAATAAGCCAGAAAGAGAAAAACAAATATGTATGCTAACTCATATATATGGAATCTAAAAAAATGGTGCAGATGAACCCAGTGACAGGGCAAGAATAAAGATGCAGATGTAGAGAACAGACTTGAGGACACGGGGTGGGTGGTGAAGGGGAAGCTGGGACGAAGTGAGAAAGTAGCATTGACATATACACACTACCAACTGTAAAATAGATAGCTAGTGAGAAGCTACTGCATAACACAGGAAGATCAACTTGATGATGGGTGATGACTTAGAGAGCTGGGAAAGGGAGGGTGGGAGGGAGTCATGGGAGGGAGGGGAAATGGGGATATATGGATAAATACAGCTGATTCACTTTGGTGTTCCTCAAAAGCTGGTACAAGAGTGTAAAGCAATTATATTCCAATAAAGAGCTTAAAATAAATAAATTAAATAAATAAATAAATAAATGAATAAATAAATGGTACCAAGCAAACAAACCTCAGGCTTGCATAGCTTAGAATATGTTGTCCAAAAATGCTGATTTTCAATACTATGCAACGAAGAATTAGGGAGGTAGCATTTTTTGGTGGGATTAACGCAGGGCTGGATCTTGGATAACAAGTTTTTCAGTCCCAGAAGTCCTGTTGGATTGTCCTTCAACATCTTCAGATCTCATTTGTCCAATGTGCTGAGGGTCAGGGTGGTGGATCAATAAGTACTCAAGGTCTCCTCCAGTTTTCATCAATGATTCTCAGAAGAAGCAAAGCCTGTTTGACGTTCACCAAGCGTTACATATGGCATGTGTCAAGAGCTGTGAAAATTTTATTTAATCCACTGTGTTTATTTTCTTCAACATAAAGGTGAAATATTTTTACATTTTCCCAATGCATTTCTCAGTAATAACATAGCCAGTAAAAATATTTTTGTTCATGTAGAGCAGTGCTATTATATCTTAGCCAAAGAAAAAGTACACTATTATGTACTGGTGGAAGGAAAAAAAGCCTCATTTGTTACCAAGAAGGAGTGGAAATATAGCAATTATTATACTGCCCTTTCCCTAATTTGACTTAAATTAGTGACTTTAAGTTATCAGAGGTTATGAAATATACAGTATGTGCACATAGGAGACAAAAATATTGCTTGCTAGTACCTACGTTTATGACATTAATCTATCTCTCAATGATCTAATATAAAATAAACCATTTGAAAGCAATTTCATTGAAATACTTTCAGAAATGTTGAAATGAAAATATTAATCTTTTGGAAGTGTCATGTTGGATGGGTTTTTTTTTATCCCAGGAAGATGGGTTAGGGAATGCTGAGAAAAAAGAAACAGCCAAGAAGATGCAAAACTAAGAGGTAAAAATGTCAGTCGCAGACCAAGAGTACTGTTTCCATCTTACCTTCCTCCTTCCTTCCCTCCCTCTCTTTTCCCCTGTCTTCTTCCTTTCTTCCTTACATCCCATCTTCTACAAAAATCATGGCGATCCTATGCTAAACAAGATATTGTGCCAGGTACATGCAGATGGGAAACAAGGCAAGACCTAATCCCATGGAATCTGGGCACCAGGGATTTTCCATAGAAGTGGGTCACGTTCCTTGGAGGGAGCTGAGTGTGATGATAGGCTGAAGGGTCATACCTAGTCCACTCGTGGGTACTTGCCTGTTCGACAGTTCCTTTTAAATTTTTTCCCTGCCTTTTTTGCAGTGCCACTCCTGCTGTTAGTATACTTTCTTACCCAGTATACTTTTCTCCTTAACAATAAATAAATAAATAAACTAATTCTAGTCTTCTAAGATAATTGAAATACTTTAAATGTATGTAATTAAAACCACTCTATAAAAAATACAACTGGGACTGGGAGTCAGATGCATTTTCCTCTCTCTGATACACAGGTGTATTTCATACCTCCCTATTGTAGTTCCTTTGCAATAGGAACAAAGGACAGTTCTACCTCAAATATGATGAAAACTCTTCAATGACTTATCACTTCACCTACAATAAAATTCAGTTTGCTCTCTATGGTCCAGGATGATCTGGCCTTTCTCTACCTCTGCTTCATCTTGTCTCCTTTCTGTACCTTGAATACCCCATGGTCTTTTCCAATTCACCTTCTCAAACTGCAGTGCTGATTTCCTGTGTTGCTATTCTATTACCATCTCTATCTTGTTTATTTGCCTACTTGTTTATTGCCTTTCTTCTCCACAAAATGTGAGCTTCATGTCTTCTACATATCCACAGGGCCTGGCATAGGTGCCTGGGACACATTTACTGAATAATGAATGAATGAACAAATGAATGGGCATTCTCATTCGAAACAGAGAAAAAACAGAATGGCTTGTCTTTCAGAAGATGAATAGAGTGTTTAAGGATATGAATTTGAGATGATACATCCTGCATTCAAATCCCAGCTTTGTCACTTACACACTGTGTGACCTTGGGGAAAATCACTTAATCTCTCTGTATCTCACTTTTTCCAGAATGAAGTTTACACTGGGACCTACCTCGAGGTGTGTCGTGATTATTAAACGAAGTGACATATCTAAAGTACTCTGTCCTTATGCACTGATGTAAAGTACTTTGATCACTAAATGCTAAAGAATGGTCAGGAAGTCTCATGTTCAAGAATTTGAGAAATGCTATCAACCACTAGGATTCTAATGCCAATGAAAGTTTGGAGGTAGGGTGTCCCATTACTCTTTGTTCGATCCAGTACTGGTGAGAAGCTGAGAGCTGGCAGCCACAGCTGGAGCCGGGAGGACCGCATGATGGCCCAGCATATCCTAAGTGCACATGGCCCTCTTCTAGCTTTACTGACAGAAATGATGGAGGGCCATTCACACATAGGTGCGGTGTGGAGCTGGCTGTCACTGACAGTATTTCACTAACGGTTCAGGGGAAAACAATAGTAAAATAAGTAGCCTAATATCTGCCCTACCGGCAGCCTCCACAGCATCAGGGTTTGCTAGGGAGAAATGACAAAACATTGACATTTTTTAGACTCTACACTGGAATTTGACTCAGAATTAAGGTTTGTAACAGGCCGGGAGTGATTCATCAGTTCATCTTTGCAGATAGATGAGCAGTCCCTTGTTTCCTTGGAAACTCAGACCTGAGCATATGCGGCTCAGAATGCACACCCTCATGTTTTCCACTGAGCAGATACAGGATGAGTTTCTCACGAGAGATTCAATATGTTGTCTTAAACAGAAGAACCAAGACTAGGAGAGAATTGCCATATTAAAATCAGATACCACAGATGTGGCTGGATCTCACAAGATGCAGTAATTCCAAGTAAGAGAGACAAGCACTCTCATAATCTGGCCCTTTTGGGGGTAGCAATTTCCTTCATTTGCATCATTTATTTTTTTGAATTGAAAAGCTGAATATACTTCTTCAAATATCCCTTTGAATACATTTAGAATGTCTGATGTTTACATCACTTACTCTTTGGGGGATTTTCATGAGCTAAAATCAAGCACTAAGCCCCTATTTCTGCATAGTGACAGGTGAAGAACTAGATCGATTCATCCTTGCCCTGTCATATTTATGTCATGCATGAGGTAATGGTAGCCTTTTTAAAGGGAGTCTTCAATAGAGGATGATCTTTCATGCCTGAGATGCTCCCAGTGCTGCCTCCAGCTTGGGACCTCGGAATGCTCTGGAACTTGACATTTGCCCATAGCACATTTAAAATGCCTGCTACTTTCTACTACTACTGTTAGCTCCTTTTGTGTCAGGCACCAAACTGGACCCTCTATATACTTCCTTCAAATTCTCATATTTTCCCGGTCATAAATGAGGAAATGGATGCTCTGAGAAGTTAATTTGCCTGCAGCCACACCATTTTTAAGCGGTGAGATCAGAAGCAGAACACAGGTCTATCTGAATTCAAAATCTGTGCCTGTTTACTATAGACCTACTGATGGAGTGCTTTGTTTAATCAGTTTTCTGATTAATAAAATGTAAATACATCACTCACAACTTACTAACAGTTCAAATGTTAGAATAGAGCGAGCAAGTAGCAAGGAAATATATATCAACTCAGGGTGGGGGAAGAAACTAATTTTACAAGAGTAGAGTTAGAGCGCTATAAAATAGTATGGGTGTCATGTGAAGCCATGTGCCCCCTTTCATGGGGTCTATAATTAGAGACCTAAAGACCACATGCAGAGCATAGAGCTGAAGAGGTTTCTGCTTTTTTGTGAAAGATGCTCTTGGAGCTCTCTAACAGTTTTGAGACTATGAATCTGACAACAGAGACCCACAGTGAGTGAGATTTAATCTTTGCTGATTCAGTAGGTACTTCAAGGCTTTTCAGTGTTTCATGGACATCGCTATGACCATCAGTCATGAGTCCTGAGATGAGAGGAAGTATTGGATTTCTGGCTAAAAGAAGATCATCTCAAATAAACTTTTTTATTTTTAATTTTTTTAAGCTATTGCCAGGACCCAAAGTTCCTTCTAGATCAGAAGTCTGCAAACTTTCTCTTAAAGGGCCAGTTAGTAAATATTTAAATATTTAAGTTTTATGAACCATGTGGTCTCTGTCCCAACTACTTGCCTCTGCCATTATAGGGTGGAAATGGTCACAGACAATATGTAATGAGCATGCTGAGAGTAGTTTTATTTATAAAACCATTTGGTGATCTAGATTTGCAATTTTCCAACTCCTGCCCTAGATTAAACACACCAAAATTGACCTCCATATTTCCTAATCTAGTGGCTATCCAAAAATCCAGATCCCCAAATCTAATCACAATGGTTTAAGATCACCTAAGAGCCTTTTTCTCTTGATTTACATCAGAGACAATACAATCAAAGATAATGCAATATCAGCTGGTTTCTTAGAAAATGAGAGCCAATAGAATAAGTGTATTTGGAAGTGATTTCCAACATTAAAAAGAAATACTTGGAAAAAAGAAAAAACAGAATAGCCTTTGGGAAATTAACTAGGGCCAGCAATTATGCTAAAATAATCTCTAAAGATTTAGTTGACACATAGCCAATGCTCAGTATGATGACTGTGGCCAAAAATTATTTGTGAAAGTAACTACAAATAAATTTAGAGGAAATTGTAATTTTTCCATTTAGTTATTTAAGTGATAAGAAGCCCATCAAAATAATGACAAATATTACAATCTGCCTTCGTTCCATGAAATGATGTTCAAATAATACCCCTCCTGAGCACCACTACCTAATTACTTAGGCACTATAGTGACAGATAGTTTGGAAATATTGAAGTCGCTATTGGTAAAGCACATGGAAAGTGTGAATATTCTTCAAATTTCTGACAGCAGAGATGGACACTAGACTCGGTTTGAATGGAGAGCTCATGGCTTTCTTTCAGTTGCTTGAAACTTTCTCTGGGTTCTGCTCATTTCAGGTCCACTGAGCATGCATTTGAATCCGCTGGGGTATTTCTGTGGGACATCCTTCTTCCCCTGGATCTGGAACATTTTAAACCACTCTTTATTTTCCTTTTTGAAGAAAGAAAGCCTGCCATCGACTCACGTGTGATTTAAAAATACCTAACACGTGATGGAGGCACGCTCACAACCCGCAGGCAATTCTACAGAGAGGAGGTTTTTTTGGGGGGGGGATCTCAATTCTCTTCTCCCCCCCCTCAAAAAAAAAAAACTGCTTTAATTGAGTCAAAATACTTAATGAAGTAGCCAGATGTCAAGATAGCCACAATTTTCATATTAATAAGTCTTCCACTATATGGAATGTCTCTGACTGGCTCCCTTTGGAAATGTTACAGAGCAATGGGTGATTACTTTCTGGACTGAGTGCCTGGAGCTCTGCCTCCTGACATCCTGTGCAGAGGGATTTACTGGCTTAGTCTTGGACTATTCCATTCTGTGATTACTTTGAAAAATATTTACCCCCAAGTAGTGAAGTTTGTGATTTCGCATGTGCAAAATTCCTTGTGTCTGTTTCCTAATGAGAGAAAAGCCAAGTTGACAGGGTGGGTGAGGCTCTGAATAATCCCTTTTATTTTTTTCTGTTAATCTTTCCAGTGCAACAGATCTGGAGTTATTCAAATCACAATGCTGTACCCGAAAGCTTGTTATTTAGTTAACTAAGACTAACAAAGTTAGTCTTATTTAGTTAACAAAGTAGCAAAAAATATATTACTATATGTATGAATAATATGTGATATGATATTATAATATATACACATATTACATAAGAATTAGGTGGCTTATCTTAGTCTGAAAGAAAAACTCCAATATGTTATTGCTTAAATATGAATTTCTTCAAAACTTTTTTTTCCTTTTACAGTCCGTCTTTGGACTACCCACCAATTTTTGTTTCACCTTCCTACTTAGGTCCAACTCTTCAGTAACTAAAAATCCATAAACCCTGCAGTTTAGTCAGTAATAAACTATGACTCCTTCTGTTGTTAGTTTTACATTAGAAAGAGAGTTAATGAATGTGACATACTCTGTAAAGTGTTTGCTTGAATTTTTTCATCTTTCTAACAACACTCTGTGGAGTAGATATTATTATTGTTATTTTAAAGATGAGGAAACTGAATATTAGGGAGTAAAATTAGGGAGTAAAAAACCTAAGGCAGTTTGATATGAAAACTTAAATTCTAATATATCTCTCACAAGCTATTGTTGGAATTCATGAATTTAGAAATTACAGATGAGAATTATATCTTGATATTTATATATGTTATATATAAATATTGTATACATGTATCATATATTGTATAACATATATATACTATGCATTATGTTATATATAATATATATGTTATATATTCATGTCCTATTATATGTATATATAGGTGTATCTATAATATATGCCTATCTATGTGTTATATGCATACACACATACGTACATATTTCATTTGCATGTAAATAAAATTTCCAAACTCATTGCAAATTCAGTATAGAATTTACATGGTCACTTACATATTTTCTACATTTCTACAAAGGAATCTGCAATGAAAGCCATTAAATAGGATGCAATTTGTAAGCCTTTCATTAAATAATGATTCTCAGCTGGATTTCTGAAAAGGGAATATTAATGTCACCATATGTAACTAGCATTGCAAGAAATTAGTGTTGCTGATTTAGTCTTGAATCAATCATTTCAAGCTATGCATCAGACTCCTTGCTGATGCATTTCTGTCCCAGACAACTTTTAGCACAAATTGTGGGCTGAAAGCAGCCATGTTCAGAGTATAATTTTTGTGAAAACCACTA
The DNA here is from genome assembly GCF_030028045.1 of Hippopotamus amphibius kiboko. NCBI lineage: Eukaryota > Metazoa > Chordata > Mammalia > Artiodactyla > Hippopotamidae > Hippopotamus > Hippopotamus amphibius. The sequence goes on from NC_080192.1 coordinate 92,300,858, forward strand.
GTATTTCAAGTTTCTTGGGTTTGGAAGGAAATGATCAAATCCATATGTAGAAAATCAAATTGCTGCCACTCAAAGTCCAGTGGCTAATTTCCAATCTCTAACTTGGGTGATCTTGGCATGGTTGGGCGGCAAGTCCAGTTTCGATTGCCAACCCTAAACTAAGCTTTGGGACGTGGGAGCTGGAATGAGTTGGGATGTGGGTGTAGTTCTGTGATTAAAATCTCTAAAATCCTAATCTAGTTGCCAAAGTTTAAAAATGCTTTGAGGCACTTTGGGGTTTTCTTGGAAACTGTGTCATCAGGCAAGTTCAACAGCATTTTCTCCAAGTTTGAAGCATTGAAATATGCTATTTCCATGCTTATCTTATTAGTCACAAGAAGCTGTTTTAATAACAAAGATTAAGTCATCACCCAATGACAATTAGAGTTTTAGCTAAGAGAGATCAAGAGAGGAGAACAAGCAGAAGAATTCTAAATAGAACTAGATAAGACATGTCTCCTGGTAAAGGAAATATGCTAAGAAGCTTTGCTTGGGAAGGCATACAGATTTGTGGCCACTGCAATGTCTGAAATGTTCACTTTAGGCAGAAATCTATGGAACCTACCCTATGATTGTATGATTATTAGTTATCTTAATTTTCTTTTATTCTATAATAGCTCACCTCCCCCACTTTTATCTTGAGTAACCAGTTATTTTTTATTTTGAGGGATGGGTTTGGTTGATTGCTTTTTCATGGTGTCATTTAACTGGTTTCTCTATTTCCTGTATCTCCTGTGCGCTAATGAGATCTAGATATTAGATTAGATTATGATTCAGATTGGTGGTCCAAAAGAATTCATAGGCATTGCTGTGTCATTGCTATTGCATCATATCCATGAGCACATAATAGCTGGTTGATCAATCAGTGCTTCCCAAGTAGCATCAGCTTGACCCATCCATTATAACATTGCCCATTAACCTTTTACCTAATGATTTTGGCAGCAAAGGATGAAGGCTACCTTGACCCATTATTTCCTTGGGGGATACACAAATCTTTTTGAATGAGACTCCTCTAGCTAAAAGGAGAAAGTGAGGTGGATCACAACCCCTGAGAAATAATCCAGGGCACCAGACAGGGACAGTACCACAGAACGCAGCAACCGAATAAAATGATTCAAATGGAAAGCTTGTAAAATCCCTTCCACATCCTCGAGTGTACTTTGTAAACATATTTGCCAGTGCTAAACAATAAGAAAATCTCCAGTCTGGGGGATCAGCCTCAAAATAAAATAACTCAATCAAAATAAAGGCTCAAGAGCAGAATGGCCTTCATCTTTATGCTTCTTGCTATATCTTCTATTGATATCCTGGTAGTTTCAGTCTCATTCAAACCTCAAGTAAACTCCAAGGAAGGTAACAAGGTGACTGTAATATTTCTTTTTATGAAAGATGTACACATAACTCTTCCAGGATAAATATTTAGTTAAAACCAAACAAATTGTAGAGGCCAAATTGTCTTGCTGTTTCTTAGTATATTTATCCCATAATAACAGCCACCAATACAGGTGGTTTGAATGTCTTCAAAAGTAAACAACTACCACCAAAAATAAAACAAAGCAAAATAGGTTTAGGATCTGTTTTTTATCCATACCACCCTCTGCCTTTCTCAACAGGGGTTCCTCATCTCTACCATGGAAAACAGAAAGTGATTCGAGTAACTATTTTCTCAATTATCCCAAGGATGGTTCCTAACTAATAACACTCTGGATGCATAGGGAAGAGGGTAATTCATTCCTTAAAATAGATGCCTAAAGGCATTAGGGTTTAATTCTCTCCTGGGAACTCAATGGTGAAAGGCTGCCTTGTTAGTCTAAATATCCTTGGAAACATCTCTTGCTCATCTTTATCATCCCCATGTACCCTAGCCCAGAGTAAGTAATCAGAGAACATTGGACAGTCATTAAATAAGTGTTTGATTAGGCCTAGATATATGGCCTGGGTGCCTTACTCCCCAAAACTTGCTTTTTTGGTAAGAAACATAAAAATAATGTCAACATTTCCTATTGCTTTACTTTCCAAACATTTCTATTCCCCCTTCTTTTTTTAAATTTTCTTGACAGAACTTTTTATTGTCCAACAGACTATATTTTTACTATTTTTTTCTATCCCACTCCAGTAGCACATAATTATTTCTTTCTGTTTTGTTTGCTACCTCCCCCCCACCCCCACCACCACTGTGTCTAGATCAGTACCTGACACATAATGAATTTCTAACAAATATTTAAGGAACAAATGAATATTCAGGGTCTTTGATGAAATGTATGAATAACATGCTTTCTACACATTTCTTTAACTCCATATTTGTGTATGTTGCCCACATATTCCCAAGTTCTTCTGTTTTTATCTTAAATAACTAAATAAAACAACTCAAAATTATTTTCCACGTAACCATAGGAAACTCTGCCCCTAAATTACTTTGCTAATTCTTAGGAGGTGCTTAGATGTCCCATTCACTGTCTGTAACTCCCCATCTTGGGCTGCTACCTGCAAATTGCTCTATTGTTGCCTTTAGCTCTCCAAGCAGTGCTTGGGAAGGCCATGGCCTTTGTCCTTCTTCTCTCCTCCTCCCCCCCCCCCCCCCCCCCGGGGTGGAGGCACAGCCTCTGTCTCTAGTCCCCCTATTGCATAAGGTTCACATTAGGCTGCCATGGTTAGGCAACTTTGCTGACAATTTGCGGAAATCACAAGAGCCACACAACACAGACAGCTCTGGAACAAACACTGTTGGTCTTGAAGTCCGTTGGTCACGCTCTATCACAGATGATCCCCTGTTGGCCATTTCTCTGCTTAGACCTAGGCCTTACGTATCTGGGACTCATGCCCTCACCATGCCAGATTCTCCTTTCCCCTTTTCTCCCTGACCTTGTCTATATGCTTAGCTCCCCACCACAGCCTGGACTATTTTCCTTTTATACTGCTGGTTATGTCCCATTGCTGATGGCTTTACTTCCAGACTAGGCTTTAAGCCTTGCCTTTGGAAACCAAAAGAGCCCATTTAAAGAGTCTCCCCAAGTAAAAACGAGTCATTCCCCCATTTGATACATTCTGCTTGTATTTTTAGAGTGTGTCATCATGTACTTGTTTGACCCTGGGTTTCTTCCGAAGAACTGAGCCTGAGACAGACTTTTATTTTTGCAAGCTGTTCCAAGGAACAAGAAATGAGCCCGGGAGGGTAAAATAGTTCAAGGGTGCATTACTGAGCAGGCCACTAGTGTAGCTAACAAGTTTGATCCCTCTGGCACATTCTAAGGAGCTGTGCAGACGTGTTCCAGAATTGTCCCAAAGAATGAAAGGGGAAAGGCTTAAAGCTACTTCTCACACTTCCAAGGCACATAGAGGATTTTTGCATGTGTGTCAACCCCATGTCATAGTGTCAGAGGACCTCTAGGGCATATGCCATAGGGCTGAGGGAGACACTGCGTTTTATCTCTGTGTAAGACTGGCTGCCACCACTGTGGCTGGGGTAAAGGATGGACTGAAAGCATAGAAGGTGGTACCTCTAAATTGTTAAATATAAAATCTAACAACAGGCAGAGATTCAGAATTATTGGTTTTGTAATCGCACTCTGCTGCATTACTGACCATGTGAACTTGGACAAATTCTTTTACTTCTCTGAGCTTACATTTCCTCAAAAACACCATATCAGAGGATGATTAAAGTTTGGAGATAATTTAATTAAAACACAAAACAGTAGAATCAAGCAGATGATAGGCACCCCAGATAGAGTAACTATTATCATAGTATATAAACTTAATTGTAAAGTATTGGCTGTTGAAGGGCTACCCAAATTGAACTGAAGAAATAATAAACGATTTCTGCAATAGTAGACAATCACATTTCCTTGGGAGGAGATGCTGCTTCTCACTGTGGAAGGTAGATTCCTACATCTGCACTTTTCTCAACCAGAAAGTTAAGTGATGTGTAGAAGCCCTATCGCCTTGAAAGCATGGGAGCAGATGCACCGCAGACCTGGCGGCGTCCTTAGGCATCCCTGATGTGCAGTAACCTCCTGCAACATTAGTGCCATACTGCACAAGCACATTTGGGGCTATAAAGGAAGGAAGGTTGAGTAGAAACATGGTAATGATCCTTCATAAAGGTGAAAATCTACCCAGGAGAGGCAACCACCACCCAAGCCTAGCGGCGTTTCCACCTCAGAGAAACATGGTTCACACACTCTCTAGTGGATACTACTGAACATTTTAGCCATGGAGGCAAGGGATTTGGCTGAAATTTCAAACCAAATTTTGAAAAGATAATTGGTCCTTCCAGGAAGTAACAAATGTAATGAAACCATCACTGAAGTTTGTCTCGATGTATCTAGAAACAAATCTCATGAAGAGATATCCAGACAAATTCAGATTTATTCCTTAAAATGTTATCATGAAACAGAGCTGCCAGGTCAAGGTGAAGCACATCACCAAATGTTGCCAACAGTTTTCCCTTGTCAGAAATTCTAGGGAAATAGCAAAATGATAAAAATTTAAAAAGAAAGAAAAGAAAAGGGTCTCTAAGAATCATTGTGTATAAAAATACTGGAAGTTGAGAGAAAAAGGCCACATGATGATGAAACAGAGATTGGAGTGATGTGCTCTGAAGGTGGAGGAAGGGGCCAAAAGCAGGTGGCCATGAGAAGCTGAAAAAGACTGGCCTGACGAATAGGATTAAGATGGCAGAGTAGGAGGGCGTGTGCTCACTCCCTCTTGCAAGAGCACCAGAATTACAACTAACTGCTGAACAATCATCGACAGAGAGACACTGGAACTCACCAAAAAAGACACCCCACATCCAGAGACAAAGGAGAAGTCACAATGAGACAGTAGGAGGGGCACAATTGCGTCAAAATCAAATCCCATAAATGCTGAGTGGGTGACTCACAAACTGGAGAACTGTTATACTGCAGAAGTCCACCCACTAAAGTGAGGGTTCTGAGCCCCATATTAGGCTTCCCAACCTGGGAGTCCAGCAATGGGAGGAGGAATCCCCAGAGAATCAGACTTTGAAAGCCAGCTAGATTTGATTGCAGGACCTCCATAGGACTGGGAGAAACAGAGTCTCCACTCTTGGAGGGCACACAAAAAAAGTGTGCTTACCAGGACCCAGGGGGAAGGAGCAATGACCCCATAGGAGACTGAACCAGAACTACCTGCTGGTGTTGGAGGGTTGCCTGCAGAGTTGGGGGGCAGCTGTGGCTCACTGAGGAGACAGGGGCACTGGCAGCAGGGGTTCTGGGAAGTGCTCATTGGCGTGAACCCTCCCAGAGTCCACCATTAGCCCCACAAAACAGCCTGTAAGTTCCAGTGCTAAGTAGCCTCAGGCCGAACAACCAACAAGGTGTGAACACAGCCCCACAGACAAGCAGATTAAAGTTTTACTGGGCTCTGCCCACCAAATCAGATTAAAGTCTTACTGAGCTCTGCCCACCCAGCCCTACCCACCACCAGTCTTTCCCATTAGGAAGCACCCAGGAGCCTCCAAGATAGCTTCCTCCACAAGAGGGCAGACAGCAGTATCAAGCAGTATCAGCAGTATTCTATTACGTGGAACTGAAAATCACAGCCACAGAAAGATAGAGAAAATGAAAAAGCAGAAGACTTTGTATCAGATGAAGGGACAGGATAAAACCCCAGAAAAACAACTCAATGAAGAGGAGATAGGCACCCTTCCAGAGAAAGAATTCAGAATAATGATGGTGAAGGTGATCCAGGACTTTGAAAAAAGACTGGATGCAAAGATCAAAAAGTTTACCAAAGACCGAGAAGAATTAAAGAACAAACAAATAGAGATATGCAACAAAATAATTGAAATGAAAAATACACTAGAAGGAACCAATAGCGGATTAACTGAGGCGGAAGGGCGAATAAGTGACCTGGAAGACAGAATGCTGATAATCACTGATGTGGAAAAGAATAAGGAAAAAAAGAATGAAAAGAACTGAACACAGCCTAAGATACCTCTGGGACAATGTTAAATGCACCAATATTCGCATTATAGGGATCCCAGAAGAAGAGAGAGAAAGGACCGGAGAAAATATTGGAAGAGATTATAGTTGAAAACTTCCCTAACATGGGAAAGGAAATAGCTACCCAAGTGCAGGAAGCACAGAGAGTCCCAGGCAGGATAAACCCAAGGAGAAACACACCAAGGCATATAGCAGTCAAATTGACAAAAATTAAAGACAAAGAAATGTTATTAAAAGCAACAAGGGAAAAACAACAAATAACATACAAGGGAACTCCCATCAGGTTAACAGCTGATTTCTCAGCAGAAACTCTGCAAGCCAGAAGGGAGTGGCACGGTATATTTAAAATGATGAAAAGGAAGAACCTACAACCAAGAATACTCTACCAAGCAAGGATCTCATTCAGATTCGACAGAGAAATCCAAAGCTTTACAGACAAGCAACAGCTAAGAGAATTCAGCACCACCAAACCAGCCCTACAACAAGTGCTAAAGGAACTTCTCTAAGCAGGAAACATAAGAGAAGGAAATGACCTACAAAAATAAAACCAAAACAATTAAGAAAATGGTAATAGGAACATAGATATTGATAATTACCTTGCATGTAAATGGACTAAATGCACCAACCAAAAGACACACACTGGCTGAATGGATACAAAAACAAGACCCATATATATGCTGTCTACAAGAGACCCACTTCAGACCTAGGGACACATACAGATGGAAAGTGAGGGGATGGAAAAAGATATTCCATGCAAAAGAAAATCAAAAGAAAGCTGGAGTAGCAATACTCATATCAGATAAAATAGACTTTCAAATAAAAAATGTTACAAGAGACAAGCAAGGACATTACATAAAGATCAAGGGATCCATCCAAGAAGAGGAGATAACAATGATAAATATACATACACCCAATATAGGAGCACCTCAATACATAAGGCAAATGCTAACAACTATGAAAGAGGAAATGCAAGGCAGAAATAGAGACACAGGTGTAGAGAACAAACACATGGACACCAAGTGGGGAAGGCGAGGAGGGTTGGGGGGGGATGAATTGGGAGATTGGGATACCAAATTGTACACTCTAAATATATGCTGTTTATTGTCTGTTAACTGTATCTTAATAAAAGTTCTTAAAAAAAAAAATACTGGAAGTTATTTTTGCTGTAGTAACTAAAAACACTGCTAATTCAGACTCCTAATGCCTATGAATGTGAAACAAAATTTAAAAAACCCCAAGAGCCAGCATTTGTAAATGTGCTTAGGTTTGCCTGAAATTATACCCTTTACCAAACAGGTAAACTGTCATATTGTTGTTAATGATTGGTTACAGCAATAAGCCAGTGGCCATTTCTGTCACTAGATAAAAACACTACACTAAAAGCTCTTTGAGTGATTCTGGATCCAGCTGAGTTATTTGGGATTCACGTGGGCTAGCTTATGTCAGTAGGTAACTCATCATTTTTTCTGTGATTCTTTATTATTTTTTTATTTAAGGAGGTCTGTGTCCCATGAGTTGACAGACATTAACACCATATATTTACAAAATATTTATTAGTTTTAAAGGTTCTTTCATGTTTGTCAATCTCTTGTTGACATGTTTTGATATTTCAATTTGAATTGTCTGTGTGTGTGTGTATGTGTGTGTGTGTACATATGTGCACGTGTGCATGTCTCTGGCTGAACGTATAAGTAGAAAAATACCAGGAGGTCATCTCATCTACAAGGTATTATTTCAGTGGAATCTGGAAGACTCCTTTTCTGCCTTTAATGCTCTTCTTTAGCTGCTAATGCTCAGAATTCCATCTGTAGTTATTCATCTGGCTTGTGTTAGTCCTCTGTAATTCCTCTAAGAGAAGTGACATCTGAAGTCACATCGGACATTGAGTGTCTGTGATCCAGTTTGTTAGAAATGTTTAGTTTGAAGGAGGTGAGTAGCTTATGAGGGCACTGGACACCTAAAGGTCAGGGGTAGAATTATCACTGAAGGATGCTGGGTGGTAAAGGACACAAAAAAGAAAGACTGAAATCGTGTTGGACCCTCCAGTAGGCCCTCTACATGACTCTAACGGGATGCAAATTAGAAACTATGAAACTGATGAAGCTTTCATGCTTCCTCACGTACAGTATGTCCTACCCTCAACAGCTACCGTGTTCTCATAGCCATAGAGAAAAGGGGAAGGCAAATATCACTCTTGGAAGGATGGTAAGGTGGAGCAGGAGGCAATCCCCATATGGCCTGACTGAGAGGGGAAATAAGGGGAAGCCCTTCTGGTTCTCAGAGACTGTGAAGAGAAGGACAGAGGTAGGTAGGGGCTAGTCTGATTTTTCCAGAGAAGGCTGGGGCAGAGTGCCCGGCAAGGCACCGGCTGGCTTGCCAGCACGAGAGGCTGGGTACACACCAAGCACCGAACAAGACCCTGCAGTAGACAACAGCCCAAGGGCCAGATGGAGATCCACCATGAGGCACTACACCCCACACCAATTAGGGGAGGGGATGAGTGGCAGAAGAAACAGCTGTCACAGGATGGTGAACTCTTCAAATTAGAAGAAATGGAGTGGGGCAGTGGAGGAAGTTTCGGTCAGCTGTAGAAAATAAAGATGCTACAATTTTCCAGCACACCTGGATAGTTTTATGACAGCTACAAAAATTTTCAAAGAAAATATATATTTGGGAGGATCTTGGTCATGCCATTGTCTAGGGGTTCTAATGGGGGGATTTTTCCATATCTTTATTCTAGGAGAAAATTATTACGCTTTCCTATCTTTCTTAATGTGCAGAAATAATAAATCAACCTAATATGATCAGTTTCTGTCCTCCGCAAGACTTGTAATTTTATAAGATCAGATGAGAAGCTCTGTTCATGATGAGTATAAAGCAGCTCTGGTAGCTGTATTTCATTAGCAGATCCAAGTTGCTAAATTTTATTAAAATAATTAATATCTATCAAAAAAATATTGCCAGAAACTTGAGAAAGTGATAGTTCTTTGGGACTCCTAATTCCGATTACCAAGCCAGTCCTCTAATGCAGTTTTGGGCTTGTTGCATAGTTTCTAGGTAAAAGCAAGATGGTGGCAATCTTCTGAATAGGCCCATTGATGAAGGACCCAGGCTCCCCGTCTTTAATGGCTGTGACTTGGGCGTATGGCAGTGGGTGGCAATAAAAGTTATTCGAGATGTCACATTATACAAAATAATAATGACTTTTTAAAAAGGTGTGAATTGAAATGAAAAGGCTGCAACTCTGAAGTTTCAAGACAAGCTATGCAATATAAATAATCAACATATCATTTGGCTTCAGTGTGAGACCTAATTCTAAACAGCTTACACATTTTCAAGTCAGAGTTACAGGAAAAACATTGATAGCTAAATAAACAGAGTGAGTACATGATTAATGTTTAAAATAGTAAACACTTCACATTTGTAGCATTCCTTTAACAGATTGGGTTGGGAGACCTTGTTTTCATTCCTGCTTTGCAATCTGTGTTTTATTTATTTATTCTCTTTATGTTGAATTCCTCTCTTTTAATTTACCTTTCATCTTAATTTACTCTAGGGGGCCAAGTGAAAATGTCTAAAATGAGTGAAAAATCTAAAACAATTAAAAAATTTAAGACAGCAATAATCAACTGTAAGAACATAACTGCCTTTTTCAGCAGGATGAATTGTGGGCAATAAAAAGATACCATTAATAGCTATTTTCGTTAGACTTTTAAAGACCCATAAAGATATATTTTATATTTCTAACAAAGAAATAAAATTATCCAGGAAAGTTTGAAGGCTAAGAAGAAGTGGGGTCTTTTTTGCTTATTAAGAATTATATATAAATATAAGGATAGTGAAGGGCTCTGAGGAGGAATTTCACCTCACAGACCCCAATAGCTCAAGGTACATGTATATGGTGTGATGCTGAATATTGACCAAAATTCAACCACTGACCCATTAGAAAAAAAAAGTGAGAAAGACATATGTGATCCCTGTGTTTAACAAAAAAAAAAAAAAAAAAAAAAAAGATTCTTTAGAAACTATTCAGAGATAATGCTTGAATCAGATTGGATCTTAGATCGGCTCCAAGTGGAGATACTAATCTGCCTTGTGGGTGGAAAGAGTAAAAGGTCCTGTGTAAGACACCTTAGCGGCTATGACTGGGTTGATAAACTCAAATGCTGAGTATGGAGGTACAGTTTTTAAAATGTTAGCCACTGCCACCAATGGGAGAAGAGAATTCTGCCAATTTATTCATGATATGATCCACGTCCTGGTTACTCAAAATAAATGCCCTGGGCAGAGATTTGGATTCCTTTCAGAGTTGGGATGGGCTTACAACACGAATATAGACAACTGTCATTCATGGGAGAATTATCTAACTTATGGAGGGATTTCACCTCACAAACCCCAATAGCCCTGGCCAAGATATGTGCATATGGTGTGATATCCAATGAACGGATGGTCTAGGTATACCCATTCTGTGCATCTCACTGGTTCTTCCTTTGTTCAGGATATGCTTTCCTGGGACACAACCAAAATGTACTGTCGAGTTGCACATCATCCTTTCTGGTCAAAGATTTTTTGGGGGGAGATCATTTAGAAAATATGTGTTCATGATCTAGCATTTCATCATTTTCCTATGTGATGACATTATTTCTGTATAAAGTCAATATTAATTTTAATTCTTAGAACTCAACAGCCTATTAAAAAACCAGGTCCACATGGCCACAAACAGAGCTACTCTGAGTCTGTCATTTTCCAGTTAGAGCAGTATCCACAGAGGAGAATTTGGGCTCAGGGCTACTCTCCTTAGTGGGGAGTCCTTGGGATGCTTGCAGAGGGTGCTTCAGAAATAGTGTGCTTGGGACATTCTCAAGAAGATAAGTGGACCAGCTGCACTGTGTGTTTGGATCCAGTGTCACCGACTTCAGTCCTCTCAGGTTGTGGCTGTCCTTTCATGCTGCTGTGTTCTAAAAACACCTAGCTATTTGGCATGAAGCAGAATACGTAATGGAGAGTTACAAATTTTTGCACTCATCATCCAAAGGATATTGTGTCCGATATTGTGCTTGAACAGCTTGAAAGTCAGCGTATGCATGAATTCTAAAATACAGCACTCAAAGTAGGTATTTCATAGAATTGGTATGAAAGGCACGCATGCCCTCCCCTCTTCTCACCCTGTTTGGGGGACTACAAGCGTGAATAATTTGCAGGGGGACAATTTACAGGCTAGGGTGAGTCCAGACAAGTAAAGACCAAGCTATAAAGAATAAGGAGAATGGAATGAAATAAAAGTTACTGAATAAGGCATGGGCATGTTGACGTAGGACTAATCTTCCAGGAAAAATTCTTCTAGAAAGATGCATTTGGAAGGATGTATATATAGGATTTCAATATATATAAAAAGAGGGAAAGGTATGTAAGTCAAGTTGGGGGAATATGGTACATTTGAAATGTAGAGGGGAAAAGGGGAATGATGGGAAACCGACTTGAAATGTGATTAGGGACCAGATTGTTGAAGAATACAAATATTCACTTAACAAACACTTTCCTCGTGCTGATGATGTGCCCGGCACTCATGATGACTTAATGAAGTCCATGCTAATGCAATCCTCATTTTACAGATGAGAAACCCGAGGCTCACAGAGAGGTTAACTAATGACGCAAGGTCCACAGCCAGCAGACCCAGAGCTGGGATTCATACTCAGGCTTTCCAGAGCCGGCGTCTGTGCTCACATTGGTAAGATGTGATTCTTGGGACTTTGTACCACGGTCTTTATTCGATGAAGAGTCTTCGGCAGCTTTTGAAGAGGTTAATGATCTAATACAGGTGGTAGGAAGATCATTCCAACAACAGAATGACAGGTACATTAGAGATTATTAACACCAATACAGAGATTGTAAGGTGAAGGGGATTTATAGTTGTTGAAGCTTCTTGTGTTCAAGGCAATGTGCTTGGTGTTTTTTTGCACATACACTGAATTTCCCCATCTTTTGCCTTGGATAAAAAGAGGTCATGTTAAGGAATAAGACCTCCTATGTTGCCAACTCTTATTCCTAACTGTTGTTTCAGGACCTCATCCCTTCCCCTCCGCCACTGCCTTAGTCTTCAAGTACTTCGGAGGTTTCTAGGGAATCTTGCACATGTGCTTTGGAAAAAACTGGTCATCTGCTAGTCAAGTGATGTCCAATAGAACCGTCTACAATGATGTATTTGTTACTGAGACTGAGAAACTAAATTTTCAATTTTAATTGATTTTGATTTAAATGAATGTGGTTATTTGTACCATATTGGACAGTGCAGCACAATTTGGTGTTTCCTGAGTACTTTTGCTGGTTTCCACTTCTCCCGCTGGGTATTTTTGGGGAAATGCTCTTTCTCCCAGGATGGCAGCTACTTCCTCTGGGGACATCCTATTCTCCTACACCTCTGCTTCTTCTGGGGACCACTGCCAACTCTCACCATAATCCACTGCTTCCACCAGACAAGGCCACTGCTTCTGACACTTCTGTACAGTGCTACTCTGGAATTGAGGAAAACAGATCTCTAAAGAGTACAAATTGTGCCCCAGCATGTTGTAGAAATTTTCGAGAAACTGACCTTGGATTTTGACTTTTAGTTATTTACAACTCTCACTTAAGATCATAGAATGACAAATACCAGTATGTTAGCATCACTCCTCTCAACCTCAAGGTTTGTTTTCAAAGTTTGTCTTCTTGCCTGATCCCCTTTGCTTTTGGGATGAGAGTTTCCTTTCAAAGAGCTCTATGGTAGGTAAGATACCTAAGTTTGAGCAAGTTCAAATCTTTGGCAAATCAGAATGCCAGTTTAGGTGCAGATTACACAAGCTACCTCATTTGACCCTTACAGCAAAAATACCAACCTTAGTAGACAGGAGAGAAAACTGAGACCCAGTGAGTTTCAATAATTTTCCCAAGGTCACACAGCTTATAGATGATTGAAACAGGATTGAAGTCTAGATCTGATTCAAATCAAGTCCAACCTCTGTATATTTATTATGAGCTGCCCCTCTGTTATGAGCCCACTGCAAAGGGGAGAAGAGAATTTATAATTATATGAAAGATTCATGTGTATAACATACTGGTTTGAATTTAAGTACATTGAACTTTTTTAAAAAATGTGTATTTAAGAGTAACTAGCACATCTTGTACAGTAGGTTGGTGGATAATTACAAATCATTGTTTTCAAATGTGCTGCTATTTGAACTGGGGTTTCAAACCAGTTTGACATGTACATGTCATAGTGCTAAATCAGATATCAAAACCACACACTGGGTGATATTTGGAATGACCCACAACCAAGTCACTATTTAGAACTAGCTACGAGTCACCAAGGAATTGGTACCTGGATTGCATACCTTGCTTCTACAGTGTACACATATCTTAAGATGCTAAATTCTTTGAAACTGCCATGCTATTATTGCAGAGATTTGTATACAGTCAGCATTGTATCTACAACTTAATCAAGAACACAATTGCTTCTATAAAGCAATGACTAAGACTAGAAGATAATAGACAGTCAGAAAAACCAAAATACTACTCCCCCTTCCCACCAGGGACCTGTGTTTTAAATATTTAAAACAACAGCACCTAATGCTTTGCAGACTTAGCTTTAAGTATGCTTTCTCCTTGGGGTAAAGATCAGGGGAAATACCACAGGATCTCATAGCTATTTCAATAGTATTTTTGACACAGGGTTGAAATTCCTTTGCTGGAAAGGAAAAGAAATCTTTCTTTCTCTTCCTCATAAAAAATCCTTCTTCCCCTTCTATTCTCTACTAAGCAATTTTTAGTTATTTTACACAATGATAACCTTGTGAAGTTTGAAACTCAACTGGGAAGATATAGCTCAGAGAGGGCAGAAAATTTTTTGTATCCCTTCCGCCAACATGTATTAAGACGTTGTATCGTCCATTATCTTGTTCTCTTTATCTTTTTATCACATATCCCAAAGATACTATTTTTTAGTAAGTAACAACTTTCAGATGCTTTGAAAAATACAAAGCAACACCCCACACATGATTTCTCACCATGTTATTCTGTGTATTTTTCTATATGCATTTTAAATTATAAGTCATGGAGCATTTCACTGTTATCTAAACTGGGTCCTGCAGTACTAAGGGGTAGAGGCAAACTCTTTCTGCTTAATCAAATCTTATTTAATAAATGATAGCACCTTAGGCCACCCCTTTGGTGGGAAGGCTTTTTATCTGACGTGAGGACAAAAGAATCTCCTAGTGTCACCTCTGGCATATTTACTTCTCCCTTCTTCGGCCCTGGCATATGAGGTCTAAAACCGAATTTCCAGAAATCAAATTGCAGTTCCACTGTTCCTTGTCCTCCCAGGTGAGCTCCTGGGTTCATGCTCACACTTCTAAAGCAAGCAAACTTTAAGCTAATTATGTGCTAGTGTATTCTCCCTTGCTGAATTTTGGCAGGTTGCTTCTGTAAATTATGAAAAATAAATGTGAAATATGCAGATGTCTTTTGTTTGAAGCAGATGTTTGGTCCTTCTTGCCAGAATCCAATCAGCTGTTCCCCTGGGGGCCTCCCCTCCCCAACATTATCCCAGAGCATCTTGGAAACATGAAGGGGTGATCAGAATACTGCTTCACAGGCCTTTCAGGAAGCTTCTAGACTTAGAAGTCTTTGTTAAGGAAAATGGAACTATCCCAATCCACAGGAATCAGATTGTTTCCGGTATAAGACATTGGATGCAGAACCCTTTTCTCTGGAGGTGCTTGATAGAATTGGGAAGTGGATGGCCTCAGTGTTGTCACAGTGTTCTTTGGGGCCTGCCTTTCACTCTGCCTTCTTGATGATTTCCAGCTATACCTTGGGCTCTTACAGTCACAAAATTGCTGCCAGTGCTGCTCATACCATGGCCCAGAGTCTCCTCACACAGAAATCCAACATAAGACAATAGATTCGATAATTCAATAGTAACTGAATGTTTGATGACTATGTAGCTAATTGACTGAGTCTACACAACAGTCCAGAATAATTCATTGAAAAGACATTTATTTTTTATTTTTATTTATTTATTTTTTTACATGAATATTCAGAGCAGCTTTATTTGTAACAGCCCCAAACTGGAAACTACACAGATGTCCTTCAGTGAGTGAATGATTAAACAAACCATGGTGTATCCTTACCATGGGTTACTACTCACCCCAAGACCCTTTTATTGATGTATAGCTAGATGACAGGAAAATAAAATTGTTTAGGCCCACGGATTCTGTTTTGAGAGTGAAATCTCTCTTTGCTGATTCAGTGATTCTGTCCTACTGGGATCTAATTTTACTGTGAAATCTGGGTAAGGAAGATTTGGTAAGAGTAAAATATTGGCATAGGCATTATATCTTTTTTTAAACAAACAACTCTGCAGCACATTAGTATAGGCTTTCCATGATCATAGCTGTCAATCAGCTTTCCCTCTCATGCAGTCTATTAAGTAAACATAGAGACCAGTTGTAGGATCCTCTAGATTCTATGGAGGAAAAACTGTACAGCTGGTCCATGTTGAGGTTGAAGGTGGTGGCTGTCTCAAATGACCACTTTGATCCAGAGTGTCTGGATGTGTGCTAATTCCAGGCTCTGCTGACAACTAGCATGTGACTTTGGACAAGTCACTGCACTACTCCTAGCCTCTGTTTCCTCATCTACGATAACAATGACCACAGAGAACATATTTAATGAGGCAATGTAAGTCCAGTACTTAGACACACAGCATATGTACCTGACACACAGCAAAACTCAACAATGGAGAGCAAATGCTCTAATTTTCTTACTCACTTTCTACCACTTCTCAAGGAGGATTTATTTTATGTATGTCCACATGTATGTATTTACATGTTTATTTACTTTTACTATTGCATATCTTTTGTACCAGAGATGCACACATTTCCCCTGTTTCTATTCACAGCAGAGGTAAGGAGCCCCTTGCCAAGATGTTCTGTCCCATTACAGATATCTTATATAATACTCAAAATTTCCCCATTTCTTTCTCTTTTTGAGTAATAAATTCTTTTTTTTTTATTGAAGCATAGTTGATCTACAATGTTGTGTTAGTTTCAGGTGTACAGCAAAGTGATTTAGTTATACATACATATATTTCAGATTCTTTTCCATTACAGTTTATTTCAAGTGTACATAGTTCCCTGTGCTATACAGTAGGTCCTTGTTGATTATCTATTTTATATATTGTTGTGTGTATCTGATAATCCCAAATTCCAATTTAACCCTCCCCTGGGCCTTTCCCCTTTGGTAACTGAAAGTTTGTTTTCTATATCTGTGAGTTTATTTCTGTTTTGTAAATAGTTCATTCGTATCATTTTTTAAGATTCTTTAACTTTCTTTTATGAGTCCCATCTCCAACACTGTTTCTTTTTTCTGAATCCATTTCAGAATTCCAAATTCTTTAACCACAAAGTTTCATAGTCTTCTAAAGGCCTGATTTGTATTAGTATAGTGAGAGACTTTATACTTAGCTAATATTTGTTGTGCACCAACTATGAACCTGTCACCCAAAATACTGAGTGTGAATAAAACAGACAGGGGCCTCCCATGGATGGAGTTTGCCTTCTAGCGGGGTAAGTAATTACAAAATATCTCACAGCCTCTGTACCTGAACCACATGTATGCTTTCCAGAATCACATACTGATGCTTTTGTTTTATCAACAGCATTATAGAGTAGATGTGTTTTATTTCTGCACTTTTGGAATTGCTGTGTTCTCTGAGAACATTTTACCATGTGCACAAGAGCAGTACAAATGATTAAAAAGTAAAAATATTGATCAAATGGTAGATTATTATTTTCTTCCTGACAGTAAGTAAAATTAATCAGTTACTCTGGCAACATACAGATACAACTTTACTGAGCATTTATTTTGCAAAGCACTTTGCTATTTGCACTGGAAAAATCTGTCTTCTGAATCTATTCATCAAGTCACCTAAAAGAAAGGAATATGAAGGAAGAATAAAATAAAAAAGAAATAAAAACTAGATATGGCCTGGATCTAGGGCTGTTAATATTAAATTGATGATATAAAATCTACAGATTGAAAATAATAATAACATGGTGTTAAAAACAGTATTTTCGCATAATTCACATAAAATGGATAAGTAATAGTGCTCATCTTATACTATTGTTTGGGGATTAAACAAGATACATATGCAAGAATTTTATAAACCTGAAGAAGTGTGCAATTATTAGGTGACGTATTGCCAACTCCACCAAGCACATAGGCAGGTTTTCCTATTCTTCTTTGACATAAAAGAAACTGAGTCTTGGACAAATAGACCAACCCATCTAAACCCACACAGATAATAAACCTCAGAGCTTAAATATGAGCCTAGGTCTCCTGCCTCCAAATTGAACCTTTTCCCACTATATCTCTCCAACTCTCAAATGATTTATGAATAATTAAAAAGCTAGGTAACAACAGGACTTGATACGTAGGCAGTTGAGAAAAATACGGAAAATAAGCATAATCAGAAAGGCTTCCTGCGAGAGGCAATAGGTTTTGAAGGAGATGCAACTGGGTTAAACTACATATTGTGTATAGCGTATGCACTGTAGCCTTCCTAATTCCTCTTTTGGTTTCTGGCCTCCTTTCTAATTTAGGTTTAATAACTCAAGATAATTTTTCCAACTTGAAAGATATTTTGTACCTACCTTCTATCATTTTTTGTTCCCCAAGGACCAGTTTTCATGACCTGAGGAGGTATATCCCTGGCCTCAAGGCAACCTCACATGAAACGGAGGTGGGTACACATCAGAGAACAGATGTCGACAGCTTTCTACATCCACCATTCAGAGGGTCATTCCAAATAATGACTCTAAGCTAAAAGGTACTAGGAACCATGACCACCTCTTTGAGAAAATCAAAGTTCAATTTCCTGGCCATTTTATATTGGAATTTTTCCTGGAAAAGTAGAAAGTTCTAAAAAAGACTGATAATATCAATAATAATAATAATATAATAATTCTTCATAGATCCACATCCAGAGTTAAAGGGAATATATTTTAAAGACATCACTAAAGCATTTATCTAACTTTAACAGCCTCATCAAAGAATATTATTTTTTAAAAAGAAGCTTCATAAAGATGTATGAATATATAGATGTATGATTATTCAAAAAAATTGTACAAATCAAAATAAATTTGCCAGAGCAATTTAAAATAATTAACCTTTGACAAACCTCCCTCACTGGTAATGGAATAGTAACTATATGAATAAAAGATAAGTCGTGACATTCAATGAATTACAATATTCATCCCATAAATTACTTGATATAATAGCTCTATAGTCTACATTTTTATAACACTAAAATGTCCCAAACACTAAAGAACCCATTCATTTCCAGTGTGTGGTTTGCAGATAGGTTGGGTAATTTCTTTTGCCTTCTTCAGAATATCCTTTAATTGAGTCTTTACTCTTATTTTCCTCCCAAAATATCCCCTGTGTCAGCCTGTCAACCATTTCTGCAGTACAGACACCTGCAAGAATTGAGGCTTGTGCTCATGGCTGGAGTAGCTCAGGAAGATGAGTGAGTGTGAACCTGATTTGTCTGCTGGGTGGGGTGGTTGAGGGGTTGGAGTGGCCATCTGGCTGATTGCCGTATTTAAGGCTCTACTGGCCCAGTAACTTGTGCAGAGTGTTGGCCCTTTGGACAAGCTGCTGCTTCTCTCCATGTTTCTGTCTCAACTTCCCTGAGATAAAAGCATGGCAGTAATCCCCAGCAGGGTGAACAGAAGCCATCTTTGACCACATACAGATGAGTAGACACCACGGTGTGAAATATCAGTGCTCAATAATAACTAGGAGTGTTTGTGAGCAAATACAAGCCTCAGGGTGGCAGAAGGGCTGCAAAATACAGAGATTTGTGGTCCAAAGTGTGTTGCAAGTTTAAACAAAAAATGGAAATCTATGGCAAGAGGATGCCTCCTGAGAAATGGAGGGTTATCTCACTACACATTTTACCCATTAAGTGTAACAGCTAATCTTCTAGGGGTGACCAGTTTGTTTTCTCCAACTCTTCCAAGCCGTTTGCTAGAATAAAATGAACAAAGTGGACCATGAAGGCAGCAGAAGTTTCCATTTCAATGTGTATCCATCATCAGTGTCTTCCTCAAGTGTTTTACTTCACAGCAGAATGTATCTATGCTAATGCATCATTTAAAACTTCCTTATCCTTGATCTTTTAATCATGGTCTGGATTTAGTTATATCAGGAGAAAAATAGGTAGCATTTATTGAGCACTTATCATATACCAGATATTGGGTCAAGCCCTACAAATATATTTCTTATTTAATTCTTTACTCATGAAGTTCCAACTTTATTCCCATTTTGCATAAGGAAATTGACACAGAGTTCTCAGTGATTTGTTGATTTAAAATTAAACGTTTAACTATTTTGCTATACTTCCCCAGATAAACCATGCTCTCCGGCTACCCACACTCAGAATCCCTTTACAGAAGGGGTTATCTTTGTTTCCCAACTTTGGTGTTAATAGGCCAGAGTTTCAGCTGTAGGTGATGGCAGGTATAATCCCAGACTGGCGCTCGCCTGACTCCCTTTTTATCCCAAAGTCACAGATGCAGGTGGGTGGTGCTTGTGCTAATTCCAGGCCTCTAAGTAGATGCTGATGCTAAGGTCACCCTGAAAGAAGGGTGCGCAGTGTCTCCTGCTGTGTTGTCTTTTGGTTGAGATATTGATTTGAACCAAAAATGCCTTCTGTTTGTCTCTCCTTTTTGTAAAAGGTCAGATGTATGGAAATAAAGGCTGTATGGAAAATAAAAGAATGGTCACTATTTCACATCCCAAACTATTCATTCCTTAGTTGGAGGAAGTTAATGAAATCTGATCGATGTAGTTGGCAATACATTTTTTTTTCTATTAAAGAAATATGGAGTGTGTGTGTGTGTGTGTGTGGTTTTTTTTTTTTTTTTGGTCTTTGAAATTTCTTTCTTCTTCTTTACAGGCCATTGTTTCTAAGCCAGGAAGTCAAGACTCACTGGATGATCATGCATACGGGATAAGGATGGATGACACAGATATCTGGTAAAAGGGACCACCTGTTGACCTGTCAGTTATAGATGGTTTTCATGGGCCATCTATTAACATTCCATGGAAAGAGTTCTGAGATGTCTCCGAAGGAAACACTGCTCTTGCTCAGTTGCCTCTTTTTACTGTTGAGATAGTTGGAGCTCAGAGAAGTTAAGACCTTTGTCTAGTTTTGCACAGCAAGTTAATAGCTGAATTGAAGCCTGCCCTTCTCTCTTCAGCATTCATTCAATACGTATTATTAAACATTTACTTTTTACCAAGAACTGAGTAAATTAAATTTGTTATTTACCTCAGACTTTGATCTTGGGAAAGAAAGAAAATATACCTTCAAACTGTGGAGGAAAGTTCTGTTCCCTTTTTCATCTGTAATGTATCTGTTCTTTCCCCTAGTTTCTTACGTTTAATTTTAATTTTTCCATACTAGTAATCTAGAGAACATTGTTCTAACCCTAGGGTAGAAAGAACATTTTAGGTTGCAATTATTAAAAAAGTGAATATTTAATGCAAACTTCCCCAAATTTTTATGAGAAGGTACTATTTTGTATTTCATGGTGGTGTTTTGTTTTAAAGAAGGTTGAGTGGGGCCCAAAGTGAAATTCCAACTGAAGTGAACTTCCATCTTTTTAGTATGACCCACAGTAAGAAATACATTATAACCTAACATATGTGTGTGTGTCTGTGTGTGTGTTTTAAAACATGAAAATTTCAGGAAATAATACTCTTATACGACACAAAACAACAAATTTTCCATCAAATGTGACTTTATTAATGTTTAAACACTATATGTCACACAGCCTATTCTCCCCTACTTCTTTTTCTTTCTTTTTTTTAATTTTTTTAAAATGCTAAACAGAGCTCAATACATTAACCAAAGCAATTTGGGCAAATGTTTCAATTCCTGATTTAATTTTGCTTGTGAAAATACGGAAAGGTCAGGTGGCCAGTGAATTTTGTCCAGCTCAGCCCTTGATCTCAGATGGAGTCATTTGCCATTCAGGTGCTAAGGGTACAGTGAGAAATTTGCCCCCAGTTTCTCTTCAGCTTTTAGAGTTCCTGAAATCTAATCCTGTGAGCAACCTTCAGCCTTGCCTCAACCTCTCTGAACTTTCATCACACATGTTAAATAAGGGGATGAGTCTACGTGACTCTCCTGATCCCTTCCAGCTTCAAAGGTCTGTAATTCCATGATATTTTTTATTTGAAATCTGGGCACCAGTGAAAACACAGTCACCTCAAATGTATTCTAGGCATAAAGTAAGAATTTCTAGAACCACAAATGCATTCCAGTTGAAGTTTCTCTAAAATGTTGACAGATGTGAAGAGAGCATTATCGAAGGCTTAGTTTTACATTTGCATTCAGATATGTTGTTTCAATGGGGGCATTTTTATAAACTAAAAATGTGTTACTGCTGTTCTTGGAATTCTTCTGGTGCTGCAGTGGATTTAATTAGCGAAAGTGCTGGATACTTATGGGTACTCTGGTTTGGGGGAGGCTTAACCATTGCTGGGTTTAGGGCATCCCAGGGAGAGAGAGGTCCAGATTTTACTGTCATGTGAAGACCACCATATCTCTAGTTGTGTGAGGGAATGACGGTGGCAGCTATGCCAACCTTGTTGCATACTATGTGCATTCTTCAGAGGCACGGGGTTGGCATCTCAGCTAACTTTAGTAAAAGTAATCTGGGTAATGGCCTGAAGTGAAGCTACCTTTATAGGTTATGTAGCTCACTTGCCAAAAAGGTGAAATTGTTTTTATATTTTCTCCATATATGGCTCTGTGAACATGTGAGTGCCCAGATTAGTAAAATAAGTGAATCAACAGAGAGATAGCATTTAGGGAGCTCATATGGTTTTGGTATAGAGAGTTCAGCAATCAGTGAGGGCTTAGGAAACCTTTATCCTCTCAGTCCAAAAGCATCTAAACTGAAATTTTTCGTCAAATTGATTTTGTAGAGAACTAAGCCAATGTATTCATTTACAGCGTGAAATTCGACTGCCATATGGTCTAGAATATTTACATGAACAAGACCTGTGTGTACTCTCACCATTGGTAGCCTGCAGGAGAAGCCAAATGATAACTAGCGGTTTGCTGGGTGATGCTAGAATTCCAACAAGGGGCATTGGTTACATGAGTGGAGTATTTAATGCCATAGGGCCAAGAAAGTCTGTGTGTCCATCTTAAAAAGAGGGATTGAAATGCTCCTAGGCTGTTGGCTAAGGCTGCTTTCCCTCTAAACAGCTATTGGATGCTGGGAAGAATATCATCGACCCTTCAATGTTGCAGTGAAGGATGGAGATTATATACACCTAGCACAGCACCTGGTGCATTTATAAAAACGCTCATAAAATGATAGTTATTTTAACCTTTGTGATAGGGCTTTTGCATCTGATCGAGTGCTCTTCTTTCTTTTAGAATAATATTTTCTTTCTTTTTTTCTATGACACAGGTGACAATGATAATTGTGGAAATTGGCAGAAATTATAGAAATTTGGAAAATTCAGGAATGCACCAAAAAAAGACAAAAGAAGTACAATCTACACAGACAAAAAACCTTTTGTTGATATTCTGATATATCATCCTCCTTAAAATGTGGCTCCTTTTGAAATATAATTCTTTAAGATGGAAGGGCAGAACTTATTTGATGCCAGTAAAATTGACTCTACATTCACCCTTTGTATGGACCCTGACCTAGTTCATGTGCCCCACGGAAAAGTTTTTCACAATTCATTTCTGCCTTCTCCATCTCTGGCTAATGAAAAGAAATAATGAGAAATTAAATTTCTGGATTGTCTCATCAAATCACACTAAGACAGGTAAGTAGCGGGCCGGAAGTGATCTGTGAAAAAAATTGCTGGTATTGTTATTTGCAATGTGATTCTTGGTAGCTGGAATCTCAGATCTGCAGAACGAGGATGGAGGTGGGGAAGGGAATGGGGAGGGTAGAAAGAGGTGGGGAAGCAAAAAGAGGACAAGAGAGGTGTTTAGCTTTCATTTGCCAGCGTGATACCCGCTGCTTTGTTTATGGATTTGATGCTATTCATACAGTCTTTGCAATATTAATTTTTAATTTACGATGCTCATTAGGAGACACTTAAAATAGAACAATTATCATTTATCTTGATATATTATTTACTAGGACTGACTGTCATGGTTAGGGGCCCTTGATTAGTGAGAGGGGGATCCAAAAGAGCTTCTCAAAGGTGCCGGGGGTAAAAGGATAGGAGCTTAGGAAGCAGTCCTCAAAACCCAAGACCCAAAGTTCCGATGTCAAAGCGAAAGCCACAGTGTCCTAATCAAGACTCAGGAGGCCCCCTCCTAGACAAGCCTGGAACAGTACTTAATGAACCTGCAGGATCATATTAATGAGACTCTCTGTTAGGCCACCAGCTCATCAATTATTCATCCAGCTGCATTCCTGATACTTTGCTATGTGCCCCCTCTTTTTGCATTGGTGTGATTACTTTTTTTAACCCTCCATTTCCTTACCTGGAATGTACGCAAAACCTTCTGTTCTATACCTCCCTGCTCTTCTGCCCAAACACCATCTCTTCTCAATACTCAGCCGGGATCTCACACATGATGTTGGAAATCTGCTGGAGGGGAGTCTAACTTCTGAGTCTCAGGAAATCAGGGCACCCCTGACTCTTTGCTTCCCTAATACTCAGAGCCTCGTTTTGCCAGCGTGCTCACCACACTGTGTTATAATTACCTATTTGCGTGTGACTTTCCCCCCACTGGACTGTGAATTCTGCGAGAACGAGGCTTCAGTTTTATTTATTTCTATATTTTCATTCCCAACATAATGCTTGACACATAACAGACACTTATTAAATAAGTAAATGAGTGAGTGAATGGGTGAATGAATGAGGGGATGGATGAACGAGGAGGACTCAGTCGTGCTTAATGTTCAGCCCTGTCTATATATAGTCAAGCATACCGGGAGACAGAGGCCTGAGCACAGCCTGCATGCTTCACAGGAAAATAAACAAAATGAAACAAAACAAAACAGAATCTTGCATTTGTTGATACAGTATGGGTCATGCAGGTGAAGATGTGTCTGCAGGCTTGAAGCAAAGTACCCAAGTTTGTCTGATACTCACTTTTACATATGCTTATTTATTTAGCTAGATTTTTTAAGAAATAACATTAAATTTGGATGTGACTTTTAGGAACAGATTGTGTTTCACTAGGACTGACTGTCAAGGTCTAGATGACTAGATGATTGGGAGGAGGATTTCAATAAGCTTTCACTAGAAAGACCGACGAGGTTGGAGTGAGTGAGCTTTGGAGGGGGACAGAGGCCAAGGGCTGGCACTTATCCCCAGAGTCTGTTACTTGGTTCACTCCCTTAAAGTCAACAGGAAACCAAGGAAGCCACTTTCCATTCCTCAGGACGTAGAATGCTGCCGGCTGTGATGCTGACCAAAGTCGTTACCTCATGCCATGAGAAGAATGGGAGAGGACTGGAAATACTGCCCTTTTGTCTGAGATGGACAGGATGATGAGCAGACGGGGTGGTGCTACCCGAAAGGCAGATTGACAAAGCAAGAAAAGGCGGAGATGAGTGTGAGGAAATGTTTTGACATTCCACCTCCTGGTGATAATAATTTCATCCAGTTATAACTATTCAGGTACCCAGGCCAGCTTGCGGCTAAGCTCATGCCTCCCTACCTCAGCCACACTCTCTGCCGTGTGTCTCCGCTCTGCCACTGAAGGAACCTTCCCCAACACCACTTTCATCCTGTGACAACTCCCTGGAGAATCTGCACTGGCTTCCTGCTGCAAAACCAAACCAAAACCCCAAAAACCAAATACTAGATAAGAGAGCAAGGATCCAAACTCTCTGAAAGAGTAAAAATGAATAAGAAGACATTTCTTGCCTTAGCTTTGACGACAAAGCTAAAGGCAAGTGGTGAATTTGGTCAAATGGATTTTAATTTGTTACATCTCAATTAGTCACACAGAGTCATATTTAGAGAAAAAGTATCTGGAAATTCTCTCTAGACCTCCAAGTTGGCTCTTCTTATTAGCGTGCCAGGCTGAGAACAGATCATAGATGTGCCCAAGTGTTGTCCTTATTTTTCAAGGGTCCTGGGAGGGCTGGGGCTGCTGGGACCCTCAGACTAGTTGCCCTGGACCAAGAGAAGGCTTACCCATTTATCCTTATCCCATAGATATAATGATGTCCATTTCCCCTCCTCATTTAACATTGCTGAAATCTCAATGTGTTTTCCCATCAGTATTTTATAAGTGCTTTTGGCCCAATGGCAATGATGAAGTGGTTGTCATAGTCTACACACGAACTTAACTAGGTAGTTGTCATGTTCTGACTACACTTGGTTGCAGCTGTTCATATTGTCCTAACTTCCACTGAGTAATGTACATTGTTGTATCACTTGCATTGGGTTGAGTTCCCCTTAAAGAGTCTTCAATAAAATACATTGATTCAGCATTGGAGTAAAAAAGTGATTGTGTGCACAGAAAGGCACGCAAACAGAAAAGTGTGTGTAAATGTTGAGGAAGCAAAATATGTAATAGGAGAGATGAAGCATCAGATGCTTTCTGAATCTGAGGAAAGTAAGATGCCTGATGCTCGTCAATAGATGAAGCCCTTCAGAAGCCAAGCTTGACAATTACAGGTGGGAGAAATTATTTTTTCATTCTTAGTGGTATCTAAAATAACCATGTCTCTTTCAGTGGCTAGATGTTTAGCTTCTAACCATTTTCTGTGTGTACCATGGTATGAACTAAACAAGAAACATGGCTTTAAGCTCCTGGATTTTTTTTTTTTTCTCATTCAAGCATTCTCATTAAAGAAATAATTTCAGTTCAACTGAAAAACTTTAAAATTACTAGAATGGAGGTGTTGCTTGTATTCAAAAAGAGCAAATTTGGGATTACTTTTGTCATATATTAACTTCCATCTAATTCCAGTTTAACTTTACATGCTAAATATAGGATTGAACTATGGGTCCTTGAAGCAGGTCAAGCTCAGGCATTTACTTAAGCAATGGGCACTGGACCGGGATTGTCATTCCACTGAGGGCAGTGGGAAGCAATCAGAGGCAATGGGATCTTTCTGCATCATCTGTGATATTTATATTACACGCTCCACATTGACTGCATGTGATTTTAAAGCATACCACCTTTCTTATTTAGGGAGGCAAAATTGGAGGCTGGTCTCCATTCTGAAAATACAACTTTTGGATGCAAATTAGAAAAATCAAATAATTATATGTAGAAAGGACCTTGAGATTATTTAGTTCAGTTTGTTCATTTTACAAGTGAGTCATCTAAAGCCCAAATGAGATGGGCACTTGGGCTCTCACAGCTGGTTTGTGGCAGTGATTATGCCTCCTGGCCCTGGCAGGGTGTCCTGCCACTGTCACACACATGTGTCTTGCAGGGCAAATGTTCACCTAAACAACATGAAGAACTTTTTGTGTATGTTGGTTATATGTAAAACTTTATTAGATTCAATTCTTCTAAATCTCTGTCTTCTCAGCATTGATGAATATTTATTAAGATTTGTCACTGGTTAGGGACGTCATTATGGGTTTGAAAGAAGACTCTTCTGTTTCAGAAGTTTTTATTCTAAGTGAGTGCAAACTGATGATTTTCACTCTTCACCCTCTAAGTTTGCTTTTATTTTCCCAATGAAAAATGTCAGCCTGGAAAAATGCTACAGTCTCCCTTGGAATTAAAAATGCATCCACATGACTTTAACCAGGAGGACAGAGATGGGAGCAGAAGTAGCCAAAGTCTTTTCCTCTCCTCCCTACTCCACTCCCTCCAATGGACCTGTTAATATATTTTACAAAGGCCTATTAACCCGATAAATACACTCTGGATGGAATGACCCACCTTACTGATTTTAGGATATGACATTTAAGGGCTTATGAAAAAGAGCAGAGAGGGCTTGTCAATATATCGTAGAAGACAACAAAATGAGGTCAACCCTGCCTTGCTTTCTTTTTTTTAATGTTTTGCTGCAAATGAGGCCTCAAAAAGCAAAATTGAAAGGAATTTATTTATAGCGTGTGATCTGTCACTATATTTGTGAGTGTCTGCGGTGTAACATGCATGTTTACACACAGACATACAAACCTATGACTTCAACATGATATAGATTTTTATTCCCCTATAAGGGATCTAAAAGTCTAAAAAGAAGACCATTGTCTCGTAGCCTCACAAAAGCCTGGGTTAAGTATCTCCCCTCTCTAGATAAAACCTTACATTTTGTTGGATAGTTATCCTAAAAAATACTTTCATCTTGGTTGTGTAGCTTATCTAGGGCAAGAGTCAAGTGTTTTTTCAGATAAAAAATGAAAGTGAAAAAAGAATTTAAGAAGAAAAACACAAAGACAACGAGAGAGAGGGAAAAATAAGAAACTCTCTTCATTGGAATCAGATAGAGTATAGTATAATGGCCTTTCCAAACCACATCTGTAAACCTGGTGCCTGGACAGGT
Source organism: Hippopotamus amphibius kiboko (assembly GCF_030028045.1). NCBI lineage: Eukaryota > Metazoa > Chordata > Mammalia > Artiodactyla > Hippopotamidae > Hippopotamus > Hippopotamus amphibius. Next base: position 92,328,414 of record NC_080192.1, read on the forward strand.
GATACACAATGGATATGACATGAAAACTGTGGCCTGAATCACTATAATAGAATCACTACAATCAGCATCTATCTATATATCTATCCGTCTATCTATCACAAATCTTCCCCTTAACAGTCTATAGAGAAAAGTTATTACAGTGAATAACTAATTTTGTAAAAATGATTATGTGCAAACTTCCATTCAAAATAAAAATACCTTATTTTACTCAACTCTATAAAATGAGAAGCTTTGTTATTTTTTTTTCCTTAAAAATATTTTGTTGTTTTAAAAATCTTTGGGAAAATAAAGCATATGGGAAGCAGTGCTGAGTTGTGGGGTGAACAGGGGAGTAGAGGTGAGGGGTGACTTTCAATCCCTAACAGTGTGTTACAGGATAACTTACAGAATCGTCACCCAGGGTGGTCAGTCCTGGATCTGCGGTCCTAAACTGTGTATGTGGGGAGGTGGCGGGAGGGGGTGGCTAAGCTCGTTACTGTCATTTCTTCCAGCTTGAACAGTGTGTGGTTCATTTGCTTACCTTGCATAATAGAATCTTTCTGGAATATTTATCATGCATGAAGGTGAGAAAGAACCATAAGCTCATAAGAACAAATGCGAGTGTAAAAAAAAAAGAATGTGGAATTTATTTCCATTGAAAATTCTATTCTGGCCTCCATTACCAGCACATACACTTGCTAAGAAACCAAATTTGTCAACTCTTATTTCCAATTGCTAGCAGAGCATCATATTTTCAAAATGCCATTTGTAATCATTCCCCCTCAATATGGTGGAGCATCAAGTTGAATGTCCGCCCAGGCTTTCTTCTCTTAGCCCTCATGTCTTAGTCATTTAAAGAACAATGGTTTTGAGTAACAGGGTTACTCTTCCCTCTCGATTTTTTTTCTTACAAAATTCAGTTTCCTAGGCAGCTTCTAGAGGGAAAATTCAATCATGAGATGTACCATAGAAGAGGGCACCGCACTACTTTTAATATTAGCCCCTTTTAATCTGGGGAAGGTCATCGAACTTTTCTGATTTTTGCCTAGGGAAAACTTTCCCCTTATTTTTTAACATATCCTTTGGTCTGGTTTGCCAGTAATTGACTTTGTCCCTTTTTTCATTTATTTCCCTGTCTCCTGGTTGTAGCATCTTCTCCCCGGAGTCTCAGGTTAGAAGTTTTCCCTTTTGTGAAACCATGACAGGTGCCTAATTGAATGATGAATGTCCCTTTATTACTCTGTAATTGAACTGCCAGCTTTTTGATTGGTTTGTAGAGATGCTCCCCCCCCCCCCAATCAGGCACTGCAGGGGGCTTGGTGTTGGCAGTCTGGTCCTACACTCCATCTGTCTAATCCCATCTAGCCCCCACTTGCTTTTTGGGGGGGTGGTGATAGAGGTAGGGAGTGAGGGGGAGGGGAGTCATAATAAATTATGCTAATTTGATGTGGCTCTGTCAGCGAGAAGATCGTATTGTTCGTGCATCTTGGGGGTAACTGCTTCAAGACGTTTTGTCGTCATGGGTGCCTCGCCTGACAGGCCCAGGATGAAGATTAATGGGCCTCACCTGAGTGACAGAACAGGGGATTGTAGGGAAGAGAGGGTCATTCATCATACTCTGACAGGTGTCATTCAATCCGACAGCAGCTCCACCATCACTCGGCTAGCAGTTCCATTTTTCTGCCAGTTAAGCAAGGAGTTTAATAACATCCCCAGAATTAAAACTCATTCTTTGTAGCAGGTCTGACAGCTGAAAATAAGAAAATCAATTCTTCACATGTTATAGCACAGTTAACTGACTGGGGCTTTGACTCTAATTTAGTCTTTGGGCTGCATTTCAAGCAAAGAGCTTTTTGTGAGACATCATCTATTAAAATTTATCCATAGTGCTAACTTTGGAGGTGTTGTTATGTGGGCCCATTAGAGATGCAGGCTTTCATACCCAGTGTCCTTTGCCTCACTGCGTGCTGAAACACATCCCCATGATAGCTGGGTCTCTCCTGCTTCAGCCTCATTAGCAATGTTTACTGCTTCTCTCTTCATTAATATCGATCCCCTCCCCAACTACCAGCAACAATGAGACAGACACTAATATGAAACATTTGGTATCATTAAACTGTTTGGATTTCAGGTTTCAGGGATCTTGGAAGGCAGAGAAGATGGTTCAGACGTAAGAAGTCAGGGGGTTAAACTTGGTGCTAGAGGGTTGCCCTGATGAATGATGACACTCTAGGTTGGTGAGTATGGCTGCCCACAAAACATGGCTTTGGATTCCTTCCATCCCTCTTCTCATCTGGAGGAGGAGTCTATTTCTCCACCCCTGTGAATCTGGGCTGTCCCAGCCCGCCACTGGTTTTGACCAATACAGCGTGGCAGAAGTGACACTGTGTAACTTCAGAGACTGGGGCTAAAGAGATCTACATCTTCTACTTTCACTCCTTGTGGAAGCTAGCTACCATGTAAGTTATCAGTCTGCCATGCTGTGAGGAATCCCAAGCTAGTGGCTACATGGAGAGGAGATTACACAGAAATACACTGAGGCACCAGGCATATAAGTGAAGAGTTCTTCGGTTCTCCAGCCCATCTCAGCTACCAGCTGGATACAGCCACAGCGTAGGCATCTTGGACATTCTAACCCGAGCTATATGGACACCAGATGGAAGAGAACTGCCCTGCTGAGAACTGCCCTACTGAACCAAAGAATTATGAGCAAATAAAATGATTGAGTTTAAAGTCGTAAATTTGGGGTAGTTTGTTACATAGCAGTGGATAACTGAAACAGTGAAGGTGAGGCACTGAAATTGCAGCCCTTTAGACTTCTGAGCAATAATATTGGAAAGAACTGTGACAAAAATGTGATGTGAGGGAATAGCTATTTGTTTAAAGAGAAGTTCTAGAAAGGAACACGTTACGAGCACACAGAGGGCATGCGATAACTATTTGGGATTTTCCAAATTCAAAGCTCGTGGGTATTTATTCCAGCAGAAGGACACCTGTAGCTGGGGAAAAAGAGTAGAATTATAAGAGGCAATCACATTTTGAGAAAGGTCTTGAGTCCATGGTTAATCCCAGGGAAAGAAACAAAAGTAAAGATCACCATGGCATTTTTTATTATAATCATTTATACAAGGGAACTTTTCCTCTCCTTAAGAATAACCTTCAAAACAAACATTTAAAGTTCAAACTTTAGGTTCATGATACAGTGTCTTTGAAACTAGTAAAAATTACTTGCCTGAAGAGTCTTAAAAGGAGGCTACTGTGGCTAAACACTGTTGCAGTGACCTTGCGTGGACAGTCTGCACTGGCCTTATCTTCTTAAGAATTCCTGCTGTCCTTAATTTCAAAGTGCCCTGCAAACTCATAAGGCTGTTCAGAGTCAGTACCTCCTGATCCCCATGTTCTTGTACTCTAACCTGGTGATTCGAAGCCATCTCCTTAGCATCTGCTATGTTTTTTTTCTCCTGTTTTGGGTTTTGCTACTCCATTTCAACAGGTATCATAAAGGACCCCTTCCCCGATACCCCACTCTTCAATAAACTCTAAGGTTCATTATGTCCTCCCACTGAGCCTGAAAACCAAGAATGAGTTACAAAAATAAACTTTTGGCAGCTGGATGACCGGTTCATTTTAGAGCATCTAGGTGATGCTTCAATACAAAGTATGCTACATTAATTAATAGCTCATAAGCTAGCAGAGGTCCTGGCCCCTAGCAAGTGCTGAAGAAATGATTGTGAATAAATATCAGCAAGCCAGTCCATAAGTACCAGCTGCTTACTGCCTATTGCAGGTAGGAGTTTACGTACTATGGAAAAGTCATACTTACTAGCTTCTAAAGACATAGTTGAGATAAGAAAGGCAGTTTTATATGTGGATCCGTTGTAACTGTGAGGTAGAAAGATGAGTTGATTTTAATCCATGGCCCTGAATCTGTGGATTTCTTTGATTGCAACTCAGTACCAGACTTTACTATCCAAATGATGTTTTGGAGATAGAACTTTGGATGAAGAGTTTGAAGGCTTGGATTCTAGTCATTTAGACCCTGTCGCTGACAAGGTAACTGTGGGCAAATCACGTCACATCTCTAAACATCAATTTTCATACTTACAGAAATGAAGTAATCTCTAGCCCTTCTGCCCAACATTAGTTTATGAGGAACCATTTACATGATGTATATTAAAGTAGCCAAAGCTTAGATTAACCCTATGCCCACCAAGCGCACCAGCCTGCTGTCCCCAAACCAGCTGAAACTTACTTAAATATTTTTTACATTGTGATTGTAACTTCAAACGTTATATATTCTAGAAACTTTAAAATAGTCATCTAGGGGCTTCTGAAGCAAGTAATTACACGAAATTTTGTTTTGCCTCTATTCCTGACAAACCTTCTGCGTCAACTCCTATTCCGTGGCATCTTTACATATGGCCCAAATGTTTCTCAAGGATAGGAAACAAAAATGTTTTCTTGGGTTTTGTAAATGGTACAGTATAATGCCTGTGGAAGCAGAATCTGTACCAAGGAAGTGATCATTTCTTGGGAATAAAAGATGGAGAAGAAGAGAATTGAAGAAGATTGAAAAAAAAATGAGAAAAGAAAAAGAACAGGCATCTCGTCATCAAAGGTGGAGGTCCTAGAGGGTAGGAGTCATGAAATCTGGCAGATTTGAGCAACACTCAAACCCTGGGTGTGACAAATACAAATGCTAAAACCACATGGGCTCTGATGGGCTTCTTTCTGCTGGGTGGAAGAACCCTAAATAACTAACCTGCCTTAAAGATCCAAAAAGGCCAACAACACTGGCGCGACAGCTCCTGCTTTGTAATATGACATGGAGTTTCCACTTGGGGAAGCTCCAGGCTGAGAAGCAGCATTCCAGTGGGTGGGTCTGATGTCAGGGAGGTGGATTCCATCCGACTTACAGCTGCACCAAAGGCTGACTTTGGCAGCAATTCCTGGGCTATAATTTTGTAAACAGTCTTTTCTTTCCAGACTTCCAATGTGAATTTAGACCTCAGCACAGATTCCATCTCACATCTTTATTTTGTGTCATCACATTCTAATCCGATGACAAACAGTTGGTCTGAGATTTCAGTGTATTACTATATTAGTGCAATTTATGTCCTGTGTGGAAGTTGATGATGTGTAAAGACTATATTGTGGACTCGCCTGGATTCTAATCCAGCACCTAAAAGGATAGTGTTGCTTTGGTGGATCACAATGGCACTTTATTATGAAATCCAATGGTTAGTTTTTAGTGCTGGCTTGCCAGTAGACGCTGGCAGCAGTGTTAATTACATTTCCCCTAAAAGTGGGCCAAAGCTCTGCAATTCACCTTTGAACAATCATCACTGTAATTTAGCATCTAATTGTGCCATTTCTGCTTAATATTGTTTACAGAAATATTTAAAAATTTATACCCTATCTTAAACAGGCAAGATGTATAGAATAGAGTGGCTCCAGCCCAGTCAAGTAGACAATGGCTTCATTCTCCCTGCTTCGTAAGAGATGTAGTGCTGGATGGGAAACCAATCAGCCAAGTGCATTCTCATTCCAAGTCTCCTTCAGTTGTTTTATTAAAAGACATTTCCACAACTTGAAAGCAGTGCGGTCTCCTAGCACATCCCAGAAGAAGTAAACCTGAAATAGATGAGCTCAAGAAGAATAGAAAGTAAATCAATTTCCATTTTCACAAGCCTGAGTCTGCTCATTTTCAGAGAAGACAAATCATGCAGAAAATAGTGCCAGATTACTTATGGTTTAATGACAATTTCACAGGAAAGACAACTGGTCTCCCCAGTTGTTATGCTCAGGACTAGGTCTGGATAGAATTGCTTTGGACCTAGACCAGGGTATCAGGATAAAGACTTCATGCCTCAGGGACCAGTCTCACTGCTTTCCTCTTGGGTTGGTGTGTTGATGTAAATGAAACACTCTTCCCCAGGTAGCTGCTGGCTTCCTCTGCCGTGCTCCATGGGTTTTGTCATGTCTCCTTGTGGCCGGCCCATGTGGTTTTAGCATGCTGAGATAAAAGGGACCAAATTATGTCATGTGATATTACATGAAGTAGATTCTTGGTGAACTCGACTCTTTGCAAGATAGTCTCTTGTTATTGTTGCTAGATCAACAGATATTTTTCAAGCCGTGTGCCCTTTGGAGGTGTGAGTATATGGGATCAGGGAGGGACTATTTTAAGACTATTTTAAAAGGAAGAAGAGTGGATATTTAGGCTTTTAGTCCTAATATTTAATAGACAGATGCTGACTTATTGGGGTATTCCTTTCCTTGGTATTTGGGGTATGAAGTCAATGGAATATCATCAGAAGTATGGGAAAATAGTATGCTTTCTACAAGTGTATGTCAGTTTTCATATCTGATTGGGCTTGCTTTCATAAAAATTTTTTTTTATTTCCTTCACTAGAAGGAAATTGGCTTGTAAAGCTCCAGACCAGCATTGTCCAAGAGAAATGTAACATGAGCCATACAGAGAATGTAGTTTTCTACTAGCCACATTAAAAAAGGAAGAAGAGAGTGAAAATACTTGTAATAATACATTTTATTTAATCCAATACATCCGTAATATAACTTCAACATGTAATCATACAAAAAAATTACTGAAAGAGTTTACATTTTTTCATATTATTTCTTTGAAATCCAATGTGTACAATACATCTCAATTCAGACTAGCTAGTGACTACCATATTGGTCAGCACAGATCTAAACCAAATATGATCACCCCAACTGTTTTCAAAGTATATTTGTTTGGTTTTATTTAACATTTATTTATTTAATTTTTCTTTATTGGCTGTGTTGGGTCTTCATTACTATGTGTGGGCTTTCTCTAGTTGCAGCAAGAGGGGGCTACTCTTCGTTGTGGTGTGCAGGCTTCTCATTGCAGTGGCTTCTCTTGTTGTGGAGCACCAGCTCTAGGCATGCAGCCTTCAGTAGTTGTGGCATGTGGGCTCAGTAGTTGTGGCTCGTGAGTAGTTGTGTTTCACGGGCTTAATTGCTCCGAGGCATGTAGAATCTTCCCAGCCCAGGGGTCAAACCCATGTCCCCTGCACTGGCAGGTGGATTCTTAACCACTGCACCACCAGGGAAGTCCCTCAAAATATATTTGTAATACTAATATGTGTCTCTAAGATTTTGGAGTATTCAGAAGCAGTATAGCCTGCAGACACTTTATATTTTACCTCAACACCTTCAGTTTATCAAGGCACAAAATAAGGGTGTATAAAGCTGGTTGCCAGCAGGATTTCATTTTAGTCACCTTTTTTAAACAAGGATGTCAGTAACCCATAGCAAAACTATAAATCTTAAACCGTTATTCCTCCCTTCAACGGCATGACAGAAATGTGTACCAAAGAAGAAGAAATAATTACAACTGTGAAACATACTTTTTTAATTTAGTGAAAAGTATACCATTTTTTATTTTAATTTTTAAACTTTTTTTGAAATGTTGATTTACCACGTCTTTAGTTTCAAGTGTACAGTAAAGTGATTCAGTTATATATATATATATATATATATCCTCTTTTTTTACCTTCTCTTCCATTATAGGTTATTGCAAGATATTGAGTATAGTTCCCTATGCTATATAGTAGGCCCTTGTTGGTTATCTATTTTATATATAGTAGTGTATATATGTCAATCCCAAACTCCTAATTTATCCCACTTCCTTCTCCCCTTTGGTAACCATACGTTTGTTTTCTATGTCTGTGAGTCTATTTCTGTTTTGTAAATAAATTCTTTTATATCCTTTTTTAGATTCCACATATAAGTGATATCATACGATACTTGTCTTTTTCTATCTGACTTATTTCACTTAGTATGATAATCTCTAGGGCCATCCATGTTGCTGCAAATGGCATTATTTCATTCCTTTTTATTGCTTAGTAATATTTCACTGTGTGTGTACACACACACGCACACGTGAGCACCACATCTTCTTTATCCATTCATCTGTCAATGGACGTTTGGGTTGCTTCCATGTCTTGGCTACTATAAATAGTGCTGTGATGAACATTGGGGTGCATGTATCTTTTTGAATTATGGTTTTCTCTGGATGCATGCCCAGGAGTGGGATTGCAGGATCATATAAAATCATACTGTTTTTTAAATTAAACAAAGCAGCTTGCAAAGTAAACTTTACATCAAAATTCAGGTTGATAGAGATACCTTGGCTTAGAAGAAATTCTAGAGGCAGAAAAATAATAGGATTCTGATGGGGCCTCGACGTGGGACACTGCCTATGTGCTTTGAGGTAAGTGCTCATCAGAGCTGCCGCTGAAACCAGAGGTGAGCCGACCCCACTCAGGGACAATTCTCCCCCACAGTAAATCCACTCTGTCCTTGACTCTTTAGAAAACTTGACAGCCCCTCTGCTGCAGCTGGTTCCAGCTTGTGAATGATACTCATTACCTCACTCCTTCCCTGTTCACTCTAGGTTTTCCCTGCTCTCGGCCAAGTGGTCGGTTGGCTTGTTGGAGGTGCCATGTCTTCCTCTCTGAGGGATCTAGCCCTTGATCACCTTACCTTTGTCACATTGTGGTTGCTCAGTTGCCCTTTCACTCTTGTCTCAGTCATGACAGCAGCAGGAGGTGCCCTGTGAGCCTTCCAAGTTTCATACACACTCCTTACCGCCCACATCGTGGAGCAGCAACTCCAGCTCCTTATGAGGAATTGGGTCAACGACTTTTGCCGTTAGGGCAACCCCTGTCATTGCCCGCTGGGTCACTGGCCTGAGGAGTCCAACATGACCAGGCAGAATTCATAGCTTTAAGTTTGAAAAACTCCTTACTATGTCCCCACATGAAAACATTCCTCAAACTCCCACCTCACCCCTGCTGGGACCAGTGCCTCTAATTCAACAGAACCTCAAGTGGTGGCAATGGAACATACAAATTCCACAGGTGAGTCCCTGGGAAATCAGGGGTCTATGTGTTCCAGCTATTGGGGCCACAGCCCTATTTATCATGTGCCAGTGTTTTGCATTTACTTCATCCTGCAGAAGAGCATCCTGACCCTATAGGCTGTGAACCCTGACCCAGCACCTCACTAGAAACTTTAATAGGACAATGTGATGTTGTATCAGTTCAGCTGTTTCCGCTGGTGCTACATGTGACAGCTCCAGTGGACTCCATGCTCCCATGTTCAAGTGCCCACTGTCACATCTCCTTTACTGGATAATGACAAGCACAGATAAAATACTAACCTAGTAAATGCAAAAACATGATTTTGCTTAGTGAATGAAGGTGCATACTATTTGAAAAAGTTATAGTATGAGACTTTGACCTTGTCTGGATGATTAGGAAGGCTTCCCCAGGAGGTGATAACTGAGCTACCACTTGGAGAATCTTCAGAAGTTAGCTAGATGGAAAGGAATGTGAACAATGGTCCAGGCAGAGGTAAAAGCATGTGTGAGTGTTATAGGCTCAAGGAAATGAAAGAAGGTCTCCTGGTTTTGAGTAGAATTTGGGGGGGTGTGAGAAAAGGATGGAGAAAGGGGAGGCAGGCCATGAAAGGACTCTGTGGGTCAAATGAAGGAGTTTTTATTTATTCTAAGTGCAATGGAAAGCCGGTGAAATACAGTGTATGTGAGGGCTTGCGTGTGTGAAGTAGGGGGATGGGGATAGAGAATCAATTTTGTAAATCAACATTACAAAGGCCACCCTGGCTGCTGCCTGGAGAAGGCATCAAAGTGGGCCAGATAGAGAACACAAATAGATCTCTTAGGAGGCCACTGAGTGGTCCAGGTGGGAGCTGATGGTGGCCTGGCCTATAGGAAGCCCTCAGTACATCATAGATGCTGGAGCTGTTGTATTGTTGTTCCATATGGTAGAGGACAGGCTTGTGTTGGTTGGAAAGCATAAACTTCTTTTGGATTTATGTGGCTTCTTTGTTCTTTTAGGAGCAAATGTGCCCCCGTTGAAGGCAACGACTTGGAAGAGGAAGAAGCAGAGGCATATCAAACCTGCTCGACTGGCACCTGTGCTCATTTTTAAAGTCTGGAACTTGGACCCAAAGCATTGCTTTATTAATCTGGTGCTGCTCACAGTTGAGTGGCAATATCTACAGTAGAGGATGGGATGAGAGCAATGGAGGGACATGGATAAATCTAAGAGGGGGAAAGTTAGCATGACAATAAGTGACAGCATCTCATTCATTTTTGTACCCTTTGCACCTAGCATGGTGCCAGAAACTCAAATATGGGCACGAACTCAAATATGGCACTGAAAGAGGAATGGGTGAAGGTAAATGTCCTCTGCATTTGGATAAAGTGCAGATAGAGTCAGGTGAGAGGAGAAAGCTTGTCTGGGGAAAGGCAGCAAGGTTTGTTTTGGGTGCTAGTGATGGGATAGTTATGAAGATGTTTGGCGCCTTGTCTGCACCTTCACAGTGTCATCATCTTCTTTTTCTGCTGGGTCCACTCCACCTCAGACATCCTTTGGTCTGGTTCCAGGGTGAGGTAAGTGGAGTTAGAGTTGAGAAGCAAGGTCTAGGGGGAGGAGGGGAGAGAGGCGAGGTCCCTTACCCCCATTGTTGGGGTTTGCCTTGCCTTGGGTAAGGATCACACCGGTGGTCAGCAAAGTGAAAACTAGTCGCATAACTCATTGTTAGCCAAACGTTTCAAAAAATAACTTAAAAAAAACTAAACTCAGCTTATTTTCCTCCTCACATTGGTGTGTATAGATAGAGTACTAGATCAAAAATGCAAAAGAGAAGGCAATGATAACACATGGGGCATTCAGCTCCCAGCTCTGCTCCTTCCTACCTTAGGGGGTCTTGAACAAGCACTGAACTTCAGGGAACCTCAATTTCTTACATGCAAATTACCAAACATTATATGAATTACGTGCGTGTTTTAAATAGTTTCATTTGCTTAGGTGTTTTACCTGTGAATCTTTCCAGTACAAGAAGCATTCACGTGCTTAGATCTCTCAAATTATTTTGCATACGGACTATTGAAATTCAGCAGATAATATCAACCTGAATATATCTTCAAATAGAATCTTCATTTTTGTTCCAAATAATTTTATCTTTTTGTTTCAGGAAAAAACATACATTTTTATTCTTTGAAATTAATCAAAACTGTGCTTGTTCAATTTGTTCAGCTCCCCTAGTTGTTCTCAGTAGCTTTATTTCAACTGAGAGATATAAGATCAGTGTAACTCTACCTTGCTCCACTTGATCTAGTATGCCTGAACTTAGCAACTCAGGGGAGCGATGTTCCTGCTAGGTGGGTAGAATGACAACTGTTTTAGCTCCTGGCAGATATAGACATCTCTTTCAGAAAGAATGGAAAATTGTTGAAATAAATTACTTATCCACAAAGTCATTTACAGGTATTATTATTAGCTTGTTTGAAATGTAGTCCGTTTAAGGCTCAGACAAAAAGAGTAGTATAAGTATTATACTAGAGAAGGCACAGAATTAGGAATCTAGTGTACCAGTTCCAGTCTTTACTAGCTGTGTGACCTTGTGTAAGTCTCCTTCTCATATTTGATCCTTCTATGAAATGAGGTTAAAATAATCCTCCATCTTCTGTGACGACTGATAAAGATTTTCTTATTTCTGTGAGGATATTAAGTATATCACCCGTTCCTCTCCCTGAAGGACAAGTTTTCTTATGTGTTCTAAGATTCCCATATGTGTATATATCAAGTTGGTGATGTCAACAATGATAAGACCTATTTATCTCATACCTGCTATAAAATTTACATATATGTATATATGTATGCATATGCATATACATAAAATATTTCTATAATCTAATCAAGAATATAGGAGAGAGAAAAAATGGAAATAGTTTGTCAAAGGACAAATACTTTCCAACATTCTAAATTCTACAACACCAAAAATTTATTAAAATGAAGCAAGCTTTTCTTTCCATGCAGGCTATAAATAATTCCCCTTCAGAGTGAATTTGCTGAACATTAGGAATCTTACCTCTTGCTTCGGGGAAAAAATTCTTTCATAATACAATAATATTTTCACCTTTCTTAAGTTCTTTGAAAATAGTTCAGATTTTCACTTCACTTTGTGATTCTGAGGGGCAATGATCCTATTACTCAGAGGAGATGCTCATCAGTAACTTATCTCAGTGTCTCCCTCTCTCCTGGGAGACATGCCTCTATTGTTCTCAGAAGCTCTGTCTCTGAGCTTTCTTCTCTCGGCCAAGGGTATAAATCAAGGAGCCAGTTCAATTTGGAATTCAGACCTTAGCCTTAGCTGCTGTAAGAAACAGACTGGAGTATTTATAACCCTGGGTGTCCAGGTTTTCATCACCACAGACGGTTGGGTGTTTGAGAGCATTCACCTTTCAGATATCCAGAATACAAGCTGTTGATCCTCTGTGGATTGTAAATTTCTAGAGTTGGGCTTCATGGTTCTTGTCGGCGAGGCAAGTTTTATGAGCACCATTACATTAGCTCCTCTGAAATGTTGGGAAGCTGGGAGCCTCCTTCCTATTAGGAAGCCTTGCCTTGACTTTCATACCAATAAAGTTGTTCTTAGACTAGAGTTCATCCTAATAAGCATCTTGAGAATCTCACCTGAACTAAGAAATATTTCCCCCTCTATCTGCCCTAAGCCTCAGAATCTCAAGCAGCCTACATGCTTTGAATCTAAGACAAGGCTTCCAGCCTAACAGCTTTTTTATCACCTTCCATCAAGCGGAAAAGCCTCCAGGTGGATTAGGCTGAGTGTGTAAGAAGCTTACAAGGTAGCAGATGTCAAGCCTCAGTAAAGGTCATTCTATTAGGACTATTCTCTTTCTGGGCACAGATTTCCTCCTGGACTAGTAGAAACCTGGGAAGGAGGACTTGGTATTCTGCCACAGACCTTTGGAATGCTTAAGGGGAAGGGTTATGCGTGACAGATGTGCACACAGGTTAAGGATCTAAGCTTCAAAGGGGCAGCATGTAAAGGGACAATGGAATACAAATGGGAAAATGTTACTTGAGAAACCTTTCCAAGTCAGACACATCAGGCATTACTGGAATGTGATGGTGTCATGGTTTCTGGATAAAGAATCTTTCTTTTATACAGAAACACACATTTCTTCATCTGAAAAAGGAAGTTAGAAGTCAACATGTGGTTCTGTCTGGAGAAGAAAGATTTAGAAAAGTTCTCCACCAACTCACCAGGATTAAAGCATAGAGGGCTTACCTAGTTGAATGCATAATCATTTGCTAAAGGGATGCAAAACAAATGTGCTAAAGTGAGGGAAAAAATGGGCTTTAATAAACTCTTCCCAAGAGCCAAGCTCCACAATATGGTGGCAGCCGCACACTAGTAGAATTGTCTTAGGGACATAAAAACTTCACATAGAATGTTGGCTTAAAGCTTTGGCTCAGTTGAGTTGACTGACTTTGGCCAAGTTGTGGCTGTGGATGTGTCACTCACTACTGGTGGGCTCTCAGAGTAATGTGATTAATCCTGCCACTTATCAGTCAAAATGATTCTCTCATCACAAGTACAAATGCCAGCATCACACCGATGGATGGAGGTGAAGCAGGGTGCCTTTCTCAAGCTGTTTTACTCAGTTGGTGTCCAGTTGCATAGCACTCTGTTCTCCTGGTCCCAACTTTTCCAAGAAGTCTGCCCTTCAAGCAGACAACCCCAATTACTATCAAGTACAAATGGGTTCTCCATAAAAGCATTTGACTACTTCATTGTGCAGATCTTAACATTTGTGGCCAAATTTCCAATCTTCCTGTTGAATAACTTCTTGTTAAAAAGTACCCAAAAAGGGGGAGATATCATAGACTTCTGAGTCAAACTATTTCCTCCCACACACCTGAATCATGGGTCAAGGGTTTTACCAATTTCCTTTCTAGGATTTTTCCTAGGCTCCCATCTAAGAGTTTAGTGCCAGATGGATGAAAAGTAGGGATGTGATTCAGAACTTGTGTTTTTTTTAATGTTAAAGATAATCGTCTTGCCAGGGATTTCCACTCACTATCCTTGAATAGAAATCTGGTCATTTCTGATGAAGTGGTGGTGGTGGGAGAATGTCTTTACATGGCAATACAAAACCTGTTGCAATCTTGTGAGCCCTTGGAGTGTCTTGCTTAAAAAAGTTCTTGTCACTGGGAGTACTCACTGGAGCCAAGCCAGTTCCTGGGGGAAGGCTGGTGTCTGCTACTTGCAGAGCTGGCTGTCAGGTTGGTCCTGTGTGTTTGTAATTAACTACGATGTCTGGATGTTGATGGAGTGAGTCTGGCCAATGGCTCCCCCTCTTTGGAGGGGTTTCCTGGCTAGCTCTCCTGTGTCAGAAATGCCAAGTTAGGAGTTGCCTGGAGACTCCAGAGATGCAGATTCCTTTGGCTGAGGTCCGGTTGTGAAGCCAAGCACCGAGAAAGCAGATCAGATTTAACCTGAATTGTAATCAGTGATCTTCTCCAACCATTTGGCTCCTCTGCTTTCCAATGTTATGTTTAATGTTTTAAAGCATATTTGGTAAACATGTCACTAGTAATTGTTGGTCCTTAGTCTCTCCCCACTCTTTCCTTAATGATTATCCCTTTTCCTTTGGGCTAGTGTGGTTTTGCGATGTGTGTGTATGTGTATGTGTGTGTTTAAGGCTAGACAGATTGAGAGATTTGTTTTTACTAGCCCAGTAGCTTGTTTATAGCATCCACTACTTATGAATTCAGATAAATAATCTGAATTCCTCACTTTTCTCATCAAATTTGGCTAGTTCTCCTCTCTTGAGAAAGTCGAGCTCAGGATACACATCAATTACTGCAACAAATTTTTAATTTATAGACTCATGCAAGGGCTACTCTTTTTTCTTGAATTGAGTTCAAAAAACAATATTCCTCTGTATTTTCATCCACTTAGAAAACAGCCACACTTTGCCAACTGGGAAGTGATTTCTCAAGTCTTTCTTGTTAATTCTTTAAATGTTGGTATGAAATGGAGTTGGGGTCCTTGGTCTTCACAGTTCTTGCCTCTCTCTTTCTCCTTATCTCTATTACTCCTCCCTACATATGTCTTTTTTCAGCAGTTATTATCTAACTTTTTATAGATCCCTGAATAGATTATGTGGCTTCATGCCTCTTTTTCTTCACACGTGTATGAGTTTCCTATAGATGCTGTAACAAATGACAACAGACTTGGGGGCTTAAACAGCAGAAATGCATTGTCTCATAATTCTGGAGGCCAGAAGTCTGAAATCAAGGGTCAGCAGGTTTATGCTCCCTCTTGAGGCTCTAGGGGAGAATCTGTTTCAGGCCTCCTCCAGTTTTTGGTGGTGGCTGGCGTTCCTTGGCTTGTGACCACATCCCTGCAATCTCTGCCACTGTAATAACATTGCCTTCTCCTCTCCTATCAGTCAAATTTTCCTTGGCCTCCCTTTTAAAAAGACATTTGTGATTTAGCACCTTTAGCATATTTAACTTTTAACACCCACTCAGATAATCCAGGATAATTTCTCCATTTCAAGATCCTTAATTACATCTGCAAAAACCCCTTTTCTATACAAGATAACATTTATAGGTTCTAAGGATTAGGACCTGGTTCGATCCTTAATTACATCTGCAAAAACCCCTTTTCTATACAAGATAACATTTATAGGTTCTAGGGATTAGGACCTGGTTCTCTTTTGGGGGGGGGGGGCATTATTCAGTCTACCATACACACTCCTGGGACAGTCTTCCACCCTTTGTCACCTAGTCAGTGCTTTTTAGACTACCTCTGATAGAGGGTCCTCTTTTATTTTTTTAATAAATTCTAATTTGTTGCATATTGAGACTTTTTTCAAAATCACATGCTTGGACTTCACAGCAATACCAAATTGCTATAAAAACTCCAAAACTCTTATTCTTATCTCATGCCAGAACAGTAACAAGCAGTCTGAAGTTTGAAGACTGCCACTAGTCCACAGACCTTACTTTGAGTAGCACTGGTATAAAAGACTCTTGCTCATTCAGACACTTTTTTTTCCCAGGGATCTTTTCCAGCTCACCATTCAGGACTTGAGTTGAATGGCCCTGCCTCCTGCTCCTGTGGTTCCTAGGATACTTTATTCTGTTTTTCATCACGTAGTTCTACATTATTTGCTTGATTCTTTAACTTTAAGCTCCTTAAAGGTAAGAATCATATTTTGGTGGACCTTGAGCCTAGCATAGACCTTGGTGTGGAGTAGATGCTCAATAAGTATATTTTTAAAATGTATTGAATGAATGAATGAGTGAATGCATGAGATACACGTGGAGTCTGGAGTTTGGATCCAAGATAATCAGAAAAAAGACTTATTTTGGGAAGAGGTGAGGCCAAAGAAAAGAAAATGAGTCTAGAATGGTTTAGTAGATTGCAAAAATGATTATAAGTTCTTCCCATCAGGAAGAGAAATCTATTTCATTACCCTTTAAATCTGAACTGGCCTGATGACTTGCATTGACCAATAGAATGTGGAGAAATGATGTATGAGTTCTGAACTAACATTCAGAGGCTTCACAGCTTCTTTTCCCGTCTGCCACTATATGAACAAGGGTGGCTTAGCCTCCTGGAGAATGAGAGAACTTGCAAAGAGAGACACCAGCCATCCACCTGAGTCCCTCAGATATGTACACAAGCCCAGTCAAGAACAGGTAAGCCCAGATCAGTCCAGAAGAACCAACTGGCTAAACCCAACCCAAACTGATAATACACAGAATCACGAGCTAAGTTAAATGATTGTTTTGTAACCCAGGAAGGATGGTGGTTTGTTATATAGCAAAAGCTAAGTGATTCAGAGAGGAATGAAGAATGAGGCATGAAAGTTAGTGAACAGTTGTCTTCTAAATGCACCCAGAGCAGAATAGAGATGGGTTCAAATTGTGACAGTAGAAAGTACTTTCCCTTTGCAGGCAGTGAGACATTGGAAAACTAACATAGCCAGCAAAAGGGCAAAAACTGAGACACATGAAACTTAACCCCGAGACCTGTTGTCTTCAGAAACAGAGTCATCAGGCAACAGTTGATGATGATGTAGTTCAGATCAACTATATAAAACTTGATACTGAGTTTAACATAAATTTGCAAATAACGCTAAAAAGGAAAGATGAAAGCAGTTGAGAAATACAGCTTTTGACTTGGATAATTATAATTGAACTTGTGCTTCTCCCTCTTCAGGATTCATTTAGTCATCTTATTCATTCCTTCCACAAATATGTACTATATACCTCCCATCTGCTGGGCACAGGGCTGGATACCAGATATTCAATGGTGAGTGGAACAGACACAGACCTCACAGATCTTACACTTTGGCAAGAAAGACAACCCAACAGGCAACTATTAAACTCTGACATTTAGACTTTTTTGCTTTTATCAGACACCCCAAACATACCCTTTTGTCTCTATGATGCCTACTGTCTTGTATAACTAGCCTCCATCCAACCCTTGTCATCTGTACCTTTCAGCATGATGCTTAGACTGCTTCATGACTAGCCTGAAATCAGCCATTTGAAATTATGCATCACTAAGTTATTGATGTGGATCATGACTGAATCAGGGAGAGTGAAGTAAGAAGGTGTGAGAAAAGAAGTAACACATAAGGTAGAGGCTTTTATGGGCTTACAGGTGAGCCTATTTGTTCCAGGCTGCGGTACACATTTTTAGCTTCTGCTATAAAACTGTGAGGCCTGGAGATCACAAATCAGATATATTGCATCCAACGTTAAAAACGTCTCATAATTTACCACAGTAAATCAATCAATGTTTTCCTAGAAATATTGGAACTGAAACAAGAGTTGAGCGAAAACAGAAAAATCTCTAGAGATTTAGTTGGCTTAAAGGTATTTCTTGAAATATTAAATCCCAGGGGCTAAAACACTGTATTAGAGAGATCCTTGAAAGATATTTTTCCAAGTGATGGAAAAATGACTTCCAGAAAGTAGTTTATTGCTTGGTAGAAGGAACTCATTAGTCAGATCACAGGACAGCCAGCTCTCAATTACCTGGGGGCCAATTATTCCAGATCTGTGCCTCTTTGATCCTGTGTCCATTTCACCACACCACAGTCCTTTATGGCTACCATCTAAAGGATTGCTGAGGAAGGCAGAGGACGCGTACCTCAAGTCAGCTAAAAATTAATGGCATATTAGTTCTGCTGCTTCTTTAAATTGCTTTGCAAAAGAGTGCCTTCATCTTTCTAACATGCTGGTCTTGTGTGCTTGTAGATGTTATTTACTCCACTACTCTTGTCCATATTTACAGTGGTAGATAATCAAGAATAGGTAACCAGAGTACAGTTTTCATTTCTCCCACTGGTTTTGCTTATATATTTTAATTTTTAGCATAACAATCCCTCCAAAAAAGTTCTCAGCAAGGTAAAGTAGAAAGACTATAGGACTGGTTACAGGAAACAGAATTCTACTCCTGGCTCAGAGATTATCTAAATTCTCAATTCTCAGTTTCCTATCTAAAAAATATACACAAAATAGTTTATTCTAGTCCTTGTGGTGGGGAGGAGGGTGTTATGCAAATCAACCAGACGGGAGGTACTTTAAAGAAGTTAAAAGCACTATGTAAATGTAATACATCATTTTACATTTGAAACACTTGATGTTGTACTCCTTGGCAACTACTCCTGAAGCAGCTCTCAGTTCTGACTGAGGGATGAGATGATGCTGTAGAAAGCTGGCTGTGGGCTCTTTTGGGCCATGTTTGAAGGTTCACCCCCCTCACCACTGAAGTCTTACTTCTGGTTTGGGCATCAGGTATCATCTGTTCTTTCCCAGGCTGGCATTACCTACTTGCTGTCTCTTTAGAAACTCCAATTGGTCAAACTTCCTAACTCACTGACGTGGCATTAATTTTAGGAATTATAAGATTATTTCTTCCAAGTCACAATATTAAGTGTACACACAGCACATTTCAAGATTTGCAACCTCAAGAATATATTTCATTAAATATCACTGCTTTATGAATTCTGAAACCTTAGAAGTATTTTCTTTAACAAGAGAACACTGTTGAGAAATGAAATCCTTGAATTCCTTTAAAATCACTCTCCTTTGATGAATAAAGACCCCTAGACATGACCTCTTGCTCTGTTCTTTAAATGGCCAGGGAAAACGCACACATACATACATGCAAATCCATGCATACATACACCGGAAATAGGAAATGTTTCTGTTATTAACTAAAACTAATTAGGTAAAACAACTATGTTAAATAAATAAATAAGTACATCGCATATTTCTTAATGGCTCTAAATGAAGTACACTCTACCTTTTAAAAACATAGAGAATGTTAACATAGAAGCCAGAAACACTTACCAGAGAGGCCACAAATTATAAGGGACCAAAGGCCTGGGAAACCTTTGCTATAAACTTGTGCATGACCATGGTAAACCAGTTAACTCTCTGAACCTCAGTAAATGAGGGCTGAGCTCAGAAACATTTATGAGAGTCCTTCCAACTTGAGCATTGAATGTTGATACCAAGAGCAATTCTAGTGTACCACATTGTTTGGGTTTCTCCATGTTGCTTAGTGTCTAGGATAACTTCTTTCCTTCCCTCTCCCTTCTACCTCTCTTCCTTCTCCACCTTCCTCCTTATAACAATAATCTCCTGGGTGTCTCTGATGTGCTCGCATGTTGCTAGAAGTGGTAATATGGCAGTGACAAAGACAGACAAGGTCCCTGCCCTCATGCAGCTTGCATCAGGGAACCTAGAGAATAAATGATAAGTCCAGTAAAGTCTTTGAAGACTTCGTGATTCTCTACCAGGATGGTACCTGCTGTCTTGGAAAGCTGAAGCTGATAGACTGTCTTAACAAAAGCCAAGATTGGCCCGTGCCTGCTCATTTAGGCAGGATTTTAGCTTCTAATTTGTGTCATCTAACAGGGGAAAGTTTATGTTTCTAAACTGGAGCCTGGAAGGCAAAAGGGTAGGGCCTGCTCTAACGGGTACCTGTCACTCAACTGTCTCGTCCTATGATCTCTTTTCTAATCTCTATTAGAGGGGCAGATTGAGAGATCAGGTGTCCTCCTGACCAGGTCACAGCAATAGGAGCCACATTTCCTGTTTGTTAGGGGAGGGCACTGACCTAGTCCCCCCTCTGCCTAACCACAAGGTAACAGATGATGAGCCAGAGAGATGACTTTTAAACTACTGCAGAGTTATGAAAAATTCCTCATGAAAAGAGCCTTTGTCTCCTTTGTTGATATTCAGAAGAGGGTAAGGATAATATGGTTCTACACACGGTTTGGAAAAATCTCCTGGAAAATTAATGTGAAACTCATGATAATCTTCTGCCAATGAAACTGGCCCAGATTCTTTGATTCAGATGCCATGCAGCACCTCCAGGAGTCATTACAGCTCTGCTTATCCTCGTGAGAAGAGTTGGCATTCTACAGCTTCCTTTGTCACACAAAGAAAGGGATCGTCATAAATATCAAATGGATATTTGATAGGGATATTCATGTCCTTTGTTTCATAATTCAGCCAGATATGCTAGTGAAGCAAGGCCTTCTGTGAGGATTAAATGAGTTACCAGTGTACAAGCTTAGCACTATACTTGGCACATAATGAGCATGAATTGAAGGAATTGATAGTTATGTCGGCTGTAGATACATTCCTGTATCATCTGATGCACACACACACACAAATGCTCAAGCGATTCAATATGCTGGAAATAAACAGGCTTTATTTGTTTGTTTTTAAATTGAAGCTACATATTTATGTCATTTTATGATACTAGTCAAGTACTCACATTTAAAAATACCATTGCTTCTTCCACTTGTTATGAAGCCAGAAATTCATCACTGGAGTTTAAATGGTTAGAGGATAGAAATTTTCCTGTTTTCAAATTTGGGAGCAGGAAATTATTTGGAGAGGGAAAACTTCTAAACTTTCTTCAGACGAACACCTAATGAAATAGTTGGGAAGAACAAACCAAATAATTCGTGAAACAGACTTTGAATACAACTGTGATCCAAGAAGGAAAATGGAAACTGTTTTCTCCTGAGGCACTGCCATATGTTAGAACTATATTAAGCATTCTCACCTGATCTTTCAAGTCATATATAGCATCCTTGCAAATAAAGTGGTTATGTCCATTTTAATAAATGAGGATATTATAACTAAGAAATCTCAAGTCCCAATCTTTAGGACTTCAATGGTTAGGGGCTAGAATTTAGAATCAAATTTGCCTAATTTCAAAGTTCAATCTCTTTCTTAAACTGCCACAGATAGGGGGAAGGGTAGAGAGTAAGAAAAGGGGTTAGGTTGGACTAGGAAGGTTCTAAAGGCAAAACTGGCATTTGCTTAAGAGAAGTCTTAGCATAAAAACAGAAAAAAACAAAAGAACATGCTTATCTTAGTCCGCTTTGGCTGCCTTAACAAAATACCACAGAATGGTGGCTTAAACAACAGACATTTATTTTCTCACAGTTTTGGAGGCTAGAAGTCCAACACCAGGGTGATGGCACGATCAGTTTCTGGTGTGGCTTCTCTTCTTGGCTTGTAGGTAGATGACATCTCTCTGTGTGCTCATCTGAACTGTGTGTGATTGCAGAGAGGGGGAGGGAGAAAAGAGACAGAGAAAGAGAGAGAGAGAGGGACAGAGAGAGACAGAGAGAGAGAGAGAGAGAGAGAGAGCAAGCTCCCTGGTGTCTCTTCTTATAAGGACACTAATCCTATAGGATCAAGGCCCCATCCCATGACTTCATTTAACTTTTATTACCTCCCTATAGGCCCTATCTCCAAACACAGTCACTTTGGGGCTTCAATATATGAATTTGGAGGGGGCACAATTCAGTCTATAGCAATACTTTTATCTGACAATGCTGTCTCTGTCTACCTTATTTTTATATTCCCAATGCTTAATATGTTCCCCATAATAAAATGCAAGTACTTATTTTGGATGAAATTTTAAAAAATAAATGAATGAATAAAAGCAATTGACCAGTCTTTCTTTCCAAGAGGCTATAAAAGTTGATGCTAAGGTATAATAGGATTGTAAAAAGAACTTTCAGCAATTTAATTTTCTTTAAAAAATTCCCAAGAGTTTCCATTCAATAATTTACTAGATATTTAGTTTTAATCCAGAACAGGGTTTCTCAACAGAGACACTATTGACATCATGGACCAGACACTTCTTTATTGTGGAGGCTATACAGTGCATTGTCAGATGTTCAGCAGCATCCCTGGCCTCTACCCATGAGATGCTATTAGTGCCCTCTTGCCTGAATCATGACAATAAAAATTGTCTCCAGACATTGCCAGTTATCCCCAGGTCGGGGTGGGGGTGGCAAGTTCATTTGAGAACAATTGATCTAGATTCTAGACTATGGAGTGTTATGGATCTTAGAAAGTCTTCCCAATTCTAAAACAGAGAATCTGCTTTAGCCTCATTGGGATGCATGATCCCTTGAGTCTTTCCTGTTTTCTCAAGCTATGGCCTTTTTCTTGACTTCTCTCACCTCTTATCTTTGTCTGTGCCTCTTGTACACTCACACAGATTTTCTACGCCACCCCACCTCCCTTGACTATTTGTCCTTCTGCTGTTTCTCTCTTGATAATTCCTAGTCCTAGGAAGTGTCCAGTCTCTGTTCCTGTTCCCAGTTAGGTAAAGGTCAATTGAATAAAACGCAAATATGGCATCTTAAATACACTTTCACCTGGTTCTGCTATAAAGGTATGCTCCCCATCTCAGCTAAGCAGTGAATTACAGCTTATTTCTAAACTTTCTAATGAATTCTCTACTCTGAGATACTATCATAAGGTGAAGCCTATCTATAACTTTATTCAAAAGATCAAGACTCTCTGGTTTGATATCTGTCTCCTCATTAGGGACATTTTCTTTCTTTCTTTGCTCTAAAGGAAAGTCTATCCTCTACTCCAGGCACTCTTGGTCTTCTTTTTTGTTAACTCCTTCACATTTTGGCCTCCTTTCCAGGTTTCCTTGTCCTCACTTGCATCTTCAGTTTTTCCCATCCTACTTGGCTTTTTTTTTTTTTTTTCTTTTGTTCTTGAAAACTTACTCAGATTTCTCCACCTTAAATGAAAAAATAAAAAAAAATCCCTCTTCCTAACCAGTAGTTCACAACCAGGAGAGATTTAACTCCCAGTGAACAATGACAATATCCTGAGACACTTTTGGTTGTCAGAGTGAGGAGATGGGTGCCACTGGTATGTAGTGGGTAGAAACCAAGGATAATGGGAAACATCTTAAAAAACCACAGGATAGTCTCCCTCCACCTCCAGTGCCCCTTATCCCCACCATCAAAGATCTATCTAGTTCCAGATGTCAACAATTCCTCAGGCTGAGGGTGTTCAAGCCTTCAATTCTCAGAGACACTAGATCAGTTCTGCTCTGTATTTTATTTTGTAGCTTCTTAGAAGATACTTGCACATCTGCTGCTCTGCCTGCTCACTGTTCAATCACACTCACTTATTCCTTAATCCACTGCAACCTAACTTCCTCCCATTGGTCATCAAACCATCAAATCAAATGACCTCAGTCCATCCGTTAGCTTCCTAAGCCTCTCTGCTCGGAGTGATGCTACTGAAACTGAGCAGGACCCTGTGGGGCTCCTGGGCATGGAAGCCTTTCTGTGTCTGCCATTTATTATTTGCAGAGAGTAGGCTCCAGCCTCTATGACCATCCCTGAGTTCCAAAGGGCAGATTCAAACAGTTGCTAATAAAGGAAGGAACAGGATGCAGAGACAAGGGAGGAGCAGTCAAGAAAAAATAGTGCAGTCTTGGGGCAGTGTCCTGGTTCTGCCTCAAAGGATACACATAACAATATCTTTGAGCTCTTCTGCAGAACTAAAACCCCCAACAAATGGAAGATGAACTACCTGATGAAGCATTCTTCATTCCAGAGAGAAGATCATAGTTTGATAACCTCCAGAATCACAGCTCATCAGGAGACCACCTAAGGCCAGATTAAAGAAATGCAGGCCCTGCACACACCCTGATCCTTATCAGCAACCCCACCTGTGAACCATTGCTATAAAACTCCTCAACAAATTTCCCCAGGTTGGGACACACAGTTTTTGAGCGCATGAGCATGCTGTGTCCCCGCTTTGCCTGGCAAAGCAATAAAACTGTTCCTTTCTACTTCACCCACAACTCTGCCTCCAAGATTTGATTCAGTACTGGTGTACAGAGGCCGAGTTTTCAGCATCACTACCATCCCATCCTAGCTTGGGAAGTGAGGGAAGGATCGAAGGGTCAGGCATCCCAATGAGGCTGAAGCAGATTCTCTATTTGGAATTGAGAAGTTTTCTATGATCTACGATATGCTGTAGTCTAGAATCTAGATCAGTGGCTCTCAAAGAAATTTGTTAACCTTAACTCCAACCTGGGGACACTTGGCAATGTCCAGAGACAATACTTATTAAGATTGGGACAGAGTGGGGAAACTACTAGTATCTAATGGGTAGAAGCATCCTATAATCCTCTGCCTTCTCTCTCATTTTTTGGCCTCTTTACTTGGCTCTGCCTTGTTTTTATCCTCCTTTAATCTGATTGATCTATTTCCACGAATTCTGCAGTCTCCTCTTTCTCCTTCTCTTTGTCTTATCTACCTTGTTGGTTTGTAAACTCATCAAGAGCATTTTAATCATCCCAGACACCTGGAATACCTTGCAAGTTGTGTTGTTTGGAGAATGGCTCCATAAATATTTGTTTGCTTAAATTCGGATTAAGCCGTATATCTGTCTATGTGTAAAACAAAACAAAACAAACAGCCCTCAAGCCTCAGAAGAAATCACTGAGCAAAATGTGGAGCTTTTCTATATCATGTGGCACGTCTTATCTAAATTGTTCTGTGATGGTAAAAGAGACGTGGGAAGCCTCATGGAGAGGATGTAGGAGCTTGAGTTTAATTGTTGAAACTATGGCTAAGGAGCTGTATGTTCCTACTAAATCCAGTATCATTCTTGGTCACATTTCCTCATCTGTAAAATAAAAGAGCCTAAAAAGAACAAGTATCAAGATTCCTTCCAACTTCAAAATTTTATGATCCTAAATAGGAAAATCACAAAATTGAATCCCTAATAAAACATTTTTAATTTAGCAGGTTTTTAAGTAAAATGACATTATTGAGTTGACCTAATTTATTAATTTGCATCTATAGTTTTATGTCTCAGACATGGTGTTTAAACATATGCATATATTTATAAGAAATAGACGTGTATGTATGTGTGTATGTGAGTATATGTGTGTATTTTTAACTTTCCATTGTGCAAAATTCAGTAAATCCCTGTTTTATTCTTAGATCAATCATTCCAGGAGAGTTCTAAGTGAGTTATAAGAAGTTAATCATAAAAACATAGATTTGGCCTTAACAATTATGTCATAATGACAATGTCATAAGAAGGAATTTAAAAAGCAATCAGAAATTATGAGCTTCTTTCTCCCACAAAGCACATGTTAAATTAACCAGTAAGCTTTGAAACTGTACATACCTGATGATGATTTTACACTATGTTGTGTTTTAAAAAATGGTTCCCAAATCCTAGATTTATAACACGGCAGAAGCCTACACTGTTGCAATGCTGTCTTCAATTCAGCCACTTCATATTGAAATTTCACACACAATAATTGGCTGACCTTCACAGCTATGGCAGAAACTAATTAAAGCTGTAAGGCTGTGCTAGCAATGCTTTTCTGTGAAATGTGAAGTTTGGTGATAATGAAATATGGGGTGCAGATGTTATTGTCTTAGATAGACTGTGCCCTTGGTTCACACTAATGAAGAACAGCAATTATTAAACAAAAAGTATTTTTTACTCATTAATTATTTTGTATTGTGATAGTAGAAATAAAAACACAGTGGCATCTCTCCTACCAGCATCTCCCCAAAGTAATTTTATGGAACTTTACCAGCTGACTTCTGTATCATTAGCCATCCGGTTTCCACTTTCTTCTCCTACTGATCTTAGACCTTTGGGAGCCTCCAGCAAGGACCTGGCTGAGTTCAGAAAGCAAAAGATAAAGGGCAAACTAAAAATGGTTACCCATAAAGATTTTTAGACAACTGAAGGATTAAATAAATGAAGCTTTTTGGAAATAACTTTACACATCAAACAGAGATGTCAGTAGAAATATGATGCCCTCCACACTGTTGGTGTTTGATAGACAAAGTCACTGCTGCTATTGAGGTACAAGTAGAGAAATAAAGCAGACCTGAGCTCTGGTTTTTGGTTGTTAGGAGCAGAGTTTCTATTAATAGGCAGTGTGACTTGCAACATTGAAGAAAAACACTAGAATAAAGAAAAGGCATATTGTATAGTTAAGTCTTACCTTTTCATGGGCTAATGATTCAGTCTGCTTCTCTTTATCTCTCTCCTTGTTGACTTCAGGCCACTCAGTTCTCGTTAACAGGGCAGAGATGGGAGGGAAACAAATTAGACACAAATTGGCCAATTTCCCTATTTGGAAAGGAGATGGAACTTGCTGGGCAAAATAAAATTTAACAATTACTTGTGTAATTTTCTCTGTTGTCCATGTCCCGCAGTATCCATATTCTACTGCATGGGTATCTTAAAGCCTTATCTAAGAGATGTCGGCCACTAAAACCTAGCAATGATGAGGGTATGAAGTGGCAGAAGAAGCATAGGAGGAGGTGGACATCACTGGATCATGTCACCTCAGACTGGGCAGAGAAACAAGTGTTAGTGCTTGTGAGGAAGAGGATTGATGGCCATGAAAATATCATATAATGGACGATGCAGACGTTGGAGGAGATATCTTTACAAAGCATTAGGGCTCCATTTTCTTGATGTTGTATCATTTGTCAATACATTTGGTCTTGAGGTAACAGAATATTCAGAGGAACTATGACTGGATTTGAGAAGTAAGTTATACAAGCAGTGATGGGCAAAATGACCATGAGACTATGTGTTGCTTCATTTGGTGGACAGGATAGGAACTTCATTTGAATAAAGGATACCTATATATGTTAGGTGGAAAAATAGGCTTGTTTTGTTGTTGTAAAGAAGTTCAATTGTGTGTAGAAGGGTACATATAGAAGCTGAGGTGCCAAAGGGGAAGACTGTGCCAATTATTAGACTATTGACTCTCAGCTTCAAATCCACCCTTCGTTGCCCTGCTTTTGATAATGGAATATTTCTCCTTTGCCAGCTTGCACAATGGTAAAATAGTAGAGAGCACTGCAGTGACAATTGAAAGGGCTTTCCTTCCTGGTTCTGGTGTGTTCTCTATGTGTTCCTACACAGTAAGGTGGCCAGGAGCTCACAGGGCACCAAAGGGGCTCAGCACCAGCAAGTTTCATCAGTATTACCTTCTTGTGTAGCTTCTCCCAGCACCCAAGAGGACAGTTTTGCATTGAGTTCCACCAGTGCAGCAAACTTCTCTGCCAGGCACTGGGAGGTAATCAAGCCCTCTCCAAGGGGGACCAACTCCAAGCCTATGAAGGAGAAGGGTCTTTATTGGGTCCCCTGCCTCAGCCCTAGAGGTAGAGGCTGCTTGTTATACCTGCTGCTTCTGTAAACCTTACCTTACTCCTAGTAGGAGTAGGTAACTACAATCTCCTTTTGTAGGTTAATCATCTTTTTCATTAAGCTTTCCTTGTTCAGATGACTATGTGATTTCTATCTTCTGATTGGACCCCAACTGATTCAATGGTCCTCCCATCTCCAACTAACAACTTATACAGGAAGTAAAGGAATTCCTTTATTAATATGACTGATTGAGTTGAATATAAAAAGTGTGCTGGGCAAGGAGTTATTGGTAACGGTAGAAGTAGTAGAATATAGTAAAATACAATTGAAGCAATTATCAGCTTTCAGAAGAAACAGTCATGGATTACAAAAGATTGCAATCTCATGTAATTTTCAGTATAAAGAACAAAGCAAGAATGTACCAAAACTTTATCTTTACTCTGTACCAAATCGAGTAGTAATTAGAAAGACTGAAAATGCCAAAAGGTGATAATGCAGGCACATTGTCTCATGTCAAAATTACAGAGTATCTACTTGGAGATTACAAAAGTCCTCTCATGTTAAACCCTTTGGACCAAAACATGAAATAACCACTTTGGAGTGGTCCTGGCTCACAATATAGAAGGCAACATTAGATTGTCTTAACCTCAGGAACTTGTTTTTTTCCTATCATATTTATCCACAATACATCTCCAATTCATTTATTTCAGGCAGACTCCATAGTATTGCTGAACTATATAGACACAAGATCCCAACCACTGCCTTCTCTTTACAGCATAATCATCATTTTCCTCAGCAAATGTACCATTACACACAAGAGGATCAATAATGGAGTGGATGCAGTTAAATAGAGCAGTAAAGAGACCTAGCTGGGCACACTAATGAGAGGCAGGCAGGGCAATGGGAGCCTGCCCTTCCCCAAGGACAGAAATTGCCCCCTAGGATATCAAACCATGTTTCTCCTCAGGCTGCTTGGCACATGAACTTATTGATTCCAGGAGTGGAGCGTGGTGATGGTAGAGGCTGCCCATGGGAATGGCATCTGGGGAAAGCAATTTGGGCACAGAAAGAAGAGGGTAATAACTTGTTCAGCGAAAAATAAATGAGTTCCAGTGCTCCTGACCAGGTGTCTTGTCTGAGACTTCTATGCGAGGAGTGGCCCCTTGGCTTGGAGAAAAAATAACGTCAAAGTTTATTTTGAGCCAGAGCCCTGGGGACAGCTAAACCTGGGTTGCTGTAAAGAACTGCTTTTTAACCAGAGGCTGAGCAAAGTGCTGCTAATAAAACATCAGATGGTCTTTATGGTGGTTCCTTTCAGACAAGGCTGACTTCTGAATGATGGGTCTTCGACATCTGTCTGTTTTTAGCAGAGTTTTAACTGTGAGGTCCTGTTTCTGTTGGAATCTTATTTGCCCCTATGAAGCAAATGTTGCTTTAAGTTGGAAATAGAGAAAAACAGTGACTGTGAAGTGGGTCCGTGAGTGTCTCTAGGTTACCCAAGGAGAGCAGTTCGTACTCCTATTTACCACTGTTAGGAACATGGGTAAATTGCAACCCTATTCAACTAGTGCTATAAAGTGTATTGCTGGATGTCTCCCTAAAGCAGTAGTTCCTAACCAGGGTTGCTTTGGGGGTGAGCATTGCCTCTGGACAGTTGGACTGAGTAGGTTCTGGGTGGGGGATAGACATCTATATTTTGAACCAGTGTTCCAATTGGTTTTGATGCAGCTGCTCCAGGAACTATTATTTAGAAATCACTACACTTAGTGATACAGATTTTTCAAAGACCAAGGTGACCTGATGTGATAAAAAGTTGAAAGTAGAAAAATTGGTGCTCTTGGGAACTTACAACAAATTAGAAGGAGACTTGGCAATTTGGAGTGGTCTGTAATTAAGCTAGAAAAATTAAGATGGAAGAGTTTAGACTGGATGTGATTTGGGCAGCAGAGTTTTGGGGTAGCATCTGGCACAGAATGAGTTCAGTATTCCCAGCATTATGTTACAAATCTTCAGGGAATACACTCTCATTGTGTCCTTGGTCAATGACCCCCTTTGGAGTACAGTCGGTTACTCTGTTCAATAATCAACAAATCAGAAGCACCATCAATATGGTTCAATTCACATACTTCATCATCATTGCCCCCAAGTTAGGGAGAGGAGAGCACTGTTGACCAAAAAGAATCTGTGACTAAAGGGATAGGTGGCAAAGGTGCTGAGCCTGATGGGGAATTGAGAGGGCAGCCTGTCTGTATCACTCTGTAGTTTGAATCATAAGAGCCAATTTGCTATCCTTAGTTCCAAATCAGGAAGAATCTGCTTATGAAATGTTCTTGGAGAATATCTTTCATTTCCCCATAGTGGGGATTCATTTCTACCAATTTATTCATACTCTCCTACTAGGAATCCATTAAAAATAATGGTGCAAAGTTGAGAGACAGGTGATGGTTGTCAGGGTACAGCCCATAGCCAGGTAACAGGGCAAAGATTACCGGTTCATGTTGGAATCACACACATGATGTTGATACCTTGGCACTGCCCCCTAAAAAATCAACATATATTACAGTCATGTTCACACATGCAAACTATTTATTGGCTCACTCTAAGGATAATGTATGTTCTATGCAGACTCATGAAAATAAGAAATATACAATATAAATCAAGGATCTGAACAATACTTTTGTAGTTACACAACCCAATCTCCTGCCAGGCAATCTCTAGCAGTTAAAACATCTTATATCAAGTTGATTAGATTTCTTTAGTCATGTTTATTGAAACCTGGGTCAAAAATCACCTCCTTAACTATTCAGTTGAACCATAATATATTACTGTTTGCTAATATGTGTATGTTTGGATACATCTCAGGCCAAATATAGTTTCCAAGCAAAAACAACCCCAGTTAGTCAAAACCTGATATACTATGTTTTCTTGATTCAAAGTGATCATTTAAAGTGATCATCATTAATTTTTTTTGTTTGTTTTATTTTTTCATCTTCAAATCTTTTTAGGAAAAAAAGATAAAACTCCAAGCATTAAATGTAGGCATTGTTTGTAAGAAACATCCTGCTCTTAGGAATGTTAAAATGTTAAACAAACAAACTCCCTCAAGTCAGGTATCTTAAAGCTGACGAAAATGCAAGCTATTACCTAGGTGGTTCTTCCTATGCTTTCACGTTGTACAAGGGTGAGTCAAATATTATCCGCACTCCAATTATATTAAAACTGTAAATTCTACAGTGAGCGTGAAGATAATTTTTGACTCACCTTCGTATTATAACAAGGACTAGGATATTTTTGGGTATAAGATGTTGTTCACTAAGTTCAAGAAAGTCTACTAATAATTCAACATCAAATATACACTTCATTTTTAAAAGAAGAATGTCCAGAGAATTGTTTAGAACACACATGTCAGAAGGAGGTATTATCTTAACTTCATACATCTTCACTGAAGATTGGGACTTTTTTGGGCAAATTTGCAGGACATGTGGATGTACTTAGAGGAGTCTGTGCAAAAGGGATCAGATCTGTCTTAGGAAAAACTGAATAGTAAGGCATAGAAGTTTTATCCAATGGCACCAGGCTTGGGAGAGAAAAGACAGCCTCCACATCATCCCACATGGATTTATATTTCAGTTCCAGACAGAAGGGACTGTGAGCAAATAAAAACAAAACAAACATAAATTCAGAAGGATCTGCTTTTTGGCAAATCTCTGGAGCTACAGCTTATATAAGAGAGTAAAACACAAGAGCGCTAGAAGTTCTGACAAGGTTAAAGCACATTCAAGTGCAAATACCAGGACTTAAGCAAGAGTAGAATAAACTGCAGCTCAAACAGAAAAACCTGGGAAGCCCTTGTGCAGCATTTATGTCACAGACAGCAACAAAAACAGGGACATACTTGTGATGCTGACCAGGGTTCTTGGACCCTTTAATCAATAGAAATTGATAAGAGGCCAGATGAGAAACTCAGGCAAGGCTTTATTGAGATTAGTGTTGCAGCACAAGTAACAAGTTCCTTTGCTCTCTTCTTGGGGGTCGCAAAGAGTGGGTGGGGTTGCAAGGGAGGTGGTGGGGGGGGGGAAGGTGGTGGTGGTGGTGGCGGCAAGCTGGTTCCTTAAGTGGGGAGACTGTAGCAACAGATCAGTGGGGCCAGAGGGGTGGCTTAGGGGGTCTGTCCCCACCCCCCGTCCCCACTTGGTGGTGCTGTGTACAGGGATCAGGCACAGCACTCTACTTTTGCTCCTGGCACTTCAGGAGTGACAGCTGAATTTGGCCTTTTTGTATCTTATTGTTCATAATTGCCCCAACTGCATGTGTGTAGTCATTTTTAGTCCCTTATAATTTCTTTGTATTCTGCTGCTGGAGGAGATATTTGTCCAGGTGCAAGTACTCCAGTTAAGGATCCCAGGTCCCAGCCTGCCTCACACAGAGGGCATCAGTGGCATTATACTGGCATTGTAAAGGGGAAGAACAAATCTGACTCCATATTAGATCTGTTTCTTTTACTTTAACCTTTGTATTCCATTGCTTTTGCTTTGAGATAAGAATGTTGCCTATAGTCTGGAATATACAGGATAGCCCATTCTCAAGGCTCTGACCTTTAAGAGTATAATGCTTTTCCATTCATATAGACATAGAAAGTTGCAGAACTGAGAATAGCATTTGTCTTGTTGGAGGTTTACAGGAACCTGACCTAATGTTCACTGATGTCTGAGTCTTAACAGAAATGGCCTGCCACTTGAAGACAACTGAAGGAGACGTTTTCAGAGAGATCCAAAACACAAGAGGAGGAAAATGTTGGCTGCCAGATGATAACCAAGCGCTCACAAGAGACACCCTCAGGTTGTGTGTGTGGCAGAGAGAGGGTGGATGAGAAATGTGACAACACACACCTGGATTTCTTTCACTGCTGAGTGGAGACAGAGCCCACAAGAAACATTTTGTTGTGGTTTTTAACTTATATTTAACAGATCGATCTCGTAAGGGAAACCCAGGTTATCCTTGTAAGACTATAGGAAAGACATATTGCATGTTCTAAATGAACTTCCATTTTTATAGCTCACATTAAATAAGTCCACGTAATCAGTGCCCTATATTTTAAAATAATCATACAGAATATAATAAATTATTAAGCTATTAAATATAGATGATTTATTCCTGAGTATTATAGAAATATATTATTTTCCTACTGTCTGTCCCTATTATTAATCAAGGAAATTAAATTAGTGAAGTGGTTTCAATAGAATGTGATGATTTACTATATACACCAGTGTTAAAAATTATAAAATTAAACTCTCTGTGGTAACTGTATTCCCCAAATCAAACATGCAGATATTTATAAGTCTAAAAGACTAACTATCAAAATAAAGAGTTTACTGCTTAGTAGGAGTTTTTAAATAGCTCTATTTGTTATGATTCAAAATATATTGCAATAAAATGATTAAACAACTTAAAAAATTATGTACATTCACATGCCTGCTCACACACTGTGCATTGTTTTTCTGTCCATGAGGTGCCATATGAACAATTCACCTCTGATGGATTGTAAGATGTATCTTGTGTTTCAGACCGGGTTCCCCTCTCTCTTTCCCTGTGGCA
This sequence comes from Hippopotamus amphibius kiboko, assembly GCF_030028045.1. Classification (NCBI taxonomy): domain Eukaryota; kingdom Metazoa; phylum Chordata; class Mammalia; order Artiodactyla; family Hippopotamidae; genus Hippopotamus; species Hippopotamus amphibius. The sequence goes on from NC_080192.1 coordinate 92,361,389, forward strand.
TTGATACTAACAGAAAAATCAGTTGACAATAAAAGTCAAAGAAATGTAAACAAGTAAATGTGTTTGTTTCATAGATGTTGCTTTCTCTTTAGAGTCACAAAATGATATTTACAAGAAGAAACATGCTAAAAGCTCAATAGGGACAGCCCATAATTGTCCAGCAGGTTCATGAGATCTGAGTTAACCTCTCCAGCATTTCTAGTCTTGAAAACTCCAACACCTGTGTGTTACACGGAGAACCAGGTCACTGTGCGTTGCCATGAAAGACAAGAAAAAGAAAAAAGAAAGTCGTGTTTATTCATTCTTAATGGTTTTAAATTTTTAGGGCTAATTTGTGTTAGCCTATGAGTTACCCTGTGAAATATTTAGGCCCCCAAATGAGTCAGTGAAGATGCAAAAGGTATGTGTATTAATGTCACTCTGAAAAATATAGCCCTTGTGTTCCCCACTGGCTAATGCAGACACATAAAAAAGTGTTTCTTTTCTGTGTGATTGTAGTTAAATAAACACAGTGCAACAAAAGCTCTAATTTTATATGAACCCCAAGGGTGCAAGAGTTGTATTCAGTAAACCTATAGTGAAGTAAAAAGGTGACATAACATTGCTATTTAAAAACTGGAGTGCTTTTATGATGGAAGGGAATACAGGGAACATATTTTTATGAAAATTATTTGGAAGGACTTTTCTTCACAGTCCTTGAATTGCAGTACCACAGGATCCAAAAAGGCCATTTTAATTATAATTATAACCCTCAAATTCTGTTATCCTTTCTTCAGATTATTATTAGAATGCCAGTCTGCTGACCTTCAACTGCCATTGAGTACAGTCTATACATTTTGGTCTTGCCTAGCAGGCATCTGAAGAAAAAGCTTGAGGATTTAAGAAATGAAGCTTGGAAAAGTTTCTCTTTCCCTGTAAATTAGAAAACAGAAGTTATGTCTTTCAAAGTATTTCCGTTTATTAAATAACTAAACACACTCTTTGTTTCTACTCACGGTCCCTATTCAGACCAGAGTGATTTTGTCTGCAAGGGATGTTTCAACTCTGAGCTCAGTGGGGACTTTCATTGAATCAGAAGCTCTGATTAGATTGAGTAACTCCACTGAGAAATAGGCACAATGCAATCCAGGCTTAGAAATGTCCTCACTGAACAGGACTTCAGAAGCTTGCAAACGTTACCAAATTTAATTTAGCTTTGAATATTTTAGGAATGTTGCCAACACTCAGTGTTGGCAAAGTTACAACTAAAAATCCCAGAAAGAAAATAGATGCTGAGGCTGTTGGTTTGCAGAAGTATATTTCTAAACATGACCATCAATCTTTCTATGAGTTTTGTGTGTCCATGAAACACACAACTGAATGTCAGAGCCCATGCCTTCACCCATGTGGGGAAGACCTTTTTATCGATATGACCGTGTTTGTATAAGGAACAACTTGTAAACTTGCATAGGCCCTGCCTTTGGGGTTCCAGATCTGCTGATTACCTCAATAAACTTAACTACTCCAAACACTTCATAGCTGAAATTCATAGACCCTTTTACTTCAAGCACATCAACAGTCTGAAAGTCAAATCACAGAATCTTCAGAGAGCTCTATTGTGAAGCTGAATTTTGGTAATTGACACCAATAACATAACAGCATTAAATGATGCATATTTTTAGAACGGATAAGCGAGTCTGCTTGTAAATATGTTTGAGGATAGCATGGAGGTGGCAGAAGAATTATGCTATGACCTTAACAGCTAATAAATATCTATTTAAGCAAGGGACCTCTAAAATTTAATTAGGCATATGAAAGCAGAGATTATTCTGAGGGTTAAAATCTGCCAATTCTCACAAGAAAAGACACCTGCTTTATGGAAAAAGTTCAAGTTAAAATTTACTCTTTTGGTACTTTGTCAATAGAAAGGCTTTCTGTAGAAGAGCAAATATCTAACTTAAAAAAAAAATAAAGACAGAGGTAGACAGGAGGCATTCCTGGCACACCTTAGAGAGGAGGAAGAAAGGCCTATTTGTGAACTTTGTGTGTGTGTGGTTTAGCTAATTCACATAGACAACTCTCCTTTCTTTTTCTCTCTTCCTCCTTCCTGGGTCATGTAGGGGTAGTTGAGGCTCTATGCAGATTTGGTAGTACCCAAGATGTAAAATTGGCGGTCACCTTGTAATTTGAGACCATGCCATGCTCCCTTACCACTCCCAACCTAAAAATGTCTCCTTCTGCCCTCACATCACAAAGTACAGCTACACTAAGGTAATACCCCTCCTTCCCAAATTAAAAACTTAACTATCTAAATTACAATTTGCCCTTGAGCCCTTTATGGATTATAATGGCTCAGTATCTAACACTGTTCCTTGTTAAAATGCAGAGCCTTCTGGGGCTGGTTTCTTTCTAATTCCAGATTCTTTGACTTGAGGTGTGTCTTTCCTTAGTTCTTTCTTGAGAGAAGGGCTTTGGTCAGTACAGCATAAAAGGATTTCCTTGGGGAAGAAAACAATAAGCTTTAAACATAGCTTATATTCTCTGAGGAAATTTTCTCCTTATGTTATATGGAATTTGGTAGACCTTGTGGAGGAAGATATTTAAGCTACAGCATCTACTCTTACGGAACATGATCTAGTTCAGGAGGTGAGATATAAACACTCGAAGCAGGCAGCACCATTTCAATTGCAGAAGGTATAGCCCAAGGCTGCACGTACATATGCATCACAGCACTCGGATAAATAACTCCAGTTTTTTTCCATGGGCCAACCCCAGTTTTTGAACCAACAGAACTGTTTTTGTTGTTGTTTGTTTGTTTTTCATTTCTCAGGAGTCCTTTTACCAAGAACCAGATAGTATATTTTAATAAAATTAGCTTTAGGGACATAATCTTTGTTTTTAACTTTTGCTGCTTTGAGATACACAAATGAAGCCAAATGAACATCAAGAAAACAAAACTAGTTTATGATAAGATGTTATATAATTTTTCTCATGTCATGGGATCCACCATGAAGATGTTCTGCTACTTCGATGGTATTTCCTCTAAGTCACTTATTTTATGCTAAGAAGGTAACAGTGTTGACTCACTTCAAATGTCAACAAGCATCATAAATAGTTAATTCATATTCGAGCTCATGTTGCCCAATTAAATAGTTCTTTCATCAGATCAAATGCCATTCAGGCCTTTTTTGTGCACTTTTCTTTATGCTACTTGAAAAGTTATCCTGGTGTTGTTTTTTAAAAATAAGCAAAGTAGATGCTCTCTTTTGTGAAAGACTTTAGAGCCATCCTTAAATGGCAACATAATGAAATTTAAAGAAAATAGAAAGGGCTATGAAGTAAGGAGAAATGCAGTTAGTTATCCTTCCCAAGAGTCTGGAAGTGGGTAACTCTACCCTAGATGCCCATGACAAGAGTTCAGAGACCTTGTGCTGCAACTGAAAGACCACGCTCAGTGGACCGGGAATAAGGTATCTGGCTTGGCCCTGCTGCTTTGCACTGACTGGTGGATATGAGCAAGTTTCTTGGATCTTACCTCTGTAGCCAAACATATTTGAGGGGTAGACCAGATGACCTCTGAGCTTCCTTTCAGCTCAAAAATTCTATGAGCTAGTTTAATTCCATTAAGAGGCTACCATGTAATGCTTAATTCAGAATTTGAGTCGTTTTCATTAATGTGAGAAATGTTGAAAATTTTATTAGAAAATAAAAATGTTTTGGCCTTACTAAAACTTCTGTTGGGCTGGAATCTGCAGTCTTAAAGACATAGCAATAGGCTTGTATGCTAATTGGGGAATGACAGAGAGTTATTGTGAACATTTGGGGGTTTCTGAATCATTGTATGGAGCAGAACAATCCTTTTATAGAAAGCTTCTCTTCAGGGTACTCTTTGACAAGGAGAGAGAGGTTGATGGTTTTGTGACCAGCTACAATCGCCTTGCCAGTTCCGGGCTTTGTGGAGAAGCCTTTACCTTCAGTATCTATGTATTCTGATCCATGGTTTCCAACAACCCCCTGCCTACTTCAGAGGGTTGTTCTGAAGATTGAACATAGAACGAAAATTATCTTGTATGTCAGTTATATACTGATATGTAGCAAGTTATGCCAAACCTTAGTAACTTGACACAATCACCATGTTATTTCTCATGATCACATGGATCAGGAATTTGGGTAGGGCTTACAGGGGTCTGCTCACCTCTGTTCTTTGTGGTGTTGGCCAGTGGCTCAGTTCTTGTTCAAGTAGCCTCTCCCTCCAAGTGTTTTCTCATCCTCCATGTGGCTTCTCTTCCTCTTCCCACATGATCTCTCTACCCGGTGGGATAGGTTGGACTTCTTAGCATGACAATGGGATTCCAAGAGTAAAAGCTGGTCTTAACATGGAAATCCCAGAAAGCCATTTTTGCTGCTTTCCATTGGTCAAAGCAAGTCACAAGTGCAATCCAGATTCAAGGAATGGAGAAACAAAGTCCACCTCTTTATGGGAGGAACAGCAGAGTGACTTTGCAATTGGCATGGACACAGGAAGGCTTGACTCACTGGAGGCCGTTTTATGCCATCAACCACATCTCAAATAAGCCTGGCACATAATGGGCACTAGAAGAATGGATTGCATCTTACACATGACAACTTTCATCAACATTCAAACTTATTAGATAGGCAGCACATACTAACTCTGCAAGCTGAGGAAACTAAGAAGAAATAAGAAGAAATGGTATGTTAGTTGCCCAAATTCATATAGTCAATAAGTGATAAGTCAGGACTTGAACGCGGTTTTTCTGACTCCAAGTTCTCTATTCTTTCTACTCTAAATAAGTGCTTATAAATTGGAAAGAAAATGAAATATGGAAGGGAATCAGTGAAAATGCCATGTCTTACGTGGGAGTCTTATGTGGCTTTGCTATTTTGGAAAACTGCACTTTTTTTGTTTGTGAGCCAAAGGTTGGTTGAAAACAATGAAAGAAGAATATTTTCCTGACTGTTTTTTAGATATCTTTCTCCAAAATTAATTACATTTGGAGCAACTTTAGAACCGAGCTCTAGACATATATTTATCACTAAATGATTTCTTGGAACTATATCCAAACTTTCACAGTGTTTCAGCTTCAACTAAGAAGCAGACTTAGTAGGCAGAGAAAAGAAGTAAAGACGTGAGCTGAGTCAGCTATGATCTGATATCTGTGCCTATAATTGTCTCTTGAATTCAATTTCTGTTCATTCTTTTCCTCCTTCAAGTTTGGTATTAAAACTATGACTACTTTCAGCAAGAATATAACATGAAAAACAAGGGGAAAATACTGATATTTTTAGAGTGTTCATTATAGCACAAACTTTTATGTTTATATAATACTTAACATCAATATATGAAACTCTGTGTAAAAGCTTCATGCAAAGATTTTTATTCTTTGCATTATAGTTGTTATTATTGCCATGATCTTGATTGAGTCCCTTGTTGAACTCTGAATTCTATTTGAACCTGAAATGGTAATCAAAACTGTGGGCTATTTGATAATCCCCATGAATATGACTGAGAAGTTTTCTTGAAAGCCCTACAGACTGAGCCCATTGAATTTAGAATAGTTTTCATTCCAATAGAAAGAAGCAGATGTCCCAAACCAAACACACTTCATTTAATATACTTTTACATTGGCTTTAATGGACAGATGTTTTGACTATGACATGGCAAGACAAGGATTTGAAATGGTGGATTGGAAAGATTTTGTTCATAAAAGTAATTGCTCTTACATTACAAAGTGAAGGATTTACATGTGGAAAATGTCAGCCTGTTGCAGCATCTCATGATGGATCATGTTACCACAAGCTATGGAGTTCACTAGAAAGAACCAACTTACTTCTGAGCGGTCATTTTAATAGGCATTACATGCAGAATGGCAGGGAGGGTGAGCCTCAAATCTAGAGTCATTCTAGTTATGTCGTTGATCCTTGATTATACACTTTTAGGATTATCTGTGACTTTTTTTCCCATCAGAATTTGGCTTCTGTCTATATTGTTTTATGAGCTAAAAGCAATTCTGTCATGCCAGGCACTATTCAAAGAGCTTTATGGGTATAAATTACCTATTTTATCCTCATAAGAACTCCTATGAACAGGTAAGAAAAATGATGTACAGAGAAGCCATATAACTTGCACAAGGTCACGCTGCTAGTAAATGACAAAGACAGAATATCTCAGTCTAGCTGCGGAGTCCATGCTCTTACCTCACACTCTGCTCTCTTTTCTATCATTCAGTGTGATAGGAGCTACGTCTAATTATTTGTGTGGCTCAGAAATTTCTTAAGTGAGACTGATACAGGTAAGTGAATCTGTTACCCTAGAACCTCAAATGTTACTTCTAACTTATTTAGAAGTCAGTTCAGCAGCAAGTATTCTGAAAATTGGAAGTCAAAAGAGTCTTCCAGCCCATAAGATAGTCACAAAGTCCTTATACCTGTTTGTTACAATTTACCCCTTGTACTCTCTTTCCTAATGCCTATTTTTGATATATAAGAGGTGAGAAGGAAAGGGACAGAAGGTTTGTAAAATATAAACCTATTTGTACTACTTCATGACAGAATCAAAAAATTTCTTGATGCTGGCTCTGAATTGTCAACAAAAGCTTATTTGATGTTTATTACCTTTACTCAGAAGGCAAGGGGATTCATGTTGTATGTTAAAAGATCTTTCCTCAAAAATGTTCAAATTTTTAGAGTTCATTTGCTCTGCAGGCTAAGCTTCTATAATGAGAGATCCTATCTGTGGGATACCACATTCCTAGCAGTGCCAGCTAACTAAGTAAAAGACACATCATTGTGGAAAGAACATTGGGCGAGTTGGAGAAACTCTCCCACTAGCTTGCTGATAAATGATCTGGGCAGGTTGTTTATCCTCTCTGTGTCTCAGGTTGCTTATATGCTTCTCTCAAAGAGTTATTGTAGGGATTAAATGAAATAATGTATGTGAAAGTGCCTAGTATGGAGTGTGTTCTCAATAAACATTTGCTAAAGAAAAAAGGAGCATTTCATTTCGATGTCAAAGATAAATCATGCCTTCGATATTGTTTGTGTAATAATACACATGTAGAAATATGGATAAAGGAACAGAAGTGATTGTCTTGGGATTCTTTCATAATTATATTACCTTCCCTTTGATTTACCCAACTTTTTTTTTTGTCTTTTACCCACTTTGAAGAATATAACTAGTCAAAGACAGAATGCTTCTTTTTGATAAAACCCAGATGTATAGGGCAAGATGCATTTCCTGAAGAGTCATTCAGGGACAAAAAGGTCCACGAACTCTCTTCTCCTGTTATTCCACCACATGTCCATTTTGGTTTCACTTGGCAAGTAGGGATGCATAGCGGATCTTTCTTCATGTGTACACTTGTGACAAGAGAATGACTGGGAAAGGTCATCAGCCTCTTCCAAGCACAACCCCAGGCCCTAAGTATGAAAACCAATGTAAATAACTAACTGTATTTTTTCATCAGAAACAATTTATAACATGATGGGGATGGAGGCAGAAGGTAGGGAGGATTTAGGCTGTCAAAAAGACATTTTTTGTTTGTTTGTTTTGACAGTTTCTCCAAGGCAGAGATGCAGATGTGAATATTTTCTAATAGCTTTCCAGGAGATTCTGATCCCCACCCTACCATCCCCTCCCCAACCATGAGAACTGCTAGTCTAGTATAATAATTACATCTGTCTACAATTTGACCTCACCACACGGCCAGTTTACTCTCAGGGCCACAATGAGCTATAGCAGATCACTGAATTGTTGCAGGAACGGTGACCCTTTCCAGGGCCGGAGAGTGGGATTTATCTAACACTTGGAAATGAATTGTCCAAGGAGACACATGTGCTGACAAAGCAAAGACTTTATTGGGAAGGGGCGCCCAGGAGGAGAGCAGCCGGGTAAGGGAACCCAGGAGAACTGCTCCACCAGTGGCTCAGAGTCTCAGGTTTTATGGCAATGGAGTTAGCTTCCAGGTTGTCTCTGGCCAATCATCTTGCTTCGCCCATAGTATGACTCAGGGTCCTTCCTGGTAGCGTGTCCATCTCTCAGCCAAGATAGACTCCAGCACAAAGGATTTTGGAGGTTGGTTATCTCCTCCCTCTTTTGGTCTCTCCCAAATTCTCCTGGTTAGTTTTCAGTGACAGCGCCATGTTCTTCATTGAGACCTGTTGTGAGACAACTCAGGCAAGCAGTTATCATCATGCTTGGCCAAGGCAGGTGGTTTTGGTCAATGGTTCCTTAACAAAATGACTCTGTTAGGTAGGGCTGGTACTCTCAACATCCCCCTCATAGATCATAGCACATGTCCTTTACACTAGGCCTACCAAATCATTTTTATAGTGTGCCTGAGCTTCGTTGACCTTCAGACCTAGGCAAAATCCTGCCCTAGTCTAGTCTTTAGTGGGCTCCATCTGGGCCCTTGTTCAGCCATCCCTTTCCCCACAGGGTACTGAGTCCTTGGGACAAGTAGAGCTGCCTGCAAGCAGCCACCCATCCTTTTAGCCCTGCATTTTTCTAACCTTAATGTGTTTATGCACTACCTGGGGGTGCAGATTCTAATTCAGTAGTCCTGGAGTGGGTCTGAGACTCTGCATTTCTACTAAACTCCCTGGTGCTGTGAGTAACAAGTGTCTGCATCACATCCAGGCAACAGGCTCCTGGAATTCCCTGAGAAAATGACATCACGCCTGCATGGCCTCTTCCCTGGGTGTCCCCTCCTGAAGACACAGTGTGTTGTTAGTGTGACACCCCAAGGCCTGAGGGATCCATGGGGGTGCTTAGGGTGTGGGTCTGTGAACACGACTTAGATGTGCAGCCCTTCAAGTACAGAATAGAGCCCTAGGTCCAAAAAGAAGGGGGAATCACAGGATTGACTCTGGGATTGGGATCTTAGGCCATGAGACACTCTACTCACATTACCATATTCTCACACAGAATTCCAGTAGTCCAAGAAATCTACATTCAATGTTGGCCTTCCAGGTTGTTAATTAATGTAAAAAAATAGAACATTTTACTTCAGCAGTTTGTTACCTTGATTATATATATATATATATAAACATAAAGACATACACTATGTAGCTACCATCAGTATTCTTACTGCGGGCCCCCAAATTGTTAGAAGCATGCCTGTCAGTGGGCACCCACATTTGTAACCCTTCTTTACCCTTCATCTAGATCATTTTGAGCATAAACTTCGAGTGAAAAAAGGATCAAGGGCAGTTATTGTTTTTTACTTGGACAGTTCTTTTGCAGCTGCCTGCATTTCCTTCAAATGTTTTTTGAATCTCTTTCACTAGCCACAAGTGTCTCTTTCATATACAACTTGGGTTCTTTTTTTAAGACCTTTAATATCTATATTGGCCTATGCAATACCGAACTCTCTGGGGTATGAAGCAGTCACAGTTTTTTTTGGTTAGCAATGTTTGCAAATGTGACTTCAGAGTTGTAGAACAATGAAACCCACCCAGTTCAAAAGAGAAGGCTGGCTTGCAATGCTCCTTGGCTCTTTCGATTTTTTTTTTTTTAAACTCACTCTCTCCTTCTATTAAAGTAGCATAGTTTTACAAGTCCTGTGTTAGAGGTCAAATCTTAGCCCCACCACTTGCAAGCTATGTGCAGCTAACTTTTCCAGGCCTCAATTTTTTTCACCTCTAAGATGGAGATAATAATGTTTACCTCTTAGGGTTATTAAGAGAATCAAAGGAGATAAAACACAAAAGTATTTAGAATTGTAATCTTTATCTGCTTGATACAGAATAATCACTCAAATAATGTTTTCTATTATTTAATTCATTAAGTTTTTTTAACAGTTTTATTGAGTTATAATTGATATACAAAAATTGCATATATTTAATGCATACATCTTGATGAGTTTGGACATGTGCCTACACCTGTGATACCACCACCACAATCAAGGTGACAGTTCCTTGCTCAGGTTTTATCTTTTTGTTGAAGCTGTATAAATGTTTTCTTGTCCCATTATTTTTCTCTTCTTTGAAGTCCTTCATTTTTGACAATCATTATCTTACTATTTAGCTTCTGCTTATATTCCATTGTGTACTATTAGTTTAATGTGGTTTTTCTAATCATATGACATACTTTAGGCCAAGGACAGTCTCTTTCACATATTTTGTATACTCCACACCTCAGTGTACAACACTGAACATAAGAAAGACCCACAAATCTCTCTTGGGTGTTTGATTAATTAATTGTAAAGAAATATTTAAGAAGAAATAGGGCTGATCTGACTTGAAATTGAAGAAAAATGGAAAGAGGAAGTGGCTCAAATAAGCAAGGGGTTGGAATCATCAGAAAGCAAGGGTTGGAAAAGGGGAATCACTCAATTTGCTGACCACCAAATGTTTTCTGGCAAAATTTGGTGGAAAGGCTGACGTGCTTCTCCAGGTGTGTGGGTGGGCGGGGTTACTTGAATTCACAGTAAGAACCTCCTACATCTGGGATAGGTTTCTCTCTTTGTTTGGTGTCTGCCTGCCCCCCACCTGTAGCCCCTACCCCCTCAGTAAACTCTCTGAACAGGACTATTCTAAGACTGCATCCTGAGAGCAGTAATTGACACGTGAGTCATCAAGAAAAAAATAGGTTCAAAGTGTGGGATTTTGCAAAGGAAGTTGTTTGTGTACCTGTGTACTGCATTCTCACTCTCTGGCTACTGTGCTGACAAAAAGGAAAGTAAATCTCAAGTCAGTCCTTCCTTTCATGGTCAACCTCATGTCTCCTCTCATTTGCTTAAGACATCAAGCAAAGCCGACCTCAGCTGGAAATAACATCGAGCTGATTCTAGACCACAACATAGGACCCAAACAACTAGAGGATTTAGCCAAATCCTAATTTGTTTACCCACTTCTGACAGAGAGAAATGTTATGTTTATTTCTGAGGCTACAGTATGATGTGGACTTCAAGAGTTCTGACACTTTAACACAGCATGTGAGGTTAGAAGCCCATTCGTCCCTTATTCATTTGCCGGTGAATATATTTGGGTTTTCACTTCACATCAATAAATGCAAGAAGAGGTGCTATTTTAACATTGTGTCTTTACCCATGCATTCCATGTAAACAGAAGTTGTCTCTCTGGCAGTCTAATGGTTGTATATAAAGCCCCTGTTTACTTAATCTGAATGTCCGTTTCTTTTCTGCATAGTCTGCAAACTAAATGCAATGAAAAAGTGTGTCAGAATTAGAACTGTGTGAGTCTGAAAAAGACATTTGGGTCACTGAGTCACTAAAAGCACCCTCTGTTTATGTGTTTCTGCTGTTTCTGCCACTGCAGCTGTGTTACAGCTCAGAACAACTAATCTCTTTTTATTTGTATTTTACTTTATTTTATTTTGTATTAAAGGCACTTTTAAGCCATGTCTTCCAAATGTGTCTGAGGTTTCATAACTGTCTTAATAGTGTATACACATTATAGTGACGGCAGTGCATTTCCTTCAATCTGGATTTTGTTAAGAGTGACTTTAGGAATAGTTTGTGGGACAATTAAAATGTGTTAATCTGTGTATGAAAACTTGATCGGGTTAAAAATTGATTTCCCATCCACGTATATTTTTCCAAAGTTTCCTACATCGTGGATCTCGGGTTTTCTTGAGAGGTGGATAAAGGGGGTTTTGGGGAGGAGAGGGCTGGAGAGAACTTGGAAGTTAGGCTACATTTTAGGCCCCTGGGCTGATGTCCTCTTAATATAACCCACGTTCCGCTTCTGGAGAAAATGATGCACTGAAGGGCTGGCAATGGGGCTTGAGCAAGCTCACTTTTCACACTCAACAAAACCTAACGTCATTTCCCTATACAATCTGAGTTATGTGTGTGCTTTTAATAAACCAATCCTCACAAAAAATAAATAGATTTGCTCTGCTTAAACTGGCATCCAGAGGTCTTGGGGAAAAAAATGTCTTTAACACCTCCTGGGGACTGGAAGGGAACTTCACACGCCAGCATCATGTTGGGAATGTGTGATAACAATTTGACAGGAAAGAAGTGGATTCTGTCCCAGGCCCTGGGAGGAGACTTGACCCTGAGCAGAATGATGTGAATCTCAAGGCCTGAGCTTCCCGCCCAGCAGGGGGTAGCCAAGCGCTGGTAACTGGGAAGGAATTTCACTCACAGGATCCTTTCCTCAGCCCGCAGCACAGCTCTGGGATTCTAGAAGCTGGTGATCCTTGCCAGTGCACTGGTTAGTTACTCCAAGAGGAGCCACTCACCTGAGGCCTTCGCCCCAGAGCTCAGACCTCTGTGACAGATTCTGGTAACCAGGGTCCCAGTAAAGGGGTAAGAGGGTGCACTGAGCTGCCGGAGGCTTGGGATGAAAATTGGTGGGTGGAGAGGCAAGTTTGACTTCTCCTTCTGACTCTTTTCTTCCCTTTTCTCCCAGTGGGCAGAAACCCAGAGTGCCCTGAGGAAGGATGGAGAGAGACCAAGAAGTCAGGTCAGCATATGTGACAGTGTGTGTGAGTGTGTGTATGTGAGTGCGTGTGTGTGCGTGAGTGCATGTGTGTATGTGAGTGTGTGTATGTGAGTGCGTGTGTGTGTGAGTGTGTGTGAGTGCGTGTGAGTGTGTGTATGTGAGAGTGTGTGCGAGTGTGTGTATGTGAGTGTGTGTATGTGTGTGTGTGTATGTGTGTGTATGTGAGTGCGTGTGTGAGTGTGTGTGAGTGAGTGTGTGAGTGTGTGTATGTGAGAGTGTGTGTGAGTGTGTGTGTGAGTGCATGTGTGTGTGCGAGTGTGTGTGTGAGTGTGTGTGTGTGTGTATGAGTGTGAGTGTGTGTGTGATGTAGAGGGAGCCTATGGACAGAATCCCCACAGCCTCCCCTTAGAAAACCTGAGGTCCGGCAGGTGAGGTCCGGCAGGTGAGGCCCGGGGCAGCTGGTGAAGGGGCGTGGCCTGGGTGGAGGAGAGTCAGTGATGAACTGCTAGGCAGCCGGGGAGAAAGACTGAGCCAAGCTGAACTTGCCCGTAGGGAGGAGGAGGGAGGCGGGAGGGTGACAAGGTCACTACAGAAAAAATATTTTGAAGGAAGCCCGCGTTCCTCACTGTCTGCCGTAGAAGGAGCTGGAGCCTGCAGTACTGCTGGCGCCAAGCGAGAACATTCCGGCCCCGGGTCTCCCCAGCCTGCTTCACCTTGTTGCTTCCCACTCAGGCCATTTTCGGTTGAGGCTGCTTTTCTTTGTTCTGTTTTCTCCCAGTGCAATGAACCCTTACATTATGGGTTTCTGTTGTAGTTCTAACCTCTAATACACAACCATTACATCTTATCTCATCTTCTAAATTACTCTAAAATCCAATTATAAACCCCCCTCTCCTTCAAGAGCACACAACTTGCCACATTACTGAAATGCTGGGCTGCTCTTTTGTTTTTCTAAATTAATAATAACTACCATTTTCCGTCTGCTCTTAGCACGGGAGTCTTTTATATCTTACCACACAGCTTTCCAAAATGCATATTATGATTCCTTTTGCATCTTTGCTGGGCTACGAAAGAGCTAAGGATGATTTTCCAAATATTCATAAAAGATCTGTCAGTTGGTTTTTAGTATCGAAGCATTTGAAACTCTGCAATCCTTAAAAGAGAAAGCATTTTCAAATTTATCAGTTAAAATTGCACTATTCCTCTGCTTTGTGACAGTGAAATACAAGTCCACCACTTTTTAGGTTTTAAGAGGTTAGAATGGATTTTGTTTGTTAATATTTTTAAGGATTGAAACTCCTTAGTCCTATTAAGGTTTCAAAAGCACAAGTGATTTTTTTCAATCCAACACACATTATGAGTTTCTAGAATCTACAGGAGGGAAGTGACTATCTTAAAGACAGATTCAACTTCTGTTTATCATAAAATGTTTCAGTAAAAATGAACATGCCAAGAACATTTTCAGGAAAACCAAGAGTATCCTCAATTACTTTTTTTGATGGAGGGGCCATTGTGACTTGTAACAAAAAAATTGTTCTTAAGGAAAATATGGTAAATACAAATCTGATATTAAAGAAGAAATCTGACTTGTTTTAGTGTTTTAAAATCACAGGTATGTAATTGAACTGTAATTGCTTTTTGTCTCACTTGCAAATTCTTTTAGTCTTGGGAAGAAAGTACATTTGACATACCTGAGATATCTGATTATGCAGCAACAGAATATGCTCGATGTGCAATTATTAAAAATATGTGTATGGCTAGTCAATCACTATACTTTTTGCTTCACAAGCTTAGGCAAAGGTCAGTGTCAGGTTTCAATGTAAAGTCTGTACTTGTGAATCCTTTCTTATGCTCAGGCTTTAGCTGCTTAGGATAAATAAATTATAAAATCTTGGGAAGATTAGAAAAGTTCTAAAGTACATGTTAAATTTCAATCAAATGTTTAATGGTAACATCTATAGTTAGGTATTTGGTATATTTGTTGTGCCCTGAAGTTAAATCTTAATCCCCTTAAATATTAAATACATGAAAGGCTAGTTATTCTTCTTCAATAAATGGACTCTACTTAGGCGTTTTCAGAGACCAAAGTGAAAGCCAAGGGAGAATTCAAGGGGGTGCAACTGATGGGGCACCACTTGGAATTTGCAGGCTAAGTGAGATGAACCAGAAGGACATGCTAATCACTAAATAACATCATCAGATACAAAATAGAGGAACCTGATTGCTATCATGAGCAAAACTTAAGGAAAAGAAAATCATAAATTTATGTAAAAAACACAAACATAGTTTTTCAGTCATATTATATATTACATATGCAATAATTATGCATATGAAAATATTTATTATGTATTTCATGTTTTTTTAATTGTCTTGAACAAATAGATGCTGTAATCTTAATTTAATTATGATGGAAGCATCATACTGTCAGTTAACATTTCAACAGTGCAAGTGAAGCTCCCTTCCTTCCTTCCTTGCTTCCTTCTTATCTGCCTTCATTCCAGTTTTTCTATCTTTTAAGATTTTTCCAGTAAAAGTAAAACATAGACAAGTTTGTTTTCCCCTTATACTCTTAAATTCTGAATATTATCTTTCAGTCTCAGTGCAGCCTAAACAGCATCTACTCATTTTGGTGGACAGAATCTATCACTACGCACATTTTCTTTAAAGTTTATATATTTTAAGAATTGACGTTATCTATCTCTTGGTTAGAAATATATGTGCTGAAGCATTCTACTAATATGTGCTTTAAGAATCTCTGATTTTTTTCTTTCATTCTTAATTTTTAATGAGTTTTAACCATCTGGACAAAGAAGATTCAATTCAAACAATTTGAATATCTGGGTAGCCCTTATAAAATTAATTTTTTAAATATCAAGGGTACATTTCCTATCATGTGTGACTATTGCCTAGCAAACTTAAAAAGAAACATTTAAATTTATAATTTTATTTTTTGCATACTTTGTGGTTTGTTTTTTAATTAAGATTTGGGCACTTGGCAGGTTAATACGTGGACTATATGATCTCTAAGCTCTTTAAAATAATCTATTATTTACATTTACTAAACAAATCAAAAGTGACTGTGATTCTTGACATTTAAAAAAGTAGTATCTAGAAGATAAATCATATTCTCCTAATTTATAAGCCACCTCCAGCAGGTCTTTGAGGTTTTGTGTCGATTTGGAGATAGACCAGGCCTTGGGCCACAGGAGCACCATTTGGGGTGATGTAGCAGTAAATTACCCTGCAGGACCCCAGGGGCCCGGAAGGGCTAATTCAGCTTCTAGCAAAACGGAACACCTGGCCGGTAACTTAGGCAGGAGGACGGCCTGATTGAATCTGTCACAATCATGTCTCAATCGTGATTTTTAAAGAGCAAGATGCAACAGTGAAGCTGAACTTTTCCCCTCTCTCTTCCCATCCTCTGTTTCTAGGGGACTGAGCGTTGGTTCCCCTCCCTGCGGTGTTGCAGCACTGGGAGATTATGATGGTCTTAAAAGTGAAAGCCTATAATTTAAAGTCATAATTCCACCTTTAAAATGGAGATTGAAATACAGTAATATAAAATACATAAGGCATCAAGATGCAGCAAATGTCTCCTCCCATTAGATTTCTGTATTTACAAGGCGGACAGTAATATGAAGTGTATTTTCCATGAGATTGCGTAGCTTCTCCATGTAAAACTGAGCAAGGGTTCTCCGCTAGACCCAAATTTCTTTTAATGCCTACTAAATGAAATTTCCTGGCCCTAAAATAAGATCAAATACAATAAAATTTAAAAGCCCAGAAAAGAAGGCTCCAATTTTCTAAGATATCAAATATTTCTTAGAAAATAGTATCTTGAAAAGTTGGATGTAAACGAACATACAGATTATATTTCCCTGACTATGCCAGTAGTTTACCAAAGATATATAAAATGCTAAGTGTAGAAAGGATTCCCATTCAGTTCCTTGACTTTGGAAACAAAGGACCTGAAGACATTCAGCAAACTCAAAACATCCCCTCCCCTGCCTTTTATAGTTGTGTTTATGTTGTTATTTCTATAACACTTCAAAGCTTTCACAGATGCTGTATAGTGATTTGAAAACCCCAGTTTTGAATACTAAATAACGGTGAAATAAAATTTTCTGTAAATCAGTTTTTCAGCCACGTGAGAAAAAAATGCTATATAGAAAATGACTCTGCTCTCACAGGAAAGGAGATGTCATTGACCTCTGAATTGTGGGGGGAAAAAAATCCTTGCAGTGATACCTATTGGAAATTACACTCAGAATAAGCATCTTTTTTTTTCCCTTGAAATAAAGTTCAAGGTAACATTTAAATGAATAATTATTTACCATTTTGATAAATACCGACATGTATGGCAGAAATCATCTATTAGTACAAATGATTTTTCTGCTTAGAATGGCTCATTAGTTTCTTTGTAGGCGGTGCTGGTTTTAAGATTCAAATTCAAAATCTGCTCTGATTTTGCTGTTCCATTTTTGGCAGCTGGCCAGTGGCAGATATGCATAATATTTCACTGTTAGACCTTGCAAACATTATATCCTGCTGTGCTAAAGAAAACATTGTGTTTCTTACCACATGAAAATAATCCATCACTTTTCAATCAGCACACACACAAGAAGGTCTACCTGTTTTTTCCATCAGACTCAAGAAAAATTAATGGCCCCAATGTGAAAGGTGGACCCTCCAAACATGATCCATTAAAGTACAAACTAATCAAAATATATCTAGCATCTGATTTGCTAAGCAAGATGGAACAAAAGAGGTGTGATGAAAAAATAGATCCTTCTAAAACCCATACAAGCTTGTTCTATCAGTCCTAACCTTATTTATTTTAAATGTAGGAAGGCAGAAATAAAAGATCATGAAGTGGATCTGTTGAATTCAATCAATTCAAATAGACCCTCTGTATTTTTCTGCAAAAGATGGCTATAGACACCTACTGTGGACTGGAGGAAACTTTCATAATTAAAAAGTGTTTTGAAAAGTAAAGAAAGGCAAAGTTTAAGTACCCTCCCAAGTTGGCCACTAGACAACATAATATATTAAAGTTTTCTTTGGGAGTAAAAATATCAGTGTTCATGCCTTTAAAAATAACTTTGTGCTTTTAGTAATGCTGATGCTATAGCTAGTTTTGAGTGAGGCATGAGGACTTTTCTTCCTAAGCCCATATGACTTGTGCTACAATATTCTAATCAGAAAGAGAGCAGCCATCTCAAAGGAGAGTCAAGTAAAAAACAATCCATTTCACAACTTTTTAACAGCTCCACTGGAATTTTTTGGATTTCTTTGCTACCACTGGGTTTTTGTTAGATTTTTTTTTTCCAATCTTTCTCTCTCTCTTTTGTTGTCACTCTCTTTGGTATGAACTTGTCTTATAGTTTAATGTGTTAATAAAAGTATATTAAGAAAAATGCAATATAATGCTAATACGAAGAAGGTATCCATACTAGTAAATACTTTTACATGTATCTTTTTGTATTCTTATAACTTTGTGTTTAAAATATCACTGATGGGGAGGCAGAAATTTTCCTCTACCCTTCTAGTTTCTTCTGGCTGGTCCAAGAATTAAATTGACATGAGACGGGTTAATAAGAGAAAATCGAGCAAAAGTTTAATAACGTATATATAGAAGATATACAGGAAGACTTAATAACTTGCCAAAATGTCTGAAGCCCTCACATTAAAAGCCATCTTCAGCTAATGACAAAAGAGGTTGTTGGGGGTAGTGGTTTGGCACTTCAAAAGCGAGGAAGGCAATTCACATGGAGATAGAAAAGCAAATGGTTGGGAAAAAAATGTTTGCTGGGTCATGCAGGGACAGTGGACTCTGATCTCTAGACTTTGCTGAGTTTCCTCCACCACACTTAGCCCATATTCTTTGACGATATCTATGGTGATAGCTCTTTATCAAATTCTATAGGCAGCTAAGGAAGAGGTAAAAAGAAAAAAAAAAAAAGACTTCCTGAGTCTTCCATTTCTTGAAAATAATCAACCTAAATTAATCCATATGCCAAAAAGATACATTTTGGGGTGAAAAATTTTGCCAACCTATAATCCTGCATTCTGTGATCCAGAAGCTAAGTTGGTAGATTGCTTTATGTCTCAATGAGTCAGTCTCTTACTCCTGACAATAGGTCAGTTCAGTTAACTCATTTAAAGAGTTGGTGATGCAGGTGGGCTCACAATGTTGGGCTTGTAAGGTGCAAGCAATCAGATATTTGATAAGAGGTATTTCTATGGAGGGAAAAGAAAAACAAAGGTTAATGGTTGGAGTAAACTAGAAACCCAGTGTCTAACTCCTGAGAGCTGCCAGTCAAGAGTATTTCAGGGTGTCAGGTTCAAAGTATGTTCAGATGGACTGAGGGCAGGTAGTAACAACCTGATGGATTTTCCTGGTTTGTAGTTTGGATGTCTCTGATGATGTCACCAGGTGATCAGGTCAACTTTTTGAGTGGCTCACACAGCAACAGACATGAGGATTCTGTAAATATGGGCTATAGTAGTGATGTCTCAGGTTTTAACAAGTTGTTCAGCTTCCATTTGGAAGGCTTCAGGAAAAGGGCAACTTTGGTTCTATATGATCTCAAGTCAAAAGTGGGAGAAAAACTGGAAATGTTATTTTGGGGAATTGTAGCCAAATATTTGAAGAAACTCATTAGAAGTCAGGATCCATTCCAGTTCACAGGTGGAAAAACAAAACCTCAAAGACAATTAACAGGGCTTCCTAGGTGGCGCAGTGGTTAAGAATCCACCTGCCAATGCAGAGGTCATGGGTTCGATCCCAGCTCCAGGAAGATCCCACATGCCATGGAGCAACTAAGCCCGTGTGCCAAAAAAAAAAAAGACAATTAATAGAACTAGAACCTAATGTTCACAACTGTCTATGATAGTTTCTACTGAAACATAATTTTTTCTCTTCAAAATCATCCTCATTTTTATCAAAAATAGCCAAAATAAGACTAATTTGTTCACAAAATACGTCTAGTTTCAATAAAATTAGCTTGATTATTTAAATAAGTCCAGCGAGAATAGAGATTGACCATATAGGCTCTTTTAAGTCTGCTTTGCTGGAACTTTTCATAAGGAATCTCCAGACCAAATTTTTAAATGTCTCTTGAGAGCAAGAAGCCAAGCCAAAAAAATGCCATCAGACTTGATTATAATATCTATAGATTTGGGTGAATGCTTCTCTTGTTGAGGGCCCCAAAATATCCTGAGGTTCCTGAACCTGCCAGGAAGTGGCCTTCCTTACTCACCTGTTAAGGCTGCTGTGAACCCTGTAAGCAAGGCACCAGGCTGTTTTTCCAAACGGCTTCATGGCTCCATAAAGTCAATTTTAGATCCTTAAAACTATCTGGTCATACCTGATTTGATGCACATTCTCAAATATGATATTCTAGTCAAAGCCTTAGTAATATAACTGATATTTCCAATTGTGTCCTATTACAAGGAGAACAGATTCTTAGTGAACTAATGTAAAATTATATTGCCATGAAAATAAGAATACTCTCTAAGGGTTTCCAAATTCTGGAGGGATTAGGTAGAGAGAAAATGTTAAATCTTTCAATTCTGATACAAAGGTATAATTTACCAAATTGCTGTAAATCAGAGTTAGCTTAAGATAAAAGGTTTCTTTATACCTGGAAGGCAAAGATTAAAAAGCCAGTAATATTTCAGACAAAAAGTCATAAGAATTATAATTATATTCATCAGTTCATTCAGGTCTATGTAATTAACTCTTGTTGATCTTGATCTTTTGTTAGCACTTTTTTGAAGCCATCAGGTTTTCCATTAGAGTTCTGTAATTTCTAACTCAGTTCAGTGGTATGATCTGAAAGTTATCAGAAACCTATATCTGTGAAAAAGTACTTTCTATGAATGTTTTTGAAGATGAAGCATTTTTGTAAAAGATCTGATTCATTATAATGCAGTTGACAAAGAAATTTGGTTATTTTTGTGACATAAAATTTTAAGATAACTTGAATTGTGACTGGTAACATTTTACTAGGAAACATCAGACTTTTAGGAATTTTGTATAAATTTTAGAACACATATTAATAACATTCATCCATGCAATATAATCTAAGGTTTATCATCACTTAAATGCCTCCTACATAAATTAACATACCAAATAAGCCTAATTAGTTTAATGTATCTCTTTGAGATGCTTTACGGGCCCTCTGAAAAGTCTCAAAGTTAGCTAGAAGGACTTCATTCAGAATTTGATTTGGGGAATTTTATCAAAGATATCAAAAGGTTTAAAAAAATACTTAGTCAAATAGGACCATAGATCACTGCGAAACAATACTTAGTTATTCACTTAACCAGTGACAAGAAAATATTTCAAAAGCAAAAACAAAAAATTAACAACACTTATAATTTGTTATAAAAAGTAGATCAATAGTCCAAGAAAATTTGTTCTCTTAACACAGAGAGAAAATCAAATTCTAGCTTTTCACTAGCTTATTTTTGATATTAAAATTCCTTTACTCAGTTAAATTCAATCTAATCTTAGCCAGTTGTGACCATTCACAAAGCCCTTTTCTCATGGCTCCTTTTCCACAAACTTTTTATAACTTCCTTTTTTAATATTCAGATTTTGTCCTATGTTTAGCCTCTCTTTAGGACAAAATTATTTTCTTAACAATATGCCTTTCCATTCTTTATCCCTTTTTAAAAATTTTTCTTGCATATATAGATGTTTTCCTTATTAATCTAGTAGTTTTAATTACATGTATTAATTAGAATTCTTAACCCTTATAAACCTTAATTTCTAGTGAAAACTAAGAAGTAAGCAATTGTAAACTGTTTATTATACTACTATTTTTGACTGGCCAACTTATAAATACATTTCACAATTTCTGCAAACATATGTTCCCTTATACCATAATTTTTAAATGTGGTACAGGATATGCTTATTAATAGACCCAAACATCTTTAGTTTTTCTATAATAAGAAAAAAGTAGGTAAACTTAGACTTGTTTAGCAATTAATGTTTCCATACTCTGTCTTATTTGAAAATGATATAGACATTCAAAGAATTTGCGTCAAGTTAGCAAAACTCTAAAGTTTTAAGCTACCAAAAGATGTTTGAAGATATTTTTGTCTTATCCCGCTTGCACCCATCTAAATCACTTGTTCCCAACAATTATTTTGATTAGCCATGAAAACTTCGTGAGATATTAGGCAAAATCAGCCATTATCCCAAACTATTTTTCTTGCTGATAAATTTTGCAGCAGAGATAATACAAATTTAGTTGACTTTTGGTAAACCTAAGTAGAGTATACATTTTATATTTCATGCTGATGACTCTAAAAGATTCACCTATTTTAATGAAACCAGAAACTTTAAATTTACTAAAGATTAATCCTAGAGCAGGTGAACTTGAAAATTATTACGGCTGGTTTCTACTATGTTTTTGAGACTTTTTAATATAAGCACTTGTTCATTTTAGCCAATTAAATATAGCTCTTTATATAAATTAATTTTTGTAATACCATATGAAGGTAGAAAAATACCATATCTATAATACACACAGAGACATACAGACAGACACAATCAGAGATCTCATAGCTTTCTTTTTAAAATTTTAGTCGTGAATCAGGTATAACAATACAAAGCTCACTGATTTATAAGTAACAGTTGGAATAAGTTAAGTTTATTTGCTTAGGTGGTTAAAGTCTTCTTACTATTCATGGAGAAGACTTTTAAGATTTGTGTTTGCCTTAGACAAGTAATCTTTAAGGAGGGTATGAATTAGATTTTGGGTGAGGAAGACTTCCCAGCAGTTTATATTTTTAAAAGTTCACTTGCCCTCTTTTTTTTTTTTTCTTTCCTTTGGTTTCAGGTTCTAACAGTTGAATTAACTGAGCTCGGTTTAAGGTGATTGTGGGCTGTGTTTGCATTTCTGACTTTGTAGAGATTTTCAAGGCAAAGACGATTGTTTCTGTTAGCCCTTGAATATTGGCTTCTGGCTTTTACCTCACACTGTGTGGTCTCAGGCAACCATATTTGCTCCCTTTATCATGCTCAGATAACATTGCCTGCAGGGTGGATTTACATGCCCTGTTTTACAATACCAGGTAAGAGAAATGGTCCTCAATGAGACACAACACGTTCAGCAAAAGAGATGTAACTACTTTACATAAAACCTGTTCACCAATTTTTCTACAAACTTTCACCTCAGCTCCATCAACTCTTAAACCTCTAACCGTAGTCTCCACTAGGATCCCATTAACAAGACCTGATTTTACCATTTCTCCAAAGAAGACATACAAATGGACAACAGGCACATGAAAAGATGCTCAACATTGCTAATTATTAGAGAAATGCAAATCAAAACTGTAATCAGGTATCACTTCACACCTGTCAGAATAGGCATTATCAAAAAGTCTACAAATAATAAATGCTGAAGAGGGTGTGGAGAAAAGGGTGCCCTCCCACACTGTTGGAGTGAGGCTTGTTTTCCTAATAAGCTGCAGAGAATGGCCCATGACGCATGGGCCCCACCTTTACAGTAAGAGAGTAGAAGTGTGAAAATTGAGTTTGGAGATAAGTGACACATGATTTAGATGGTTGATTTTATGGCAAAATAAAAGGTGATTTTATGGCAAAATCAAGTAGATTTCTTTTTTTTAATATTTATTTTATTTATTTTTATATTTGGCTGCGTCGGGTCTTAGTTGCAGCATACAGGATCTTCCTAGTCGCATGCAGGCTCTTTCGTTGCTGTGCGCGGGCTCCTCTCTCGTGGTGTGTGGGTTTTCTCTTCTCTAGTTGTGGCCTGTGGGCTCCAGGGTGTGTGGGCTCTGTAGTCTGCAGCCCGCGGGCTCTCTAGTTGGGGCGTGGGATTAGTGGCCCGCAGCGTGTGGGATCTTAGTTCCAGGACCAGGGATTGAACCTGCGTCCCCTGCATGGCAGGATGGATTCTTTACCACTGGATCACAGGGAAAGTCCTGTCAAGTAGATTTCTTGCTTTGCCCAGTGCACCTCCTCACTGGCCTGGCCCAATTCCTCAGATTTGATTCCCATTGTAGACTTATTTGAGCTATAATTAACAGCTGTGGATTCAATAAATTCTTCTCTTTCTGGTCTAGAATATAAAATATTTGGGTGCCATTTATGATAAGGATTGGAAAACTACTATAGGCATGCCAAATTTGCCTGGTGCCTTTTTTTTTAAAAAATAGATAATCATTGAACACTACCATGTCCATTTATTTATATGCTGCCAATGCCTGCTTTCCTGCTACAATGGCAGAAATGAAGAGTTATCATAGAGACTACAAAGTCTAAAATACTTACTATTTGGAACTTTAAGAAAAAAATTTGATGACCCTTGACCCATGACAATCCATAATCTTCCAATCTTTGTTTTCTGCAATTGGCCCAGAAGTATTATCATAATTAGATGTAATAAAAGATAAAGATGAAAATTTTTTATTAATTCCGAGATTTTCCACAGAAATTTCAGTTTCCCTTTCCTTCTGCAATTTAATGTACCTTATTTTCTGCTGCTATGTTGCTTACTCATACATTTGTTTTGTTCTTCTCTCCAATAAACGGTTTTTACAAAGACTTAATAAGCTCCTGAGGAGTTGCAGAGATGATCAGAGGGAAGAACAATCCTTTTATATTTGATCACAAGATAGTCTGCATGGAGAAGCCGAGATTTGTTTATTATTTTAAAAAAAAGTAGACATTTAATTGCAAAGAAACAAAGAGAGGCAGAAGGAATGAATAAAGAGACTGAAGTTAAAACATTCAAAAGGTATTCAGGAAGTGAGCAAGTACTATATAAACTAGATTGGAGAGTTCATATAGGTCAGTGGAAAAAAGGACTAGACTTCAAGGGACCTTGAGAACCAGTCTAAGAATTTGATTAAGTTCTCCAATCCTTGCTACTCCAGTGTAATCTCCAAACCAGCCTCAGGATGATCTGGAACCTTGTTAGAAATGATTGATTTTCTGCCCAACTGAAAAAGGGCCTGGGTTGCTTGTCTCAACTCCTCACTGGAGACTCAGGACCTCTTAACACTGGAATGGGTAAAATGTCTAGGGGATGGACAGGAGTTTCTGCGATTCCTTGATGTGAGAACCCCATGAGCTGTGGTACCAAAATCCGTTGGTGGAACTCTGACATGGGCTACAATTAGTTTGAGGAAACATAAAATACAAGGGTTAATAGGATTGTAACATTGGAAAGGTTGAGTAGATGTTATGTGAAGAAGTTATGTCAATATTGCCCAATTATTTTATGGGAATGGATGTTATGTCTGGCCAGGAATGCTTCCCCTACCCAGTATTGTAAGACCAAGTCTTTTCTTTTCTTTTATTTTTAAATAATTATTTTATGTATTTATTTTTAATTGAAATATAGTTGATTTACAATGTTGTGTTAGTTTCAGGTGTTCAGTAAACTGATTAAGTTATACATATATTAATAAAATGATATGATTATTTTATAATAGCAGATGGTGGGAAGGTTCCTTTTGTGGAGATCATTGAGCATATTCAGGAGAAGTTTTTGATAAATCACTTGAGTGCAGAAGGTTGAAAAGGCAAGCTCAAATAACAACGTGGGTATAAAATGTTTTCTAAGAATGGAGAGGCATATTAACTGCATGGCCTTCTGTTTTTTTTTCTGTGAGTATGCAGGTTTGGGGTGGAGGTGAATTGCTCTGTAAAACAAAGGAGATAGGAGCCAGCATTGTTTGGAAGAAAAGTAGAAAAAGAAAACCCTCAGATGCAGTAAGGGAGACAGTGCTTTGAAGGAAAGCAAGTGTCCCATAATGGGGCGGGGGGTGATAGAAAGTACTTTGTCTGACTCCCTGCAGCATCATCAGCTGTCTCCATGGCTTACTCTGATTTTTTTTCTTATTGGGTTTTATTTAGGGGTAAGGCGTGGGATGGGAGGAGAACCAGAAGGGATCCAAAAGGTGTCATAGCAGATGTGATAGACAAAATGGCAAGGGAATGAGAGGTCAGCTGACTTCAAGGTTATATCAATATCTGATGAGAAGATAGGGCCCCCCCAACACTTCTGTTATTGATTTTCACATTTAATTTTCTAGTCCTGTCCTTTTAAGATAGGGTTTTCAAGTTCCTCTCTGCATTAAAATACTAGTCACTGGCAGTAATCTCAGGAATTCTTATTTAGTTGGTCTGGAGGGGGACCCAGACATTAAAAAGTTTTTCAAGATCCCATGTGAACTTGAAAAAAGCAACCAAGATTGAGAACTACAGTAGAGAATCTAAATAAATCCATATAAATGCATGTTGTGTGAAAAAGCATATAGAGGTAAGTTTTTTTCTCTTACTCTTCTCTCTCTTCTCTCTTTCTTAACATTTCCTTCCTTCCTTCCCTCCCTTCTTCCTTTTCCTTCTTTCTTTCTCTTTCTCTTTCTCTTTCTCTTTCTTTCTTTTTCTTCCTTCCTTCCTTCCTTCCTTCCTTCCTTCCTTCCTTCCTTTCTTTCTCTTTCTTTCTTTCTTT
Organism: Hippopotamus amphibius kiboko; assembly: GCF_030028045.1. Taxonomy (NCBI): domain Eukaryota; kingdom Metazoa; phylum Chordata; class Mammalia; order Artiodactyla; family Hippopotamidae; genus Hippopotamus; species Hippopotamus amphibius. The sequence goes on from NC_080192.1 coordinate 92,387,299, forward strand.
CTTTCTTTCTTTCTTTCTTTCTTTCTTTCTTTCTTTCTTTCTTTCTCTTTCTTTCTTTCTTTCTTTCTTTCTTTCTTTCTTTCTTTCTTTCTTTCTTTTTCTTTCTTTCTTTCCATCTTTCTTTCTTTCTTTTTCCTTCTTTCTTTCTCTCTCTCTCTTTTTCTTTATCTCTCTTTCCCTTTTTTCATCACTGAGATAATTTTAAACTATTGTTCTGATAGTTTTTAATGATGTAAGCACTCAATACCTGTGTTGTGTTCCTAACAAAGAGAGAATAACATTAAACTAATCAATCAGTACAAACAGATGTGTCTGAATTATTATAACCTACATAGTTCCTGATTATTAAAGAGCATCCATGGATAATATAAATTTATAAATACATGTGCATTTGATTTGACAGTTATATGAATATATATCAGTGAAAGTAAACTATGTGAAGAAGGGATCCATTGGTGATAAAGGATTCGTTAATGGGTTGACTCACTGAAATCAGTCTATGATTAATCGACTTTGTTATGCTAAGGCATTAGGCAGGGGATGATAGGTAAGTTATTAAAGTTGGAGTCTCCAGAACAATCTCTCCTCACAGGCTCTTCTCAAATTGGAGAAAAGATTAGAAAAATAATCTAATTCCTTAATTTAGTGTGATATTACTGGCTAGTTATTCAAAAGCACCTAAACAGTTAAGAGTTTACCACAAGCATGTTTATACTGCTCTATTTCTATTATGATGGTTGTTTATTAAAAACAGGTCTTCTCAGCATATTTAATCATGCCTATATGTACATAAGGACATTGGTTTTTTTTGAGCCCATCTCTTTACATAAGAATAAGCCTTTAATAGAAAAAAATTTAATCTCACCTGAGATTAATACATTATGTTGGGACTATTTCAGAGAAAAATCCATTCTAATCAGTAGTCACATTAGCACAGATATTATGCTCAAAAATTTTCAGCTAAGGGATTTATTTACTTTAATTTCTTTATTAAAGCTTTGTTAAGGTATAATTGACATTCAACAACCTGTATATATTTAAAGTCTGCAGTTTTATGTTTCATATGTGTACTCCCTCGAAGCCATCACCTCATTCAAGATGATGAGTATATGCATCACCTGTGAAAGTTTCCTCATGCCGCTTTGTCATCTGATTTGCCCCCCACCCCCCTTTGTAGCAACCACTGTATGTTATAATTTTGTCTGGCTTCTTTCACTGAGCATAATTATTTTGAGATTCGTCTTTGTCACTACATGTATCAATATTTCATTCTTCCCTCTTTCTGAGAAGTATTCCATTGCAGGGGAAATCCACAACATTTTGTTTATCTGTTTCCCAGCTGAGAAGCATTTTGGTTTCCAGTTTTTGGCTGTTGCAAAGAACCTCCTACAAATAATTTTTATATGTCTTTGTATGGACATATGCTTCCATTTGTCAGCTTAATGCCTCCTAGTAGAATGCTGGATGTGTAGCAGTTGCATGTTTAACTTTTGAAGAATACACAGAGTGTTTTCCAAAGAGGTACCATTTTACATTGTTAAAATGTACTGTACATTATAGTACATTCTGTAAGAGTTTCAGTTCCTTCACATCCTCCAAGACACTTCATATGGTCAGTATTTTTTATGTTAGCCATTCTAATGAGTACGTAGTTATATTTCAGTGGAACTTCAGGTAAGTGATTTTAAAGACTTCCTTGCTAGGGAAATGAGAAGGTAGCCACATACATTTAGTTTTCTTTTACTTTCTGCCCTGTCCTAGATATTTCAAGTTGAGCATCTATTTTAAAATCTTTCTCTCTGCCCTACCATGGTCAAAAAAGTTCATTCACCTTTGCCCTTTGACTCTTGGAGACAATTGTGTGCCCTGAAAGGAGCTACAACAAGAATTAGAAGTGCCCTGGAGGCAAGGTAAAATTTGGCCCATGTAATCAATCATACCTGCTTCACTGAACTGTAATGACCCTGTGTACAGGAAACATCTTCGGAGTCACAGACTTGTTTCCATGAACTCCTTAACATTTGGGGGGATAGAAAGCGGTTTCTACATTTAGCTCCTACCAGGCTCAGTCATATCTACTCCTCTATTCTTGGGCATATAGTGAATTCTATGGGTGTATAGTTATGGTAGCATATCCAAATGTAAGGATAAGTAGATCAGAAGATCACCTAACCTGTTTTTTTTTAAATACTATCATTAATAATTCAAGCCAAGGAAAGGGATCACTTGTGTAATATCCGATGTCACAACAGCGATTTACAAATAGTGAATAGTGGCAGCTGCCCCGGGTTTCATCAAGATTTATTCCCCCCAAATCAAGAAAAGTAAATGACTTGGATATGGATATATGACCTTGAGGAACAATTTCCAAGAGACACAAATGAAAACAACTTACTAGTGTCAGCATTAGGGAAAGAAGCTATAGTGTTGTAAAGACTCACCCAATAATAATAGTGGCCAATAAAACTATTACAAATCCCAAGTACGTGCAGCTTTATAGGAGAAGTCACATTATAATCCGGTTTTCTGGTTTCCGTTTTCACTGAAGTTCAAATACAAACCTAGGATTTCATTTAGCAACTGAGGAACTACGATTAAGCCTTTAAGATACGTGAGTTTCTTTGTACACATTTCCCATAAGTCGTTCCAAACCACTCTCATACAACATAAAAGAGAAATGGGGAAAACCTCTGGTCAACCTTCACACTTCAGAAAATTATTCCTGAATTAGATGTGATATAGTGGACATCACGACCTCTAAGAGACTAATCTGCATCTAAGTGTCTAATTTTGACCAAGATGATGGTTGTGGTGAGAGTGAGGTTGAAGTTGATGATGAGGGATGAAGTTAATGACGATGATGGTTAACAATAGTCTTACTAATGATAATGGCAGCTGGCACTTTCAGAGCGCTTCCTCTGGACCAGCACTCAGCTAAGTGCTTTGCGTGCATTGTCTCATTTCATCTTTGCAAAGCCCTGTCAGGTTGGTACTATTATTATCACCCTTTTACAAGGAAGTTAGTGAAATAAATTACATAGACCGTATACCACTCTGGAAGCTCTCTCTATTCTAATCTTGTCTCTCTGTTACTACAAAAAAATGGGACTTTTGCTCTAATAATTATCATTAGCAGAAAAATTGAAAGACGGACAACATAAAATTTGGTTGGAGGAAGAGCTCGATGGTGCTCCACCTGGGTAACAACCGGTTAATGGATGTAGATCTCAGAAATAAGGGAGAAAGCTCCTCAAGCAGCAGATCATTATGCAGCAGCTCAGCATGTTTATTAATCATTGTGCACAATTAAAATGCCATTTCATCCCTCTAATTAAAACAAGTAGTTCCCCGAGGCCAGCACCTGAGCTAATGAAGCCTGGTTGCCTCAGGATCTCACTCAGGGAGGGGAATTAAACAATGGAGGAAGCAGTAGGTTTACCAAGTTGCCCAAACAACGTCACACTGTGTATGACATCATGAGGGAGTGGACCAGTTGAGACTGGGATCTTAAAGAGCTACAGATGCTTCAGTTTCTGAGCAAAGGCTGGGTTTAAAAGCTGAAATGATTCTAGTTTCTGAATTCATCAGGTCCCTTTTTTTGTCATCTTGTCTATGTGACAATTAAGTCTGAATTATCTTCCTTCTTGGCATGTGGAATGGGAGTCTTGATGTTCAGAGGAAAGAGTTCCAGGGCTTGTGTGTTGTCATCTAGGTATTTGGGGGGCTGCAGAGATTTCTGGAATTGGTTGATTTTGCAAATCAAAGGGAATATAGACAGTTTGTGGAATCACAGTCTGAAACACTGGAAAGGTGAATGGGCCAGAAGAAGGAAAACCTAAGATTCAATCCAAGCATTTTCACCTCAACTAAATGACCCTGAACAAGGCACTTAGTTTCTTTATTGCAAAATGAGAGGACTGGGATAGGTGATTATCAAATATTCTTCTAGCTCTAAAATCTATGGCTTTGGGAGAATTTGTCATTAACAAAGCATCTCAAAGGGTTTTCATCGTGTCCTAATGTCCTCACAAATTTGACTGAATTAAGGCTTGCTTATTCTTCTCTTCTAATTTCTGTTTAATTTACCACATATCTTTTGTGTCTGGTATTATATCTTGCATAGAGCAATCGTTCAATCAAATATCTGTAGAAGACACAAATCAGGTTAAATCCATAGATCTCAGTAACTTAGTGCTCTCCTCCTAAACATTTGGTACTGCAAAGAGCCACCCTGCACAGGGTTCTGCATGACTCATCTGGGGGATGGCAGATCTGAGGATTACGAGAGTTGCTTCCATTTCAACCAATCTGCCAACTCAGTTTCTTACAATTCTGTGCTTGAAAGGTATGGTCCATTTTGCCTTTATCTACAATAGGCAAAAGTCAGGATTCATACTTCTCCTGCTTTACCTGTTACTCTCTTGGTCCTTACGGTTCCCTGACATCCCAGAAAAATATCTATGCCTAGAAGTTTGAAGAACGTAAAAGTATTTGTTTTTAATCTAGTTATTTATGGGTCAGAGTTCTGTGAGACTCTCATAGTTCTTACGGAACCTCTCAGCAGAAAAATGCAAAAACAATTTTGCAAACAACTATAGTATAAGAAGTTCACCAACTTCCTAAAATTTATCTATGGAGCTCATATTAAATTAAAAATACTATTTTAAAGAATTTTCAATAGTTCTTTAGGAGGCCTGTGTCTAACTAACCACGTCTCTTGATTCCCTCCAGAAACTGAGGAAATATGGCCATCTAACATGTGAATTGGAATTTTTTTTTTTGGGTGAAAAAGTAATTACTGGGAGAACCAGTAATGCCAATGCTTGCCAATGATGAGTTTTGTCTTTTACAGTGTGGCTGGCAGGCTCCAGAATGAGATGTCATAATTTCAGTTATTATCTCTTCTACCTTCTTTATTTGTTACCAGGCAGCTGGCATCAACGTCTTTATTTTAAACAAACTAAAAAGACAACGGTGAGGTGGTAGTAGCCATGCTAGTAGAAAACAAGTCAATTATTGAAAAATATTAGGGCCTTAATTTTCTCATGCTATCTATCCTGTTCTTAGGGCTAGAAGGAAATTGATAACTGGAAATTATAAACTCTGGTGTTATTATCTAAGAGTTTAATCTTTCTGATTTGGGGCAATTATTCATTTGTTGACCCTAAATTTTTCCTTCAAAACAAACTCAGTCTTTCTTATATGTTATAGTAGGAAATATAACTTTGGTCAATAAGATATCCAGAAAGTAGCAGAAATCAGCCAATGACTCAGATTAAGTGGTGCAATAATTGGGTTTCCTAAGCATTTTTGAGTATTAAAACAAGTTAATCAACCATAAAACACAAACTCATCAGAATCCAAGGTCTTATTCAATTAACTTCTGGCCTCAAATACTTAAGTTTTTTTTTTTTTTCTTTCTTTCAAATCATTATATCATATTTCACCAAGACAGAAAGGACTTCTGGGGTGGGAAATTCCAAAGATGGAATAAGAGCCAATTCTTTTAAACTATATCATTTTACCCATAATTATTATTTTTAGTAAAAATGAAAACAAAAGTTTTCTTCTTGCCCAGAAGGGAGATAAAATCTTGAACTTACAAGTTCAAGCAGAGGGACTTGTATAAATTTTTATTTGAAGTGACCCTTATATTCTTATATGATATTTACTCTAAAACATTGGATAAACTAGAAACTTGGGAAGCAAAATAACAATTAATATAATACCACCAACACATGATTTTGTGCCTAGATGCTTTGTTTTAAATTGATTTACAACTTTTAAACATCTATTCTTGATAGTAAGGTCATAGATTCATAGTCAAACTAGGCAAGTATAAACCCTAACTGGGCCCCAAATCATAGCTATAGCTTTAGCTTTCCTAAATGTGAGCCTCTAAAAGGAAGCTTGAGCCTGTATGTTGCCAAACTATTGTGGTAGAGTTAAAACAGCAGAAGAACTTTATTTTTTGGTCAGACAAAACAGGTTAAAACCCCATATGTCACATATTTATCTATGTGATGCTAAGTTATTTAATCTATGTGAGTTATAGTTTCTAACTGTATTTGAGAGAAAAATACTTCTTTCATAAGTTCAATGGTAGGCACACCCACAAAAAATCAGTCCCACCACTAGTCCCTGGATCATCACTACTTTTGGGAAGTGTCACTTTACCTTCCAGGGTAGTAGGAAAGATGCAGATGGAGTAGGAAATAATCAGAGATCAGGAAAGACAGTGGGTCAAAATTTTGGTAGGTAACCTGAGGGTAAAGATGTAAGTAACTGGCTTTCAGATGTACATATGGATCACTGGTCAACACAAGTACTTCCATCTGTAGTCAGGATTGGCAAAGAGAAACCCAGGGGTTGAGTGCGGTCAGTGAAGTATCAGAGCATAATCTGGCCAATCAGGGAAGTGATAAAAGAGTCAAATTTTCACTCCTTTCTTTGCTCAAAACTATATACTGAGAACTTGCACTGTTTCTGGTACTGGAGCAGCTCATTGTCTAGCTGAGGAGACAGACAACCTACACACAATGATTATAATACAGTATAATAAGTGCTAGTGATATTAACACAGTCCTTTGGGAATACAGAAATAGAACAATTAACATTGGAGGAGTCAAGAAACCTTCTTGGTTCACTAAATGTTTGTGGAATGAGAAAGGAACATTTGATCTGGGTATTAAAAGATGAGTAGACGTCTGCCAAGGTGAAGATACAGGATACGAACCTTCTGGTCTGAGGGAAATAGATCTACCTTGAAATCATGAAGGTCTGATATAGAAAGAGAATAATCAAAATTCAATGGAATCAAGGAGGTTGGATAGGGAGGGAAACGAGCTCAGATTGGGGAGTCTTCATATGCTGATTCTACTTTTATAGTGTAAGCAAATGAAGAGTGATCAGAGATTTACTAAAGTGTTGAATGACATGAAAATTTTGGTTTTTTAGGGAAATAATTCTAACAGCAAGTGGAGGATGGACTAGACTGAGAATAAAGTCACAAAAATATTAGGAAGTTCATTAGTTTAACAATACTTTAATAATTGTTAAGGGGTAGAGAATAGTCACATTAAGCGTGTATATCTCTAAATACCTTGAATTTTATAGCATTTCCAGTTTACAGAATATTCTAATGTACAGTATTTCATTTATTCTCTAAAGAACTCTGTGAGGTAGATATTATTCTTAGTATTATTCACATTTTATAGATGGAGAAAGTGAAACTTTAAGAGGAAAGATTTATCCATCATCCAATTACGAAGTGAATGCTAAGTTTAACTCAGGTATTCGACCTCCAAGATCAATTTTTTTTTCCTACCATACAGATGCTCATTAGTCAACTGCATTTTCAGCTGAGCATGGACATTATATTGTTGCCAAAACAGCTGCAATAATTAACCTTCCTGAATGAACACACTTAGGTAGTTCCCTCCCACCTTAACTCTGGCCTTAGCTATTTGACTTCCTTTGGCTAACGGGACAATGCAAACATTACCAAATCAGATAATTGAAAAGTCTATGTGCGATGGGTCTTTCCATCTCTTGCTGCTCTTTGGAACCCTGAACCTGCCACATGGAGAAGCCTTGGCTTGCCTTTTGTGTAAGAGACATGTGCCCAATCATTTCTGTTGCCCCAGCTGACTTCAAGGCAACCACAAGACATAAGAGTAAGGCCACTGTAGGTTATTCAGAGCCAGCTTAACCAACCCAGCCCAGCCCAGATGACTCAAAAAATTTTCGGAGTTTTTATGCAGCAAATACTAATCAATAGTCTAGTATAGGGTATTTCTGTAAATACTCTTTGATACATATAGACACTTTGGCAAAGCAGCAAAACAGTATAGTTTTTGTATCAATTATAGCAATGATTTTCATACTTTATCATATGAGAGTTACCTGAAAAACTTGTTAAAAAACTTAGACTTGGGATCACTCCAGACCTATTAAATTAGTATTTCTGTTGCAAAAGCATAGAAGTTTGCATTTTTAACAAGCTACCCTGTGATTCTTATATTTACTAAAATTTTAAATTAGCATATTATTTTCCTTATATTCTCACATAAGAATCTTTTATTTGTTTGACAAGTTACTGGAAATTAACTTTTAAACTACTATAAAGTAACAGGAAACTCTGAATTTTCTTTCTTTCTTTTTTTTTTTACTTTCTTTACAGAGTGTCATTCTCTAGACTGTCTATGGATTTATCATATAAGAAGAAACCAAGCACTTCAATAATATAGACAGTGACTGAACATCATATGTTACTAAAAACTGGCCACAAGTGTAAGTTCAATATTTACTTTTATACGAGGTTGAGTTACCAGTAGAAAAGAGGAGAGAAAAGGGGGAACAAAACGAAGGGGGAAATGGTAGGTATGAATGCTCTGCAAGAAAAGGGGAAAGTTGATCACTGGGGTGTGCGTAGCCTCCCAAAGTAGAGGGCAGACACAGAGCAATAGAAGGCAGAAGGGTCAACAAGAAAAATAGGATAGTTGTGCTAAGGCTTGACCCCAATATAATTTAAGATTAACACCCACTGTAGCCATCTCAGGTTTCTTCTGTGAGTTTATACAGTATCACAGAGACAGTAAGATTCACGAAGCATAAAACAACAATGCCTGCTAAAGTGCTGGTGTCTCCTAACCAAAGGAAAGGGGAGCTGAGAGCCAACTCCCAATGAATGCGGGGGTTCAGTTACACTATGAGCTCAATGAAGAGAAAATCAACCAGCTCATTACGATACATAGGGACATTCATTCTTCTGAGCGAGGAGAATGATTCCAACTTGAATAGGAAAGCCACAAACCACTAATCAGGGTATCTCAGGTTTGACCTATTCAAGTATATTCCAAATTACCCAATTAGCTGGATGGCCAATAAGTTCCTTGTAGCAGATATAACTGGCACTGATGATGCCACAATCAGTTGTTTTAATCAAGCCTTTGAAAACAAAAATGATGGGCTGAATATACTCATAATGAGGACTGAGAAAGCAAAGCCACCCGGTCATGGCTGTTGGGTCACTCAGCATTCTGTTCTGGCAACTGCTTTCAGAAGACTGCGTGAGTTTTATTCGGTTTGTATTACCACCCGGCCACCCATCCTCAGGCTATACACCTATGTCCTAATCTTCTGGCCTCCTTTTAAGGGACACCACTGTTACTTTGGTGACCCCTACAGCCCTTTTCCTGGTCTTGAATTCACTGGACTTCTTGTGCCATACCTTAGTAGCTGGGATGCTTAGCCCACCTGTTTGCTACACACCAGCTTGGGCTGGGCCCATCCCTAAACTTCAGAGGTTAGAAAATGAGGGCCCCTCCCCACCCCAGGCTTTTCTGGTGATGACAGAGTCCTTCCTATTTATTGGACTTGGAATACTTGCTTGAGGGCAGGGACTGTTCCTTGCTGTAGCTCCATAATACGTGCCTGCCACATAGTATATATTTACAAATGCGTGATGAATAAGTCAGTAAATAAATGGGAAAAAATTAAATCAGTCATAACACTGCTCCAACAGAGGTAGGACATGACATTTAAAATAAATCGGACCACAACTCACAGGGAACCTGTCAGTCTTACTCATTTTCCCCAGAACCTCAAATGATGCCTGAAACAGCATTTACCCTCAAGAAATATTATTTTGAGTGAATGAATATCAGTGGCGCTTTTTTTCCCTTCCGGGTGGAAATCATGTAAATGGGCTGGGTTCCAGATATGGGTTATGGCCAGGATGGATAAAGGACCAGCCACAAACTGCAGAGCAGGGGACAAGAGGCAGCCTTCACTGGATTGTGGAGTCAGAGACTGTAAAATTATAAACCCCCTGGAAATCACGGTGGTCTTGGTGAGATCACTGGCCTCTCTACTGCATAAGGAATGGGGGTTGGAATCAGTCCCGTCAAGAGGTTAACAACAGGGGCACTGCGGTGTCCCCCTGGGTCACCCAGTTAAGATAACAGCATCACAACAAAGTGCAACACTGTGGAAACAAATGGTTGAATGAGTAACTGAGGGGATGTTGAGGAAAGAGCCAAAGTGTTTATCTTTAGGCTGGTCTTTTCAAACGTTATCGGCAAATATGGATGCAAAGGTTCAAAAAATGCTTCCTGTGTTGGTTTGGGTTGCTCTGAGATAAGCATTCAAGTATGAGTGGTTTCTTTGGAAGGTGGTCCTAGGAAACGTGGTAGGGAAGTGGGGAAGTGAGTCGGAGAAGGGAAGGAAGCTAGTAAAGTTGAAGTATCAAGTCAGTTACCCAAAAGCAACTGGAGGTCAGGCTCTCTGAAAAATTGGTGGACAATATAGGACATTCCTCAGAGTCATTCCAAATAAAGTGCCAAGAAGCTGGAACATTTTTCACCAACTCTGTGCCATTGGTTAAAGGGCTGCTTTTAGGGACATTAACTCTTCCCTTGTCCTGTAGATAGATCAAGCATACTTCCTGGGCGGAAAAGATCCCTGGACAGATGATCATGTAGTCCACTGTGGCCTCTGATTACAAGGCAATCAAATTAAAGTCAATTCAGCATCAGCAAAACTTGATTCTGTTTTTGCCTTTGTAACTGCTTCCCTTTCCCCCTCCTCTAACGAGGCTCTGTAATAACAAAGGATAGTTGAAAAGAAGGCATTGTCCCTTTTGTTCTTGCTCAACTAAGACCTGAAGCAGAGTTGGATGACTTCCACAGAGTAGGGTGGTTGGATTTCACGCACCAGGCCAACTGGCAAAGTTTCCTTGAGGCAAGACCTTCACTGATGCCCCCTCCCTCTTCCTTCTTCCCATCACCTGTACAGATGAACAGACACCAGACAGTTCAGTTCTCTAGACCCTGGGTCATTGTTTTATTCCTTTGGAGTCTTCTGCCATTTCTGAAACTGCTTCTATGTCCTGGACTCTAATCTCTGTGCCAATTTGCTGGAAGCAATGTCATTACATTGTGAACTACTTAAGTTGCAAAGTCTGATTTCTTAGTATCACTTTGCATTCTTTCTTGCCTCTAGCATTGCACCTGGGACATAAAAGGTGCATAAAAATATTGCTGAGTGGTTGGAGAGATAAATGATGAATGAGAGAAGAAGTGAGTGAATGATTCATCCTTGTCCTCTGCAATATTCTGTTGACTAGCATTGGGTGTCAGTTTGCAACACCATCCTAATCCTTGTTCATTTTTTCAAGTAATTCAACTTTCCCCAGATAAGGTGCCTTCTCTTTCCAAAGACCCTTCTGCATTGTTACTGCTCAGGAAGCTGGCATTGGGGGTTAAACTGTGTCTTGAACTCCAAATTCCACCCTTCTCCTTTCCACATCTCAGTCTCTCAGCTCTTCATTTGTTTATTTGTTTTCCCTGCTCCTTTGGTACATGGGTCCTTTCAGGGAGGCAGGGCACTCATTCATAATAACTATTATGAATAGTTATTCATAATAAACTATTATTACAACTATTTTAGGCATATTTTCATTTAAAAAGAGGATGCTAGGATTTACTTAAAAGATGCTATTGTCAAGTTCTCAAATAAGCAGGACATCTACTTTAGAGCTAAACCCCTGACTGTGCCCTTATTCTGCTGTATCATCACCTCCTTCCCTCTTTCACTGGCAGAGATTGGACACAGGGATATTGCTTTCCTGCCCTATTAACTGAGAATAAATTACATTCTTCCATAACTATTCCCTATGTTATTCCCTCATTTCCTAACAAGAAAACCTAACAAGGACCTAGTTTGGGGATTTCAATTCTCAAGCTGAAATCTTGAGTAAACAATAATGTATTAAAGAAATCTGCACATTTAAATTGAAAAACAAACTCCAGTGAAAGCTGAGAAATGATACAAAGGAATATTAAGAAGTTAGAAAGTGGATCAGGAAATAAAAGTTAGATGGAAATAAAAGTTAGAAGATTATATATATATATAATATGAGAGAGAGAGTTTATTTTCTAAAACCACTGTAAACAAACCAAAGATATTCTTTTAGAAGAAAATCTAGAAGGCAGTGTATGGAGCAATATTGGAAAAGATTTTACAAGAGCATGGAGCAGGAATTGCCCTTAAGGGGCACCTGGCCTAGGATGGCCAGATAGAGCAATAAAACATCCATTCGGTAGGAAATTTGGGAAATCTATCTTTTCCCTGTCCCAACCCTTCTAGTCTCTTATCTCTCTGTCCTTCACACACACACACACACACACACACACACACACACACACATACACACAGACACATGCATTTTCTGCAGAGAAAGAACAATTTTTTTAAGGGTTGGGCATTTTTTGATCAACTTGTATTTTTACCGGTTACTGCTACTGTTGGAAAAAAATTGGTTTTTATGTTTACACTAGCTATAGTCTTTCGAAGTAAAGTCAGGGAATTTGATTCAAGAGAGAACAAGTCAAAATTAAATTTCTGAAATGAACTGAATGTTACCAAACATACTACATTTTCTTAAATCTTCCCCTTTTTATATAGGTCAGTCTTTCTTAAGCTTTTTCATCTCAAGATCCCGTATGCTCTTAAAACTACAGAAAACCCCAAAGATTTTGATTTGTGTGGGCTATAGCTATCAATATTTACCATATTAGAAATTAAAACTGAGAAAATTTAAAAATATATGTTATTTTAATTAAAATGGCAGTAAACAGTATATTACATAATATATTTTATGAAAAATAATACATTTCCCAAATGAAATAATTAATGGCATTGTTTCACATTTTTACAAATCTCTTTAATCTTTGGCTTAATAGAAGACCACTGAATTCTCAAATTGGCTTCAATATGCAGTCTGATGAATATGTTGTCTTTATTGAAATATACAAAGAAAATCCATCCTTGCACAGATATGTAGGGAAAAGAAAGGATAATGCAGAGCATCTGAAAGAGTCTTAAGGAGCCCAGGACTGCAGTCCTCACGTCACACTTTGAGAGTCCTACTCTAGGCCAAAGATTAATTATGTCACTCAGGGTCCACATATGCTGAGATGAATTCTCTTGGGTAATAAATAAATCACATTTTAGATCTCCAAATTGCATGGAATAAACCTTTGATAGCATGGAAAGATTTGAGTGTTTGGAATATGTATTTAGGTACTAAGATGTAACACTAGCAGATGTAACATACACAATTTAACAAAACCACCATTGCCTGTGGTCAGACCAGAGAGATTTTCAAAAATCAGCTACAACTAGAAAAAGCTCTTGGGTTTCCCAGCTTACCAGCTTGTTTGAAATTGAATATATTTTACAAAGTCATTTCTAATAGGAGCATAAGCAAACCGTTTCTAATGCTGAATGCTTCATTTTAGTTAATGCCAATATGGAGGATACAAAACCTGTAGGTCACCCAAGTATAATCTCTGGCACGTAAACCACCAAAACTTGAAGATTGAGTTGTGTTACTGAAAGAAGTCCAAAAGCACACAATAACACTATTCTGTAGAAATGATAAGCTCAAAGAAACACTTTAAAATGGTTCCAAGTCAGACCGTTGGGTCACCTTTCAGACTGAATTGGCCAATGAGTTTGGCAAATATTTTTACTGCTCTGATAAGTAGTTTTAATGACTTGACTAAATAGTTGTTTTGGCATTCTCTATAATATCACCAAAGGATTCAACATGCAATTTTGATTATGTAACTACCTTGCTTTCTCAGATTTCTTCTAAGACCTCATTTGTGCTGTGGTCCAAAAATCACACAAAGCGATTTTTTCTTAAATGCAGAATCCCAGGGCCCATCTTAGGCTACTGAACTACAATTTGCGGTAAGTTGGTTCTGGAAATACACATTTTGATTTTCTCCCCAAGTGAGTCTTCTGGTATTCAACTTACAGATAAAACTCTAACCTTTGTAGGATTAAGAACAACATTCTTCATGCTCCGAACTCACAATTCCTAGATGAAATGAATATTGCTCAACTCATATACTACCCACACAACCACTTATAATTCCCCAAATGTGTCCCATTTTCTCATATCTCTTTGCCTTTGGCCCTGCTGCTTCCTTAGCAATGTCTTCACTTGCAATCTCAGGTGCTTTTGGCCAATTTGAATTCCTCTTTCAAAAATCAGGTCAATACTACCTCTCCTATGAAGTCTTCCCTGACTGACCCAAGGAGTGTGGCTTCCTTTTTTTGTACATTGCACCTCACTCAGCCTTATATGATTTATCCCATTGTAGAATGAGTGTCCACTTTCTTGACTACTTCTCTGTTGAAGTGTTAACTCTTCAGCAGCATAAGCTATAATTTTTTCACTCACAGATCCCAAGCACTTAGTCCAGTGGCTAGAACACTGTATGTGCTAAATAAAAATGTTTGAAAATGAACATAGTACTTCATAGAAAACATAATGATAAGGTTAAAATTCTGAGTGCATGCTTTCAGATCTATTTTTTAAAAATTTTCTTTAGCTATAGAGGAAGAAAGTTAAACACACAAAGAAAAAGGGGGTGGGGAAAAGAGAGGTCATTGTATATAAAATCATCTAATGTAAACCAGCTTTATACAACTAACATTGGAAAAATGGAGAATTGCCTCACACCTTTGAGGCAGACCGTCTCATTAGTATGCAATGGAATACACAATGGATTCCAAAGAAATAAGGTGAAAAATGATGGGATCAGCAACAGCAGTGGCTATAACATGTGTACCTGCTGTGAGACGAAGCAACCCAGGGAGATGCTTGGGAAGAAATTCCGATGCTAAACCAAGAGCAAAGATGTAACTTTGAAATAGGTGAGAGATGAAACAGAGGTTCTGGATATTTGAACATTTTTGCAAGGTCAGGACGGAAAACTGAGCTGCCCAGGAACCCTTTCTCAATGACAAATGAACTCCAGGTAGTAATTTTGAAAGCAAGTTGGTTAGTACCTTCTGAGGATTTCTGATGGAATGGGCTCACTGTTTGACTACTCCTCTTGGTTTCATTGTATCTTATGATTCAGGAGAGTTAAGATAATAGAATTATTCCTGGAGAAATAAAGCAATGTTAGCATATCCAAAACCCTCTCGATCTGTGGCCAAACAGGTCTGTGTCATCCATACCTACTTGCCATAGTGGTATCAAAGGATGAACCAAGCCTGCTAGCCATGTGAGGTCGCCAAACTGTCACATTTTCCAATTTTAGTGCTACGTGTAGGTGTCGGCTTGACTCTTTTTGGAGGAATTTGTCATTTGGGAGTTTTGGTTTTTGTTTTTTCAAGCTAAAGCAACCAACAGCCACAGAAAAATCACTACTGCTTGCTCCTAATGAAGAGGATAAAAACGTTGTACATGATCCTTGTATGTTAAATTTTTACATACCTGTCAGACTCATTATGGTTTTTAAATGGATAATTCAACAATTAATGATGTCAAAAGAGTCAGTGTCATTATTAAAATGTAGGTTGTGGTTCTAATAAATATTGCAACATTAAATTATTGGCTCTTTGTCACCAATAAGGTTTGGCTTTAAATAACATGGTGAAAATATTTGTGAAATATTCGATTTTTCAGTATCCCCCACTAAAATCAAACCAAACTCATCTTTCAGCAAAAAAATGAACAAGCCTATTAATGGGGGAAGCCTCTTAAATAACATAGGTAAACGTTTTTGCAGCTTAAATTGGGTTGTGTAAGCTTTTTCTGAACTCTGGCAAAACAAAACAGAACGTTTAGCATATAGCCAGGAATAACAATAATTAAAGATTTACTGTGTGCCAAGTACAATAGTATGTATTCTTATGATCCCCAGATGCACAACAGGGTGAAGGTGAAGGCACTGCAAAGGCAGCAGCATGTCCCAAATCCAAGAATTATGAGAAAATAAAGCACATTCGAAAAATGAGTCTGATCTACTTTCAAATAACTTGGAAACGTGATTTCCCCATAAATTCCATTTCTTTGGCTGTTATTTTTATATAAGAGTCAGGCTGGGCAGTGTGGAAAACAGTATGGAGGTTCCTCAAAGAACTAAAAATAGACTTGCCATATTATCCTGCAATCCTGCTCCTGGGCACATATCCAGACAAAACTCTAATTCAAAAATATACCTGCATCCCTATGTTCATAGCAGCACTATTCACAATAGCCAAGCCATGGAAACAACCTAAATGTCCATCAACAGACCAATGGATAAAGAAGATGTGGTACATATATAGCCTTAAAAAGGAATGAAATATGCCATTTGCAGCAACATGTATGGACCTAGAGATCATTGTACTAAATGAAGTAAGTCAGAAACAGAAAGACAAATATCATATGATGTCACTTATATGTGGAATCTAAAATATGATACAAATGAACTTACCTGTGAGACAGAAACAGACTCACAGACATAGAGAACAGACTTGTGGTTGCCAAGGGGGAGGGGAGTGGGGGAGAGATGGATGGGGGTTTGGGGTTAGTAGATGCAAACTATTATATATAAGTAAGATGGGGGCTTCCCCTGCTGGTCCAGTGGTTAATACTTCACGCTTCAGGGAGTACTGCAGGGGGCACAAGTTCAATCCCTGGTTGGGGAACCAAGATCCTGAATGCCGCACGGTGTGGCCAAAAAACAAAGCATTTTAAAAAATGTAAAATAAGATGGGTAAACAACAAGGTCCTACTGTATAGCACAGCAAACTAAACATATTCAATATCATGTGATAAACCATAATGAAAAAGAATATAAAAAAAATATATATATATATGTATAACTGAATCACTTTGCTGTACAGTAGAAATGAACACTACCTTGTAAATCGACTACACTTCATTGGATAAAACATATTTTTTAAAAAAGAATCAGGCTGGGGCCTATGTCTAATTTCTATAGCATCCCTTCCTCTGACCAGCTGTTCACTAGTCACTACCGATGCCTTTTGTCCGTTCTGAACAGATAGTTTTAATACCTACTGAGATAGATTACTTTCTTTCAATCCTTCACTGCTCCTGTCTGGCTGCTGTGAAGGCAATTCTAATCTGATCTCGGCCTCACTGCCTTGGTCCTTGCTGCCACTGTTTCGATCCTGGAGCCCTTTCACACTGGTCACTTTGCAACAACTACAATGACAACAATAACACAGCAATCACGCTAGAATGCGTGATTCAGTTCCAGGCGATTTTCAAAGACCAAAACATAAACAAATAGGTAATGAACTGAGTCTCTTCTTCATGGTGAAGAAACTTAGCTGTCAGGGATTTCCTACATGTGAACTGCAGGGCTAGAAAACAAAGTACAGGAGTGGAACATAAATATCAAAAAATTACTTAATGAATACTGTGAAGAAGCTGAGACATCAGCTGAATCAGGAGAAAGCATTGCTGATTGCAAATCATTAGACTGCTACTCAGCTGAGCAAATTATTATATAAACCATAACTCACAGGGGTGAGTACCTGCAGTGCCCAACTCCTGCATTTACACCCCGAAGGGGCTGAAGTTTCAAAAGTGATGTATCATCTGACAAATGTCTACCTATGGTTAAGCAATGCACACATACGTGTGTGTGCATATATACATATATGTATATGTGTGCTTATACTTATAAATCTTATACTTATCCCTTTAGTAAAAGAACTTTTACACGGCTCATTGAAAGCAAAGTTGAGTATTAAACAATGCTGTTCAAATTGCTAACAGCAGCTTTCTGCTTTTGTAGTTGATATTTAATTTTAGAAGTAAGAGCTCAGAGTCTTACATATACACTTAAGGAATCTAGCACTCACTCAATAAGGGAAACTGCTAACCTAAATAAATCAATGAGAGGAGAAGAATCTCCCTTTTATTTAAAATTTACAAGTTCTGTTTCTATTTGAGATTCATCCCACTTTATGACTCCTACCAGGGGTTCAACTCTTTACAGGGAATGGGTGTGTCCTCTGCTGTAACCAAATAGTGAGTAGATGTGAAAAGGAACCCAGGGTGGCACACCTCTTGTCTGGATCTGCAGCTCACAAGTAAGCATGTGAGGTGTAGAGCTCATGTTGCCCTTGGACTTCAGCTGAACCAAATGACCCCTAATCTTAGGACCCTTAATTCCTTAGGCATATATGATGGTGATATTAGAAGAGTTATCAATGGACCAAATACATCAAGGCACACATAACATTTAATTAAAACAAAAATGCAGAATCTCAAAAAACAATTCTACATTCCTCTTTGGAAGGAGAGTTCTGCAAAGCCAATTGTCACGTATATTGGATCCTACTGTGGAGATGGAAGACAGGCTCCCCATGCTTTCTGGAATTGGACACAGGCAAGGTTTAAACAGGGACTTGAAACAGGCCAGCTAGGCATATTTGGATGTCAAATGGAGCCCTTCTCTTTACACATATTTTGCTAGAGAAAGGACACCAGAGCAGATGCTTCAGTGTCAGTCACTTACAGGGCATGTGCTTGGGAGAAAATCATGGCTGGCAGATGCTGGCTGGATCTGTTAACTGACAACAGCCTACAGTTATCGAGGGCTCACTACATGCTAGGTGCTGTGTTTGATGCTTTATAAGGAATATCTCATTTAATCTAATTTTTTAATCGAAGTCTAGTTGATTTACAATGTTGTCTTAATTTCTGCTGTACAGCAAAGTGATTCAGTTATACATATATATACATTCTTTTTTATATTCTTTTCCATTATTGTTTATCATAGGATATTGAATATAGTTCCCTGTGCTATGCAGTAGGACCTTGTTGTTTTTCCATTCTTCATTTAATATATATAACACTGTGAAGCAGGTACTCTATTTCTATTTTTAGGAAGAAAAATTAATCCAGCAAGTTGCTAGAGCTAGGGTTCTCACATAAGCAGTTTGATAGTAGAGCTGATTCCCATAAGCAAAAAATTACCTTGCCTCCTGGATTAGTGTGTGGCCATAATCTTTTTGGGAGGTAGAATGATGTTATCCCTTTGTTAGTCTATGGCATGTTCTTTCAGGCTTCCCCTACTTTCTACTTTATGCTTTTACTCACAGTATTGTTATCTCTTACATATGCCCTAATGCTCCCCCTCCACACACCTGTTATTGATTGTACACTGATTTTACAGCACTGGCTGCACAAGGGGGCAATACGTGGGCACTCAGTTGCCACTGGCCAAGGCACTTGGTAGATGGAGGTAAGGTGACAAAGTTCTCTGGGAAGATCATTCAGAAGAGAAAAAGCTATGAAATTGTGCATTAAAAAAAAAAAAAAAAAAGAATCGCTGCCTAGGAAACAGGAGAAGACAAGGGCATGGACCAAAAGCCAGCGAGACCTTCTCAAATAAGCAGACAGGCAGCCTGTGGAAAGAGGGGAGCAGTAAGTTCCTGTTATACTTTCAAAAAGTGTTAGATCTGTCTGATCAGCCTAATGGCACATAGTACTTTAATTACCATAATCATCACCATCATATCATCTATTATTGACATCCAATAAGTATTAGGCTCTGCTCTTCCCTTGAGATAGGGCTGTACACTCTTTTAAGCCAACTTGAATCAATGATATATATATATATATACACACACTACATCTCCACTGAAGGAGAGACAGTAATACGGCATATTCAAGTCACTCCATATATCAGTGTAACTACATTCAGACAAAAAAAATAAACACCCAAAAAACAAAACACTTGTTAAAGCAACATTCTTTAAGGGGTTCTGGGGATTTTACAGAGCTGGACCTGCTTGTCCCCGGCTCCTCTACAGTGTGTCCCTGAGTTTCCCAATGGATCGAGTTCCACTAGCTCACAAGGGACGCTGCCTGATAAACCAGCCTGGATTGGCACCCTGCCTTTTCTACGTCCCCACTCCTCGACTGGGTTTCCTGTGATCATTTCCAAAATAAACTACTTACATGCAAATTCTTGTCCCGGGGTCTGCTTCTGGGATACCAATCCTAAAGAACATCAGAAACACATACTTGAAATATGTTGATATGTAAATGGATAAAGAAGGCATGGATGTGAAGGAGATCACCTGTGGAAAGAATATGAAGGAAGAAGAGAAGAAAGTAAAGACTCTTTCTTGAAGAACACCAACATTTAAGGGTCAGGAAGAAGATACATCAACAGGACAGTCAGAGGGAGTTGCAAAGAGAAAGGAGGAAAAACCAGGGGAAGGGTTTCAAGGGAAGATTTTTTTAAGGCCGAAAGAGACTTTTGAACTTGCTTAAATGATGATGGAAAGAATGTGGTAGAAAGAAGAGTTTGAAATGCAGGTGAGTGAATGGATGAATATAGTAAGTCAATGGTGTCAGATTCCCAAGGGAGTAAGATAAAAGTGGATCCAGATTTCAAATGGTGTGACAAGGTCTATAATTAACTTGGTGGTTTTGGTCATGGAAAACAGAGGAAGTTCCTATCTGATGTTTTGGATAATTGGGTTTTTGGGAACAAGAAAATAATAAATTGACTTTCCCTCCTAGTTTTATCTGAAGATTTTACAAAATAAAGAGCATTGGCTTGACTGAAACTCAGAACAAAATGCATTTCGTTTTTTTTCCTGCTAGACTACTCTGCCATTTAAAAGAGCAAATTAGATGGACATGGAATTTGAGGAGAAGGTTTGTTTTGTTTAATATTAAGTTAAACTCCCTTTCTCTATTCATCAAATTGAATTAGAATAAGAGTCCCTAATTAAAGATTCCCAAATAGGGAAGTTGTTTAGTCATTCTAACAGGTTTCATGTTTTATGTGGGTATAGAAAATTTCCACACTAATCTTATTGAATTATAGTAATTTAAAAAACTTACCTGAAGCCTAAAATATTTTGATTGGAACTTTTTTTTTTGGTCCAGGTAAAAATGATATCTGATCTATGACTGTAATGAATGTTCTTACAACCACAACAGAACCCTTGATCTCTGGTCACTATTGAAACTAAAATTACAGTGAATATACAACGATAATTTACCTCTTAGTTCCAGATTTTTCTTAAATATCCAAATCTTTCTGTTAGTGTTATATTCCTATTAGAAAGAGTCTATGTTGAGCAGGATAATTGTAGGGCTACTTAAACTCTGGTCTTTTAGCCATGGTCCATTAGCATCCAGGTCCTGGTGCTAGAAGTTAACATGGTTAGTATGATCCTGGTTGAGGGCTTAGATTAAAAATTAAATTTTAAATGTAATATAAAACATTAAAACCTTTTAGAAGCGTTAAAAATATAAGTTCCCATATATGGGTTGGAAAAATATGGACTTTACTTTGATCCTTGGGCCTGCTAGGCAGTAGCAAAAGAAAGGCAAGAAACAGAAAGTGTGATTTTAGTCTCTGTCTCTAAGATAAGTACTTGTAAATAACTCCAGATAGTCTCTCCATAATAAAAGGATGGGCCTTAGTTATTCTAGTACAAGCACTGCAATATTTCTAAAGATTGAAGATGCACAATCAAATGTATAAAAGGAAACTATTTGAAATGGCTTGAAATTTCACATAGAAATCTATTTATTATTTCATCAACAGTTTAGTAAAATCAGATAACAGAACATTGTAATAGTTGAATATGGAAACAAGTGGATTTTGGGAAGGTTTTTTTCTCTCATGAGTCGTGTGTGTGCATGTGTGTGAGACAGAGAGAGAGAGAGGGATTGAGATTGAGAGATTGAGAAGATTATGAGAGCAAAAGGGAGGGGGTAGGTGGGTAGGAAATCTGAATTATTTAAACTGTATAAAAATGCTAGAATAAAATAAACATTCAAAACTCCTTCAGTTGAATTTAATCTTTTGTTCAACTCATTCACCGAGGAAATCTGTCTTCAAATGGTTCATATTGCAGAATGTGATGATGCCAGTCACCTACTCTAGACTCTACATTTGCTGTAAAGACTACTGCGCTTATGTGATAGATGAGGGAATTTACTCCTATAGTCTGCATGGGAGTCAAGTGCCAATAATTTAAGACTTTCAATGATACAGCACTAACTTTATATTCTAAGCAATCACAACCTATATTTATCCACCTGCTGTTTTTATGACTTAGAAATCACACTATTCGTTTGCAATGGTAATTTATTATATCATAGAAGATTTTCACATTACAGACTTGCATTGAGTTAGGGAGGGAATTAAAACACTGTGCCCCACTCCTGTTGATAAATAAAAATAATCCATTCAATAGATGGAGTATTCTCAAGGAAATGGGACTCCTGGTCATTTTTAGAATTTTCATTGTGAACAAAATCTGTGGGAACATGTTTAAGTTTTAGACAAGAGAAGCATGGAAATCAGTTTTTAACAAGTAGAGAAGGGTGGTACCTACAACACTCTGAAGGATTTTATCATGTGTAGTATCTTCTCATTGGATTTTTCAAAATAATGTTTGCTAACAACCATTAAAACAATATTTCTCTTACTTTAGGCATTTAACACCTATCTTTATAATTTCTACCAGTCTATTACAAATATACTATTATTTGCCTGATTTTTCCTCAAGTACACTCAGTTTATAATTAGTTATTGTAGAAGACAACACTACTAGTGATATACCTCATACACTTTGGAAAAGACTGCATTAAAACAGTAATTTGCAGCTAAATTCATTGGCAATGTTCTATCCCCATTTTGCCAGAATTTGATGAGACCTAAAAATATTTTGCTTCTTTTTTTCTCAATATCTCAGTGATGGTTGATTTCAACTGAATACTACTTTAAATTGTATTTGAATCATTCTACCAGCAGTAATATGGATCCATCCATAGCTAAAATATATGCTGTTGATAAATTGCTCTCCATCTTCCTTTAATTTAAATAGTCTTTTGTCATTTTGCTGAACACTGCTGAACACTAGATATAATTGTGTCTGTGAATATGCATTTTTCTATTTCAATGATATTACTTACATTAAAAAAAATAGATGGCACGTTGCACAGTTTTAAAAAAACAAAATACCGCCCCCCCCGCCATGTCAGTGGGTATAAGGATATTCACTGTAAAATTATTCCAATTTTCTGTATTTTTGAAAATTTTAATAATAAAACATTGGGGAAAAAACCCAACTCATACTCCATGAGAACCGAAAACATGCACCTTTGAATTTGTTCTGAAGTGAGTGGTTAAAAGCAAGTGAAATATGCTGTAGCTAAATGAGAATATTACCAAATGTTCTTCATATAAGTGGCGGGTCCTTAAAGTCTTGGTTTAAGGAAGGTCACAAAATGCTATGGATGATCATAAATTCATTGAGGTACTGACAGTTATCCATAAGTGAATATATTTGGTTCATTTCATCTATTTGTTTCCTTAGCTGAAAGTAAGGAACTTCAAATATTAAGCCCCCTTTTTATCTTTTTTCTTTTGACATTTGTATATGATATTTATTACAGTGTTAGTCACATTGAACAAAAACTGAAGACGTATTTATTTTATTTTTGTATTAAAATTGTTATTTATGTATTTTACAGTTGATATCACCATTTTATTTTATCTTATTGAATTATACTTGATTTATGATATTATATTAGTTTCAGGTATACAGCATAGTGATTCAGCATTTTTATAGATTATATTCCATTAAAGGTTATTACAATGTAAAGGCTGTAATTCCCTACGTTGTACAATATATTCTTGTTGGCTATCTATTTTATACAGAGTAGATCGTACTTCTTAATCCCATACTCCTATCTTGCACCTCCCCACTTCCCTCTACAACTGGTAACCACTGGTTTATTTTCTATATATGCAAGTCTGTTTCTGTTTTACTATATACATTTGTTTGATTTATCTTTTAGAATCCACAAATAAGTGATATCATACAGTATTAGTCTTATTCTAACTTATTTCACTAAGCATAATATTCTCTAGGTCCATCCACATTTATGCAAATGGCAGAATTTCATTTTTTTATGGCTGGATTGTATTCCATTGTATATACCACATATATGTACATATATGTATGCATATACTACATATTCTTTATCCATTTGTCTGTTGATGGATACTTGAATTGATTACACATCTTGACTATTGTAAAGAGTGCTGCTATGAACACTGGGGTACATGTATCTTTTCAAATTAATGTTTTGTTTTGTTTCAGATATATACTGAGGAGTTGAATTTCTGGATCATATAGTAGTTGTATTTTTAGTTTTTTGAGGAACCTCCATAGTGTTTTTCCATTGTAGCTATAACAATTTACATTCCCATCAACAGTATATTAGGTGTCCCTTTTTCTTCATTTGTCATTTGCGGTCTTTTGATAATAGCCATTCTGATAGGAGTGAGGTGACATCTTACTGTGGCTTTGATTTGTGTTTCACTGATGACTAGCTATGTTGAGCATCTTTTCATGTGCTTGATGGCCATCTGTATGTACTCTTTGGAAAAATATCTATTCAGATCTTCACATTTTTTAAACTTAGGTCATTTTTTATTTTTATATTTTTTGATATTCAGTTCTATGAGTTGTTTGCTTATTTTTGGATTTTAACCCCTTTTCAATCATGACATTTGCAAACGTTTTCCCCAATTCAGTAGGTTGTCTTTTCATTGGATGGTTTCCTTTTCTGTGCAAAAGCTTTTAACCTTAATTAGGTCCCATTTGTTTATTTTTGCTTTTGTTTCCTTTGCCTTAGAAGATTGATCCAAAAAAAAACATTGCTGCAATTTATGTCAAAGAGTGTGCTGCCTGTTTTCTCCAAGGAGTTTTATGGTTTCTGGTCTTACATTTAGGTCTTTTGAGTTTATTTTGTATATGGTGTGAGGAAATGTCCTAATGTCATTTTTTTATTTTTTACATGTGGCTGTCTGGTTTTCCCAGAACCACTTATTGAAGAGATTGTCTTTCCTCCACTGTATATTCGTGCCTTCTTTGTCATAGATAAATTGACCATAGGTGTGTGAGTTTATTTCTGGGCTGTCTATTCTGTTCTATTGATCTATATGTCTGATTTTGTGCCAGTATCGTGCTGTTTTGATTGCTGTAGCTTTGTAAAACAGTCTGAAGACAGGGAATGTGATACATCTAGATTTGTCCTTTTTTTCTGAAGATTGCTTTTGTAATTTGGGATCTTTTGTAGTTTCATATAAATTTTAGGATTATTTCTTCTAGTTCTGTGAAGAACGTCATGGGTATTTTGCTAGGGATTGCATTAAATCTGTAGATTACTTTGGGTAGTATGGCCATTTTAACAATACTAAATTCTTTCAATCCAAGAGCCTGAAAAATATCTTTGGAATGGGATATTATTCCATTTATTTGTATCATCTTCAATTTCATTCATTAGTGTTTTATAGTTTTCAGAGTATAGGTCTTTTACCTCCTTGGTTAAGTTTATGCCTAGATATTTTATTCCTTCTGATGCAATTTTAAATGGGATTGTTTTCTTGATTCCTCTTTCTGATAGTTCATTATTAGTACATAGAAAAGCCACAGATTTCTGTATATTAATTTTGTATCCTGCAACTTTGCTAAATTCATTTATTAGTTCAAATCATTTTCTGGTGGAGATTTTAGGGTTTTCTATATTTAGTATCATGTCATCTGCAAATAGTGACAGCTCTACTTCTGACCTTCAAATTTGCATGCCATTTATTTCTTTTTCTTGTCTAATTGATGTGGCTAGGGCTTCCAATGCTATGTTATTTAAGAGTGGCAAGAGTGAGCATCCTTGTCTTGTTCCTGATTTTAGAAGAAAAGCTTTTAGCTTTTCACCATTGAGTATGATGTTAGATGTGCATTTGTCATAAGTCATTTTTCTTATGTTGAGATATGTTCTCTCCATACCAACCTTGATGAGAGTTTTTATCATGAATGGATGTTGAATTTTTGTCAAATTCTTTTCCTGTATCTCTTGTGATAATCATGTAATTTTTATCCTTCCTTTTGTTGATGTCGTATACCACATTGATTGATGTGTGAATATTGAATCATCCTTGCATCCCCTGGAATAAATCCTACTTGATCATGATGTATAATCCTTTTTACATATTGATCAATTTAATTTGCTAATATTTTGTTGAGGATTTTTGCCTATATATTCAACAAAGTACTGGCCTGTGATTTTCTTTTTCTTCTTTTTTCTTTTTTTCTTTTTCTTCTTTTCTTTTTTTTTTTGGTATTATCTTTCTCTGGTTTTGGTATTGGGGTAATGATGACAGCCTCACAGAATGAATTTAAGACTGATTCATCCTCTTCAATTTTTTGCAATAGTTTCAGAAGGATAGGTGTTAGTTCTTTTATGTTTGGTAGATTTCCTCTGTGAAGCTTATCTGGGGCAGTGTCTGATCCCAAGTTGCTGGAGCAGAAGCCCCAAGAGTCAGGCCAGAGCTGGCTGTGTTCCTTTTAAGTGTGTGTTTCACCCTCTCCTAGCACTGGGACCTTTGCCCCATAGCAGGGGTGTGGTGAAGCAAGGTAGGTCCATGCAGGCTCTCCGCTCATGTTGCCTGCAGACAGAGGTCCAATCTGTCTCCAGTGTGCTGCCTATGCAGGTGCCCACTATTGTTTTCCTCACTCTGCTCAGAAGCAGTCTTGGGTGCACGTAACCCTTCTCCCTCAGAGCCAATTACTCCCCCAACCCTCCACTGCCCCTGCCCTACTGTGGAGCCACATCACAGGATAGGTAGCATCCACATGGCCTCTTGGAGTATATCATGGTGTGAGTTGTGGTGGGCCAGCTGCCGTTCAGAATTCTGTGCTTTTTCTGATACACTGTTTAAGTGAGCAACAATAATGGCCAGGTTTGCTCCACTCAGAGGCTGCCCTGGGACCTCGTTGTCTCTGCATCCCATGGCTGAGCCTTCTCCCCAGTTGTGACGGCCCTAAATCCAGTTCCACACTGTGATGTGGAGTAAGCAGGGCTGTAGTGTTCACTTGGCTCGGGCTGGGGCACACACCAAGGCAGTCACAGGAAACCTAGCAGCCACTAGAGCAGACTTCCTTCTGCCCTCTCTGCACTGCCTGGGGGAAAGCCAGCATGTGTTCCTCATGCACAGAGTCCAGGCTTCCCGCATCCCTCCTGTTTGTCCCAGTGGTCCTCCAACCAGTCAAGGGGGTTCATCTCCCCTTTGTAGGACCCCTAGACTGCGGCAGTCTTGAACTTCTCACTCCCCAGAGCAGGTCTCCATCTGTGCAGTCTCCCTTTTCCTCTAAGTACTCTCCCAGGTGCACAGGTCCAGACCTGATTTCCTCTCTGCCCTTCCTACCTGATTACAGGTGTATATTGTGTATATTTCTTACAGCCTTGGTTATACAGGTGTCTTTCTGCCAGCTTCCAGTTAGTTTTCAGTGAGATTGTTCCACATGTAAATGTATTTTTGATGTGTTCACCGGGGGGAACAGAGTTCTGTGTCCTCCTACTCTGTCATCTTGATCAATTCCTTACTATTGAGCAGATTTGAGCTAGCCTCCTGTCTCCTGCTCAGCCACCTTGCAATAATCATTTCTTTTTTCCTTTTTTAAATCTATGGTCTACATTTTTGTTACAACAAAAGTTTCCTGAATCTTATTATTGGAAAGATACAAAAGGTAATATTCAGATTTAGGAGAATATGAATTTGAACTAGTGTATAAGCATTAACAGATCATCCCTCTCTGTTCTTTTTGTTTCAATTTACTTGACATATCCTCTCAAGGGAATATTTTAATTGGTGTATAACTCGATAAATGTTTACTGTAACTAAACTCTTATATACAACTGTATATGAGGAACATTTAAAAATCTTTGTAGTGATTTTTTGAGACATTTTCAGTGTGATATGAAATATTTTAATATGTAGCAAGCAGTTTCCTGAATACAGAATAATACATATGACAGTTCTGTGGTGTGAAGAGTCCTCATTATCTTTCAACAAATAATAGTGACTCATCAAATAAAAATTGATTTTAATGAAGAATCATTGGAACTCGCTGTTATTAAAGAAAGACAGGTGCATTGATTGATACACATGGTAACATGCCCTGAAATATGACTACACTAGGTCTTTACTCTTCTCGATTGATGTGCAAGCTGTAATAAAGCTTTTACAATTATTCAATATCAGCAATGGCATAACAATATAATCTGAGTTGCTTGGTGGAGAACAAGCCAAAACAAAGATAACTGAATATTGTTGTTTGATTTCAAGTTTTAAGATCTTAACTTCATTCAACTCGGTCACATCAAATTCCTAGAGTGAGAAAAGCAACTGAACAAAGGAAAAGAAGCAGAATATGTGAAATATACTCACATGCATATTTATGCTCACAACAGCTTTTCAAAAACTGAGATCTCAATTAACTATCTGCAATAGGACAAGCACAGAACATTCTATGACATATATTTAAAGTCTAGTACTAAAATACCCTATTTGGACAGACAGGTCATGAAACATCCTTTAAAATTTATTTCATATTTTCTTCATTGTAATGATTAATTATAATTGCTATGGTTAAAAAAAAAAAACAGCATCTGCTCTTTCCAATACCCAGTACCTTAAACCAGTGTTGTTTAGTATATGTAAGTAAAGATTGCAGATGTTTTGAAGGGACGGCACATCCTTCCTCACCCCTGACCTTTCTGATCCTTGACCCCTGGTGTAAAATGATCCACTGTCCACCTGGCACAAGGATTGCACCGTATCTTAAATTTTAAAGTTTCATGGAATTAGCTTAACCCACAAGGGTACTCGAATGTTTGAACTTCAGCTGACATCCTTGAGGATGGATGGTTTCAAGGAAGAATGGTCATGGTCAACCCAGAACATGCTGTACCTAAGACATTTGTCTCCAGAAGTTTTTCTTTAAACAAGGAAGTCCAAATCATATAATCTGGGTCACCTACCTGAACGTGTCGTATTTATTTACCACAGTTATTTTTACTCCCAAACAGTATAGTTCAACATGCACAAATAACTTTTCCTAAGTGTATACCTTCTTTTTTTTAAACATTCTTTCCCATTATGGTTTATCACAGAATATTGAATATGGTTCCCTGGGCTATACAGTAGGACCTTGTTTATCTATTCTCTATGTAATAGTTTGCATCTGCTAATCCCAAACTCCCAATCCACCTCTCCCCCAACATGCACAAATAACTTGTTACTCACTAAGTCAAAGGAATTTTGAAGCAAATATAAAGCAATGTGGCTTATGATATGCACTGATAAATGCCATTGATAAACTTTAAAATCCTTATGCCTATTTGAGGACAATATTGTAACATATTCCAGAATTGTTTACAGTTTTTACAAATGACCAGGGAAGTTGGTTATTAACCAACAATGTTATAAAAGTGTAGATGGAAAATGGGGAAGTTCTGAAAGACTGAGAATAGTTTCCATAGAATTTGAGACTCATAGAACTGAAAGGAATATAATAGAAATAATAATGCCTGGCTCTTCATCTCTTTGTCCAATCCACAGACATTTATTAAGTGTCTACTCTATGCCAGATGTTGATGATAAAAAGATATACTAAGAGCACAGGGCTGAGGGGGAGATATACATACACAAGGACACAATAAAACAGTGAAATTGACAGGAGCTTTGGGGGCACAGAGGAGAGTACAAATCTGTTTGAGGGCTGGAAGTCACTCCTTCCTTTAAGTTCTATTTATTTCCTTCTCTTGATCACATCTAAATAGCACGCGTGATCTACTTAATTTTTATATGATTATAAGTAATTGATGAAGGCATTGGATAGGAGCTGGCTATTCATAGTAAAGAAAGACAAAAACTTCTCATTGTGTGGTAATTCACATTAAAACCTATGGGGACTTCACTGATGGTGTAGTGGTTAAGAATCCACCTGTTAGTGCAGGGGATGTAGGTTCAATCCCTGGTCTAGGAAGATCCCACGTGCTGTAGATCAACTAAGGCCATGCACCATAACTACTGAAGCCCACACCTGGAGCTCCTGCTCAATAAGAGAAGCCACTGCAATGAGAAGCCCACGCACCACAATGAAGACCCAACACAGCCAAAAATAAATAAATTAATTAAAAAATACGTATTTGACAATTTTTAGTAGGAAATTTTCAACCAGGAATGTGTTAAGGATAAAAGTACATGCACTCTCTCTAATTAACTACATGATTGCTGCGGGTTAGACTAGTTGTCCTCAATCATGGTTGCGCATTAAATTCATCTGCAGAACTTCAAACAAACAAACAAACAAAAACTGCTTCCCATCCCAAAGAATCTGACTTAATTGCTTTGAGATGGACTGAGGGAATCACTATTTTTGCATAGTTCTGCAGTTGATTTTGTCCTGCCAACAGTTGAAA
Source organism: Hippopotamus amphibius kiboko (assembly GCF_030028045.1). Classification (NCBI taxonomy): domain Eukaryota; kingdom Metazoa; phylum Chordata; class Mammalia; order Artiodactyla; family Hippopotamidae; genus Hippopotamus; species Hippopotamus amphibius. Next base: position 92,417,438 of record NC_080192.1, read on the forward strand.
GTCTTTGGTTTAGAGTTATAGCCTTTTTCAACCCATTCTCAACTTGATTTGAGTAAATCCTTACACTTTCGAGTACCACGTTAGCAGGACACACTGCTTATTTATTAAGATACTCAAAGATACACAACAGCCTGAATTAACCACCTCTGCTGTTTCTGGAGCCTCGGAAGAGTTGGTATTCTCCCTGTTCTATTCACTTTTCCTTGAACAGCCTGACATAATTCTTACAGTTTCTAGTGTACTTGCCTTATTCTCAGCAAGTTGCCTCATCTAGTTTTTAGATGCCTTTTGGTTGTGAACCACCTTCCATTTTCTCCTCTTTTTTTTGGGGAATAATGTGATTTTTATTATGAATTATGCTTTTTATAGAAAATTTATAAAACATAAGGCATGAAATTAAGAACAAAGATTTTGGGGCTTCCTAGGTGGCGCAGTGGTTAAGAATCCGCCTGCCAATGCAGAGGACACGGGTTCAATCCCAGCTCCAGGAAGATCCCACATGCCGCGGAGCAACTAAGCCCGTGCGTCAAAAAATAAAAAAATAAAAAAATAAAAATAAATAAAATAAAATAAAAGTAAAAAGAAACAGAAAAAATAAATATCTTTAAAAAAAAAAAAAAAAAAGAACAAAGATTTTCCCCAATACTACAAGAATAGGGCAGCACTACAGTGGCACATATTTTCCATCTTTTTTCTGTGTTAATAGACATATTATCATTTTATTTACAAGTTTAGAATACTACAGTATGAAAATATCTTTTGTAACCAATGCTTCACCTAAAAAAGCTTATCTTGAGGTATTTCAATATTTCTAAATTATCTGGTAGATCATAATTTTTAATACTGTTTAAAATTGACATTCCGTTGACTATATTATATATATATTTTTTTGCTGCTTTGGGTCTTGGTTACTGCACGGGCTTTCTCTGGTTGTGGCAAGTGGGGGTTACTCTTCGTTGTGGTGCACAGGCTTCTCATTGCAGTGGCTTCTCTTGTTGCAGGTCACAGGCTCTAGGCACACGGGCTTCAGCAGTTGCGTGTGTGGGCTCAGTAGTTGTGGTGCACAGGCTTAGTTGCTACACAGCATGTGGAGTCTTCCTGGACGAGGGATAGAACCTGTGCCCCCTGCATTGGTAGGCAGATTCTAAACCACTGCACCACCAAGGAAGTCCTCTGTATAATATATATTTTTAAACAGTCTCCTATTTGGGGCATTGAATTTGTGCCATTTTTTCTTTATACTTGAAAGAGTCTACAGCTGGATTTTGATTTTTCATGCCAAGTTAGAATCTTTGGAGATTGTAATCCACTTATGCTGATTTTATTATTTTGTAATTTTAGTCTGCTTTCATATCATTTCATCTTTTCTCCCTCTTTTTAAGAAGATGTCTTCCCTGATTTCCTTTTTCTTCTCCCTTCTCGTTTGTCCATCAGTGACAAGGTGAGTTGGGCTGGGAGCAAACACCATGGCAAGCTCCCTGCTCATTGTTGAATTATCCTTTACCTCCAGCTCACCTTATTTCAGGAAATATTGAGTATATTCTTCTGCCTGAATTTCTTTCTCCATTTTCCTAGGCCGTATGCTCTTTCCCGTATAGGTCAGAACTGCATTTACTTCAGTATGGTCTATATCTTGCAGAATTCTTAGAAGTTTCTGCTATTTGTATACAATATCCCTAGTTCCAACTGCTGATATAGGTTTTCCTTTATATGTCCATTATGTCAGTCATGAAAAGTAGTCCTGTATAGAGATTCCAGACTCAGACATACATGAACAAGAATCAAGTGTCCATTGTCTGTTCATTTTGTGTGTTAATGCAATAATTTAACTCTCTAAATCTTAGTTTTCTCATTTATAATAGGGAATAAGACTTGTACTTAGCTCATAAAATTATTACAGGGCTTACACGAAATAGCACTTGTAGTGTGTGGAGCACGATGTGTAATGTGAAGAAGTGCTTAATTAACGTTACCTTGATGAGGAGGAGGAGGAGGATTTTAGTGAACACTTCAAGTTGCCATTGTACTCAGAACCAGCTAACAAGGAATGAATAAAAAGTAACCTGATCCTTTTATGGAAAGCACATTGTCTTGAACCAGAGTGAACATGTGTCAAATTACAAAATCAAATAATAAGTTATTAAAAGCAGATTTTTAAATTGTTTTAAAATTGAATCATTCTGTACCTACAAAGTTTTCTTTTTTATTTCTTAGATACAAGTATGTTTCTAACATGTATAACCCACAAAAGTATGCTACAGCTTAAAACACTTTATAGGCTGGGTTGTATGCCCCCCAACCCCAATTCACATGAAGTTCTAACTCCTCATACCACAAAATGTGACATATTTGGAGATATGGTCTTTAAAGAGCTGTAATTAGCCCAGCGTGACTGGTGTCCTAACAAAAATAGAAGATTAGGACACAGACACACACAGAGAGAGCCCGTGTAAGGACACCAGAAGACAGCCATTTACAAGCTAAGGAGAGAGGGCTTAGTAGAATCCAACCCTACTAACACCTTGATCTTGGCCTTCCAGCCTCCAGAATTAGAAAAAAATAAATTTCTGTTGATTAAGGCACCTAATCCGTGGGACTTTGTTATGGCAGCCCTAGAAGACTAACACAGATTATATTTAATTTTTGCCCTCTATAGAGTTTAAAGATTTGTGGGCTAACCTGGCTTTTTAGAACACGTCAGCATCATCATATCATCACCATTATGCTGCTTTTCAGCAAATTAGCCTTAGTTTATATGTTTCTCATAAATTCTATTTCTATATATTTTGGCAAAAGCTACAAAGATACAGAAAAGAGTACTTCAACCTAGGAATTTATTTTCTTAAAACACAGTATTTCTTGTTTAAGTCTTACTGAATATCTTACTAAGATGCTCATATGCTGAAAAGTTTATCCCAATGCTTTTCTGTCAGTTTACCTTTCCTTGTTAGACTACAGAATGATCTCTTAAAGTGCCTAAAATATATATACATATATCAATGGAGATTTTCCCTTATAGTCTCTTCTAAGAGCTCATTTTCTCTCTTAAATCTATAGAAATAGTGTATCTGAGTGCTCAATGAAATTTACTTGTTTAAGTGAATGTGTAGAAGAGAATCAACGAGTAGGCTGAAGTTGCAGCTGTGTAAGGCCAAAACTCAAACAAGAATTATATCTGACTGTTTAACGTTCTACAGTACACAAAGTTGAATTTTTGTATTTTGCTTGAACTTATCTCAATTAAAACAGCCTCTGAAAGATAAACTAGTTTTATTTTCTTATTTTTTCATCTCTTCACCTAACAATGAAAAGGAGTCAGGGAAACACTCTCTCTCTTTTCTCATTAAAAGTGAGCTCTTTAGGGCTTCCTAGGTGGCGCAGTGGTTAAGAATCTGCCTGCCAATGCAGAGGTCATGGGTTCGATCCCAGCTCCAGGAAGATCCCACATGCCGCGGAGCAACTAAGCCCGTGTGCCAAAAAAAAAAAAAAAAAAAGTGAGCTCTTTGAGATTAAAAAAAGGACATACAGCTATATTTAAAATGGATAACCAACAAGGACCTACTGTATAGTGCAGGGAACTCTGCTCAATGTCATGTGGCAGTCTGGATAGCAGGGGAGTTTGGAGGAGAATAGATACACGTGTATGTATGGTCGAGTCGCTTTGCTGTGCACTTGAAACTGTCACAACATTGTTAATAGGCTAAACTCCTATATATACATATATACACACACACACATATATATAAAGAAATTGGCCCAATTAATAAACCTTCAGTGGCCTCTACGTGTTCAAGTAAAATTTTTTAAAAGGTAATAATATACCCCAGTAACCATCCAGAATTCAGAACATGGAGGGTGTACCTTAGTAGTTTTGTTGTTGTTTTTTCATTTGTTCTGTTTTGTGTTGCTGGTTGCGAGTTTTGCCAAATGTGAGAGGCTATTGTCATGAACTGAAAAAAAGTGTGGCTATTGTAAGATAACGTCTTGGGAATTTCCTGGTGGTCCAGTGGTTAGGAGTTGGGGCTTTCAGTGCCAAAGGCCTGAGTTCAATCTCTGGTTGGGGAACTATGATCCCACAAGCCGTGTGGTGCAGCCAAAAAACAAAAAAAAAAAGAAAAAGAAAAAGAAGATAATGTCTCTATTCACCTGAATAATTGTTAATGAAGTGTCTGAAAATGGGGGGGGTGTGGGGTGGGGGGTGGGTGGGTATTCTTGGGACTTTTCCGATTAGCAGTTTTCTCCTTAGAATCAGTAAATAGACATAAACTTCAAATTAACTTAAATATTTCCTATTTTAGTGTTTTCCAAAGAAGGTGTTTTAGAACTATAGAATAATTAGATAACTAGATGCTTTCTTAAGAGCCAATTTTGTCTGTTTTCCAAAGTGTTAGTTTTATAACCAGATCATCTTGGATGAATTCTTATCTATAAGTTTTAAAAGAACTTCATAGTGATTCTACAATCATCCATAAATAAATGTTCATTTCATGTCTGTTCTTGAACTATGGGAGGAATTGGGAAGCAGTACATTTCTAGACTCTTAAAAATGTTAGGAAAAGAAATCTACGGATTCCCCTGGTGATGCAGTGGTTAAGAACCCACCTGCCAATTCAGATTCCACCTACCAGGGTTTGATCCTTGATCCAGGAAGATCCCACACGCCATGGAGCAACTAAGCCCATGTGCCACAACTACTGAGCCCCCATGCCTCAACTACTGAAGCCTGTGTGCCTAGAGCCCGTGCTCTGCAACAAGAGAAGCCACCGCAATGAGAAGCCTGCATACCACAACGAAGAGTGGCCCCTGTTTTGCCTCAACTAGAGAAAACCTAAGTGCAGCAATGAAGACCCAACACAGCCAAAAATATAAATAAATAAATAAATAAAAAGTTAAAAAACAAAAGAAATCCATAAAGGAACTCTCTGCCCCATAGATTTTCTTTTTTTCCTCTATGTATGTGAATATAGCATTTAAAAAAAAGTTTTTATTTTATATTGGACTATAGCTGATTTACAATGTTGTGTTAGTTTCAGGTGTACAGCAAAGTGTACGCCTGAACTATGTGCATAGTTATACATATACACATATCTATTCTTTTTCAGATTCTTTTCCAATATAGATTATTATAGATTATTTAGTAGATTTCCCTGTGCTATACAGTAGGTCCTTGTTGATTATTTTTATATGTAGTAGTGTATATATGTTAATTCCAACCTTCTAATTTATCTCCCCCCAACCCCCCAATATTTTTTCTATTCAGGAGATCTCATTCCCTGAGTATGGTACATGGTATTTTACATTTTCTTCCTCCTATCTCCCAATCCTAAGATAATTATTCTTAATTCGTTTTATTGTATGACAACATTTCTGAGTAAAAATTAATATCCCAATTTTAACTCTTATCAATACCATACATCCTTCCGCATCAATTTTACTCTGACCACTGTAGGCTCTGCAATTGGGTATATACTTCTATCTTATAAAAAATTAACATACTGCCCCAATTCTTTATCATATTTGATGCTTACGGTGTTCTGGGGTGCTCTCACTGCTATGGTCACTGGATGCCTTTCCTTTAGTGTAAATTAAGTCACTGAATTCAGTTATAGCCATTTCCTGAGAGAGGAAATTAAACTGTATAAGTCCAAAGCTGCTAATGACTTCACAATTACAAAGCAACCGCAGACCAGGGTTTCCATATAAATGATCACAGTAGACCAACATGGCCTCTCATGTGAGAGCCTGTACTCAAAAGATGTACGGCAAAACTTAGTAGCTAACTGTATCATTTTAGCTTATGTCTCTTGACATTGGAATTCTCTTTGTTAAATTCACCAGCAAGGTTCCTCTTCAATGGAGCACTACAGAGTATTTTAATTCTAACCACATATTGATTCAACTAATTTCATACTTGAATAGCCATAATTTATCAAATTTATAGAGTTCTAGATGTGTAGTTTGTGTTGTTTACTTGTTTCGTGGTTGTATTCTTTTCCTCTTTCTGAATGGAGTTTGCAACTAAAATCTCAGTTGATATGTCCTAACACTGCCACAGGACACTCTGTGTGCAATAGCTTTGGGTGGTTTTGATTTCATCAAGAGGAATATGAGAGTAGCTGTCCATTTCTTTCAACTCCTCAGCTCTTTTGCCATCCATCTTAGTCCACGTGTGGTTACTCAGGACACTGCATTAATGATAGCTGTCAAAATAATAGTCTGCGGGTTAGAGGTCAAGAAAAATATGTAAAAGACTTCAGGGTGAACTGATGATAAAGTAATTCATTTAGTGATTTAAATTCTCGACTAGCCTGGCCTTGGTGGAATCAGGGGTTAGTGGGAGCAAGAAGAGTAAATGGGGACATCTCCAAGTAGTTTACCCATGTTAAAAGGAAAAAAAAGATGATAATAGCATTACTCAACAAGCACGCTAGAGGCAATTTTCTTAATTATAGTGCTGACCCAGCAGTGTACACAGAGTGGTCTTGCTATTGGCATGAAAGCTTTTACTTTCCAATAATATTAACCCTTCTTGGTACTGTATGTCTTAATTAAGATTATTCCTGGAAGTGCTGCCAGTGTCAGCAGTTTTCTGTTTCTGTTGGTGTTTATAAGCCATTTGTGAAAGAACTGAGCTGGGCTCCTGGCACAGGGTCCAAAGTGAGTTACTCTATCTAAGTAATTTTTTGAATGAATCTAAGAGAAAAGCTCACAACATTCTCTTTTACTAGATTAGTCAGTCAATAACACAGTACACAAATTTGAGAGAGAGAGAGTGTTGTCTTGGTCCTGTAAAATCTCCTGGAATAACCAAAGCCATGCCACATGATCCATACAAAAAATATATTATTTGATTTTAAATATAAAATTGGCATTTATAGTCTTGCAGCTCAATTTTTGGGTATAATGAACTATAATACATTCTTATTTACAGTGTATGAAAGTACTAGAGTAATTGTAGTAATTACACAAGGAAGAATGATTGAAATCTCGTTTTAACATCTGAAAAACACTGGGTTGATGTAAGTTTTAGACCCATTCTTACACTTCTTTACCACTGCAGAGCTCCAGGAAGGAAGCCCTTTGACATTATTCATAAACTCACTGTAGTTAATTCATGGTTACTCAAAGAATTGCTTTTGAAAAGAGACCTGTGATGTGTAATGTCACTCCAAGGTATGTTTTTCTCATTTCTCTGCATGGAAATGTGAAATGTGGCCTCTGAGAGAACTCATGGTTCATGTAAATACTAGGAACCTCAAGAATCAAACAAAAGAGAAACTTGAATACTATTTGAGAAATTTGAGTTTCTGCATGTTCTGGAGTGGGAATCTATGCATTGACTACTCTATGGACCACGGCCAAGTCCTCACGCTACTTGACTCTGGTTAGAAAGTTAGAGGGATAAAATTTCCCCATGGGTTGGTTTAGAGAGACTAGACCTATTCTGTTCTGCAAATTTTTTTCTATGGTTTCTTTAGATCTCTGTTATTATCTTACAGTGATGACATTATACTATATTGAGTGCAAGCATATTTTCAAACTCTTGTTCAGTTTATGAGTTATTTTAAAACTGAATGCACCAAATATATCAGCAAACCTTTTTTTCACAGTCTGTGTTATGAGAATATGAGCTAATGTAAAAATACATCATTATTCTATTGAAATGAATTTCTAGACCAAATTGCAGCCACTCCTGCTTTTGGGTGCCATGTTGGCAAATTGAAGCTTAGGTAACGTCTATGTCCCTGTAAATGCTGCTCTGGACCGGAAATGCAAAATATCCAGTCAGCCAATCTCCAAATGCCAAGCCAACTCTGGTATTTGTACTTATTTTTGATCCTTCTCACCTAGATGAGGTTGACTGGGTGGTTGCAGCCAATCAGATATTTTCTGTTTCTCTACCTTATTCTTTGCTCTTTATCCTAGAAATGCTTCCTGTCTTCTATCCCTTTTTTTCAGTTCTCTGGAGACTGTCCATGAAGTGTTAAAGTTTGTTCGTATCACCTAAGTTGTCTTCCTTAATAATTTAAAATAATTCTTTTAGTTCTTTTATGTATAGAAAATGCCTACTATAAGACAATGTTTTTCAACTTCATAAAAAATGATTTCCCTTTGGTAATTGTTTCCATGGGTCACTAAGACTCAAGTATTGTCCTTTGAGTCTCCCTTTGAGAATTCCTTTTTTCAAGAGATTATTTGATGCCTCTGACTCTCTAGGAACTTTGGCAAATGACATTAGAGCCATGGGAGACCTGCATTGCCTCTTCATTGTATAATGTTCCCAGAAGCCAGCAATGGCTGCAGATTCTGGTAAAATAAAGTAATAAAAACCTTTCCCTTAGTGTAAATATTCTCACTTAAAAAAACCAAATAAATGAATTATAACTAATAAAAGAATAATTTCTTTATAGTTTTTAAGACTATGACATTTGTCCATATTCTAGAAAAATCTTGATAGTGTAGACAGTTTACATTACATAGGTGGGAAAAAAGTCAATAGCACATCTATTTTTTTAAAATCCAAATAAAATGAACAGTGTGGTTGTTAACCTCACTCAACCATAACATTTGATCAGTCAGTAGTAAGACTTGCTTCTACCTGCTTTTTTTTTTTCATTTCTTATTGATGTGGGAAGTATTACAGTATCTTATAGCATCAGAATTCCAGAGGGAAAAACATCTACGTTTCTCTCTGTGGAAGTGAGAAGGAGAAACTTAAGCAGATGTGATTATCATTATTATTTTAAAGATGAATACCATATTGATGTGTTCAATGTAAAAACAATGTCAGATGTCTCCAAAGAAGATGATAATCCAAATTAACCGAGACCCTCAGCAGACTATTTGAATAGTAGCAAAAATATAATCTTATTTCCATTTCATAAAATATAGGGTGATTTAAATCACGTGGACAGAGTATTTCAGTGACATGTGATGATCTCAGGGGGCTGAAATTTTAGTGGGATGGGATGGAATGTAAGAAATATAAGAAAAGTAAGAATGAGGGAATAGGAAATAGAAACATTAGAAAATTCAGCTAGTAAGGAATTTGTAGTTAGTAGTAAAAGTTATGTTTCTCTTCCTCAATTTTTTATTCTTCTATTCATTTATTCAGTTAGAAGTTACAGAAATTCTATTCTCTTTCTAAGTTTTGTATTTTGGAAAAAATGTTTTACGTTTATAATTAACAGAACCTCATATGTTTCTAAAATGCTTATTTAGGTAGAAAAGAAGAAAAATATTTTAGCAATAAAAAATATGGAGAAACAGTTCAAAGTTAATCAATGTTTTAAATATATGTTCTTGATAAAATAATAACCTCTCTGGATCTAAGTTTCTTCCTCTGTAAAAATGAAGTAGAAGTAGATGAAATTTACTATCCATTTAAGCTGCATTTGTCAACTGTGAGAGAAGCTGGACTTGTTGTAGGCTTCCCTGCTTTCTGAAAGTTGTGAATTCTCCATTTTGCTGGCCAAATTATATCTCAACATGTCTACTGCTCTGTGAAGCTGTAAGAATAGCCATAGTCTCAAACCTTAGAACAACCTCCAAAACCTTAATAGAAACTACACCTTGAGCGAAGTCTTCCTCTTCCAAAGTAGTTTGCCAAATTGATGAATTTGACTCATTCTGACTCAGCTAAGGGACTCCAGATCTCAAGCCAGTTTTCTTTTCCATCCAGAGTGACTGGGAAACACTGGGAGTCTGTCTACATGTGTGAAGGTGGGCGGGGAGCAGACACCTCTTTATTGGCTTCATGTTGAAGGACAGAGAATCAAAACTCAATGACCCTGGGGACAAACATATACTCTGATTCGGGGATGCTGGAAAATGTTGCAAAATAGATGGATTGTGACTGTGCATAAATGACCTGGTTAAGGTTAGATTAAATTTGAGAAAACTGTGGAGGGACCCTAGATTTTTCTGAATGAAAATATGAGTTACTGTGAAATGTTACTGTTTTGTACCAGAACATTGGGTCCAATAGACAAAATCATAAAGTCTTTTGGAGCCCCAAATGAACAAAATTCTCTTTAAAGAATTAAATTTGGGGCTTTGAGTAAAAAGTAGTGAACATCTCTTCTCTGCCCAGGTCTCTAAAGTTCTTCCCTGTGATTATGGTTTCGTTTCTCTTCATCTTTTAGTTGCTAAATTCCTTTACATCCTCCTCCTCATACTTCCTTCCTCACTCCCAGCCTTTCTGACCCCTCCTCATATGTGATCTATTGCAGTTAGGGACTCGTAGAGCCAAAAACATTAGGACCGGAAGGGTTGACAGAAATGGCATTTTCCAGAAACTGTGGAAGAGAACTAATTTGGTGAGGGTCTCAAAGATAGTTTATTGGCAAAATGATAACTAGAACTCAGATTTCGTTTCTAATTTGGTCATAGCTACTCATACTCTGCCTCTCTGACATTGGGCAACTTCCAGAAAATTGCATAACTCCCTATATCCTGGATTAGCTTTGTAGGGTTACTATAACAAAGCACTGCAGAGTGTGTGGTTAAAACAATGGAAAAGTCTTCTCTTATCTCACAGGTCTGGAGGCTGGAAACCCAAAATCAAGTTGTTAGCAATCCATGCTCCGTCTGAAGCCCACAGGAAGAATCCTTCCTTCCTCTCCCTAGCTTTTGTTGACAGCTGGCCTTTCTTGCTCTTCCTAGTATTAGATCTACATCACTCCAGTCTCTGCCTCTGCTGTCATATGACTTTCTTCCCTGGTGTGTCTGTCTTCACATCACCTTTCCTCTTCTCATAAAGATAACAATCATTAGATCAAAAGCCCATCCTACTCCAGTACCTCCTTGTCTTAACTAATTACATCTACAATGACCTTATTTCCAAATAAGTTCACATTTGGAGGTACTGGGGGTTAGGGATTCACAATCTCTTTTTTGGGGGGTTGGTGGGTACACAACTCAACTCAGAACCTACCCCATAACATGTAGGCGAGACCTACAGAGATCTGCAAGGGCAATAGAGAGGCCAGGAAAGCAGCACCGCTTCTGAGTGTCTCTCATTTGCTTCTTGATTCCATTTGACATTAAACTTGTGTTGTGTTAACAAACACTGGGAAGAACTTTGCCACCAAGAAAACGGATGGATGCTCATCTCTGTGTCTCTTTTATTCGCTCATCCCAAAGCCGTTCATAGTCTCCATACGGAAAAACCAAGGCAGTCTTTGCCCACTACTTCCTGTCTTCCCATCACAAAAGGTAAGTCTCACTTCCTCAGCCTGATTAACAGTTATTACCCGCCAACCAGACAGAGAGCATCACAATGGCTAATGGAAACTTTCTTCTCAGCATAAACTGTGTAGTTCTCTAATTTGTTTAGCTAAACTGCATTAGTCATACTGAAAGTTTCATTATCAGAGTCAAACACAGGAAGCTGGAGCAGCAGGCTGTATTTTAAAAAATTAAAACATTTTTAAAAATAAGCTTGGCATATTGATTAGCTAATTTTCTAAACAAGAGGCTCATTCCTTTTAATCCTTGGTATTACTGTAAATTCTATTTCTGCCTATAGGTCATACTGTTCAAGATGGGATTAAAAAAAAAACCCTCCAACAACAACACGCATGTATTTCATGTTAGGTTTTGCTCTAAGATCACCTTTGCTAAGGTATTATTGAATTGGATGGAAGAGGTATGGCCCTGGGTTTCTACCATTGTAAATTTAGGGGAACAAATCATGATTCTTTGCCTGAGTTGAAATTAACATTTTATATCCATAAATGTGATTTTTGTATGTTTTCGCAGTGGTGTAAAGCAAGAAATTGTGGGCAAATTATTCTGTCATTTCTATAGAGGTCACTTCATTTGACCTTCATAAAAATTTCTCCCAGCCTTTTGTAGGAGTGGGCCCTTAAGTACATCTTTCCTTCCCCTTACTAATTGTCTTTGTTGTTTGTTTGTTTATAACAGATAAACAACATATAGCCTTTGTTAAGGACTCAGTCAATGCTACTGGATAAGTCCTAGTATTACCGTGTCAGGCATATTACTAGTGGACTAGATCCTTTTAGGTGAGTGAGTTTTTCATCCTAGAGCACATGTGTGATTGGGACTATTATTCAGATCATGTGGCTAGACATTATATAAAGCCCTTCCAGTATGTTATCATATTGTGAGCCCATGTGAAATCTTCCCTTCCAAACGAGCCTTCATTTCATCAGATTCACTATGACTGTTTTCGATGCCTAGCATGGAGCTCATGCCATAGTAAGTCAGTCTAAATAATCTGTTCATAACAGTGAAGAAGCAGCAGACAACTGTTTCTTAGTCTACATTAAAAAAACAGAATTTCTTATTCTTGGTCTTGAATTCAGTCACTCCTACAATAAAGGTTTTCCTAGACGCTTATGTTGATTAAAACTGCTTATATTACAAGAGCAGAGGAAAAGTCTATGATTTAAAAATTCTTGGATAAATCATCTTACAGGTAAACGTTTTAGGTTCAGCAGATTTAGTAGATGCCAAACAGGAAGAAATTCACTTGAAAGAAAATGGTGAAAAGGTTTATGTATTTTCTTCCAAAAGTTTAACTAAAGTAATTAGATTAGGAAACTAATAACTTTATGTTTGCTTCTGGAGTTTATTTGGATAAGCAACTTATTTAGTAGGTTCTGCATTGCCAAGTTAGTTTTTTTTATGACATTTGCAAATGGATCAGACCGTGTCACATTACCTCTTTCTCCTCTCAAAAAGAAAAAAAAAAGCAGCACCAAAAATAAATATCTTAGGCATAACTCTCACACAATTCAAATTACCCAATGCAGTGTTTGAAGCCAATCTAAATGGCTTTACCCATCTCTATGACTGCCCTCCCACACTGGAAATATACCCCCCTGTAAGATGTCTTCATGATGAATGAGCTCATATTTATGAAGCACTTTAGAGATCCGTGGGCAAGACACTATCTAATTACAAAGTAGAGTTCTCGTTACTAAATAGACGCTATTTTTCCCCCTGTGTTTTTCGTTATCCATACCATTTCCATGCCTTACCCTCCTGATGGTTTCCATTGCAAAGTGGAATCAGTTTCTTAAAAAAATAGGAGGGGAAGCTCAATAATTTTAAGTCACAGTGCATTGCACATACCCAGAAAAGCCTAGATCACTTCCAAATTCAAGGACTAATAAAAATTGGAAGCACTCCAGTAATTTTAAATTGCTTTGCACATTGAAGAGTGATTTAAAATCATTGAAGTGATTCAATTTTTTTTATATATGCACTTCAATTTAGAAGTGAGTCAGACAGACAGCATCGTAGTGTAGAACAGAAGTCCAAGACATCAACTTAGTGTTTAAAAAGTTAGGAATTAGACTAAAACATAACTGGAGAAACCAAGATCAAACAATCACTAGAGTCAATTGGGCCATTAAGTTGAAGGACCATGGTGAACATCCAGAAACATTATCCAAGGCCTGTCTTCACCTGGTCCATGGCCATCTCTTTTTCTTCTTAACTGACAATATTTACAATCTTTGTTGCTAATTTATAAATGTACTACATATGCCTTTTAACATTCCTCAGATTTGTTTTACAGTATTTTTTTTTACTTTTGTCTGGTCATTTAATTTTCATGTGAGTGACAATTTATGTAGAAATATAATGTGAGAAATATAATTGTACAGATGCAATCAACATATATAATTTAAATTTTCTACAGTCACATTAAAAAAAGAAAAATGTAAAATTAATTCTAATATTTCATTTAAGCTAATATATCCAAAATACTGTCATTTCAATATGTAATTAATATACAAAATTATTGAGATGTTTCCCTTTTTTTTTTTTTTTTTTTAGTCTTTGAAATCTGATGTGTATTTTATACTTAAAGTGTGTCTCAAATTGGAGTGGCTGCCCTTTAAATGTTCAATAGCCTCATGTTGCTAGTGGCTACCATACTGGATAGTGCAGCTATGGAGTTGAAGATCTGAACTATGTTTTCTACTTTGCAACCTCAGTTATGCTTTCAGTTTGCATTTTTCACTGTTTTTACCATCTCCATTTACCTTGTGGCTATTGTAGTCAACAGCGCAGGTTTATTAGCATAAGAAGAAAACCAAACAAAGCAAGACCAAACAATCCGGTGATTCTTCTTCAGGCCACATGCAATTTGACAACACGTATTCTACCTGAGCTGCATGTAGCATTGAAACAGAAAGCCAACATATGGAGTTTGCTGAAGGCCTAGGGCTAAATTTCAGCATCTATGCATTTATGCATAAAATTCAAATACGGCCAAGGAAAAGACTCTCTATTAACCATGACAGAAAGAAGAAAAAGAAAACACAAGAATAATTTTCAGTGGTGATATTGAGTAGGAGTTTATTACCAGCTACCAAAGAAGGAGCATCATTTTCCCAGTAAAGGCTCTGGCCAGTGACTGTTTCCTATCTCAGGTCTCTGCTGGAAAAGGCATTCTGTGCTCAAGGGACAGATTTTTCAGAGCCTCCCGGGCCAGCACATGAGGATATGAGTAAATGTAAAAAAGATGGCCCCACACAGTGGATGCATTGTCGGGAAAGCAAGTGATTTTACATGACTCAGAGCAAAGAAAGGATGTAAAAGGCCACAAATGACAGTTTGATGGATAGAGATGGATGGCCAAAGAGAAACCTCATTTAAAATTCTTCCTTTGGACATTCCTCCACTGAAGAATTTCATAGAACTACCCTGCAGTTTTTCTCCTTTTCCAGTCTTTAAATTGCCTGATTCTAAAAGCGATGTATGTTCTTTATAACAATGTTGAAAATATGAAAAAGAAAAAAGGACAATAAAAGATGATCTTTTTTCCCACCAACCAGAGGAAATAATTATTAACATTTTGACTTATTTCCTTTTAGTCTTTCTTTTTATAGATTTTATATAATTGAGATATTATTGTGCTTTTTTCATTTTACCTTTTTAACATGAACATTTTCTTATGTAATTAAAAATTTCTTAGACCACAATTGACTTTGTCACTCTGATAACACTTTTTCTATTATCAATGATGCTGTGATGAGCATCTTTGCACCTAAATCTTTTTCTGCATTTCAAGTTTTTTGTTGAAAATAGATGACAAAAAGAAATTGATAGGTCAAAAAATATAAACTTTTGTAAGGGTTTTGAAATTATATTGCTATGTTCTCTTCGAAAAAGGCTAGGTATTTCTTCTGAGAGCCAGTTCCTACTATGTTAGGCACACAATATAAAACCAGATCATTTGATACTTTTATTTCTAGTTTTGTTCCAAAATCATTGTTTTTAAGTCCCCTTTTGTAGTTTTGTTGATAATATCCCATAAGTTATTGTCAATAACTTGGCTAAATATCCTTACCCCAACAGCAAATCGAGTTTAGCATCTACTCAAGCTATTTGTTAACAGACCATATAGAGAGGAGAACCTTTGGAAATACTTGCTTCCATTAAATGTATTACTGCTTTAGTTTCAGCAAGTAGATTAGTAGGGAAAGATTTTGGGGAAAGATTTCATTTCCATGTATTCTAAGAGAGCACCACTTGGTAAACTTCACTCTTGTTGCCTAGTGAGCTAATACCTTTTAAAATTTGTATTAATCTACATTTATTGAGAATTTACTATGTTCCGAATATGTTACATTTTGGATTTTGTCATTTCATCCCTAAAATAACTCTATAAGGAAGAAACCATTATCAGTCCCTTTTTACCATTAAGGGTCTTTATTCTTAGAGATTAAGCCACCTACTTAAACTAGAATGTTATTAAACAGCAAAGTTGAGATTCAAAACTGGAATCTACAGAGTCTATTTTGAGAAGCACTGCCTCTTCTTAACTGCTACTGCTCTACAACCTCAAATTTATGTAGAAATTTCCCAGTTTGTCCTCTGCCTTCTGTTTTCTTTGCACCTGCATCTCTTCATTGCATGTATCTGTTTACTAGTTGACTGTAAGCTCCTTGAGGGCAAGTTGGTGCCCTGTTCATGGTTGTTAACAGAGTGCCAGGCACCTCATAGGTGCTCAGGAAACATTTATTGAATACATAATATGTGTCAAAACACTTAGAAGTGAGACATAACATGATAATTTGTGATTTTATTCTTTTTTTATATTTTAAAAATTGAAATATAGTCAATTTACAATGTTGTGTTAGTTTCAAGTGTACAGCAAAGTGATTCAGTTATACATATATATAAATATTCTTTTTCAGATTATTTTCCATTGATATTACAAGATATTGAGTATATTTCCCTGTGCTATGCAGTATGTCCTTGTTAGTTATCTATTTTATGTACAGTAGTATGTATGTGTTAATCTGGAACTCCCAATTTCTCTCTCTCCCTACCCCCTGCTATCCCCTTTGGTAACTATAAGTTTGTTTTCTACTCTTTTAAAAGTTTTCCAGAGTAGATGTTCTTGTTCTTATGAGTGCAATTTAAAATAATCACCCAAAAAGAGGAAGAAATTGTGCAGAAATGTGAGAACTTGTAGCTACTGAAATGACCTTTAGCATACTCTGGGTTATTATTTGGCATGTAATACAGAGCAAAAATTTATAAAACACTCTTTCAAAGATTTCCTAACAGTTGTAAACTAAAAGCTTATTTTTTACACAAGTCTAAATTGATATATAATAACCTAGTTAGAAGTCACGTGAAGTTTCATGGTTTCAATTGTTTTACTTTGATTTCCTTTCAAAGTGCAGCTCAGTGGGTGTGAACCCACACAAACCAAAACAAAAGAAAGGGGTTTGCACAGAGTGTTCGGAAACTGAGATGCGTGGTACTCACAGCTTTATTCAGCAACTCAAGGGGGCCAGTATGTCCAGCATTGCAATCTATCACATTAACAAAAATGATGACTCCTCAGGCAGTTGGAATAAAATGTTTAAAAACTAAATAGCGAGGAAACCATTTAATGACTCTAGTGTGCGTTTATGACTTCTGTGTTTATGACTTCTGGGTGGTTTTTTAACAAGGATGGATGTGTTCTTTGTAAAGAAAAGAAGTTGTGTAAAACCCCAAATGCTCAGGTTGAGACCCAAGGATGAGAAAACGTCTTCCTCACAGAGCATTCTTACATTTAAAAAAATGATTTTGAGTACAATGACTGAGAAACAAGTGTCCACTTGTCTAGATAATGCAGTTTGAGATGGAATGATACAGATACTCTATGAAATTTTTTCTTATGACTTTCTGTTGTCAACACTGTTTCCATCCAGATTTCACTACTTTGATTGGTTTGAATGTACCACCCTTGTTACAATTGGGTCTCCAGGTAAAATCTCTCCAAATACACCATGAATTTAAGGTCTGGCTTGGCACCATGAGAAGTCCCGTTTAATTCAACTCAGGGTAGTGTGGAGTCAGGAAGCTGGTTTTTAATGGAGAGTAGGATCACACCCTGATGCAGAGTGTGTGTTGTGGGTGAAGTGGGGATATAACAAACGCTAGAAGAGGAAAATCCAAAATGGAAAGCCATAGATGGTAACAACAGTAGAGCAGATAGCTTCTAGGAATCAGTCATTGCTCTTCTGGGATAGACAGATGAACCAGAGATAATTCCATCAGACTTGGTATTCTACCTGAGGAGGTACTGCTTATAAGTAGTAAATATTTCATCAGAATTCGTCTGCTGAAGTAGAGTCAGGAAAGTCAACTGGAGCCTTGAGCAATTGTAGACCAGACCTAGAGTTTCTCAGAGGTGCCTCAGGGAATCTATAGCAAGGGGTGGGATGGGGCAGGAAGGAGAAGAACCCAGAGGAAGTGCTCTGCATCCTCCATCCCTTTTTCAACTAGAGGAACTTCACATAATATAGCACTTGAATAAAAGCTTTTACCATTAAAAGTACTCTAAGGACTTCTGCTTTAGATAACTACTTATGTGGACATGGAAGCAATGCCACATACTTCACTGATAATAAAAACCATCATTGCTGATTACTGCTTTGAGACTTCACAGGTCTGTTGTAGAAGAACTGTATTCTGGTTAATAAGAAAGATCAGCCTCTCCTGTGATTGTCAGGCAGAACTGTTCCTGTGCAACACAAACCTTGTTGGACCCTGATATCATTTTTGTGAGCAGCTGTGACACAGTCAAGGTTAAAATGAAGTGCCAGTGCAGGTTATTAAAGGAGGTAGTAGTCACTGAAGATTGCAGTTGTCAAGGGGGTGGGAGTACAGGTATTGAAAGGTATGCAGTGGAGCCGAACTATAATCCAAGCACATTGGGTGGTGTTGGGCTTTCATATCCCAGGAAGCTCTAACCATTTTATAACATTGAATTAGGTAGAAGATATCTGGATTTCTGTAGTACAGTGATGTGCTCTAGGATCTTGATTTAGCGCAGACTCAAATTCCTCAAAGTGCTTACATTTGAAAGTGTTGGTACTGCTTCCCTGAATGAATTGGTAGTTTGAGGTTAGGTAATAAAATAGGTCCAGATGATATATAGGAATATTTTTTCCACTCAGAAATAAAGAAAACTTTATTCTAATACTTCCAGAAGAGAATGGGATAGTGGGCATCACAGGATAATAGTATTACATCTGTTGTATCGGCTTAAACTCACATAGTAAGTTTTTGGGTCTTGAATCATCCAGGGGATATCTAGTCCTGAATGATGGATCATAAACTTAATGTGAAATGGTGCTTCTAAGAGGCTAATCAGACTAATTGGGTTAGAGTTTTTTTGTTGCCATACCCCAGCAGCATAAATTTGTCTTAAACAGGGTGAGGTGATGGATACCATGGTAGAATGGTCAAAAAAAGTTCAAATAATTATACACCAAGCCTTGATTTAGATTTCAGAAGGCTCATTATTTCATACATTACTACTCAGTATATAGTGAAAAGTATGGAAACATATTCTATATTGCTGATGGGTAATTTTAGTGTTCATATTTTTATTTTCCAAGATTTCTTGCAGTGACTTTGGATTACCACTGTGATCAGAAAGCTAATAAAACCATAAAGGTGTTAAGCTTTCCTCTTCGCTCAGGTTTTAAACAGAACCTGGGTATCTTTTAGGTAATGCAAGAAGAAAAAAACCCTCCATTGGCAAGTTACCGAATGAGAAAACTGAATGAGAAGTTTTGGACAATTCTCATAAAACTTCTCTAGGTACTCCAGGAAAACTAGCAAAGATGTGGATCAGTTGTCACAATGAATTTATCCTCCTGAGTCAGGAGTGTATCTCTTTGCTTTAGTCCAGATTATTGGCAAAAAGGAATAATTTTTTTTTTGCAAGCAGATCAAAAACATTATAGTGAACTGGCTGGGAAGGGGAAGGTTTTGGTAGTCAGAAATATGGTGGCATGTTTAGTCAGCACCACATAATTCAGTAATAATGTTACTGCTACTGTCAATAATCTCTTACCAGTGGTAAATAGATACATTTTGTGAGCTGAAAAAACAGAGCTAGACAGCAAGTAGGAAGTGAGTACTGAACCTACTGAAATCTAATGCAAAGAAAGCATTGAGGTCAAAGAGAGGACTATGTATTCATGGCCATCATCAAAAAATCTACAAACAATAAATGCTGGAGTGGGTGTGGAGAAAAGGGACCCCTCTCACACTGTTGGTGGGAATGTAAATTGATACAGCCACTATGGAGAACAGTATGGAGGATCCTTAAAAAACCAAAAATGGAACTAACATATGACCCAGCAATCCCACTATTGGGCATATACCCTGAGAAAACCATAATTCAAAAAGAACACGTACCGCAATGTTCACCGCAGCACTGTTTACAATAGCCAGGACATGGAAGCAACCTAAATGCCCATCAACAGAGGAATGGATAAAGAAAAGGTGGTACATATATACAATGGAATATTCCTCAGCCATAAAAAGGAACGAAATTGGGTCATTTGTAGAGATGTGGCTGGACCTAGAGTCTGTCATACAGAGTGAAGTAAGTCAGAAAGAGAAAAACAAATATCGTATATTAACACATATGTGGAATCTAGAAAAATGGTACAGATGAACCTATTTGCAGGGAAGGAATAGAGACACAGATGCAGAGAATGGACGTGTGGACACAGAGGGGGAAGGGGAGGGTGGGATGAATTGGGAGGTTAGGATTGACATCTATACACTACCATGTATAAAATAAATAGCTAGTGGGAACTTGCTGTATAGCACAGGGAGCTCAGCTCGGTGCTCTGTGATGACCTAGACAGATGAGATGGGGGTGAGTGGGTGGGAGGGAGGTCCACAAGGGAGGGTATATTTGTATACACATAGGTGATTCACTTGGTGTACAGCAAAAACTAACACAACATTGTAAAGCAATTATACTCCAATAAAATAAAAAAGAAGATGGAAGGATAGGTTCTTTACAGAAACATCTCAGCAAATTCTGCCATGTTACTTTCTGCTTCCTTGGGATTATCATTATTCAATTTCCCTCATATACAGAACACTTTTGTCCCATGGCACTGCTTTTGTCCCCAAACACTGCTTAGCTTCAGACACCTGTAATCACACATGTCCCAGGATCACCAAATTAAGGGACTCTTGATGAGGTCACTGTGAATACAGCCATGTTCCAATATGTCCTATCATGTACATTTATAAATATTGTATATTTCTTGTCAAAGTCCCTAAGGCTTTGATGATATCTTCCTTCATTTATATCATATTAGAAAAGAATTGCCTCTCAAATACTGTTATGATTATTGACTTCCATAATGGCCACTTTAATTGAAATCATTTGGGATTTCCCAATGGTATTCATTCAAGTGCCGTGTAAAGGAATGACCTATTAGCAGCTTTAGAATGCTACACATTATTAACAAGGGAAATTCCCTTTTCATCCATCTTCTATCCTAAGGATTATATCATTTCAACAGGAACAAATCTGTTTCCCATCAGGATTCCATCAATTAACACTTTGGCTTACCTACCATACCCTGTATTAATACATACCTCATGCCAGGCTTCTAATTAACTCAGAGAGTTTGTTTGTGAGCTTGGTTACTATTCACAATAAGAAGATTAATTATTCTTAGAACTGGAGATTGTTAATGAATCCTAAAATTCTTATCTAAATCCCTTACTTCACAGATAACCTAATGAATTGGCAAGCACTGTGATCATAAGTGTGATGTTATAAAAATATTCTTTCTTTGGTAGGGAGGACTTAGAACCAATTACCTTAAAATACCACTAGCCAGAAGTTTAGTAACAAGAATAATAATTAACTTCTTTTGCATTCAATTTATATGGAGAAACAATATTTAATAATTCATTCTCTCAACATACTTATCAAAAAGCTTTTTTCATGTGTAAAATATTGTTCTAGATCCTAAGATCAGGACAATTTTTATTAAAAAGAATAATTTTAGTGTATGGCCAGTATTTGGTACACATCTATTTATATTCTCTCTCTCACTAAGTGTGGATATTAAGCTCATTTATATTCAGAAGGAATTTCAGTGACACTATTGAAACAGAAAGTGATTACTCTGAATTAAAAACAACACAATTAACCAGAATTCCTGATGACCAAAGTGTTCCATCTTGGATTGTGATTTTACTTTATTTGGCACCATAGGATCTAAAAGTATCTGCAGACTAATTGTAAGCCTTATAGTAGCTAAGTAAAATGAAAGAGATGACACTGGAGCTGGTAGATTCTAGAGTAAGCTACTCATACCTCCAGAGATAGAGGAATTGTTGTAATATAAAATATATTGCTCATTATTCAATTCAAGAATCTTCTACCTTATCAAGATCGTCAATGCTAGGATGTCTTCACAAGCAAAATTTCTACTGCTCAATGTATTGCTAAAATAAGCCTTTCTAGAGCTTAGGTGAGGTTTTAAACTTCATAACATAAATGAACAAATTGTCTTTTAAACATTTACTATGTCATATATTATTTAGGTTTCTATTTAACAACTCAGAAATTTATTTTATTTTTGCTCATATGTTCAGCTGAATTGGCCATTCAATCACAAGGGGTTTATACACAATGTATATTTGTCACCACCACTCTCTATACATTAAATAATTGACAAAGTCTAACCAAGTTGACCAATGTCTTCAAAATAGTGCATACGTGCTCCTAAGTATTTGTCTACAAAATCATCTACTACTCAAAGATCCTATAGTTTCAGACGTGTTTACCAGATAGAAGATAATAAAAAACCTAAAAGAACTCTAAATTTTCTGAGATTTGTCAGTGTAAATTCACTTTGTGATGCTATTTCAATTTAATTTTCTGAATTTAATATGTATTACTTTCACCCATTTGAGATTGGAACTATATTCCTTGATCCATTGTGAGTATATTTTTTTAAAACGGTAGTAGATTAAAAACTCTTAGCAAGTAAAAAAGATAAGCTTTTAGTTTATTTAGTTTATTGTACCATTTTGTGTTAACCTCTCATCAGCTCTTGCTATTCCTACAGTTGCCGATTATTCTTATCAAGTAGCACAGACTTATGCTTAAGTTTCTGGCAGTGTGAACAATGAGGAAAGGATTTATTTACCTCTAAGCGATCATTTGCAGCGGGTTGCACAAAACATCACATTCATGTTAACTGTAGGTAAGTCCAAGCTTTTCACATTTCTTGTATCTCTAATATTGATTCTAATTTTATGCAGGGGAGAAGGAGAATGATAGAATAATTTTTTAAATAAGAAATATGAGTCTTCCTAAGACCTTCTTAGAAGAAATAAGCAGACATTATACAAGCCCATAGATAATCCTCCTTTGCAAACTGGGTCAGGAAACGTGTGTCCTATTTCAAAAAGGAGCACTTAAATTTGGAGAGAAGGGTGAATATGCAAAAATTAACACAAAGCTTCTTTCAAAATGTTTTGATTATGTGCCAGAGGAGAACAGTATTAGAAGTTTCAACTGAACAAAAGGGAGTGATAAAATGTACTTTTTACATCATATGCCAAATTTAAAAGCACATTCCAGGCAAAGCATCCAATTCAAATCAAGAGATTGCTTAGAGAAAATGGTGTCAGGCTGAATCTATAGCTCTCTATACGTCCTACCCCTAAAACAAGTAAGATCAACAGGAGTACAAATAAAACCACACAGAAACCATACTTTCAGCATTATTATTAGGAAATTGAGAATATTATGAACTTTACAAAGAATAGAAAAAGGGTTTGACCTTTAGAAATGTGGCAGTGAAGAGAAAGAATAAAGTAGGAGAAAAATTAAGGACCCTGATGGCAAGACAGAGAACCTTAAGATATGACAAGATTTCCTTCTATCTAACCAACAAAATCATCCATTTAAAAACTGCATTTTTTCATACTGACAGAAGAGGGAGCTTTTGAATGAGGTCCCCTGTCCAACTACCTAGTAATTGGAACCAACTTTATACAAGACTACATTAAGAAGAAAAACAAAAAATAAGAATTGGAATATTTCAGATGATGAAAATTTCACCCTCTGAAATCATGAAGCAAAAGAGACCTACTGTAACACAATATTCCTCACTTAATTAAATATTCTCAAACATGCAGTTGGAGATATATGTGTGTGTGTATATGTGTGTGTGTATTTTGCATTGAAATATATAAATATCACACCTATAATCAGAAATTCAAATTTACTAAGAGCAGAACTGGACAATAATAGAATGGCAATAAATTCAATGAGAATTGGTAGAAATTGGGAAAGAAATTAAATAAACAAAATTATTTTAGAATCATAAAAATGAAGAATAAATTACAAGGTGATCAAGGGAGAATAGATTCAAATAAAAATTATATGAGACATTGAAGAATAGGGGAAAAATTATGAAGAGAATGGAAATGACATAAAGGAAAAAATAAAAAAGGTCATAGAAAAAGTGCTTGAAATGGAAGACGTAAAAAGAAAAAATAACATTTTTATAATTGAATCCCGAGGAAGAAAAACAGAACAATGGAACATCAACTAAATAAACTATGATCCCCACAATATTTCCAGAAATAAGAAAGCAGACATGTGTGTATTAAAAGGACCCAGCATGCATTTAGGAAAACCAATCTGATGTGATCAACTGTAAGATGTATCTTGGTAAAACTGTTAGAATTTAAAGACAGAAAAAAACATCCTCAGGGTCTTCAGGACAAAGAACAAATTATTTAATAATGTAAACTGTTAGGCTGGTTTCAGATTTCTCAAGAGTAGCATACAAACATCACAGCAATGGAACAGCATATGTAAGACATTAAAATAAAGAAAATTCGTGTCAAGAATTTTACATATGGCTAAGCAGTCTTTCAAGTACCAAGTATTACAGATAAAAAGAAATGTTAAACATGTAAGAATTCAGGTAATTATTTACCCATAAACTCTTCCTAAAGAATCTGCTAGAGTTAGATCTTTATCTGACCAAGAAAAGACTGGGCAAACTTAGGTAAACGGACTAGTGGTGAATATTTAATATACACAATTATAGATATAACCATAAAATAAGAGAACATCTGTGGAATAGTAGCATGTAAATGCTATATGCTATAAAAAATAGAAAGAATACAAATTTAAAATGTGAAGAAAGAGGAAAATAGAATAAGATCATTAATTCTCTTATATGGAAAATAAGTGGAGTTAAATGAAACAATTTAAAACTGAGTAGGTATTTAGAAAAAGGTTAAGAGGGAGTTAAAGGCACCGTAAAAGGTACAAATACAAAAGTAACTGATAGAACAAAAATAAAGAACTTTCTTAATGACAAAAGAAATAAAAAGGAAAAGAAGAGAAAAAAGTAATGTCACATAGAGAAAAAAACCCACAGTAAAAATAACATAATACTCACAGTAATTATGACACAAAATAGTATGACAGAGTTTAAATAAAACATTAAAGTCATATAAAAAAAGAGAATGAGCTGAATTAGCCCACTAAAAGGAAAAGACATTCAAGTTGTTCATAAGGCAAAACCTAACTCTGTGCTGACACAAATCGAAGTAGAATGATTCAAAAAGTAGGAGAAAAAAAAAAAGCAAAAAGTGTAACAGGCAAAGGGAAACAAAGGAAAGCAGGGGTTGTAATCTTGACATCAGATAAAGAGAAAATCAGACAAAGAAATCAGATAAAGAGAATCAGGCCAGAAATCATGAAGCATGACATATTTGTAATCCAAAAAGCTGTAATTCATAATGCAGATTTAACACTTATGAATATCTCTGAATCAAACAAAAATAGAAACAGTGATAATTGAATATTCTGACACTAAAATTGGAAATAAGACAATATGTTCACTATCTCCATTATATTATGTATTATCTTGGAAGTCGTAGCTATTGTAGTTAAATAGAGAAAACAATTAGAAGCATGCAGATCGGTAAACAGTGACAGATTTTATTTGTAGATGAAATGATACCTGCTGGAAAACCCTAAATAATCATTGATAAAACTAACTTTAACAATAAAGTAATTCATTACTGTATCAGGCTATAAAATTAATAGGCTAAAATCATTCATCTTCACATGTACCAAAAATAAAGTTAGAAGATATAACAGAAGAGAAGAAACCTATTATATATACTGACAACAACGACAACAGCAATAAAAACACTAAAGTATAAACTTGCCAAGATAATGTTTAAAGCATATAAGAAACCTATAAAACACATCTTAAGAAACAAAAAAGTATGCTTGGACAACATCGACACGATATAATTTCCCTCCAATGTATGAATTCAGTGTATTCTCAAACCAACAAACTTTATTTCTGGAACTAGAAAAATGATGCTAAAGTGATTATGAAGAAGTGAACATGCAAGAATAGCAAAGAAAAAAACTAAAAAGAAGAGTTTTTAAGGGTAGGGGTAGGTGCTAGCTCTGACAAGCATGAAAATGTACTACAAAACCTCCATAATTAAAGCAAGGTGGTGCTGGTCCTTGAGTACACAGATAGACCAATAGAATAGAAGAGAACATTCAGAAATACGCTCAAGTTCATATGGAAGTTTCATATATATTAAAGTGATATTGCAAATCAGGGGCAAAAAAGTGGATTTTTTGATAAATAATGTTGGAACAATTTGAAAAAAAATAAAATATAAACCCGTTTTCAAACTATACAAAATAACAAACTCCAGATGGATTGGATACTTAACTATAAAAATAAAATTGCACAAATACAAGAATAAAGCATTGGTAAGTGTCTTTGTATAATCTAGGTTTAGGGGAAAGCTTTAGAACTATGATTCAAAAATCTAGCAATAAAAGATTAAAAATAATTAAAATATTTGTATGTATTTGTCTAAAGACAAGTGACACATTGAAAAACATTATTGCAAGACATATCTTAGCTAAAGGGCTAATGTTTTACTATATACAAAGAAGGTTTTAACTTTTATAGTTTTTTTGGTGGCACTGTGTGACTTATGGGAATCTTAGTTCCCCAGCCAGGGGCTGAATCTCGGGCCACGAAAGTGAAAGCATGTAGTCTTAACCACTGGACTGCCAGGGAAATCCCCAGTTTTAAGAATGAAGCATCTATTGACGGATGGATAAAGAAGATGTGGTACATATATACAATGGAATATTACTCAGCCATGAAAAAGAAACAATATCATTTGCGGCAATATGGATGGACTTAGAGTTTATCATTCTAAGTGAAGTAAGTCAGAAAGAGAAAGAAAATTATCATATGATATCATTTATGTGTGGAATCTAACATATGACACAAGTGAACTTATTTACATAACAGAAGTAGACATACAGACATAGAAAACAAATTTATAGTTACCAAAGGGAAAGGGGAGGAGGGTAAATTAGGAATTGGGAATTAACAGATACACACTACTATATATAAAATAGATAAACAACAAGGACCTATTGTAGAGCACAAAGAACTATAGTCAAGATTTTGTAATAACCCATAGGGAAAAGAATCCGAGAAAGAATATATATATATATTTAGTTATATATAATTGCATCACTTTTCTGTATACCTGAAACTAACACAAAATTGTAAATCAATTCTATTTCAATAAAAAGAAAGAATGAGGGAAAAAATTCAAGATGAGCTAAACATCTAAACAAATAATTTTTTTTAAAAGACATTAAAATGGCCCTCAAATCTATTAAAAGATTTTTGATTTCTTTCATAAAAGGAAAATACAAATTTAAAACTACACTGAATACTATTTTTACCTGGTTAGATAGGCAAAAATTTAAAAGGTTGATTATATACTGTTGGAAAACAGGCTTTCTCATTCATCACTGGTGACAATGCAAAATGGGACAACACTTTTGAAGGGGGATCTGATAGTAATTGAACAAATTTACAAATGCCTTTGACCCTCAGATCCCACTTTTAGGAATTTAGCCTGAAGATACACTTCTAACAAGCATCAATCATAATTATAAACTATTGGCAATTCTAAGTTGTCGAAGCAAAGAAGGTTGATTGAATAAACTATAGTACATTCCCACAGCAGAGTACAATACAACTCTAAAAAAGGATGAAGATCTCTATGAACTGATAGAGACTTATTTCAAATATATATTGTTAAGGGGAGAAAAGCAAAGTGCAAAAGAGTCTCTATAGCATGCTATTCTTCATGTAAGAAAGGAAAAATAAGAAAACATGCTTATTTTTGTTAAAAGAAACACAAGAAAGAATAAACCAGAAACTTATGAGAGAAAGTAATTTTCTCTGAATGGATATTTTGTATAATTTTGACTTTTGGAATCAAGTAAGTATTCTGAATATTCAGAAAAAAAAAGAAAGAAAACCAAAGTGAAACTAGGAAGAGTAAGGGGTAAATCCCTAAAACTGAATGCAAGGAGAAATAAAAGAATTCAACTCATGTTTTTAAAAACAGCTACACTTAAGGGGAAAAGAACTAATGCAGGTAACTTTTGAATACAGTACATTGACTGTACACCCATAGTCTTAAACAAAACAAAACAAAACAAAAAACAAACAAGAAAAACCTGCAGACAAATCTTGAACTCTTGTAATAGGAAAGTTTGCTGTAGGGGTACCTTAGCCAAGGAATCAAATTAACATCATTAATAAAGGGCACACAGCTATCATACTGCTTCTAAAAGAATAAATCTGGATGTGAACATTGCTTTTGTAGTATTCCAGCCCAAACTCATAACCTGAACCTAAATAGGAAGCATCAAGAAACCCAAATAATGAGAATTTCTCTGTAAAATAATCAGCCTGTATTTTTTTCAGTATTTTTAATGTCAAAGGCATAAAAGACAAAAAAAAAAAAATCTGATGCACTATGCTAGATTAAAAGATACTAAATAGATCCTGATTGCATCCTGTACTGAAAAGACTGGTACAAAGAACATTCTTGGACCAATTGAAGAAATTGAAATATGGACTCTATATTAGATAACAGCATTATATCACTATTAAACTTTCTGGATTCAAAACTTGTTTTGAGGAAATAAACACTAACATATTAGGGGTTAAAGGGCATGATGCATGCAGCTAATCCCACATAGTTCAGAAAAAAATACAAAATATTACGGAGAGAATGATAAAGCAATGTGGCAAAATGTTAAAACTTGGAAAATCTGGATAAGAACATTCAGAAGTTCTTTATACTATTCTTACAATTTTTTTTCTGTGAGTTTGAAATTAATTTGAAGACATAGTTTTAAAAAAAAGCATAGAAAATAAACTGTGTGTGTATCATTCACTTAGGCAATATTTTCTGCAGTATTGTTACTAATGGTAAAGTAAAGATTAATATTTCAATGAGAGAAGTATAAAGTTTTCAAAGTCATCCTAAAAAATATTGCTTCTACTGTGATTTGGGTGTCTCAAAACGGTTGACCTAAACATGATCCTTTATCATCCTCCCACCTTAATGTACATAGTTCACTCGTTACTAACATTGAGGATTTCTTTTATAAATTTCAACATACATAGCATTAAATTGTGAAACAATTTGAAAGGTATTTTTTAAAAATTATATGTATGTAGGTATCCCTCCAATTTTAGAAGTAAGATATATTTTCTTAGAAAACTTGGAAACATGGAGTCGTGGCTCAATGATTATGATAATGGGCTAAAAAACTTGAAAAATGTAAAAAGTTTATACAATAGAAAGGAAAAATCATTGAGTAATGATTTCATGAAGAAGAGAGTTTAAAATGTTTTGCATATTTTTTAAATGAAGGGTGAAAATCCTTTGTATAGGAAAGATCAGAGTAGATGATAAACGTTGGTTTCTTAATGAAAATAAACCCACTGCATTCCAAAAATAGGAAATTAGCACTTGAATTCAGTAAATTTTCCTTCCAGAAAGTGATCCCCCTTATAAAAAATGAAAAACAATTTGCTGATATTCAGTTTCATTAAGTAGATAAATCAATAACTACATAAAGCCTGAGTAGCTTGTTGGCACAAACCTGCGTGACCTTATTTTCACTTAAATGTATCAAGATTTGTTCTGGCATTTAAAAAGAAACACTTTTAAGTTGTCAACGAGAAAAATCTATACAAACAAGTGAATAATCGAATTATTCACTTTGTCATGCATAAAATGATAAACGGGAAAGGGGGAAAGAGAGAAGGAAATAGATGAGAATTTTCCAGGGAGCTGTTCGAAACTGAAGAAGATGGTGACTGGGAAACAACACAGCATGTTTTCAAAATCTAAAAACGTGCCTCATCTTAAATCAGGCCTACAGCCAATGCAGATTTAAGTGTAGAGGACAACCAGGTCACTGTCCCTTGAGCTCCTTTACCATCAGACCCTCTCCCTGTTATTCACACTTTTACTGTAAATTGGAAAACGGTCCAGGACTTCCCTGCCCAGGGCCTCCTAAGCAGTACATCTGTCATGGATCATGTTATAGAACAGAAATGTTTGTTTTTGATCCTATTCATTTCAACTGGCAGGCGGTTATTATTAGAATGAAAAATTAAGCCATTAGCCTTCGAAGCCTTGCTGGCTCTATCAAATTTATGGAGTTAATACAGCAAAATTATCTTTTATAGCTGATCAAAACCTCTGTATGTAGACAGCTGGCCTTTTCTTAAGGAGGAAACACAAAATGGCAGCCAGGTTGGGAGGGACCACACCAAGGCAGAGGTGTCAGTGATGTTTGCTGGTTTGGCACCGCATGAAGATTTACACCATGAATGATGGCAGTTTATCCCGAGGGAGAGTTTTATTTTTATCAGTCTTCCTGTAGGAAGGAACCAAAAACCATACCTTCATGTTTTCTAAAAATAAGCCTCTGCAGTGCTTGAGTAGCATTGTTATTTACAGGTCTGCCATTTTTCTGTTATTTAGTGAATGTTTCAATTAACATTTCTGCTAGGCAAATATTCCTGTAGCAATTACAACTCTTCTGAAACCAATGAATTGCAAGTATAGCTACTTCCTATTTATAAACCACTCTTCTAATATCTTTAGAAGCTGCTCATCGCTGGCAAAAGATTTGAGTCATAAAAAATGCAAAGCACAATAAGTACTGATGGGGTGCTTTTCATTCCAAGAGCTTTATAGTGATAACTTATTCAGGCCACCTCTGTAAAGGTCACATTGATGATGGTACGTACCCACTAGACCAGAACAGTATTGCATCTCTTAGGGGAGGGGGGGCAGGTCTCTGGGGTGCACCTGACTGAACCAGCACATTAACACCTGGGTATTTTTCAAAACAAATTCTTGAATCTTTTCTTACCACGTGTCATAATACCTAAATGCCAGCAAGAGCAGTACTTTAACCTTATCCTAAAGACTTGGGTTAAGTGTGTCATAGACTCTCTCAATATCTCTGTGTGTGTGTGTGTGTGTGTGTATTATAAATGAATGCCTATTGTCTTATTACTGTTTTTATTTTTTTGAGTTGTTTTATTTTCCTTTTTAGGTTCCATTAAAATGATTTTATCATAACACATCTTTCCTTGGTTGTCGGAAACTTGCTTAGCTCTTTGGAGAGAGGACCTAAGTTCTGCTTTGTCAAGACAGTGTATATGAATGGCCATTTTTGACCTTACCACTGGGGTTAGAATTAAAAGGTAAGTACATTGCTGCGATTACCAAGACTAAGTCCTAATGCAAATCTAACTGTCCTACCCTTTCTTTCTTCTTAAAGATGTAAAAGTATGGCTAAATAAGAATAACATTCTTGAGGTACAGGGCCATGGAGTAGGACAGAGGGTCTTTTGCATGTTTGCTTTTGTTCCCTTCAAAGATAAACTACCACAAGAAAAGGAGCAGAGGTGCTAGTCTTGGAGTGGAAAGGCTTTTTAATAACAAGCATAGACATCAGTTATGTAATTTTCTTCTGTAATCTTCATTTTTCGTATTCCATACATATCACCTTATTTCATTGCTTCATGCCCATTTCACAGATAAGAAAACTGAGGCACTCATTAAAATTACTTACAAAGGTCATGCAGATAATAAGTGGCTGATTGAAATTCAGATCCAAGCAGCCTGGCTCTGGAGACCTCATTCCTAAACACTATGAAACTGCTTCTCCACCCTCAGGGAACCTGTTGAATGGAGCCCTCGCCTCAGGGTGGCCAGTTGGCAGCCCAGGGTCTCAGCCAGGACAATGGGCTGATCTCTCATAAGAGTACTGGCCCCATAAGCTCCACCTGTGTTCCTTTCCTTGCCCCCTCTGTCTTTTCCATCAGTCCCGGGACTGTGTGGCCCTGAGGCACAGCAGCAGCATTTCTGCAGTGGCTCTTGTTCCAGCTGGAGCATGTCATTGTGGCACCTTCCCTGCCCTGGAGGCCCCCCCATCCAACACTTTATTGATTAATTTCACCACTGCATCATTTCACTCCCCATGGGCTTACAAACCTGGTAGATGTATAAGTGCTAAGGTCAGTAAATGAATAAAGAAGTGATCATATCAAAAGCATTCTTCTTAGAAATTTTTATTTTATGATTACTCTTGATTTTGTAAAGAGATCTATGGAAGCCATTTTGCATGTAGGGTATTTATAAGATTTTAAGGCTAATTAATTTTCTTTCTTCATTAGAGATTTGAGTTCTGGTTATGCCACTTTCTAGATGCATGACTTTAGGAAAATTATTTTAACTTTTCTAAGCCTCAATTTTATCATCTGTGAAAAGGGGATGATAAGAATTGCATGGAGCTGTTAAATCTGTTCTGATGTTAGGTTAAGATGAATTCTCTGCCCTCAAATAATCCTCAAAAGAGTACAGATGTTTAGATAGAACATAGACAAGAGAAGAAAAAATACTAAAAGCTATTAAATTAAATTAAAATATTAAATCTTGACTTAAATCCTTGGTGACTGTGTATTGTTTTTTAAATTTCTATTGACATATAGTTGATTTGTGATGTGTTAGTTTCAGGTATACAGTCCAGTAAAGTGATTCAGTTATATTTATATACATATATAGTGTATTATTTTTACATACAGTGTAAACATTAGGACTGCTGACAAGAGTTATGTTTAAAACTTGAGCTGAGCATTCCATCCAACAATCAATTTGTCTTATAGATTAAAAAAGGACTTCCCCATTCAGTCTTGGAAGACATTATGGAATAAGTAGGAATTGGGGAGTCATTTAAATGACTCTCTGGAATTTTTATGCAGGCTAGCAAATTCCAATTAAGAGCCTCAATCCTGGTTTTAAAAATTTGAGTTTTAAAAAGCTGATATAACATCACCCATTAAAGATAATTATTTTTACTTCCAATGAGGCATGGTATGATTAAACTTAACATTTTTTTTCCCAATGAGTATTGATTGAGTATAAATGAGAACAAGATGTCCCAGCAAATAACTTTACATTTAAAATGGAAACGGCATCGTCGCAATGTTTATAATGGATAATGGTAACAAATTGGTGATCAATTACTTTATTTTTTAATAAAAGCAGTTAAAATGAAAAGTGGCATTACTATACTTAACTAACATTCTCTGCATTCCTAAAAGATGCACTAAATCTATGAAAATAATATATTATGTAGAAAAAATATGTTTCTGTTTTCAGGCAGCTAATACATACATACACAGACACAGTCACTGCGCATCTCCATGAATCCGAAGTTAGGTCAGTCCCCCACAGCAACAAAAAGATGCAAGAATTTAGATGTACACAAAAATAGGTTGGAAAAGACTCAGAATTTAAACACTAACAGACATATTGTACAAAACTGTTCTGTTTTCAAAGACAAAATCAACTCTCTGCATTCAGTATGAGAATCAATTTCATTTAAAAAGCCAAACTTTGATTATTTATATCCTGCCAAGAGCTGGTGTGAATGAACTTTGTACTTGTCAACCTTATTTTGTATTTGCTATGTACATATGTGTATATTCATAAGTATGTATGTACATGTATGTGCATATATATGTATATTTGACTATACACATACATGTATGGGTGTGTGTAAGCAAAGCCACTGTTTTAGTCTATACATTCATACCATCCAGGTAAACAGTAATCTCTGCTAACACCAAGCATCAACAGAAAGTGATTTAAGAAGGGGGCTAACATGAGAAAAGCTTGCTCTTAACAGTAAAATTTTAACAACACGACTCTTTGGTTGTACCATGGAAATATGTGGCTTTGTTTCCATGCAAACTGTACTGAGAGATTCCATCTGGTCAGTAATGCTCATGTGTATGCTTTGAAAGTTTTGTTCAAGTTTCATAAATCTTGTCATATATCAGGTTATTCTCAATACCAGCCAAAGTAAATAATCTACAGCCAGAAGAGTGAAAGATCATTTGTGCCCTAATTACAGATCAACATTCTCTCTCAGCCAATGCCACAGCTCTCCTTTCATTAATCAGGCTTTCGGTGACTAACATCAATTGATGTTAGAAGGAGTGTTCTGTGAACAAGTTTCAGAACATAAACTCATCTGGAATTAGGATATTTAATTGAGTGACAGTCAAAATAACCCTCATGCGGCTTTTTCTTTTTAATAAACGCAATATTGAGAAATGAGGGAAACCCAAGAAACTTCTGGTAGAAATGTCAATCTTGGGATCTTGGGAACGTTCGTAAATCCTCTTGCCCTCGTTACCCCTGGCGAAACATGATTCAGCTTCATGTTCAAGTTTGATGGGCTCCCCCACCTTCCATTTTCAGCTATTAATCTCATTGTGCTTCTCTGTCTTGACACTAAACCACTCAAAACTTAACAAAACATTACTCAGACTCTAGAAACACAGATTCTTTGTGTTTTTGTGTGAAAGCTGCTTTTATCTAGACATTTCCTTTACAAGCCTGTAAAACTGAGATGGAATTATGTCGTCCTATAGGATGGCTTTAGAGCTCTGATGTCTTCTATGACTCCAGTGGGGCAGGGGTCCCCAATCCCCAGGGTACAAGTCCGCAGCCTGTTGGGAACCTGACCATGCAGCAGGGGGTGAGGGGCGAGTGAGCAAAGCTTCATCTGAACTCTCTCCATCACTCACATTGCCGCCTGAACCATCACCCCACTCCATCCGTGGAAAAATTGTCTTCCACGAAACCAGTCCCAGGTGCCAAAAAGTTGGGGACCACTGCTGTAGGGTCCATCTACACACTGGTCTGGCATTTCGACTGCATCTCCTTCTTGTACCTGGGATGTGATTAGTGGTACTTATAACCCAGGTTTTGCTTCTGTGGCAGTTTCCTCCTCATTACCCTCATCCAGGGAATATGTCTGGGGCCAGCACGTGTGTCTCTCTTTGGTTAGTTCCTGTTTCTTGAAATTCTCAAGAAGGAGTGCTTATTTGTTCCACATGGCCTGTCTCACTTTGTTTGAACAAAATTCACTTTACATGATAAGATCCTGAGAGTTATCAAGCCTGATGTACACAGTCTTGAGATTTTATACACACTCATTTATTCATTCAGGAAATATATATTGGGTCCCTGCCATATGCCAGCATTGATGCAATGGTGACTGAGAGAGTGTTTGTTCTCCTGGAAATTATATTCCAGTGGGGAATGATAGGTAATAGACACGCCTACACATAACATAGTTTCTGATATTGGTGAGTACCATTGAGAGAATAAAACCGAGTGTGGTTATTGAGAAAAAAGGTTTGGGCAGCAGCAGTTTAATATGAGGTAGAATGATTGGGGAAGACCACTCTGAGAATGTGACATTTGAACTGCGTAATAAGAAAGACTTAGGTGTATGAGGGTGTGGGGACATTGTAACCAGAGGGAACAGCAAGTACAAAGGCCTGGTGTCAGGAAATTAGGGTATTAAAGAAAATGGTATAAGAGCCAGTGTGGCTTTTGCACTGTAAACATAAACTCGCTGGGTGGCAGCTTTGGCATTTCCACCAGTGGAGACCTTTGATGGGGAACGTGTGGGCACACCTCTTTTTGAAGGCAACACCTAGACCCTGTGATGCCTAACTCTGATTCTCAGAGTGTCCAAGGTCCAGCTAGAAAAGTACTTAGCTATTGGCTTTCTCTGATTACTTCCCCTGCATCTCACCCAGGACCTGATCATTGAGAAAGCTAAAATCAAAACCGAGCTGCTCTGAGATACAATCTGGGAGTTGAAAGTCAATGGTTCGTTTATCTCATATAGCAAAAAACTGATATATGGTGGGAAGAAAGGAGTTGGTTTCCTGTGTTTTTCTTCCAATCCTTTCCACCCCAACCCTCCCCCCAACTCCCTGCGTTCTAATAATTTGTCTTCTTGTTATAACTTGATAATTTCTTTCCCTCTCAATGCTGCTTTTTTTGCTTTTTTAAAATATTGTCTACTCATATAAAATGATTGAATTAATACAATAATAGAGTTATTTTCCACTAAGGTCTCTAACACTTCTAGTTTGGGTCCCTAATTTGGGAACACATGGACTACTCCTGTTGATCCAATCTTTGAGTAAAATTGGCAAAGGATTATGACTTTTTAAAAAATTAACATTGCATTATTCATCCATTCACTGGGGCCTCCAGAGTTTCAATCCCTGGGCTGCATGGAGAGGGATGAACCCATTGTGGTCCTTCCCTTCATGGCTCTCACAACATACAGGGGACGGACGCACAGAAAGTGGCTCCATGGTAGTGTAAAGAGGTATGTGTGAAAACTTAGGGCAGCTAAAATTCAAGTCATTAACCATGGAGAAATGGCAAGGCAAGTTAGAGAGTAGAATTAGAGAGTAGTTAGAGCAGGTGACTAGCTTCCAGCCCCTCAGACACTTCCAGTTCTGGCTCACTACCAGGAGTTCATTGTTGGATTCAACCTAACCTTGCAAGCTATGGGAAGATGCCCCATTCTTTGGTATTTACCTTAATTCCGTATCAGTTGCATAATTGCTGCCCTAGCTTTCTTGAACTACTGAATGATCTATGGCTGCAGTTACTCAATTATTATTTTCAACACAACTGATAACAGTACTTTATAATTCCATAGTCCTTCAATATGAAGCCTGGCTCCAGATTATGACACAAATTGATGTCGCAAGTTTTATTATCTTCACTTTCTGACTAAGCCGTCAAGGACAGGTGAGGAAAGGCCCCTAAAGATTTAGTTGATGTTTATGATGGGCAGCTGAAACATGAATGCTGGAAAATGAAAAGGCAATTTCTATAGGTCCGATATGGAAAAGAAGCCAGAAATTTATTTAAATCCTTCTCACTCAACGCCTGTTTTCATCTGAGAGGTTCACTTGAAGCATGAGAGAAGGTTTCATCTGGTTAGTACAGACCTTGCTCATAGTCTCTAAATATCACAGTGTCAATAATTTTGAACCAAGAAAATAAAAAGATAATGATATCGATACATTTAGGACCTGTAATTTTGCCAACCCACAACACCACCAAAAAAAGCAGCTCAAATCTAAAAAATCATTTTCAAAGCTTTTTTCAAAACATTTTATTTCATTCAGCATGTTAGTAGCTATTATAAGTAGTGAATAACAAAATCCGTTTCTGTGTGTAGATGCAGCCATGGAAAGTAAACAATATCCCAGAACATTTGTAGAAAAATAGTAAGCTGAAAAATATATATTTGTAGTGTATATCTTTTCATCTAAGAATTCCACTTATGAAAATATATCCCTTGGCAGGGGGAAGTGGAAGTATGTGGCTATAAGAAGGTTTTTGGAAGCAATATTAGTAACAGGAAAAAATGAAAATCTAAATGTCTAATAAGAAAGGATCAGTTAATAAATTCCACATAATGGAAAATTACGCAGAAATTATAGTAATTTATAATGGAAATATATGCATGATATATTTTTAAAAGAAAAAAAACAGATTGAAATATAAGATGTATGGATTGAACCATATGAAATTCTTGTTTTTGTAGGTTAAAAGTGGTTGAATAAAAGTAATTTGTTATCCAACTAAAATATGATCTGGTTTTCGTAAATAAAAAGAAAATTTTTGAATATATGTATTTACATGTACATAACCATTCTAAAAATATATTTGCCAATGTTCACAACAGTTATCTTCAAGAAAATAGGTTGAGAGGTTTATTACTATTATTAATTTTATTATGATTATTATAATCTTTACTCTCATTTTTTCAGAACTTTCTTTAAAAGGAATAGTCTTTCATAATAAGAAAAAACAATGAAATACACTATAATTTTAAAAAATTTAAGTGAAGCATTTGATGCCACAAATTTGTATTCTTTTCATTCAGTGATAATTCCTTCAGCTATTATCTTTTACTCAGCCTTGATTCCTCTTCTTTTTACTATAGTACAAGGACACATCCTTC
This sequence comes from Hippopotamus amphibius kiboko, assembly GCF_030028045.1. NCBI lineage: Eukaryota > Metazoa > Chordata > Mammalia > Artiodactyla > Hippopotamidae > Hippopotamus > Hippopotamus amphibius. The sequence continues at coordinate 92,455,038 of NC_080192.1, forward strand.
ATCCTAGTAAAGGTATTCTAAAAAATAGCCAGCAAAATGTGAACAAAGAAGAAAGAATGCATGGTCTGAGGCCAGTTAATTTTGGCCAAATTAACCAAAATATTCTCTTCCCAAGCAATATCAAGAATTTGGTTCACACACACACACACATGTGCATTGGCCAAGGGCATGTTTTGAGTTATTTTTAGATAATTGCTAGTTGGTATAATGCATAGAAGTGCTGGGTATCTTCTAGGAACAACACACTAAGGACAAAAGATAATCTATTTATATTCCAAATTAGTGGGAAACTGGGTTCAATGCCCAAGTGCAATGGCATCCCTGCTCTCACCTTTTCTTCAGCCTAGTGCTATGACTTGACTGCCTTTGGGCAGAAGCTCTGTCTAGCCCCATCTGCATATTCTGTGGTTGTGGAAATCCAGACTCCAACTCAATTAACATTTTTGATACCTACTGTTACCTCCCTGAAGTCATTTGCTCTCTGAAAATACTACAGAGATTGATATACATTTAGCCCAGTTCCTAGTGTTCTTACACCTACCATTACGATCGCTGACAAATATAAAATGATGGCCACAATTACAGCCTCGAGAAAGTGCAAGATCTTCAATCAGCAAGGAAAAATTAGATTATCTTCACTTGACTGTTCTTCCTACCAAAATAATAGATTCATAATAGAGAAATTTTTTTTAAAACATGAACCAAAATAATTTTTATTGTAATTTTGATGACAATTTCCTTTCAACCACTGGGCTGATTGTTTGGGTACTGTAACAATTAGTCATCAGAAATCAATTATTTCACTGATTTCCTCAAGAAACCCTTGCCCATCTAGCATTTCATAATTTGAGTCAACTTTATTGAAGATATATTCACATTGTTCCAGTCTACCTAATTTCTTTTCCCAAATTCCCACCTGACATCTTTGTTTTTCTGATTCTAGTAGTTATCAAGCCTTTTTTTAAAGTATAGTAATCACCTGTGAAGTTTGTTGAACACGAAAATTGTAAGCTTCGTGTCTTGAGATGTTGGTCCAGTAGGTCTGGGGTAAGCTGAATAAGCTGCATTTTTATCAAGGCACCCCAGAGGTTTTGATGCCTTGTCAAACTGGGAAGAGAATGCTTATAGTCCTTCCTCTACCAAACTGGCCCAATGAAATTTTTTCTGTCGTCTTTCACCCTTCCTCTAAGTGACCAACATTTCTGGACCCTTTAGAACACTAGATATCCCTCTACATCCCCAATATTAACTCTTCATTTTATTATGAAGGGCAAGTTCACGATCACCTTTGTTATCTGAGAATTTTCTTAGCCACTATCCCAAATCCTTTCCCAAGAGAGTGTTTCAACTCCTTCCACGAAGTTAACAGCTCCCGTAATCAGATAATTAACAGATATTCTAACTCAGTGAGTAATGGATGGATTTGGATTTTTAACCTCAAAGGCTAATTTTAGTGAGGTTCACTAATAGCTATGAGTGTACATAGGTCTTAGAAACCAAGGATTAATTTCATGGGCTTGTATATATATATTTTTTGTCAGTATTTAGTCCGAGATATAAACAGGTAATAACAGAAATCTAAACTCTCTGCTTAATATTTTTTTACGTATTTCAGGAATAATAGCTGTGGCAACTCTCCCCGCGCTTACTGCTTAATGAAGAATTTGGCTCTACCGAGTAAAAAAATGGAGGACATGGAGTCCACCTGCTTCCACCTCTCAGCCAGAGAACCTTCCCGCTATTAAAGTTAAACTACAGAGTCCTCTGTTTCCCAGGATTCAGAGATCACTGGTGCAGCTGTGATATGCAGTCTCAAAACACAAAACATCTGGAGAGATGATATGAATAGTTCATCTTTCCTTATTTATGTTTGAAAGCTGAGGCAATGTTTATGGAATGAAGAATTTGTTTAAATGACTGTCCGAACATTATGAATTCCTTGTCACACTTTATCTGGCTTCACAATTGATGTAGTGAACCAGAACCTCCCTATACATACACTCATAAACATACGCATATACATAGGCATATAGCCATAGAACTATGTAGCCAAGTAAGCATGTATATATCAAGAGAGGTTGCTTTTTCTCTGTATATACTTACAGAAATCTCTGGACACATGAAGGCCACTGTATTCATTTTTCTCAAATCTAAGAGCAGACTGCAAGAATGGGATATGAGTACAACATGAAAGTAATATTTTTACAAAATCATGGTTATTAAAAAACTTGCATTCTTTGAGTGGAATGTACAATTTGAAATTAAAGTCCTAGAATTGAATAATCTTCTTACAGGAAAGATGTCCTTCTAACTCTGTTATCCAAAATTCTTTTGAAAGACAATTCACAATGTTTTTTAACTTTAGAATCATAATTGTGAGGGAAACTCTGTGCATAGCAGTTTGAGATACATATGGATGAAAATATAGAGAACTGTTATGCTACTGGAAAGTTGGGGGCAGACAGCTTTGATCAAATTATTTTCTTGACCTTTGATCTGATTTATCAAAGATAACTAAAAATTCCTTGTAAACTGTATTCCTAGCCTCTGCATTAATCACTACTTGTTCAGAGCAATAATCTGCAATCCTAACTGTGTCCTGACTGAAATCTGGACCATCAGAGGCCTCAGAGCTCCAGTGCATTTGGTTCCTGGTGGTCTTTGATGCACTTTCCCTATGTGCAAATTTGGGTGGTGGGGAGGTTCACTTATTGATCAACCATTGACTGGCTTTGGGCCAATGAAGTACCTAGGTGCAAGGGCGGTCTACAGAAGGCCAAATCCTCAGCTGTCAAAGCCATTCATCAGTGTCAACAGATTATTTCTTAAGAGTCATATCAAATTTATTTTTCTTTTCATCCAGTTTATTTTTTTTCCACTGCTAGATTTTTTAAATTAATTAATGAATTAATTAATTTTTATTTATTGACTGCATTGGGTCTTTGTTGATGTGCGTGGGCTTTCTCTAGTTGCAGTGAGCCAGGGCTACTCTTCCTTGCAGTGTGTGGGCTTCTCATTGCAGTGGCTTCGCTTGTTGTGGAGCACAGGCTCTAGGCATGTGAGCTCCAGTAGTTGCAGTACATGGGCTCAATAGTTGTGGCACATGGACTTAGTTGCACCGCGGAATGTGGGGTCTTTCCCGACCAGGGATCAAACCCATGTCCCCTGCATTGGCAGGCAGATTCTTAACCACTGCGCCACCTAGGAAGTCCCCGCTGCTAGCTGTTTATTCAAGAGAAAAGTCCACATTTGAGGACAATGTCCACAAAGTTTTTTTTTTTTGCTGGCTTTTTCTTTTCTTTTTTTTTTTAAGAACTTTTATTGAGATGTAATTGACATAAAATAAACTGCATATATTTAAACTGTACAGTTTGATTTTTTTTCTTATTAGTAAATGTATATATGGCAATCCCAGTCTCCCAATTCATCCCACCCCAAACCCACTGCTTTCTCTTTTCATCCAATTTAGAAAGATAATTGAAATAGTCTTAAGATATGTGTATTAAAACTTTGATTTATTTAAAAAAATACTAAACTCTATATTCCTCAGCCTTCATAGATATTCCTCAGTATCTAATGTGACATCAGGAGATCCAATGACTAATTCCTTTTTGTGACTTCTATTTGTGTATCCTTGTTCTCCTGTTTAACTATAAATTAACATATTTATGAGTATCTGTTTGTGTATATCCATGTGCACACATTTGTGTGAGTTCACAAATGATTACTTTGATGAGTGTTAATTTGTATCAATCGAACTGAAATAAAATTAGAAAAATCCCATTTTGTTTTCCCATTTAAAGTTTTAATTTTGGTACTAACTACTGCATATGTTTTTGCATTAATTTATTGTAGGTCTGTGTGTTTTATTTGCCTCAGTGATCTTTGCTACCTTAGGGTCTAAAACACCATTGCAGGCATTCAACACTTTCATGTTATGTAAGTAAATTAATTAGTCAAAAAAATGAAAGCTATACCTTACAAGATTATTTTCATCTTAAAGGTCTTTAATTTGCTTGAGGGGGTTCAAGTTAGGGCAACAATTTGATTTGATTTGATTTCTTAATGGCTCTATTTATGCCTATAAGTAACAAAACTTTGCCTTGACAACTAGAGTGCAAGCACTATTACAAACATTTTAATCTTATATGTTTTTGGCACTTGTGTCTTTAATATTATTAATATACACAGCATTGTTATATACATATCTCTACCCCAATTAACTATGACTTTTTGGAATTAGCACTTAAAAATATACATGAATAGGGACAAAGTCTTCTATCATTTTATAACTCTCGCACTGCTTTATATAATGTCTTACACACAGTTGTTATTAAAGGAATGTCTGTTGAACTTTTGTGACCATGCCTGGGAAGATCAGTCAATGATTTAGAGAATATAGCAAGAATTCAGTAGATGGTAAAATACATTATGAAGATAAAAAATTCATTGCACAATAGGAGTTCTGTTTCCAGTGATGGTGAAGTAGTTCGTCTTAGACCAAAATTGCTTATGGCAATAAAAATGCTGGGAAAAAAAATACTAAAAAACCTAATTGAGGGTATCAGAGAGATACCAAGGCAAGATAGACTTGCTAACATCCAGGAAAGAGTCAATCTCTGAGTTTTTTATGGCTGGGAAGGAACCCTGATTTAAAACTCAAGTTTCTTACTATGATAGAGTAACAGAGACTAGATTTACCTATCCACCTAAAACAATGAAAACCTATGAAAATATATTGTACAGTGATTTTCAAGACACTGGATACAGGCAAAACTATCAGTAATCCCTGAGTGATAAGAAACACACATGGTGAACTCTACAAGTGCCCAACTTTCTGCCTTGAGAGACTTTCCAGGCTGTCGGACAGGAAGGAGAAACAGGCAAATCCCAGTGGAATCCTTGAGATGAGGAGATAGGGCAGAGAGTGTAGGGAGACCAAGGCAGTTAGATTTCAGAGAATACTGGAGAGAAGAAACCTGCATAAACAGAAAGACATAAATAAAAATGCATCCCATGCTCATGAGTTGGAAGAGTTAATATTGTTAAGGTGTCAATAGTACCCCCAAATGATATACAGATTCAATGCAATCCTTATCAAAATTCCAATGATGTTTTAGGCAGAAATAGAAAAATCTATCCTAAATTTCATATGGAATAGCCAAAACAATCTTGAAAAAGAACACAAAGCTGGAACTCACACTTTCTGATTTCAAAACTTACTACAAAGCTACAACAATTAAAACAATGTGGTACTGACATAAAGACAGACATATAGACCCCCAGAATAGAATAAAGAGCCCAGAATTTAGTCCTCATGAATAAAAAACCACATTGAGATAATACTACATACCTAGTAGAATTACAAAAAAGAAAAGAAAAACATGTGGCACCATGTGCTGATGAAGTTGTGAAGCCAGGGGAAATTTCATACATAGCTGGTGGAAATATGTATAGTAAAAATGTTCACTATGTACAAAACATACAGTATAAAGTGTACTATGAAAAAATGTGGCAACTTTTTAAATGAAGTTAAACATACATTTTTCACCTTACACAGACATTTTCCTCATAGTTGATTACCTAGGAGAAAAAATAACTTAGGTTCACAAAAATACCTCGATGTGAATGCTTAGCTGTAATTGCCAAAAAATTGGAAACTACTCAGATGTCTTTCAACTGGTGAGTGGATAAAGACACTGTGGTGCATCCAAACAACTGAATACTAACTATTTAGCTATAAAATGGATTCACACAATGGTGGATGAATTTCAAATTCAGTTTGCTTAGTGAAAGAATTGAGGACCAAAAGGTTACATATTATGTAATTTGATGTGTCTGGCATCCTGGAAAAGGTGAAATTACAGAGCAATGGTTTCTAGGAGTTAGGTGTTGCATAACAAGTTGATTACAAAGGAGTAGTTGGAAAAACTTTAGGAAGTAATAAAATTATTCTATATCACTAAGGTGGTTGATAAAACTTTCTGCAAACTATCAAACCCATAGACCTATCACACTATTTTCCAAATGACTGTATTATTTTATGTTCCCACCAGCAGTCTAAGAAGTTTCTGATTTCTCCACGTCCTAATCAACAATGGTTATTATCTGACTTCTTGATTATAGACATCCTGACGAATGTGAAGTGGTATCTCATTGTGTTTTTCATTAGTATTTTATTGATAACTAATGATGTTGGAAATTTTTTATGTGCTCATTGCCAATTGTATGTACATATGAGAGGTATGTGTTTTTGAGTGACTAATAATAAAACTTATTCTCTTCCTCATAATTATACTGTACCAACTCCCTATCGTGATATTAAAGATCTAGTAAGAAAGAACTAAATACTTATTCTGATCACTACATTCTTCCAAAGAGTTATTGGAAGACATTTCAAGATTAAAGGATATATGTAAAAGCTTCTTATCAAACTAGAGATAGAGAAAGCCTTTAAGTGAGAGCATAGGGGATGCAGAAAACAATATTGTCAACATTCAGAACTTGTTATATTAAGACACAAACTGTAAGACACAAACAAAATTCAACAATGGAAAGTATACTACTGAAGACACTTTATTCAAATGTTGATCATTCTTCTTGAAATAGTATTTATTTACTTAGTTTATCAGTATATGTGAAGTAGCTGGGATCTCAATTTTCATTGAGGTTTGAGTAGAATTATTATGCAGACAAAGTTTCACTGAAGTGCACTTTATGTTGGCTAAAAGCTTATTTGCATATTATGCATTTTCTAATAATGTCTCCTATTGAAAGTAGGTTATTTTTTCCTCAAGGCAATATTTAGAAGCTATATCTTCAGTTTTTAACAGAGAGAAAAATATCAATAAGCTACTCAAATAATTTAATATTCTCAGTCCTCCCAATTCAGACCAAAGGATGGGAGGAAAATCAAATAACACTGACAAGGGTTATGATCAAATTCTTTTTTCCCCTTAATGTGAATATAAAGTCCAAGTCACACAGAGAGAAGTTCTGCTACAGACAGATTCTAATGTGTGCAGGCCACTCTTTTGACTGCAAAAAGGAATTAATTCTTCTGAAAAATGGAGATCAGCTTTAAAAAGATTATTTATAACTAAATAAAGACTTAAAGCATATACTAAGGTTCTCATGGGGTCAATTTTTATTTAAAAAGGAAAAGCAGGTAAAAGATTCTTTTGAAGTTTACTAGTAAAGCAGTAGGATGTTTCCAGGAGCATCCATAACCAATGCTTAATCACTATTTGGAATTAGAGGAAGCATACCATAAAAAGTTACACAATGCCTTGTGGTTATCTTCGGGTTGGAAATTTTTATTCTTCTGAGTATATATTGCAGGCAAGGGTTAGAACCAAGGTCCTTTTCATCTGCCTCCAAAGTTCAAACAGGCTTACCTTGTGCTAGTATTAGCCTTTCATTATCCACAAATATATCAATGGAAATCAATAGACATCCAACAAAATGAGGATAATGGTGAGGTGTTTACTGCTGAACAATCTTTAGATAGCAAATAGCCAAGATTTCTCTCATTTACTTTAAAACCTATCCATTCTATATACCTCTTGGTACTGGGTCTAATGTACATCTGAAGTATAAACCAGCCAAAACAGTTCTCTTAAGGTCAAATATAAAATTTCTTTCTAGACAAAAAACAAACAAACAAAATCTCTTTTGGTAAATAATTAAAAGCATTTCTCTCAAACTCATAAACAAATACTTGATTTAGAAACATAGTAATTGAAACAGCATGGTACTGGCACAAAAACAAATAGATTGATGGAACAGAATAGAGAGGCTAGAAATAAATGCACCTATGGTCAATTAATTTACAACAAAGGAAGTAAGAATATATAGTGGAGAAAAAGACAGTCTTTTCAATAAGTGGTGCTGGGAAATCTGGATGGCTACATGTAAAAAAATGAGATTAGAACATTTCCTCACACCATATACAAAAATAAACTCAAAATGGTTTAAAGGCCTAAATGTAAGACCTGAAAGCATAAAACTCCTAGATGAGAACATAGGCAGAAATCTCCTGGCATCAATCATAGCTATACATTTTTTGGACCTGTCTCTGAAAACAATAGAAATAAAAGCAAAAATAAACATGAGATCTAATTAAACTTAAAAGCTTTTGCACAGCAAAGGAAATCATTAACAGAATGAAAAGACAACCTACTGAATGGGAGTAAATATTTGCAAACGATAGGGGTTAATATCCAAAAATATATAAATAGATCATACAACTCAATATCAAAAAACCAAACAACTGATTAAAAAAATGGGCAGCAGAACTGAATAAACATTTTTCCAAAGAAGACATGCAAGTGGCCAACAGGCACATGAAAATATACTCAACATCACTAATCATCAGCGAAATGCAAATCAAAACCACAGTGAGATATCACCTCACACCTGTTACAATGGCTAACATCAAAAAGGCCACAAATAACAAATGTTGGCAAGGATGTGGAGAAGAGGCAACCCTAGTATACTGTTGGTAGAAATGTAAAACAGTACAGAGTTTCCTCAAAAAAATTAAACTAGAATTACCAGATGACCCAGCAATTTCACTCCTGGATACATATCCAGAAAAAAAAAAACCCTGCTACTTTGAAAAGAAACATGTACCTCAATATTCATAGCAGCATTATTTCCAATAACTAAGATATGGAAGCAACCTAAGTGTCCATCAACAGATGAATGGATAAAGAAGATGTGATTTTATATATATATACAATAGAATGTTACTCAGCCATAAAAAAGAACGAAATTCTGGCATTTGCAGCTATGTGAATGGACCTAGAAAACATCATACTTAGTGAAATGTCAGAGAAAGACAAATAATGTGTGTTACTATTTATATGTGGAATCTAAAAAATAAAACAAATTAAAATATATAATATATAATAAAACAGAAACAGACTCACAGATATAGAGAACAAACTCATGGTTCCCAGTGGGGAGAGGGAACAGGGGAGGGGCACAATGGGGGTATGGAATTCAGAGGTACAAACTACTGGGTATAAAATAGATAAGCAACATGATATATTGTACAGCATAGGGAAAAATAACCATTGTTTTGTGACAACTTTAAATGGAGTATAATCTATAAAATTATCAAATTACTATGTTATAAACTTGAAACTAGTGTAATATTGTAAGTCAACTATACTTCAACAAAAAATAATAATTGTGAAGTTTTGATAGAGGGCAACATGATTTCCAAGTATATCTTGGAAGGGAGAGGGAAAGAAAACGAAGGAGAGTGAAAGAAAACAGATTGAATAATGAAAGAGAATGATTTGAAAGAGTATGATAGTCTCTTAATGTAAATGTGTTCTTTTTCACAAGAACAACTCAACCATTCTCTTATGGCTCTGAAATTCAAAGGTTCTATTCCAGTCCTCCTTCAGTAATTTCTGCTTTTGATACTCATACTTCTAGGAAGGCTGGGGCTAAAAGTGTTTGCCCTGGGTAGTTTCTTTTGTTTCACTTTAAGTCTTTCTTTGTTTCTCTGTCTCTGAGTTTTTTATCTCTCTCTCTCTTTCATAGTATTTCTCACTTTTTTTTCTTTACTTCATTGAAAGGGAAAGTCTTACCCATTTTATACTAATAAGAACTAAATCAGTACTATCTACCCTTCCTCCCAGCTCAGATGTTTGTGTGGGCATACTGAATCCTATTTAGAAACATTTCCTTTCTTCTTTCTTCCTACTTTTTTTTCCCTCCCTCCCTTCCTTGCTTCCTTCCTTCCTTCCTTCCTCCCTTTTTAATTGAAAACCTATAGTACAAGAGAGATGAGAAAGTAGCATTATGGCAGACAGAGTCCACATAAAAGGGCACTCAAGCAAGGAGGTATGCAACAGATTCAGATGTTTGCTACATGCAGGGATTTGTGCATATAAATAATTATGCTGAGGATACTAGGAGTCAGTGTTCTTACCATCAGAGACAGGAGATACAAATATGGAAAGGGGGAAGTTAAATGAAACCTTAGGGTTTTGTATTGGAAATGAAGAGGTGAATACAAACTCTATATAATATGTATAATTTCCTAGTGCTGTCCACTAAGGGAGACTAAGGTACTGGCATCCCCACAAAAATAGTACACTTATCACCCAACCATTGATTTCTATTTACCATTTTCCCCTAGAGGAACTAGGACTCATTGGAAAAAATGTCTATTCCAGGGAAAAACAAGATGGACTGAAATAACTTTTTGGGCCAGAAAGCAAGGTAGGGCTTTAAAAATGATAGAATCATGTCAAAAGAATGCAGATACTTTCTTGGAGTTCTCATTGGCCAAATCTGGGATAATGTCAACATTACAATAAATATTTACAGTAATGGATCATAATAACTGGAGAAAAATAGGAATTTGCAACTTTACACTGATATAAATGAATAAATAGCTTCACCTTACAGTAAAATGTCAACTAATAAATGAGATCAATACTATTATTTCAATTTTATAGTTAAGGAAACTGAAGTGAACTGTGGCTTGGAGGTTAATCAACTTTCTCATTGTCACAGACCTAGTAAGTGTTACAGTCAAGTGTAAACTCAAATCTGTCTGACTCTAGAGTCCAAGTTCTTAAGTAGTACATTTAGTTTTCTATTTCTAATCTTATGGCTTTCAGAGCAAGTCTAGACCTCCTGGCCTGATTGCTGGCTTTCTCTGAAGGTTTGGCAACCAGCCCAGTAACTGTAATCATGTAATGGGGCTGTGGGTCCAGTAGCCATCATTATAAACTAAACTCACCTTTCATCTTTTCCCGAAACCCTCCTTTGTGTCCTACTCTTTACACAACCTTCCCCAACTTCTGACCCCAAAGCTGTGGTTGAACATTCATACCCATAACATTTTCCAGGTTTGGATTTTGCTTTTAGGAGTTGGAATTACCTTTGATGTGCTTTCTTTTTTAAGAGCTTAACAAAAACTTTTTCTAAGAGAACTCAGTTAGCAGAGACCAAATTCATGCCCTACTCTCCGTTGGCTCCGAAAGAGTAGAACCAGCCAGTAATTCAGACAACAGACCATATTTTGTAACAGATCCTCAGCTAGCTTTGTATCAGACATCAAATTCGAGCCAAAGACAACCACTCCTCGTGTCTCCCATGTTAGAACTTTCCTCTCTAATTACAGTAAAAGGTTTGCAGGCATAGAAATATTAAAAATAAAATTAGACTTGTTCAAAACAGGTTCACTCTTGAAATAGGGCAAATTATGTGTAGTCTGAATTTTTGATACCATTTAACTGACTGGCTAGCTAAGACTTGGTGCCCGCACAGCACAACAGCACTGAGATTTAAGAAAAGGTCTTTTAGTTGGATCACATGATCCTTAAATTCACCAATTAACATACAGTCATATGCCCTTCTCCATGACACAGCTTGGCAATAGCCTGTATTTCCTCCTCTGAAATATTGAAATTCTAAGCCAAATACATGAGGGAATTAGTCAATGGGCTTTGTTCCTCTTTGACTTCATACGTTAAAGGTAAATCTACGAATGTTAATAATCACATTTATGGGTCTTGGTGCACAACATTAATGATATAGTATCATATAGCCTAGTTTTATAACATTACAAGATAGAGTTCTCAGCCAAAACGCCCCAGGACTGGATTAAGAACCTGTGGGGTGCTGGGCATTTAGGAATTTGCCAGTTTCCCCTTGCTCTGTTCCTCTTTTCAACTACATAATAGACTATTCTTAATGGAAGAAGATATTTGTCATTCACAGTATAAAATAAAAATAACCACAATGCAAGGAAAGTGTAAACCATGAATCAAATATAATGCTTCTACAGGAGGTCCAATATAAACATAAGTGATGCATGTATCAGAATGTAAAGTTTCTTTATGGGTTAAATAGAAATGTTTGGCCTTTCACCTGAAGCTACGTACTAGAAATATCTACCTGCAATAAGTGTGACTTGTAAGTTGAGATGATATTCTTTCTTCACACCTGATGGGCAGGTTGGAGATCAGAGACCTAGATGATGATTTCTATCTCTTTTGTGTATGTGTATCTCCCAGGAGGATGTTTTTGGTAAAAAAACAAAATTCAACTGAGTATATTTTAAAGATCTTATTGGCTTTATTGTACCATTTATAAATTGGGTGGCATCTGACTTAGCAAATAGAAAGGCACTCCAAGGAGCTGTACAAAATGAAAGATTTTTAGAGGAGGAAGGGAGTGGGAGCAAGGAAGTTACACCAGTAAAAAGTGGATTGTCTCAGTAATATTCCACTGTACATATATACCACATCTTCTTTATCTATTCACCTGTCAACAGGCACTTAGGTCAGCCATAAAAAATAGTGATATCATGCCATTTGCAGCAACATGGATAGATATAAGGATTATCATACTAAATGAAGTAAGTCAGACAGAGAAAGACAAATATCATGTGATATCACTTATATGTGGAATCTAAAACAGTGATGCATATGAACTTATTTACAAAACAGAAATAGACTCACAGATATAGAAAACAAACATGTTACCAAAGGGGAAGTGGGTGGAGGGATGAATTAGGAATTTGGGATTAGCAGATACAAACTACTACATATAAAATAGATAACCAACAAGGACCTACTGATAGCACAGAGAGCTATACTCAGTATCTTGTAATAATCTATAAGGGAAAAGAATCTGAAAAAGAGCATACACATATAAACATATATATATATATATATATATATGTATAACTGAATCACTTTGCTGTATATCTGAAACTAACACAGCATTGCAAATTAACTATATTTCAATTTTTAAAAAGTGTATTAGTTATGGCAAAGTCACTTTCCTTTAGAGGACAGCAGGAGTCTATCACAGATGGCCTCATTGTGCTGACCAGGTGATTTCTGACTGACTGGTTAAAGTTCCCATTTCTGGGAGATGCCAAAACTGTAATTAAATTAAACCTCTCTGGTGACCTGGAGCTTAGAATAAGGAACTCCATTTGGGGCCTGTTGTCTTGTGTTTAACACATTCTTGTGTTTGGTAGGAATCTTTACTGTGTGTAAGTGTCCCTTACATGTAACAATAGCTATACTTTAAAAAAAAAAATTATTTATTTATTTTATTGGCTGTGTTGGGTCTTCGTTGCTGCACACGGGCTTTCTCTAGTTGCGGCGAGTGGGGGCTACTCTTTCTTGTGGTGCACAGTCTTCCCATTGCAGTGGCCTCTCGTTTCAGAGCACGGGCTCCAGGTGTATGGGCTTCAGTAGTTGCAGCACATGGGCTCAATAGTTGTGGCTCACGGGTTCTAGAGCACAGGCTCAATATTTGTGGCACATGGGCTTAGTTGCTCCGTGGCATGTGGTATCTTCCTGGGGCAGGGATTGAACCCGTGTCCCCTGCATTGGCAGGTGGATTCTTACCCACTGCGCCACCTAGGAAGTCCTATACTGTTTCTTAATTAGATGTTTTAGCCCTACTTCTGTCACAGTTGCCACCACCACCATCATCTTCATCAGATATCAATTAATATTGAGAGCTATTGAATGATAAATACAAAGTTAAAACCAAAGCATAAAACATGGAAAGAAAGGCGCAGCAAAATATCTCAGAAAATCAGAGAATTATGGATTTTCAGGCCAAGAATATTAATAACAATAAAGAGAAATAGACTCACAGATAAAGTAAATAAACTCATGGTTACCAGTGGGAGAGGAAACGGGGAAGGGCCAGCATACTGTTAGGGGAAAAAATAGGGTTGTTATGGGATTATATGAAATCATGTGTGTGAAATTTTTGAAAATTGTAAGGCACTATAAAATTTAAAGAATCTTTTTTTTTTTGTTTGTTTGTTTTTTTACCACAGTGCTCAGCTTGTGGGATGTTAGTTCCCAACTAGGGATGGAACCTGAGCCCACAGCAGTGAAAGCACCGAGTCTTAACCACTGGACTGCCAGGGAGTTTCCAAGAATCTTTCATTCAATAAAAAAAAAATTCTCCTTCGAGGACAGAAAAAAATCAAGGAAGATGCATATAATGTTGAATGAATGGTATGGCTGTCTTTTATGTACATATGATCTCTAAGATATAAGATAAGGGTATGGGATTAAGATACACAAACTACTAAGTATAAAATAGATAAGCAACAAGGACATATTGTATAGCACAGGGAATTATAGCCATTATTTTATAATAACTTAAAGTGAAGTATAGTCTATAAAAATATTGAATCACTGCATTGTACACCTGAAACATAATATTGTAAATCAACTATACTTCAGTGTAAACAAGAGATAGGCAGAGAAAAATAAAGAAAGAAAAAAGATCTTGTAAATCATGTGGTCTAAATCTTTTTGCTACAGTTTGCTTATGTCTTCATCTATATTTCATGGGAAGTCTAACATCACCCTGCTACTACCTCTAAGGATTTTTGATAAAGGTCTTATGTCCCTTCATCTTCTCTCTCTCAGATTTCCTGCTTCTCACTTCCTGCATAGCCTGTCCCTTGTATTATCACACTGAACCTTGTAGACCCTGCTCCATGCTCAGTCCTTTACTTCTCCCAAAGAACCTCAAGATCAAGACAGATTTCTACTAACAGTAGAGGTTAGGGGTGTGTGTGTGTGTGTGTGTGTGTGTGTGTGTGTGTGTGTGTGTGTGTGTTGAGGGAGATGTTCAGTACCTCAAAACAGCAAAAAAAAAAAAAAATCTTAAAATTGAATTCATTACTTCACTTGCAAATATTTTCTCCCATTCTGAGCATTGTCTTTTCATCTTGTTTATAGTTTCTTTTGCTGTGCAAAAGCCTTTAAGTTTAATTAGGTCCCATTTATTTATTTTTGTTTTTATTCTCATTACTCTAGGAGGTGGGTCAAAAAAGATCTTGCTGCAGTTTATGTCATAAAGTGTGCTGCATATGTTTTCCTCTAAGAGTTTTATAACGTCTGGCCTCACATTTAGGTCTTTAATCCATTTGAGTTTATTTTTGTATGTGGTGTTAGGAAGTGTTCTAATTTCATTCTCTTATGTGTAGCTGTCCAGTTTTCCCAGCACCACTTATTGAAGAGGCTGTCTTGTATATTCTGGCCTCCTTTGTCAAAGATTAGGCAACCATAGGTGCATGGGTTTATCTCTGGGTTTTCTATCCTGTTCCATTGATCAATATTTCTGTTTTTGTGCAAGTCCATACTGTCTTGATTATTGTAGCTTTGTGATATAGTCTGAAGTCAGGGAGCCTGATTCCTCCAGCTCCATTTTGTTTCTCAAGATTGCTTTTGCTATTTGAGGTCTTTTGTGTTTCCATGCAAATTGTAAAATTGTTTGTTCTAGTTCTGTGAAAAATGCCATTGGTAATTTTATAGGGATTGCATTGAATCTGTAGATTGCTTTGGCCAGTGTAGGCAAATATACAAACAGCTCATGTAGCTCAATATCAAAAACACAAACAACCCAATCAAAAAATGGGCAGAAGACCTAAAAAGACATTTCTCCAAAGAAGACATACAGATGGCCAACAAACACATGAAAAGATGCTCAACATCACTAATTGCTAGAGAAACACAAATCAAAACTACGATGAGGTATCACCTCACATCGGTCAGAATGGACATCATCAAAAAATCTAGAAACAATAAATGCTGGAGAGGGTATGAAGAAAAGGGAAACTTCATGCACTGTTGAGGGAATGTAAATTGATACAGCCACTATGGAGAACAGTATGGAGGTTCCTTAAAAAACTAAAAATAGAACTATC
Source organism: Hippopotamus amphibius kiboko (assembly GCF_030028045.1). NCBI lineage: Eukaryota > Metazoa > Chordata > Mammalia > Artiodactyla > Hippopotamidae > Hippopotamus > Hippopotamus amphibius. The sequence goes on from NC_080192.1 coordinate 92,470,765, forward strand.
ATATGACCCAGAAATCCCACTCCTGGGCATATACCCAGAGATAACCATAATCGAAAAAGACATAGGCACCCCAGTGTTCATTGCAGTGCTATTTGCAACAGCCAGGACATGAAAGCAACCTAAATGTCCATCAACAGAAGAATGGATAAAGAAGATGTGGTAATTACATACAATGGAATATTACTCAGCCATAAAAAGGAATGAAATTGGGTCATTTGCAGAGACATGGTTGGAGCTAGAGAGTGACATACAGAGTGAAGTCAGAAAGAGAAAAACAGATATCATACAGTAATGCATATATGTGAAATCTGAAAAAATTTGGTATAGATGATCTTATTTACAAAGCAGAAATAGAAACACAGATGTAGAGAACAAACATATGGATACCAACAGGGAAAGGGGTGGTAGTGGGATGAATTGGGATACTAGAATTGATATATATGCACTACTGATACTATGTATAAAATAGATAACTAATTAGAACCTACTGTATAGCACAGGGAACTCTACTCAATGCTCTGTGGTGACTTAAATAAGTAGGAAATCCAAAAAACAGAGGATATATGTATATGTATAGCTGATTCACTTTGTTGTACTGTATAAACTAGCACAATATTGTAAAGCAAGTATACTTCAATAAAAATTTTTTTAAAAATCACAAAAAACTGAATTTATTAGACTTCTAAATTCTCAAAAATCTCTTGATCATACCTTCCACTGGGAATGTCTTGTGGACTCTCTCTTTTCAGACCCTGGCCTCCTGCCACCTTCTGCTTCCCTCTTTCTTTCACACCTCCCCTCATCTTTCTGACTTCTAACTGCCCCTTCCAGCTCAGGCTGCCAAGCACTCAAAATGTACATTTTATCATAGAGAGTAATTTATTTCTTTGTTCCCCTATATTTTCTATCTTCCAGACTATGCATTATGATGTTGGCATATTTTTCCAATTTTTTTATTGTGACAAAATACACATAACATGAAATTCACTATCTTAACCATTTTTAAGTATACAGTTCAATAGTATTAAGTACATTTATATTGTTGTGCAACAATCACCAATATTTTTTATAACCAAACAACCAAAAAGTGATGATTCTGTTAAGCTACAAAAACCTCTTCAGTATAAGAGAACATTTTGATATGAGATTCTAATATAATTATTAAATATATGTGTGTATGCCTGAATATAGTGTGTGCAAGTGCATACACACATGTGCACATGCTAGCTCCCCTCGACATCTACACATGTGTTTCCTTTCCAAATGCAGCAGGGCCGCCTTAGATTGGCCTGCCTGTCTATTAGAAACAACTGTTTTATAGATTGTTATCCCCTCCCTCCAAAAAGAATTCATCATATAAATCATGACTAATAATGATCATTTAAAAAATGTGTAAGATTTTGTGGACAGATGGGACAGATTGGGAGAAGGTTATAGTGCATATCACACACCAAGCTACACATCAGATTGCCTAAGTACCTTCCTCTTTCCCCAACATTTAAATTCTTATGGCAGGGGCTTCCCTGGTGGAGCAGTAGTTAAAAATCCTCCTGCCAGGGCTTCCTAGGTGGCGCAGTGGTTGGGAATCCGCCTGACAATGCAGAGGTCACGGGTTCAATCCCAGCTCCAGGAAGATCCCACATGCCGCAGAGCAACTAAGCCCGTGTGCCAAAAAAAAAAAAAAAAAAAAAAATCCTCCTGCCAATACAGGGGACACAGGTTCAAGCCCTGGTCTAGGAAGATCCCACATGCTGTGGAGCAACTAATCCCATGCACCACAACTACTGAGGCTGCACTCTAGAGCCAGTGAGCCACAAGTACTGAGCCCAATCACCACGACTACTGAAGCCCATGCTCCTAGAGTCCATGCTCCGCAACAAGAGAAGCCACAACAATACGAAGCCTGTGCACTGCAATGAGGAATAGTCCCCACTCTCCACAACTACAGAAAGCCTGCGAGCAGCAACGAAGACCCAATGCAGCCAATAAATAAAAAATAAATAAATAAAATTAAAAATAAATAAATAAATTCTTATGGCAGATACCACCTCCTTGCTGGTTTGTTCTTACTCATACTCTCTTCTGTCTCAATTTCCCCTCTAGTTCTCTCCCCTTTCCCGATGTCTATATCTACTGTTTTGTTGTTGTTGTTGTTGTTGTTGCTGTTGTTTTTTCTTTCCCTACTCTTTCTTCTCCAAATCTTCCATCCTTTTTATAATTTAGTGTATTCTAGGTTCCTTCCACTTGAGTCACCACCCGTTATTGGGCTCATTATAACAAAGACCCTTTATTTTTCGAAGTTAGTAGCAACAGATTATAAACTCTGACAATGTCTCTTAGGTTTAACACTTATAAAATGAGAAGATATCAAGATTCCAAGAGCCCATATCATTTATTTGTTATATTAGTAAATACACTAGCAGTTACTCTTTTAGGAATTTATCCTTATAGATACTTGCATGCATGATGTATGTATAAAAATTTATTGCAGCATTGTTTTTTAATACATAAAGATAGGAGAGCCCATTAAAAATGGACAATTGAATAATGTACATTTATACACTGGAACTGTGTGTAGGCATCATAAAAAAGAACTCAGGAAAAAACTGAGGAAAAAATTTATGTTGAAATGATAAGCTTTCCAAGGTAAACTATTAAGTGAGAAATGAAAGCACCAAAGAGTTTACGTAGTATGTCATCAGTTGTAAAATATATATCAGTTTTTGCTTTTGAGTACACAAAATAGTTCTCTGGAATAGTAAGTGATAAATTCATAGCAATGGGTTAGAGATGAAAGCTTGTTCGACCTTTATGGGGTAGATCAGATCCATATATATTAAACTTTATCCCCTAAGCAGAGAAAACACATTTTAGTTTCCTCTAATACCTATGAAAAAAGTGGCTATTGGATGACATTTAAGAATAGTTAAAAATTAATGCATATAAACTATTTTTATGAAGCAAATATATGACATCAAAGCCTTAAAATTCATAAAAAGGACAGAGCAGATCAATATGCCTTATAAGTATGAAAGTAAACGCTAAGCAATATATTATTAGAGAGAATCTAATAGTATGTGAAAAGAATGCATATTGCTGACCAAGTGGGGCTTATTGAAGGGTGCAACAATACTTCTCTGTGTTAATATATTAAAAGGGAAAAATGATAAATGTCTTTACAGGTGCTGACAGGGCATTTGAAAAAATTTTATATGAACTTTTGATTGAAAAAATGAACCTGGAATAAGAAAAAAACACACAAATATTTTAAATAAAAATAGGGAAAAGTAATACTTCCTAACAAAATGGGAACTGGCACATGTTGTTTCAACTCTAAACTCAATATCATGCCTAATGGGAAAACACTAGATGCATTACCAGTAATATTCAGAACACCACCAAGATGTCAATATCACCACTATTATTTGTCACTGTTCTTGAGGTACTAGCCATTGTAATGAGGGAGGAAAACAGGAGTAAAATTGTTTAAGTTGGAAAATAGGAAGTGAAATTATTACTTTTGATGTTATGATTGTACACATGGAAAATCCTGAAGACTTAACTGAATGATATATTGCAAACAATAAGACAATGTATAAAGGAGGATGAGTGCAAAACAAATATCCCAAATCTAGGACCTTCCTGTACAGAAACAACAACAAATTATAAGATATCATGGAAGAAAAGATCCCAATTGCAACAGCAAAATAGGAACAATGAAAGATATAAGGAAAAAACAAGATAAGCAGAATCTGTAACATTATAATCTATAAAATGAAAACATTAAAAATAACACTGAGAAGCAAAAGGAAGGCTTTAATAATTAGAGAATATATATTTATTCAATAATTTATGTCAAGGCTACTGAAAAGCTATTTTTAAAAATTGGATCCCTAACTTATATGCCAAAATAAATGCCAAATGGATCAAATATTTTATCACTAAAAATTAACAAAGAGGTAATAAAAAGAAAACATGGAAAGTTTACAAACCTGATAAAAATATCTAAAATACATATCATAGGCAATGTGATAAAATCTTTATCTAAAGAGCTCCTATTATCCAATAAGGAAAAAATAAGCCAATAGAAAACTAGGCAAGGAGCATGATCAGCTAATTGTTGACAAAGAAGAAACAGATGTCTTTTAGAACATGTAAAGTTAACCTCACGCATAATAAGAGAAACAGAAAACTTAAAACATAAGATATCATTTTTTTTCATCTAGAAGTTTGACAAAGATCTGAATGATTGATTGTACACTATATGAGTTTGGTAAAAGTGGCATTATCATACAAGGCTGGTGGAAACATACATTTGCACAACCTCTATACAACACAATCTGTCCAAATCTATTGAAATATAAAATGTTTGTTTGTTTGCTTTGACCCTATAATTTGTTGCCTAGAAATTTATCTTGCAGATACAATAACATATATGCATATATTTATATAAATGATTGGTGCTACATTGTTATTAACAAAAATACAAAAATTAAAACTAAAATAAAACAGCCAAAATCTCCATTAATAAAGAATTTTCAGTTAAATAACTGTGGCAAATTCAAATGATGTAAAACTATCCAAGTATAAACAGGAATGAATTAACTATATGCACTGAAATGGAAGGATTTCCTAAATAGAGTATTAGGTGAAAAAAATAAGGTAAAAAAATATTTATCACTTGGGTAAACAAATACATAGTGCTATATGAAAGTGCATGAATGTACGCTGGCAGATAATGTATGAAAGATACATAAGAAACTTGTACAAAATGCTAGCCACTAGGAAGGGGAACCATGAAACTTTACATGTTTTATCTATCCATAAATACAATTCTTTAAACAATTTATCAATCAAGAGACAGAACAGGACTTCCTAGGTGGCACAGTGGTTAAGAATCCACCTGCCAATGCAGAGGACCCGGGTTCGAGCCCTGCTCTGGGAAGATCCCATGTGCCGTGGAGCAACTAAGTCCATGAGCCACAATTATTGAGCCCATGTGCTGCAAGTACTGAAACTCACACACCTAGAACCTGTGCTCTGCAACAAGAGAAGCCACCACAATGAGGAGCCCGCACACCACAATGAAGAGTAGCCCCCACTCACCGCAACTAGAGAAAGCCTGTGTGCAGCAACAAAGACCCAACACAGCCAATAAACAAATTAAATAAATAATAAATAAATAAATTTATTAAAAAAAAGAATCAATTTAAAAAAAAAGAGAGAAAACAGTGAGTCAGTTGTGGTATGGTGGTCATGAAAGCAATCTGTTCATACCATTCTTACTTCAGTTGAGTTATTTTGTATTGGGGACATTTAAGGTTTACTTCAAATATATGCAAATATTACACTATAATCCAATACTGAAAACAAAGATGATTGTAATAACAAAACAAAAATAGGCACAAGACAGTTAAGTTAAGACAACTAAAACCAGTAGAAATTGCTGAATCCTTTGAAATAGAATATAGGATTTCCCAAGGTGGAGAGTTTGGTGTGACTGATATAAATTTCACAAGGACAATCACTTAAGTACTCAGGAAAAATCTGCCAAAAGCTTCTGATTGATATTCAAGAAAATCTATTTAATTTTTGCATAAACCAGAGTAGTTTTCAATATGCTTTGAAACCACACTGCTCGAAAGGTGCTAAAGAGGTCAAGACTTCCAGCTAAGTGGTATAAGGAGCAGACTGTCACCCATGCATACAAACACTGGTGATAGAAAGTGATATTGAAGATTATGAGGAAGGTTTATACACCAACTTAAAGCATGCTACTGAATAATTAGTATGTAACCTTTTGGGGAAAATGTGCATATTTTGTGAGCTGTTTTGGCCAGCTGGGTACAGATCTCTGGAGTCCTGCACACTCTGGTCCCTTGAACCTTTGGAGAAGAACTATGGTCTCTAATTCTCTCTTTGAGCATTTGCCTTGTGTACCTATTCCATCATTGCTTGAGTCTTTCTCTTCCTTCTTGCATTTTCTTATCAGTCCCTTGACTCAACTCATCCTCTGACCCATGTCCACAGCTCCCATATCACCTCAGAGGTAGAGAATAGGCTTCCAAACCTTATTAAGTCAAGCTTCTAGAAAACCAGACCATCTTATTCAACACTATGAGTAAAATGAAAAGGTGTCAGTGATCACTGTGTTACAGATACAATCAGACCAAGACTGGGCCAACAAAGAGCAAAAATACACTTGGAGAGGAAAAAAAATGTGAACTACACACATACAAACACACACACACAGAGAACACTCAGGGAAGGACTTCCTCTCAACCAGACCTCCTTAGACAATAGTTATTCACCACCAAAAATAATCTACTATTGGATATTAGTTTTTGTTTTAACTCTTCCAGAGGTCCTTAAACCCATTCTCACTTCCTAACAGAATCCCCTAGGAAAAAGAGGTGAACTCAGATCACATTTCCTTTATCTGATCATTGTCTGAATTTCTTCATTGTTTTACTACATCAAATGAGCCCAAGTATTTCCAACAAGGTTGTTTCTGTGCCCTTTGACCCCACAGGCCTCAAATTCCCCATAAACATGGCTTCCTGTTTAACTCTGCTTTAGTTTCCTAGCATAGCAAACCCTCATTTAGGTAAATAGCTTAATACAGAGGTGTCTCATGTTACTATAAATTAAGAATCCTTTTCAATATTACGTAACATTTATCTCTATCTAGACCTAATGAGCATTTATTTCCTATTTACATTATCATACATTTGAGAAAAAAACTCTTAAAAAATATCCCTAAGCCTGGGAGTTTCCTAATACCTCAATATTTGATGTGATATTTAAAAAAACTAAAAACATTTGTCTGTCACTATTTTTATTTGAATTTTGGATTCCATCTTTTTATGGAGATGCTTCAAATGGTCCCTTGAAGGTAAACAGATGATATTATTAACTATTTCCATTATGGAGTGGTTAAAGTCAGGGAAAATGAGACCTAGAATCTCCCTCCTAAACTCCAGACCTGAATGGACACTGTCTATAAGGTATTTTCACCTGGTTGCCCCCAAGGGTTCTCTCTCCACAGGAATTCCTCAGAAACCAGCTTCTTCTCCTGTCCGATTCCATTCAAGGACTGGCATCCATCTTGTAACTCCTCTGGTCATTTTAAACTCTTTCCTGATAAATCTAGTCAATCATCAGTTTGAAAAATGTTACAATGCACACATCCCTCCTTACACATATCCACCCCACTGCACGCACATACCTCTGCTTCTTTCCAGTGAGATAGTCAGTCAGCCAATCAGCTCTCAGATTAATTAATCATTTAATTTCCCTCTCAGACTTCAGCCTTGTCCCCTCCAAGTTATTCTCTACATTGCAGCAGTCATCTTTCTTTCTGAATACATGCTTGTAATAAAAATAAAGCAGTGTTTTCTACATTTGAAATCTGATCACTTAACTCCCCCACTTAAAAATCTCTAATACAATGCATTGTCTTCAAGAGCTGTGTGAAAAATCCCGCAGCTCTAAGACTGTTCCTGAACAGGCCCCTGCTTACATTTCCAGCCTCATGTTTTACCGCTTTATGCTGGGACTCACAGCAGCAGCCTGCTACAGTAAGTCCCTCTCAATAGCCCAAACTCTCTCTCCTGCTTCTAACCCTTTGCATATGCAGTTAGTTACTCCTGTGTAACTGTCTGTCACTCAACATTCAGGTCTCAGCTTGGATTTCATATTTTCCCATGGCTTTTCCAGACCCTCCCCAGCCTCACATCTCTTCCAAGACTGGGTCACTGGGTTTAAGGTCCCAGCTACAGGCTCCTGTAATCACCTATGTTTACCTGCATCGTATGAGGTATTACCTGTATTACAAATTTCCTCTTTCTTACTCTGAATCGCTCAGTAAATAATGAACAAGTTGAACATAAAAAATAGCCACAAACCCAGCAGAAATCTTAGCTTAGAGTAGGCATTCCAGAATTCATTGAATTTGTCGTATTTGTTGAATTTAAAAGTGAATGAATGACTGAATGAATCTTAATGCCATAGATCCTCAAATTGAATCAATATCCCAAGATAAGCTCATGTCCCAAGCAGAAAGCCTGAATTTCCTGGGCAGTGAAAAACCCAGAAGAATAACAATCTCCTCACTGACAACCACAATCTAGACAGGCACCTTACTAAGGAAAATATCTGTTCACTGAGGCCAAAGGGGTTGGTGGGCAGTAAAATTCGATGACTCTTAAGCCTCGTTCTAAGATCTTTGCTCAATATCCCTGGAAATGCAATGCCACAGGTCTTTGTGTGTAATGAACAGAAGGCAATCAGTGGGTCTCTGTGTCAGAAGGACTGTTTCCAATAAGAAGGAGAAAGAACAAAGGGGGCATTTCATTCCTTCCTTATTTCCTTCCTTCCTTCTTGCCTTTTTGTCTTCCATCCTTTCCTCAGGGAGTTAGGGTCTAAGCATCCCTGTGCATGTGTGCATACACACACACACACACACACACAAAACACACATGCTTACAGATTAACATTTGCAGCCTCTGGTCATAGAGGAGTAAGGCAAGTAAACAGTGTTTCACAATATCTAAGGCAGGCTCTCAGCTGCATTGAATATTCATCAGCCTATCCATTAAGTACTTAGGTATATTTAATTTTTTTAGTGTTATTTTCTTTCTGGAATTAAAACAGTCATCTTAAGGACATATAACACAGATGTCTACAGTAGAGCATCCTGGAATCACCTGTCCTCAACTCACCCCGTTGACACAAGGTTCGCAGGTGCTCCAAGGTTCAGAAATGTTCTGAGCATCTGTCTGTTTCATTTTGCATCAGGGAAACGAAAAAGATAGGAAAGGAAGAGTTGGTAACTGTGATATAAATCATTTGGTCTTAAGGGCTGATTCACCCCCAAAGAGAAAAAGAATTCAGCTTCAGGCCAGTCTGACTGGGAGAACATCAAGTTTATTGACACTGCTTATTGGAGGAAGGACTGGGACGGACTTGAGAGGGTGTGTGGCTCCTTATTTTCCTAGAGCAGCTGAAGCCCCTAAAAGTGGCACCTATAATAGGATGATATACTTTCAGTCAATGATGTGTGTGGTTTTCCTCTCCTCCCCCCAGCTATTAAAGCTGTATTCAGTGGGAGACACATAGTAATTTGTTGAAAATCACGATTTGCTAAGAAACTCTCACAAAACCCCAAGAGCCCATTATATTAACAGAAGTGACAAGAAAATAAATGTTTTTGACAAGGGAGTGCTCCTATCCGGGAAAGATGGCTGCAACGTTGGTGATTATTCAGCAAATCAAACTTATTTAAACACACTGTCTCTGATACTTAATAAATGTTATAGTGTGGCTTTTTGTGGCTAATAAAACTTGGTTTACATTCCACCCTGTGCCTTCTGTGATTCGCCTCCCTGGGCTCACTTAAAGTGCATTAAGAGGCAGCAAGCAAGATGAGGGCGATTTGCTGCAAAACTTAAATAATTCATTTATGCACCACTGCTTTCAGACTGTGTTTTTACAAAGGCTATAATGAGACAAGCTGTGAAATGTTCTACATGGGGAAAAAGGCAAGAAAGTCACTGAAAGAAAACCCCCTTTCCATGCCTATTTCTTTGAGGTGCAGGACAAAAACAAGGGAATTATCTCTTACAGAAACATTTGTGCCATTTACCTACTTCTCATAAATGGGGCATCAACTAGCCACCATTCGTACTTTTCTATTAACGGGAGTTAAAGGCATGCCAGATTTGAGAGTCTTAATTCCTAAGTTACTTTGTAAAATTGATATGTCTAATCAAATTCCCAAAAGGATATTTGGGAAGAAAATTTTTTTAAAGTTTGCCTGAGTAAATAACTAGGCAAAAACATCTGATAAACATTGTAATATAAAAAGTGATATGCACTTGAACTGTTAGATAGAAAAGCATATTATAAAGCGATGATATTTAAAAGAGTATTGCCGTAATCACAGAGGAAGTAGGCAATCAATGAAACAGTCTAAAAAGAAATAGGTGAGAGATAAAAGAGTCTAGAAACAAGTGAAGAATCTACATAATTTACAATGAACGTAGCACTGCACACCAGTGCTACAATTCAACAATTCTTACTTATTTGAAAAAGAAATGGTATTCCAGGAATTTACCAACTGAAATTCCAAATAGAGTTATGATATTTATCACAAGTGATATTGAAAAAATCTATAAATTACTTATAAAAGATCTAGAAAAAAATATAACTGAACATTTATATAACTTTGGAGGAGGGAAGATCATTCTAAGTATAATTAAGAGATAAGTTACAAATAAAGAGACATATTTTGCTACTGAGAAATGTAAAAATGGACATCTGTACATAAGAACGCAATTAACAAAATTAAAAGAAAAATAAATTTTAAAAATATCTTAAACATATGAAAAAAGGGTTAATATCACTTTTACATAGGTTCTTACATATCAAAATAATTCATTTTTCTTGAAAATGAGTAAAGAATATGATTAGAGAAGACAGAAAATATGAGATATATAGGATAACAAAACACCTCTTGTTTTTGTTTGTTTGTTTTTGCTTGTCATAATAGCAGAGATAAAAGTTTCTGCTAATGGTAAGGGAATGGGAAAAAAGTCATTCTCCTAAACTGCTGATGAAATTATTAGTTGGTTCAATTTTTTCTAGTGGGAATATTCACCAATGACTATGGGTTGCAAAATGTTTTTAAAACACTTCCTTAGAACCAGAAGTTTCTCTTCTAGGAATTTATACAAGAAATCAACCAAAGAAACTTACAAAGATGTATGTATAAAGAAGCGCCTCACAAGGTTTTTTCATAGTAGTAAAAAATGGAGGAAAACAAATTTTTTTTTCAAAGTAGGGTACTTACATGTTATGGGTTACTATGTAGCTATTAATAATATTCATTCCAGGCAAACTAGTCTGTAAGAGAAAAGCATCACTAGAGATTAAAAAACAAAATAAAGAAACAGAGTCACTACATCCAGATAATGTCAAAGTCCCCATGAAGGGTCAACAATGGAGATCGGCAGAAATAATAAGAAGGTAGGAAACTAACTAGGGAAATCGAATCCAAGACCTGCGAGTAGAGACTTTAATGACAAGAGTAGTCGACACCATCATATGCAAAAGAAGGCCAAGATGATGAGGACAGTAAAGAATCCATTAGATTTTATATCTGAGACATAATTGACAACTTTAATAAAGTAATTTTAGGAGAGGGCTCAAGATAAAAGCCTGCAGGGACTTGAAGTGTAAGTCTGAATCAGGGTAACACTAGCTTTAGTTGCATTGAGGCTGGGAGATGAACCAGCAGATTGTAAGAATACAGGAAATACACTTTGGAAATCTGCACTAAGGCGGTGGCGGTGACAGTGAGAGAGCATGGATTGTCAAGTTTTGAGGCTCATATCTGGGGTGGGAACAAAGGGATTTGATAAGTGACTAGATTGTAGGGCATGAGGCTAGAGGGAGCCTAGGAGAAAGACAAGCTGAAGTGTCTAGTTGTGAAAAGGTGATAGATGAGGCATTAAAATCTTTTTTTTTAAATACATACATTTCTTATTGACATACAATAAAATACATGCATATATTTAAAGTGTACAATTTAATTTTTTTTCTTATTAGTAATGTATATATGGCAATCCCAATCTCCCAATTCATCCTACCCCAACACCCCCAGCCCCGCTTTCCCCACTTGGTGTCCATATATTTGTTCTCTACATCTGTGTCTCTATTTCTGCCTTGCAAACAGTTTGATCTGTATCATTTTTCTATATTCCGCATATATGTGTTAATATACGATATTTGTTTTTCTCTTTCTGACTTACTTCACTTTGTATGACAGTCTCTAGTAAAGAGAGTCTTGAATATGTGAGGTCAAATGGTTTTGGGGGAATTACAATGAATTTCATTTTGGACATGAGATGTACGAGATGGCTGATGTGTAATATTCTATTAAAAATATCTAGAAGGCACTTGGATTTACGGATCTTGAACTTATGAGAAAGACAGAGGTAAAATACAAATTTGTGATTTATCTACACACAAAGATAAATTCATGTGACTAAGATAGTGTAGTAATAGTATACAGGGAAATCCTTAGAGCTAAAACAGAAGAGACTATAGCAGAAAGGCTGAAAAACCCATGCACGAAACATGATAGTAAAGGAGCCAGGGAAGGAGATAAAATGCAGAAAATAAAGAATCTAATCCCTTATGAAAGACATGTTTCAGTTCTTACACAGAGAAAAACCTGAAAATCTTCTGTGTTCTTTCAAGCCAGGATGGAAATATTTGCAAGGAAAGTGGAAATATTCTGGCTGGGAAGTCCTCCTACAGATCCAAAGTCCATAGCTATAAATGAACTGCAAGTTAAGGCCAGACTTGCATGTTGTAAACAAGAAGAAACAGTTCTCAGACAGACAAAAAGAAAAAAAGAAAAAGAAAAAAAAACCTTGCATTTGGCTCTAAAATTGACATTCATGAGGTTGATAAATTAACGTTTTTTTTCCCACTCCAGGATATCTGGCTTTCTCCACTTTTGTATGTTGCATCTGAGCAAAGCATTGCATTAAATGTCTTCTATATCCCATTTCACCTATGCCACCTCTCTTGAACCCTTAGGTCATCTCTCCTCTGCTCTTCATAAAAACAAATAGGAACGTGATTTTTTGGTTCTGCTCCTCTAGTGGAGGAAACTGACTCGGTTGAACTAGATACCAGATCCACTTTGATGGGCTTATATACTTTTGCTTGGGCTGCCATAATGAAATATCATAGACTGGATGGCTTAATATCAGAAATTTATTTTCTCACAGTTCTGGGGGCTAGAAGTCCATGATCAAGGTCAAGCAAAACTGGTTTCTGATGAGAACTCTCTGCCTGGCTTAAAGACAGCTGACTTCTAGCCATGTCCTCATATGGCTTTTCCTCTATGGCATGTGAAAGGAAGAAGAGTTGGTGGGTAGGGGAAGGGGGCTCTCTGGTGTCTCTTCTTAGAAGGACACTAATCTCATTAGATCAGGGCTCCACCTTTATGACCTCATATTTACCTCTTAAAAATCCTATCTCCAAATATTGCATTGGGGGGTAGGGCTTCAATATAGAAATTGGGAGGGGAGGCACAAGTCAATCCATACCCGGGCTTCTTTTGCTGAGATAACTCAAAAGGGAGAATAACCCAGAGCCAAATGGCTGTGGGTTTTGAGTACCTGTTTAAGCTGTTAAGAGTTCTAGAGAATCTCATGAGAACTGAAGGTTGCTGGTTGAGTTCTCTTTTCTTGATATTCAAGAGAGCTGGTGTCTGAAAACACTCTAAAATTACAATACCTAATTGTTTTCAGTTAATGTAAATAAACATTTATGATTTACCGATATAAATGCTTAACTTGTAAATTTATGTAAGGCTGACCATCTCTCAAACATGGTGAGCTCTGAATAATTGCATGGAACCATGGTAAGGAATATTTACATGGAAAGGATGCAAGAGTAACAGCCTAAACTACAAAATCACTTGAAAACTGGGCAGATTAGAGTGGGAAGGAATATCTCAGCAGGCTCTCAGAACGTATGGCTCACCTCCAGAGATCCCAGAGAACCACACAATAACTCTGGACACCCTGTCGTTGGGAAGGGGGAGGCCATTAGATGGTGATGGGAGGTTTAATAGGAGAGCTGATTTTGGCCACAGGCACAGCCCTGGCCTTGCTGCTTGAATTTTGTCCCAATCCAACCCTTTGGCAATGGTTATTAACACCATGAAGAAGGAGAAGGACACAAAAAAGCTGAAAGAAGCGAACAGTGAAAGGTACTCGCCTCTAAGAGTACTAAAGAAGCTGAGAGCACACAGCTGCCCTGTTTGCACTTCGACAATAAAGATGAAACGCTGATGGGAAGAAGATGTTTCTCTTTGCCTCCACGCAGCAGCTATGGGAGCAGGTCCAGTGAGATTATGCCGGTGTTGCTGAGGTCATGAGAAAAATAGGAATGTAACCAGGGCCACCACTGGCAGGCAGTTGCAGAGGCCAGGAGCAGTGAGGGGCAGTAACTAAGGGAGGCCCACAGAAATCCTAGGGGAGTCTCAGGCGAGAGCTCAGGAGTGCTTGGAGCCAAAGAGAAGAATTAATATAGCTGAGCTCCTCACTGTTTCCCCAGTGGGCCATATGCCTGCAACTACTGCTAACGCGGCACAGAGTTTTCAGTTTCCTTCAGGTGGCGAGGGCAGGGATGTAAGGAATGCAGTTGCTTTGTGTCTGTGTATCTGACTGCAATGTTGGTGCTGGGGAAGGACGTAAGTCTCAGGAAGGCTGGCTGCAGCAGTTTGTCCACCCACAGTGCCTAAAATGTATACCACCTGGCCACAGCCGGAAGATTAGTGATTAGCACTTTGATGGCTCTAGTAAATCGATGTTGGTGAGGATGTGACTCTTGAAGGCCACAGAAAGAGAGAAGGGTGTGATTCAGCAACGGAGGCATGGAATGGTCTTGCTCTTCATAAGAATGCCAATATCTAACACAAGTCACTCCTCCTACACACACACACACACGCACACACACACACACACACACACACAGTTGTGCCCTTCTTATTTTTCCCCTTGGTTTATAAACATTTTATTTTTTTTTCAGAGTTTTGAATTTTATTTTGTTAAACATATTTATTGGAGTATAATTGCTTTACAATGTTGTGTTACTTTCCGCTGTACAACAAAGTGAATCAGCTCTATGTATGCATATATCGCCATATCCCCTCCCTCTTGAGCCTCCCACCCCTCTGGGTCATCACAAAGCACTAAGCTGATCTCCCTGTGATATGCAGCAACTTCCCACTAGCTAGATATTTTATGATTGGTAGTGTATATATGTCAGTGTTACTCTCTCATCAAGTCCCAGCCTCCCCTTCCCTCCCTGTGTCCTCAAGTCTGTTCTCTCCTTCTGTGTCTTTATTCCTGCCCTGTCACTTGCCCTTCTTCTTTTAACCGCATCTTTCACCTACCCACTCACCCCCGGCCAACACACGCACAAAACGTGGTTGTAAATCGTCTTTGTTCTTTCAAGGTTAACTCTGTTTTCCACTTCAGCCTTACTTCACTTGGAAGTTGATGTTAGGGTGAGGAAAAATCATCACACATGTGGAGAAGGGTAAAGAAAGGAGGAAGTGGTCACACGATGACGCAGCCCAGTCCTAACATCTCACCCACACCCTCTCTCACCCCAACAGAAGAATATACTTTTTGCAGATAAGACCTCGATGAAACCTTCCAAGTCAGGATTCAATTTGGTTTCCAGTGTGGGAAAATGAGTGAACTCCTGCGGGTTCTTCCTGAGCATGAGGGGGAAAATACAATAGAAAATAAACATATAGACATCTCTCAGGGCACGCGTCTAAAAATGTCATGACTGGAGCCCAGCCTGAAAGCTGCATCAGCTGCTTTACCTCAACTTTTTGCCCTTTTCCCAACATGCACATATTTATAACCTGGGTTTCCCAAACAGATTACTCTGTATTTCCGCCATCTGGTTTATGGATTTTTTTAAACATGTTACAGGCTGCCAAACGGTAAAGCTAGTAAGATTCTTGTTGGAGGGAAAGCAGGTCTGGCAGAGTGTTGTAAAATAACATCACATTAGCTACTTGGAAGCAGTAGCAGAGCTCCAGAGATCTGAGAACTCTGGAAGACTTTGAGGGGTTTTAATGAGGATACAACCGGACCGCTTATATGTTTTGGCAGAATATTAAAATATCCTCTTCCATAAGTATATGGAGAATCTTACCAAAGAGTAAAAGGTGAAATGTTGTTTTAATTTTGCCATCATTTTATGGCTATGTCTCCACTGTAGAAAAATGGTGTTTTGGCTGGATCTAGAGATGATCATACTAAGTCAGTCAGACAGAGAAAGACAAATATCATGTGATATCACTTACACGTGGAATCTAAAAGAAGGGTACAAATGAACTTATTTGCAAAACAGAAACAGACTCACGGATATAGAAAACAAACTTACGGTTACCAAAGGGGAAAGGAGTGGCGGGGGGGGGTGGTGATAAATTAGGAATATGGGATAACAGATACTACTATGTACAAAATAGATAATCAACAAGGGCCTACTGCAGAGCACAGAGAACTCAACTGGATTTTCTGTAATAACCTATATGGGAAAAGAATCTGAGAAAGAATAGATATGTATATATTTATGTGTGTATATATATATCTCTGAATCACTTTGCTGTACACTTGAAACTAACATAACATTGTAAATCAACTATACTTCAATAAATTACTTTAAAAAAGAAAAAACAGAAAAACAGTAAGGCTTCATTTATGCAGAGACCCAGCTATTGTGTTTGTTGTTTCAATTTCTGTCATGAAAAAGCATCAAGACAATGTTAAAACAGGCCTCCCTTGTTCAATGGAAGGTCCCATAAAGTTCATGTCACAGCAACATTTTTGTTAAGTGAATCCTATTACACTGTTCGGTTCCATTATAAATGTCAGAGCTTCGGTCTACGGGAAAGCAGCTGGCCCTGAGTAGAATGAAATCACAGGTCAGAATGTGGAAAATATCCTCAAAACACTTATTTAAAGGAACAAGTCATATCTGTTGGAAAATATTATCATTCAATGTATGTTTAAAAGTATGCTGTACTCAAATAAAACATAAGAAATAAAAAGGTGGGAGTGAGAAATTCTAGCAGCTTTCTCATCTTCACTCTGACGTCTATGTTTCAACTAATGTTAAGAAAGCAGTTCCTAATGATCAGAACATTTGGCTAAGGATGTTTTATCTTGTTTTAATCAACTTTAATTACCTTAAAGTTTCTGAATTGATATTCTAGGTCATTTTTTTTTTTTTTTTGCAGGAGGGTGGCAATGAGGTAGCGTACACTTTTTCTAGATATTTATTTTAATCTCTCCTAATATCTTTATGAATATCCTTATACTAGGGCAACAAAGAGGACAGTGGAAAATAAAATACCCAAAGTGTGCATCTCTGGTTTCCTGGGGGAGTTCTGCTCTGGTGTATCCAGAAACAGGTGTTATTTAGCAAATGGCTTTGTTATTTAGCAAGTACCTTTGATAGGGCAATGGCTGTTTGTACATTTTGTGATTGTTTTGGATTTACGTCAGAGTTGGTTCATTTAGTTGTAATGTTTGTCTCATTTGGGACTGTGAGCTTATTGAGTGGTACTTTTTGAGTCTAGAAAAATTTTGAACACTGACTAAATAGATGTATTCATTCACTAATTCATGCATTCACTTATTTCTTAATACAGGATCAGATACAAGGTCACTGCCTGAAAGATGTCCATAGTGCCAGAAAAGATTGAGCATCTCTAAAATGTTGAGCACAGTGTGTACAATCTGTCATTTAATCACCACTCTTAAAAATATAGGAATTATTATCCCCATTTTAGAAACATGTAAACTGAGGTTCAGAAGTGGCTTGTAATTTGCCCAGGGTTATACTAGTATTAAGTGACAGAGTCCAGGTTTCGACTTGGGGTTCTCTGATGCAAAACCCCAATACAACTTCCACTACAACACCCTGTAGTGTCTAGCAGTTTAAGAATGTTTAAGAATGTTTAGTAGTTTAAGAATGAGATCTTCAAATTATAATGATGAAACGGGATTCCTAAGTTTTGTAACTGTAACTGTATGCTGTTCCAAGCATGAAGATCTGTTTTAGTTCAAGAATTCCTTAAGTTTAGAAGTCTGGGAGGCAACTATTCTATAAAGGAGAAGAATACCTGTACTATTTAAAATAAATTTCCAGCTGTTAGCAGCCTCTTGATAATGTATTTACTGACAGTTAGAGATCTTTCTGACATTAGTTTCATGGGATAAAATTTACCACCCTGGGATCCATCATGACACTGCCATCTGCACAAATTTGGAGAGGAAGAAGAAGATGGCAGGGAGGCGACCAACCTAAAATCTCCTTGGGGACAGTCTCAGAATGTGGGGGGTGGGGGTGGGGAGTGGGATTGAAACATTTCAAGGGGTTCTCTTGCTTCTCCTGTTTTCTTGCTTGGGAACAATTCTAGCCCCCATACATTAGAGGAGAGAGAAGACAGAAATTCAGCAGGCAGAGGGAAAGAGAAGGAAGGGGTATAGGTGAAAAATAGAGTAGGGAAACTCACTAGAAAGGTGGTCTATGCACTCAGAAATACCAGAATGAAATAAAGCCCTCAAAAATGTCAAGAATAAGATTTTATGTTTTTTTTTCAATGAATTTCAAAGTCCTGGATGGGGGAAATTTCCTCCTTAATGTGAGTACATAAAGAACAGAGGCTCTCCAGTGGGTCGGTGTGCTGCACTTGAAGTGGCCTCTGCGGTCACTGGAATCAACAGGGCATTCAAATACAGTTTTATGATGTACTGACATCAACACTTTAAAAATATATATTTAAAAAAACATATTGAAATATCAATATCTTTGACATATAACATGGAGTAAATTTAAGGTGTACATGTTAATTTGATACATATATATATTATAACATGACTGTCATTGTAGGGATAACTAGCATCTCTACCACATTATGTAATTATCCTTCCTTTTTAGTGGTTGGAATAATGAAGTTCTAGTCTCTTAGCAAGTTTGATGATTATAATACTATACTGTTGTCTATATTCACAATACCGTGCATTAGATCTCCAGGGCTTATTTACCACTGGTTGTAAGTTTGTACCCTTAAACAACATCTCTGCTATTTTCCACCTTCCATCCCCCTGTAACCATCATTTTACCCTCTGTTTTCACAATTTTGGTTTTTTTAGGTTCTACATATACGTGATATCATGTAGTACTTGTCTTTCTCTGTCTGACTGACATCAACTCTTTTAGCTTAGAAAACTCTGGTTGAATCCTCAGGGGGCTCCTGAGAGGGTACCTCAAGTCCCTGATTGGGTCTGTGGTCTCATAAATTGCTTTATTTTGGAAATGCTTCCCACCTTCTCATTCATTCTCAGACGTGGAACTTAATTTGACCTCTGTTCTACTGAGGAAAGGTGAAGTGAGCTAAGCAGATTTATGAGACCTTTTGTAAGCAAACTTAGTAAACATTCAGCAAACTATGAGCGAGTGAATTTTCAGAAATATTGCACGTGCATCTCATGATGATGAGCATTGCTGAAGGAGAGTGAATTGATTAGCTCATTTTGGGCTGGGTGTGGGGGAGCACTTAGAGGTAAACTGTAGAGACAGTTATTGGTTTGCATATGAAGCTTATAAGAGAAGGGCGCTGACATCTAGTGAGGAGATGAGAAGACAGAAGGCCAATTTAATATTTCCTGTAAGTGATGGGTGATAATCATAAAGACACTGTATTTATGTTTCAGTTCAATTAAAGTAGTCCTCAGCATTGTGTCAGTAAAGGCTGCAGGACAGTTCTAGGCATCAGTAGAGAGAGAAGCGCGTGAATAACTTTGTTTTCTGTCCTTTCCTCTCTTCTTAATCTTTTTTTCCAGTTTTATTGAGATATAATTGACATATAGCATTGTACAATTTCAAGGTGTACAGCATAACGATTTGACTTACATATATTGTAACATGATTGTTGCAATAAGTTTAGTTAATGTCCATCATCTCTCATAGATACAAAAAAAAAGTAGAAAAAGAAAAAAAAAATCCCATGTTGAGTGATGAGTAATAAGTACTCTTAGAATTTACTCTCTTAATGCCTGTTGTATACACAATATTGCAGTGTTAACTATAGTCATCAGATTCTACATTACATCCTAGTACCTAATCATCTTATAACTGGAATTTTGTACCTTTTGACTACCTTCTTATGAATCTTAACTTTGTGCCAAAATGAATTCTGAATACAGAAAAGCCCTAGAAAGGAACTGGGAGGCACTGAGAAGCAAGATGTAGGATAACTCTGGGAAAATTTTCTGTAGAGCAAATAGCATTTATCACTGAGACAGGGAGAGCCACTGCTCACCAAAATGCACATTCCTCTCTTCTTTCTGAGCACACAGCCTCAGCTGTGTTCTCCAGCCTCCCTTGTAGCTAGGTTCACCATAGGACAGAGTCCTAGGCAATGCCATGTGAGAGGAAATGACAAAAATCACTTCCAGGCAGAGTTTCTTGAAATCTTCTGCACATGCTTCTCCAAGCTCTTCTGGATGACTAGGATGGAATAGAACACAGCAGCTTTGGAGAACTTGTGTTGAAAATGTTCGAGCTTCAATCAGTCTGAATTATTGAACCACCAAGTGGTTCCACAGATGGAGGGACATCAACGCCATGAACAAAGAACACTTGCCTTGTCTGTTACATGAGCAAGAAAGAATCTTCCAGTGTATTTCAGTTGTTCTGCACTTCAGGTTCTCTTTGTTTCAGCAGCTGTTTCCCTGCTAGTCACTAAACACAATTTCATAGGAGCATAAATGTGTAACATATAATTCCATTTCATAATTTAAAAACAAACAGACTGTTAAAAGCCACTCTGCAAGTATCTAACATTTCTTTCTTGTGTCTGGACTTGTTGAGAGGAGGCCTTGCAAAAGGGAGGGGGATGGGTGAACATACTTCTCCAGGTTCCCATAACACCACAATTCCATGATCCCATGGCAGTTGGGGGCCATAGCATGAATTGTTTAGATTTCTAAAATGGATCTGGGAAATTTATGCTTTTCCTGTTGGGGAAATTCTCTTGATTTATGACCACCATGTTTATATGTACTAAATCATATTGAAGTGTATTAAATATTTTGTTTTTTAATTTTGGTTGAGCAGGACGCTGGTCATCCTAATGAATGACTATTCATGGATGGCATAAATTCCTAGAGGCATTTACAGTGGGTGTGCATTATTTGAATGGCAGAGGCAGATTGATGGTCTCTGGATCCCACGTGAGTGTCAGGCAGTGCAGCAACTGCTCAGTGGGATCGCTCTCTGACCATAAACTTGAGTTGTTATGATTGTTGGTAACAGTTGTACTTTAAAGCATGAAGAAGGGTTGTTTTAAAATGATGATCCATGTTGTTCCCTAATCACTATTTTTAAAGGCTTTGATGCTTCTACAATGTCATGGTTAGAGCTAACGCATGCCCATGTAATTGATGGAAATGCTTCAGTGCCACATTCACATCTACCTGTATAACCATCAGAGTGAATTCATTTATTATTTGAATATCTTAGCTATCACCGGGTTAAAAATAACTGTTTTATTTTTCTTTTTGAAAAATATTATTCCAGGATTGCTATTATATTCTTTTCACACAAATGAGAAGCCCTCTGCCCTCAATCATTTATCAATTGACAGATTTTACTTTACTCTCAGGACAGTGTTAGGTACCAGAAATGTGGGGAAGAAAGAAGAGATGTGTAACATGGTTTCTACAGTCTTAGGAGGGTCACACTTACAAGAAACATTTGTGAACAGAGGTAGAATTTCATATTAGATTTCCTCAAGAGGACCTTGAGTGTGAATTTGAATCACATCCCTGGTATATTCTAGCTGTGTAACAATGAACAAATTATTTAACCCATAGGGGCTCAGTTTTCCCATCTGCAAGACAATTATGCTACTACCTTACAACACTTTATGTCAGTAGAGCATCTCATATGGTCCTAACACTGGTCCTGGGAGAACAAGAAAATGGCTCACGATTATCAGCCAATTCATCCAGCAGTGGGTGAGGGGTCTTCACAGACAAGGAAAGGCTTAAAAAGCAGTAAATTATCAAGGAAGACTCAAAAGAGGCAAGAAATAAGGACCCTAAACCTACAAGTATAGGTGAGGGCCAACCAGGTCTAAGTAAGTAGGATTAAGAAACCAGAAGTGTGGCAATTTGAACATGATTCTGTACTATGTCCTGTATCTGTTGGAGCATCTTATATATCAGTTATGTCTGTAGGACAAGAGAGGTATTCAGCTGACCTCTGGTTTAGGAGGACACTCATAAATCTGCCACTGATCTCCAGTTCTTGTGAATTGAGTTACACTTTTAAGATCACAAGATTTCACAAAACACTTCCTGTCACTGGATTGACTTGTTTGTTTATTGTATATCATCTCCCCAACTGGGACTGTAAGCTTCAAGAGAACAGGAACACATTGTTTTTCCACTAATAATTTTTTTCACTGATAAATCCTCAGTCCTGAGACCTGGAAAAATATAGGTGCTTAATATACATTTTAAATAAATGAATGAATTAAATAAATAACTGAGTATTCATTATGGGCAAATAATAGTGTTTCAGTCTGAGGCACCTACAAAAGATGCTTAAGGCAGCCCAGAGATGGGCTCTGTTGGGTTGAAGCCAATTATGCAATGTTTTTGCTTACAATTGACTTAGGGATGGGCTGGATTAAGGCCATACTGGCCAGTAAAACAAATGAATTTGTCTTCCAGAAGTTTTGAGGGAGAAAATTCTGAGCTCTTGAGATAAATCCAAGCCTCTTTCTCTCTCATCTGTCTCTCTGCCTCTCTGTCTCTGCCTCTCCTCTCCTCTCCTCTCCTCTCCTCTCCTCTCCTCTCCTCTCCTCTCCTCCTCTCTCTCTCTCTCTCTCTCTCCTCCCACTTCCAACTCCTTTTTCCCATCTTAGCTCTTGATGACCACAGTCACCTTGAGACCACAAGACAAAATGAGCAGCACAGGAAGTAGGGTAGAGCTGAAAGAGTGGGGAGAAATGAAGGTGATAGGCACGTCATTTGATACTCCACCTATTTTTGGACTCTCAGTTCTCTGAGTCCTTGAGCATCCTTATTGCGAAAGCTACTGGGAGCTGGTTGTTGTTACTTTAGTCATATCATCACAATTGATACCACCTGTTACAATTCTTTCCAGAGAACTGAGTAAAAAATATATGTGGTCATCAAGAACCTGCCAGGTAGTCTCTCAAATAATCTTTCAAAATATTCTATGCCAAGAAGCATCATCTAAGGCTTCCTTAGATAGATGAAAACAATAACAAAGCCCAGATTGATGGAATTAAGACTAGAATTTACATCTTGCTACTTTTGCCAAGAAGCTAAGAGAAAAAAAAAAAACGCTATTGTACAAAAAAGGGAGTAGGAGTGTCTTGTGTCCTTTGAGACTCTTAGTAACTGATGTGTGTCCTTTGAGACTCTTAGTAACTGATGTGCACATGGTAGTACTAATACTTTCATCTATACCCATTTAACAATTTTGTTTTAAGAGGTGCTGTAATGGGTAGTGAAATAGGCTGACCTGGTCACTCAACATCATCT
Organism: Hippopotamus amphibius kiboko; assembly: GCF_030028045.1. Taxonomy (NCBI): domain Eukaryota; kingdom Metazoa; phylum Chordata; class Mammalia; order Artiodactyla; family Hippopotamidae; genus Hippopotamus; species Hippopotamus amphibius. The sequence goes on from NC_080192.1 coordinate 92,493,960, forward strand.
TTATTTTCCTGGCCTGTTTGCAATTCTGTAGCCCTGTCCACTCACAGGTAGAAAAGAACACAGCAAAGAGATAAGATTCAAATGGATCACTTCCAGTTCTAGCTGTTATCATGGCTAAAAGATATGAGAGTGAAATTAAAACTATTGATCACTGGGAAATATTTCAAATTCAAATAATATATACACCCTTCCCATCCCCCACACTCACCCCAGCACTCTCTAGAACCTTCCCTTCTTTTTTTCTCCATAGCATTTATTGTCTTGACAGACTACATATTGTAGTTAGTTGTTATTGTTTATATCCTACCACTAAATTGTAGACTCCACAGAAGGCAGGGATTGCTGTTATCTAGTTCATTGCTAATTGCCAGCCTCTATGAGAGTATCTGCTGCATAATAACTAAATAATCATTTGTTGAAAGAATGCATGGATTTTTCATTTGCACAAGCATAAAACAATTGAAATGTTTTATGAACTCAGTTTGAAACTACAAATCCAAGCTTGAAAAGACTTTCTCTGGTGTCCTCTTTATAGCTAATAAACAATTTTTAAACATGGAGTGACTTCTTTTAAAATTTGGATCCACTCAAAACATAACTCAGGGAAGAGTATGTTAAGGAAAATACAGATTCACTCCTTCTGGGAGCAAGGAGAGAACACGAAGACTTTTGGAGTACTGACGTACTTTACATATCTGAAAATTACAAAGATATATTGTTTTCCTGTGAACTTTTAACTAGAGATGAACCATCCTCTATTGGGACTAGGATTACATATAAATTAATTTTGAAAGTGCCTCAGTAAAAAAAAAAAAGTCAGTATTTTCAAACTTTTCCCTGGAAGAAATATGAGACAGAAATATTCCAACTCTTAGGGTAAAGTATGGTAAACTGCAAGCTTACACTAATTTTTGCTCCTCTTCCCCAGGTGGTTCTTTCTTTGCCTGGGAAGGTTGTGCTGCCTTCCCTGGGTTGCAGTAACTTTCTTGGTTTCTCATCTCTGTTCCCTTTACTTCTTCCTCCGCCCTCCCCTATTCTTTTAGAAGATGTTGTTGTCCAGTTACCTGCGGAAAATTAACAAGTGCTGAACAAGTGTGGAATCCACGTGATCCCTTGGGTCCATTTGTTCCCCTAGAGTTAAATATCCAGTTTCTTTCAATAAGTACCATCCGCTTCTTGTTCAAGGAGGAGATGCTTGTGAGTAAAACTCGCTCCTGTATGGCTTACCATCAAAGACGGGCTTGTTAAATAGGTCATCAGAGGGCTTCCAGCTCATGGTGACTGGGGCACCATATTTCCTAGACAGAAGCAGGTAGTCAACCAGAGCGTTTATTCACTGAAGGTCAGGCTTTTGTATTATAAAACTTCTAGCAGATGTGATAAGCCGTAAATTGCAGATCTATCACTTTTTTTCACCCCAGAAAGAACGTGTGTATGAAATCAGCAGAATCATGCCTCTCTGTGATTTATGACCCACTTTTGACCACATCTTATCAGGTTCCCACAAGCCCCTTTCTGATGCAGCTCGTGTCTGAATGACAATAGACAAGCCAGCACCATTATGCACCCAAATCTCTCTCGGCATTCTAGACACCAAGATTACATCTAGGGTATTGATTTATTGCTGCCTTTCCCCCCCACAGGGACCAGTTTGTTCAGCCTGAACAAGATCTACTATTATTAAACGGAGTCAACAATTCTATGTGAATTTGGGAAAGAAATTATCATTGGCTCTCACCTTTCTAACACCCAAGGCATATAAGGAAAAGCTTGCGTTTAAATATTTAGACTGTTTATTTGCCTCTACTTGTCTCTTTTTTAGGTATGCAAAATAAGATAAAACAGGCCTTGGGAAGAAGGGAACCTTTGTCGTTTCTCAGATGTTGAAACACAATGTGCTTTCTTTTATGAACCGCACTGAAATGATTACAAAGCTCTGCTTTGGTGTGTATTTCTAAAACACCTACTGTATCTGTAGCAATGAGGTTTTATGACAGCTTTAACAGTTTCTGCAAAATTTATATGTTCTACCAGTAGATCATTTGGGGGAGCGATATAAATTTTACAGCACATCAGAGTTTTATATCACCTACAAATGCCTGATGTAGGATTCACGTTAAGCAGACCCCACATCCACCCACAGTTTTCTATTCTTCAGGGTATTTATGTTTGCCAGGCAAAAGGGCCCTTCAACACTTTTCTCTTTACAAATGATCATTCCTCCTCCCTCGTTACCTCTCAGTTTAACATCATCCAATCTATTTGTCTATGGGAGATTCACCCCCACTCTCATCAATTTACATAGCAGACAATCTCTGCATTACCTGCCTCTGCTCTCTAACTCCCACAGAGGGGATGGGTAGCCTCTCTGGGGTTTCTAGAATCTCTGAAGGCCTGAGTGAGCTAAATGAAAACCAAAAAAGGAAATCTTTTTCTGTGGGGCTCTTACTTTCTGAACCCCCAGCTGATGCCTAGAGTCTGACATATGCTAGTGAACATGAAAGTGGTCTTGGAACTGAATACTTTCAACCATAACTGCTTGAAGAGGTCTGGGCCCATTATTACTAAATCTGTGGGAAAATTCTGGGGCCATGATCCCAAAGACTTAGACATATTGAAATTAGGAAAGAAGCGGATCAAATTCAGGTTCAAAGTTGTAGCCAGTCTTTTTTGTTGAGGTTCTTACCAGAATGCCATTTTTGGAAAACTTTCTGCCACCTTTGTTCATTGGGTCAGGAACGACTGTCTTTAATATTTCTTATTTATATGAGCCCTATTCTTGGTGCCTGAATACCTGGAAGTTTCTCATGTAGGTATTTCATCGTAATGGATGAAGAAAAGTATGTGTGTTGAGAGACATTGTGGGCATATAGAGCTTGTCTGTTTCACTGGGAAATTATATTCCCCCCTCCCCCCATCCACACCCAACTTCCACACCCATTCCAAAAAAATTCCTCTCAATCCACTTGATTTGAGTAGGAGTGGACCTAGAACTTCAACTCAAGGTGGTAGATTTGTGACCCAGGCCTAGCCAATCAGAAAGATTCTCTTTGTGTCTATGGGAACATGGGCTACACGAATGATACAGGCTCAGGCTACCAGGGGCCATCTTGGAGCTACACAAAGAAAACCTGTCCCATACTGAAATGAAGCAGATGCAAGCAGAGCTCAGGGTTGGAGACAAAGTTCTAAGACCTCAATTGCTCTGCCTACAGTCTCCTTCACCTCTTGGACTATTCATTTAGGTCAGTTGGTAAATCCCCCCTTTCAACTTTAGCCAATGCAAGAGGAAGAGTAAACAATAACACATAAGGAGTCAATTCAGATAAACCACATTATACTTTGGCTACCTCACGGTCTATGCTTTTTACACAACAAACAATGCCATCTGTCTCTTTATGTCCTGTACTATGGTCATTCATAGTACAGGACATACTTGTTTGGAACAAGAAGTTTAAAAGTATAGGGTTCTATTAAAGCAAAGGGTTGCTCGATTCTGATGCCAGTTTCTATTATAGTTGGCCCAAGAGACCAGTCTGGACAAGGAGGAGAGACCAGAGGTATCTGGACTTAATCCCCAAGCAATAGGGAGCCAAAGATAAGTGTTTGAGCAAAGGAGTGACAATTGCAGATTTACTTTGCAAGAAGCTAAACCCAGAAACTTTGTAAGAAGAGCAGACAGTGGGGAGAGATTTTTAGAAGGCATAGCTTTTAAGCCACGTAGAGAGTATCTGAGGCAGTGCCAGCAAAAGGGGAAATGAGAGAATGAGTTTGGGGAAAGTTTCTGAGGTTGATGGACAGGACTCAGTGATTGAATACACTGGTGTAGGAATGGAGGTGTCAGAATTCTAGTAAAGAGACAGGTAGATAGTGATGATGTTACTGATCATAAGGAGGAAAAGAAGAGTTGTTGAACAAATAGAAGGAAGAAGAGATGGTAGTTTTCCATGGTAATTTCAGCTTTGGTTGTAGTTTTACTGACTTCAGGATGATCAGATGAGTTTGGAAGTGTAGAGTGATATTAAGGCTGAAGACATTAGTGGCAGGAGATTTCTACATTTGATGGCAGTAGAATTGTGAGAATGAATGCATATATTTATAGAAGACAAAAACATGCAGCCAAAGGAGAGAGAAAGGCAGACCCACAGGGGCCACCACCATTCAGGGGCAGATTCAGTCTAAGGAGCCAGGGAAGGAGACTGAGCAGAAGCCACCAGAGATGAGGCAGGAGAGACAGATCCTCAGGGCTTAATATGGAGAACACTTTCACAGAGGAGAGTAGTCTACAATCACCTAATTTACAAATATGAGGACATCCCTGGACTTCTCAATTTACTTACAAATGAGGTGAAAACATCATTTATGGAGAGCTTAGATGGGAAATGGCATTGCCATAGCACAGGCTTTTGTTGAGAGGAAAAGTCCCTTGCCAGAGATAGCAATAAAGGTGATAGTTTATTCAACATCAGCCAAAGAACTCTCAAGTCTTTCCACTTTTAGAATGTTCTTTTTCTTCCCATTTGAATGTGATTCACCCTTTGGATCATGCTCTATTTCTGATTACCCAATACCTCTTTTTTCCCCCTCATATCCATATATATGTCCTTTCTGAACCACTGATATTACGGTATGTGAATGTTGACACTCTTTACATGCTGGGCACTATTCCAAGCACATTTGTATACGGATTAGTTTACTTAAACAACCCCAAAACTCTGTGACATACATACAATTATAGTATATGAAACCACTGAGATACTGAGAAGTTAAGTAACTTTTCCAAGTTCACGCAACTCGAACGTGCCAGAGCCAGGATTTGAACCTGGGCTTTTTGCCTGTTATACGTGGATCGCATATCTGCATTCTGTTTCGTGAATGTGCATGTGTGTATGTCTTTGCAGTTTGTTGTTGTTTGGTTGTGTTGTTTAGTGACTTTCCAAATAGCTTGCAAACCTTTTGATGGCAGTGCCAAGATCTTATGCTTACTTGAATTCTTTTTGGAATTTATAAATAATAGCTCATGCTTATTAAGCACTTACTAGGTTTCCAGCCCTTGCTCAATATGTGTACAGTGAGTCCTTGAACAATGAGGGGGTTGGGGATGCCGACCCTTTGCATAGTTGAAAATCCGCGTATAACTTATTCTGGGCCCTCTGTATATATCTGATTCCTCGGCAGCCAAGGTTCTGGCACATCTGTGTAATCAATCAACCACAGATCATGTAGGACTGTAGTATTTACTATTGAAAAAAATCCACAAATAATTGGATCCCTGAGGTTCACCTGCGTTGTTTAAGCATCCACTGTATTTCATTCATTCAGTCAACTCAATGACATGGATGATGTTACTATTATTTTTTAATTTATAAAAGGGAATTTGAAGCTTGAGGAAATTAAATAACTTGCTTACGCTCGCATAGTAGGTGGGGCAGCTAGGGTTTCAACGCACATGAACACTAACCTTTGGACGATATTTGTTCACATACAATTGCTTACATGAGTAAGTTCAATAAATAGAGGACTTACTGATTGACTGTAATCATGCATGAGACTGCAGGGATGGAAACTCACTGTCTTCATGCACTTCCGATTGCTGGCCACATTCCATTTCCTGTCTATTTTCCGTCTGATGGGGAACCTCTAAGCAAGGCTACCATCAGGTGTTAGATTCAAAACTATATGGGGAGCTCAATTATCCAAATAAATCAGAGCTCAGAAGTGTTCAGTTTGACTAATACAGTTTGAAGATTTAAAAAAAAAAGGAACAACGAGAGAAATTTTCAATTTCAGCATGTCAGAGCATACAAGGTAAAGGAAATTGGCTTCAGGGAGTCATTTGAATAATGGGACAGTTCAAATAAAGGATGTTCAGGTTACTGAGTTTGCACGGTACTTAATCTACCATATAGAGAGCAGCCCTCCAGAGCCTTTGCTTCTGCACTAGGCATCACTCTCAAGATTCAGCTCAGCGGTGCTCCCCTCTCCATCTTGTCATCAGCCCTTGGAAAGTCTTGGATTTTTTAAAATCATTTTTCAGTGAAGAAATTCCTTGAGCTATTATTTTTAATTTTTTGTAACATGTTAAATTGTACAGTGGCCAAAAATAAATCCTTTCCAGCTAATCTCTTTCTTTAGGTTGGGACCATATTGTCACCTCCTTTCAACAGATGTCCTAGGAACAGTAACAGCAGGAATAGTGGAAAGTTTGCCTTGCAAGTCCTCTCTCAAAGCCTTAGTAACCCATTGGATACTTTGCCTGGACCAGTCCAGACACTTGACATGACCCAGGTCTATCAAGGGAGGTTCCTCAGGAGGAGAGAGAGGAAAGAAGTGCTCTAGCTTTCCTGCTAAGGAAATCCAGGATTTGATTTATTCCTTTCCGGTACTGCCCCACCTCCAGGGCATGGCATATACCCTACTCAGGGTAGCAGAAGATGTAGGACCATGTTGATTATTCAGACACTCTTCTAGTAGAAAATCATTTGTCAGGATGAAATGTCTGATTGTCCTGTGACAGCTCCAGTTGCAGGATCTGAATAGTACCCCCTGCTCCACCACCCAATGAAATGGAATGGCCAAAACCTAGGAGAAGAAGAGACCCTTAAAAAACAGGGAGAGAGAAAGGATCAAAAGCTCTAGGAGGATCTGAAGAGCCAGAGGATGGCAGGTGAGCAGGGAAGGTCCAGAGAAAAGGGAATTTTCTCTGCTGATGGCAGATATATTTGCTACCTTGGGCTTCCTGGAAAACATAGGTCATAGAACCCACCCATATACACTGAGGAGCAGGAGGGGCCAGTTGAAATGGGCCCATTTTCATTCCTTCATCTCTACCCTGCTTCTTGTAGATTTTATGGCTTAGAAGAAGGCGGAAGTCAAAGAGAGGAGAGGGGAGGGGGAGGGAGCGGAGAGGAGGGGAGGGAAGGGAAGGGAATGATTTGACCCTGGAGTTTGCTCTGCACAAAGATAAAATGCATTTTTACTTCCTCTTCCATTTAGAGAGATTATTCAACATTTGTTCTAAGATATTCAAAGTCTTTAAAGGAAACACATAATTCCAAAGCCTCTCCTGATTGTTTGCATTACTAAGTATGTGATTTTGAGCAGAGACTGCTCTTGAAGTTAGGAAAGCATGTCGATAGTCCTTTTAGTTAGAAGAGCTGTGCATAAGTAGGAATTGGAGAATTCACTCTGAAAAGCACAAGAGAAACAGGATGGGGCATTTTGGTCTTGAAGAAGTGTGAAGAGATGGATAGAAAGGTAAACAGCCTCACCTTTGCACTGTGTCAGCCAGCTGGTTCCTAAGAGAAACGTCCAACCATGAGAAAAGAGATGATTAACTTCAAGAATAGTGATGTTTATTGTTATCCTATATGCCATGAAACAAGCTCCCTCTGTTATCCTCATCCCCTTGTTGACAATGTGTTTCTTACAATGGACCGTGTTAGTGACACTGCCGGGGAGTTAGTGGGTATGAAGTGCTCACTACTGGGATGGGACAGGAAAGAGAATTGTGGCTTCCACACATCACACCTGTTTTGAAGTGAGCAAAATAGTCTTTCGCTAACTTTGAGGGACAGCAATAGTCCTGCATTTCCAGGGGGCGCTCAGCAGTCAAATTCTCTGAAACCCAAGGTAACCTGGCTGGGACCCTTGGGAGGCAGTGAGAATAGAGTGGCAGGACCTGTGTGAACTGACTCTATGAGGAAAGTCAATATAAACTCCCCTTTCTCTAAACAGAGAGGCAGATGGAAGGATGGGATAGGGGGAAAGTAGGCTAGATCCTGCTAATATGTGGCTTCGGACAAAGCAGATGGCAGATAATTGAGTTATAATTCATCCAATAAGTGTTTATTGAGCACCTGTTACATGGCAGGCACTGTGCCAGGTGCTGGGATATAAAATCCAATTACACAGACAGTATCCTCAAGAAGTGTACATCTAGAAAACAGACATGCGCATGGCTCGACAGTTACCTAACAGTGAGATGAATAGGATGATAACTGGAACACTGATAACAGCTATCACTTCTCTGGTGTTTACTCTGTGCTTGGCATTGAACCAAGTGCTTTTCATGTTCTACAACATTTACGCTTCCCAACGACTCGATGTGGAAAATCTCGGTAGACCCATCTTATGGATAAAGACATCGAGACTTAGATTATCCTTTTCTGTCCAAGTTCATAATGCTTATATATTTCCTAATTAGGGTGTGAAACCTCGGGTCTAATCCTAGAGCTTGTCCTCTTCATAGGGTGCTCTCTGGGGTATGGGCAGATGCACCAGTCAGTCCTGAAGGCTTTACAATAAGAGATAATATTGGATTTGATATTAAAATATGAGTAATAGGTTCATAAAAGATTTCGGGGGTGGGAGTGGGGAAGTATGTGTATGCAAATTGCAAGCAGAAGGAGAGACACTTTGTGGAGATGTGGACTGGTCTGCTATGCTGACAGTGCTTGGGTTTGGTTAGAGTATAAGGATGAAAGTGGGTGTGGGGCAGAGAGGGAGAGAGAAACCTTTGTACATGGACCTAGACAGGTCAGTGGGTTCTAATCATAGAGGGTGTGATGTGCCAAGTCAAGGAGTGTGAAATATGTTATAAAGGCTTAAAATCCACGGACATGTCTTCAGGAGTAGGATGACCTCATCTGATTGTGATGGCAGGGGCCAGATAGGGATGGGAGTGGGTGAAGAGGGGAGAGTGAGGGAATCGAGTTAGGAAGGTGATGCTCCTATCGGTTTGACGCACTTTGTCACACTCAAGAAATGAGATAGAAGGCAATTTAAGAGAAAGTAAGAAAAAATACACCAAGAGGACAATTATAGGAAGTGATTCACAGAGAGCCCCACAGTCAGTATGTGCCTTCACGCCTTCCTTTACCACTTCCAAGACCAGACCACCAAGGTCCTAGGAAACTATAAAGTTGGGCATCATCCTTGAAGCACACCTTGGGACCTGGCTTACCTGCTAGCATATCTCCTAGTTGTTCCAACAAACCCCGTCTGGATGTCAGAGAAGGAAAATGGACCCAGGCAGTTGCAGTGCAGAGATTAGAGCTCAAGCTCTGGAGTCAAACTTCTTGCATTTTTAAAAACGGAAGTACAGTGGCTGCACATTATATAAGCTACAGGTATATAATACAGTGATTCACAAGTTTTAAAGGTTATACTCCATTTATAGTTATTATAAAATTTTGCTATATTCCCTGTGTTGTACAATATATCCTTGTAACTTAATTTATACCTAATAGTTTGTACCTCTTAATCCCTTACCCCTATAATGCCCCTCCTTCCCTCCCCAATGGTAACTACTAGTTTTCTCTTTATATCTGTGAGTCTGCTTCTTTTTTGTTATATTCACTAGTTCGTTGTATTTTTTAGATTCCATGTAAACGTCTTGCATTTAAATCCTATCTCTATTTCTCACTGTGTGCTCCTGGACAGTTTTTTTTAACCCCCTACACTTCAATTTTCTTATCTATAAAATGGAGTTTAAATAATAATAATAAAAATGACACCCACTTCATAAAATGGGTGAGAATTTTATGAAATAATACATACAAAGCATAGACTACTGCCTGATGGATGGAAAAAGTTAGTAATTATTTTCCAGATAACCACAGGCCTGATTTCTGGGGGTTCTCCTTTTCTTGCCAAGCAGGAAAGTGGCTGTCTGAGTCCAAAGCCAAGGCCTTTTGGCTTGAGGAAACATTTTCCAAGAGTTTTTAGGCCCTCCAGCTCTGTTGCGGGGGCCTCTGCACCCTTCCTGTAGAACAGGAAGCTGTTCCTCAGGCCCAGTGCACTCACAATTCGGGATGTCCTCTCACTCCCGATGAATCCCAGGTTCCTGGACAAACTTCACAGAGCCTCTTTTTTTCCATGAAGCTTAACAGTTGGGCAAACTACAAGCTCATTCTGATTTTTTTGAAGGGAAGACAGATGGAAGCCTGTATTCTAGATGTGTCTTAGGCCATGAGAAGTTGTTTTTTAGGCCAGGAAATTCCTGTTGGCTTCCTATGTTAATAAACATAGTAAAAGAGGACATCTAATCTGAAAAAGAGGACCTCTAATCTGAAGCATCCTACTTTGTGATTTCCTAACTTACTCAGAAACATGGGGCTTGTCCTCATCCATCTTTCAGAAAGTCCTGGATAGAATAGGTCAAACAAAAAGATGGATTTGAAACCTTGAATGGGGGATTTTGTACAGCCTTAGAGAGTCTCCACATTCAGGCAAGGAATCCAGAGACTTGGCATGGGAATCCCTGAGTGTGATTAAAGCTACCCAGGGATGCTTGAAGTCCATCATATCTGTTTCTCGGCACCAGTTGCCAGTCTTTTCAGGGATATGTCCAATCTGAAGCTATGGCAGGGACATCCTCATCCTTGAGGATCTAGGTCTACCCCAAACCTCCTCAAACTCAATTTTACATCCTTGAGATCTCCAACACTATTATGAACTACTATTTCACTAGAAGATTTTGACATGGACAACTCAGCTCTGTACCTATTTCGCCAAGAATTAGGCTTCTATCCAAAATCCTGGACATGATTTGTCATTCACAAACAGTGATGCTTGAATTAACAAAAATGAAGGCTTAGAGTCACTGTTTCACAGCAGCCAACTCAGCTGAGAAGATATGCTTCACTCTACAGCCAGGAGGAGCAGAGTCAAAATTAGAAGCTAAGCCCACATGCATTTGAGCATGCACTTGAAATGCTGTCACTTCCTTTATCTCTACTTCTACCTTATATATACTTTAGGCAGCAGAACCAGAGGGGAGAAGCCCTGAATCAGGCTGGCAAAGGCCGCCCCAACAGAGAAATCTCTGCCCAAATTGTTAACGCCAACACACGACAGCTGGAGCTAAGCTGACCCTAGATAAGCAGCAGACAGATGCATGTTCTCAACAGTGTCTAAGTTCCAGAACTCCCAGGGGATATTCATTGTTCCAAAGTGACTCTGTTTCCCAGTAGCAGAGGTCAGCACCCCATTGCAATACCCCAGCTGCACACTGCAGTCCATTCAGGTCTCAAAGTCTTCATCAGATTCATCATGTGCCCTGAATTTCACCAGTCACTTCTAACATCTGCTTCCAGAACATGAATTAGCCTAGAAGCCATAAAGATCACTGCTTATAACTATCTCTAACTTCAGTGACACTGTCACCACTGTATGGATGTGTTCCCTCCCACAATCATTGGGAAGGACAGCTTATTAGTGTTGCCTGGTGTTGCTGTCCCATCTCTTCAACTGCCATCATTCTGCTTACTAACAAATTCATCTCTAAGGCTCCCCAGCATTAGACTTCTAACTATAGTTCTGGGTCACATTCCAGCTCTGAAAAATACTTTCAAATTCTGCATTGCCGTATCTACCCCTGTACTGCCTGCCACACCCAGGGAAAACGCTATAGGAATGAGCACATCAATAAGCCTTAGACAAGAACCTCCATTTCTGAATACCCAACAGGTCAGAACCTGTCCGTCCAGGTTCTGGACTTCCTACACAGATTGCTATAATCCATTCAAAGCACTCTATTTCACAGCTCTCCCTCTATATTCACTCTTTTTCTGAAATCCCAAGTCCACTGCCATTTCAGCATGTGCACCATGATTAGTAAAGCCATAAGCCTCTCAAGAAGACCTACTTGATAGTATTCAGTATGGAAGAGAAGAGCCTAAAGATATGACACCTACCTCTACTCAGAACCAAAATATGGACCCCGAAATAAATAAACAACCCATAAAACCAAAATTTATCTGTAGCTCCCAGTCTGTAGCCCCTAATCTAACCAAACTGCTTCATTTTACAAGTCAGCATAAAAAGTTGTGGAACTACGCTAAAGTATTCTAAATGATCATTAACACACTGCCTTTTTTAAAAACAGAAATATTTATTTACTTGTTTAGTTTTGGCTGCATTGGGTCTTCATTGCTGTGTGCAGACTTTCTCTAGTTGCAGTGCACAGGCTTCTCATTGTGGTGGCTTCTCCTGCTGTGGAGCACGGGCTCTAGGCATATGGGCTGCAGTAGTTGCGGTGCGTGGGCTCAGTAGTTGTGGCTTTTGGGCTCTAGAGCGCAGGCTCAGTAGTTTTGGCACACAGGCTTAGTTGCTCTGGGGCATGTGGGATCTTCCTGGACCAGGGATGGGACCCATGTCCCCTGCATTGACAGGCAGATTCTTAACCACTGTGCCACCAGGGAAGTCCCAAGGTGTTGACCTTTTTCACCAGCTCTATTGATGTATAATTGAAAAATAAAAATTGTAGATATTTAAGGTATATAATGATGTAATGTTTGATATGTATAAACATTGTGAAATGCTTACCACAACCAAACTAATTGACATATCCACCACCTCACAGAGTCATCATTCTTTTTAGTGAGAACAGTTAAGACCTACTGTCTTAGCAAATTTCAAGAACACCTGCAGTATTAACTACTGTACATTAGATCTCCAGAACTTATTCATCCTGCATACCTAAAATTTTGTGCTCTTTGACTAACATTTGTCCCACCTCTAAGGCCCTGGTAACCAACATTTCACTCTCTGCTTCTATGAGTTTAATTTTTTTAGATTCTACACGTAAGTGAGATCATGCAGTATTTGTCTTTCTGTGCCTGGCTTATTTCACTTAGCTTAATGTTTTCCAGATTCATTCATGTTATTGCAGATGACAGGGTTTCCTTCTTTTTTAAGGCTAAAGAATATTTCAGTGTGTGTGTGTGTGTCACATTTTTTTATCCATTTATCTGTTGATGGATACCTAGATTATTTCCGTATTTTTGCTATTGTGAGTAATGCTGCAACAAACATGGAAATGTAGATATCTCTTCAAGATACTGATTTTATTTCCTTTGTACCTATACCCAGAAGTGGGAATCACATTGACTTTTAAAGTTATTTGAAAGCAGCCTATGAAATTTATGAAGTGTACAGCTTAAAAATAACTATAGCAACTTATATCATCAGCATTTTTATTGTTATTTGCTATTGTTTTTATTACAGCTATATGCTTTGAAGACCCAGGTTCTAGTGTAGAAGGGCATCTCCCTTCATCTTGAGAAACTTAATAGCCTAATTGGAAAGACATGACACAGGAAACTCTTCAGAATCCACTGTAATAGGAGTTGAATAAGAAGCTATGAAAAATTCTGTGCTCATGTAGGGGAGTCAAGAGGAGGATTATATGATCTGTCCCTAGATGGTCACTAGATAGGACATTCCAGGAAGAGAGAATAACAGAAATAAAGATATGGAGACTGGAAAGAGGAAGGTATAATTAGTTAGGGCATCGAGCTAAGCTGTCATAATAAAGAGACAGAAATATAGTGACTCAAACAAGATAGCGATGTATTTATTTCTCTGTCCAGCTGTAGGCGGGCAGTCTGGAGCCAGTAGACAGCTCTGCTCCATAAGGTCAGTAGGGTTTCAGATTCCTTCTTTGTTTGCCACTTGCCAACAGTCGCCAGCATGAGGGTCACGTGCCAGCCCACAGGAAAGGAGGCAGAGAGATGGAACATAGCCATTTCCTCTTTGCAGGACATGGCCTAGAAGTTGTACACATTGCTTCTACTCGTATCCCATTGGCTGAACTTAATAGCATGGAGTTACAAGGAAGCCTGGGAAATGTAGTTTCTAAGAGGGCCATGACAGCCAGCTGAAACTCAAGGGGTTTTATTATGAAAAGGAGGGAGGAAAGCATGGATAATGAGGGACAGTTCCTAGCATCTACTGCAGTGTTTGAGGAATCTGATGTGACCCTTGCCTGCATACGGAGGATTAGTGGGAAATGAAGTTTTCTGTGATGTCTGGTTTCATGGAAAACACAGTAGCTAATTAAAGCAGAGGGAGCAGAATATGCAAAAAAAGTAGAGATGTACCCTTAAAAATGGATACAACCTATTAGTATTATTGTTAGGTCAGTACTGTATAAGCTTCTAATACCATGGCTTTATTGGCATAGAGAGATTGACAACTCTCTGCTCTCGTTTTACATCCTATCAAAGTAATTCCTTATAAAAGAGGTCAGATTGGAATGATTTATATAAATTTCTGTGAAGTAAAGGGAAGCACCGTCTCAGTCAAAAAGAAACAAGGGTTGCATTTTTTAATGTGCTTCGTAATGTGTACTGGTCATTAATAGAAAACAAGACGTCTTGTTAATTACAGTATGCGAATTCTGTGTTTTATTTCAATGACCGATTGATCCAGTTTGGATGGGATAACTATATTGTGAAGTATTAGGAGAGAAATCCTTAAGCAGGAGGAGGTGGTAAGGAGGATGAGATGTGAAACATGTAATGGGCGTGCCGCAGTAGTTTTCTGTTTTTCTACAGCATACATAGATCTTAACACTTATGCCATATTACAATGAGATTTAAGCCAATTATTTAAATCTAGAAAATCCAACTTCTTTCAAAGAACCACAATTACCTCTACAAAGGCCAGTCATCACTTTGGAGGTCCCCAGATCTCTCATATCTGACAAAAGCATAACCTCTGGAGTTTCTTTAGTAATTGGATGATATATCCTTGTAAAAGAGGCCACAGCTAAGAAAATCAGATTGATGTTGATGGTGGGATCACTGTGCGGGGGCATCTCCACACATGCACACCAAGAGTAACAGCCCTCTTGGTGGCTGAAGACGTTTTCTGGACATCGAGATGCTCAGGAATACTGTGTGAACTTTCCTTCCTTCCTCCCTCCTGTTAAGTTAGGATCTACTGAAATGTTAGTTAGCAGGTGACAGTTGGGACATACTAGTGACAGATTTTTAGCTTCCTATCCACAAGACCAGCTGCTCCATGGTGACCCCACTTTGGCAAGCTCCACTGGCAGCTGGTGAAATGTGTTGCTCTCGGCAAGTACCCACCAGCTGTTCCCACCTGTGGTCATATGCAAGATCTGTCAATTATGCTTATTAGATCTGTAAATCCAAGGGATTATCCAACCTGTTACAAAGAGCCTCATGCATGGTCTATGGGTATCAAATTTAGTGAATCCCATTTTAGTGTGTGATTATTTCACACATGGATTTTCAATCTCACTCTTATACCATACCCTCACAACTACACAGTCTTTGATTGAGAAACTAATTAATTGGGAAGTCATTCTGCTGTAGGGTAACAAATACACACGACATCAGAACTCAATCCACCACTGAGAATATGTCTTTGCTCAAACCATTAATTTAAGAACCCATTACTTTTACTCCCTCACTTCTCATCTTCTCCTTCTGCATGGCAGTTTAATTCATGTAATTTGCCATCTGACAGAATTACGTAAGGCACAGGAAGTGAAATACTCTAAGTCACCCTATTAATTAGACTCTCACATCATAGGATCATTAAATTAGAAGTGTAGAGGGTCTGCAGCAGGAGGTCATTTTTGCCCATCTTCCTCCTCTCTGCCTTCTGCCCAAATGGGATGATTTCCTACTGTATTTACTAGTTCTTTGTCCACTTAATCAGGAAATAGATTAAATATGGCGCTTTCTCAGAGGTCTATCCAGTGTTATCACAAAAGGTCCCAAAGTAATTGACACTACCTCCCTTGAACCTGTGTGATGAATCCTCACTCAGTGGCCTTTCCTCTATAAATACAAGGACCTGTCCCGGCTGACATGCTTGTATTATTGGACAGACTCTAATCTCAGCATTATACAGGCCCACATTTTTCCTCCGCCAAACACTATTTGCAGTTCTGTCCCAGATGTAACAACCTAATCAAAACAGAATTTCATAGAGCACCACACAGACGATTGGTTTCTAGGGGACAGTGCAACAGGTATCTGTATGTTTACTGCCTTCTTTTATGAAACTTGATACAATGCAATTGGCAGATTACACATTGAATGCTGGGACCTGACTCATAAGAAATGAATTGTAAATAATAAGGTTTAGTCGCAGTCAAAAATATTTGCAAGTCCTCACAATGCCAGCTTTCTCAACTATGACATCATGGATGTCATATTAACACTGCACATTTCTACCTTTTCTACATCGTCCCTCTCTCGGACCCTTATTGTCAACTGAATTGCATCCACGACAATTAATGCTGCCATGTTTAGAGAAGAGAAGAGGAAACTTTCAATGACCAATAGAAATAAGAATGCCTTTCAGAGCACTCTGCCACTGAAATGGTCAAAAGACAAAGGACTCCATTAGAAACAGAGAAGTTTTGAGGTGAAAGAGTTTTTGGAAACCGCCTACTTAGAAAATACATATTTGAAACAGGCTCTCTAATTAGAAAAGCAATGTTACCTGAAAGTAAAAAAACAAATAAACCCCCTAAAATGGAATGCCTAAATTTCAATCCTTGGTCTGTCACCCATTAGTGCTATGAATGTGCAAAAGTACCTTGATTCTTCTGAGCCCCAAGAACCTCAAAATTTGTCAAACTCGGGTTTACAACACCTACCTTCAATCCCTACCTTTTAGATGGATTTTTAAATAATCAAGTTAAATATTGTAACCGAAGTCACTTTTTAAATAATAAAAATCTATTTAAATGTAAGGTATTATTAACTTTCCTACCAGAATCAGCACCCAATTCAACTTCTTCATTTTATAAATTCAGAAACTGAGGCTCAAAGGCACTAGGAAATTCCTCCAAGGCACCAGATGGTACACACCAAAGCTAAGCCAATAACCAAAGTCTGTCCTTACCCACTGGGTACCCTTCCTTTTACATAACACAGAAGATTCACAAAATTCCAATTTGCTTGAAGGTAAGTGCAAGGCAAAAGTGTGATAGACTCTTCAAAGAAAAAAATCCAATCTTGCTCACACAGCGGCTGCCCCTTCCATGTTAGCACTTCTATACTATATTATACTTGCAAACTGAGATATGACAATTAGTTAATTGAATCTTTGTAGCAGATGGTGGAAGTTTATGAATTGCATCAATTAATGAATAAATAAAAATAAACTGTTGCTCTCATTAGTGTCCCTAAAAAAATATGTAAATAGCATACATTCATTTTTCTAGTTCACAGATGGAGATTTCGAGGCCCATCGAGGTTCCATTTGCTCCTGGGCAGGTGGATAATAGACAGATACTCAGTCTAAAAAAAAATTCCAACAGGCCATCATTAGCCTTTTTTTTTTTTTTTTTTTTGCTCTTTCTTATCCAGAACAAAACTTAGTAGAGGCTGTTTACAGTCTTTTCTTCCTGTCTCCTTATCACCATTTCATAATCCAATCTAGCCTTGGCCTAGGACAACTAGTTACACAAGCTGTGAGCAGCTTGGATGTCCGTCAAGCCTTGTCCTTTTCCTTCTGAAAGGTCTCACACGTAGAGGGCCAGAGAAAAGAGAGACTGAAGGCCTTGGAACAAGTGCCCAAGAGGGAATAATGGAAGCTTCGATCGTGTAAAGCATCAGTAATGTTCGAGGTGCTCCTGTTTCTAGTAGAGTCTATGTAGCAGGAAAGGGGGGAGACCACCAAGTTGGTCAATGGCCTGGTGTTTCCAACAATCCTAACATCTGGAGGGGCTTCGCTTCTGTCCAAGAGTAACCCCTGCAACCCCCTCCCTCCCCCCCACAGCCATGCCAGTCCTGTAGGGCACCTCAGTGGTACTGATGCAGTGTCAGAACTTCCAAAGCACTTTGTGAGGCAGCTTCACACTATGCAGCATTTCACTGATGGTTAGGACCACATTAAAATGTCATTTCAGGCAATTAATATTTTATTTATAAACACTTATAAATATTTATTATAAATGACTATTTAAATAGCAGCTCATGAGAAAACAAATCTATTACGTTTGTATTAAAACATCTTCAGATGCTTAATTATAGGAATATTTAGACGAGCCATTAAAAATTTATGCCAACTTTCTTGAGAAGTCTGGGACAATCCCCCTTAGAATGCCCTATTTAGCTGAAGGCGCAAATTGGATAGGATGCCACAAAAACAAGGGAAAGAGATCCATCTCCAATCCCCCTTTCTAGTAGTTGGACAGATTCTGCCTTCATGCTAAAGAAGTCAAAAGATATCTTTCCTTTTAAGAAAAATGTTTTCTAAAAGAATTGTCAGGAAAGACAGACTCATTATAGACAAATGTCCCAGGCATACTTGGAAATGTATCTGATTAAGCATCTTCAGCTATTTTAATCCGTTCCCAAACACACAACCGGCAGGCCTGTTTTTCAACCAGAAAGAAAAATGGTTATTGTCAGCATTGATCTGTTGTGGAACATCACCTTACCCTACTCAGTTCTGAAGATATAATTAAAACATTGTATTTTGATACTGTGACTCACCAAAGTATAAGAATCTAGGTGTACATTTTGCTTTTTTATGGCTCTTAAATTTAGGATGAAAAGAGAGTAAATGAGGCTGAATCTCCTTAATTGGCTGTAACTGATTTATTTCTGTTGAAATGCATTGTCATTTCCATATATCACATATTTTTTGCCTCAGTTACTACAGTATATGATTGGACTTGATCTGTCTTCTTGTATTTGCATTATAGCTATTGCACAAACACCCTATAAGACTTGCATACATTTGGAGCTTTAAAAGAACAATGACCAATTTGATAGGAAAGTTGCAGTTTCTCCATATTATTTCCCAAAACTGCTCTTTGGAACATTGTGTCACAATATGCTTCTCAGTTATGCTTATTTTAGTTGCTTTTGGCGTTTGGTATGAGACAAGTTTATTCCAATACGTTACCAAGTGGTTTGAAATAGCATTGTAATTCATAACGGTCATCTTGTGACTTTTAAGACCATCCAACCCCTGTAGCTACTTTTAATGATTGGAAATATATTTTTGAAAACTGGCATTATCATTTGTAGTGGAGAATTATCATATAACATAAAAAATATGGACTGGATATTCTGCATAATCAAATCAAGATAGAGATGGGCAAGCATTGCAGAATAGAAAGGAGAAATCTGGAAAGACATACTGGGCGGCCATATCTAATGGGCACAGCTTTGAAATAAAATCCTAATAACCTAAGGAAATCATTTTAAAGACTTTCAGAAAAACCCAGACATACTAGAACAGCTAGTTCTTCGCTTGGCATTTTTTCCCCAAAGCCACAGTAAACAATCTTGAGTGCACTTAAAATGTTGACAACATTGTTTTGAAATATTTGCCATAAGGTCGTATGCCATAGTAAAGTGTCCACTGGAAGTGAACAATATATTATTAAAACGCACAACTTCTATATGCTTAATTCCAATTAACCACTTGTAACCTGGTTACAAATACAGATTTGAGTCACTCATCCAGTTTTCTCTCTTCCTTCTATAAGCAAAACCATGATCCAGGATTACTGTGTTTTACCCCAATAACACAAAGTGCTATAATTCTCAAAGCAATGAGACCTATCGACCTCTTCCAAAAACATCTAGCTATCATTCCATGAAGACTGTGATGTTTTGTTTATTTGTTTGGGGTCTGCTCTTTTATTCCAGAAGCAGTGGCTATTTTTGGAATTCAACTTTTGATTCTCCCTTTAATCACACCCAGAATGCAACGCTTGTAAACTGTCCCAATGTGTCGCCGCTCCTCTATTTATTACATCTTATGCTTTAAATATCACCTCTGACAAACAAAAGAAAAGCAAATGTCCCTAAATTTCCTGAAGGGCTGAAACATCAAGCCCGGATTATTATTGTTTATGTCTCAGCTTTAGCAGCTCCAGTGTCTCCATGGTCTGCCGTGTGCCGGGCTGGCAATGATGGATGGCCATTACGGCAGCTTATTGGAAATGGCTTGATTTATAACCTGTTCTCCTGCCTCAGTCTAATGGCTTCATTTCTTTCCTCCAGTGCGTGATGCCACCGCCAAGGTCATTGCGCCAATGGCCTTTTGTTGTTCATCTGCTGATGACCAGTGTGCCTAGGAGTCAGCATGGGGAGGGGTGAAGGGGGGGGTAGGAAATGGGAAGGCAGGGAACCACGGGGGTGGGGAAGCTCCAACCTTTACATTTTAATTTTTTTTCATCTCAGTCCCTGATAACTGCAGTAGAACAGTAGATTAAATGCTGTCTTCTATTTGCTTCCCGTACTTGCCAGACAAGGAGCTGCTTTATGATCCTCAGTGGGAAAGTCTATTACTCACCTCTACTTTAAATGACCAACATCAAATATATACAGCTCCCATTAAAGCTGAGATCAATAAAAATGCCATTAAGATAGTAAAAGTTGCTGATATTAGTGAAGCCCCCAAACAAAATA
The DNA here is from genome assembly GCF_030028045.1 of Hippopotamus amphibius kiboko. Lineage (NCBI taxonomy): Eukaryota > Metazoa > Chordata > Mammalia > Artiodactyla > Hippopotamidae > Hippopotamus > Hippopotamus amphibius. The sequence goes on from NC_080192.1 coordinate 92,514,164, forward strand.
TTTGATTTTCTTTCAGGTTGTTAGTGAGATGGAATACGAACATATAAGTGAAAGGAGAACTAGCCATGCCTATGGTCAATAATTTATCTCAGAGATTCATTCAGCCTCTCACCCAATATTTCCCTCCTGTCTATTGATTCCTCATCATTATTTGTCATAAGCTGTCCTAACTCAAGGAGAAAATATGCCCTGCTGGTCCAAGGGGAGTCATACCTGGAGAAATAGAAAGGAATTTCATTAAAAGCATGAAAGAACGGCTGTGGCTTTGAGAAACTCCAACAGCAAGTTGCCAAGACTTTTGTGAGAGTCTTAAAGCGACTTGTAAGAAGCTCGGTAACATTGCACAGGACATCGCGAACCCTGGGCTGAGTTTGTTCTGATTGGGGTTCAAGGAAGATCAAAGGCCTCCCACGTGTATGATTCCAGCCTCCAAAAATTGTGTGTGCCTATGACTGTGTGTATATTTTTCCTTTCATATTTTCCCTTTCACTAGAATTTTCAGAGTTGTTTTTCCCAACTGGGTTCTCATGGATACCAGAGACAAGTCAATGGTTACAGAGACACATTAGTAAAGAGTATACATGATTATGTCTATGTCATTAAGTCAAACTAAAACCCCAAAGGTAAAGGCATGACTTTGGAAATAGGATTAATTTTTTAAAGTGTAACTATTTGCTTAAGGGCAATTTTAAATAAGTGGACCATATTTTATTTTAGGGGGATACGTTTTTGTGATGTGGCATTCAGTGGTAATCTTTGAAACTGGTTTTGAACAATGGCTTGAAATTATCCATCTCCAAAAGCCAAAGTCAGAGAATTTTTTTAAGTTCAATCTACTTGGAGTTGGCTAATTCAGCTAAACAAATGATCTCACTTAAATTTTCTCAAATCTTAAGTCAGTTTAGTCTGGAACATAAATCCATAGCATTTTAATGCCAAAAGGGACCTACAAGAATACCTAGTCTCATTCCTTTATTTTATAATAACAGGAATGTCAATATTATTACTGATAATTAATATTAATTTAAAGCTTACTCTGTGCCAGGCATTGCACTAAGCAACTTATAGCCTCACCACACCCTTATGAAGTGAGCAATATTCCCACTTTATAGAAGTAGAAGGAGATTAAGTAGCCTGCCCGTGGTCACATGGCTCATAGTAATGGAGTTAAGATTTACACCCAGCGGTTAGATTTCAGAACTAATCATAAATAGAATACCTAAAATCAGCTAGAAGAGCCTGACAAACTCACTTAACTCAATAACAGAATGCCCTAAATTGAAGAATACCAAAAGACAATTTGGAGGTAATATTGAGAATATTTTTACTGAGAGATTCAATAAAGAGGATTTTACCCTGGATTATTCTTAAACATGAAAAACAGAGAGTCACATATTGGTAGTTCTCGAATTATCTTTCTTCTTTTTCTTGTAAATAAAACAAAAACATCAGCACCCGTAACCCCAAATGTCAGAGCCTATAATATGCCCAGGGGCATGAAGTGCTATTATAGAGATGACAATTGTAATTTACTTGCATATTTGCGGATGTCCACATTTGATTTTGTTATATTAGTTAATAAATGATAAATTGTAAATGACGTCTAGTCCTTTCAATTATTTGACTTGCAACCCATAGGCTATATCTTTTTAATTTTGTGGCTTCAAACATAAAGTTTGAATAAAGCTCTGAAATCTCCCTTTAAGTTCTTGAGCAAAACTTACTGCTGAAGAAAAAATAAACATGAGCTTGTTTGAATTCATATCATCAGGAAATGGGGTTATCTCAGGAGAAAGGGGGGAGGGAAGGCTCAGGTAATGTACACAGAATGAGTTTCACCATTCTAAGTAAACTAATGAGTTGTTAATGATCGACTAACCAGTTATTAGTAGGGATATTTACCTAAATTTAGCAGGTAACAGACGTTAGTGATCTCTCAATTGAGTCATATTGTTCATGTGACTCTACTGAGTAGTTAACAAACAATTATCAAGCCACCACCCTGGGCCAAAGGGACTGATGGTCCACGTGAGGAAAGTTACATGTCTAGACCTCATTTAATGCAACATGCAGTTCCTGGCACAAGTCTATGTCCACCATGGTAGTGTACAGATAGGAAGATCATTTGGGAGATGCATGTCATTTAGTTTATAAACAAAGATCGTAGAAGAAAGGAAAGCTCCAAGGAGGGAGAAAGGATGGGAAGGAAGTGATGAAGGAAAAAAAAACAAAGAAGGGAAGCAAGGAAAGAAGGAAAGAAGGAAAGAAGGGAGGGACAGAAGGAAGGAAAGAGGGAGGAAGGAGGCAGGGAGAAGGAGACAGATGGAGGGAGGAAGGAAGGATGATGTTGATGCGTGGCACTTCCAGCTGGCTTTTATATTTGTCTTGTGATGCCTCTTCCTGCACTGTTGTAAGAGCACCCTTTGTACCTACAACTCCTGTCCCTTGGCAGCAGCTATAACCACCAACACTTGGTCTGGGCAGTGGTTATTTTTCCCGCTATGATTTCTGGGTGGTGCATCATTGAAGGAATTATTTCCCCAACTGTTGGGAAGGTCAGCCACTGACTGCTCTTCACCAGCCACTCTCTTCTGACACTGCCTCTGTTGAAGATGGGAGCCAATGGGTGGAGGCACATCCCCTCCCAGGGAAGCCCTCATTCAGTGGCTGTGGAGGGGAGGGACAGGCAATACAATAAAAGGCAAGCTCTGGATCCCAAGTTCATCCTGACCGGCACTAAACTTCCTGTACTGTCTTCATTATCACAGAGTCCACTTTCAAGGAACAACTTCCCATTCTCTCCTTCCCCCAGCCCCTGGCAACCACCATTATACTTTCTGTCTTTGTGAATTGGACTACGCTTAAGTACCTCATATAAGTGGAATCATACAGTATGTATCTTTATGTGGCTGGCTTATTTCACTTAGCATAAAGTCCTCAAAGTGCATTATATTGTAGCATGAGGCAATATTCCTGACTTTTTAAGGCTGGATAATATTCTATTTTTTGTATATACCACATTTTGATTAACCATTCATCAACCGATAAACATTTAGGCTATTTCTACCTCTTGGCTATTGCTCTGAACATGGCTATGCAAATATCTCTTCCAGAACCTGCCTCCAATTCTTTTGTTTATATATCCAGAGGTGAGATTCCTGGATCACATGGTTGTTCTTTTTTTAGATTTTTGAGAAACAGCCATACTGTTTTCCATAGCAGTTACACTATGGTACAATTCCATCAACAGTGCACAAGGGCTCTAATTTCCCCACATCTTCATCAACACTTGTTATTTTCTGTTTTTTTTTTTTAAATAGTAGCCATCCCAGTAAGTGTAAAGTGGTATCTCACTATAGTTTTGATTTGCATTTCTGTAATAATTAGTGACGTTGAGCATCTTTTCATATGCTTGTTGGCTATCTATATATCTATATCTATCTTTCTATCTCTCTATCCATCTATCTATCACCTATCTATCTATTTTCTTTGGAGAAATGTCTATTCTAATCCTTTGCTCAGTGTTAATCAGATTATTTGTTATTTTGTTGTTGAGTAGTAGTAGGAATTCTTTATGTGTTCTACATATTTACCATTAACAGACATATGATTTGCAACTATTTTATCCCATTCCATAGGTTGTCTTTTCACTTTGTTGATGGTATACATTGATACACATAAGTTTTTTTTTTTGAAGTTTGATTGTCAATTTGTCTAATTTTGCCTTTGTTTGCCTGTGGTTTTGAAGTTATTGTCACATCCAATGTCACAAAGCTTTTGTCCTATGTCTTCTTCTAGGAGTTTCTTATGGTTTTTTTTTTTTTTTTAGTAAAAGGTGAAAGATTTATTTGATCTGAAGAGAAACCAGAGTATCTTCTAGGAGTTTTATAGTTCTGGGTCTTCTGTTTAAGTCTTTAATCCATTTTGAGTTAATATTTTGTGTATAGTGTAAGGTAGGGGTCCAACTTTATTCTTTTCTGTGTGAATTTGTAGTTTTCCAAATACCATTTGCTGAAGAGATTGTCCTTTCATGTTAACGTGACTGTGAATTACCCTTATTCCCTATCTCACATCACTTGGCCCTCTCTTCCTTAGAAAAAAGTTTCTTTCTCTCTTCCACTGAACGCTGTCTCCTAGATTGCATTTGTCTAGATTATCAGGCTTTTCTATAATTAGATAATTAATTCTCTAGAATTAAATAAGTTCCTTCAGTGATACCTTGAATTTGCTTTGTATGAAGAGAGAATAGGCAGGTGGCCCCTTATTAGTGGATGGGTGAAAAATTTGCAATAAAACTGAAATGTGCAAGACATGTCACATTTCTTTTGCTTTCCTTTAAATTACTGAAGATCTGAATTACCGTTCCATCTTGCAAGGCTGCTGGCAAATTCAAACCCGGGATTATGTGGGATAGGGGACTCCGCTTCTCCCGGAATTTTGGAAGCTAATATAGAATCCAGAAAATGGGGGAAGGACTGCTTTGTTTTCAGCCAGACTATCTTCTCTGTCCAAGAGCATGAAGGCCTTGAAGGCAAAAGCTTCTGCCGATCTTACGCTAAACTTGTCCATGGATTATTGACTGGTTTTCAATATGCATAATAGTAGTTGATATTTATGGAGGGCTCATTATGCACCAGGCATGGTTCTGAGTATCTTATATGAAAGCACTCATTTAATCCTCACATGCTCTCTGTGAGGTTATTTCATTATTATTGCTATTTTACAGATCAGTAAACTGAGGTACAGAGAACTGGGTAGAACAAGGCCCAGGGGCTCCACAACAGTGAGCTGGAATTTTAACTGAGACGTACTGGTGTCAGAGTTGGGGCTATTCGTCACTACACTTCCTTTCCTTCATTACATCACTTCATTTCCTCTCAAGGAAGAAGAGAGTCCACACTGCCTGCTGGAGGATAAGGCACAGGTCCCACTTTGCACAGACAGCATCTGCTTCTCAACCTGGTCAAGAAGGGGGAAGAATCTTCTCATTCTTGTGCTCCTGATCTTCGACTCCCCCTTTCTCCTGCATCATAGCTACCATCAAGTGGTTCAGGCTTGGTAAAAAACCAAAGATGGGAAGGGAGTTTTCTTAAAGCAACTTCTGCTCTCTGCCATCAACACAAATCCCACCCCCATCCCCACCCCGGCCCCTATCAGCAGAGCAGAAAGGCCTGGCTACCTGCTTGGAATAGGAGCTTAGAAGAACATCCAGGGCCAGGACCCTTAACAGCTCCATGCATTTTCTGCCAGCTAATTATAAATCCTTCCCTCCAAGGACCTTTGCTGACACCCTGTAGGACCTGGGACTGGTCTCTTCTGTTTGTTTACTCATAAAAGGCAACATGTATTTCTCCTCTGTCAGAGACATCTCCTTGAAGAATTACACAGCAGGGACAGCACTGAACTTTTCCCACGATTGGTAAATCACGAACAGGAGGAGCAGTCCTGGCTGGGCCAGATGAGAGTGGAGATCTCACTCCAACGGTGGGAGGCTGGACGCTGCCATGTGTCACCAGGACATTGGTCATCAGAGTACAGTTCTGCATCTGCTGAGCCTACCACATGCTCTTTGGTGGCTCTTGTGAAATACAGGGACATGAGGACCCAAAGTAGGTTGCAGGGAGGCCCCAAACGCCATCCTGGAGTCAGGAGATGAATGTCTGGACGGTTGAGCAATAGGGTTGTCAAGGCCAAAACAAGCATGGTCTCTGTTTTCCTTGTTTCTTTCCCCACATCCCTTCTCCATTAATCACCACACATTCATCAAACTGGTTAAAAATACCTCCAGAAAATTGAAACCAAATTCTTAACCCAAAGAGTTAACACAACATGTATTAAATAAGCATAAATATGTTTCAAACAAAAGTCACAGGTCAGGGTTAGTTGACTGGGGGTATTTCAACAAAATTATTTAGCCTTTGCATTGAGGCTATCCCTTTATACCTAGGATAAGAAGAATTTTAAAAACAAATGCCGGGCATGAATATGGGATCTGGAGGGTTTCAGTAAGCTTCCACTTGCCAGCTTATCAATGACAATGACATATCTTGCCAGTTTATGGTAAAGATAAACCTCATGAGGTAATGCACACATTTAATGAATGAGCCTATAATGAAGAAAAAATTGGCAATGGTAGGCTGGCAGGAAAATGGGTTTGAAATAACAAGTACAAACCACTCACTGAGCTGGGATTATGAGAATTAGATAGTGTGTTTTTGGAGCATAAATGCAATACCACTGATGTGATTACCCAGATAAATGAAGCTAAACAAAAGTCTGTTTTGAGAGGCACACAATACTGGAGAGCCAGAAATCCATCCCATCAAACTCACCAAGTCCTGAGCAAACAGCAGGTAGGTGATTACTGTCATTATGAACTCAGTACCTAGGTGTACTTTTCCCCTTTACCTAGACCTCCACACAGTTGAGAGGTCAGGGTAGTGCTTGATACATTCTAAAGCCAGAACTCCTTGCCTTTTTACTGGTTGTGATTAGTGAGTTTCAGCTACTAGTTGGATGTTCTTTCTGGTCGTCAAAGGAAAGAAAAGCCCTGTGGAAGAATCGTGTGTTCAGGATCTCTAGGCACCTGGCAAATGGCAGTTGCTTGATCCTTACAGCACCTGTAGCATAAAAAAACACTTGAGCCCTTAGGAAGTGAGTCATCAAGCACTAAACAGGGCCTGCAAACAGGTTGTTAAATGTTCTCTCGGTGTGACAAAGTTAAGCTTCTCTCAAATCTCAGGTAAAAACAGCATGAAAGAGGTTTTCCCAATCCCTAGCCTCTCTGAAGGAGACATAGATGTGTGTGAACTGATGTTAAGTTTTCCAGGGATCTTGGCTTTGAAAATGCAAAATCTTCTACTGGCCAATGAGCAGCCAAAGACTGTGAAACCTCCAGAAACATCTTGGGCAACTTGGTAGGACTACAGATGTTAAAACAGATGATTTCTCTGTGACATATAGAGTGGTGGTTGAGAGCTCAGACTCTACAGACAAGATTTAAACCCCAAGTTTTATCCTTGACAGCAGCCTGAACTTGGGCAAATATTTAATCCCTTCAAGCCTCAGTTTCCTCATATATATAAAGAGGCTAGCAAGTGTGCCTTCCTCCTAGGGCAGTGGTTCTCATCTGAGGCCATTCTGTCCTACAAGAGACATTTGGCAAGGTCTGGAGACAATTTTGGTTGTCACAGCTGAGGAGGCGATTGAGAAATGTCACTAGGATCTTGGGGGTAGAGACCAGCAATACTGCTAAACATCCTACAGTGCACAGCACAGCCTTGCAACAAAAAGATTATTAGAACAAAAGCAGTCAATAGTTCTAAAGCTGAAAAAGTCTGCCCCTGGGTTATTTTGAGAATTCATTACAATACTCCATGTAGAGGGTGTAGAGAAAAGGGAATCTTCCTACATTGTTTGTGGGAATGTAAATTGGTGTAGTCACTATGGAAAACAAAATGGAGGTTCCTCAGAAAACTAAAAGTAGAGTTTCTATTTGATCCAGCAATCCCACTCCTGGTTATATATCTAGACAAAACTCTAATTCAAAAAGATACAGGCTCTCCTATGTTCATAGCAGCACTGTTCACATTAGCCAAGACATGGAAACAGTCTGATTGGATAAAGAAGAGGTGGTACATATATACAATGGAATATTACTCAGGCATAAAAAAAGAATGAAGTAATGCCATTTGCAGCAACATGGATGGACCTAGAGATTATCATACTAAGTGAAGTAAGTCAGACAGAGAAAGACAAATCCATATATCACTTAAATGTGGAATCTAAAACATGTCACATATGAACTTATCTATGAAAATAACTCACAGACATAGAGAACAGACTTGTGGTTGCATAGGGGAAGAGATGGATTGGGAGTTTGGGATTAGCAAATGCAAACTATTATATATAGAATGGATGGACAACAAGGTCCTACTGTACAGCACAGGGAACTATATTCAATATCCAATGATAAACCATAATGAAAAAGAATATGAAAAAGAATATATGTATATATATATATATTTCCAAATCACTCTGCTATACAGCAGCAATTAACACAACATTGTAAATCAATCATACTTGAATAAAATAAATTTTTTAAAAATACAATACTCCATGTAGAAACTCTTAAAAGAGGACCAATATCACAGTATCATAGTAAGTCTTGTATTATTATTATAGGTTTCCTTTCATAAGACATTACACAATCTGCATTTAGGTGAGTCAATTAACTGTAATAGATACGTATACAATTTGTTAACAAACTTAAATAACTTGCATTCCTATGTGTTACTTGGGACTTCCCTGGTGGCCCAGTGGTAAAGAATCTGCCTTCCAATGCAGGGGATGCAGGTTTAATGCCTGGTCAGGGAACTAAGATCCCACATGTTGCTGGGCAACTAGGCCTGTGTGCTGGGGCTTAGTTGAGCTCACGCACCCTGGAGCCTGCGTGTTGCAAACTAGAGAGAGAAAAATCCACACGCTGCAACTAGAGAGAAGCCTGTGTGTCACAACAAAAGATCCCGTGTGCCTCAACGAAGATCCTGTGTGCCACAACTAAGACCCAACACAACCACAAAAAAAAAAAAAAAAAAAAAAAGGAAGGAAGGAAGGACAAATGAAAGAAAGAAAGAAAAGTAAATAAATACTTAAAAAAGGAAGGAAGGAAGGACAAATGAAAGAAAGAAAGAAAAGTAAATAAATACTTAAAAAAATAAATGCGTTACTTGCACATACACTAATGTCCCGGCGCTGCTCTAGGAGCAAAAGCTGCGGTGTCTGTGATGGGCAGAGCTGGAGATATTGAACTAAAGTCCAAGGCTCCATCCAGACTAGACTTGATCTGAGAAACCCGTGCTGAAGGAAGCAGCAGCTGCAGCAGCAGGGCTGCAACCTATCCGTTCTGTCCTCTGGGTGCTTGATGGGGAAGAGAGAGTGCCTCTCTCTCTAGGCCTCAGCTTAACGGGCCTATTTCATGGCTGAACAGACATAGGCTCCTCAGCCACTTTTACATCCTTGACTGAGCTGTAAGTGTCCAATGGTGTGACATCAAGCAGAGCTGGAATGCTCCTGCAAGGGCAGTGTGTAAAACAAGGATGCCTCCCGGACAGCAAGGCCAAGGCCCCGATGAGGCAGACAGTGGAGCAGCAGGTCTCCTGCAGCCCAGAGGCTGCTGATGTTGACGGGGCGTTTCTACACATACGCTGCCCCCCAGACTTCATTCCAGCCCCTGGTGAGGCCTAATGTCAAGCCATGGGCATCGCTACTGAAAGGGGCATTTCTGTGGAGCTGATGTTCTTCCAATATCCTTTCCAAAGCCTAACGTCCTGCAAATCTCCTCAGGTTCAGAGAGTGCTACTAGTTCGGGAGAACTTCGTGTGGAGGCGCTGCCTCCCAGACACTCCTCCCAGCCAGGGGTGAGGCCTAAAGTTCTCTGAAGACTGACGGCCTAAAGACTGAAGGTCTCTGAAGAGAGTGTTGCTGTCATGGGGTGTGTTTCTGTGGTGCCACTGCCTCCCACATGTCCTGCTTCGTACTTAGAGAGAAATAAAGTCCAGTACAACTTCTCAGGTCCAGAGGGTGCTACTGACATGGGGTGTGTTTCTGTGGAGATACTGCCTTCCATGGGGCCCTCCAGTCTATCACGAGGTTTATAGTAGAGCAAGCCTCAGGTTCATAAAGCCCTGACCTTGAGGGCTACACTTATATGGGTTCTGCCTCCAAACCATTCTTCCAAATTTTTGTCAGGGCCTACAGTCAAGCACCAAATCGTCTGTGGCTCAGAAAGCACTGATATTAAAGAGGAGATTTCTCAGAAGCTGCTGCCTAGAAGGCGCCCTTGCAGTCCCTGGGGAGTCCTAAAGACAAGCAAGAAGTCTCCTGAGGTTTGGCGAGCCCTCCTGAGGAGGGGAGCATTCAAAGGAGCAGCTGTCCCCCAGACAGCTTTCCCAGGCCTCGAGGAGGCCTGAATACCACCAGGACATCTCAATGCCAGAGATCTCTCCTGAAGAGCAGGAGTTCTGAGGAGCACCTGCCTCCCGGAGGCCCTCTCCAGGCTTTGAGAAACCCTCAAGGTCAAGGTTAGCGACAGGTCTCTTCTGCTTTAAGCCAACGCTGGGCTCACCACTTTCTGGCTAGTAATTGTGATTCTTATGGGTTAAATGTTCCTCAGGACATAGTCTGTGGACCATCAGAATCACATGCACATTTTTAAAAAGCAAATTTCTGTTCCTCACTCAAGACCTACTGAATCAGACTCCTAGTGAGGGATGAAGCTTAGGAATCTGAATTTTTAGCAAGTTCTCCTAAGTGATTCTGATGTTCTGTAAAATTTGAGTTACTGATATATGCCTTAAATGTTAGCTCAAAATATATTAGTTTTATATTGTTATTCCACGTATTATATTACCTTATCAAATTTAGAACTTTTAAAGTGCTGCCCAGTATAAGATACTATATTTGAAAACATTTAAAAGTTCTAAATTAATGAATTTTTGTTGTTGTTATTATTATTATTATCATTATATTTTCCTAAAGAGAAGATAATCACCTTGAGGTCAGTTTCTCTACATATTTTTTTTTTTTTTTTTTTTGCCTACAAGACCTACCAGATGAGTGAGGATAAATTAGGAATTTGGGATTAAGAGATACACACTACTATATATAAAATAGATAAACAACAAGGATTTACTGTACAGCACAGGGAACTCTACTCAATACTCTGTAACAACCTAAATGGGAAAAGAATCTGAGAAAGAATATATATATACGTATGTAGAGAGATATATATAGATATATCTGTATTATATATATCTGAATCACTTTGATGTACACCTGAAACATTATAAATCAACTATACTTCAATAAAATGTAAATTAACTTGAAAAAATAAAAGAAATAGTAATAGAAAGTGAAAAAAAAAGACCTTCCAGAGAGCAGAGCACAAATTTAACAAACATTTGTTTATTAAAAATAAAAAAAATGAGTATACACATGTATGTGTGATGTCAAAAAAACACACTGGAAATATGCTAACTTGAGAGGCAGTATAGTAAGTTCCTACAGGTGTCCAAGGAACCTAGATCTCCATGTGCCTCTGAAAAGTAGCATGAATGGGCAAGAAGCAGTTCTCCTTTGCAGTTTTCCCGGAGAAAAATGCCTTTTCAGAAAGTCTTATGGGGAGGGCTACCTAAGGAGACCTTTCTCAAAACACAAATTTAGGACTCACAGTTTAAGAAATTAAGAATTTGAGGTGAAAGGAGTCCTCTTGCCTGAAATTCTACCCAAAATATGTTGAGTGTGTGTGTAGTTTGTAGGGATCAAAGGACACTGAACACCACTCAATGTATCTCTCTTCTGTGGAGTCTGGCTTTTTGTCTCCCTGAGGGTACTTTTTGTTGCAGACAGTAGACTAAGAGTTCTGACATAGAAAAAAGGACTTATTATTTCACAAATCAAGAAATTTGGAGTGAGGACAGTTATAGGAAATTCAGTAGCTCAACAATCCCCAAGGATGCCAATGTGTTCCCTGTCCGTTCCATGTTATTCAGCCCCAGACGTAGTGCTGATGGATTGGAGAGGCAGGTAGAAGGGAGAGTTCATCATACCTCCCCACCTGAGGAAGATACAAAAGGGAGCCTCTCACTGGCTCGACCAGTCGGTGGGTAGCAGAGAAGGACAAGCCTCCTCCCAGGCTATTAAGCTCCTAAGAGCTTTAGGAACGCTTAAGTCAGGCCGGGTGGAGCCCCAGAGCCACACAGAGTTTGGCTCAAGTGTTTCTCCGGGAGGCTCTTCCCTCCCCCACCCCATCAGTGCCTGAGTGTTTAGACGCCTCTGTCCCACAGGCCCACCTTCTCAGGGACCTCTGGGGGAACTGAGGCAGGCCAGGGGGTGAGACGCATGAGTGGGTCATGCCTTGGGAGATGGCTTTTCCCAACACCCACCTCCCCACCCGGTGGCTCTGCCCTGTCCTGGGACTCTGTGTAGTGCCACCCCGGCTTACGGCACCTCATTAAGGAAAAAGAATACGCTAAAACCAAGCCTCTGGGGGAAAAGAAGTCACTGGGGAGATCTCCCTTCCCGCACAAGAGTCTGCGCTGGCCCCAAGATTTATGTTTAAACAATGTCACATGCAGAGGAGAAAAGCATTTTCCCTACACATACAGTGCTATTAGCAAAAAAATCTTTTCCAGAAACTTCTCTACATACTTCCCTTCAAATCCCATTGGCCAGGAAGGGGACATATATTGATGCCTAACACAATCACGATAACAATTCATTGCAGGAGACCATTTCCCTGCACACACGTGTGGCCAGGCTGAGGCACCCCTAAAGCTGAGGGCTTTCAGCAAGAAAGGAATAAGGCAAAGGGAATGGCAGTTGGATAAGTGACTAGGAGTGCCTGCCGTATTGGTCTTCAAATGTCCTAAGTCTAAAATATTGAATTTAAACATTGGATTTGATACTCGAAGCAGAGTCGCAGAAACCCTCTTTTTAAAACTTAGCACGATCACTAAGTAAATGGGAGTAACTTACTGGACCTCGTGTTCTTATCCAAAAAATGATAACAAACACAAGATACAGGACATCCAGTGAAATTTAAGTTTCTGTTAAACTATGCCCTAAATATTGCATGGGACCTATACTACAAAATTATTTGTTGTTTATCTGAAATTCAAATTTCACTAGGTGTCCTGTATTTTTATTTGTTAAATCTAGTGATCCTAGATGACTGGATTGTGGCTGGAGGGTGGGTAGGTGGATGGATGCGGTGGATGAGATGGATAGGTATAGGGATAGAACTCTTGGGGATAATTTTTCAATGGTCAGGGGCTGAGTGCCTCTGTATAGGGGATGAGTGGGTGTTGCTTGAATCTGCATATATTTTCCTCAGAAATAGACCAGCAAGGGAAGGCATATGATGAGGAATTGAAGAGATAGTCCAGCCCAGAGAACAAAACATCTGCTGCCAGGGAGATGTGAATGTGAGCATTTGCACTGTGATTACACCAGTGACTCACTGTGTGATCTTTGATAAATCACACAACCTCTCTGTTATGCAGGGTTTCATATTAATGTAGACGAGATAACAATATCAGCTTTATTTCCGCCACACATGAGAACAAGGTCACTTGAGCATTACTTATAAATTCCAGGATTGAAAAAAAGGCAAGAGGCAGGTATTTCTGTTATATTACATCAATGAGAAAGGAGAATCAGAAAGCCCAGGTAGGCTTGGGATTCTTTTCTAATTTCTTTGGGAAGCACTCATTAAATAATGATTCGAACCTAATAGAGGATGCACTGCTTACAACCCACGCTTTGTTCCAAGTCTTAATTCACATACCTGAATGTTTCCCTCGTTAGCTGCGCATATCACCCTCTCACTGAATCAGCAGAAATTAGCAAATTCAGACATCAGCTGTTTCTTTCCTGTGTTTAACGGGAAGCCTATTGCAACCCAGTGATTCCCCAGGGTTTATTTTTTCACAAGTGCCAAAGCAGCACAACACCAGCGGGGATCCAAGATGGGAATGTGTGCCCATAAAAGCTGGTTTCTTTTTGTGGTCACATTTATATTGAATCGGCAAGTGAATGGGGCTCCCATTATCTCTGGAGGTAGAAGTCCATTAAGTTTCACTGGGCCTGTGTTATCTTGCTAATAAAACTAATATAACCCAAGAAACAAGAGCCGTGCAGGGTGGTAGCGTTAGTACATTCAGTGATATTCCCAGAGGCCTCCAAAGCATCCTCCTGTAAGTGATCAAGTGGCCAGAATCCAAGGCAAGCACGGGGTCAGAGTACAAAAGCAGGGGAGAACCACCAGAGAGGGCACAAGTAGAGAAGACTTTGGCCAGTTGGTGAAAGCAGGTGGGAGAGTTTGTGAACCTAGTGACCCAGACTGAAAACAGGGCATCCCATGTCACCCTCTAATGCAGGCAGCTTTACAGTGAGTGTTACAAAAATCATGAAATAATCATGCCTTTTCAGTCATTTGCAGAGGACTTTTACATACAGTAGCTCAGTGCACTGAATTGGTGAGAAAACCAAAACTCATAAAGGTAAAATAACTTTCTCTAATGCTTATCAGGGGCAGTATTCAAAATCAGGGATACTGAACACAAGACCGGGAATTTTTCCACCAGCCCCAGCAGTATTTTCCAAGTGGTGTAAATTAATACCTGCCAAAACGTGCCCTTCATCTTCTTATCTACAGCTGTTGAAATTCCCACCATTGGCGTCCTCTTTGAGGTTTGAGAGGGAAAGAAACAAACTCTATATTGTCTAACCCAGGTTAGGCAGTGACAGGAAAACAAAATAGGGACCAATTTTTTCTGGATCTTTCATCCTGGTTGTCATCTCGGAAAGCCCCACTATCATCATGGAAAGTGTAATTTATTGACATTCACTCATTTGTTCATGCACTCATTCATTCAAAAAGGATAAACTAAATTTCCATACGCCAGATCCTGTACTAGCTACTGTGCACTCAGCGGTGAATAAAGGAGAGATGGTACTTGCCCTTGTGGGGCTAAGAATATGGTGAAAGGGACAGATATTAAAGAAGGAAACAAAGGCCGAAGCATCTAATTACTGATTGTAAGAAGTGCTGCGAAGGATCAAGATAGGGTGTTTTTACAAACAAAATACAGCAGTGGCTTCTGCCATCTGAGCAGGCCCGTCTAAGGCAATGGGTGACTTGACCAATGAGAAGGGCCCTCTCTATGTGAAAAGTGAGAAGAAAGAGCTTGAGTAGAGCCCTGGAGGGGAGAGAGCTCTGTCCTTTCCAGGAGCTGGACCAAGGCCCCTGCAGTTGGAAAGAGGTGAGGGGACAGCGAGAGAGGATGGTGGGGATGCAGAGGAGGCAGGAGCACCAAGAACTACCCTGGGCTACTTGGTGCAGCCAACAGCGATGGGTGGGTCTAGCCTCTGGGTGGAGAAGGGAACAACCAGAAGGGCAGGAGACACCATAAGGATGGAGGTGAACTTCAACTTTGCCCAGTTCCCAGGTGTGCAATTCCAGGTGTTCATGGTGGGCCTGACACCTCCCTTGGTAATTTATTCCTGCACTTTGAATCTTCTGTCCACCACTAACCCCACTCAAGGTGCATAATCCCACCTCCATATCTACGCTATGGTAAATGGCCTTCAGTTCCACATGGAAACAGGGGAAAACACAAGCCGCCAGCTAAGTGTGTCAAAAATACTTTCCCAAGCGCCAGATGGAGTCTGTGCCCCAGAACGGAAAGTTTCTGGCCACCTGTGAAGGCTGTTCTCTGGTGCCAATCCCACTTTCTCCCACTGCCTTTTTGGCTGTTTGGGGCTGAGGAAGTGCCCCATCTCAGTGCTGGGCAGTGGATCATTAGAAGTAACTGATTAACAGCCGCGGCTGTTGAAGTTCTGGAGTTTGGCTTTCTGTAACCTGAAAGGGTGCTTGCTTTATGATTTTTTAATTAGAGTGTAAATATCGCAGGCCCATAAACCTCTTGACTGATTGCTGACAGGTGTGAAAGTTTGCACTTGCTGGAAAAGGCCCTGAGTCTTCTGTTATCTCCAGCTTCTGTTTTCTCAGGCTCCCCTGGCAGCTGGTTGGGTTGACACACAGGGCAGCACCTAGCAAAATTGCCACATGGAGGGCTTATCCTCTGAATTCCCCAATATCTCCTTTGGAGTCTCCTCCTCCCTGTCACTTCACCCCTCTTCTCCTTTCAGAAACCACAGTGGGACCTCAGCCTGGTGAAGAATTCCCCACAATGTCTCCGCCGTTTGAGTCATGGCCCATGTTCTGATTTTCCTTCTGACCTTATCACACATTCTAAGGCCCTTAGTTTTTGAACTGCCAAGAAACAGAAATTAATTTAAATACTTATTCATGGGTTCATTCAGTGAACAAATATTAAGTGTAGCTGTAGCTACTGTATACACATTATTTCAGGTGCTCAAGAGAGAGCATGGAGCACACTAAAGTCCTTATAACAAAATACCTTCTAGAAGGGGAGATAAAAAAATACACATATGACCAAATAAGTTAAGAAGATCATTTCAGACACTGAGAAGTACTATGGAAATGATAAAACTGGGACACATGGAAGAGAGTCATTGGGAAGATGCTTTGGCCAGAAGAGCAGGAGATTCAGTAACTTCTCCATCTTTCCAGCACAAGGCTGCCCCCCCTCACCCAACTGATGTTTCTCTTGGAAGACCTGTTTAATTCTCCTTGTTCTCACACCATATTGACTTTCCCACCCATATGACCAAAAATGAACATTTCATCTCTCCTTTCACATTGATTCAGTACAAGCAATCAATAAAGACTAATAATCCTCCCTGGGTCCCTAATCCTAAAAAGTATTTAGAATCTGACTGGTTCAGCTTGGGTCAGGGTTCCTTTTGGCGAAAATCATCCTAGAGCAATCTAGGCTGTGTCACCTACGAGTGTGACCTAAATACCCATTGTTGTGGGTAGAGGGGCATTTATTCTAGAGAAGATGGAGAGTTTGGCCTGGGAATATTCCAACTAGTAATCTTGCTTACAAATAGCTGTTGTATTGTAGACCTAGCCATTCCTACAGAGAAGAATAATCCAGGAAAGAAGTGATGGAGTCCTCAACTGAGAAGGCAGAGTACCTGAAACAAAGAAACAGTGGGATTTTTAGAGCCAACATATTCTGATAAGCTGAACCAAATAATACAACTATCTTTGTGAGTTTAGAATTTGAAACATGGGCATCTAGAGAAAACACCTGAAATAAAATCTCATGGCTATTTAATGTACTCTTAATATACTCCAGAGAAGGAAGCCATATTGCTTTTCAAAATATTTTGAATTTTAAGACTTCTCAGTTCCTATAATCATGAATTGTTTCATGTCTAGGGTAAATGCTCCAATATTAGGTGACAGCATATACCTGGACCTGCAGTGTAATCATTCATAGTGCACCTTTCATTCAAACTACTGTCCCAGTTTGGATAATAAATTAAAAGTCATCAGAGTCCTAGAGCAAGTTGGATAATGGAAATCATGTCTATTATTATTTCAAACATCAAGGAACAAGACAGAACAACTTTAAAAACCATCTGAGGTAAAAGTTTCTAGATAAATTGGAATTTGAGATATTAAGTCACATGCAAGTTTCTAGATGATGACGGTCACTCCTTATAGATTTTGGAGCTATTCCAAAACTCTTCTTATACAGCGTTAATGGTACGGT
Organism: Hippopotamus amphibius kiboko; assembly: GCF_030028045.1. Lineage (NCBI taxonomy): Eukaryota > Metazoa > Chordata > Mammalia > Artiodactyla > Hippopotamidae > Hippopotamus > Hippopotamus amphibius. The sequence continues at coordinate 92,531,377 of NC_080192.1, forward strand.
GGTGAACATAACTGCCTTCCAAAATTCTTATATTATTATGCTTCCTCTGATTTTTACTCTGTCAGGTAAGTGGCCTGATCTTAATGCTTAAGTTCCTATTCCCAAAGCAAAAAAGGGAATGAGAACACATCCTGGCCTTTTCGTAAAATGACAGTTATTACTATCTTTGGCCAGAAGAAACATATTTTTGACAGCAAACCAAAGACTGAGCAGGGTATTATCAGCTTTTCAAACACTAAAGTGAAAAAAATAAATGGATAGAGGATTTGTGTGTCATTCAGCAGAGTTTTAGTGTCAGCCATAACAGTTCTTAGTGGAAAAATGTTTAATACCCTCTACTTAATCAAAACTAAATTCCTCATAAATGACTATTTGATAAAAGGAAAGAATTGTCCGTGAGTAACTTATCCTACAACGTAGAATTCTCCCCAATTCCAAAGAATGAAGTAAAGCTGATTGAGAATATTCTAACTACAGTATTAGGGTTTTGATAAACACAATAAAATCTCAAATACCGAATTGCTCAGCCAGGAACAACAATTGGATAACCTTGGACAAGTTGATCCCCTCTGATTATTTTTCCCCAGAAGCTTAAAGTGTGAATAAAAAGTTCTGGCATTTCACTCTCTCATCAATTTTTACATACTGGGGTTTTCAAGTTTCTCATATTCTTCTATCCTATTATCCTCCTTTATCTTTCTTGGAGTCTTTTCCAGGAATTACCCATGCATAAAGATAATGTGAGAAGCCTTCATCTCTAACGCTTTTCTCTAATTGTCAAATTTACAGTAAAAAGATAACTATTGAGTATTGATCGATCCAAATTTTTCCAAATGCCGTGGCAATTTCTGGACACCAGGAGCAATCATAACATATTTTGCAGTAAACTGCCCTAATCAACAACCAGGTGCTTTCCAAATTTTTTAAGAAAAAAATCTAAGCATATCTAATTCTGTTCATTTTGATAATGGAGGGCAGAAAAAAAAAAGCATCTCATTGGAAATGCAAAGCTAGTCTTCAATGGAGACAATTTCTTCATTCTCTTCATTGATTTAAGCTTCGTTTCCTTTTTTGAGTCATGGACCATTCCTGAGGTGAGAGGTGATGACATAGCTTAATGGTTAAGAGTGAATGTAACAAAAAAGAAGCAGACTCACAGATACAGAGAACAAACTAGTGGTTACCAGTGGGGGGTGAGGGACAGTATAGGGGTAGAAGATTAAGAGGTAGAAACTATTATATATAAAATAAATAAGCTACAAGGATATATTGTACAACACAGGGAATATAGCCAATATTTTATAATAACTGTAAATGGAATATAACCTTTAAGAACTGTGAATCACTGCATTGTACACCTGCAACTTATATAATATTATACAGCAACTATACTTCAATAAAAATAAATCAGTAAATATAAATAAATAGGAAAATTTTTTTAAAATACATGAGTTAGAGTTACAATGCCTAAGTTCTAAATCCTAAGCTTTGCTACTTGCTATCTGGGCCAATTTGGACAGGATTCTTAATATCTCTTAGTCTCAATTTTTTAATTTGTAACATAGGATATCCACTGTACCTATTCCAGTGAGTTAAATGCATTTTAAGCATCAGCACAGAGTCTGGCATAGAGTAGAACCTAACAAATTATCCTATTACATGAAAGAAAAAAATAACTGAAAGTTAAATAAAGAACCTAGATAATCAGCCCCTAAATAATCATAGACTAAGCATTTCTCCTTCAGCAGATCTTGGTGTCTGCTGACATCCTCTCTTTAATTCATGATGCGTTCTCCATCTACAAGCTTAAAATTCGCTATCTTTTTGGCACAGACTGAACATCATTCCCCGAGGAGGCTGTTAATTCACCCAGGCCAATGGAAAGCAATCATTACAAGCAATTCAAAGTTCCCTTTGGACTTCCTGTGGGATGTGGATACAACCACTTTATTATTTGCTAGATAAAGGGTGACATCAACCCTGGTAACGTATTAGGGTTGACCCGGAGTTAGAAGGAAATGTTTTCACGGAGTCACATTTCTGACCAGTATGTTCATGTCAGGAAGATTTTCAGACACGATTCCTTCTAGTTCACTTTACTACGTCTCTAACAGACAAGGCTGGCTCATGGCACAGTGGCTCGTCAAGTTCTACATTCCAGAATTACATTTTGGAATGTGTTCTTTTGATTCATTCAAGGTGATTGCTTACTCAGTTATACATAAGTAAACTTGTGGACACAGAAATCTTGATCTATTTATATTGACATTCAGTCCGGCCAGTTCTTTCTCAATGCAATACTGGCAGAGTTCCGTTTTTTACATGCATTTCAGGGTTCAAGTCAGTTTTAGACTTAGAATTCTTAAAATATTTTTCTCCAATGACCATGAATGCCAGCCACTTTTCAGAGCAAAAATTCTTTTGTAGATATAACAGCTACTGAAATCTAAGAGAAATTGATGCTTTTATAAATTTACAGCAATACAGTGCTATAACATTGGTAGTTTTTGACATTTTCCATTTAGCTTCTAAGAATATTTTCTTATTACAACTGCTCTTCTCTACAGACCCATTAAACTCCTCTCTGAAAAGTCAGATCTCCTTGTTTCTAATGGGCAAAAACAGTTTTATAGATAATCCAGGAAAGGCCTTAGTGATAACTGCCCTCCACAAAACTGTGATGTAGTCAAATGTCCATTTGGTGTCTTTTTTTCACAAAGGCTATCAAAACTTCCTTTAAAAGTGTGGCTTTGTTTATTTTGCATAGTTTGCAAGAGGTCTCTTTCCTAGAAAGACTCCCAAAGGTACTTTAGCCTTTGAAAACATGAATACTATTCTTCCCCTACCATTTTAGTTCTATTCAGCAGAATCAAGACTTTGGACAGAAACGTGAATTAATATGTCTAAGAAGATTAGTGGAAGATTCTCTCCATGAGTATCAGTCACACACTAGTATCATTGAGGTAGTATGTAGAAGACACTATTTTCAACATTTTTATTTCATAAAGAAAGGAGAGTGCTGTAAAGTGGTCATGTATTTCTATTCCATTTTCCTGAAATCATTGGTTAAAAAACAAACACAAACAAAAAACAGAAAACATTAGAACAAGCCTCTCAGGACGTTCTAAATGAAAAGAAAGTTTGTTGTTGTTGTTGTTGCTGTTGTTTTAGTCTAGCTGCTAACTGCTAGAAAAGTCACTTGATAGGATACAATTGCTACCCGTAATAAGATTGTGCATGAGAAACTTCATTTTTGGCAATACACTAAAGATGAAAATAGAATAAGGGTAGGGAGGTCACCTTTGTGAGACAGAAGGTTAGATGTATTAAAATAAAATCTTAATGCAACCAAAGTGAAGACCTGTATCATGTCCAAGATTTCTGGTGGGAAAATTTCATCAGTAATGAACAACTTCCCAAATGGAATATTTCATGAGCAGTGCAGTATTTCACAATAGAAACAATGTACTTTTGATAGACCCAAAGAAACATAGGAATATCCTTCACACCAATTGAAAGTGATCAAAGTTTGTATTTGTTTGTTTGCTTTAAATCCTTAATCTACTCCATCAAGCTGGGAATGTTCAAGGAAGGAAATGGTGCAGGGTCTGAACAGTTAACTAAACATAATAGGTTGTGTTGCCTCAATCTCCTAATGAGTTTATCAGAAGAAATGACTTTTCTTTTTATTACCTAAGTACATATCATGAAAATTGCCTAACTCAGTGGGTTGTTTCTGTGTATTTCATTGAAATAAACTAAAACCACTTGCTATTTCTACTTCTTTATTTCCCATTCACTGGACAAATCCTTTGAGTTTATTTTCAATCCCCAACACTGGTTTGAATTTCCTCCCGGCAAGATTATCAACTCCATCCATGTGGCTAACGACAGTGGTAGCCTTCCAGTTCTCATCCCAGTCTACATCTCAGAGGTAGTCAATACATGATCATTTCTTCCTTCTGGAAACATGTGTCCTTTGGTCTTACCTGACTCTACTTTCTTCTGGTTTCCATTTAATTTATCAGGTTGTTCCAATTCAAGCTCCTCCTCCTCTGCCCTCTTCTGTGTATTCATTGCCCCAGGATCAATCTTGGCCCCAGCTCTTCTTACTCTATGACTTAATCTATATGCTATTCATTCAACTTTAGCCCTGATCATTTCCTTGAGTTCCAGGTTAATATATCCTACTACCTCCTTGACATTTCTAATAGTATGTTAATAAGGATCTTATCTTTGACTTTTTCTAAACATATGTCTATTATTTTCCTCCTACTCACCTTTTTTTTTAATTATTATTTTTTTGGGGGTACACCAAGTTCAATCATCTGTTTTTATACACATATCCCCGTATTCCCTCCCTTCCTTGACTCCCCCGCCTCGAGTCCCCCCCACCCTCCCCACCCCAGTCCTCTAAGGCATCTTCCATCCTCGAGTTGGCCTCCCTTTGTTATACAACAACTTCCCACTGACTGTCTATTTTACAGTTGGTAGTATATGTATGTCTGTGCTACTCTCTCGCTTCGTCTCAGTTTCCCCTTCACCCCCCGCCTCCTCCCATACCTCGAGTTCTCCAGTCCATTCTCTGTATCTGCATCCTTGTTCTTGTCACTGAGTTCATCAGTACCATTTTTAGATTCCGTATATGTGAGTTAGCATACAATATTTGTCCTCTTTCTGATTCACTTCACTCTGTATGACAGATTGTAGTTCTATCCACCTCATGACATATAGCTCCATCTCATCCCTTTTTATAGCTGAGTAATAGTCCATTGTGTATATATGCCACATCTTCTGTATCCATTCATTTGTTGATGGGCATTTCGGTTGCTTCCATGTCCTGGCTATTGTAAATAGTGCTGCAATAAACATTATGGTACAAGTTTCTTTTGGGATTATGGTTTTCTTTGGGTATACGCCCAGTAGTGGGATTACTGGATCATATGGTAGTTCTATTTGTAGTTTTTTAAGGAACCTCCAAATTGTTTTCCATAGTGGCTGTACCAACTTACAGTCCCACCAATAGTGCAGGAGAGTTCCCTTTTCTCCACACCCTCTCCAACATTTGTGGTTTCCAGATTTTGTGATGATGGCCATTCTGATCAGTGTGAGGTGATACTTCATTGTGGCTTTGACTTGCATTTCTCTGATGATGAGTGATGTTGAGCACCTTTTCATGTGTGTGTTGGCCATCTGTATGTCTTCTTTGGAGAAATGTCTATTTAGGTCTTCTGCCCATTTGTGGATTGGGTTATTTGCTTTTTTGGTATTAAGCTTCATGAGCTGCTTGTATATTTTGGAGGTTAATCCTTTGTCCATTGTTTCATAGGCAATTATTTTTTCCCATTCTGAGGGTTGCCTTTTAGTCTTGTTTATGGTTTCTTTTGCTGTGCAAAAGCTTTTAAGTTTCATGAGGTCCCATTCGTTTATTCTTGATTTTATTTCCATGATTCTAGGAGGTGGGTCAAAAAGGATGTTGCTTTGATGGATGTCATAGAGTGTTCTGCCTATGTTTTCCTCTAGGAGTTTTATAGTGTCTGGCCTTACATGTAGGTCTTTAATCCATTTAGAGTTTATTTCTGTGTATGGTGTTAGGAAGTGTTCTAATTTCATTCTTTTACATGTTGCTGTCCAATTTTCCCAGCACCACTTATTGAAGAGGCTGTCTTTTTTCCATTGTGTACTCGTGCCTCCTTTGTCAAAGATAAGGTGCCCATATGTGTTTGGGCTTACTTCTGAGTTCTCTATTCTATTCCATTGATCGTCCTTTCTATTTTTGTGCCAGTACCATACTGTCTTGATCACTATGGCCTTGTAGTATAGTTTGAAGTCAGGAAGCCTGATTCCACCAACTCCATTTTTCCTTCTCAAGATTGCTTTGGCTATTCGGGGTCTTTTGCGTTTCCATACAAATTGTAAGATTTCTTGCTCTAGTTCTGTGAAAAATGCCATTGGTAATTTGATAGAGATTGCATTGAATCTGTAAATTGCTTTGGGTAGTACAGTCATTTTCACCACGTTGATTCTTCCAATGCAGGAACATGGTATGTCCCTCCATCTGTTTGTGTCGTCTTTGATTTCTTTCATCAATGTCTTAAAGTTTTCTGCATACAGATCTTTTGCCTCCTTAGGCAGGTTTATTCCTAGGTATTTTATTCTTTTTGTTGCAATGGTGAATGGGAGAGTTTCCTTAATTTCTCTTTCTGCTCTTCCGTTGTTAGTGTATAGGAATGCAAGAAATTTCTGTGCATTAATTTTGTATCCTGCTACTTTACTAAACTCATCAATTAGTGCTAGCAGTTTTCTGGTAGAGTCTTTAGGGTTTTCTATATATAATATCATGTCATCTGCCAAGAGTGACAATTTGACTTCTTCTTTTCCAATTTGGATTCCTTTGATTTCTTTTTCTTCTCTGATTGCTGTGGCTAAAACTTCCAAAACTATGTTGAATAATAGTGGTGAGAGTGGACACCCTGGTCTTGTTCCTGTTCTTAGAGGGAATTCTTCCAGTTTTTCCCCATTGAGAACGATGTTGACTTTTGGTTTTTCATATATGGCTTTTATTATGTTGAGGTAATTTCCTTCTATGCCCATTTTCTGGAGAGCTTTTATCATAAATGGATGTTGAACTTTGTCAAAAGCTTTTTCTGCATCTATTGAAATGATCATATGGTTTTTATCCTTCAAGTTGTTGATATGATGTATCACGTTGATTGATTTGCATATATTGAAGAATCCTTGCATCCCAGGGATAAATTTGATCATGGTGTATGATCTTTGTAATGTGCTGTTGGAGTCTGTTAGCTAGTATTTTGTTGAGGATTTTTGCATCTATATTCATCAGTGATATTGGTCTGTAGTTTTCTTTTTCTGTGACATCTTTGCCTGGTTTTGGTATCAGGGTGATGGTAGCCTCGTAGAATGAGTTTGGGAGTGTTCCACCTTCTGCAATATTTTGGAAGAGTTTGAGAAGGATAGGTGTTAGCTCTTCTCGAAATGTTTGATAGAATTCACCCGTGAACCCATCTGTTCCTGGGCTTTTGTGTGTAGGGAGATTTTTAATCACTGCCTCAATTTCCATACTTGTGATTGGTCTGTTCATGGTTTCTATTTCTTCCTGGTTCAGTCTTGGAAGATTGTATTTTTCTAAGAATGTATCCATTTCTTCCAGGTTATCCAATTGATTGGCATATAGTTGCTTGTAGTAGTCTCTCATGATGCTTTGTATTTCTGAGGTGTCCGTTGTTACTTCTCCTTTTTCATTTCTAATTCTGTGGATTTGCATCTTCTCCCTTTTTTTCTTGATGAGTTTGGCTAATGGTTTATCAATTTTGTTAATCTTCTCAAAGAACCAGCTTTTAGTTTTATTTATTTTTGCTATGGTTTCCTTCCTTTCTTTTTCATTTATTTCTGCTCTGATCTTTATGATTTCTTTCCTTCTGCTCCCTTTGGGGTTTCTTTTTTCTTCTTTCTCTAGTTGTTTTAGGTGTAAGGTTAGGTTGTTTATTTGATAATTTTCTTGTTTCTTAAGGTAGGACTGTATTGCTATAAACTTCCCTCTTAGAACTGCTTTTGCTGCATCCCATAGGTTTTGGGTTGTTGTGTTTTCGTTATCATTTGTTTCTAGATATTTTTTGATTTCCTCTTTGATTTCTTTAGTGATTCCTTGGTTGTTTAAGAGTGAATTGTTTAGCCTCCATGTGTTTGTATTTTTTGCAGTTTTTTTCCTGTAATTGATATCTAGTCTCATGGCATTGTGGTCTGAGAAGATGCTTGATATGATTTCAATTTTCTTGAATTTGCTGAGGTTTGATTTGTGACCCAAGATGTGATCTATCCTGGAAAATGTTCCGTGTGCACTTGAGAAGAAAGTGTAGTCTGTCGTTTTTGGATGGAATGTCCTATAAATATCAGTTAAGTCGAGATGGTCTAATGTGTCATTTAAAGCTTGTGTGTCTTTATTTATTTTCTGTTTGGATGATCTGTCCATTGATGTAAGTGGGGTGTTCAAGTCTCCCACTATTATTGTGTTACTGTCGATGTCCCCTTTTATAGCTATTAGCATTTGCCTTATATACTGAGGTGCTCCTATATTGGGGGCATAGATATTTACCATTGTGATATGTTCTTCTTGGATGGATCCCTTGATCATTATGTAGTGTCCTTCCTTGTCTCTTTTAATAGTCTTTACTTTCAAGTCTAATTTGTCTGATATGAGTATTGCTACTCCAGCTTTCTTTTGACTTCCATTTGCATGGAATATCTTTTTCCATCCCTTTACTTTCAGTCTATATGTATCCCTTGGTCTGAAGTGGGTTTCTTGTAGGCAGCATATAGAAGGGTCTTGTTTTTGTATCCATTCAGCCAGTCTGTATCTTTTGGTTGGAGCATTTAATCCATTGACATTTAAAGTGATTATTGACATGTGTGTTCCAATTACCATTTTCTGAATTGTTTTGGGTTTGTATTTGTAGGTGTTTTCCTTTTCTTGTGTTTCCTACTTAGAGAAGTTCCTTTAGCACTTGTTGTAAGGCTGGTTTGGTGGTGCTGAATTCTCTTAACTTTTGCTTGTCTGGAAAGCTTTTGATTTCTCCTTCAAATCTGAATGAGATTCTTGCTGGGTAGAGTATTCTTGGCTGTAGGTTTCTCTCTTTCAGGACTTTCAGTATATCCTGCCATTCCCTTCTGGCCTGCAGAGTTTCTGTAGAAAGGTCAGCTGTTATCCTTATGAGTTTTCCCTTATATGTTGTCTGTTGCTTTTCTCTTGCTGCTTTTAATATTTTTTCTTTGTGTTTAATTGTCATTAGTTTGATTAATATGTGTCTTGGTGTATTTCTCCTTGGGTTTATTCTGTATGGGACTCTCTGTGCTTCTTGGACTTGGTTCATTATTTCCTTTCCCATGTTGGGGAAGTTTTCCACTAGAACCTCTTCAAATATTTTCTCAGACCCTTTCTTGTTTTCTTCTTCTTCTGGGATGCCTATGATTCGAATGTTGGTACGCTTAATGTTATCACTGAGGTCTCTGAGATTGTCTTCTATTCTTTTTATTCTTTTTTCTTTTTCCTGCTCTGTGGCATTTATTTCCCCCATTCTATCTTCCAACTCATTTATTCGTTCTTCTGCCTCAGTATTTCTGCTGGTTATAGCATCTAGGGTATTTTTAATTTCAGTTATTTTGTTATCCATTGTTGTTTGTTTTTCTGAGTTCTTAAGAACTGTTTCTTGTACTTTCTCTATTTTGGTATTGAGATTTTGTATCATTTTTACTATCATTACTCTGAATTCTTTTTCAGGCATTTTTCCTATTTCCTCCTCATTTATTTGGTCTTGTGGGTTCTTTTCCTGCTCCTTTGCCTGCATGGTGTTTCTTTGTTTCCTCATGGTTGTCCAAGCTTTTGGGGTTGTTTGTCCGGCTATGTCGGGCTCCCTGTGGTCCCTTCTGGTGTCCGAGGCCGTCTGCTGGTGTTCAGTTGGTTCTCTGTGGGAATTACTGCCTCCTACTCACCTTTTAACATACACACTCACACCCTACTTCTCCAAATGTGCTTCTGTCCTCAGTCTTCCCCTACCACAGTCAAGAGTGTATCATCCATTCAGTGGTTCAAACAAAAGCCTTAGGAGTCATATTCAATTCTTATCATATTATCCTCAATGACTTGGCCCACTGTGATCTTAATGCAAACCACCATCATGTCTTTTCTAATCCTGTAATGGCCCATTAAATAGTTTCCTTGTTTTTAATCTTATTCTGTGCAAGGCATCCAAAATAATCTGTTTTAATGTAACTCAAATAACATTATCCTTCTGTTTAAAATTCTGTGGTGCCTCTGATCACACTTAGAGTAAAATCCAAAGTTCATGTGGCCTATAGAGCTTTTCATGATCTAGCTGGTGTCTAACTCTCCTCCCTTAACTCACATTATTTCCTATACCACTTATTCTACTATACCAAGCTTTTCCTTCAACACAGTGAACTTATTCCTGCCTCAGGGACTGTGCACTTACAGCTTTTCCTTTGCCTCTCTGAATAGCTGTGTCTTGTTCCTTTACATTTCATAATAAATGTTACTTTCTAAAGTAGTCAACCCCACTCTAGTCGCTCTGTCACCATCAGAATAGTGGTTACCTCTGGGAAGATGAGAACCGAGAGTGACTAGAAAAGTGAATGAGAGAACTTTGGAGGTTTGTGCATTTGTCAAAACTCAGTGAATATTTGTGTATTTCATTGTATGTAAATTTAATTTCAAAAGATAAATGTAAATAATTATAAAACTTTAGTTAAAGCCATGAATGATGAAGTCTATAGAAGAAAATGTCCTGATGTCTGCACTTCATTTAGAAATATTTCAAAATTCAAAGTATATTGATAAGTGGAAAAATATATAGATTAAAAAATATGTGATAAAGCAAGTATAGTAGTTTTAATGGTAGAATCTAGATGGTGAGTATATAGATGTTATCTCTAAAATTCACCTCTGCTACATGCTTGAAAATATTATAAGTAAAAACTTGAATAATTATTTTCTTAAAAAATTTAAAGATAAATCACTAAAAATGATTGGATCTGATAAGATAGTTCAAAATGTGACTGGATAAAACATAAATAAACAAAAGCTTTCCTTTATAAAAAAACTAAATGGAAAATATAATGGAAAATTAAGACAATTCATAATAGTAACAAAAGCAATAACATACATAGGAATACATTTGACAATGTGTGAGAACAATATGAAGAAAATTATAACACTTTACTGAACTGTATAAAATCTGACTTGATGTCTCATATGTCTCATTGTAAAATGAGTGATATCATAAATATTATAGAATATAAATGTTACCCAGACTACTATATATTCAATGCAATTTCAATAAAAAAATCTAGTGGAAATATTTATTAATATGAGAAATTGATTCCAAAATATATTTGGAAAAGCAAATGCGTAAAAGTAGCCAAAATTTGGAATAAAAATTAAAATGGGAGGGATAACACTTTTGGATGTTAGAGTAAATCACAACATTTCAGTAATTAAAACAATGTTGATTAACCAAATAGATCAGTGGGACAAATTAGGCAGCCCAGATTCCTATAAACAATTTAATATGTCATAAAGAAGTCATTTTAAATCAAGAGGCATAGGATTTAATAAAAAAAATCATGTTATCAAATTTTAAAATATTTTTTAATCATGTGCTCCAAGTCTAGGCATACATCTTTTATACACAAGTACATAAAGATGAATGTGCAAGTATATTTATTGCAGCATATTTAATACCAAAAATTGTAGAAAAGCTACATTTGTAACTATCAGAAATGGTTAAATAAATGGTACATTCATAATATAAAATACTATATACAAATTAAAAGTTCTGTCATGGAAAGAGATTCACTATTTACTGCTGAATGGAAAACAAATAAATTATAAAATAATGTGTCTGATTATTTACATTTGTTTAAAATATATATACTTATTAAATGTGTGGGAAATGGCCCAGAAATAAAAAAACTAAAGTCTCAACAGTGGTTTCCTCTAGGAAAGATGTTTATTGGAGGAGTTTAAAGGGAATCCTTTCACTTTTTTATATTCCATTTTGAATTTTTATGTGTTCCCCACCCCCACCCCCCAAATCACAGACATTTTAAGAAGCAGTATGCTATGTACTTTTTGAGAAAATTTTATTTCAGAAAGAGATATTACAATGAAAGGAAAGGGAAGAAAGGAAAGGAAGCAGGAGAAACAAGGAAGAAAAGATGGAGGTTTTGAAAGAAAAATGGGAAGAAGGAATCAGTGTACTATGGAGAGAAGGAGAAATAGTGGACATGAGAAAGATCTAGAGAAGGAACGGTAAGGCAGCTGAGTAATGAGATGTGAGGATGGCCAAACCTTCCTAGCTAGCATGCTTGGACCCTGGAGAGAGGGCCTTACCATAAGCTCCACACTTAAGAAGGAGCAGCATATCACAAACACACACGTATCAAATATGTTGAGGGACTCATGAGCATTCTGTTGCTCAGGATCTGATGTCCAGTACTAGCCTAGCATGACCCTAAACATCCACTGTTGCAAAGCCCACTGCTGAAGCCCCAGGCCGGGAGACACTTCTCCACATCTGTTCCTTAGGTCTTCAAAACAAAAAGCAGCTTGCATCTGAATGCCAGTAAGGTTTGTGTGTAATACTGTTGCTGAGCTCAGAGGAGACTCTGCATCAAGTGCAGGTCTATTTGAGTAACTAAAGCATTTAGTGAAGAGAAGACAAATTAATCAACTTGTCAAATCTTTCTTCTAAGGCAAGATGAATGCCATAGATTCTCGCATAACAACGTATCATTTTCAAGGGTCTATTTCCTTACTTTTCTTCATTTTCCAATTTTCAATTCCTTTAACTTAATGGTTTCGGAAAAAGAGTGTGGCCTTTGGAAACTTTTGCACATGATGGCAGCAGGAACGATTTTCAGCATTAAATAATTTACAATTTTCTTAAATATGTGTATGTGTGTGTATGTTCCAATATGTACCATGTGTGAAATATCATACCAATTCCTTCTATTAGTGTGTAAATCTGGGTACTGTTTTAAAAGGTGATGAAAATTGCAATATGTGTTAGTAATCTGTGTGAAGAAGCTAAAATAATTTATAATAAAGATAATTTATCATAAGCAATCTATTTAAGGGTTCAAACATGATATACAAAATTCTTCTTTATAAATCTAAGTGTTGATGTAAAAATTCTATTGGCAATTTAAGATGATATTGCCACAGCAGAGTAAAATTTCTAACACTGAAATGAATAAAACACTGCAATTAATAAACTGAAATCGACTGAAATGAACAAAGCTGCAATGAATCACAAAATATTGTCAAATTTGGCATTAGTACGTAAATTATGCAAAATTCTTGATTATGGTAATATAATGGGTGATTTTGTGGAAATGAAGGTAACAAATATTTTATGAAAAACATATAATAATTTATGAATTATTTATGTCTTAGTATCATTACTCATCCAATATCACTGTCACATGAGCAGAAAAGCCAGACATTAAATAATAATTGAATACACTAGTCTTTCATATTTTGCCAACTTTCAATTATATAAAAACTTTAGCTTTATGTCTTTTTATTTTTTGTTATAAATGAACATACTCAAGGTTGGAGAGGTTTAGAAGAAATATATCTTCTTAGACAGTCTGCTAACTTGATTTAGATCCTTTAACTATTTAGTTATAAAGTACATGGTTCTCCATTTGTAGTCCTGCCCAGGCCCTGCAGACTTTAGGCATGGACCTCTTGCTAGTTTCTTCATAGTTGAAGCCCTCCATCCAGGATTCTTCCTTTCCTCTGCCACTCTGCCTTGCACACAACCAACTGAACCATTAATCTGCTAATTCTATATCCACTGGGCTGGATGATTTACAATTCTATCTCCTAAGGTTACCATATTAACTGCTACAATGTGTAGGTATGGCAAGATCTTGACATCAGGCAGATTAAGTCCTTTGAGAAAATAACTGAAGCTTATTTTCTGGACTACAGATTTATTGCAGTAGAAGTTGAGCTTTTTTCCCCTTAGATTCCCCAAAAAGACAGATAGGAATTTGTATTCTGGTTATCTGGGTTTTTCCCCAGGAAAAGTTAATAGGCTATTGTTTTTAAGGTCTAACATCACTTAGAAAAACTATTTTCCAAATGTGGCCATGTTGCCCATGCCCTTGGGCAATGTGATTGCTTTAACTACTGAATCTAGTAGAAGTGGCACCATGCCATTTCCACACAGGAGACCTTACCTGGCCTGGCAGTCATTTCACTAGTTGGTCTCCTGGCTCTTGGAATACTCAGTCTTAGAACAAAGCCCCCATGCTATGAGAAGCCTAAACCACATGGAGAAGCCACATGTTGGCGGTCTGGTTGACAGCCCCAACCAAATTCCCAGCTGACAGTATTAACTGCCAGCTGAGGGGGTGGGTCATCTTAGACACATAGTACAGCCCAGCTGTGCCCTCTGTGATAAAAGCTTTGTCATCATTTGAGGGCAACCACTTGGAAGACACCAAGCAGGAGTTGCTCATGGCCTTCCTCAACCCAACGAACCATAAAATAAATGAAAACATTGCTATTTTAAGTTTTGGAGTGGTTATAACAATGCCGATAGATCATTGTTTCACAAGGTTTTAACTGAGGATTGGAGTAACCTGCAAGATGGGTTAATACTGAGTCCAATGGAAGGGAAGACTTGAGCCTGTTTCAATGGAACAACTCAGAGGGCAAACCATTGGAAGGGACATGTACACAGGTGGCCAATCTATGTTAGTCTCAGGAAGGTAATGCGATGTTATCAGCACAATGATGGGAAGAGAAAGCTTAAGTAGCTAATGGCTGGAAATAGGTGTGGCTCAAGAGCTGACTAGGAGCACTTCAATTGCAGAATGAGCTTTTTGTTCCACTTGCTGAAAGCAGAGCCTGGGATAGTTGGGTCTGACCCTATTTACTGTCTGCCCCAGAGTTTTGCCAAAGGCACAGCTTACCAGGAGAGAAAGGCTGAAACCCACAATGGGAAAAAAAGATGAAAAAGAATGAGTTCATCACATGGGCATGTACCTGAAGCTTGTCATTCAAGAATAATTAGACTTTGGTGAGGGGGAATGAAAGGCAGGATCCTTATCAGACAGCTGTGGTTTTTTTCACTAGAATTTGGTTTAGGGAAGAAATGTGACCTCTTCCAACTAATATCAACCATGCTAGCATCTCTTTCAAATACATAAGTACCAAAACTAAGGGGAAAGACCTCAGGGTAGAAAGAAATGCATAACGTGTCATATGGGATTATTTCCTTTTCATTTGTAAGCACTCAGACATGATTACTATCTGCCTTAACCCAAAAGGAATAGTGTTAAGGAAGGGCTCTCCTAATTCTCCTGATCCTGCCTGAGCTAGACAACTTTCCTGATGGACACTGATAGGGCCAAAATAACATTCCTCTGGAATGTGAACCATTTTTGCTCACAGCTAAAAAGTGCATGAAATATGGTCTAAGAGGAAGAACAGTACATCCTTTAAGATGATGACAAGGTTAGGTTTATGTTAGGGTGCCACGCTCTTGCCTATGGGGAAGAAAGAAAGGAGGAAGATGATATGGGAAACTTATCTGATTCCATTGAAGCCTTGACTAAAAATTCAATTCTTCAGATTTTTAATATGTGCTTGTTCTTGTCCTCTGAATATTGGAGTGTGCTCAACACTGGATGAACGTTCTTGGGTGTTTCATGAAATCATGGTGACCTAGGAGTGGTCCCAATCTCAATTCATTTGGAAGACTATCATTGCACTTTATTGTGAAAATGTCCTCTTATTTTTATTATTCACATGGCTATATTTTTTTTATGGACTAGAAAATTTAATTTTGCCTCCCCCTCCCCATGTGCACATGCACACACACACACACAAACACACACAGTCAACTCTAGTAGGGTTTGTGGGATATCCAAAGAATAGGAAAGCAAAAACCTTTGGGAAGAAATATTCTACAGTATATGGATGTGAACAATTGTATGATACAGTAATAAAAATAGTTTCAAAACAAGTGTTAAATTTCTTTTCCCCTTGCCTCTGTGAAAACATCCTATCATTCTTGGATAGTGATTAATTCCAGTTTTGTCTAATTGACTACAGAGCTAGGTTGCAATAGCTTAAAACCAATCTATTGAGCCAAGTGGTCAATAGGAAGAAGTCTCAGTTCTGGACTGAGCAATTTCTAGAAGAGTATTATTTATCTAAAGGTAATGAAAATTCTTAAAGTTATAGGAGAGTTATTTACTTATTAGATATTTTATAATCTACTATACCACATTCTGTAGAACCAGACTGGAAAACAACTGATGGTTACTAGATATATAGTCTTGGGCAAGGTATTTATTGAAACTCTCTGTGTCTCAGTTTTCTCATCTGGAAATCAGGGATAAGAATGACAGTACCAACCTCAGAGCTCTGTTATATGGATTCAAATAATGAATATATGTTTAGCATTTGGAGCTGTGTCTGACATATAGCAAGTGCTAGATGTTTGTTAAGTAAAAATTATACCTACCATATAGAATTAGATAAATAAACTTTTGAGTGCTAAGAATAGCGCCTAGCATATAGTAAGTTCTACATGTATTCACCAATATTACACAAATTACACATTGCATTGGTGGGAGAGGAAGGGATACCAAAGAAATGACTAGGATGGAAAATTGACTTTTATTTTGTATGTACTGTGTTCCAGGCACCTCATTATGCAACAATATTTATATTGTCTCTGCCAATTTTCTCTAGAACCAAATAAAGTATAACTACACAATTTTACATAAGAGGAGATAAAACTCAGAAATGTGAACCATAAGATGAACCATAAGAGCCAGAAGCACTGGAGGCCTAGAGAACTGAGTTTTATCAGACACCAAAATTCAAACTTCTTCTGCTATATTTCACTTTCTGTCATAGTTTGGGTTTTCTGGGAGCTAATAATTTAATATGGTAGATAAAGACACAGAACTAATTATGGGCATATGGGATAGTGACAAATGTATGAACAAAAATATAAAGAGTATAGTGAGCAGAACGAAGGGAGGGGCATCTAATTGGAGAGGATGGAGGGAGGGCTTTAGGAAAAGTTGACACTTATTCCCAGCAGTATGCCTCCAATAACCATGCACTGACTACAGAGCATGCTCAGCTCTGAGCAGCAGATCCCACAAAGAGCAGGATGTATGAACATCAGATCCCGCAAAGAGCAGTAAATATGGTCAGAGGAAATACTGAACTTGGGGGTGGTGGACAAGGTAACGGAAAAGACTAAAAGAAAAGCTCATCATGAGAAATACCACCAACAAACATTTTTGCCTTGGAATTCATATATATTTAAGTAAAGTAAGTCAGACAGAGAAAGACAAATACCATATGATATCATTTATTTGTGGGAGCTAAAAAAAATGATACAAATGAACTTATTTACAAAACAGAAATAGGCTCACAGATATAGAAAACAAATTTATGGTTACCAAAGGGGATAGCAGGGAGGCAAGGGCAAGGAGAGATAAAATAGGAGTTTGGGATTAACATATACACACTACCATATATAAAGTAGGTAAACAACAAGGACCTACTGTATAGCCCAGGGAAATATACTTAATATTTTGTAATAACCTGTAATGAAAAAGAATCTGAAAAAGAACTTATATATGTAACTGAATGACTTTGCTGTATACTTGAAACTAATAGAACATTGTAAATTAATGATACTTCAATTTTAAAAAAAGCCTTAGAGAATGGTGTTGAACACAGATTGTGTGTGCTTTCTCCGACTTAACTGCCTGTTTCGCTACAAAGGTGTGAATTGCCCCCTGGTTCACCCTGGTCTCGATGACTTTGCTGGGATCCCGAGCTGGCTGTAGTCTGAGTTGAACACCCAGGACAGCATGGCCTTTCAGCCCTCAGGCCAAGCTCCATTGGTGAAGAGATGCCCTCTCCACTTCTAAAGTTGGATGAAACATTGCATTGAGAGACCTGGGATCTGGATGCCTGTGCTGCTTCCAAGAGGCTGAAGAACACAACCCAGCAGTGTGGAGAGTTAGCTCTCCATGGGGGAAATGTTGACCAATGGAAAAAAGGAGGAGAGTGAAGCAAGACAGTTCCCTTTCATATTGTCCTTCCATGGGCTATTCTGAGCTACAGTTTCTTCTGAGGGCCTGCCAGACATACTGAGGAACCTGCTGTGTCTCACTGCAGTTCGCTGGGAAGCAGATGTCAACTCCATTACTCATAGCATTGTATTGCTTTCCCTCTGCCCTTGCCTTGTTTTTCTCTTTCTTCTCCTCCACTGTGGGATTCTGCCTCTCAAATATAAAGGACAGCACTTTAATCCTTGCCTCAGGCTCTGCTTTCTAGAGGACCAGGGCTAAGGAAAGAACAAAGTGTTTTCCTAGATATCTGTATACTCTTGTATCTTTCACTCTCTGGTACTTCTTAACTCATCCTCTGAAAATCCTGAAAATTTTTGTAAAGATTATTTATTAAAATTCAACACTTTGGGCTAAGCCACAGAGTTGTTTGGAGTGTTCATACACCATTTGATTCAAAACACTGATTAAAGATACAGAGGTCACATCTGAAGAGGCTAATACCATTCTTGAGAAGGACCATAGTTAACCCTCTGTTATTAGTTTTGTTAGTGCTTTGTAGTTACTTTTTGGTTACTACAAACAGATTCACAGATTTATTCACTCATTCACCAATAGTCTAAGTTCTTAGCATGTGCTAGAATTACCCTAGGTATTGAGATAGAGTGGTGTGTGTGTGTGCGTGTGTGTGTGTGTGTGTGTGTATGCTTATGCTTATTCATATACCAATCCCAGGGAATTTATAATTAGACAAAGACTAAAAAGAAGTCATCACATTCAAAATCTACATATAGACCATGTAAAATCAAATTGTTCACAGCCTTCACTTTTGTATTTGCTTAAAAGTGGCAAAAACAAATACCAGTGACACTGCAGTTGTAGTTCTACATTTATAACACCAACATCATCAACCAAAAAGGAAAAAACCTGTGATAACTTAAATGGTAGTTAAAGCACATAACAGTAAGTTATGTGTTTAATTTCTAGCCTTTGTATTGGCTAATGAGTTTGAATTTTTTGGTCTATATAATTACATTTAAAGTATTTTTCTTTTCCCCCTCTTTGGAAAGTAGGACTTAATCCCCTTGCCTTGCCTCTGTTGACTGTCACTGAGTCTTTTCAGGAACTAATAAAATCAGATTCTTTGGTTTATCTTTTGTTTGTATTGCTAGCTTTCTGGCTTTATGTAGCCTGGGATACTGTGATATTGCCACTGGTCAGATTATTATTACATTTACAGTGATTTTGCTAGAGGAGGAAAATACTGTTGATCCTAGAAGAGGAATGGGAATGAAAAAGACTAGTTTTCTTTCTTTTTGGGTAAAATGTGGGTTTCAAATCCGCAGGAAGACAAAATCATAAAGGCAGTCTCCTGAAAAAAATTATCTTGTCCATTTCAGATTGCACTTTTCTTTCCCTCTGTGAGTCTCCCTCAGCCTTCATGGAAAGGCTTAGGCCTTTTGAGAGCCAAAAGTAGCATTAAAACATGTCAATCATTCATGTAAAACAATAAACTACAAAATGGAACTACTTGAGGATACATACCATTCTCCACTCAGTGCTGCTCAGAGTATGTTGAGAACTATTCCTTATCAGGTGTGGTCAGTTAAGGAACTCGGCACAGAAAACAAATCAACTATGTCCCAAGGCACACTTTTTGGTTTAGATGACCTTTTTTCATGGTAAGAGCTTCTGGAAGTGAGTCATGTTCTGATTTATATTCTGACATAATAAGCATCTTACTTCATCATTTAAGATGGCTTACCGAGTAGCATCAACTTAGCACATTAGTCAAGATTGTCTTTGTTACACTGTGGTAGCAAGCATCCCCCTTATCTCAAAGGCTTAACCTAACCCAACCATAATTTCTCAATCATGCTACCAAGCAGGTTGATGGGGCTCAGCCCCAAATAGCCAAGTAGGGACTGGGCTATTGGAGACTCTACGATCTCGCAGCTGAACTTTTGGAACTATATGGTCTCCTTATTTACCATGATGGGAGACACAACAGAAAACCTATAAGGTCTTGACTACAGAAGTGACACATGCAACTTCCATTTCCATTTCTTTGGCAAGAACCAGCTATAAGGTCCTACGTAAGAGCAAAGAAGATGGAAAATGGAACAGTGGGGGCAAACAGGATGGTTGGTGAGCAATAGGATCTTTGTCATGTCCTCCATCCCAGATTACATGATGCTGGAATTATTAATTCATGAGTCATAGGCTTCACTTCTTCATATGTTTCAGTGTGGCCCTAAACAGGATTAGAGAGGTGTCTGGATTACAGCAATTTCTAATTCTTTAGCTTCTTTTCAATCTCAAACTAATAATGTGGCATTCCCAATTCTTAAAGGCTTTGAGAAAAGATGCTTTAAAAGCATTGCTGTAAATAGAAAAACTCATTATTGTGTTCAAATTTGAATCAGCATTAACACAATCATATCCATTGATGTAGCTGCATTCCCCAAGAGGAAAAATCCTCCTCGACCTTTTCTCTTGTTCAAGATCTTTCTGGACCTCAGCTACATCGAGGAAACCCCTCGAGTCTCAGGGGGGCAGCTCCATTGTTGCTGGACTCATCTTTAATATAGTTTTGATAGGCTGAGCATCACTGGGCAAGCCACCCGCCACCTCGGCCTTGTGCAGAATTTGCATTATCTAAAGATCACTCTGTAAGCTATGGTCCATTCGCCTTGGCAAATACTGTTTAAATATAGCATCCATAAATAAATGTTAAATAATTCATGAACATAATTTTGTAAATTCTGCTAGGCCACACCTCTCTGGGGGCATATTTATGAACATGCGTCAGCCCGGAATCAATGAGTCTGCCAAGCTCCTTGCCTCTGAGGCAGAATTCCCACATCTAGCCCAAAATGCTGCAAACAGCTCCGGTTCCCCTTCAGTCATCATCCATCATACTGTCACTTTAATTCAGATGCTGCTACTTGTTTTAATAACATACATCTTACACAAAGAATATTGCTAACACAAGAATCTTGGGGTAGATTTTTACAACCTCATAAAATGGTATTAACCCTCTGATCCCTGACGTTCTTTCCACGCAGCACAGACCTCTGGACGCTTCCCTGCCCCCTCTACTCTCTTCAATCTTCCTGATGCTTATCAATAACCTCCGTTCATGGGGACTATATAGCACCAGGACCTGTCATCAATCACTGTAGTAAAAATATTATTCCTCCAGCATTGCCCTGAAGAATTATGGAAAGAATAAAAGTGTTATTGCAGGAATTATTTAGCAAACAATAGATGGATAAAATGTATTACGGTAAGTGTTAAATTATATCACCTCATTACGAAGAGCTGACTTCTGATAGCAGGAAAGTGGCTCGCTGCCTTTGCTAAGTAGTTCAGAAGAACAATGGAGATGACCACAAAAGATTTCAAAAGGCAACACCAGTCTATGAAGACTAAGATATATACTACTGAAGAGAAATTTGTTTGGGGGAATGATTTGGAGTAAAAACCTCTTCTTGCACCATTTTCAATATTAAGCTGAAATTTACAGAAGAGCAACGGGGGAGGGGGGGTATATTTAGTTGTTGAATATAGGATGCTATTCTAAGAAAGAGATTCTTTTAAAAAAGAAAATAGGTGTGTGATCTAACCACCCTTCTGCCACACACCCCCTCCTATAAGCTCCTACACACTCCTCTAAGCAAGGGTGGGGGAGTCATTTTCACTGGTGAAGGAAATCTATATCTTGCAACA
Organism: Hippopotamus amphibius kiboko; assembly: GCF_030028045.1. Taxonomy (NCBI): domain Eukaryota; kingdom Metazoa; phylum Chordata; class Mammalia; order Artiodactyla; family Hippopotamidae; genus Hippopotamus; species Hippopotamus amphibius. Next base: position 92,552,764 of record NC_080192.1, read on the forward strand.
ATTAGGTTTTAGTCAGTTCTAGAAAGTATACCATACCAATATTTGTAGCCTTTGCCAGTGTTGGAAAATAATGTTCCTGAAATGTCAGATTAAACCAATTACTAAAATCAGGCTTGCATTTTAAATACTATTAAGGATACCTAAACAAGGTTGGAAACCATGTTATTTTTTTTTTTAACCAAGTAGTCTTTTATCAGTTAATACAGATTTTTTTTTTTTTTAGGCATAATGTTACACTGGGCTCCTGGGATTCATTTGATCAACCTGATTAAATTATTTCCTTACTCAGCTAGAAGGAAATTACTAGTTACCAGACATTATGTGTCTGTTAATTATGTGCAATAAGGCTTTCTCCTATCACACCAGCTCCAGCATTCATGTTCTGTGCATTTTAAAGGCATTATCATTAAAAAAATTTAAATATTGAAAAGGGACAGCTATAATTTTGTTTCATCTATTTAATAAATAAGTAATCTGTGAAATCAGTGGTACAAAGTGTCTCTTTGCTCTTTGTGTCAGCATAGACACTCTTTAAGAAGAACATACTGAAAGATTCTTTTGATTTCTATATTCATAAAAGAATATTTCCCCATCAGCTTTCTAGGGCAATGGTCAGGTCCTGTATCACTGAATAGAATGAATATGAGCATTGCCCAAAAAGAAATCTATGATTGTGTGGCCCTTCAATGTGGAATCTGTTCACCTGGGGTGGATGATGGTACCAAATTTACCTTTCCTCTTACAGCTCAATCTACAATCAAAGGTTTCAAAAGATTTTTTTTTTCAAAAGAAGAGACAACATATGGTAGCTGAGAGGCCTTATTTTGTCTCCTAATGAAATGATGTGCTTCTGTTTCATATTAAAGTGTTAATCGGTCTGAAATTAGGTCTCGCAAAAAGAATAGTGCTTTTAAAATGCTTAATATGATTCATTTTCTGCAGTCAAAACCAGATGACTTTATTTTTGTATCAAAAAGAGAAAGTGGAAAGCCAGCTCTTCGGCCCCTGATGCCCCCACTTTTCCCCCATCTGCCCAGGCTCAGGACCCAGATCCAATAACCGGTTTATAGAACAGAAAGCTCTTTAGAGTCGGGGCTTGCACCGAAGCCTAGAAGGTTTTGTTTGAGTTTGAGAATCTTCATAGGTTTATGAAATCTCAACAAATATTTCAAAGAAGGAAGTTTCACATTTGAAGTAGGTGATCCTATTAGGCGCTGAGAGACGGTGCCTTTGTTGTGGGCACAGGCATCATTCTGTGTGAGATAGAGCTGTGTCCCGCTAATATGCCAAGACATCACTTTCATGCCAGAAACAGATAGGGCTGAACATGTTTCATGCACTTTGGCTTTCATTGTTAATAATGAATGACGAAAGTTCAGAGGAGAGGAGTTAAGTGGATACTCGGCTTTAAAAGAATGAATTTTAACTAGCAACATGCCAAACTAGTCAGAAATCACTTAGACAGGCAGGAAAGAGAGCACAAAGAAAGAACTCATCCTGGAGGTCTGTCCACAGACATCAATTCCTGTGGAGCCCACAGGGAGATTCGTGAGACTCCTTCCAGAAGATTCCAGCGGCTTCCGTGAGTCACGTGACTTGTGCCCCACCGAAGCCTGAGGGTTTGCACCAGGAGTCACAGAATGGAAACTTTCATACTGTTTTTGGAGAGGAAGACGGAGATAGAAACAGGGACAAGAAAGCTGATTAATACAATTGTAAACCTCAATGGATACAAATATCGACAAATAAATTGGAGCCTCTTTTAAGTCAAACCAATACTTGAAACCCCAGAAATTTTTTTAACATTCTTCCTTCCTTTCTTCTTCCTTCTTGCCTTTTCCTTCCTTCCCTCTTCTTTCTTCCCATTCTCATTCTTTCCCTCCTTTTCTCCTCCCTCCTTTCCTTCTCCCTTGCCTCCTTTCTCTTCCCTCCTTCCTTCCTTCCTCTCTTTTTTCCTTTATTTTACCTCATTTTGACTTTCTGGAGAAAGAGCTCTATACCAAAATGACACACTCTGAAGATCATGTACACAGTGTTCATTTTTTCATTCAACCAATAGTCATTGAGTGCTTGCTTCATGCTGGAACTAGTAGGCACCCATGCTGGAACTAGTAGGGGTAGAAAAGTGAGCAAAACAAGTGCAGCCCTTTTCTCATGGAGAGTGGACTCTTAGAGTCTACACTGCTGGGTTCAACCACTTTTTTTTAAGCTCCATTATCTACATTATCTACAGTCACAACTCAGGAGGTTGAGAACTGATCATATGTTCCATCAGCGTGATCATTAAAAGTCTCTAGTACATTCTTTGGACTTGAAGTCTAAAACAAGAAAACAAACACGTTAGAAACTGACACTTTAGAAAAGATTCTCAACAATAAAAAGTAAAAGCATATGACTTGGGAGTTTCAATGAAAATTCGAATTATCCAGAATGTCAAATTCTCTGCGTAAGGCATTTGAGGTTTGCTTATCTATGGATAGAGAAAAAAAAAGCCCTGCACTAGTAATCAGGACAAGGCAACTCTAGCTTGTCACCACCCATGTATTCTAAGTGACCACATCCTGTGTATGATCAATTGCCTGATCCACCATAATGAGTGTTTTGCCACCTGCTTTCCATACCTCACTGGGTATAGAAATCAATACAAATACTCTACAAAGAGAATTAATTATGCTAGCATCTTTGGATATGCAAGAGTCCCGCAAATTTAAGTTCTGGGTCTTTAAGGTCAAATTTTAGAAAAAGAGCTCCTTGATCTTAAATCCCCATACAAATTAATACATTCTTAGTTCAGAAGAGGGCCCTAATTTGGGGCACTTCCCTGTGATGCTAATGCTATTATTCTAGCATTCACATCAAAGCATTCTTCTTGACAGCAGATTTTCTGGGAGGGAAGATTTCACTTTAGTCACCAGAATTTGCTTTAGAATAGTCTCCCAGTCTCATCCAGTCCATGGTAGACCAGCCTTACAAATAGTTACACTCTCATGATTCTTAAAATTGTGATATGGGGACTCCCCTGGTGGCGCAGTGATTAAGGACCCACCTGCCAATTCAGGCAACATGGGTTCGAGCCCTGGTCTGAGAAGATCTCACATGCCACGGAGCAACTCAGCCAGTGCGCCACAACCTTGCGCTCTAGAGCCCATGAGCCACAACTGTTGAGACCATGTGCTGCAACTACTGAAGTCTGTGCACCTAGAGCCTGTGCTCCACAAGATAAGCCACTGAAATGAGAAGCCTGGGCACCAAAACAAAGAGCCCACACTTGCTGCAACTAGAGAAAGCCTGTATGCAGCAGCGAAGACCCAATGCAGCCAATAAATAAATAAATAAGTAAATAAATTTTAAAAAAATAAAAAAAAAAAAAAAACTGTGATATGAAACTGACAATTCTTTCATCACCTTAGAAAGTCAGACTGGTAGAGATGGCCCAGGGACTGATTATTAACTTGAACTTGTTACAAGGCTATAAAATGTGAATATAACCCAGTTTGGCTTTGTTTTCCTCTTAATTGAATCAACCAGTTGCCTCAGTGCCACACTGGTAGACTTGCCCTACAAACCTTGCCAGTTGTGCCTTTACTTGTAAACCCACTCTCCTTTGCATAGTTTTATGGCTGAATGTCTTTCTACATCCGAAGTTGGCCTTCCAGTTAAAGCTTCCAGAAGGCAGGACTGGGTGCATGTTCATGTTGCTTTCTGCAGTTATTCTATCCGGTGCAACTGGCCTCCCAAGTTTTCCCACCTCACATATCTGAACCAATCCTAGAGAGTCTTTTTCCCTGGCTCATGCATTTTCTCTCCTGTTTGGAATTTGGGATCACATGGTTCTCCCTCTCCTCTAGGGATTTGTCTTGGATATTTAACTGGAAAGTCCCTGTGTTTCCCTTGTTTGGCACATATTCAGATCTCCGTTCCCTTTGGACTGTTTTTCCTAATTTGGAACCTAATTATAGCCCTTGAATTTTTGCTTTACAATCTTGAAATACCAACCCTTTCCTTTAAAGAACACTGCTAGTGATCCTTCTTTCCCTCTGCTTTCTGGTATCTAGGAAATTCCCTCAAGTTAACCCAGCCCTTAGTTGAAGATTCTGTTTATTGATTTTTAAGAAACTAAGACGCTCCCAGGTGAGGGGGGGAGGGGGGGAAGAGACAGCCCCCTGCACTCCTGGTGGGAGTATATATGTATTGCACAAACTTCCATGTAGGCAATATGCATTAAACCTGAAAACCCCACAGGCCCTTTGCCCAAGTGATTTCATATCTAGCATTATCTAAAGGAAATGATTCTTCAGTGTTCAGAGATGTATAACCTATACAAAACAACATTTGTTTATAATAACAAAAATGTCAAATTTAGCTGTTTATCAGTAGATTAGTAAAATAAAGTTCTCTATATTAATATGACAGAATAGTAGGCAGCAATCATGATATTATATAAATGAATATTTACTGACATTGAAAATATCCATGATATATTAAGTAAAAGATTGCAAAACATTCCTCTGTGTTTATTTAGTCAGTCTACTAACTATCTAGGTATTGACATGATATCTACCTACCTTTCTATCTATTTTGTTAGAGCAAATAATGGTTACTTACAGGTGATTGAAGTATTTTATTTTCTTGTGTATGCATAAGATACACTTTCTGATTTTCTAAAATGAGTAGGTATTGCTTTTGTAATTTTTAAAAGAAACAACAAAGGTTAAAGGGAAATGAGAAGACCCTTTGCTAGTGCAGATCTTGTGAACACATTGGGTAATTACACCGTGTCTTGACTCACTCAGCACTGAGAGTGGATCTCACCCAGTTCCCACAATTATTCTCTCAGGCATCAAGTACTCTATACACAATGTATAACTTTTGATCAGTGCCTTATATGGAGGAGGTACTCCATTAACGGTTACTGAATTAAAATAAATGAAACTATTCCTCTAGTGCACTTTGTACCTCTGTGCCATAGAATTTCAAAGAATAAAAAATGCATCATTAAATGAATGTTATAGCTTAGGTCATTAACACATATGGTAGATTGAATTATGGTTCCCTGTTCTCCACCACTCCCACATCCACACTGCCTGCCGTGTGAATGCACAGTTCCTCTTCTAGAGACATAGTGCACATCTCTACCCATTTGACAATATGTCTTTCCTATGGGATATTAGCAAACATCATTCACAATCATCTACAGCATAACAGCTGAGCCTTGAAATGTTCCCACATAGTTCAGTTTTCTCTCTTGAGTTTCTGTCACCACCATGAGAAAATACTGTCTTGGCTAGTTTACTAGTCCAAGAAAGGTGAGAAATACATGGAGAATATTTGAACCCAATCTATAATTTGAAGCCATGTCCAGCTGAGCACAGGCTAGATCAGTCAACAAACCACCCCCACCCTCTTGCCAGGCCAACAGCAAATGCATAAATGGTAATACATGATTATTGTTTTAACCTACTGAGTTTGGGGATGGTTTGTTACACAGAATCACTACGGAATTAGCTGACCGATACATCTCATTTACTAGATATTAAGTTATAGTAACAATTAGGCATGAAGTATTAATGGAACTTAATACAAAGTGCACAATTCCAAGTATAGCAATGATCTCATCATAAGCTTGCAAGGGAAGTCAATAGTGACTATATCTTTCTGAAAAATTGACAAGACAAGTCTAAAATTTAAGAGCAAAAAGGAACAGAAGAGCATCCTGGAAGTCAGTTCAGGCAAAGTGGCCCCCTCCCCCACTTCCTTAAGTTTTAATCATCAGAGGTGAGGATCAATTCTAAGCAGAGCATGGTATTTAAACATGTTCACCATTTAGCACTACAGACTCAGGTTTAGGTCACCAAGAAAGAAGAAGATGGAAATCATAGCAGTGGCTGGTGACAGATTGAGTGGGACATGGGAAGGTAGTGACCAGTAATAATTTACCATGTTTGTGTGGGAGCAGATATGAGACACCCTCTAAGGTTTCCCTAAATTTTGAGAGAGAACATTGCAGAAGATGTACCCTCATACAAATAGTGCCAAGACCCAGGATGAAATGTGGTTTATTATTGTTTTACATGACTCTATTTAAGATGACTCCATTTATTCTCACGGCAGAGTGAGGCATCAGGAAACACAAGTTATATGGTTGTCGTTTCACACCAACAAGTGGAGACAAGACCTCATCATGTTGCTACCAAATGTGGTATTCCACTTGAGTTTATAACCAGTTCCAAACTCTCAAACAGGCATTCGGGAAGTTTGAGTCAATGAAATTCTCTTTTAATGATTTTTCAACCTTGCAATGAAAATTGCTATTCATAGGATCATAGTGACTCAAAAAATGAGAAGTAGCATAGGGTAGCCAGAGAGAGAAATCAAAGCATCACTAAAGGTGTTCCACATCTGGAAACATCAAACTAAAAATGGGAGAAAATAGCTGTCACTCTATTCCATAAATTAATAACAGATCTGCTCTTCTTTTTATTTTGAAGCACTTCTTATAAAATTGTAGCAGTAGCCTGATTTAACATGCTCTTGTGGTTTCTATTGAACTCCCACTTTCAGAAAAGCAAAATTCTGTTTTCTTTTCATACAATTTGAATGGGTCATAAGTATGTGGACACAACAAATTAAAATGCTACTTAAGCTTTGACCAGTTGTTTTAATATACATCAAACAATGTGCCTTCATTCTTTTATAGTCTTTTTGACCTACCCTGTCTTCATCTTAATCATTTTCTTGTTGTGCCAATATTGTTTGCATAACAGTAGGTTTATAATTTATGTTTTTTATTAAAAGGTGTCTGTGAGAAAGAGATTTACCATGACTCTTCCGAAAATTATATTTTTAATCTGCTGTAGAAATTCACAGTACTTTCTACATATGGGGCACCTTATTACAGTGATCCAAACAGACCAAAGTCAACAAATAATCTTGTCTGTCTATTGTTAATTCTTAGAAGAACAAACATATGTTTTGAGCATCGTTACTGCTAAATTAGCACAAGCAATCAGGCATTCTAAGAGAATAAAATAAAAATGCAGAGCGCTATAGTATAATTACTATTTGCATTTAAATTGTGTGCTACACTTTCCTAACACCGTGTAGTAATAGTAAAGTCTAACACTTAACCGAGTTCTGTCTGTGTTAGTAAATAAGAGGATTATCTCAGTTAATCTTCACAACAACCCCATGATATAGATACTGTTATTGTAGTAGAATATTTTGCATATGAAGAAACTGAGGCTTAGAGAGACAAAATCTCTTGCCCCAAGTTGCAGAACTGCTTAGTAGAAGAAAAGATTCATGCCTGGCAAAGATTCATGGGCTTTATCACCCCTGTTCTATGGTATCCTGTTATTATTAATCAGCCAACATTAGGCTTACATGTTAATTTTGACATTACAGAGTTCAATTCTATGACTAGCAGAGAAAATCCCATTCCTCTGAAGGAAATAACTCTTCAGGAAATACTTCATGAGTGGATTGTGAAGAGAGAAGCAAAAGATTTATCTAAAACCAAATATATCGCTTGTATTTTTCACCGAAATAATGATCATGGGTATGCATATTGACACCCCAAGGATCACTCTTTCTTTTGTCACTTAACACAAAAACACCTCGAAGAGGAAAGTGCCATAACTTAATGGTGTTTAAATTTCCAGAATATGAAGTGCTTGATTGATATGAAAAGTACATGGAACGAAGAGCGATACAAATTGCAGGTCACGTGCTAAGTCACAAAGCCTGAAACACGCATATTCATTCATTCTTTCTATCGATATTCATTGAGCACCTCCAAAGTGCATTGTTCTTGGTATGAAGATACAGCAATGAACAAGTCAGACAAAACTCTGCCCTCATGCAGTTTCCTTTCTAATTGGGAGACAGAAAAACAAAGAAATGTTCAAGTTCTTATTGTACTAAATACTGTGATGAAAAATAACGGAGGTGAAGAAATAGTGATGAAGGCAATAAAACTGCAGCTCTACCAGGTGAAAAAGGTCTGTGATGTCACAACTCCTGTTTAGTTTACAGGTGCAAGAAGCAGAGCAGTGTAGTGTCTATCTCCGTACTACCTTTATCCAAGGTGGTGTAGGTTTTTTGGTTGATTGACAAATCACATTATTAACTGATTTCTCCCTGTGAATGAGTATGTATACCGGCTACTAGAATTCACAAGTCTTGCTCACACCAAGCTTACTAACAAATTGGAAGAAATAAGATGCACATACACTAAAGTAAAAAGAGGAGGAAAGAGCATGTCTATTGCATCCATCTTGAAAATGGAGTTCAGTAATGGTAGGCAAGGCAAGCTTCCTGGAGAAGGAGAAACTTTTAAAGTTTGGATTTTAAAAAGGGGTAGAGTTTGATTAGGCAGAGATGTGTTATCTCCTCTAGAAGACTCTGGGCGTCCTGAGAACAGAGTCTACTATGTCTGCCTTCTTACTGCCCTCTGTTCATGTCTATATTGCAGCAATTATCTTCTCCTGGTGAACTGAGCTCTTAGAGCAGGCAGAGATATGAGAAATGTGATAAGACAGTCTTAGACTAAAGGCAAAATGTGGGGTTTAGGTCCCTTCTGGCCATGGGATCTTGGACATGGTACCCAATCTCTCTGAGCCAGAGTTCTCTCACTTGAAGAAATGGCACAACAACCATTGCTCTGCCTCCTGCTAAGGACTATTATGGCATTAAAAGGGGAAAAAGTGGAGATATAGAAATGTTCTTGGTGACAGGGAAATGCTGTGTAACACTGGAGGCTAATAGACACTCTTCCCTGACAGTAGGGCACACAATATAGGTATGCTTTACAGGAGTTTTAGAAGCCACCTCATCCAATTCCTAAATTTTGCAGAGTAGGGAATCTCAAACTCAGGGAGGTTAAGGGACATTTATGAGATGACATTACTGGTTAGAGGGAGAAACTCCTTCCCGAGTTTCTGGACTTTCAGTGCATTCCCTAACATACTCTATAGGTAGGGCCATAGGATTGCACCAGCACTAAAGGAAAACTCTGCATTGAAGGGATGAAATATGCAGAAATGCCTTCTAGTTTAACTTCAGATGTACAATTAGTTTTGTGATCCCAGCTGAAGTCCAGGATCTTGTTTGCTCCAAACACAGTATTTTAGCCAGCGCCTGCATGGTGTCACTGCTTCCCAACCCAAGCACTTTCCATGTGGCAAGACAGTAAGACTTATAGCAGACTAAACTGAGAGAGTGTTACCTACTTAAACTGTTTTTCTGACTTAATAAGAATTTTTCATCTACAGCAAGCCATTTTAAAATATTGTCTATACACAAACAGTCACTCTGAATAATAGGTCTGCACACAGTAAATGTCACCTCTCTAAATCACACGGGACCTCGGCGGCACAGCAGAGGAGGCTCCATAACAGTTTAAACTTCTGCCTCCCATTTATTATGGGTGTGTTTATAAATCTCAGAGGGCACTCTTCCGCCTCCTGGGAAGTCCAAAAAACAGTGCCATTGTTTGTCAGGGTGACTTGTCCAGGATGTTGAGGTCCGGGCTATCCTTCTTCCATCCAGATCCCATCTGGTTCCAAAGTGGGTCAGCCAAGGCTGTTGTCAACAATGCCATTTTCTCATTTTTAATGACAAGAAAACTCTGTTCCAGAAAAGTATAGGGGGTTTTGAAAACTGAGGTTTAGAGAATGGATATAGGCACCCGCTTTCTTTCTTTTTCTTTACCCTGAATAAATGATCTTCTCTACAAAAGTGTGCTGAGTTTCTCACATGAGGGAAGCAAAAGACAGCTTACACAGCAATGGCATTGAAAAACTCCTTAGCTGCTCCCATTCGTCTTGGTTAGTATGAATACTTTAGCATTAAGTGGAGAAAAGGAGAATCCATCAGTAGTTAATAACTGACCTTAAGATGGGAATTCAAAGTTCACCACAATTACACCCAAGTGTCAGAGGACACACATGGGACATTATCAATGTATTTGACTACAAGAGCCTGGGATGGCAAATTTAAATACCATCAGAGAAAGAACTGGGCATTATCTTTAATGAGAAAATATTGTTACCATATCCAGCAGCCCATACTAAGATACTCAAAACCAAAATTCTCAGTTAGGAATGACCGTGGAAAGATAAGCGTAATATAAAAGAGCAAATACGAGTCAGGCTGAAATTCTATCATGTGGCCAAGATTGTAAACAAAATGCTCTCTAGATCTAAAGGGAGAAAATATTTTAAAGGTGGAAATGAGATTAGGCAAAAGGTAAAAGAAAATATGTTTGCGAAAAGATGCTCTACGTGGATTGTCATCACAGAAATACGGCTTGAAATGATAATGATTCATTTCTGCACTAGAATGGCTAACATGCAAAAGGCTGACACACCAAATGCAGGACCACTGGAATGTACTTATACCCTGCTAGTGGGAGTATAAAATGGTACAACCATTGAGAAAAGCTTTTTGTCAGTTTCTTAGTTAAACACAAGATACCTTATGACCCAGCTATTTCATTTCTAAGTATTTACCTTAAAGAAACTAAAAATATATGTTCATAAAAAGATTTTTTCTTAACAGCTTTATTCATAATGGCAAGATTTTGAAAACAACCCAAATTTCCATCAAAAGGAGGAGTGATCATTGTTATGTCAAATTCATAGAGTGGAATACTACTCACCAATACAAAGAGATGAATTACAGGTTCTTACACGTGCATGGATGAATCTAATAAACATTATATTGAACGAAATAAGCTGGACACAAAAGGATATGCATTGTGTAATTCAATTGATATGAAATGCAAGAACAGGCAAAACTGGTTGATGGGTATAGAAATCAGAATAGTGGCTCCACCTTGAAAAGGGACAAAAGAAGGACATGAAGAAAATCTCTAGGGAGAGAGTGATGCTTGGTGTTGGCTGTTAATTACACAGGTGCGTATACACCAATTAAACTTTAGACTAATTTCTATGCAGTTTAATATGTGTAATTGTATTGCAGTTAAAACAAAAGGAAAGTATATGTGGATGAAGAACTCTGAGACTAATTATCTTCCTGGCAGTCTCTGTTATAAAGGGTTGTCCACAGGGCAACAGCATCACCTGGGTGATGCAGGAGTGCAGAATGTTAGGCCCCAGCCCAGATCTACTGAGCCAGAATGTGCAAGTCAATAGGAAGCCCAGAAGAATCATGCACACATTAAAGTCTAAGAAGCATCATAGCAGTGGCTATCTGCTTTTTAAAGAAAAAACATACATCTAATCGTCTTCGTTAAAGCAAAAGCAGCACACTTTGGAGGAATCATCTCACCTCTCTTTGTGTAGTCCCGAGGTTGCTGTTAATCAAACTGCACACCCTAGCCCTCCTTAGGCCAAGAAGTGGGCACATTCCTTAGTGAGGCTAATCAGATTCTCTGTCCTTGAATGGAGGGAAGCAAACATCAAGAAACCGCTAAAGCTCATGCCTTCAATGATGGTGGCGGATGAAACTGTTGCCTGGTTCCTGCCACCGTCGTCTTTTCACTTACCGTAGATTTGTCTGTTCGGGGGCCTTGTTCTCCATTCCTGGTTTGAGCTCTATCAACTCCCTGATATTCTCCTAGTAAATTCACTTTTGGTTACATTATCCAAGTTTGGATGCTGGTGTTTGCAACCAAAATCCCAAACTGATGTTCTGTATTGAAACATCCGAAATACTTGAGGAATCTTAATGTAGTTTTTCATTGCATGGCAAAAAACTTTTTGTGCTTTTTTTCCCCTAAAGCTCAGAGAAAACCAGGCTTTATGGGATACCATGGGCCAATACAAAAGATCACATTCAAATTTATTCCCAAGTCATCTCATTTTATTAACATTACATAACCCTCAGGAGCTGGAGTCCCCAGAAGTCTGTCCTCCATAAAATAATTCCACTGGGTAAGGCCATTCATATGTACTGTTCTCTGAATTTTGCTATACACCCAAAAAAAGACAAATGGAGAAAATCAGTAAGAACTCTGAAAAAGTCAACTGCCAAGAAGTAAAATTAATTTGGAATCAATAGACTGGTGAGCTGTTATCTGAGTGGCCTGCTCATATTTTAAAATATGACTTCTGAGGAGAATACGACATTGGCAAGATCTGGGAGGAAAAAAATAGAAGACTCATCATTGTGTGATAGAAGTCCCCAGATGACCTTCCATTTTTTACTGACTGCATAGACAATAGAAATCTTTACGTGTAAAAAGACACTACAAATTTTCATCCAAATGCACATTGGTAGATAGTAAAATGATTCTGCTCTTATTTTAATTCAATGAAACTAATTATGGGAAAATCCATCTAACCAGTTTTTACAAAAATACAGATGATTTTAAAAGAATGACTAAACTTTTTAAACTTACTGATTTTTCTTTAAATATGGTTTCTCATTTACTTTGTATTAAGAAAAACAGCAAAAATGCTTTTCACTTTTAGTATCATCTAAAAATAGGAATTATTTTTTAAAATTTAAATGAAATTTTAAATTTTCTTTGTGATAGATTAGTAGGTATCAGATCAGATAGGACTCGGCCATCTGTCAATCAAAGCCATTATTACAAAATGAAGATGAATTATTTCTGTATGTTGGAGGGTCTTTCATCTAGAACCAAAGGGCATGACACAAAAAATATTATAAATAAAAAAGAAATAGTTATATTGCAGATACTACCAGTTGTCTATTTGAAATCCATTCTCCTTCTCTTTCTTGCTAATAGAACCTGGGTTTATTCTCGGCTACAAGGCATGCAGCTAAAATACTCTATTTCCCAGTCTCTCTCATAACTACTGATGTCAATGAGATAGAAACAGAATTCATTGGGTGGCAATTTCTGGGAAGCTCCTTAAAATACTGACTTTGTAGGCAGTTCACGGTTTTGTCTCCAACCCCCATTTCTCTTTCTGTGCAGAGCATAGAGGTAATGGCTGGAGGACCAACTGCCATTTTGCACAATGTGCTTTGAGGCTGGAAGCCCTTTGATGACTACCAATCCTGGACACAGATACAGGGGGCTTTTCTGTTAGGTACAGCTTAATGTAATTTTTTTTTTTTTTTCTGGCTGTGTTGGGTCTTCATTGCTGCACATGGGCTTTCTCTAGTTGTGACGAGTGGGGGCTACTCTGTTGAGTTGTGCGGGCTTCTCATTGTGGTGGCGTCTCTTGTTGCAGCGCACAGGTTCTAGGCGTGCGGGCTTTAGTAGTTGTGGCATTCCGCGGCATGTGGGATGTTCTCAGCCCAGGGATCAAAGCTGTGTCATCTGCATTGGCAGGAGGATTCTTTACCACTGCGCCACCAGGGAAACCTCTAATGTAATTCTAAGTAATACAGATGGGAAAAAACAGGCATCTATTTAGGTAGATTTACAAATCTTTAACATTTCTTTATGTCATATCTCTGGGTTTGAGAGTTTGGCCCTTTAGAATCATAAATTTTAGAGCTAAAAGAAATCTTCGAGAACATCTAGGCAAAATCCCTTATAAGTCAGACAAGGCCTAGAGAGTTCCAGTGATTTACCCAAAACCCTGCCAGGAGTTCCTTATCAAACATCCATTATTATCAGCATTTATCAGATATACATTGTTATGTTTTTCAATGAGACACTTGCCAGTATCCAGGAGGTCGGACTTCTTTCCAGGACACTTATGTGCCTCTCGACACATTGCCTTTCCTTGTGTAAATCTATAAAGAAGTATAGATCTAATATATACTTTAATAACAAAAATACTAGGGAGAGAAGCTTATCTTCTTAAGCTCTACCATACCTCCTATCATAAATATAGGCTGACAGAGAGTCAATGATCATTTTGATTCCATTCATGTGTGTGTGTGTGTGTGCGCGTGCGTGTGTGTGTGTGCGCGCGTGTGTGTGTGTGCCAAGGAGAGATAGTCATAGTGTGAAAGCCATTTTTAGAGAAAGCATCTCAAACTGCTGAAGGAGAATGATGCCTGACAAGCATTTCTTTTATTGAATAATCCAGTTTACAAATGCTTCCAGACAGACTGAGGGGACTTGACTAGGTTAAAATATGACAGCCACGATCCAAGTCCTGATGGAAAGGGTGTTGTGAATGATAAAGGTGGGGTTGAGAAGGCTTCTCCTCAATGAACTCAGCTATTTTAGTAGATCCTCTGGTCTTGATATATCATCGTTCTCCTTTATAGCTAAATCCTATTCAGGCGAAAAGGGGAGGGTTGAATTGCTCTAAACACTTTGTAAGGCCTGCTGCTCGTGCGTGTTTGGAAGATTCCAAAGCTCTGTGGTCTGGGTGCAGACTCAAGTAAATCAAGAGAGCAGTTGGGAAAAGGCACTGGAGTAGCCTCCTTGCCTGTTACACAGATCCTTACAGGGAATATAGGCATGCTGGGGCATTTTTGTCTTTGCAATTACTACTGAAATTCACCATCGCAGTGATCCATGGGGATTTGCTGAAAAGGTTAATGGCATCTCTCAGATTTACAGGGTACAACAAAGAAGTTGGCACATTCCCCCGATGCAAGGTGTAATGTCACCTGGGTGGGCTGAGCAGTCCACATTCATTACCATTCATTGGCCAAATGGCCTGGGTTTTAACCAGCCTTGGAATGCAATCCATCAACAGTTGAGCATTCATAGCAAGAAAAGTAGCAAGGAAGATTCTAAGAGAGAAGACAGCAAAATTGGCATATTGTGCTATCAGCTGATGGACCTTCTGAGAAACTTGAGAGATCAGTGCCTGCAGTGGAAAGTTGAGACAGTGTAAGGCCAAGGTGAAAATAAATATCCAGAGCCTTAGTACAATCTTTTTAAAAATAACTTCATTAACACACCCACAGGCATCCTACTCCTGCTCTGTGTAAAGCTGTTGTTTCTCATCCATGCGTTCTTACACGGAGTTTTCAAAAAGCTGTTCAGATTTGTGTAAATATGTGACTATAATTGCCTTTCCAATTTCACAGCTTATCAAAGGCAGAAAGGGGGGCCTCGCCGACATTTCAAAGACAATAAGCACATTTGATGCAATGGTCTATGATTCTCCCCAGTGTTTTTAACCCACGATTGGAGAAACAGATGGTTAGATTTTCTAGGAAGCTTAAAACAGAAGCTGAGCTAATACAAAACTGCTCAGCTATCAGACGGGGTAAATCCATTCTGTCGCCTTTTTTTTTTTTTTTCCAAATCACAACCCATCAGAGGAAGGATTTAGCTTCACAAAAAGATATTTACTGGGAAGCTTTCTGCAGAAGAGAAGGGCATGCTTTGTTAAACCAGATGCATTTTATTTTTCCTGGAACCAAGATTTATGAAAGCAGTATGCTCATATTTCTCCATATACAGTAATTGGAACTCATTATGCTAATTGTATTTCCATTATCACTAATTAACAATCAGAGTGACCTGGCCCACAGTCTAATTTGTCTTTAATCTGTTTTTGTATAGGGAGTTTTACCCTGTAATTTCAAGGTGATAATTCTATTCAGTGCAACTTTATGAATTGCAGAAGGTAACACTTTTGATGCTCGATGCAATCCCCTTGCAACTGTTCAGGGTAGAATGGGGAAGCAAAGAGATGGACCTGTGTGTGCTGTCTCACTGGTGAAATAGATGCTTCATCTATGATGAGAGCATCCTTTATCATTCTTGCTCAAATTGAACATCCAGTCAAAGCAATGGTAGGATCGCCCATACTCAAACTCCAGCTCTCAATTTACAGTATGCACTACATAGCCTAAGAAGCAGTTGACATTTGATGTCATCAAGAAGGAAAATGGGTGTTTCCAGTACCTTCTAATGATTAGTTAACACCTTATAAATATTTCCATATGACGATCTTTTGTAAAAAGAGAAGTGACAGGTTTGGATGATCACAAAACTGGCTTCTCATAAAAATGAGATTTTGAAGGAAGAGATGAGATGCAGTCATCGTATTCTCTCTCAGAGGATATTACTATTTATCAGGCAAATATACAGCAGTGGGATGGTATAGAGGAAAGAGAACAAGATTTTTTAAATTAATTAATTGATTATTGGCTGCTTCGGGTCTTTGATGCTGCACATGAGCTTTCTCTAGTTGCAGCGAGCGGGGGCTACTCTTGATTGTGGTATGCATGCTTCTCATTGCAGTGGCTTCTCTTGTTGCGGAGCACGGGCTGTAGGCATGAGGGCTTCAGTAGTTGCGACACACAGGCTCCATAGTTGTGGCTCATGGGCTCTAGAGTGCAGGCTCAGTAGTTGTGGCGCACGGGCTTAGTTGCTCTGCGGCATGTGGGATCCTCCTGGAGCAGGGATTGAACCCGTGTCCCCTGCACTGGCAGACAGATTCTTAAACACTGCGCCACCTAAGAAGTCCTGGGAACAGGGTTTAGAGCCCAAAGTTCTGAGATCAAGTTCAATTCCATTGCTTAATGGAAAGCAACACTCTCTGAACTTCAGTTTTCTTATCTTTAAAACTGAGATAATACATATGAAGCAAATCATTGAGACAGTATCGAGCTGTGGGCAAGAGTGAGGACTTGGGAATTAGACTGAGTTCAAATTTGGACTCCATCACATGTTAGCAGGTGGCTATAGGGAAACATTTGGTTTCTTAAACATATTTTAAAATGGGCATCATAATAGTTCCTCCTTCATAGAGCTGTTTTGAGATGAACTAATAAAGATTAGCGTATATAAAATACTTTGCCCAATCCCTGGCACATGGTAAGCATGCAACAAAGGATGGGGCTGTGATGATTGCCAGTCCCTGAGATGTGTTGTTTCATTCTGGGGATTGAAGTGATCATTACCACTCTGGCCCATTGGGAAGAAAGGACTTCTGTTGGGAAGGACTGAAAGTCATATTGGGAGAGAGAGGGAAAAGGGAGAGAGAACACTTAGAAAACTGCACCTGAGAAATTAATTTTAGAAAATATGTCTCTACTTGTCCTAAGAAACCTTGGAAATTTCAGACCCCTCTTCTCATATGCTGATTTTTAATCTAAGTAAGCAATGCCCCAAATGGCTTCTAGTCTTGTGGGTTTCATCACATCTATCTTCTTAGCCTGATTGACCTGGAGTCCCTTTGTGTGTCTTTCAGAGTGCCATTCAAGTCAGCAACTTTGGGAGTTTTTTGGGAAAAAAAAATGAAGAAGAATCCCACTTGTGATATCCTGCTCCCACTGGTCCCTGGTCCTCTGCCAACACTTGAGAACCAGTTGGATCACCATGCCTCTTCTTTCACGGAATGCATTGTGTTTTCATATTCTCAGGAAGCCCTCTTTCTTAGTCTGGCCTCTTCTTCTGCTTGACAGGGATATTTTTCCAAATCCAGGGTCAGATACAATTGTAGCTCTATAGCATACTCTGGTTTCACACACTCCAAAAAAGTATTTGGTTTTCCTTGTCCATAGCATAAATCATAGGCTATCACCTAATCAACAAAATAATCTTAATCAATGCTTCACCGTCTGGCTTTCCATAACAATTCCAACTCCCCGTTGATGTTTTCCATCTTCCCTTCTGTTAGACCAGATGGTGCGTGTTCTAGCCTCTTTATTATCTTTTTCTGACCATTGTACTCTGTCCAAAGATCATTGCAGGAAACCCCCACATTGTCGGCAGCAGTGGCCCTACCCTGACTGTTAAATGTTGCTATAGTTCAGGCAGCCTTTGCTAATGCTTATTCCTTTCTAAATCTAAGCTTTTTTCCAAAGTCACTGACTTTTACTAGTTCATAATTTTTTGATAACACACCCACTTCGGTTTCACAGATCGAGTGTGAGCTTTTTATCTTCGAGTAGAAGCAAAGTCTAACTGGCATCTTCACTACATGTCATGAATCTCTCTCACAAGGAGAGTTTGCAATGAGCATCCACCATGTCTTCTTTCTTATTGTGTTAAAAAAGGGAAAGGAACCATCCTCCCTCCACGCTGAAGAAGCTGGACCATTAGATTTTTCTCACACACAACGTCATAGCTTAATTATATAAATCTTCCTAAACCACTATCTTCCATTTATCTTTCTATACGAGCCACATTACACATTTAAAAAGTTAAAATATCTGAACATCAGTGGCACTGTGGCTTGAAAAGAAGACAATTGGGAGTCAATTAAATCTGTGGATCATTTTAAACAGTGATCATCAAACCAATTCTTTTCTGCCGTCTATGTGTGGGGGTGGGGGGGGTCCTATTTTACAGGACCAAATACCAAATTCATCCCATGATAGCAATAACCTTTTTTAGAAATCATTTTAAAAATCATATCATCAGCAAGCTGGTTTTCTTGACTTTATTCTGATCTTTCCGAAACACAAATTCACATAATACAATGAGTAGGAAATATAACAGATACATGGAGTTGAAAGAAAGCAACAGTATCTAAATTCCAAAGAATAGGCATCAGTCACTGAGTGGATAGCTATGCTAACTTGGCACCATTTTCCCAGAGTATCTGATAGAACTGAAAATCACAGCATGGAGAGATTTTATCACAAAGGATTTCAGTTTGTTGTTTAGGAAGATAGATCCGCAAGTATCCTCTTTATCCCTAATGACTACAGAATGTAAATAATCTTGTTATAACCATATTTCATGTAAATTTTATCTTTGGAAGACATAGATATCCTTCTAGGCAATTTCTTTCTTTCTTTCTTTTTTTTCTCTGACCAGCCAGCAAGTGCAATATGTGCACGCTCCCCTGTTTAAAATGGAGCCCAGCAAACTCACAGCTTTGCTCTTTGTGGCCCATCTTATCATGGGGACATATCAGCTGTATTGTCTTTTCAGATTAGCGTCTTTCACCTTTCTATCCTGACTCCCTGTAAAGAATTTCCTAGAGCACACATAATCCAAGTTTTTCCCCCCCTTCCCCCTCCTTAATTTTTAATTGAAGTATAGGTGATTTACAATGTTGTGTTAGCTTCAGATGTACAGCAAAGTAATTCAGTTATACACACACATGTTCTTTTTCAAAACATTCTTTTTCCGATCTTTTTCTCTTATAGGTTATTACAAAACATTGTGTACAGTTGACTCTTAAAGCGTCTTCCAAACCACAAACAAAAGATGTCATCATTAGGCTATTGTTAAGCTTCCCATTTTCCATTAACCTGCATGATCATAACTCAGTTACCTAAGGAAAAATAACAACCAGGGTTTTGTTTTTTTTTTGTTTTTTTCTCTCCAGAAATTGAGGCCAATACTGCAGAATGCAAATTTTACACCAAGCACTCTATCAATAGAGGCTAATATGGTTAACTACTTCTCTGAGTCTTAGCGAAGAGTTTACATAATTCTTACTTTACTGGTGAGGTTTCTAGGATTTGGGACACTTTTAGCTCCTCCTTTTCTATTCAAGAGAAGAAATGGAAATGTTTCATGCTGCAATTGCTAAGTGTACGACTGTTCTCCATTTGCATACTGTCTGATGATTTGCTTGTGGGGCCAGCCAGAAGGTCTCAGAATCATTTCCCTCTAAAACCATGTCTTTGCTGATAAGGTTTCCCATAAACAAGGCTAAGGAAAATGGGTCAGACTGGACTTCTGAAACTGTTTCAGGAAACATCTTCCAGATTGAGCAATACACTCCAGGCTTTCATAAAGCATCTAAAGGGCTCATTTTACTCAAGCCACACACAAGAAAAACGCCAAATGTCTCCCCTTTCTCCTATTCTCTCCGATATCTGAACATGGCCTTCATCGTGCACACACTTTGTGATCTTGCACATAACTATAATGGGAACACTTCACAACATGTTTATTGTCCTTCTTTCTTTTCTTTTCTTTTTAAATTGAAGTATAGTTGTCTTACGATATTATATTAGTTTCAGGTGTACAACATAGTGATTCCATATTTTTTATATTCGTAGATTCCACACTATACAAAGTTGTTATAAAATTTTTGTCCTTCTTGATTTCGGATACACAACAAAGTGTAATTACACAGCATCTTTTTTTTAAACTCCAGGTTTTTTTAATGTTTCTTTCAATGTCATTCTTACTGTAAGTAGAATGAGAAAATTAATTAACCCAAGACTTCAAAAGGTTTTTAGATATGGTCTATAGGTTGTTTATAATTCCAAATCTTTTATGCTTTTTATGGTTTCCTTCTTATCCAAAATAGAAAGCAAAATTGACTTAAGTACTTTAGCCAGGACCTCTATTTTTGCAAATTCTGTTCATGTTTTATTTAATACGTCCCTTTGGAACCTAATTTGGGAAGATCCAGCCCTCCTCTCTGCCTTGCACATTGCCTATGAACCCTGGTTCTTCAGATTTGAAAACAGGTGGATGTTCCAGCCCTCCTCTCTGCCTTGCACATTGCCTATGAACCCTGGTTCTTCAGATTTGAAAACAGGTGGATGTTAGGGTCTCCAATGTGAATCTCATGGGATGGTGTGTGATGTGTTTCTAGCAAGAGTGGTTGATTTCAACTTCACTCAAGATTAGTTGGTGCTAACCTATTTGTGGCTAGTGAATAATGGTGGTTGTTTCATTCTCTCATTCCTTTATCCATTCACTAATTTCATATTTATGAAATCATCTCTATGAGATAATCCCTCTGTAGGCTTTTAAGATATTGGGCTAATTAAAATACAGTTACTGACCCCTGGGGACACATAATTGAGATGAAGAGACCACACCTCAGTAACTAAATATAAGTTTATGAAAGCAGAGACTTTGTCAGTCTTAATAAACAGCTGTCACAATGCCTACAGTGCCTGGCACATCAAAGGTGCTGGGTGGATACTTGTTGAATAAACCAGTGACTAATAAGGCATAATAATGGCAAAGGCTTAATCTCGCTTTTCAGTGTTACATCCCCAGCACCTAGAACAGTGCTTAGTTATAAAAGGAATTGAATAAATATTTAGCACTAGCAATGAGACTGTCTTGTATCTGGTGTATGCTGCTGCTAATAATAATAATAAAGAAAATATATTGGCACTTACTGTGTGCCAGAATATGTCTGAAAAAGTTATTTTAACCTCATAGCAATCCTATGAGGTTAGAACTGTTACTGTCCCCATTTTCAGATGAGGAAAAGTTAAGTAACTCATACAAGTTGCAGAGCCAGTATTTATGGATCCTAGATTTGAAAGCAAATGGTCTGCTTCAAAAACACAGCCTCTTAAATACTTTGCTCTCCTGCCCAATGCATGTTTACTCAGTTGATTTGGATTCAACTGTAGCCAGACTTTTGAAAGTCTTGAATAACAGGCTAAATGGTCTAAATGCTATTCTCTGGTTTTTTTCCTACTATTCTGAATCCTGCTACTGCTATTTCTCTAACACTTCACAGCTTTCACATAGATGACTCCATAGAATCCTCACTTCTTGAATATTTCTGAGATATATTATAGAAGGGTGACTCCATCTATGGTTTGTAAGAGATAACAGAGAAGGAAAGAACTAAAAGCAAAAGAGCAAGTAAGAGCCTGGAGAAATAGCTTATTAACAGGGACTTCCCCGAACCAAGGTGAGAGGAGTGGAAATAATGTGCTCAATCACAGACAAAGATTGTCTAGCTATGGACAGTAGAGGAGGGAAAGCGGATAGCAATGGTTTAAGCACTACTGACTATGGGACTGACGGTATCATTAATTGAAATTTTAAAATTGTCTCGGAAGATACCTTTTAGGGATGCACAGTATAAGTACAGTTTTTAAAATGTTGGCTCAAATGCAGGAGTCATTGAGCTACAATTCAAGGACCAGATGAGGCGCATCACTTATTTTTGTAAATAAAGTTTTATTAGAATGCAGCTGCACCCATTTGGTTTATGTACTGTCTATGGCTCCTTTCCACTTACAACAGTAGTGTTCGATAGTTAATATAGAGATCATGGGATGCCCAAGTCTCCAACATTATCCCTGCCCAAAAGTAATGGTTAAATTCAACAGACTGTTAGAAATACTATTTTGGATCCCATGTGCGTGTCCTTAATCTGTTTTTTGAAAGTGTGCAAGTGTGTTTCTAAATGTTTAATTAATCAATGTTGCTGAACTCTGAAACTGAGATACACAGTTTCAAAACAACTTCTGTGACACATCAACCTAACCTAGGCAGGGTCCCAAGGCACCCACCTATAACTGAATCAATTTGCTTCTTGACAACTCAAAAATACTTCTTTAACACTATTGGATTAAATGGGCAGTGATAAGATAAGAGCAGACACAAGTGGTAATTGGAGGGATAAAATAAAGTTGTGGTTATAACATCATGGAGATATTAAAGTGGGCAGAGTGAGGAATGCCATCAAATTGAGCCCATGTTCCTTCTCCTACCACATTCTCAGGTTTCTTCCCTTCTTTCCTCTTTGACCTAGCCCTAAGGTCACCTTTAAGTCCCCCTTCCTGCACTGAATTAGGTGGTGTGAAAAAAAACACTTCCATTCTGGCTCTCTTTTATCATTTTCTGGGTGATCATACTTGTCAAATTATTTTGCTTGCCTGAATTTTGTTGTTTTTTTTCTGTTAAGTGTTGATAATTTCCTACAAGTTGAATGGCTGGGGGATTCCTGCATTGCCTCTAGAGGTCATTTTCAGGTCTAAGATCTCCATGGCTAAGGCTCTAGCCTTATTTTGAGATCTCATCTCTCTGACTCCTTTGAAATGTTATATTTTTGTTAATATATTATGTAGTGGGTTGACTGTGTACCCCAAAAGATATGTGGAAGTTGCGATCTTATTTGGAATAGGAGTCTTTAAAAATGTAATTAAACTAAAGATCTCAAGATAAGATCACCCTAGATCAGAGTGGACTCTAAATCCAAGGACGGTGTCTATATAAGAGGAAGAAAAGGAGAAGACAAAGACAGACCCAGGAAAGAAGGCCATGTGAAGACAGAAGCGGGGATTGGAGGGATGCATCATTAAGCCAATAAACATTAAGGATTGCCCACAGCCACTAGGAGCCAGAGACATGGGACAGATTCTTCCCCAGAGCCTCAAAAAGGAATCAACCTTACCAACACCTTCATTTTTGAAGAATTGTGAAAGAATAAACTTCTCTTGTTTTAAGCCACCAAGTTTGTGGAATTGGTTATGGCAGCCCTAGGAAATTAATACACCTTATTTAATAATTTTGGTTTTCTAATTCTCTATGCAACTGAACATGGACCACTGCTATCTGCTGCTTTATATTTTCCTGCCTTATAGATTAGTATAATATTTTGGAATTATCTGTTAAGTAGTAAGTTCCAGACCTTGAGGAAACTCTATTACCCCCAAGAATTCTTCTTTCTTTCTTTCTTTCTTTAATGTAAGTTCTGCATTTGCTAGAAAATACATTTTTATAACTGAAAATATATTTTGGAAAACACATCCCAAAGCTTCTATTAGAAAGCTTTTATCCACCGAAATGTTAGCTGTGGACCAAGATATAACTTTTTTTCAAAATCCCATTCCCGTGTGTTAAACACACACTGTTTTTCAATGGATACAATTAATGCCATCTGCTTTGTTTCTGGACTCCAAAACAAAATGATTTGTGTTTTCAGACATTTTTCCTCCCTTGGAATTAGGGTCTTTAAATAAGGTGTTTTCCTTTTCAAACAGAAGCTGATGACTGGCTTTATTTTGGAATTTAAAATGCCCAGGGTTTATAGATGTTAACTCACATTTATTAGCAAGATTTCATCAATTATGTAATGGATTGCTGAATGTCACTCTTGTGCTTTACTCCCAAACTGCATGCTTTATGCTTAGGAAAATATCATATAATTATAAAGTAATTCTATGTTCTAGTAGAATACTTAGTAATTATGCTTAATACTGTAGTTCCAATAGTGATTACTATGAAAGCTCATTATAAAAGGCAGAAATAGTCACATATGTATTCTTAATTATATCTGCCACAATAGAAGTTAATGTTAATTGAAGTGATTTATAGTTATTATGGTAACTCAATTAAAAGTATATACTAGCAGTGATAACCAACCTTCAAAAGAACAGAGTGTCAAATTAGTGTCAGAAAACTTAAAAGGGAGTCACCCTCAACCTAATTCTGTTTGGTTTTCTTTATTCAGGAAATGCTTCTACCATTTCCTTCCTGTGAACTTACCCATCTTTATCTCCCCAGCACCTTGGACTGAACTTGGCTGTTGAAAATACTCCATAAATATATACTAAATGAATGGATAAATAGTTTGTAATATTTATTTTGATTCATCTAAAATTAAGTGATGAGATTCACCTAAAATTATTTGCAAGTAGATTGTGAGATTCTAAATTGATGCTTTTAATATTTAAGGGTCATGTGACCTCTTTGAGAACATGACATAAAAGTGCCTGCTCTTCCTCAGTAAAGTGTATGTAAAGACAAAGTTTTGCAAATATTTCCAGGATGTTCAAGGACCGCCTAGAGATCATTTATGGAGCTTTAGGTAAGAACAAGAGCAGCATTTTATGAACCACAGTATCAGCCACCAGGATCTGGGGCTAGGCACATTCCCAAAGAAATTGGTGGTAGGTGGCTTTCCTAGTTTTTCCTTTCTGCACTGTTAAAAAATTAAATTTAAATCATGATTTCACTCATAGTTCATTTTGCTTCACATTCATTTTTAAATTGCTGAGCATAAAACAGTATACAAAATCTACCCCTTTGACAGGAGAAAACAAACAGCATACATTTCTAAACAAAGACAACCCATTAAAAAGACAAGTGTGGGGACTTGCTAGGTGGCACAGTGGTTAAAAACCTGCCTGAAAATGCAGGGGACACAGGTTTGATCCCTGCTCCAGGAAGATCCCACATGCCAAGGAGCAACAAAGGCTGTGAGCCACAACTATTGAGACTACGCTCTAGAGCTTGTGAGCCACAACTATTGAGCCCATGTGCCACAGCTACTGAAGCCCGTGCCTAGAGCCCATGCTCCACAACAAAAGAAGCCACTGGAATGAGGAACCCACGCACCACAATGAAGAGCAGCCCCAACTCACCACAACTAGAGAAAGCCTGTGTGCAGCAGTGAAGACCCAACACAGCCAATAAAAAAATAAATTTAAATAAATAAATAAAAATAAAGTGTTCAATTCAATGTTTAAAAAAAAAAGTGTGAGATGTGAAGTTTCTTGTTTGTAGGAGCTGTTTGGTCCTATTACTGAAAACTTGTTCATCAGACCCTCCTAAACGCAGATACTAGTAAGATAGCGCTGGTGGTAAGTCATCTTCCAAAATAATGGGTGTCTTGGAATGTTCATGGTCTACATAGTCCTGGGTCAGAGCTTGAGTGGACCCTAGAAGTGCCAGACAGAGGCAACACCATTAAAAAAAAACAATGACCATGCTCAGAAAATACCACATGGGGTATTAAAGCGCGTGATCATAAATGCTACAGAGAACATATAGAAAGGCATGTTGAAGGTGGGAGCAGTTGATCAACTTCAGAGTCAAGGTGGCAAAGAAATACCTTATATTCCCCAACTTTGTTTCAATGCAGACATGAGTGTTAATACAGGCAAGAATTAAATTATTATAAAGGTCCTACTGAGATCTGAGTTACAAAAAGCCTAAGAAAAAAGTGCAAGAGCATATCCTATTGGTTTATAGAGGCCTGAAAATCTTCTGTATTTTGGAATTTCTCTGAGGATCCAAATACTTGGGACCTCAGAGCGTTTCTCGTGATCTTCCTCCCACACCTTTGCACAGGACCAGGGTGTGTCCTAAACTCTAGTTCTGAGAGAGTTAACCTAGAACAGAACACACCTGTCATGTTATTCTTTATCTCAATAGTGAATTTATTCCCAGTCCCCATTCCTCAGCGGTACAGAACACTTCCTGAATCTTTCCTAATCTACATAATCACTTGTCAAGATGAGTGATTTCTATCCACTTGTCAATGTTGTTGTTTTTTTAACATTACCTGAAAAATTGGTTTAACATTTTTTTTTGGTTTAACATATTTTAACCAACATACTTTTCTTATGCAACTGGGTACCAGGGATGGATATATTTGATATACATCATCTCTCCCTTCCCCCACTCCCCAGATGAGTTCAGTGCACATGAAACGAGCTGAATTTCTATAGAGAATTAAACTCATTACATTCTTGCCTCACAGATATGGGAGGTACCTGGATATACAGATATCCCAACTCAAACTCCATCACCATACCGAGGAAATCTATGGTAAGAGGAACAAAAATCTGTTTATATTGATGGCTATGCTGCTTAAGACATTTTTTTCATCCCAAAGTAGAATATTTTGTAAAACCCTTTAGCTGCAAAACACCAAGAAATTATAGAAAATAATTGATAAAAGCTAATTCTTTAAAAAACTGTTTACAGTCATCTCTTGGCCCAGTGGTGAATCATAAGACTCAGCTTAAAAGTCAAGTCCAAAAGTATTTTCTTGGCATTTGACACGGAGAGAGATTTATAAGTTACTATCAGAGACTTTTATCAGAAATGGAATTGTAGGCCAATTCCAAATACATTTCTCCTCCTTCTATTTTTTTATTCTCATGTTGGAAGTCCTAAGGCTGTTTTGTTTCTGTTTTAGTTCTGATTTCATATTATGATATGCTCAGATCAAATTCCCAAAGGCTTGAAGAATACATGTGAAATTATTCAAATATTAATTTCTTTAAAAAGCAAAATATCTCCATGCAGGGGAAAAAAACCACCCAGTAAAGTCAATCCTTCTTCACCTGCTTCTCCCCCAAGATACAGTTATCATCTTCCTCCAATCACAGCCTTTTCCTGCCCCAGGCACAAGGCGCATCTAAAGGAACCCAGGAAAAAAGTACAAGTATTTCCTTCTGTCCTGCGATTAGAAATCAGAATTTTGGGTTTTGGTGGGCCCTGGATAGTCAGACAGTATTTTCTACAACCCACCCAAGGAGTAGCATTCAATTTCTAGGTGGATGTAAAAGATTTTCTATGTATGCTTAGCTTGAAAACTGTTGTCAAGTTAAAGTGGACATTTTGTTTTTTCAGAAAAAAGTTCTTTCTCATTCTTCCCAGACTTAAAGCTTACAACTAAAATCATGTGCACAGTGGTATAAGTTTCCTGAATTCAATTATCCAATAAATACCCTTAGCACTTAGTTGGTGTCGAGCTGAGTTCTGGGCAATAGAGATAGAACAGGGAACAAAATAGAGAGGGCAGAGTCCGAGGAGGGCATAACATCTGAACAATGGGACTAGCCCTGCAAAACCCATGGTCTTGGTTTCCATGGCCAAAGAACATACAAATTCTGGGGGTTCTTTTGTCAAACTAGAGGTCTTTAATGAAATGGCTTTGTTGCATGTTTTTCTTTAGCTGAGAAAGTCGCCATCAGTATGTATGTTATAATTTCTTTTTTGGCTTCACCACTTAAATATTTTTTAACTTTAAGTAGGTAATACTTTCATATGATTCAATATATATGTGTGTGTGTGTGTGTGTGTATATGAAAGTGTTCAATCAAATGCTCTTCCTCCACGCAATCCACCCATTGCCTCCCTACCCAGCCAAAGATCACTGCCCCTCCTCCACTGTTATTGTATATCTCTTAGAGTTGCTTGTTGCATATACAAATAAACAAAAATGTATTCGTAATTTTTCTGCCTCCCTCCCTTTTCTAAAGAAAAATTAGCATTGATACATACTGTTTCACTATTTTCAGTTATCAATTCTTGACATCTTTCTATGTCAGTACGTAGAGAATTGCTTCATTCTTAAAGCTGAATAATATGTCTTTATATGGATATACTATAAATAATATTTGCTCAGCAACTGTTGATGGACTTTGGGTTTTTTTTAGTCTTTTGCTATTAAAAAACACAACTGAAATGGATAAACTACTGCATATGTCATTTCTTACATATGTATTTGTAGCATAGATTACAGTAGTGAAATTTCTGGGTCAGTGGGGATATTCATTTGCAATTTTGATAGATCAGTATCAATGTTATCCTCCATAGAGTTATACCAGTTTATATACATATCATCATAAATGCCTGTTTCTACACAGCCTTACCAAAGAGTGTGTTGTCAAACTTTCAGAAGTTTTCATTCTAGTGATTAAAAATGTTACAACAGGGTAGTTTTCAATGTCCATCTTTCTTTTCATTAGAGAAGTGAACATCTCTTTATATAGTTAAGAGACATTTGTGTTTAACTTTTGATCAACTTCCTCTTTTCCCTCTTCCTAGTGGATATGTGAACATTCTCTTAATTTTTAAGAGCACTGAAAAGTAGAAAAATTAATCGTTTGTTGATCAAATAAGTTGCATATGTCTTTTCTGAGTTTTTCACTTGTCTTTTAACTTTGTTTTTTCTCTTTTCATTAAAAAAATTAACCCTTTAATTTAGAATAGCTTTAGATTTACGGAAAAATTGCAAAGATAGAATTCCCATACACCTCATACCCAGCTTCCCTGATTACTAACATTTTACAACAGTATGCCACATCTGTCACAATTAATGACCTGATGTCGATGCAATATTGTTAACTGAAGTTCATAATTTATGCCAGTTTCCTTTGTCACAGCTTTTTGTTGAGGTGAAATTCATGTAACCATAAAATTAACCATTTTAAAGTACAATTTAGTGCCATTTAATAAATTCACAGTGTTGTGCCTCTATTTAGTTCCAATACATTTTTATCAACCACCCCCCCAAAATCTCCTCCGCCTTATACAGCCATTGCCCATCCCCCTGTCTTTCCAGCCTCTGGCAACTACCAATCTGCTTTCTGCCCCTATGGATTTGCCTATTCTGGGTATTTCATATAAATGGAATCCTACAAAATGTGACTTTTGTGTCTGGATTCTTTCAATTATCATAATGTTTGGCGGATTCATCCATGTTGTAGCAGGTATCTGGACATCATTCCTTTTGACAGCTGAGTAATATTCTATTATATATATATATATATATATATACAACATTTTGTTATCCAATATTCATTGATGGACATTTGGGATGGATCATAAAGTACGTACATTTAAATTTTTGAGAAACTGCCAAGCTATTTCCCACTGTGGCTGCACCACTTTACATTCCCACTAGAAATACATGAGGATTTCAATTTCTTCACATTCCCACCAACACTTGTTATTTTATTTTTTTGTTTGTTTGGGTATTTGTTTTTAATTGTTATAGCCATCTTAATGGGTATGCCATTTTGATTTGCATTTCCTAATGACAAATAATGCTGACCATCTTTTCATGTGATTGTTGATTATTAGTATATTGTATTAGTATATTGTATTATTAGTGCATATATATATATATATATATATATACATATATACACACACACACATATATATATTGGCTTCACTGCTTGACTTGCAGGATCTTAGTTCCCTGACCAGGAATTGAACCCAGGCCATGGCAGTAAAAGCATCAAGTTCTAACCACTGAACAACCAGGAAACTCCCATTGTTAATATATTTTTAATTGGAAAATTGCATACTAAAATCTTGGCCCACTTTTTAGTTGGGCTTTTTGTATTTGTGTTGTTGATTATGGGATTTTTTTTACATGTTCCAGATACTAAACCCTTATTATATATGATCTGCAAATATTTTCTCCCATATTATAGGTTGTCTTTTCACTTTCTTAATGGTATACTTTGAAGACCAAAACTTGAAGCACCAAAGAGTTTCCCCTATGTTTTCTTCCAGGAGTTTAATAGTTTTAGTTCTTATATTTTGGTCATGAATCCATTTCACATATGATGTGAGGTAGAGATACAACTTCATTAATTTGCATATAGCTACCCAGTTGATCCAGCACCATTTGCTGAAGAGACTATTCTTTCCCCATTGAAAGATCAACTCTTGCCAAAAATCAATTGGCCACAGATGCTTGGATTTATTTCTGGAGTCTCAATTCTCTTTCATTGGTCTGTATGTCTATCCTTTGCCAGGACCACACTGTTTTGATTACTGTCACTTTGCAGTAAGTTTTGAAATTCAGAAGTACAAGTCTTCCAACTTTGATCTTCCTTTTCGATATTATTTTGGCTATTCAGGGCCCGTTGTAATTCCATATTAAGTTAAGAATCATCTTTTCCATTTCTGCAAAAAGACCATTAGAATTTTGGTAGGGATTATACTGAGTCAGTAGACTATTTTGAGGAGTATTGCCATCTCAAAAATATTGTTTTTCAATCCATAAATACAAGCTATCTTCCCATTTATTTAGATCTTCTTTCATTTTTTTTCATCAGTGATTTCTAGTTTTTAGTGTACACATTTTTCACTTACTTGGTTAAATGTGTTCCTAGGTAGCCTATTCTTTTTTTTTGTTTTTTGTGCCCTAAATATATGTTTTGTATATTACATAACCAAAACTATCAATATCTTTTATGGTTTTAGATTTTGAGTCATAGCTAGAAATGCCTCCTGTACTTTAAGATTATAAATTTCCCTATGTTTCTTTCTAGAACTTCATTACTATCATTTAAATCTTCAATCAATTTTGAATTCATCTTGGTGCAAAGTGTGAGGTAGAGGTCCAAGTTACTTTTCTCATTTGGCTCTTCAGTTGCTCTAACACAATTTATTGTATAGTCTTTCTTTTCCTCACTTAAAGATGTCATCTTTAATCATATATTAAATTCTATATATGTTTGGAAAATTTACTGAACTTTCTATTTGGCTCATTGTCTTGTCTGCCTAATCATACCCCACCATCACGCTATTTGGGATTTTGAATCTGTTTACTATTTTTGAATCTGTTTTTAACATCTATTGATAGGGCTAGTCTGTCCTCATGGTTCTTTTTCACAGTGTTCATTATTATTCTTGTTTGTTCTGTTTTTCACATGAACTTTAGAGTCAGCCTGTTAGGTTAAAAGAAAACTTTCTTTCATTGTTACTGGGATCAAATTAAATTTAGAAATTAACTTAGAGAAAATTTATATCTTTATGATATAGAGTCTTTCTACTCAAGAATATGCTATGCCTTTTTGTCTGTTCAAGTCTTCTATTTAAGCTGTTGATAATACTTAAAATGTGTCTTCATATAGGACTATCTCATTTATTGTTATGTTTATTCCTTGGATTTTATCTTATTCATTACTCTTATAAATGGGACATTTTCTTTCATTATATCTTCTAACAGGTTTTTGTTTGAAGTTGGTCTAATTCATGAGAACTGAAATAAGTGTATATTCTCATGAGAGGATTGAATAACTTCTAACTCTTCCAGCTTTGCCCACAAAGCCCTGTCTTAAATTACAGTTTTTTAATGTTGTAAAATTTATTCTTTACTGTAATTATAATTTATGCTCTGGATTTGAAATCAAAAAGGTTTAAAATTATAAATGGATGACATTGAAACAATAATGTTCTATACTATTTCAATATTGTGTATTATTTAACTTTAGCATTAATGTATATCTAATTTATATTCATATGAATATACGTATGTGTATACATATATACATGCATGCTTCTACACACACAAAACCTATACATATTTCTAGAGTGAAAATATATTTGAATTAATGCTCCTTTAGTTTATGCTGATAGATATATAATATCATTTCAAAATTATATTTGTGGATCAAGAACTGCTTTGGAAATAACTTTGAAGACTGAAACATGAGGACTTTCCTTCGCTGTGTATTTTGTCACCAATGGTCTCTTATTTCTGCATCAGCTAATGGTATAAACTGGATGCTTTCTAACTTTCAAAGAAATGGCTGATTTTTGTGTTTCATCCCTGCAGTCTTCACGAAAATTTGGTTTATTCTCTTTTTGAGTAATGTCAGTTTCACTTTGTATTCTTCCCAAAGAAAAGAGAAGACTTTTCTAAACAATCAGGAAATAGGCAAAGTAGTTGTTAGCACTTATATTTCAGAACAGATTTGCCTGCCACTTGTGGCCTCGTATCACACACAAAATTTGGAACTTAGGGGCTGAGCATGGCTATCCAACAAAGATAGCTTTATTTAATTTATTTATGTATTTACTCATTTGTTTATTTATTTGTATTCACTGAACCAGCTCCAAAAGCTGTAAAATATAACTCTGTGTGTGTATGTGTGTGTCTGTGTGTGTGTATTCCTGTTCCTAGAATATATAAGCAGCTTAAAAATGAAACAGAACTATGTGTAACACAAATAGGCATGCAATAAATGTTTGGCAGAAAAGCAAATAAATGAATTAAGGATTCAGTAAAATGATGTACTTCCAAAACCCATTTTCAATATTTTAATTTGGCTTTCTCATCAAAAGGAGGCACTTTTCTCTACCTTTGCTAATAAAATCTGGGAGGACAGGAGTGTTGCAACTAACGCCTTCAGGGATTCTGCATATTATCCTCTCCCCACTTCTGCTTGTCAGCTGTGATGGATAATACTCCCATTTGGTCATGCTCTCTTTGATGTGATATATTCAGAAATATCCAAGGAGAAGTTCTCAAATTCCAGAGGAGGTGGAAGAAAATACCCAATGCAGGAACATTAAGAGTGGTGGGTTGGAACAGGGTGGTGATGGTCAGAGAACAGTTATCAGACTTTCACTGACCGCAGGAATATGGCCTGGCCCTTGATTGCCAGGCACATAGTAAACTTCAAGCCCACCATCCATAAAGCCATATGAGGGGAATATAGGGCAGACCTTTTAGTCAAGAGGAATACCATAAATGCCCACTTCACACCTAATGTCTGAGAAGGAGTCAAAGAAGCACGACAGTCATGGAATTTGATCCTCAAAAGTTCAGATCTAATTGGGAAAACTGTGACTAACAGACATGAATCAACAAGAGAGCTATAGAAAAAAGTATATAAAATTCAAAAGGTGGCATCCTACCAACCCATAGTTATTCAGAGAAAGAAAGAATCTTACTAAGACATTGAAAAGTAGACACACCAGGAGCTGATTTTCATGGCACAGTTAGAACTGAATGCCTGAGAGCCTTGAGATTCAGGGTTTCTTTTTGTCTTCTAAAAACAGTCAGTATCCTTCCAAAGCCTTGAGGTCAGGGTATTAACCAACATCTGTGGAGCACTTACTGTCCACTTGACGCTGTACCAAACATTACCATACATCATCTCATTTAACCTCAAACAACTTTATGAAATACTTCCTCTAATTATCCCTAATTTAGAAATGAAAAAACAAAGGCAAAGAAAGACTCAGAACCTTAGACACCAGCAAATGGTTGATCTGGGATTTGAACCTCAACCCTCTGCTCTAGAATCCAAACTTTTTAGGTACTAAGCTTTTATAATTTTTTTTTTTTTCTGGAAGGAAGTTGTGGACATTTAAGCAAGATGCACAAAGAGGCAGACAAAGGAATTTTCCTTGCGTGCAACTCACTTTGCTTCTTTTTTCTCACACTCAGCTGAAACTCTAACATCTTCCCCACCTCCTGCCCCTTTCAAAGAGCATTAACACAAAATGCAACAAAACCATTTCACTACAACCTGTAGACCCTATAGGTTACTTTTCTTGCTGGCTTGCTCTATGCATGCACACAATGGTGGGCTATGAGAGTGGATCAGCTTCCCTGGGGCAGCTAGAAGGATGCTGCATGCCAGGGCCTGGAGGTCAATAGAAAGTCTGTCCCAGAAAAGCAGAGATGACTGATGGCCTAAATGCACAAGGGGCCTTGGAATGTTCTTTTATCTTAAGTCACTGTGCTCTCCCTAGCCCCCAGCCCTCCATTCCTCCCATACCATGTTTCCCATCCTTCACGCCTGCAGATTTACTCTTCTTCCTGGCTTTGATTAGCCTGCCCCACCACCAACCTCCACCCTGCTTTCCTGTTCTCCCCAAGAGCCCAGAGTGCTCCTGACATGAGGGAAGCACTCCATCATCATGATGGGAAGTGTCAGGTGCTCAAGACAGATGCAAATTTCATGGCACCACTGCCTCATTCAGCCAAGTTTTATGAGACTGAGAAAACTTGGAACCTTATGCTGTGGGGCCATTTGGTTGGCAGGGAGCAGAACAGACTTTATCCAACCCCGTCTGTTGGCAGCCCTGGTGCTAGATTTATACAGAGAGGTGGAAATGGCTCTGGCTACTGAGCTTGCTGTTTAGCCAGCTGGGGCCCCCTCAAGTGGTTGGAAGAGTGATGGCATGGATCCTGGGGGAGAGCCTTCCACCTAAGTGCTCCCAGTGGCATCCTCAGGATTCTACTTTGGGCTGGAGAGGCAAGCCCCATTGAGACTGGCCTCTCCTACAGAGGGGAAGAATTTCTAACATTTCTAGCCACTTGTCTCCATGGCCCACCCTTCTAATAAAACCTGGCATCCACAGCAGAGCAGGAGCTGGATGAGAAACAAAGTTGGCTTTGTTATCTGTTTTCATTTGAGTTTGTGGCTTTCTATTTTAGAGAACGTTGCTCCATCTGCCTCCAAATCTATTATCCTGAGGGGGTGTCCACCTGGGAGGAAAAGTTTGACACAGGCTGAGACATAATGACAAATAAAAACAAGTTCTGGAGTCAGACTACCTGACTGAATTTGAATCCAGCCTTCTTCCTTGACCAGCTCTGTAGGACCAAGGGCAATTTTTAAAAATCCTCTTTGCATCTCAGTTCTCTCTCTTTGTCAAGGAGCAAAATAACAGCACTGACCTTATAATGTCGTTGGGCAGATTGAGTAAATTAATAAAATACAAAAAATGTAAAGCACTTAGAACGGGGTCTAGCCAATGATCACTTCTCCATGAAATTTGGCTACTATCACTTTGGCAAATGCACTTTCCCACTTCTTGTATGGTTTGTTTTGCAGCCTATGGGTGTCAACCTGAAGACCTGTGATCATGAAGAAAAATTTCAAAAGGAATTCCAAGCACCGTCTGAAGATTTGAAGGGACTACGATACAGCACACTGAGGCACCTAGCTCCAAAGGCTAAGCTTTTCAATAGCAGGGCTGAAGAGGGGGAAAGACATGAGTAGCTCTGTAATCTTTTGGGGGGGATTGCACAAACATGTCATCTCTTCTTCACAGATAGAGCTGACCTAACATTAAAGGTTAAGGAAGTAATAATCTTTTCTGATCCTCAGATATTCAACAGTAGCTGAGACCTAGACCAAGTCTTTGAAAGAGGAGTGAAATTCTTTGTGGAGAAAACTCTAGATCTTAAGGACCTTGGCAATTAATTGCCAATGAGGAAATTGAGGTCCAAAATGACTGTGTTCCATGGTGTTCCAGCCAAAGAAGAGTCAAGATTAGAGCCCAAACTCCACACTCCTAATTCAGTGCCCCTGTAATCTAGTGGCTGGCAAGGTAGTCTTTGTGGAAGCTTGTGCCACCTGCCAGTGGGCTGGCTTCTCTGTGAACTGATGTTCTCCTCATCAAAACCCCCTGTACATCCCTTCAGGGCCCTCTTCTCTCAGTACTGTCTAGACAGTACAGGGTCCGTAATTAGGGCATAAATTTAGGTAGCCTATTAAAATCTATATGTGAGACACTAAGCTAGATGCTACAGAAGACTGTTGACCATAATCCCTGCTCTCAAACACATTTTAACCTGGATGGCTAGACACCATGGGAGGGCCAGGAGAAAGAGGTAGGGTAGGAAAGGGCAGTATTGGAGGCCTTATCACAAATGGGCACCAGGAGGCTCTGTGAGCAGATTGGACCTATGTTTAGCCTTCTAGGTATTTCAGCATAACCTATGGAAGTACCACTTTAATAGATTGTATGCATTTACTTAATATGAACTCTCATGATTTTTCACTCTATATATTTTGAAAAGAATCATCAGAAAGGCTCTTATTAGCAGATGCAACCTGTTATATATAGGATGGATAAACAATAGGGTTGCACTGTATAGCAGGAGGAACTATATTTAATATGCTGTGATAAATGATAATGGGAAAGAATATGAAAAAGAATGTGTGTGTATATATATGTATAGCTGAATCATTTTGCTGTATAGCAGAAATTAACACAACATTGTGAATCAACTATACTTCAATAAAATTTTTTAAAAATGCTCTTATACCCTCTGGTACAAAGATTGTTTCAACTTCATGACCTAAATAATGATAGGAATAAGAATAAGAATAAGAACGCTCATCGGTTAAACACTGACAATGGCCAGACCCAGTGGTGAGAACTATAAGTTAACGATGATTCATTACATTCCAAAAGTTCAGAGACAGCCCTGTCTTTCAGGAGTTTTCGAGTTCCAGGCAGGGAGGTCTCTCGCTTAGCCTTGCTGAACCTGCAACTGAGGAGGGGGCTGGCCTCGGGAGTCCCAAGTGAGTGCTACAAAGCACGATTCATAAGCTTGTCCTACAACTTCCTGAGGAAAGAGCCTTCCAAAACTCCCACACCAAATGGAATAGTTAAGGGGGAAAATTGAGAAAAAGTTGTTTTTTTTTTTTAAATCAATTATACTTTTAAATTATTTTCTTCACAGGATTTATTAGAACAAGAAGAAAACCCCCTAAAGTTCTGAAGAAATATTAACATAACATGCCTGTAACTCATGCTGTGTTTAATGAGAGGTGCTGTTTTTCCTGCCATGGGGGCCGTAGCCCAATGAGTGATGGCTCTGAAAAGGGTCACATACATATTCATCAAATTCGACATGCACATGTAAACTGGTTTTAATAGGCCATGACAGCAGAAGTTGTGTCGGGCAAATAGCTGCACATGTGTTTCTTCCCACAACTGGCATATTTAGCCATTAACGCTCTGGTATCCATGGATGAAATATTAGCTTGTTAACTTAAGACCATCACTTTCTGTTGATTCTCAGTGGCGACCAAGGGAAGGCATCCTCTCAGCCACTTTATTAGGGGTGAAGCTTGAACTTCAACATGCTCGTTTTACCTTAATGGTGCCATTAATACCATTCTGCTCCCTGAATCCAGAGTCCATAAGATGCATGCAAAATGTCCTGACTGAAATTGATAATACACTCAGCCTAGAATGAAGATGGGCCCTACTCTGTCGCCATCACAGATGGTGTGGGGTTTGAAACTTTTTCTTAATCTGTTTCAATGCAAGATTCATTTTATTCAAGTACCAACCAGTTTAAAGCTTGTTGAGGCATGCATGGTTGGTTAAGCAGACATTAGCGGCAAATATATATGAACCCTTCTAAGATTCTCTCCTTCGTTATCTGATGAATGCATTCTCAAGCTCACAGTGAATTACATGATCACAAAGCAACTGAAACCACAATTGATCCGTGAAAAAAAAAAAAGGCTATCCAGTAATAAAGTAAGACGTTTATGCCTTGTAGAATCTACCACATAAAATTAAGACCCAAAGCTCGTTATTTTAAGACACTTGGGCCCTGAGTTGGGGTTGATAAATTGTCTTATTGTAACCATCTGGAAGCCTCTGGCTACCTCAGCCATCAACCTCTGGATACCTATATTTGGTTAAACACAAGTATCTTTAATGACCCATGGACACTTGGCCTTGCCTGTCAGTCAAGTTTCTTCTTGGATTGAATTGGTGTTTTGTTCCATTTTTTATAAGACAAACAGCTGTGCATTTGAATCACCTAAAGATTTGTTCTAACCAAAGTGATTTGGGACAAGATTGTCTTTTTTTTTTTAGCTCTTTATTGGAGTATAATTGCTTTATACTGTTTTGCCAGTTTCTGCTGTACAACAAAATGAATCAGCTGTAGTTATACATATATCCCCATACTCCCTCCCTCCCGTGACTCCTTTGCACACTCCCTATCTCACCCCTCTAAGTCATCACCAATTATCAATCATCGAGTTGATCTCCCTGTGTTATGCAGCAGCTTCCCACTAGCTATCTATTTTACATTTGGTAGTGTATATATGTCAATGCTACTCTCTCACTTCATCCCAGCTTCTCCTCCGACCCCTAACCCCCCACTGCCGTGTCCTCAAGTCCATTCTCTGCATCTGAAACTTTATTCTTGCCCTGCCACTGGGTTCATCAGTACCATTTTTTTAGATATTGTCTTTAAATGACATGTTGAGGAGGAGTTTTCTAGCAAAACTAATCCATGATTCGTAATCACATTTTATTGTTGCCCTCTTTCCCCTCATCCCCATCTTTCCCTGCCTCTTCTCCAAGTCAATGATTGATCTTTGGGAAACAATTTTCTGCCCTTTATTACCAAAAGGAGTCCCCAGATCTTTACAAGCTTAAAATATGATCAACTTTAGTTGCCAAAAAAGTCACCAACATAGTAAAATACTTTATCCTTTAATAAAGTTACACTATATGGTAAGAAAGTATCCAAGAGCAATTAGTTGAACAAATTCACTGGCTATTTGTCTCTTCCTCATGACTATATTTTCCTGAGCAGAAAGTATTGTGCACGATGCCCTTCTCTTAACCTCATCGTAATCAGTTATAAATAAAGAGTAGGCTGGATTCAAACCTGAGTTTTGTACAGCCAACAATTTTCTCAAAAAGAAAAAAAGTATCAGGTATTGTACTTTCCAAGGTAGACATGTCAAATCTATTCTTAGCTTTTCAAAAAGAAGGTATTTGTCTTCATTCTCAGACATGGTGTCTTGGGATGAGATCATTTAAGAGAAAATATGATTAACATGGGCCAGCTCTTCATTGTAATATATTAGTGGGCTCAAAACAATTTATCCAAATGCTGCATTTCAATACAATGATTTTAATGCCCTGCATCCCATATATTTGGGAGTTCTATGACTATGTTCTCAGACTATGTTCTAAGATAGCCTCAACTGAAGAGATTATCACCCTGCATGTAGGTGATGTGATGTGTGTTCATCAGTTTCCCAGTTCTCGCTTAAGCTCATTAGACCACAGTTGCCAAAGAACACAAGGCACAATTTGCTTGATTTCTGCTTCCATGGAAAAAAAGAAAAAGAAAAAGGACCTCCATTTTGAAGCATTGTAATTACATTTCAGTGCAATTATGAAACCCATCCCTAGAAAGCAATGTTACTTTCGATGACCAGTGAGCTGAGGGAGGAAATGGACAGCCAGCTCTCCTTTGGCATCGCTGCCCATCACTGAGAGTCCAGGATGACTGGTGTACTTGGCTGATTCAGAAAAATGCCATCTGGTATAGATTTCCTTTCAACTCATTGGGAGGAATTCAGGCTCATGGGCAATAATTGAAAGCTGTTGTCTTTGGGGTGGTATTTTATTTAGCTCTTTTTTTCTAGTTCGCTTCTGGAAGCCAGGCTGTCTGAACTAACACACATCTACTTATTCTACCTGTATTCACACTCCTGACAAATGCCCCTTCAGCTAAGAGTGCATGCCCATAAATAATATGTGGTTTGCATTTATTCTGCTCCAAAGTGCTGTAAACATCAAGGCCTACTTATCAGAAGAGTATGGCTGGGAACAGAGGGTCATTGAGCGCTAGAGGCAAATGAATTGAGGTAAGCAGAATGAATGGCACGGCTGGTCCTAACTGAACACTGGGTCTGAATTGAGGCCACTCAAAGGAGATCACATATGACTTTAATCCACTCTCTGCCCAGCTTTCTCGGGGGATAAATCTGTCTCCAGTTTTTATTTACATATTATCATTTTACCGTATGTCACTGTCATAGTTTCAGACTTGAGTAAATCCACATTTAAATAGTGATTTGTCTCCTTTTGATAGTAAATATTCTCCTAAGTGGTGGTTAGGATTAAAGGGAATTTGTCGACAATAGGTAAAGGGGGCTATTTAGGATTAAATGAAATTATACACTCAGCCAAGACAGCCTTCCCTGGGAAGCTCAGTCCGGCAGGTGCCGGGCTGTCCCACAGACTCCCCCTTTGAAAGTACAGTGATAATTCCCTGAAAGGAGCAAAAGAAAGGGAGGGGTGGAGAAACATGTACAAATGTTCTCAGCTCTCCAGACTCCCCCGGAGGGGGGCAAATCCTGCCTGAAACAGCCCTCAAGACGCCACCACTTAAAGGTTAGCAGAGAGTTCTTTTGAGGTGACATTTAAACCTTTAATAGCTCCCAGCCAGTTAGGGCAGGAATAATTTCCCCTCACTGGAGGCCCGGAGCCGGGCACTGCTCAGTTACCTGTCTGCAGAGGATGTGAGGGTGTGGATGAAACCCAAGCAGGGCGATCTGGGAGCAGGGGGTGGAGCGCACCAGTGTCTGCCCGCCTTGCCCTCCCGCCCTAATTGCACCAAGGGCCCCCAAAGCTTCAGCTTGCACGTTAGGCCCTTGCTGAGATTAGCAATTATAATATCAGTTTCCCCCAAACAGGGCTGACAGAATGGCTGGGGGAGCAGAGGTGACTCAAAGTTTAGTAAGTCTTGGGGAAAGTTTACTGGCTCCTGCTGTTCTCTGGCTCACAAATTTGGCCTTTCTACTCCCCAGCACTGGCCACAAACAGTAGGAATCCTTTTCAATCACTATTAGCAACACTTCATTTCTGTCATATTTGACCCCTGGCAAACTGCAACTCAGCGAAGAACATTCTTTCCAGAAAGGAACCAGACATCATTCAGCTAGAGACGATTTACTGTGGGACACGGAGCTGATTTGCTTTTGTTGTCCCCCTGGAGCTCCTCAGCCCGTCAAAATGAATTGTCCTTTAGCACAGTAGTGCTGGTGGGAGGGTCTTTCCTGAGAGTCACAGAGAGCGATGGAGGCCAGCTCTGGGCTCACCAACTTGTCATCCTGCCTTGCTGTTCTCAGCCAGGATCTTTGGTGTAAACTGTCTGTCCAAGTATCGTATTTTGTAGCTTTTCTTTTTTTTACTGAAGTATAGTTGATTTACAATGTTCTATTAGTTTCAGGTATACAGAAAAGTGATTCCATTATACATACATATATTCTTCTTCGGATTCTTTTCCCTTATAGGTTATTAGAAGATACTGAGTATAGTTCCCTGTGCTATACAGTATGTCCTTGTTGGTTATCTATTTTACATACAGTAGTGTGTATCTGTTAATCCCAAACTCCTAATGTATCCCTCCTCCCCCTTTCCCCTTTGGTAACTTTAAGTTTGTTTTCTGTGTCTGTGAGTCTATTTCTATTTTGTAAATAAGTTCTTTCTACCACTTTTTTAGATTCCACAATAAATGATATCATATGATATTTTTCTTTCTCTGTCTGACTTACTTCACTTAGTTTGATCATCTCTTTGTCCATCCATGTAGCTGCAAATCGCATTATTTGCAGCACTATTTACAGTAGCCAAGACATGGAAGCAACCTAAATGTCCATCGACAGATGAATGAATAAAGAAGATGTGGTACATATATACAATGGAATACTACTCAGCTTTTCTTGAAAACAAGACCTAAGCTACTTAGTCGAGGACAGACACTTTCTCCTCCATGTCAGGGCCATAGTGTGGCTCCCTGCAGCCTGGCTTAGACTTAATTCACTTAAATATGAAGGAAAAAAATAAAAAACAAACAGAAACACTACAAGACTGAAAATTTCTTCCATCAGCTGAAGGCACATGTAACCCGCTGGCCCTCTGCTTACTGAAGGAGAAAACATTTGGGACTTTTAGTCTATTGTTTCTTCCAAATCCAATTGTCTATCATGGAAATTCTGGAAGAGTACTGTGACTCAATCACCTCCTCCACCATCTGGGTATCTTTCATTATTATTAATATTAATCTTATTTGGAGGAAGGGGACTTTATTGTTTAATGGAACAGAGTTTTTGTGGGGATGATGAAAACATTGGGGGTCTTGAGGTGGTAATGGTTCTACATCATTGTGAATGCATGGAATGCCACTGAATTGTACACTTACAAATGGTTAAAATAATAAACACTATGTTTTTTTTATTTACCACAATAAAATATTAATCTAATATTAATAATTGACATTAAGTCAGATTACATATGGCTGAGATGGCTGAGTCGTGCTTCCTGTCTTAGCTTCCCCTCCTAAGATGCAGTGTCTGCATGGACCTACCATGGTAAGGAATGGTAAGCCCACCACACAGCACAAATCTTGCCCCGCTTCAGATGAAACTGGAAGCAGAGATGGGAAAGCCAGAGTCACAGAGCACACAGAACAGAGCAGAACCTTGGATGGCCCACTAAACACATCACTTCATGGCTGTGGACTCCTCAGATGGTTTATAGGACTGCAAATGAGCCCAGGTAAAAATAATGGGAAGTGTCTTCTCACGATGACCCACAGGCATTTAAAGAGGCAGGAGATATGGATTTCCAAAAAACACACATATTAGGGGGAAAATAGAGGTCATTCTCCAGAGGCTTTGATCCGTTAGTTGGCATTTCACAGAAGACATCCAGACTGTATTGATTCGAAAATAGCAGTGCAAGCTGGGACCAATTAATTTATACTGCTTCGTGTGGGAAAGGCAGCAAGACTTGGTATGTCCACTGCTGGTCTTAACCAAAGTAATTGTGAGCTGTTAAAATAATTTATAAATTTATGAAATCAATGAGTGATTTGATATTTTGTAATCACCCAAACTCATTGAACAAATGTTTGCGAATTGCCCTCATCAGTCTTTGTGACCCTGTGTTTTAGGCACCAGGGACAGTATAAAATCTGATACCCAAACCATAATTGTTTTTCCCACAGAAGAATTTTCCACTGGGGTCATTTGGGGCCTTAAACTCTCATTGATTCTAGAGTCAATCATTAATGTCTTGGTTTCATGGTCAAGCACTAGCTTAGACCTTCTAGGAGACTTGTTAGTTGGTTGAGGCTCATTACCTACAGCTATAAACATGAGTCAGAAAAGATGGCCCCATATGAGCAAAGCCTTCCATGACCATTTCAGTCCAGACTTCATTTTTTTCTCTCTTCCAAGGGTGTTGGCCATTCAGTGGCAATTAATATGCTGAACCCAAGGGATATTCTGAGTTAGGCCATAGAATGTGTTCGAAAGAGACCCTCTGGATTTCCTAAGGCAG
Source organism: Hippopotamus amphibius kiboko (assembly GCF_030028045.1). Classification (NCBI taxonomy): domain Eukaryota; kingdom Metazoa; phylum Chordata; class Mammalia; order Artiodactyla; family Hippopotamidae; genus Hippopotamus; species Hippopotamus amphibius. Next base: position 92,595,482 of record NC_080192.1, read on the forward strand.
CAGTGAGCTTAAGAACCACACCTAGAAGTTATACCCCTCAAGCTGCATTGTTCCAAAAGTTCAACAAATCGCCTCTTCCTACCTGAGATAGAGGAATGAACCAGATGTTTGGTGAAATACAACTTTCAAATGGCACTACGTATAAAGACAGGATCACATTAAGGGGAAACATGGGGGGAAGTGATAAATTAGGAGACTAGGATTAACATACACACATTACTATATACAAAATAGATAACTAATAAGGACCTACTGTATAGCATAGGGCACGCTACTCAATTCTCTGTAATAACCTATGTGAGGAAAGAATCTGAAAAAGAATGAATATATTTATATATAACTGATTCCATTTTCTATACACCTGAAAGTAACACAACATTGTAAGTCATCAACTATACTCCAACAAAGATTAAAAAAAACACATTAATGGCAAAATAAAAAAACACATTAATAGCAGTTACACTTTATTCAAGAAGAACAATCTCTCCTCTACTTCAGCAAAGTTAAATCACTAATTTCCCATCACCCAATGCTACTGAAAATGAAGCTAGACTGGAAGTCTCCCTGCCTCAGTCTTCACTAGACACATATTAGACGAGCTCGAAATGTAATGTTAGATAGAAAGTGGGAGTTAGACTGCATGTCCTGTGCAGACTTATACAAGGAATGATCCCAGGAACTGTTCCAGGACTCTGACCCCTTGGTCAGATCCAGGAGATAAAAGGGATTCTGTGAAGAAGAGAATTTGGGGGAAAAGGCTGGGAAGGTTTTTGTTTGTTTGTTTGTTTTCTGTTTTGGTTTTTTTAGGGAGAGTTTCCTGTGTTGTTATTTCTTCTTCCCTCTCCATGCAGGGGGGAATGGGATGCTCCTCCCACAAACCAAATGTGGGGAGTGGTGGTTAGGATACTCCTTAGAGCTTAGCCTGTGTCCCCTGACCAGTGCTGGATTCTTGGGCCGGTGAACTGACTCCAGCTCCAGGAATCTGGAGGGCCGGGGAATTCTGGCTGCCTGCTTTGGTGGTGAAAGAGAAGAGAGTGAGCAGCACTCTCTGAGTTGGCAGGACAAGACATGAGAGTGTTTCCCACGGATCACATAAGGGATGCTGTGTGGGCAGGGGGAGAGGGCCAACGTCATGGCAAAAAAGTCCCCCAAAGGGAAAGAATCAGTTTAACCATTTTCCAGCTGCAGAGGGTGTGATACTTCTCAGCTAAATGACATCTATCCTTTCCCCTTACCTCTCCACATCCTCCATCACCCCCACCTTCAGCCCTTGGATAGAGAGAAAAACTATAGCTGGAGAGCACGGGAAAGGAGATAGACTGTGACAGAGCAGACGGCAGAGGGACAAACTGCCCCCACGTCCCCTTTCCCACTGCAAGGTTTCAGCCTTAAGCATGTACCAGGTAGAGTTGAGAAGCAATTTAAAGCTAAATCAGGCTCTGGGGTTTGGATGGAATGGTGTCTTGGAATTACCTTATGACTTGACTCTGTGACCTAATGACTTGAAGTGACCCAAGAAGTCTTTGTTATCAGAGTGTGACCAGAATCATTGAAGGTAGCTGAAATCTTTTTCCAGGGCAGAAAAAGTGAAATAAAATTGAATGGAAATTGCCATTGCACTTCGAAAGATGGGTTAGTCTACCAATGGCAGTGCCATTAACGAAGATGTCCTTCCCAATGAGGATGTTAGGGTCTAAGAAGCGAAATTAGGATATGACAGAGGAGGGGAAAGAGACATAAGAAGAAGAATCAGAGTACTGACCAAGCTACACACTGCTCTGAGAAAATGTGCAAGTCCTTCAGGGAGCAAACTTGGTGTCAAAAGGATTCCTATACTAAGAAATGTATGTGAAGTTATAAATGTCTAATTATTAGTAAATTTATGGATGTCTACCTTAAATGTTTGAGGCATTTTCAAATAATTTCCATTTTTCTAAAGTGGCAATGATATAATTCCATTCAAACGTTGCCAAAATAGAAATAAACTGAGTGACAGCAGCTTAGTGATTCTTGCAGTACCAGTTAGGGATGACCCAGTAGTCAATCTGCCTGATTCAGGTAATAATGAGCATGTAGCAGTGATATCTTACATACGTACCTAGGTCACCCCAACTCCATCATATACTTTGTAAGATGAAGAATCAGGCTTTATCCTTTGACATTTAATAAATAAATAAATAAATGAATAAAAGTCAATTATGCATACCGTTTTGATTCCCATTCTCCAGCAAGTAGAATTTTACTTTTACCCAAATTACCCAAATAATTGTCTCATTTTACTACCTATTTAGTAGAACACTAGCTATGCAAGTGTTTTCTGAAACAGATTTATTTGTCATTTGTCAATTTTGTCATATTACTCCCAACGTTTATAAGTAAATCCTATTGAAATAAATTTAAGACATAGAGCCATATGAAATAAAATATGAATAAATCTGCTAGGAATATCTTAGCTAATTATTACACAGAAAGGAAAAAGTGAGTTGACTGTAAAAACTATGGGTAAACACTTTTAATTTTGTTAATTTCTGTTCCCTGAGCACTAGAATGATTGGAAACACAGAAATAATTACAAGTGACAAAGTCATCTGCCTAGCCCTGGAAACAAATAAGAAGTCAGTTTTCCCATTCTCTGGACTAACTAGCCTCCCAGTGGGCATGGAAACCAAGCAACCAGTTGCGGCCCACCCAAGATAACTGTTATTAGAAGATCTAATGAGTAATTTTGCATTCTCAGTGGAGGACTGGTGTTTACATTCTCTTTTGCTTTCCCTGGTGGGATCTCCCTTGTATGGATAACCCAGCACCTCCTTTTTCAGAACAGGCCTTTCCAGAGGCAAAAATATTAAAGTGAAGAATGAAAACCTGCCAAGTGTAATTCCTGAAAAATTTCTTTGGTTTCAGAGAATTGTTGTTCTCTCTTGATCTTTTTCGGTTAAACCATCACGGTATTGTCAAAAACAACATCGGCCCCAAACTGTAAGAATCCTTTTGGGTCACCACTAGCAACCCTTTCTTCCCACCAAGCTTGACCACAGCAGGCTGCAGCCCCACTTTCAACATTCCTTTGAGAAAGCAACCCAGCATTCAACTACCGCAGATTTATGGTGTGAAAAATGGCATTTTTAAGGACCTTTGAAAATGTTAAAAATGAACGTGGCTTTGCTATTATTTCCCACAGCAGGAATTTAAATTTATAAACACTACTCCTAATCAATTTGGGAACTGTCCACAGAGCTAGAGAAAAAAAAGTTCACTTGAACATTCTTCAGATATCATTATATGTTACAACCGACTTTCCACATTGAAGCCTTGCCACTGTAAACGTGTATCTTTCCACATGTTTTTGTTTTAAATTCCCCAAGGATCGTCTTGCCACCGTGTGGCTAAGAGCTAACACATTTTTGTCAAGAATAGAGGGCTGTTTATCTTCCTCAAAGCAATTTTTGTTGTGATGTTGTATGAGTGTAGATGGTGTTCTGATTGGTTATTGAAAGTCAAGAAATATGCTTAAAGCAATTGGTTTCTTAGAGCGTTTTGTCCACCTCATCACAGCAATGTCTACTAATGCTGTACTTGCCATAGTTAGAAAGATAATTTATATTCTATTAGTACCTTTATCCGTTTCAACCCTCTATTACCAATGTAGGTCAAACATTTGGCACTTAAAATGTTTAGCACTTAAAATTTCAGATAGCATAGTGATAACATGACTTAAACACAGACATTCTTTCAAAAAAGAACTACAAGAAAAAAGAAAACTTTAAAGTTTCAGCAACACTTCATAGACATGAAATTGATCCCCAACCCAAACAACTCTGTGCTCCATTATCATAGAGTAAATTTCAGAGCTATTTAGGTAGAGCATAAAGTTCCAAGAGTCATGTGACCAAAAACTCCAAGAGTAAGTAAATGCATCAGGGGTCGAAGAGCACAGAACTGAGAGAAACATCTGGATTCCATCTTTTGAACTTTTAATGGAAACACTGATCACGACGCACATCTGGGGGTTTGGACAAGAAGAAAGGGTTTTGTTTTGTTTTTTTTTAATGGGGAGTTTGCTCTAGTTTACTATAGAAGCTTACTTCACTTATATTAAATATGAATCTCTTCACATAATGTTTGTTTAATATTTGAAATATCTTAGAATATTACTGAAATTATGTTGCTTGATTATTTCTTTAATGAAGTGGGTTTTGCTTTTTGAGTTTCTTTCAAGTTTGGCTTAAGAAGCAGTATCCCAGGAAAAAGTTAGGGGACCCGTTCAGCTATGCAAACCACACTTTCTCTGGGGAAGCTGTTCTTATCACTCAGCAGGGTGAACCATTTTTAAAATCACCAAACATTAACCAAGGAAGAGCCCTGTAGCATTTGGCCATGCTGGTTTATTGCCTACACTCCAAATTAACTCCCTGAAATATCTGTGTAAGAATAATGTTGCTGCAAAGCATTGAAGAGCCTTTACCACATTGTTCATGGCTGAAAAATGTGTCTTGAGCACAAATAAAAATAATGCAAGTCTCTTTGCTGGAGACTTGCACAGTTTAGCTTCACATCTACTGCTAACTGAGGACACTATGAGCAAGTCATTTAAAGTCTTTGGACCCTAGTTTTCTCATCTGTAAAATGACAATCCTAGACTATTTGATTTAGCCTAGTTCATTTTCTTTTTTTTCTTTAAGAACTTTTATTGAGGTACAATTGACATACAATAAACTGCATGTATTTAAGTTATATAATTTGATATAGCCTGGGTCATTTTCAGCAACGATGTTTTCTATGTGTTGATCATTACCCTGGTTCTAGCACTAAAAATAAATTTTAAAAATCTTGATTGTTTAAAATGTACTTTTCACTTTCTACAGCACACTCACATGTCTCATTTCTCTTGACCTTGGGAGGCAGGTGTGGCAATCATCCTCCCTGTTTTGCGAAAAGACCACTAAGGCTCAGAAAGGCCTGGTGTCTCTTCAGTGGTCACAGAAAGGCAATGCATTTCCTCCCAGGACAGTAATCTTTCCTGGGCATTGGGAGTCTCTCATTTCCTGTGAGTAATCCCACGAAAGTGAGATTCCTCCATCAGCAAAATCCGTGCCACAGAAAAGCTGATCAATGGCATGGACGGTAAACAGGGATGCGTCCCCAAAATTCAGAGCAAAAGGGGCGGTTACTATTCCTTAGGAAGGAACTAGGCAAATACCCAAAAGCATTAATCAAGCTGTAACAGGACACTTTTCTAAACTGGAAAAGGGCCAAGTTTTCAGATAAAAAGTCTCAGCATATACCAGTCGCAAACAATAAAGAGATGAACATCTAAACACGATGTGGATTTTTTCTTTAATTTCAAAAACAAAAAGAGAATCCTATATACTGACAGATATTAAAATAAAGGAATGTAAAATACAGAGGTTCAGAGTTTAGGATTCGACATCAGGAATGTAGCTCTGCCACTTTCTCCCTATGAGACGGTCAAGTTCTTCAACCTCAATAAGCCTCAGTTTCCTCACCTATAAAAGAGAATTATGATAACAGTTAACTTGTAGATTTGTTGACAGCATTAAAGGATAGTATCTCTATATAGAAATATATGTATATGGAGTCTTTAATCCATAGTAAACATTATTGTTATTATTACTATCACAAAGAAAGAAAAATCACACTGAGCTCCAACTTCTCCATAAGAACACTGGATTCTAGAAGATAAAAGACTAAAAAGCATCAAATAGGACAAAGAGGAGGTATTTTATCTGTGGAGACAAATCTAATATAAATATGTAGAAACACTAATACAGCATTGACAAGGGATAAAATATGTTAGGGAGGTTTTTAATAAATCTCTCTGTAGACAGGAGGATAGCTAACATCAATTAGAGATATAGAAGTTAAGTAAGGGAATTTTAAAACGTTAATTCAATAGATACAGAATTAAGGTAATGCCCTATAAAACAGAATATATTTTTCAAGCACTAACAAAACTGACAAAAATTAACCACCATGAAACTGATCAGTATTGACTACAATGAAACATCAGTAAATTCTAAAAGGGCAGAAAATGTTTAGATTATATTCTATCACCATAATGCAATAAAACTAACAATATCAGAAATACAAATAAACTCTTGATTGATGGAAATTTATAAACGGAGGACACAGGGTTTGGGGGGTGGGGGGCGAAGGGGAAGCTGGGATGAAGTAAGAGAGTAGCATAGACATATTAAATAAACTCAGAGAATAAAACAAATCATTAAACTTAATAAATTAAAAATAAAAAAATAAAGAACAGGAGAAAGAAATAATAGTAAGAATAAAAATTAATGAATTAGGAAAACTAGAATGTTTGATAAATAAATCAAAATCTGATATCATAATCAAGAAAATGCTGAAAAGAAAAACCCCACAACATTAGAGACACGAAAACATCACAGAGCAAAAGACATTTTAAATTTTGAGGAAATGGTATGCTTAATTCTATGGTAATAAATTTGAAAATAGAAATGACTAAAATTTTCTTATAATATAGAGAATCTGAAAACTGTAATTATTGAAGAAGTTGCAGAAGTTATCACATAATTGTCTTCAGAATATGCCCATTTGGTTTATGAATGAATTCTTCCAAACTTTCAAGGAATAGATCATTCCAGTGTTCTTTTTTCACTTATAATTTTTGGTTTTTCCACATTATATATAATTAACATGTGATAGGACGCAGTTAAAAATGATATTTTACAAATTATTAAGAGAAAGATTCTCATACTAACAGAAAAATGACAAAGGATATCAGCAAGCAATTTACTAAATAATGATAATATTAATAAAAGAAAATAGTTATATAGTAGAGATGGTTTGCCAGATATTTCCTAAGTAATATATGATATAATTATATAATAGAATATATATAATATATAATAATTGTATATATATAGATGTAATTTTATAGATGTAATTATATATTATTACATCTTGCAGAGAGCCCTGTGAACCCATGGGTATCATTATTATCTCTGATTTAAGATGTGTAAATTAAGGCACAGACAGATTAAGTAACTTATTCAATGCCACATAACTAGTAACTGATGAAGCCAGGATTTAAACCCAGACTGCTTGTCTCCAGAGTCCACGGTTTTAACTCTAGTCAGTAAGAAATTTATTTATCAAAGAAATGGAAATAAAGACAATAGGTCCTTATTTCTTTAAGCTATTGGTTGCAAGATTTAAAAACATAAAACTAATGTAAATGCATATATGAGGAAATAGAAATTCCATAAACTTCTGTTGAGTGTATAAATTTGTATAATCTTTTATTGAGGATAAATTGACAGTATACATTAAAATCACTAAATTGTACAAAACATTTGCCTTAGTATTTCCACTTCTAGGATAGCATATTAAATAAATAAACACATATTCCCAGATGAACATTGACTTTATTATGTTTATTTATAGCCCTCAAAAACTAGAAACAAATCTAAATGTCCATCAGTTGCGGAAGGGATAAATAAGTCATCAAATTCAGCGCAAAGGCAAAAACACCAACTCCTCAGCCTTCCCTATGGGCTTAGAGACTCAAAACAGTGGTCAAGTCTCCTCGAGGGTAAAAAGCTCAGTTCAACCCAAGTTGGAGTCTTCCCTATAAGAAGCTGAAGAATTGGCTTACGACTAGGTTGATTTAAATCCAGATCCGCAAATGAGGGACATGAAAAGCCTATGGACCCAGGAGAACCAAGACAAAGAGTAGATGCATGGGACACTTGTAAGCTGATATCTTCTCATTTTGTCCAGCATTAGAAATATCCTTATGGTAACTTTGTTCTTCCGTAGTGTTTTGAAGGTTAAATGGAAAGTTTGGGTCTGTTGCTGAGGTGCCAGAGTGCTGAAAGAGTTGATACTTTTCTTCTAGAAAGAAAAAAATAAACTAGAAAGTCTGGGAAAGTGGAATGGCTATAGTGCTTTCCCTAATGTTCAATAAAAATTAAAGACTGGCAGTTTGAAAAAATAAAAAGAAGTGGTGTGTGCAATTAGAAAGATGAGTGTTAGAAACATGAATGTCACCAAATTTGGAATGTTACCTTTACATTTCAAGATATAGCTCCACTAATGAAAAAAGACAATACCGTCTGTGCCCCCACAGCTAATCAATTCATGCAAGGAGACTTCAAAAGAAACTTCTTTCCTATTTAATTTCAGATGATTTCAATGATATAAATTAAATAATTAAAAAGTTCTACAAGCATCAACATGACAAAAGTCTAACAGCGTTTAGAATTCTCCATTGATCTGTAACTGTTTACCAGTTCTTGAGAACCCCCAAAACCATGAAGAAAAAGTCTTTGCCCTCAAGGAATACCATTTCTCCAAAAGCCAGGTAGACATGATTCTTATTTTTGTCATGCACAAGATTACATTTCAGCCTTTCCCTATGCACAGGCATGAGTGGTAACACTTGCAGTGTTTATGGTGAAAGGTGGCCTAAGCATCTTGCTGGGAGAGCTAGGTTCAGCTGGTGGCATCAGAGTGTGAAACTGGGAATTCAGAGCTCAGCAGGAAGACATGGGCACTGCCTGTTTCTAAATGACCCCCTGGGAGTAGAGTGGGAGGCCTGGATCCCAACAACACTGGGCTTCTCTCATTACTAGAATAGATGCTCTTACATGTCATTTTCACCCCTCTATTTACAGTGCTCTTCTGCTTCTCCTTTCATCTTTTAATACTCAGCTCAAGTGTCCCTCTTTTGAGATGTCTTCCCCACATCATCCCTAGGCAATCTGTCCCTCCCTTCTCTTGGCAACTCTAGCATTTGCTAAGTATCACTGGCTTAGTGTCTCTCATCGCTTTGTGACTATTTGGGGATATGACCCCACTGCTAGACCAAGAATAACTATTAAATTAATCTGTGTATTCCTAATCCCTAGTAAGGGCTGCTGACTGCCCAGGGCAAAATTTCGCAAGTTTCTTGGATAAAGTGAGTGTTTATATTTGTGACAAGTAACAAATGCCCATATGGATGCTCCAATTAAAGGGCCTGGGACTCAGTGGGGCATGACTATAATAAGAAGTTATCCAGGAGAAAGAGAACAAAAAATGCTCTATGGTGAGAATTGGGCTGCTCCTACTGTTTATAGTTTTTTGAAACTGAAAATTCTTCCAAGAACTTTTTATCTTTAGGGTACCTTGGCAGAGTGTGCCGTTAGAGTTTATAGCCACCTTAGTCATTAGAAATGTTTAGCTGAGCAAAAGGAAGGAAAAGGAGGACTCTCTAAAAACGAGATTGTCATCTTCCAATATTTAAACGACAGAGATTTGGGGAAGAGACCATACTTGTTCTAGACGGTCTCAGGGATGGAATAAGACTAACCAGTAGAAATTCTAGAAGAAAATTTCAGATGTATTCTAAAAAGCAACTCAGCAAACATTTATTGGCGTGCACTCTGAGTAAGCTTTAATAAAGGGAAAAAATTATGAGTGGAGTCTTAAAATAGAATGACATAAAAAAGGAAAACTGAAATGATTTGCCTGACCCAAGAGAGCGTCATAGGAGACGAGTCATTTACTTGTTACTCATTCATGCATTCATTCAGTATTTTCTGAGGACCTGCTATCTGTCACGTGTTGTTCTGAGAGTGTGGGTCATCCTATCCCAGCACCTTACGCTGCCAGGTACATTGACGTTGATGGGGTAATTGATCTAAATGTTTCATCCTGAGATGTATGCTTCCAAGGGATACCTAAACCAACTTCCTTTTGCATTTATTTAAATGATCAAGCGACTTTTTCTGACATCACAGTTTGTGGAAGAATTGAAAATACTATCTGTGCCTCTGAGTGGTAGCAGTGTGTATGTATGTATTATCTAGTTGACTCTTGTTGAACACAAGCTTTTACGATTATATAGAGCATAGTTACCTATGGTGGCAGCAGAGGCTGTAGACAAAAAAAGCACGGGGAGGGAAAGAAATGAAGAAATAAAGTAAAATTAGATGCAGAGTTGCAGTGACTCTCTTCTAAACATCCCATAAATGTACATTTAGCTCACGTTTATTTTTACATACTTCACCAGAAAATAGCAACTGCAGCGTTTCATTCCTGATGGTAGCTTCAGGCAAAGAGGAGGCATAAAGTGAGGAAGATGCACAATAAACAAACAAGCAACAAGCCCCTTCCACACAATGCAGATTTCCAAACTTTCACTCCAGTTCTCAGCCTCAACAACCAAAAGGACTTGCAGCATGCTTTGCGTGAATGTTAACGCTTTTTCCTGAATATCAAATGTGTGTGAGGATACATTTATGGTCACTTAACCCAGAAAATAGTTTTGTTCCCAAACCAAAAGAAATACTTTTTGCACTGTATTTGTTACAATATTTCCTATGCAAGAAAGCCTCGGTTTCTTCCCCCATTGATTTGGCTTCATCAATTATTGACTTTATTTTTTATTTTTTTTAGTTATAGGGAATATTTTTTCCCCACTTAACTAATAACAAAACTGAACATATATCATGAGAAGATAGATGCACTTTTCCTGATTCCAACTACCAGGCAATCTTCACAAATTTTCGTTGTAGATTATGCCTTTCAACAGGCAAGATTTGGAAATGCTATTCGATGGTTTCTCTTGATATCTCAAAAGCATGTCCATCTCAAAATATAAAAGGCTAATCACATGATACATCCTTCTGCCCAGAAGATTTCAGAAGATCCCAGTTCAGTGAGTGAGCCACCAGCATCCATCTCTAGAAAACCAGGGGCATCCTGCCTATCTCCACCAGCTCAGATCCTTTACCCAGCCCACCTCTGATACTATAATTTCACCTCCTAACAACCTCTCACATGTATCCATTTATCTCATCTTCTACCATGATGACTGCCATAGCTCCTACTTGATGCCTCACATCTATTCTTATTTTTATCCACTTTACCCTCCCTAAACAGTATTTTAAAAATGAAAATAGGATTGTATGGCTCCTCGAAGTATTACATGGCTTCATTTTGTTTTTAGTAGTAAATAGGCACTCGAAAAGAGTTCATCCAAAATGATGGTCACGACTTTAACATCATTCTGGTCTGGGTTCTGCACGCCAGCTTATCCTATATGGTCTTACTACTCTTGCTTTCTTGCAATCCCTTAAATGGGATGCTCCCTCCTGCCACAGGGCCTTTGCACAAGCTGACTACCCAGCTTGGAAAGCTAACTCCACCTTCAATCCTCTTCGCCTCCTATCCTTCCACTTTTTGATTAATTTTCATTTATTTAGGGGAAGTCTTCTCTGACCTCACAGATGGGATCAAATATTCCTATCATAGATTTTGAACATTTGATATACCTCTCCTTCCTAGTCCTTACTACAATCATAATAATGTAATATTCGGGGTTTTTTTGTTGAGTGATGTTAGCTTCCTTGACTTACTTCTCTGAGGGAAGCACTCATATAAGTTTTGGTTATCCTTATATCACTAAGGTCTAATACTATTTCTGGCATAGAAGAAACTTCAATAAATACTAGTTAAAGGAATGAATGAGTGAATGAGTAAATGACATTTTCAGTGTGTGAGTAGTAAACAGACACAGTGAGAAAGGTCATCCAAAATACTAACAATTTTTCTCATCACGATATCTGTGCAGATGGAAGCATCCACATCACAAAAGCAGTGCCTATGAGGTCAGAACATGTGGCTTCATGATGGTGTCTCCCCTTGGAAATGGTGATCTTATGAAAGACCCTTAAAGCTCTTGGGTACCAGTTTCTTCATCAATAAAACTTGGGGAAAAGCCATTCACTGGGGTAATGTGTGAATTGTATGATATACATTTGAAAAGACTTGGAGGAGTGTAAACCCCAACAAACCTGCCTTAAGAAGCCAAAGGGAATATGGAGGCATGTAGGAAATGGTAGAAAAGGTGAGTACAGCCTTGAGTGCATCAAGGGCCAGCGACTTGTTCTCCAGGGTTTCATGGCGCACAATCACACGCATTCATTTGTGGACTGCCCGTGGCTGCTCCCATGCTTCAGCAGAGTAGCAGTCACACAGAGACCACATAGCCCATAAAACCTAACATATTTACTACCTGTCCCTTTACAGAAAAAGTTTCCCAACTCCTGCTCTAGCATATTGTTATTATTATTGTCTCAGTGACTGGCTTCAAATAAGCTTATGAGTGAGTCTGTTTGATCCCTCCCTCCCTCCACTCCATCCCCAATGTCAACCTGTTACCAGAGGCCTTTGCTTGTGGTCCTCAGGTTTCATTTTCTAACCAACACCCTTAAACCCATACAGTTCTTTACTTTTACAGGTCATGTAATGACACAAGGTATTGTGTTTTATTCCAGCTCTTTCCAGAGGAAGGAAGAATAGAGAACATTACTTCCATCTCACCACCATGCCCTCCACTAAGAAGATGTGGGCCACATGAAACATAAAGGTAAGGATGAGCTGAACAGTCACTTTATTTAGTAGCGTTATTTAGTTGCTATATGCCTCACTTTGTAAAGCAGGGAAAGTAAAAGCACATATATTATAGAAATGTCACAAGGATAAAATAGATAATACAGGCAAAATGCTTAGCCCAGTATCTGGCCTATAGCAAGTATTAATTACTATTATTATTATGCATGTAATTGAGAAATTTATAAAATACATAATTTAGAGGAAAATTCATGAAAATGATCTTTTTTAAATAAATAAATTATGTAAGTGCTGAGTTCTAAAATTCCTCCAAGAAATTTATATATATATATATATGTATATATGCATATATATAATCTGAAGCACCCAAAATTTACAGAAATAGGGTACAACAAATATGTAAAGGGAGCAAAAATAACTACAGAAAAAAAAATCATGCACCTCCTTTGTTTTCACAGCTATAGAGGTTTGGTACAAATTTGTGTCTAACTTACAGAAAGCTTTCTGTGAACAAACTCATCTTTTAGCATCATTTTCATTTCCTTGTTCTAGCTCTCCATAGAACTCTATAAATTGGACTTACTAGGTATTATGTGATTTCATGTGATATTTCAAATCTACTTTGGAGGCAGCAGATGAGTAGATTAATTAATTTTGTTCTACAAATGCGTGCAAGTGATTAAACTTGATAGTATCACTTGCTTTCTTCACCCCTCAAAAGTCAGCCCAGAGGATAGGGGTGATGATTATACAATATTGTGAAAGTACTTAGTGCCACTGAATTGTATACTTACAGATGATCACACTGGTAAATTTCATGTTGTGTATATCTTACTGCAATAGAAAAATCTACAAAGCTTTTGGCTTAGATTGAATAATACTTTGGCTATAAAAATCCATCTAGATCCCAGATGTCAGAATTAATCAGTCCTTCCTCTATACCCAGACACATTTGTTCTTCCATGAGGAAGCTTATTTCACTTTCTCATATTGAAGTTATATCTATGTATGTTTTATCCTCCTCTAGGTTTTATGTTTCTTGAGGGCAGGCACTAATCATTCATCTCTGTATCTCACATTGCTGAGCACACACCAACTGCTTTATAAATATTTGCTGAAGGCAGGCTGGGAGGAATGGAGGAGGGCAGAAGGGCCTTCAGTGTCAACTCCAATGACACTGGGAGCAGAGCAGAAGCAGGGATGCTCCTTGATTTCCATTAGACAACACAAGATACTCCAAATAACTGCTCCCCATTCAATTCTGCTTTCATCTGAAAGTGATATCTGTATCCTCCTCAACAAATAAATATACTTGAACTTATAGCTAACAGTTCATATTCATCATTTTAGGTGTCCCCACTCAAATTACCAAGCTAAGCAGGCCAGAGAGTAACTATGACAAACTGATGTCACAGACTGTCAAAAGGGCAGTTGCCTCTCCACGCCAGCCTCTTGTTGCCATTCCAAATGTAGGCCCAATGTTGCCAGAGCCTCTGATTTTCTTTAAGCTGGAAATTGGCTCAAATATTTTAAAAACAATATTGCAGGCCAAGCAAAACATATCTTTGGGAAGTCTGTGACCTGATTCTAACCCTTCACATACTATCACAAATACTTTCGAGAATATCTATTGTAGAAATTCCTGGAAACTTACTCTTCTGAATGAGGAGAACACTGTAATGTGTACCTAATGCAAAGAGCTCTTTTTAGGATTAAATGAGATTACATGTAAAAGTGCCTAGCAAAGTCTATGTTTCTGTATAGATGCTCCATAAATAAAATTTTCCCCTCTTCCCTTTTCTCTTTCCTGCCTTTTTAATTGAGAGAAGGGGTTTTTGATTTATTGGTAAACATAGAAGAAAAAGATGTATTCTTTCTAATAAAAGATGTCATTTTAGAAAGATAGGCTCAAGGATGTATTGTATAGCACAGGGAATATATCCAATATTTTATAATAACTGTAAATGGAAAGTAACCTTTAAAAATTGTATAAAAATAAAAAAAAATTTAAAGATGTCATTTTGTTATATCAAACTCCATGTCTACCAAGCCACTGTATTCCACACATTGAAACCCTTTCCCAGGATATATCTCTGTAGACTTCTTTAAACCCAGATGAGGCTGATTTGTGATTGATAGTTGGATTTTTATATAAAAAATGATGTTCCAAACAGGTTTGAGAATGCTTAAATACAGATTTTTCTCTTTAATGATTCAAAACATTCTCTCGTTTTTTATTTGCACCATAAAGATTTATAAATAGTTTTTTGGACAAAATAAAGCTTTGATCTAGTTTTTATCTGACATTGTAAATTTTGCATCCAATTCCATATGCTATTTTCTGTATTCTCAAAAGCACAACAAGCTCACATATTCCCAAACCAGTCTTTTCCCAAATCATTAACTTTATTGTGAGTCACCAATCAGGTCTATGGGGCAGTATAAACAAAGACAGAGACCCCGGACTTGGAGTACAAGACTCAAGTTCAAGTCTATTTCTCTTTAAGATCTGGTTAAATGTAGGCAAGTTATTGAATCCTAAGGAACTCATTCTTCATCTGTGAATTGGGGCAGATAAACACTACTCTCACAAGCTTATTGTAAAGGCCAAATGAGTTATTATTTGCAAAATTACCATATAAACTGCAGCAGGGTAAACCAACACATATACCACTTTGAGTGGGAAGGACAGTAAGGAACTGGGATGGGAACACAACCTAGCTATGTAGGTAGCAATGTCTTCTTTTTTTTAATGGTTAAGATGGTAAATTTTATATTATGCATATTTTACCACAATTAGATTTTTTTTCAGTTATACATACACATGTATCTATTCTTTTTCAAATTCTTTTCCCATTTAGATTATTACAGAATATTAAGCAGACTTCCTTGTGCTATACAGTAGGTCCTTTCTGGTCATCTATTTTAAACATAACATCATGTACATGTCAATCCCAAACTCCCAATCTATCCCTCCCCACCACACTTTCCCCCTCGTAACCATAAGTTCATTCTCTAAGTCTGTGTGTCTGTTTCTGTTTTGTAAATACATTCATTTGTATCATTTTTTAAAATTCCACATATAAGCAATATCACATGACTTACTTCACCTAGTGTGATAATCTCCAGGTCCATCCATGTTGCTGCAAATGGCATTATTTCATTCTTTTTATGGCTGAGTAATATTCCACTGTATATATGCACCACATCTTCTTTATCCATTCATCTGTCGATGGACACTTAGGTTGCTTCCATGTCTTCGCTATTGTAAACAATGCTGCAATGTCTTGACCTGAGGGTGAGACTCACTCTTTGTTTCATGTTTATTTCCATTGAGTAGCCCCTTCAAGTGCCATAGTTTCCCCTGGGCTGCAACTTCATCTCTTATATCTGCACAGTATACATAAAAACAGGAGGGAAAAAATTTTTTTTACATTATGGACAGCAATTTTCTATATTCTAGGCACAGAGCTAAGCATTAGACACACATCAAATCAATCCATTAGTACTTAGAGCAACCCTATGTGGTAGATATTAAAATCCCCAGTTTACCAATAAAGAAACCGGGGTTAGCAATGGGCAGTCCCTTGGCCAAGACCATTGACTAATACATGGCTGAGGCAGGACTCTAACCCTGGCAACACCCAACCAAGACATCAAACCCAACCAAGATACCATGGAATATGGTGTTCCCAGCAGGACAGTTTTCCAGATAACTGAGATAAATGCTTCAAGTGCCAAAGTTATTTTGGGGAACCCCCTCCCCCACTGTTTTCTACTATTTCTGAGTATGGTCTTTGCTATGAAGACAGCATCAGAATTTTCTTTTTTTCCTCCTTTTATTTTGATGGAGAGGCCTTGGAAATTGTCTAGTCTGTCTAAAGTTTCAAATCACATGACTGACACAAAGCTTCTTTGGTTATGATAAAAATCAACAATTACCCCAAGGGCTATAGTGATGTGTAGAAGCTTCCCCATACTAAATGATAACACATCATTATGGTCTACTTCATACTAAGTATCTTTATGTTTTGTTTGTTTCATGGTTTTCTTTCTTTTTCCTTACTTTCAAGTTGTCAGGCATCACTTTCCCTGGTTATAAACAAAGTGCCTTTCAATAAACGCCTCTTTCACACCTTGAGCTGTGCTGCTTATAATTCGTTACAAGCTAGGAGACCAGGTAACTTTCTAAGATTGGGTGTCCAATAAATTCTGAGCAGGGACTTAGGAAGAACTCTTGTGCATGAAATGCATACGATTTTGTGAATAGATGTGACCTCCGTGTTGGCTTCCCCGACAGCTATCAACTGTATCTTAGATAACTGAGTTTATCAGAGAAATGAGTGCCATATGAGTGAGGAGTCCAATACTTTTAGTGATACACATCCTGAAAGAAGGCATAAGTCAGACTTCCAAATAAATCTATTCCTTCTTCTAGTCCCCCGCAGCGATCCTCAGAGCTAGCCAGCTCCACCTGCTTCCTTAACATTATTCTGCCCTGTCTTTTTTATACGTATAGTCAAATCATCCTTTACCCTTTTACTTCAGTTGTCATTTTCCAGCTGGAAAACAGCAAATTTGATCATTCGAACAGAAACAACGTCTGTTGCTAACCCCTCAAGCTGGTGTACTGATTTCATTTCTTGCAGCCAAACATTCAGTACCATGTGTTTATATGTATATCTTTTCCTTTATATTAGTAATAAGTGGGTCATTAAGGGCTGTCTAATGAGAGAATGCAGTTTTCTGGCCTGATAAGTCCCTGAGCTTCATTACCAAATTCATCTTATATGCCACCCATTAAATAGCATGGCATTTTCCTCTCTCACCCATGCGGTATCACTTAATTTCATCTAAATGGAGTTTTCTCTATGGCCATAATCATCATCATCTTCATCGCCACTACCATCAAGAAGCATTTATTACCTGCTGCAGTGCCTACGGTGCTATATTCAGTAAGATTCTACACGACTCCACCATCATAACCCTTATCCATGGGAGGCCAAAAAGTACAATGGGATTATTGAAAAATAGTGAACTGTGAATTCAAATCCAGACCTCACCACCGAATAGCCAGGTGAGCTGGAGCACAGCATCTTCCTTCTCTGGGCCAGGTCTGATCTGAAAATAAGGCAGATGAGTTGCATTATCTCTAAGATCACGTCACACTGTAATGTCAAGGCCTCTCCCAGACTCAGCTGCAAAGCCTTTCAAGTGGGAGGAAGACCAGCACAGGAGAAAATTGATCTGGAACTATAAGCCGGTGGCTACATCTGGCAATGTAATTAACCTCTGGGTCTCAGATCAGAGTTGTCTACACTGAATGTTGTTTCTTTCCCTGGCCTCCACCTGATTTGTCTGGATTCTCAACCTCTTCTGCCACCCTTATTCCACTCTCTGTTTCTGATCTTGGCTCTTTTCCCATTTTCTCCAACTCCTGGCCTTCTTTTCCAGGTGGCAGCCTACACCAGGCCCTCAACTTCTTTTACTTTTCGCAGCCACACACAGGAGCTGTGCCCCAATCAGAACATTAGCTTTGAATGGTTTTAGGAGGTAAATCCTGAGCCCCCTGCTTTCCTGTTACACAGACTATGTCGGATCCCCTTGAAAGAGGGGGATAGAGCCTGAGGGTAGATCGCCAATGAGTGTCCCAGGAACTGAGGACTGAGGCTCATCATATAGGGAACAGGAGAAAGAACACAAAATTAACACAAAGAGAATAAAGGCGAAAACGCAAAGAAATGCAGACAAGTCTAGATGGTGAGCACAGAGAGAAAAATGGAAGCAAACACCCCAAAACCATGCCTGGGCTGGACTGGACACACACAGGAACAGAGGGGAGGTGGGCAGTGGGAAGGGGAGGGGCAAGGATTTAATGGGATCCAGAGGGGAGTTCTGTGATTTATGCCCTGAAATGTACCCATGGGTTAAGAGAAACATCACATCCCCTCCCAGCCAGCGTATTAACTAGACTGAGTCAAAAGGCATAGAATCAGATAGGTAGGCCTGATGTATGGACAGTAGCCAAAAAATCCCTCTAATCATCGTAGTTACTTGTATTAGCCGTTCATGACTTTGAGCTAAATGCTCGACGTGCATATTTTCTCATGGAACCTGCCAAACTACCTTTTTTTGTTGTTATAATAGTAAAATACACATAACATAAAATTCACCATTTTAATCATTTGTAAGTATACAATTTAGGGGCATTGACCACATTTATAATGATGTGCTACCATCACCACGAATCATTTCCAGGAGTTTTGCATCATCCCAAACAGAAATTCTGTACCTATTAAACAATAACTTCCATTTCTCCGTCCCTCCAACCCCTAGTCACCACTCTTCTACTTTCTGTCTCTAGGACCCAATCACCTTTCAAGAATAGCCATGAAAGTGGAGTTACATCTTACCTCAGATGAAATTCTAAAGTTAATACATAAGGCAAAAAAACATAGTCTACATTCTCACTGAAAATACCTGAGGAAGAAAGGCACTACATTAGTGACAGGAATACCATCTCTCAATAAGTGTGACCCAGCCCGTCTTACCTCCTTCAGTGTTCAGCTGAGTCCCAGAGGAAGTGGCAATGTACGCATTAGGATATTATTGTACAAAGGAACATACTGTTTCTTTAAATAGTGGAAACTCTAGGTTTGTTGAGGTGCTCATTTCATACGAGGGCCTTAGGAATTAAGATCAAATGAAGGAAGAAAATTTCATACCTTCCCTTTCACATTTACCTGGGAAATGCATTGAGTGGAGTGGCAGATGGGATCATTCTTGTGATTCAAATGATTTTCGCCCTCTGCCCTTCTTTTTCAAACAAATGCATAGTGTTGAAATCTTGTCCATCGAGTGTGTACAGAATAATTCCTTCCTATGATATCCTCTTTATAATGATGGAGCTTAGAGAAGTTAAGGAACTTACCCAAATTCACAAAGCTTGTAAGTCATTGAATTAGTGCCTTTAAGCACTACCCAATGGCTGCCAGCCAAATGGTTCTTTCTTTCAAGCAAAGAGAATTTTTTCAATATTAATTTTTTCTTTTTCTTTTAAAAATTAATTGGGGGTATATTGACCAGGAAAGCTCATAGGAGGCACTCTTGTGGGTCACTCCAAAATTTTCAACCCATTTTGTGCAACAACACAGTATGTAAATCTCTGAATTCTAGGGGCAAATTGTAAGTTGGTTTCAAATACCACGGAGCACATAAATCTTTCTCCTCCCTTCCTGATCCCCCTCAACCCATAATCTACTCACTTTTTGACCTCCCCACAAGAAGCATGACTGCCTTAAATTTAGAGTTTTCCTTTCCATCAAACAATGGACATGTTTCACCCTAATTGTATGACAGAGATGGAATCAATCAGACTTCTTAGTGAACTAGCTCACTGCCTCTAGTGAGGAGCCGCCTACAAGGACATAAACTGCCATGGAGACATCATTGATTGGAAGTTGGGAGGTAGAACTTTCAAGAATGATTTAGGAGTGCAGACCACTTTTACTTATTTGAACTAACAGAGGGGAAGGTCAGTCCAAAACCATGAAAAAAATCTAGATAAGGACTTATTTTTGAAGAAATATTGTTTTACGACTCTCAAACACCCACAATAATATGTTTGTCTCAGAGTTTATCCATTCATCCTCCTGCTGACTAGAGGCTCTTAAGGATGTGCTCTCAGGAAAGAGGAGGCTAGTTTCTAATTATTATAACTAAACGTAGGTTATTCAAGTGCTTGAAACAGTTTTTTTAAGTAAACATGTTTACACCACTAATTTGTATGTTTTGTAAGAAAAGAGTATGCTGAGTAAAGGTAAATTTTAACCGAAAGTAATGTAGTTTCCTCCCTGCATCATAATTAACTTTGGTCCAGTACAGATTAGCCTTAATCCAAATTTCAATTACGTTATGGCCAAAACAACACAAATAAACACATGATTCATTGAACAGCAAAATACACTTGCACAAAATAGTGACTTTTTTCTGGAGGAAAATAAAAAGAAAGGTAATTTATGGTATAGGATGTATAAAATACATAGAGTTAGTAATGAAAAAAGGAAAACTCTCTTTTCCAAAGCAAGAATCCTGTCTTAAGCCAAAAAGAGAACAATGTAAGAGAGTTTAAGCATATTCATTACTTTTCCATTTGGAGAAGTCCTCTCTTTCATATTATTTATTCTATTTTCAAAGGCCCTGCTCCAAACATAAATGTGATATTCACTGATGCTCTTCAACTTGGTCTGCTACTCAACCCCTACCCCCTTCCTTCCTAAATTTAATTAAAACCAGCATTCAGCAATCCTGGAGAGAAACCCTATTTACATAACACAAAGAAAAACAATTTTTAAAAGCCCACATTAATCATGGCTTTAGAGAAAGTCACCATAAATAGGATATATCTAGTCGAGCGACAAGCTCCAGCCACTTAAGAAAAATATGTCTTTCTGGTCACAAGGATACCAGTGTTACTCAAAAACACAGCTCTTCTGTCCCCCATATTCTTTGTTTTCTTATGAATTGATATGATTTGCCTACTGTGGCATAGAATAATGCATATTCAAACTTGTCTCATCTACCCATATAATCTAGTGAAAGCTGAGTTTTGTTCTATGGGATGGCCAGGAATAGAAGAAGGGAAATCAAGTACCTACTATGTGCCCAGCAAAATGCTCAGGGCTCTGGAGACATTACTTCCCTAGATTGTCCTGGTAGCTCCTTGAAGTTGCTTGTTTACTCACCTTGAGCTTTAATTTTTAACCCAGAGAGGTTCTCCTGCCCCCAGAACTCCCTCTCGGCGCACAGAGATTCAAGGACATATTTAAGAACCTCAGACATTCACTGCCTTCTTCTGCCTTACACAGACACACTTCTTTCATCATTGTTTATTTCAACATTGCACTGAAAAACACTTTGATCAAAATGAATAGAAAAGTATAGAAAGATTGCCACTGGAAGAAACCTCAAGTGGGTGAGCAAAATGGAAAGAAGAGTCCAGATCAATCAAGATTATTACAGAAGGCTGCCAATGAGCAGGGATCAGAATTAACTATGATTGAAGAATTCACCCAATCCCCCTCTACATCAGTTTATCTCAAGTAAAACAAAACAAAACAAAACAAAAAACATGGCCTGTGTGGTCTGCCCAAAACGTATGAGAAAAGCTTACATGATTGCAATACACAACTATGTTTGTCAAAAATAAAAGAAGAAAAATATAAATTATTGAATTTTTATTATAAGTCAGGCCCTTGTTGAGGAATTTGTATATACTTTCTTATTTAATCTGCACCACAGCAGGTGAGATGGGTATTATTATCCACAGTTTACAGATAAAGAATCTAAAGCAAAGAGTTTAAACTTTTGACAGAGGTTACACAGCTAATAGCAAGTAGAGCTTTTAATAAAATTTAAATCCAATTTGCCTGATTCCATTTCTCCATCTACACCTGCTCTTCCTTTCATCAGAGGTGGTCCTTAATAGAATAGTTACGGCCACATCTCGGAGACACACTGTGAGGAATGGATGGAGTGGCCCGGATCCTATTGCTGACTCATCTATGATTCATGTTTATTCTTTTTTTTTTTTTTGTAATTCTTTCAGTCGCTCCACTTGCTTGCGGGATCTTAGTTCCCCTACCAGGTATTGAACCTGGGCCCCCGGCAGTGGAAGAGTGGAGTCTAACCACTGGACTGCCAGGGAATTACCCTGATTCATGTTTATTCTGACTCCTGAAATGCTGTGAATATATAGTCAGCTTCTTTGACTCCTCACTAAATGAAAGCTCCAAAAAGGCAGGGATGGATTGATTGATTGATTGGGCCTTTGATCTTTTTGTTTACTGACACGTACCAAGCCCTGAAGACAGTGCCCTGCACTCTGTAGATGCTCAATAAATATTTGTTAAATGGATGTAGTGAATGAACTCCTGTTCTGGCCAGAGATCTGGGACAGCTGTTCTCTCTGATCACCCAGCTACACACAGACTGGCCTTATTGCTTCCTAGAAATAATGTGAGTTCAGCCAGACAGTTATGTCTTGTTAGCTTTGGCGATCAGATGAGTTGGAATTGCCATTCCCTGGAGATTATAGAGACACCAACAAGGTGAAAATTGGGAGAAGCCCCACAATATTGCACAGAATCAACCTGCTTGAAGACCAGGCTGCTTGCCTTGACAGGTCCTTCTGCCCAGGCCTCGTGGATTCAAAGCATTTCTCCCTGACCCTTCAGGGACACTGGGAAGGTTGGTGTGTGGTACATCAACCAGACCACTGGCCTTGCCATCCTACTTCCTCCTGGCCAGTTCCTCCTCAAGTTCAGTACTGACTCTCCCTCACCTTATTTTTGGATGTATATATCTAAGTCAGGTTCTACTCTGCCAGAGTGCTCTATTTTGTATTTCCAAAGCCTGTTTTTTGTGGGGGAAAACCCCACAGGTTTCCCAGTGGAGAGTCTACGTTTTCCATCACTTGTTTTTAGTGGGCCCCTTTCAACTCTATAATTACTGGAAATCAACAGAAAGTCAGGTTCGACAGATAATCATGCAAAGTAGCAAATTCCAGAGTCACGGGTTCACAGCTCACTGAGGGTTGAGACTTCAAGATCCCCTGACAGACTGGGATGCCTGGATCTGACTATACTGGATTGATTAAAGAGAGAGGCAGTAAACAACTTCTTGCCAGGCTTGCTTTCTCTTTTTTTTCTGCACTTGAGTTATTCGTCCTACAGAAGTGCCAGTATTGAGGCTCTCTCCAAACTAAAGCCTGTAATTGGCCTTGCATCTTCCTCTGAACAGTGCCATAAACCAGACCCAATTGTCTCTGCTATTTCCAATAACTACCTGTAAAAAACTTTTAAAATCACTTATTTGATACTGGTCTAAATCACATTGGTAACTTAGTCATTATACCTGTAATGACTTGCATTCTTGACCTCAGAATTAAGTACGCTACTCCTCATTAGCCCCCCTCTTTCCCCCTTGCTAACCTTTCCTACAAATTCCATCAACCTTGTTGCAAATGTTTAAGATGGCTGAAATTCCAGATTCAAGACTGCACTTGTTAATATTCATCAGCAGTCTTTGAGGACCATGTTTCCAATGGGATACAAGCATCCCAAAGATGGATGTATATCAAAGATTTATGTACATAAGTGCAGGAACCCAGATACTGTTCTGGGTAAAGGCACACACATTCTGCCTTGTATAAACATTATACAACTAACTCGGGGTCCTATGATACCCTAAATTTAAACTCCTTCACTGATGACCTCTAAGCCTTAGCAATAACAAATTACACCATCTTTGGAGAGCAGCTAAATATTTGAAATGCAGAGCCTGGTCCCAATCCTCCCTCCAAAATTTAGTCCATTATTTCTTATTCCAGCCAATTCTTTCCTGATCTCTGCTAATCTTTCTTCTCCCAGCTTTCAGCCAAGCACAAAGTGCCAGACCTACCAGGCATGAAATTTCTCCTATTGGTCCAGTGAGAGAGTCCCTTGTCATTTGTTTTCAGACATAACTCTGTATTTGATTATCTCACATTTATCAGTTTGCCAAACATACATGTGTTTGCAATGAATAGTGGAGGTAAGAAGATCAAAGATACTCAAGTAAAGAGAGGCTGATCTGACATAGATAAATTCTATCATATGGCCATATGTTTGGTCTTTCCCAACAATGTGCCATGTGGACTTACCACTTCCAGGGTGAAAAACACAATTGATAAACAAAAGCATATGAACAGCTAGTGCTTAGCATGGAGCCTGGCATACAATAATAGGTGCTCGAGACTCAGATAATAAATTTATGAATGTCAAAATATTTGACCAAAATTGCAGCCCAAATTTGCACGCTGTATTTGCCCAAAGAAGTGGTCACCAAATTTTTTGATTGGATTCCTAACCCATACATGTTTGAAGATGCAGCACTGTATGTGTAACTGGACATAATGTCTTGCTTTTTATAAAGCATATGCAGAGTAATGAAAGTGGAATGGAATCTTTTAAATATATAAATAGAAGTTCTAATATTGGAGCCAATATATTTATTCTCTTAAATAGATGGGAATGCCACATCAATGGTTGAACCTCAAAATCCATTTTTGGAATTTCCAAATCAATGGAAGAAAAACACATCAGAAATCTAAAGTATCAAATTGATTAAACATGTTATATTTTGTTTGGGGCTTTTTTTTTTTTTTAATTAATTATTTTTTTTTTGGGGGGTACACCAGGTTCAATCAACTGTTTTTATACACATATCCCCATATTCCCTCCCTTCCTTGATGCCCCCCCCTCGAGTCCCCCCCACCCTCCCTGCCCCAGTCCTCTAAGGCATCTTCCATCCTCAAGTTGGACTCCCTTTGTTATACAACAACTTCCCACTGACAATTTTACAGTTGGTAATATATATATGTCTGTGCTACTCTCTCGCTTCTTCTCAGTTTTGGGGGCTGTTTTAAAGCTAGCACTTATATTATAAGGATGCCTGGAATTCTAGAAATTTGCCTCAATCAAATAATATTGAGAAATCTTAATTTAAGAAGTTGGAAAATAAATTTTCTCTATGTCTCTCTAGTTGGTTCATTTCTTTAAATCACTGATTTTTTTATGAAACAGAAAAGCAAAAAAAAAGGCAAATTTTTTTTTTAGTTCAGTATTTTTCAAGTCTAGGTCGAACTAGTTTTTAGTCTTCCTTCAAGCATGGTGGAATTCACAGACTACAGGAATACACAGAGGAAGTAAGATGTCAAAAAGGGAGGAGGAAATTGGCATACCGTCAATGTGTCAGAGGGCTGCCAGCTATCAATCATTTCCAAAGCCAAACCTCTCAGGGGTCCATTACCCAAATAGCTCAGAACTCCATAGATTTGTTAGAACCAGAATCACCTTCCAAATCATCTGGTCCAACACCCCCTTTCTACAGATTGAGGGACCAAATTCCCAAGCAGTTCATGGACACACCTAGAGGTGGAACTAGGACTAGAACTCACATGCCTGATTCTTATTTTAATTCACTGTGCCATGCTGCCTAAATAGTAACATGATAAAAAAAAAATTGCCTAACTACAAATTTTTTTGTGCCAGGCACTTTTCCAAGTACTTCATACGTTTTAGTTTCATTATCCCAACAACTCTATTAGTTAGGTTCTATTATTTTGTTTTTTCTGTTGCAGTGATTATTTATTTGTTTACTTATCAGCTTTACTGAGGTGTAATTGACAAATAGAATTATAAGATATTTAAAGTGTACATGATAATTTGATATAGATACACATTGTGAAAGGCTTCCCAACATCGAGTTAACTAACACATCTGTCAAATTAGGTTATAGTATTATCCCCTCTTGTAGAGATGAAGAAACAGGCGTGGGGAGCTTAAGTAACTTGTCAAACATCACATGACAAGTGACAGAGCCTGGATATATACTACTTACCTCATTACATCATTCTGAGAAAAAGAAAGGAAAATTTCCAAATTATACCCAAGTCAAAATTAAATACACATGAGATGTCAGAAAAGCTATTTTCATTGGCTAAGATGCTGCAGAGTTATTTGTATTCCTTTCTGACAGTATTTGAATAATTTCATTCTCCGCTTATTCAGCAAGCATTTTATAGGGACTTTTGTGTGCCTGCAACGGTGCCAGAAGCGGGGAATTCAGAGTGGAGAATTCAGGCATGCTGTGCTTGGAGGGAGCCTTCCTTTGCTGGCAGAGGCTGAGAAGGACATGATCAACAAGGGTTAACAAGCTCAGCTGGGGCAGAGCAAGCCCAGACTGCGGTGGAGCGCCATGTGAGCTGCCCTGGCCCTGTTCCATTGAACTAGGAGTCCAGAACAAGCCGATACCATCAGATGAGAGTAAGACCTGATAACCTTCTCCCTTTTCCTCTTCCTTATTGCGCAGGAGGAGCTATGCTGGTGCTGAAGCAGGCACACGTATAATACTGGTATCACCAGAGATATTCAGACAGATCACCATCCAGCTCCCTCTGAAAAAAAATGGAAGCAGCGTTTTCTCTTGTGGGGAGAGTATTGCCTCTGAACTACTTCTGTCAAGGATTTGGGATTATCTTATATCCAAAAAAATCTTCTACTCATGGATCAATGCCAAAAGTTCTATTCTTAGTTTTCGCCTATTAACCTCAGCGCTTGATATAAATATTTGAGGTGAGAAGAGGGCTGAAGGTTCTTTTATCAACTATTCATGTTTTCCTTAATTTGAATTTAAGAAGTGTGAAACTATTTCACAGGAGGATGTTAGCTTTCTCTTGGTCCTTGGGAACCCAGAGGGAGAAGAAAGTGGAGACAGAAGTATGTGCAGCAGAGAAAACAAGTCACCAAAGACTCTCCTGGCCCTCTAGACCCGGAACTGCATGGAGTATTAACACAAAGGAAACCATCTTTATCCCAAGGAGTACAGAGGAGGCCAGAAAACTAGAAGCTGCCTGTAGCAGCAGAGTAGCACTACAGAGAACTTTACAAAACTTGTCATCTCCAGTAGTTTGACTATTTCTGAAGTTGTTGGGTATGTGTAATGGTTGTTCTTGTTTTTCCTCAAAGCGATTCAAAGGGAGACCAAAATATTTGAGTGTTGATTAAGGCTTTAATTGTTACTCTAAACCATTCATCTTATAGTGGGGAAATGAGAACTCATGGAGATTGAGAGACTTGCCTGCCTCCAGACTCTGAAACCAGTGCCCTTCCATGGCATCAGGCTCCTTCCATAAAACTGACCTTCCATAGAACTAGCATGTGTGGCCTTGGGTGAGATGAAGAGGAGTGAGTGAGAAAGGACCTTCCATTCACCGCATCTCTCAAGATCTATGAAAAGGAATTAAAAGTTTCTTTTACTGTTGAGGATACTGAGCAGAGAGATTAAGTATCTTTACAAGTTCACATCCAATGAGTAGCAGAGATGGGGGGAGTTTGAACTTGGGAATGTTCCTTCCAATTCAACAGTCCACGCTGTCTACTATACATACTACATGTGATGGATATCCTTTTGATTTTCCCATTAAACATCAAAGCGGGGCATATTTTTCCTACTCGATCACATCTTTAATGAGTTAAATGGAATTTGTCAATACTTCATTTTATTTTATTATGATTATCCAATAGATTTAGCCTCTGTTTTTGAGCAGGCTTGTCTAAAGCATTTATATATGTTTTACATGTCTTCCTCAAAAGGCCAAGTTTAAAATGTCTAAAAAATATTTTAAAGTGCCACTGCCACTTTCATGCCTAATGATGACCCTGCTGCTGATGGTCATTCACTGTGTCTGGCTACAGTGTTGCCTGGAACTGCAAACAGTGAGGAAGACAGGTCTCTGAAGAATCTTGGCATGTATCGTACTGAGGAAATGACTCAAGGCTCTAGGACGTCATCCATCATTACCACTTTTGAAACCGAAGTTGCAGAATCTGAGGGTGGCACTATCACTGACATTCCACCACACCCCCTCCCACTGTCACATCTGCCTACGTGACACTATCAATCAAGACTTGGATATCACAGCCTGACTCTGAGCCATAGCATAGTATAAACATTCTCTTCGATGCCTAGTAGATTCAGAAAGATTAACGAACAGCATCGATTTACCTAAACTGTACTCTCCTACTTTCTACAAACATTCAGTGTATTTAAAAAAGGCTAATTCATTGTTTATTTCAAGTAAATTTCATAATCAGGTTCACTAAGGACAGTGACAAATAATGTCCTGATCTGTAAGGAGCACTTGTCCAAACATCTTCTCATGTCAGAATGGGATAAGGCTTTCCCCAGTGTTAACTGCAGAAAATACTGAAAAATAAAATCAATTCCCCTCCCTTCAATCAACTAGAACAGTCCTTTTGCAACTGTTTCTTTTTGGTTCCCAGCACTGATGGTAGTAGCTCAACAACCACTGGGAGAAGACTAAGGGAAGGCCTCTGGGTGTCCCAGCACCTCTAACAAGAGCAGTGTCACCTAGATTTATATTTGATGTTCCACATGAAATTTCCTTTGAAAAATGAATATGGGAGGAGAGGGGGATGAATAGGCAGAGCACAGATTTTTCAGGGCAATGGAACTACTCTGTGTGGTGCAGTGATGGTAGATATATGTCATTACTCATCTGTCCAAGCACATGGAATATACAGCACCCAGAGGGAGCCCTAAGTAAGCCATGAACTTTGGGTGATAATGATGTGTCATTGTAGGTAATGATGGAGGGTCATCAACTGAAGCACTCTGGTGGGGGATGTTGGTAGTGGGGAAGGTTATGTGTGTAGGGATAGGACACATGCAAGAAATCTCTATTTTCTGTGAATTTTTGCTGTGAACCTAAAACTGCTCTGAAAAATAAAATCTGTGAATTAAAAAAACACATGAATGTTGTAAACTCCTAACAGTTCTTTGGAGTCTTCACTCTGCTAAGCAGTTAAATGGCACTTTTCTTATGCCTGAATCTCTCCTTTAATGCACTTAGCCCTGTGCTGTGTTCATGCCCCTTTTGAGAAGCAGATGTTGGGCTGGCATATGGTGCCCACTCATAGCTTTCTCTAACCTTTCCCTGGTGGACAAATCACAGGCAGTGATAGGTTCCAGTGACCGACCTTCTGAGCTTTCCCTGAGGAGCTCAGGAGCTCTGATCCCGTTTGTTGACCTCGGGTAGGTGAGCCAGTGCCGTGGGCCTCCATCCACTGACAAGAGGCGCAGATGGGGGTGGCGAGAGGCAGGCAGCCTGGATCAGGCTCTGAGAGCTGCACCCAGCATTGCACCTGGGAAAGTCAGGGCTGGGAGCTTGCGGTCCTCTGTTGGCAGCCTGCTGGAGGGACTCAGCCAAGGGCTTCAGCTACGTGAGGTACTCAGAGCTGAGTTGCCCTGAAGAAAGGGGATGAATGGCAGAACATGGAGTTACTGCATAGTAGATCCTGATGCAAGTGCGAACTGCTTAGATCATGGAACATCCAGAGATGTCTATGAAGGTCAAAGGAAGAGAGGCCTCCCCTGACATAAACATCACAGTGTATGCTCAGTAACCTCTTTCCTTCTGAGGTTGCAATGACACAAATTGTCGGATCACATATGGTCCTGCATTTGCACATATTTTGCATATAGTTGATTTGCTTCAGTCTTGTCTCCTGACCCATATTGCAAACAATTTGAGAACATAAACCACGTGTCCTAAAATGTCCCCTCCGTTCTAAAGCATTCTATGTGCTCATAATCAAGTGTACACTAAATGACAGATGGAAAGCCACTGCCACTGACTTTTCTCACATCAGCAGCAGCAACTAATGCTGATGTTACCCTCTAGTGTGTTTGCACAGTCACAGTGGATCATCTGTTTCATGTGCAATGCCTAATTTGCCTATTATATAGAAAATAACACTGAAACTGTTGTTTCATTGATTTGTCCAAAGCCGTGTAGATTTGAAATATATCAATAAAGGGAGAGAATTCATGTTTCCTGACCCATTGTCCAGTTTTAGCTAGAGTGAACCTGAACTTTAATTCTAGAATAAGACAGCTGTTTTTTCTTTACAAAGGAATTCAGGCAGGTAAGCAGTCACATTGACGGTACTGGAGGAGTATGAGAAGTGCTCTGGAAATGATGCTCAGTGGTGAGTGCGAAGCCCTATCTAGCCCTCTGTCCTGATGCTCAGCTCTACTATTAAGTGCCTCTCTGTTCTAGAAGCTGACCCTGTGCCATCCCACAGGAGCTTGGCTAATGATAGAGAGCTAGAAGTGTACAGGCAAGATAATAAACGTTGTCTCATGCTAGAATAGTCTGTGTCATCAATGAGGCCATGAAGGAAGATGCCTCCAGCTCTGACTGACCAATCAGGGAAAGGCTTCACAGGTGAGTGACCATTAGGCTGAATCTTGCAGGATGGAGGGGGGCATGGAATAGAGTTACAGGGGAAGGAACCACATAAGCAGGAGGGAGACGTGAAAGATCATGACATTTCTGATGAACTGTGGGTTTCCTCCCATCCTCCACTTTGATATTTTTCCTCTTCACCCACCAAGTCTTCCTAAAATTCGATCAGTCAATGAATATGTATTGGGCATTATTTCATACCAGATACTTCCCTTCCTTTGTTTCCTATCCCAATTTCTGGCTACCTCATGCCTGTATAACTGCAACTACTTTTCTGCAGTAGATCACAGCCCCTGACCATTCAGCACTGGTTTGTGAGCATGTGTTGATGTGTACTTGTGTGAGAGACACTCTGTTGGGTGCCATACAAGGTCTAAAATTCCATGAAACAAGAACCCTGTCTTCAAGGAGTTTGAATTCTTATAAGGAAGAAAGACAGGTATGAAAAGCACCATAATTTATGGCCTAAGTGCTTCATAAGAGGTGTAAAATGAGTTATAGCATTTGCAGAGTGTAACAGAGCTCCATTATGACATGGTTCATTAGTACATGTGTTTGGATATCCTATAAATCAGCTCTCGATACACACAGAAATAACGGGTGAATCAATTAGGAGGAAGCCTTTTTTTTTTTTTTTTTCCAGTTGAAGCTGAAATGGCAGAACTAAGACCCAGGTTTCAAGGTCAGCATCATCTTTAACAGCTTCATAGCTCTCCTCAAGATCCAAGACAACGGGATTGTAGCAGCAGACACAGGAAGAGGGAGCTGAGACGTCAATGTCAAAATCCAGTAAGTCATTATCACAGGCAGGGTCAAAGGTGTATGGGGACTTTTTCTATAATCTCACGCAGGAAGGTGGGAGGAACGCTGAAGAACCAGATCACCAGTTGGGAGGACCACCAGTGCTGAGGAGCAGAGAACCTAGGACACAGTTAAATTCATTCAAAGGTTTCACACGTGGCCCCATGCATGCTCATGACTTCAGTGACCATCTTTATATAACCTACTCTGATGTCCTCTGAGATCTAGGTTTATATATCTGCCCGCTCAACCCTTCCCCCTGGATATCTATGTCAATATTCCCAAGACTAGTGCCATCCTCCATCCCTCTAAACCTGCATTCTTGTGTTCTCTAATTGTTCCATCGGCTGTGACTTACCTAGTTGCAGAGTGAGAAACCCAAGAGGCATTCTGGTCACTGCCTTCCCTCCTTCCCCATGGCCAAACTGTTACCAATTGATGTAAACTTACCTCTGAATTATCTTTTGATTGCACCCATTTTTTACACGTCTGTGGCCACCCCTCTGGTCTAGGAACGCTGAGCTACTGGAGCTGCCGCCTAGCTGTCCCCCACAGCCATTCTGACTACTCTACAATCTATTGCCCACGCTGCTCTCGGAGGCATCTTTGCAAAATGAAATGTGACTACATCATCCCTTTGGTTATGACATTTCCATCGTTTCCCCTTGCTCCGAGAAGAAAACCAAAATAATTACTGTATGCCAAGGGGTTTGCTTCATCTAATTTAACCTGCCTCTCTAATCTCATTACCCATCTTTCTCCCAAGCATTCTGTAATTCAACCACAGTGGCCTCTCCTTGGTATCAAATGTGCCAGCCTCCCTCCTTGTTGGGCTGCACCCTGCAGGCCTGCAAGCCTTGTGGTTGCCCAGCCTCGAGACTGAAGAAAGAGCCCAGAGACAGCAACAGAGACAATAATGGATTGTTGGACAGAGGGTTCTTACACAAAGGGTTCTGGAGTGACACCTCACCATGTGCAGCAGACGGCGGGCAGGACATGCGTGCACTCATTGCTACTGTGGGGAGAAGGAGGCTTCCATTTATAAGGGGAATTGGCATCAGGCAGGCTCACCAGTTACCAGGGACTAATAAGCCCTATAATTAAGAGGATTAAAATGTCATGTGAGTGGAGCAGGGATTGGTTGAGCAGAGGATGTACAGAGAGCAAGAGGACAGCCATCTTCAGTGGCCTGACCATACAATCTTGGTGCAGAGCGCTGGCTCACTGGTATGGTCACCTCCTCCCTCCTGCAGTCACTTCCCTTGACTCCTGCTTCACCCAGACCCATCTCTGACATCTCAGCTTAGGTCTCAATTCCTTAGAAATGTTTCCCTAAACTCCATCGTCACTCCTCCTTTTCCATCAAGGGTAAATTATTTAAATTCATGTCCTCCCAGGATTGTGTTTCTTCTTCAGCACACTAACATCAGTTTATAATTAAACATTTATCAACATGATTATTTAGTAACATCTCTCTTTCCATGCAGACTATAATCTCTATGAGAACAAGAGTTACATCGGCTTTTTCTTTCCATCATCTCCAGTGACAATCAAAGTAGTCTGGTATGTTGTAGGTGCTCAACACACATACGTTATGTGAATAACTGAAGCACAAGACAGCTCAAGCCCAAGAAAGAAGAGAGTACCAGAGGTCAAGTCAAACAGAGTAGAGGGCAAATCCAAATGTATCCAGGGAAAGATGTGAAAACTACAGGCTTCTTTTAAAAGAGGTACTGGTTTCCTGCTTGTATCGTCATCATCTTCTGTCATAAATATAACTCTGAAAGGTTATTTTGGGAATGGATTGCTGACAGAGAAGTTTTATCAGACATTCCAATATATGTAATTATGATCCATGGGCCTGATTTTGTCCAAAGTGTTGCTAAACTCAGTGGTGAGGAGTCATGGGTCCTGGTCCTTCACAGGGAGAATAAAAGCAGTCAAGGCATAAGCTGCTAACACTCATTTAACTCTTTCTTCACCAGAGCCCCAAGAACCAGAAAAGATACTCTTTTGGCAGCAGCTTTCTACTTTGTATGTAAATGATAGATGTTGACTCTAAGAAATTGAAAAAACAGAGACCATAATAAATAGGAAAAAAAATTTCACTGCTCAAGGATACAACTGGTAATATTTTGGTTAAACACTCTCTCTAGGGATATATGCAATTTTTATTGAATACGTTAAATCACTTTTTACATCCAACCATCATGCTCCCAAAGGAAACTGGTTGGTTTTATCAAAAGACATAAGGGAAATTGTTCTTGACATTGTCATAATGTCATATGTGTAACCATAATTGAGGTAACAGTCTTAGCTAAGACAAGAAAGTGGTAGATTTTCTAATGACTCTGATTCAAGCCCTCCATAATACAATTTCTAAAGAGACCCAAACTCTTACAAATGGAAACCCACTGAAGTGATATAAGAGATCATAGAAAGGTAGGGAGATTCTGGATGTCACCTGTGGCCGGCCTTCTGTTAACTCCTAGACCAGAAAACCAAGGCTCGCAGAAGAGTGGGGGCAGGGGGGAAGGTGGTGAGGATGGCACAGAGCGGAACAAAGTCCTGTGTGCATATTCAATTTGGACATTCCCCATGATCACTACAGAATTTCAAGGCAAGAAGCTTGAAGCAAGATTAGCAATTCATTAGTGGCCAAGTTTGAAAAGTCACCATAGTCACTGTCTAATGAGGCTTTACGGTCTAAATCTCCAAGAAAGAAACAAAACATCTCCATTAGCTGGTGACAAACATCCTTGTGCAGTTCTGGAACCGAGGTTTTGTTGATTGCTGACACTTGAGAGAGGGTTGTGATTCATATTATGAAAAGAACTAGATTTTTTTTTTAGGAGATGCAACTTGGTAACTAATTTTTGTCTCTCTCTGCCAGTGTAACCGTTTGAATGTTAATTTAATTTTACAGAATATCATTTATGTAAATGTAATTAGAAGGGAAACATGATCTGGAGATGCACAGCACCAAAGAAAATTTATTACTCCAAGGGGTATTGCTCTAATCATTCAACTGCAATATTGAGTTTCCCCAGATTTAATCTAAAAGCAATAAATTACAAAAGGCTAATGCCCTACCCAACAACAAGCTGTCATGAACCCAAGTTTCAGGGAGGAAAACCAGAAAGAGGAAGAGAGGGAAAAAAGCCTGAACTTGATTTCAGCAACAGGCTATCAGCAGCTTCACATTTCCTGACATAAAACTCAGGAGAGGCAACAAAGCTAGGGAAAAAGAAAAAGCTTCATTTCCTAAATGAGAATAAAATGGTGACTTCCAACCTCCTACTGCTTTTCCCTCCAGAATTCTGACCAGGTCTCTTTACTTGCTGCTAAACATTGTAAATGTTCCCCAACAACAGAGGGAGAGGAATCCAGCCAGGATAAAACAGCCCTGTCTCTTCACTTTATGGCAAGGCTGTTTTTTGCAGAGATGAGGAAAAGACCCAGCCTGATTAATGTCAGGGTCCGTATTGCATTCCATTGCGTGCATGCCGGAAAGCCAGTTCTCCCAGGGCACCCTGCCAACACAGAGAAGCCAAGCCTGTTAAAAGGAAATGCTCTTCAGTCTCCTGCTCTCCTGTCCATGACAAGTGAGAGGTCGTAAGTGGAAGAACTTGGAGTTCTAGGTGGTCTCCCTGTTGCATAATCCCCATACTTGAACTTGAACGTGGCTGTGGCTGCCTGGTCCTTTAAAGGTGCTCAACAATTGCCACAACACGGACCTCCCTGGTGGTGCAGTGATTAAGAATCCGCCTACTAATGGAGGGGACAGGGATTTGAGCTCTGGTCTGGGAAGATCCCACATGCTGTGGAGCAACTAAGGCCGTGTGCCACAACTACTGAGCCTGTGCTCTAGAACCTACGAACCACAACTATTGAGCCCACGTGCCACAACTACTGAAGCCTACGCACCTAGAGCCCATGCTCCGCAACAAGAGAAGCCATCACAGTGAGAAGCCTGTGCACAACAATGAAGTGTATCCCCACAAGCTGCAACTACAGAAAGCCCACGCACAGCAACAAAGACCCAACACAGCCAATAAATAAAAAATAAATTAATAAAAATGTCACAATGGAAAGAGAAAAAAAAATCAATCAAACAACCTGGCTCCACAGAAGAAAGTGTTGGTGAGGTGTTTAAAAATGCCATAGCCTGTGTTCCACCAAGGAGCGATAAAATTAAGATTTCTGTGGTTAGGATTCAGGTATGGGCATCTTTTAAAAGCTCCCTGGTGATTATTTTAATGTGCAGCCACAATGAGGACAGTCCTGGATAAAGGTTGATGGCCTGCAGTGGGATGCCTGTGTTCAATAAGTCAAGGTGTCATAGAACTATTCTCATGGATGGGAATTTCTTGGACAGAACAAAGGTGAAAGGGAAATGTATCTACTCCTAGAGAATAGAGACAATTGCAGCTGACCAGGTAGGCAGCAGTAATTATCAAGTAAAACCACATGATTTCATGTGATTTTAAAACCTGATTAACAAAAGGCCTTATGTTGTTGTTACTATTTTCTTTGCCTAGCAAAAAACATGTTAAATAATATAACCTACCCCATCTTCTTCAACTCAAGGAGTTTGAGTACTATAACCAAAAGGCACTTCTGGGGGAAAAAAGCCAAATCCTAAAATAAATCGTACATTTCTTTCATTACTCAGAAACATCTTGCCTCCGTTTGATTGTTTGTGTTCGTTTTTTGTCCTGGAATTCTGTGCATTAGTTGGGTTCTTTAACTTAGACAAGGGTGTAGTTTCCAAGGCAAATGAATATTTTCTTAGTTCAAAGAGAGAATGGAGGCTATGACTCTATCAGTATTCCCCAGTTTAACATATGTAATTAGTGGTACCTGAAAGATTTTTTAAATCTTTAACAGTTTTTTTTTTTATTCAAATGTTTAGTAGAAGAAATATAAGTAGCACTTCAAACCTGTGCTTCAATGGAAAAGATTTCTGAGAGAAGGACTAAGGAAAATTTGAATTGATTTAAAACAATTTAGGAAAGCATAGTAGAGGAGTTCTCTAGTACGGATGGCAAAATTCATGAAAATGGCACATGAAAAAAATTTGTCTATAAACACCCTGATTAAATAACAGGAAAGAAAAACTAACTGTAACCATTGAGCATTCAGTATTTTCATTATGTTACCTCTACCACTCCCATACTGCCCACCACAGACATACACTTCACTATATGAGAGGATTTGACTTCATCTTCCTCTCTTCCCCAAATTAGCAAAGACACGTTAGTAGGATTCTTTAAAAGATAAAATACTTGCTGAGGATGATGTTCTCAAATATTTAAACAATGGGAAAAGGCAATAATACCTTTATGTCCTTTGGTCCAGCATTTGCTTCACATAAGAATCAGCTGCAGACTTCAATGATTGACACAAGCTGTCTGGGAATCGATAACTTTTGGCCGCAGGAAAAAACAGATGAGAGAGAGAGAAAAAAATTCTCATTTCTGACTCCATTTCTTGGAACTATGTCTCTGCTGATTCTGCTACTCTTTAATTGCACTCACTAAACAAAACATGTTGACGGGTCAAGTAGAATTAAATTACCCAGACAAGTCAGGTGGAAGAGCATCCTTTGTTACCTGATCTGTGGAGGCTGTCTTTCAAGCCTCTTCTTCCCCACTGTGAGTACCCTTTTCCTGTCTTAAGACCACTGTATCTCATGTCTCATTAAACTTTTTCTTCCAAATCACACATCTCAAGAGTCTTCAATCAAGTGATTCATTATCAAAGCCCCCCTGTATTATATTACAAATTCAATCAGCTAATTATTTTTTCACATTGCGGATATTTAATTATTAGTTAGTTTCTCTCTTAGGAGTCAACCAAACTAAATAAAGATGGCGCATAGTACAACTCATCTTTCCCTTCTTGTTTCAAACAGTGCTACATAATTGCATCAAAAATCAGCCAAAATGAGACAAAGTAAACAATATAAACTGGTTTTAACAGTCATACCTTGAGGCAATGGTAAAAGTTTTCAGTAGCCTGGTTGAGTTGTAACAACTCATAGAGAAAAAGATAGTTTTTCAAATTTATCTGGTTCATATATCAGATCACAGCTAAAAATATAATGTTCTCAACATCACCAACTAATGACATCCAAATAATGTCACCAACCAATGACTAACAAATCCTTTTCCATTGAAAAACAATTTAGAAATCATTCATTTCTAAGAATAGTTACACATCAGATTTTCAAATGAAGTTGATCAAATATTCCTAATTCTTATAAATTCCCAAGTAACCACATTGCTGAGATAAAATGCAATGTTGAGCAATTCTTTAGACAATACAGCAACTCAGAACATCTAGTCTGGGAAATGCAGGCCATGTTTTCCCAAGCCACCTCCTTTTATTTTTAGTTACAGTTGTTCGCCTAGATTGTCTGAAGTTTGGTCTCAGTCCCTAAACTCATTTAGCCCATTGAGATAATCTTTGCTGACTAATGTATGAATTCTCACTATCAGCTTACCAAGGGGAGAAACAGATAGTTGTGGCCCAATAATAAAATGTTTGGGGAAAAAAAAAAGTAGAAGTTAGATTGTTCCTAGAATCAAATTAGGACAATTGAGTGGACTAAAAGGGAAATATCAAGATGCTGAAAATGGAAAACACCTGAATAATGTAAATAGACTTGGTTGCCTTAAATTCTTTTTGGGATAATAAAAGATAAACGCAAGTCCATCTATCCATACTTGTAAACAGACAGAGAAATTCAATAAGTTAGTTG
The DNA here is from genome assembly GCF_030028045.1 of Hippopotamus amphibius kiboko. Lineage (NCBI taxonomy): Eukaryota > Metazoa > Chordata > Mammalia > Artiodactyla > Hippopotamidae > Hippopotamus > Hippopotamus amphibius. The sequence continues at coordinate 92,633,320 of NC_080192.1, forward strand.
CCCGTTTACCCAGCTAAATATACTAGTAAATACACTAGTAAGTAGTGGATCTGGGATTTGAAACCAAAGAAATGCATCCACCCCAAAACCAAAAGTAATTGAAAAGTCTGAATGAATCATCACAGAGGGTGGCATTTGGTCAGGTCCTTAAATGAAGAAGGCCATCCACGTGAAGATTTGGGGACAGAACATTTTAAGCAAAGGAAGCTCCCAATGCGAGGACCTGAGGTGAGAAGAGACTGGAAGTGAAGGTAAACAGAGAAGCCAGCTGGGCGGGAGCAAGTCTCGCTTACCAAGGCCATCATTGTCCAGTTGTATTCCAGCACCCGAGATCGGTAACAGCCACATCCTCCAGAAAGCACAGGTGACCACTTTTCATTCCAAAAGGAAAGGCCTTTTGATTCTTTTGGCATTTCAACCATTAGTGTGTAAGACAATTACTAGCTGGCTAACATTTGAGCAGCATTGATAGATTCCATTCAGGTCAATGTGTGGCTTATGCTTTCCCATCCCAGGAAATTTGCCAAGATCAGTAGGTTACAGGGCAAACAAATGCCATGATATGTCAGAATTTCTTATTCTTTTTGCATTCCTCTGGCCTTCTTTTTTCAGGTGCTGGAGCAATGGATGGTGATAACCCCTAGCCCAGTGCTACACATACAAGCACTCAGTAATACTTATGAATCGGATCAAGGTAATAGCAGGTATTTAAAACATTAAAAATTTCCTCCAAAAGTTATTTACTCAGAAATAAAAAAAGGATCAAAAAACTGTATTTATTTTATAAACTCTGTTGTCTTTTTTGTCCTTGTCCTTCTTTTATTGATTATGACATACAAAAAAGCTGTGCATATTTAATGTAAGATGAGTTTGAAGATAATTTTCCACCTGTGAAAATGTCACCATCTATAACTCCATAAATTTAACCATAACCTCTAAAAGTTTTCTCCCTCCTGCCTTTTTTTCAATACGCACAATTAAGTGTATTATGTTTTTAAAAGATGGAATTAATAAAACAAGTGGATTTGGGAGGATGGGGTTGGGTGGCATTTCTGAGGAGCCAAAGAGCCGCTTGGGTAGGTTTTTTCTCTCTACCAATAAGACACTTAGGTATCATATAGATACAGTCCTAAATCTCAAAATATGGACAAAAAGCAAGCTAGAAAATATTTTACTTCATGGTTGATACAGGCAATGTGTACAATTCAGGTCCATAAGCAACTTTATTCAAAACTACCTACAATCTAAAAATTCCGCCTGGATTTCTAGACCTCATTTTACCTGAGCTCAGAAAGCTCAGGTCTAATAAAAAGTTAAAATCATTCTTAAATTCAAGCATAATTGTTAAAGCCTAATCCATCAATCTTTGTGAGGTTATGAAAGCTGCCATGGGGAATGCATTTGACCCAGGTCTAAGAGTTATTTACTACAACTTCTGCCAAAGACAGCTGTTTTCATTATGCAAGGGCCATTCTATGGCAAAGCCATTTATTACAATTTCTTAATTATTCAATCCAGCAAGGTTTATAATTATAATCCTGCCACTAATGACAAGGCAATATGTAATTCCTTAGGAATCACATTTTTTATCTGATGTTAATTAATGCCCACTTATAAATAGAGACTTAACCATAAAATCCACTTGGTACTTGAATTTAATCTTTTCATATTCCTTGTAAAACTAGAAGAAATCGGCTCCAAAGCAGCCAGGTGAGTCCAATGTGCTCGTTTTATTAACATTTGAACATACAACAGGCTTATTTCTTGGTGTGAACTCCCTCCATGAGAAATATTTGGGGCATGGCACCAGCTCAGAGCTTAAAGGGGAGCAGGGAGGTCTCATTCTTTTCTTCACTCTAGGAGGCAGCTCTCTGTCAAGGTTTCAACGTTTTTAAATGTTGACAAGCATGCACACTCTAAGATGCACTTTTTCCCTGGCTCATTATGTAAATTATATTCATGTAATGCGTCACTTGGGTATTCAAGTGCAAGCCCATGGTGTCTAATACATGTCCTCCTTGTCAGGAGCGACAGCACCGCACGTTTTCAGTAAAGATAACCAATCGGGAAAGAAAAAAATAAATGCTATTTTCAATCAGAGCTGTAGAAAGTGCCCTCAGTCCAGAAAAGATGTGATGCCAGACTAAGGCTGTAAAATACATCTCTGACCTTATTAGCCAGGCTCCTGTGTTAAATATAGTGGCTATAATAGAATTTGTATGCCCTAGTTTCTGACAGGTTGAATGTTGCTTAGTGATCCAGGAGTGGAAAATGGCTGCCTGCATTCAAAAGAGATCATAGATTACAGACATTTCCAGGCTATTGCAACCAAAGGATGCTGTTACAATGGCTCACAAAAAGAGAGACAGCCTTCTACAGCCTGCAATTGGAAGAGGGCTGTATTTGTTATCTGTTACCGTGTTATGAATTACTCCAAAACTATTTCTTTATCTCGAAACTGTTTATCTGTGGGTCTGGAGTCTGGGCTGGCTCAGCTGGTTCCTCTGCTTCAGGGTATCTCACAAGCTTCAATCAAGGGGTCAGCCAAGACTGTGGTCATCTCAATAGGGGAAGGATCCTATCATTTGCATTAGAAGTGAGTCACTAGGCTCAGCCTACATGTAAGGGGTCGGGAATATACAAGGATGTGAATACCAAGAGGCAGGGATCACTGAAAGCTATTTTACAAGTCTTCCTACAAAAAGAACTGAGTTTCCTCAGGTACCCAAAATACTCCTCCCCTATTATTATGACATACTTACCATGGCACCTAGTGAAACCTACGAGCCAACAAAATGAAATGGAAGCACTGTGGATCTCCTCGTATATCATGGTGACCAGCAGGAGATTCAATGATGTTATTCACAGGAAGTGCACTATTCACATAGTGCAAAAAAGGAACTTATTTTCAATTTCAAATATAAGCAAAAAATTATTCTTCTGGAAAAAAATAAGTGTTAATGTCCTTTTCCTTCATGTCTCCAACACACACAAAGCCTCTTCCAAAAGTCCAGAGGAGAACCTCAATCTAGCAATGGAGATGGCAGACACAGCAACACAGCTGAGAGAGCTAGGAAGGTGCAGCAACCTGGAGCCAGCCACAACCAGCATTGCACGAAATGTAACGGATGGAAGCAAAGCCTTCAATGAAAATCACTTGATGAATACTCTGAGCTGAGGACTCGACGCTTGTCAAGGGCCTGAGCAAGACTAACACAACAATAAAGCCATTGAAACCAGAAGCAGATTTTGCCCAAGCAAGAGACACAAATAATGTGTGATACCAGCCATGTTTGGTAAATGAAAGAGAACATAGAACAGTTCAGAAACATTCCTTTGCCCGTGGCTGACAAAAAGTTATCAGTAATCCTAAATGGTGAGGAACTAGAAGATTGTCACCAATGTCCACTGTGCATTTGTTGTATTTTGTGAAGAGATGGGTAGGATTTTCTGATGGATGACATTTGAGCTCTCTCTGGCATGCCTGACAATGACCTAACTGGGACTGATGGCTTCCTTCTTTGGAGGAAGGTATGAGGCTGCAACTTCCCATGGGTTCATGAGGAACTACTCAGAATCACTTCCCAACTGACCAGAAACTCTTAGATTTCCAGATGCTGGGCATCTGTATATCTTCAAAATACCCTTAACTATTTTGATTCTAAGACTTCTTTGAACAATGCAAGCCCAGTGTGCTTATTCCCTCTCAAGTCTGTTCTCACAATTGCCTCATAAAAAAGAATAACAGCAGCGCAAGTTTCCTTCAAGGGAGGAATAGCCTCCTGGTACACCGGTGGTGTACTGCCTAAACACACTGTCCTGAGGCAAGAGAAGAGAATCTAATTCCTCCATGTCGGTGGACCCTTATGCCCCTAAGGTCCAGCTGCACCAAGCAGTGTTGCTAGTGTCCCCCTGAGAACTTTGTCCCAAGTAAGCATATGTGTATCAATACTTTTAGAAAATATCATATTATTTTTGTTATAGAGTGAGTCTTGAAACAGCTAAGTATCATCATAGAGAAATCCATGGGTCCAATGTGGAAACTAACCATCAGAATGAATGTTTCAGTGCTCAGAATCAATAACATCTGGTAAGTCACACATTTCATGAAATGCCATCTTAACCAGGCTTATTGAAGCCAGTGTGTTTTGCGTATAACACTGAAATTTTTTCATCGGTAATTTATTGATTTAGTTCTTTTTTGAGTCATTAATGCTTGAAGGTGGTCTTAGCCTGGATTCTACAAGAAGCAAAATCTAAGGAAACAGCCATGTGTGAGTTTATTTGGGAACATTATCCCAGGGAACCAGAGTGTGACAGGGGAGGAGAGAGAGCCTGAGCTAGGATATCACTGCGCCAATGGGTTGCTCACTCCTGTGGGATTATCTGAGAAGCAGGATGAAATGCACCTCCAAATGTTCCTGGGGGTAGGAAAGGGGACAAAGGAAGAAGCATTTTCCCATTGACTTCCAGTCTTCGTTGGTGAACCTTTCTCCCAACCTGGATTTAATTCCTCCTACTTTTAGATTTCATGGCCTCGGGCATAAAGTGAGTTCCTAAAGCATCACATGCAGTAGTACCAATAAAGAAGCTTCACGTCTGCCAGATGCAAGAGGTGTACAGCACTGACCTGAAGCAAGGCTGTACCTACTGGAAACTGGCTGGAGCCTGCACAGAACTATTTTTTCTAATAATGGCGGACCTATGATTTGGGGGTGACTTAGAAGATCAGAAATAGTGTTTAAGCGTTATCTAATAAAAAGACTTTCAGATGGAAAATTCTTGTGGAGACACCATCAACCCTTGGAGGACTAACATTTCAAGTTCATAGTAGCTTGTTTCTCAGTGGAAATTAAAGAGATAGTACTGTAGCTATGAGACACAATTTCCATCTTTGAATGAAGAGTTGGACTTGTAGGTTACACTAGGTGCCATAATATGGTCTCATTAGAGGGGAGGGATATTGAGGCCCCTAAAGTACCTCAGTTTCTGTGGTAAGATGCCTGTAAAATAGCTCCCCAAATGCCCACCTTGTGGTGTTCACGCCCTTGTGTAATCTTCTCTCCTTGTTTATGGGCTGGATCTAGTGATTTGCTTCTACTGCAAAAGAAAAGTCACAGAACACTGAGTGTCAAAATTATTTTGTTTACAAATCTCTTCAGGCCTGACCCTATGAGAATGTAAGCTCCAGGAAGGCACAATTTGACCAACAATCCTATCACCAGCCACAGGATAATGTTCGGCACATAATAGATGCTCAGTCGGCATTTGTTGAATGAATACAATTGGGTGAAGAAAGAGAGAGAGAGAAAGTGGTGGCCAGTGTTTAAATCAAGGAAAGATCAAGCCTGATGGATTTTCAGGTAGTGGCAAGAGTTATCAGGACTTTTCCTAACAACCAGAATAAGAAGAGTAGTGTAATCCCAACATTACACTGGAAAGATCATGGGATGAGTACTCAGAAAACCTACTAGCTCTCTGGCTAAACTCCTTTGAGCTTTGCTTTTTTGTTTGTTTGTTTGTTTTTCTGTCAAAGAAAAAAGTAAGAATCAGGACCTTGCAAAGTTGGAAGAACCATTGTTTGTACTTAAAAGTGTTTGGAAATTCACAAAGCACTGAGCAAATGTTTGTTGCTATTTGTCCTGCCTCCTTGGGTAGTTTCTTATAAGGTGCCATCCCAATCCTTCAAGTTAGAGCCATAGGAAAAATTCCAAAGTTCCAGGAACTATTTCTGTCTTTTCCTTATCTTCCAAATGAAATAGTTTGGCTTTCATTTGGAGAAATGCAAGGTAGAAGCCAAGGTGAAACCAAGGTAGAAACAGAGATGAGAACAAAGGGGAAAAAACTTGGATGGAAGCAAATATACCTTGCCATGAGAACTTAATATGAAGACTTAAAATGTTGCCAAGAACAAGAATGTGATACTTTCTCACGTGACATTCTTATTGATTGATTTCTTTTTATGTGGTTTGATGGAGCCTGAAAGGGAACATGAGAACCTTTTCACCCAAGTTCTAGAATGTCCGGTGTGGGCTTATGACTTCACATTCCTCTGTGATTCCCATGGATTCACTCAGTTCTGGTAAACCCAATCTCTTTCTAGAAAGCAGGCCGGTAGAATTGAAGTGCTTGAAGAGACTTATCAGCTCAGTGTCTTAGAGGGAATCTCTTGAACAACAGTAGGGAGAAGGCAGTTCATTTTGGAGGAAGTGGGAATAGAATTAGGAGCAGGAGATATGGGCCAGCAATCTCATGCATCCGTGTCCTCAGAGATGCTCGGCTTTGAATGGCAGTATTATATGAGCTGCTCAACTATTGAAATATAGCTGTACCACTTGGTAAGTACATGCTACACTTGAAGGCCCACCTCCTACCCTGGACATGCTGGCGCTTCCCCCAAAATCTACTCTGCTGAACAGCCCCACAATCCAGCAATTAGGTGGTTGATGCCTGGCTTAGTGTGGCACCTCCAGGGCCATGCCTTAGTGGGAAGATCTGCTTTTGAACTTGTACCAGTTACTCAGGCTGCACTCTATCTGTGTTAAAGATGGCTAGTATTGCTCCTGACTTGGTGCCATTCTACACTTCCTCCCCATCCCCGTTTCCATTCTCTAAACATAGGTGCACACACGCGTGCTTGTGCTCACACATAGCTACACTCACTTCGCCCCAACTTCACCAACTCCCCCCTGCTGTTCATTCTGTTAGCATTTAGCTCTCACCACAGCGCTCAGCTCCTGAGTCTCTCCTTGGGTGTAATGACGGCAGAGTCTGCAAAGGGTGACTCACTCCACTGATGCATTTCCCCACGTATGCCTTACACAAAATTACTCCAATATTCCTGGAAATGCTTAACATTTACAAACTGTTTATTTTCTGCTACATGCCAAAATCGTTATAAACCTCACTTTTCTCGTATGCAAAATACTAATCACATCTAGGTCACAGATTTGTTACAAGGAAGAGGGAAGACAATGTGTGTAAAGGATTCACATAGTGCCTGTGCGTGGCAATCACGATAAATGATAGCTACCGCTATCATGGTATTTATTATTAACATTTTTTATCATTAGGTTTTTGGGTTTTGAGTCCCACTTTCCTTCTGGTAAACTCATCAGATTTTCAACATGGTGTCTATAGTTAAGGACAATAAGAAAATGTTTCTTCACTTCTTTCGTTTCTTATTTTCACTTTAATTTGTAAAGAAAAGGAGAGAGGTAAGTATTCTTTGAAGTCTTGGGTTAAAGTCAAACTAACTTAGCAGCTGACATTTGTAGAAAATCAAATAAGTTAAGACTCTTTAAAATATATTCCCTCACAGTTAAACCTCAGGTAACAATTAAAATAATTCCAAGAGTTTCAATTAAGGAGGAGGAGGATTCAAGGTATACCCTCCTTTCTGGAGGGTCAGTACAGATTTTTCTTGCACCTCTTTGTGCAGCACAAGGGGCATGTATGACACCCATTACAATTCCAGGGAGGACATTATGGAAATCTAAACTACATTCAAAGTGTATTTTACTCCTAATAATTAGAACTGGATGAACAGCTAGAAAAAAAATATGAACCTTCTCAAACTAAATTGGTTCAGCTCTAACTGATCTAATGCAGTTTTCCAAAGAATAATTGATATTATATAATCGTAACTGCCAGTTTATGTCACAAAAGTGACATTTGACACTTTCCTGCTAACCAGCCTAACATCATTGATCAAAACATCACTTGTGTAATGACATTTCACCAGTCAGCCTAACATCATAAATTATGACATCACCTCTTTTATGAAACTAGAAGATTGAAGAAAAGAGATTGGGAAGACGTTCCCATTGAAAACTAGCATTCGTCTTTGATTTGTGTTTTCAGAATCTTTTATGCTCTAACCATGTTTCCAGAATGTTTATTAGTAAGTGAGTGTTTTAGGAAAAAAAGAAGGAAAGAAGGAAGGAAGGAAGAAAGAAGGAAAGAAAGAAAGGAAAAAAGAAAGCAAGCAAGCAAAAGAAAGAAAGGAGAGGAGAGGAAGGGAGAGAGGGAGAGAAATCTCATGAAATTATAGTGGAAGCCATAAAAACAAATTATACATTTTCTAGTTCCCCTTAGTTACGGTTTCACATCCCTAGATGGTGATAACAAGATTTTATTTCACAACTGAACTGTGAAATGGCTATTCTTGGAAATCCCTGGAAAAGAGGAAACAGGAAAGAAAATTTTGAGTTTGGGTTTGAATTTGGAAGAGTATATTCATGTCTCACCAAACCCATTTAAAAATAATTTATATGTCAGGAAGGTTGCATATTACCTATAGGACTTCCAAAAGCTAACTATTTGTTTTTCACCTGAGGTTTATAAGTATGTGCTATAGAAAATATGATGAGAAATTGATCTTTTAAGATGGAAGCCCCTAATCTCAAAGAAGCAACATTCATTTTTGCCCACCTAAAATACTGGATTTTAAGGCAGAAAAGAGCCATTTCCCAAACTATTTATTGAGCACCTGTTAGGCCAACAATTAAATGAGAAAGGAAATAAGTCCAAGAGGAGGGGAAGAAATAGGTCTCTCCTTCAGTTCTTTGGTCTTGCCATGATCAAACATGAAAAATGCCAGGCATGGTACTTCGTTTATAAGAGCTAATAAACAAGTGTGTGATGCCTTCCTCTTTATTTTACAATTCAGTATTAGAGGGATAAAGGTAATTTTTCAATGTCTGAATCCATAATTTTCAAGAAAATAATCAGATTACTTTAAAGACATTTATGTAATTATATATATGAATATCACAAGAATTTGTGAAAAAGATATTTTTTTCTTTTTATACCTTGCAGCTGAGCAGGGTAAACTGTAAACAGTACGGTGACATTCTTGACTTCCACCAGTATTGGGTTTGGGGCATGCTAGAGTCATATGTCTCCTTCCCAGTTAACCTGTATTTAAAATAAAAGAGAAAGGCTACCCAAAAAAGTGCCACCAGGCAGGTCATACTAGAACTCTCAAAATTCCATCTGATAGTTGGGGTTTTAGTTCTTAAGTTCCATAATTAAATTCATTGGATCAATGGGGTTTCCCATATCAGCTAATAGCAAAACAAAGAAACAAGTAAACAAAAATTAAGGCAAAACAAAAACAGTTCCTTGTATTTGAATATTTTAACTGCTTTGCATAGAATTAGCAAATTCTGCCTTATCCTGAAATTGATCAACTGGGACAGGCAAGTTGAGGCCTTGACAGCCATTGGGCAAAGTTCCATGATACCAAGCCACAACATATGGCTGCTGGCACTGTTTGGGGATCGAATACCAAAAAATACCAAAAGTTCTCATTCATCTTGAGATGGTTCTTAGTGGATGACTTACCCTGACAAGGGAAACTTACTAAAAACTACTAAAGTTTTCTCAAAGCTTAAGAAGATAAAGTATAAGACACTATAAGGTCTTCCTTTATTTGTTGCTTCTGCAATTGTAGTCACATTATGAGATTTCTGTGTGTTGATTCTTGAAGGAAAGGTAAACTTTTGACAGCATCTTTGGGTTAAATGAGGTAAAAATTGTCTATTTGTGATAAAGAGGTAAATTGCTCTTATTACTAATTAGTGGTGCCATTTGTAATAAAAAAAATTCCAAAAGTCTTCTATACATGCATATTTTAGATGGGGGGGCAGGGTTACTGACTTTATAGAATTTACAGTTTTTAGAATGCATGGATTTGAGAGCTGTTTAGCCAGTTTTGATCACAAATGAATTCAATAGCAGACTTCAGAGTATAGAGCAAATCCCAAATTTCCAAGTAATTGTGTCTAAGTTGAGGCATGTTTGGCTACATTGGGACATAAACAAATCTTTGAATTTTTTTTAAGGACTAAAGTTTTGGAGAAGGAAGGATGTGTCACAAGGAGTAAGTAGAGGCTGAATGTCTCTGAGTGCACTCGCTTTCTTTTCCAATGAGCAAAGCATGAATGAGGCACGCAAATACTGGCACAGAGATGTGTCAGTTGCCCTGAAAAGAGTTCTTAAATAACTAGTAGAATTTTAAACAAATCCATGTAAATTGTTGTAGCATATCTTAGTCATCTCTGTAGCAGGCTGTGATTTACTTAATCTCATTTCTTGACTTTTTCTTTTGGAAAAGTTTTGGCTATGAATATTTATGCCCAGACTTCATTTACTGACTGAATTTCCACTCTGTTGGAATTATGCATCCCCATAGTGCACCCAAGAAAGGTGAGCAGTTAGAGGTGAGGAGAGAGATTTCCTGACCTTTTAGAAATAGCAAGCTACACTGGATTAAGTACAGCCCAAGCGAGGTTACTTGCGGGTTGGTGGAGCGTAATTATCTCAGAATTATCTCAGTGAAACAATTAGTGCGCAATAGATTCAGTGCCAGATCTGCCGTTGTTCTGAACTTTTGTTAAAGCATCTTGCTCCATCCCCATATTGGGCAATTTATAATTCTTACGGTAGGTGCTAGTGAGGGAGTCCACGGATTCCTACTCCTGAGTGTAAACTTATTTACAGTTGGTGCTTGTCAAATGAGTTGTAAGTGTGAAGGTGCTAGACTTGCTGTGATGGGAGTGTTTCCTTGGTGATGAAGCATTCGCTAGACAAGTTTCCTGAACCATCAGATGTGCAGCCAACAGGGAAGTCTATTCTCATTTCAGTCTTCAAATGTGCAGACTAAAGATGCCGGACTTTTGGCTCTCAATCACCCACAGCTGGTTCTTTTTAAAATGGAACTTTAGGCAAAAGGAACTCAAGTTTGAGCACACTGCCAAAGTGTACATTTTGCGAGGTCATTTCCATTTCCTCTTTGCATTTTGACAAAACTGCCTCAAGTGGAAGGGGCAGGTTTATTTCATCTTTATGTTTATGTTTCTGATGAACCTTAGAAGGTATTTCTTAGGCTAAGCTACCATCTAAACCTCAAGGCTGTGTTAGTCACAGATAGGCTGGTTGCTGATGTTTTCCTTTAAAGAAGCTTTTAAGCAGTTATTTCTTTAAACAGTTAAATAAATTAGAAGTAGGTGAGCAATCACAATGAAATGGGGTTATTTTTAATTTTTTTTTCTATTGATTGCATACTGTAGAGCCTAAAGGTGGTATTCATGTAGAGTTAGGGTAAAGGGAAAGTACTGAATGAAATCAAATTTATATTTCATAAGACCAACTGTTTCTTTTATTCACTGGAAAGGAAACAGTATTCGTCTTAAGCAGTAAACAGATACATGCTGTTACATAAACAAAAGCAGCTTATTCTGCCACTTTAATGGAAATCAAGTCATACAAGAAATCACCCTAAAAAAGGTGTTTGAAGGATGGAAAATGTTTATTGTTGTCGAATAAAAAGGAAAGTAACCTTAAAATACTTTTTTTGTTTTTCCTATCTATAACAACATAGTAAATAAAACAACCTGGATATACTACAAACTAAGCCAGGATGGGGAAAAAAAATGTCTAAACAAGGATTATTCACTAGGAAAGCCATTTATTGATATTTACTGAGTTCCAAGTACTGTGTTAAGATTTTACACATCATAACTAAGTCACTTATTTTACACAACCATCTTTATAAAATCATTCTGATTCCCTGATGAGGTGTCTAACCCTCAAAGAAATCAAGAAATTTGGAAATGCCATACAACCAAACCATCATGGGGCTAAAGCATAAACCCAGGTTCAATTCCAAAGTTACAACTTCTTTTCACTCTTTTATTGATTGAGCAACTGAGGAATGCTGACAGAGAGAGGGTTCAGTTAACATTTATTATAGGGATGCTATAAGTTTAAGTCAGTACCAAATGGAGAGTGGAAGGTATTGCTATAGTTTAAGGATTATCCATAAGGAGAAGAAGATGATCATATTCTTTGGGGTTAAAAAAAGTCATACTTATATGGTCATTTAATCTCTTAAGATGAACTTATTAATTATCAAAACTAAATGAATATGATTCGGCATTAGTCCTATGGAAGCCTTTTCGATTTCTTCTTTGCTTTCCCACAAAGCTGGCATAAGTGGAGGCTGCAATTTTACTTTATCTTATTTCTGTTTCTGACAATATTAACATGGGATTTCTCAGGCTAAGCTACTGTCCAATGCAACCTCCAAGATCAATGGTATACCGATATGCAATTGCAATCTTTATACATTTTTACCTTTTGTTAGAATAAGAATTTGGCTGGTGTTTAAGTTATGACTTTTCTCACAAATTCCCTTTATGTTTTTAATTGTGTAGCAAGTCAGTGAGGTAAAAAGCATGCTGAACTTGAAGTGAAAGGGCTCTGTTAGCTTTGGCTCATCCTGGTTGGGTTAGTTGCTTTATAGCTCTAAGCTTCCCTTTGCTGATCTGTGAATAGAATGATCTAGAAAACCTCATTAGACTCTAAATTCCATCACCACTAGGAAATTTTGCTTTTGGAAAATGTATTCTGTGAATATATAATCCAAAATATGTTCATGAATGATAACTGAAAGCCTAATCCCTTAAAGTTCGACTCTTTATTATGCAGAGCCCATGCCTATTATTTTTTATACTTTAATGGGCTTTAATGGGATGCACTACTTAAATTCAGCACCAGCTCTCTGAATGTGATTTTCATAATGGTTTTTATTTAGACAAACTGAATTAGGAATATCTACTCAGCACTATACTCTTCTGAAACAAGCATTTAAAAAAAAAATAAATGCAAGGTTTTTCTGGGGTTGGCAGGCTCATTATGTTTATATTATGAGTTCCACCTACATGAGGAACTAGAACACATCTTCCCAATATGAGATGTTGACATTTCTTCTGCTGTTCCCAACTTCTAAATGACTTCAGATTTTATTTTGTTTATGCTCACTTTCTGGTGATCTCACCCCACCTTTTTTATACCATTTATAATGCTGATGACTCCCACATTCTTGTTTCTAATCCAAACCTCTCTCCTAACTTAAAACTACCTCATTGACATCCAACTGTTTACTAGACTTCTTTACTTGGAAGCTGTTATGGGTTGAATCATCCCCCCAAAATGATATGTTGAAGTACTAAACCCCAGTACCTCCGGATGTGACCTGATTTGGAAGTGAGGTCTTAACAGAGGTCATCAAGTTAAAATGAGATCATTATGGTGGACTCTAAGCCAATATGACCATTTCTCTTTTGAAAAAAGGAAATTTAGACACAAACAGGCATACACACAGAGATAGGATGATGTGACGAGACACAGGGAGAAGATAGTCATGTGACTGGAATGATGTATCTACAAGCCAAGGAACACCAAAGATTGCTGGCAACCACCAGAAGCTCAAAGATGTCATAAAGCATTCCTTCCTAGAGCCATCACAGAGAATATGCCAACACCTGCTTTCAGATTTCTAGCCTCCATATGTGTGAGAAAATAAATTTCTATTGTTTTAAGTCACCCAGTTTTTGGTATTTTTTACAACAGCCTTTGAAAACTAATGCAGTTGCCCAATAAGCATCTTAAACCTAAAATGCTGCAAACAGAGCTCCTGCCTCATCCCCCTCTCCTGCCACTTCTCTTTCGATGGGAACTGTATTTTACCAGTTGCTCAAAGCTCTTTGGAATCATCCTTTTTAATTATCATTTTTATTAAAGTATAGTTGACATATGATTTTATGTTAGTTTCACACATTAAAAAACCATCACCACATCTGTCACCACACAAAGTTATTGCAATATTATTGACTATATTCCCTATGTCATACACTACAGCCCTGTGACTTATTTCGTAACTGCAAGTATGTACTTCTTGATCCCCTTCACCTATTTCAGCCAACATCCCTCCCCGCTGATGACCAACAGATTGTTCTCTGTACCTATGAGTCTGTTTCTGTTTTGTTTCGCTTGTTCATTTGTTTTGTTTTTTAGACTCCACACATAAGTGAAATAATACAGTATTTGTCTTTCTTTGCCTGAATTATTTCACTTAGTATAATACTCTCTAGGCTCATGTAGTTTGTTGCAAATTGCAGTGTTTCATTATTTTCTGTGGCTGAATACTATTCCATTGTGGATAGACAGATAGATAGACCACATATTCTTTACCCATTCATCTTTTGATGAACACTTAGATTACATCCATAACTTGGCTATTATAAATAATGCTGCAATAAACATAGAGTGCATATATCTTTTCCAATTAGAGTTTTTGTTTTCTTTGGACAAATACCAGAAGTAAAATTGCTAGATCATATGGTAGTCCTGTTTTTAGCTTTTTAAGAAAGCTCCATAATGCTTTTGATAGTGGCTGTGCACCAATTTACATTCCTACCAACAGTACACAAGAGTTTCCTTTTCTTCACATCTTCACCAACACTTATTTCTATTCTTTTTGATAGTAGCCATTTGGCAAGTGTAAGATGATATCTCACTGGCTTTGATTTGCATTTCCCTGATGGTTAATGATTTTGAGCATCTTTTCATATGTCTGTTGGCTATCATGTCTGTCTTCCCTGGAAAAATGTCTATTTCAGTCCTCTGCCCATTTTTTAATTAGAGTGGTTATTTTTATATTAAGTTGTGTGTTCTTTATATATTTTGGATATTAACCCCTTATTGAATATATCATTTCAAACATCTTCTCCCATTCGGGACATTGATTTTTTGCTTTGTTGATGGTTTCTTCACTGTTCAAAAAAGCTTTTTAGTTTGATGTAGAACCATTTCTTTATTTTTGCTTTCAATGCCTTTTCCTAAGGAGACAAAGCCAAAAATATATTGCTAAATCTGATGTCAAAGAGTGTATTGCCTATGTTTTCTTTTAGGAGTTTTATGATTTTGGGTCTTATATTTAAGTCTTTAATCCATTTTGAGTTTATTTCTGTATGTGATATGAGAGTGGTCCAGTTTCATTCTTCTCCCTGTAGCTGTTTTCTTTTCCCCACACCATTTATTGAAGAGACTATCTTCCCCACTGTATGTTCTTGGCTCCTTTGTCATAAATTAATTGACTGTAAAAGCATGGGTTTATTTCTGGGCTCTCTATTCTGTTCCATTGATCTATGTGTCTGTCCTTTTTTCTCTCCTTCCTCCTTTTGGGATCCCTATAATGTGAATGTTAATAAGCTCTATGTTGTCTTAGAGGTCCCTTAAACTATCCTCACTTTTTAAATTCTTTTTTCTTTTCACTATTCTGATTAAGTGATTTCCACTATCCTGCCTTCCAGATCACAGATCCATTCTTCCACATCCTTTAATCTGCTATTGATTCCTTCCAGTGTATTTTTCATTTCAGTTATTGTATTCTCCAGTTTTGATAAGTTGTTTTTTGTACTTTCTTTCTGTTGATGTTCTCACTGAGCTCATCCATTCTCCTCCTGAGTTCAGTGAGTCTCTTTATAAATATTACTTTGATTTCCTTATCTGGTAAATTGTTTATCTTCATTGTGTTTAGTTCTTTCTCTGAGGTTTTGTCTTGTTCTTTGAGAGGTATTCCTTTGTCTCCTCATTTTGCCTAACTCACTCTATTTGTTTCTGTGTATTATGTACGTCAGCAACATTTCCAGTTCTAAAAAAGTGGCTTTATGTAGAGGGTGTCTTGTGAGGCCCAGTAGCACAATCCCCCCAGTCACCAAATCCAGGTACTCCAGAGGTATCCTCTTGTGGGCTGTGTGCACTCTCCTGTTGTGGTGGGGCTGTGATTGCTGCAGGCACACTGGTGGGTGGGGTTGGCCCCCACCACCACCACCAGCCAGCTGGCTGTGAAGCTCAGCCACAACTACTGCAGGTATACTGATGTGTTGAGCTGGTCCCGAGCAAGACTACCTCTGAGGCCCAGCCATGACTGCTGTAGGCATGCAGGTATGCTGGGTTGGCATCCCAGAGCAGGAGCTTCTTTGGAGGGGTGCCAGGTCCAGCCAGGGCCACTTGCTAGGTAGAGTGGGGCAGGGGCCACTCTGGAGAGTTGCCAGGGCAGAAAGCAAGGTGTTAGCCAGTTGTGGAGAGTGACAGAAATGGTGCCTGTGAGCACAGGGCCAGCTAGGTGGAAGGAGAGTTTTAAAAAAAATGACGCTCATTAGTGCTTCCATCAGTGGAGGAAATTCCACCAGATCTCTGCCTCTTTAATATATGCCCTAAAATTAGTCAAAGAATCTCCTTCTCGTGTGACCCAGGCACTTCTCAAGCTGCTGCCTCTGTGCTGAAACTCAGAGCAATTGAGTTTGTGTGTGAGCCCTTCAAGAGAGGAGTCTCAGTTTCCCACAACCTTCTATTTCTCCCACTGATTTTGAAAGCCAGACATCATGGGGGTTGTCATCCCAGCACAGGTCTCCCAGGCTGAGGAGCCCCATATAGGGCTTGGACCCCTCATTCCTCAGGAAGGACCTCTTTGGTTGTGATATACCTCTCACTAATAGGTCACTGCACTGGGGGGTGTGTTCTGACTAGACCACATATCTGCCCCTCCTACTCTTCTCAATATGTCCTTTTCTTTATACCTTTAGTTATGGAAAATCTGTTTTGCTAGTTTTCAGGTCATTCTCAGAGATTCTCAGAGATTCTCAGCTCTACATTTAGTTGTAGTTTTGATGCCTCCATGGGAGGAGGTGAGCTCAGGATTTTCCTACTCCACCATCTTGATCCAGACAAGAATCATCCTTAATTCCAATTTTCTTCTCACTGTCCTCATGAACCTACCTTCAAAATACAGGTATTTTATAGAACCTAAGATGCCTTCAATTGTGAGATACATGATTATGGTATTCATCCATAAGAAAGAAAAAAATCTGGCAATATTATGACTCAATGGCATTGCTTAGATTTTTTATTTTATACTTAAAGACCTCCAAACTTACATAGACTTTTTACCATACATAATTCTTGGTAACACTGGGAAAGGAAAATGTATGTGAAATAAGTTGGTTAAGACATGAAAGGAAAATGTATGTGAAAAAATTCAGTTAAGTTTTCAAAAAATATTATAAACTTCAGAACCCATTTTCTTAATTGCTTTGGCTCAGTCACACAAATACATGTTTTTCCACAATACATCATCCATGGTGCCTCTAAGAGTAGAAGTGATGCAATGCTCTACTTCCTGCAGATTTAAAATAGAATCTGCCAAACTGCTAGTAACCTATGACTCAAATAAGGATTATAAAAGCACTAAACCAAGTGTGTTCATGTGCAGATAAATGGCAACTACATCTCTATGCCTCCTGGCCTGTAGAGATGATCGGAGGCCATCAGTTAAAAGACATATCGATTTCAAAGGCATTAACATGTAAAAAAGGTGGGCAAGAATCTTCAGACAAAAATATACATACTCTCTACCACTATCCTCTTGGTCCAAGCCACCATCATCTCCTGCCTGCCGGCTTCTCACAGCCTCATAATTAGTTCTATACTTGCCCTTCTATAATCTATTCTCCTTACAGCAGGCCATGTGACTCTTTCACAATGTGAATTCAATTTCCTGAACACACCAAACATAATTCTCCCTCAAGGTCTTTACTTGCTGGTCCCTCTTTTAAGTCACTGCTCAAATACTGCCTTGTCAGCAAGGCCTTTCCTGACCATCTGATTAAAAATTCCTCCCCCGAACATACTGTTTCCTTGCTTTTGTTTTCTATAAAGGGCTTATTACCATAGATATTTAAATAAATGTTTATATACACACATATGTAAATATTTATGTTTATACAATATATTTATGTGTTGTATCATATTGTATCACATTCTACTCTTTAAACATTGATGATAGATGATAGATAGATAGATAGATAGATAGATGATAGATAGATGATAGATAGAAAAGACATTTGTTTCTGCCTCGTCTCCTCCCACCATAGAATAAGCTCCAAGAGGACATGAACATTGTCTTTTTTTTTTTATTTTTGTTCTCCATGCCCCTAACACTGACTTGCACATAGACAATACATAGTAAATATTTGCTACATTTTTAAAAGTAATAAAAATGAATTAAATATGTGAACTAACTAACTAAATTGCCATAGAAACTGATGAGTGTGGTAAGAGACACTGGGTATATTTCCTTGAATAAACTCTGTTCAAACTGCAACCATGCTATAGAACTAGTGTTGGAGGAGAAAATAAGATGACCATAAAAAAAAAAGGAAAGAAAGAAAACACATCTCCACGTGCTCTTCCCTGCTACTGATTGTTATTAAGAATCTAAGGAGAATAGCATAGGGGAAAAACAGAAATGAATGCTACTATTTCTGGGTATACTGTATTTCTTGTATGATGTTCAGAATGAATGGCTGACAGGGTGTCAGCATTCAGAGTGCTCATGGTAATCAGAAATCTATCAGCACACCAGAACATGCCAAGTATCAGCTTTTCTAGGAAACTTTTCTTGGTCCTTCCAGCTCACAACTTTCTCTTTTTGTGGATTTCAATGGGTTACAGAATACTGCCCACTTGATTCTATTAATTCTCTACCTGCAAATCTTTCTCTCCACCATACTGAACATTTCTGAAGAGCAAGAACCTCACCACCCATCTGTAGAGTGTCTTCCACCACACCTAGCACAGAGCTATATCCATTTGGAAAGGAATAAAGTTTTGGAGAAAAATGGAACATATTAGCATTTAATGAGAGGGTCAATTAGACAGGTCTCACAGAGGAGATAGAGTCTTCACAAGGATAAGCCTTAGACAGGGTATTTGGAAAGTTTACTTGCCAAGAATCTCATTGATTGGAGGCCATAAGCTCTTTAAAAGAAGTAGTGAATGTCAATAAAATTACTTGTGAAGAGTTAAGTCTATCCACATTTGTCTCCCATTGTAGGGTGTTGAGCAAGAATAGAAGCACCTACCTTCAGCACACTTAACTTGGAGGTACTCTGTAGGAGACTATAATTTATGGCTATGGAATAAAGTTGGGTAGGTATTCAATGAAATTTTATTTGCGGGATGCTGTGTATAGCTGATCATTCATTATAGGTAGAGCCAACTTCATTTGGACAATACTATCAACCATAATTCTAGCTCTAGTGAACTTCTCTTTTTTTGGCTTCAGGCTATACACTTAGAGAAATTTCCTAAAGTCCTTCCTGGAACAAGCATCTATTAGCAGTTGCTTACTTTAAGGTACTATTAGCAGTTGCTTACTTTAAGGTAATTTAAGTCATTATCAAAATGAAATATAACTGACATATGTTATTTAATTTTCATTGTTCACTCTTAGTTCTATATTTTATTTTGCTATTGTGCATTTTACCCACTTTTTAAGGATAAAAATATTACAGTTTTAGAAATTATAAACAAAATAAAATTTTTAAGTAATAAGGAAATTATTTGAGAGTCCTATTTGGCTGGAACCTTCCAAAACAATTTCCTTCCTTTATTATGCAACCATATATTTACCTGACACTCAGTGGTTGTACTGAATAGAGATCATCAATTTAAATAATTCATATCCTTGTAAAGGGGTTGGATGATTTGCGATATAAAAAGACGTTGTTTCAATGGTTCAGCTGTGCAGTGACTGAACGCAGGATTAATGTGATCTTTGAAAAAGGAGATTGGCCGATGCAACTATTGTTTTATTCATTCTAAAAACTTTAGAACTCAGTGTACCATCTTTGCAAGGTGGGCAGTATCACTGTTGCACAACTTCAGGGATCATTATTTATATTTACTATTGTGTGTGAATGAAATTCCTGGAGCAGTTGCTTTCTGACATTTACACAGAACACAATTTTGAATAGTGCTTCTTGAAGTACGGCAGCCCAAAGGAATACTGAGGTGGGTTTGAAAAGCCAATTAGAGAGAACGAGAGGGGGAAAGTCTTCCAGCCACCCTGGAATGTGTAGAAAGTTCTCATAGATGCTACCCTCCAATCAGTGATTCTTGCTTGCAATTTTAAAATAAGCTAAATATAAACACAAATAATAAAATCATTATATTCAAGATTGAACACACATGACAAAAATTCTCTCACATGGAAAGGTTTTTTTTTCCAATTTTAAAGTAAATAATGGAAAACTAGATGGCATTAAAAATAAAAGCAAAAGTTCCACATGACCAATAAAATGATAAAGTCAATAACAGTAAAAATAAGATCAACAAGCAGTATCAACATCAAATGGTAAACTAATTAAATGATTAATTAATTAATTTAAAAAGTAGAGTATTGGCCAGCTCGTGGTTCAGGAAGCTCCTAGATTTTGGATTGGCGGCTAGAAGGAGTGGTGACTCATGCCCAGAAAGTTTGCCATACCAGTTTCCTTTTCCTGTCCTGTCTATCTTTTCTCCTTCTCAGCAAATCAGGAAAGGCCAGGATGGAGGAGAAAGCAGTGAGCACTTCTGCACAATCTATTTTACATGTACATGAATTTTTTTTCATGACCATGAGACCTAGGCTTTGAAGTTCAAAAGCCAGAAACTGAAAAAGAAAAAATATTTGACAAAGCTCAATAATATTTATGGGAATACATGCATATATGATAAGCCTTTCAATAAACTAGGAGTAGAAGGGAAGTTCCTCAACCTGATAAGGAACTACTAAAAACCTATAGTGAATGACATTGAATTCTGAAACAGTACAGGTTTTTCCTTTAAGATCAGGAACAAAACAGGGATGCCCACTCCCACCACTTCTACTCAACATATTATATGAGGTTCTAGCTAGTTGAATATAGCAATAAAAGGAGATAAAAAGCATCCAAATTGGAAAAAAAGAAATAAAACTCTCTTTATTAGCAGATGACATGAGTCCCTGTATAAAATCCCATGAAGTCTCCTAAAAAGCCAATAAAATCAATAAATGAGTTTAGCAAGATTGCAGTTTATAAAACAAAAATCAATTGTATTTCTATAGACTAACCATGAACAATCAGAACCTGAATTTTAAAAATTAATAATTTAAATTAGCATCAAAGTGTGAAAAACTTAGGGATACATATGAAAAATTATATGCAAAACCTATAAACTAAAATTGACAAGACATGACTGAGAGAAATTAAAGAAGACCTAAGTAAATGGAGAGATATGCCATGTTTGTAAACTGAAAGACTCAATATTATCAAGGTGAAAATTCTCCCCAAACTTACCTATAGATTCAATACAATCAAAATCAAATCCCAGCAAAATTTTGTAAGAATTGGTCAACTGATTCTCAAAATCATATAGAAATGAAAGTACATAAAATAGGCAATGCTTGTGCACAAGCACACAGCCCTCTGAGCTGAAGTGCCAACACAGCCATTGCGCACTAGGAGCTCTGGTCTGAAGCACCAGGTGCAAGCCCTCTGCGTGTGGCACTCTATGAGCAAGTGAAACTGAATGAAGCATGAAAGAAAAAAAGACTGTTTGGAACTTTGCACATCAGCAGTATGTGGAGTGTAAGTGGTGAAAGAGGACATCCTTCCCTTTTTATTGATCTTAAAGGAAATGCTTTCAATAATTCACCATGAAGAATGGTATACAGAGTTATTCAAATCTTCTGCTTCTTGAAACAAGTTTACACTCAAAACATCTAACTAGAGGCTGGAGAAAAAAAGATGGCGGAGGAGTAGGATGTGGCGATCACCTTCCTCTACACAAATACATCTGTTGGGGGAGTGGCTCCTGGAGAACACCTTCTGAATGCCAGCAGGACACCTCAAGCCATCAAAAAGGCACATATACAGAATCTAAAAATGGTAATGATGAACTCAGTGACAAGAACAAGGATGCAGATACAGAGAATGGACTGGAGAACTCAAGGTTTGGGAGGGGGCGGGGGTGAAGGGGAAGCTGAGACGAAGTGAGAGAGTAGCACAGACATATATATGCTACCAACTGTAAAACTGATAGTCAGTGGGAAGTTGTTGTATAACAAAGGGAGTCCAACTCGAGGATGGAAGATGCCTTAGAGGACTGGGGCGGGGATGGTGGGGGGGACTCGAGGGGGGGGGAGTCAAGGAAGGGAGGGAATATGGGGATATGTGTATAAAAACAGATGATTGAACTTGGTGTACCCCCCCAAAAAAATAAAAAATAAATAAATAAAAAGGCAAGAGAATTTCCACATAATTGGGTAGCACAAAGGAAAGAAGGGAAAAAGAAAGACAAAGAACACTGAGGAGGCTGGCCCCTCTGGGAGGGAGCTGTGACTGGGGAAGGCTCCCACACACTGGGGAGCCCCCTCACTGGTTGGGAAGGAGAGGGGGAGCCTCTGAGACCCCAGGAGAGAGAGCGACTGCAGGACTGCTGAGGGCAGAGTGGAGAGTTCCCCACACAGAAGAGTCAAACAGCACTCCCCAGCCTGAAAAGCTAATCTGCTCACCTGCAGTGGTGGCAGTGGGGGCTGGGCACCAAGGCTTGGGCTTTGGAGAACAGACACCAGGGAGAGAGCTGGGGCTGGCTGCATGAAAACAGCCTGAGGGGGCAGGTGTAAAAGCAAGCTAGGAGGGAGTTTGGGGAAAACCCTGGGCCAAATGAGAGGCAAGGCACTTTTGTTTCAGCGTGCTTGGGAGGAGTTTCCCTCTCCAGGAAATCATGGGCTGTGAAGCAGCACGGCCCATGGCTGCTGGATCAAAAACCCACCTCCTGCCCTGTGCCCCTGACCAGCAGCTCCTGGATCAAAAAGCCCACCACCAGTGGCTGCTGGATCAAAAAGTCTGCTGCCCCACACCCGCACCCCACAGCCATGCCACTAGCCTGCAGCCCAATCACCTGCAGCCACCAAGGGTCCTGTGTGTAAGGCAAGTTATTGGCCACACCCTCCCAGCAGCAGGGGAAGCCCACCAATACCAAGGGTCCTGCTATCAGGACCAGCTTCCTTGGGAGAAGGCACAGCACACATCAGGCTCATGCTGACCTCTGCTGCTGCAAGCACTCCCACAGATTTCAGTTAGACTGCCATATCCCTCCCTACCCACCAACCTGAATTTGCAAGTGAGCTCCAATCACCTACTTTCATTCCCTCTTGCCTGGGCAGAATTGATTCCTGAGAGCAATCCACATGCAAAGTAAGGACCAAAACCGATCCCCGAGGACTGCAGGACCAAAGAAGAGAATGAGAAACAGCCACAGAAGGAGCAGATTTAATGCCCAGAATAGGCTTGAAAGAACCTGCATCTGTGGATCACCTGAATAGAAGAGTGTTTCTACAATAGAAACTGTAGACAAAGGGGACAACTGGGGACTGTGGGGACAAATACACACAGAACTAATACCAGATCACAGTCTGAGCGCTCCACAGTCCTCTCCACAGCAGGGGTAGAGCCATACCTAGAAGTGTTGGAGGACTTCTTGGTATGCTTATCTTGTTTCTGGTTTTAGGTATTTGTTAGTTAAATTTTTACTGTATATATTTGTATGTGGATTTGCTTGTAATTAGTATGAGTACTCACTTCCTTCTTTTCTTTGCTATCTCTTTTTCTCTTCTCTTTGGTTTCTTTTCCTCTTCCCTTTTTGCAAGTGCATGTGTGCACATCTCCTTGTGTGTGATTTTGACTGATTAGAATTGCTTTTACCACCAATCTTTGGGATCTGTCTGTCTTTTCCCCTTCTTCCCCTTTTTCCTTCCTTTTTCCTTTGCTCTCCTTTTACCTCCTTTTCCTCCATGCCATACAGCTTCCAGGGTCTTGGTGCTCCAGCCAGGGGTCAAAACTGGACCTCTGAGACAGCAGAGTGGAGTCCAGGATATTGGACCAACAGAGAACTCCTGACCCCAGGGAATATTAATCAGCAAGTGCTCTCCCAGAGTTCTCATATTCAATACCAATCTCCAAATTCAACCAAAGGCCTGCAAGCTCCAGTGTTTGAAACCTCAAGCCAAACAGAGCAGAGATAAGAGGAATTTCTACTAGGCAGCATAGGGAAAGGAGACGGCAAATACTATAAATTAGACAAAATGAGAAAACAAAGAAACACTTTGCAGGCAAAGGAGCAAGATAAAAAAAACCCACAAGACCAAATAAATGAAGAAGAAATTGGCAAATTGACTGAAAAAGAATTCAGAGTAATGACAGTAAAGATGATCCAAAATCTCAAAAATAAAATAGAGAAAATAAAAGAAACATTGAATAAGGACCTAGAAGAAATAAAGAGCAAACAAACAGTAATGAACAACACAATAACTGAAATTAAAAATACTCTAGATGGTATAAACAGCAGAATAACTGAGGCAGGAGAAAGAGTAAGTGAGTTGGAAGATAGAATGGGGGAAACAAATGCCACAGAGCAGGAAAGAGAAAAAAGAATAAAAAGAATGCAAGACGGTCTCAGAAACCTCGGAGATAACATTAAGCATACCAACATTCAAATCATAGGCATCCCAGGACAAGAAGAAAAAAAGAAAGGATCTGAGAAAATATTTGAGGAGATTATGGTGGAAAACTTCCCTCACATGGGAAAGGAAATAGTAAACCAAGTCAAAGAAATGCAGAGACTCCCATACAGAATAAACCCAAGAAGAAACACAGCATGGAACATATTAATCAAACTAATGAAAATTAAACACAAAGAAAAAATATTAAAAACAGCAAGAGAAAAGCAACAAATAACATTTAAGGGAAAATCCATAAGGATAACAGCTGATCTCTCTGCAGAAGCTCTGCAGGCCAGAAGGGAGTGGCAGGAGATAATTAAAGTCTTGAAAGAGAAAAGCCTACAGCCAAGAATACTCTAACTAACAAGAACCACATTCAGATTTGATGGAGAAATCAAAAGCTTTACAAACAAGCAAAAGCTAAGAGAATTCAGCACCACCAAACCAGCCTTACAACAATTGCTAAAGGAACTCCTCTAGGTAGTAAACACAAGACAAAGAAAAGACCTACAAAAACACAGCCAAACAATTAAGAAAATGGTAACAGGAACATACATGTCAATAATTACCTTAAATGTAAATGGATTAAATGCTCCAACCAAAAGACACAGACTGGCTGAATGGATACAAAAACAAGACCTTACATATGCTATCTACAAGAAACCCACTTCAGACCTAAGGACACATACAGACTGAAAGTGAGGGGATGGAAAAAGATATTCCATGCAAATGGAAGTCACAAGAAAGCTGGAGTAGCAATACTCATATCAGACAAATTAGACCTTAAAGTAAAAACTGTTACAAGAGACAAAGAAGGACACTACATAATGATCAAGCAATCAATCCAAGAAGAAGACATAACAATTGCAAATATCTACACACCCAACATAGAAGCATCTCAATACGTAAGGCAAATACTAACAGCCATAAAAGGGGACATCGAGAGTAACATGATAATATTAGACTTTAACACCCCACTTACACCAATGGACACATCATCCAAACAGAAAATAAATAAGGACATGCAAGATTTAAATGACACATTAGACCATCTCGACTTAATTGATATTTATAGGACATTCTATCCAAAAACTACAGAATACACTTTCTTCTCAAGTGCACATGGAACATTCTGCAGGATAGATCACATCTTGGGGCATAAATCAAACCTTAGTAAATTCAAGAAAACTGAAATCATATCAAGCATCTTTTCTGACAACAATGACATGAAACTAGGTATCAATTACCTGAAAAAAAAACTATAAAGATACAAACACATGGAGGCTAAATAATACACTACTAAACAACCAAGAAGTCACTGTGGAAATCAAAGAGGAAATCAAAAAATATCTAGAAACAAATGACAATGAAAACACAATGACCCAAAACCTATGGGACACAGCAAAAGCAGTTCTAAGACGGAAGTTTATAGCAATACAGTCCTACCTCAGAAAACAAGAAACATATCGAATAAACAACCTAAGCTTACACCTAAAACAATTAGAGAAAAAAGAACAAAAAAACCCCAAAGTGAGCAGAAGGAAAGAAATCATAAAGGTCAGATCAGAAATAAATGACAAAGAAATGAAGGAAATAATAGCAAAGATCAATGAAACTAAAAGCTGGTTCTTTGAGAAGATAAACAAAATTGATAAACCATTAGCCAGACTCATCAGGAAAAAAAAGGGAGAAGATGCAAATGAACAGAATTAGAAGTGAAAAAGGAGACATAATAACCAACATTGCAGAAATACAAAAAATCATGAGAGACTACTACAAGCAACTATATGCCAATAAATTGGATAACCTGGAAGAAATGGATACATTCTTAGAAAAGCACAATCTCCCAAGACTGAACAAGGAAGAAATAGAAAATATGAACAGACCAATCACAAGCACTGAAACTGAGACTGTGATTAAACACAGTCTCCCAAGGAACAAAAGCCCAGGGCCAGATGGCTTCACAGGCGAATTCCATCAATCATTTTGAGAAGAGCTAACATCTATCCTTCTCAAACTCTTCCAAAATATAGCAGAAGGAGGAACACTCCCAAACTTATTCTACGAGGCCACCATCACCCTAATACCAAAACCAGGCAAAGATGTCACAAAAAAGAACATTATAGGCCAATATCACTGATGAATATAGATACAAAAATCCTCAACAAAATACTAGCTAATGGAATCCAACAACACGTTAAAAAGATCATACACCATGATCAAGTGGGGTTTATCCCTGGGATGCAAGGTTTCTTCAATATATGCAAATCAGTCAATGTGATACACCATATTAACAAATTGAAGGATAAAAGCCATATGATCATCTCAATAGATGCAGAAAAAGCTTTTGACAAATTTCAACATCCATTTATGATAAAAACTCTCCAGAAAGTGGGTATGGAAGAAAGTTACCTTAAAATGATAAAAGCCATATATGACAAACCAACAGCCAACACTGTTCTAAATGGTGAAAAACTGAAAGCATTCCCTCTAAGGACAGGAACAAGACAGGGGTGCCCACTCTCATCATTATTATACAACATAGTTTTGGAAGTTTTAGTCACAGCAATCAGAGAAGAAAATGAAATAAAAGGAATCCAAACTGGAAAAGAAGAAGTAAAATTGTCACTCTTTGCAGATGACATGCTATTATACATAGAAAACCCTAAAGATTCTACCAGAAAACTACTAGCACTAATCAATGAATTTAGTAAATTAGCAGGATATAAAATTAATGCACAGAAATCTCTTGCATTCCTATACACTAACCACAAAAGAGCAGAAAGAGAGATTAAGGAAACTCTCCCATTTACCATTGTAACAAAAAGAATAAAATACCGAGGAATAAACCTCCCTAAGGAGGCAAAAGACCTGTACACAGAAAACTATAAGACACTGATGAAAGAAATCAAAGAGGATACGAACAAATGGAGGGACATACTATGTTCTTGGATTGGAAGAATCAACATTGTGAAAATGACTATCCTACCCAAAGGAATTTACAGATTCAATGCAATCCCTATCAAATTACCAATGGCATTTTTCACAGAACTAGAAGAAGAAGTCATGATTTGTACGGAAATGCAAAAGACACTGAGTAGCCAAAGCAATCTTGAGAAGGAAAAATGGAGCTGGAGGAATCAGGCTCCCTGACTTCAAATTATACTACAAGGCTACAGTAATCAAGCCAGTATGGTACTGGAACAGAAACAGAAATATAGATCAATGGAACACAATAGAGACCCCAGAGATAAACCCACATACATATGGGCACCTTATCTTTGATAAAGGAGGCAAGAATATACAATGGAAACAAGACAGCCTCTTCAATAAGTGGTGCTAGGAAAACTGGACAGCTACATATAAAAGAATGAAATTAGGACACTTTCTAACACCATTCACAAAAATAAACTCCAAATGGATTAAAGTCCTACATGTAAGGCCAGACACTATAAAACTCCTAAAGGAAAACATAGGCAGAACACTCTATGACATAAACCAAAGCAAAATCCTTTTTGACCCTCCACCTAGAATAATGGAAATAAAATAAAAAATAAACAGATGGAACCTAATGAAACTTAAAAGCTTTTGCACAGTGAAAGAAACCATAAACAAGACAAGAGGACAGTCCTCAGAATGGGAGAAAATATTTGCTAATGAAGCAAAGCACAAAGGATTAATCTCCAAAATATACAAGCAGCTCATGCAGCTTAATACCAAAAAAAGCAAATAACCCAGTCCACAAATGTACAGAAGACCTAAATAGACATTTCTCCAAAGAAGACATGCAGATGGCCAACAAACACATGAAAAGTTGTTCAACATCACTAATCATTAGAGAAATGCAAGTCAAAGCCACAGTGAGTTATCACCTCATACCAGTCAGAATGGCCATCATCAAAACATCTAGAAACAATAAATGCTGGAGAGGGTGTGGAGAAAAGGGAACCCTCCTGCACTGTTGGTGGGAATGTAAGTTGGTATGGTCACTATGGAAAACAGTTTGGAGGTCCCTTAAAAAACTAAAAATAGAACTACCATGTGACCCAGCAGCCCACTACTGGGCATATACCCTGAGAAAACCATAATCCAAAAAAGAAACATGTACCATAATATTCATTGCACCACTATTTACAATAGGCAGGATGTGGAAGCAACCTAAATGCCCATCAACAGATGAATGGATAAAGAAGATGCGGCACATATATGCAATGGAATATTATGCAGCCATAAAAAAGAATGAAATGGAGTTATTTGTGATGAGGTCTGTCATACAGAGGGAGTAAGCGAGAAAGAGAAAAACAAATGCTGTATGCTAACACATATATATGGAATCTAAAAAAAAAATGGTACTGATGAACCCAGTGGCAGATCAAGAATAAAGATGCAGATGTAGAGCATGGACTTGAGGACACAGGGTGGAGGGGGCAAAGGAGAAGCTGGGACAAAGTGAGAGAGTAGCACTGACATATATACACTACCAAATATATAATAGATAGCTAATAGGTAGTTCCTGCATAACATAGGGAGATAAACTCAATGATGGGTGATGACTTAGAGGGCCAGGATAGGGAGGTTGGTAGGGAGTCGCAGAAGGGAGGGCATATGGGGATATATGTATAAATACAGCTGATTCACTTTGGTGTACCTCAAAAATTGGCACAACTGTGTAAAGCAATTATATTCCAATAAAGAGCTTAAAACAAAACAAAACAAAACAAAACAAACAAATGAACAAAAAAACAAAGTACATAAAATAACCCAGACAACCTGGAAAAGATAAAGTTGAAGAATTTACAGTACCTAACTTCAAGATTTATTCAAAAGCTCTGGTGATTGTGGCATTGACATCAACATAAACAAATGGGTCATTGGAAAATAATTAAGAAATAAGAAATAGACAGCTTATACAGTCAATTATTTTCAACAAAGGTACAAAGGGAATTCAATACAGAAGGATAATGTTTTCAACAAATGGTGTCAAAACAATTGTATAACCATTAAAGAAACAAATTCTTGATCAATATCATTTATTGTTAACTAATATTAACCTGAAATGGGTCATAGGCCTAAACGTAAAGTCTAAAACTTCTAAAGAAAAAAAATAGGAGAATATCTTTGTGAACTTCGTTGGCCAAGATTTCCTAGAAATAATACCAAAATATAATTCACTAAACAAAAATTTGATGAATTGGGCTTCATTAAATTAAGAAATTCTGTTCTTTGGAAGACATTGTAAATGAAAAGATAATACACAGACTAGGATAAAATATTTGCAAATCACATATCTGAAAAAGAACTTGTATCCATAATATAAAAAGAACTCTCAAATTTTATAGTTTAAAAAAATCAAATAAATACTCAATAAAAAAAATGAGCAACAGATTTGAACAGACACTTCTCCAAAGAAGACATATGGGTGGCAAAACACATGAAAATGCTCAACATCATTAGTCATTAGAAATGCAAATTCAAGCCACAATCAGATACTACTTTACCTTTTAAGATGGCTAATATTAAAAAAGGGAGATCTTGTCAAACATTGGCAAATATGTAGAGCCACTAGAATTCTCATACACTACTGGTAGAATGTAAACTCATACAACCAGTTTAGAAAACAGTTTGCCAGTTTCTTAAAAAGTTAAATATACACCTACCACCAAACACAGCCTTGCCATTCCTAGGCATGTATCAAGAGACATGAAAGCATATGACTAGGCAGAGACTTATACATCAGCGTTCACAGCAGCTGTATTTGTAATAACTGAACAACTAGAAACTTATGTGTCTATCACCAGGTGAAGGAATCAACAAATTGTGGAATAGTACTGAATAATAAAGAATATTAATCCATGCAGCAACATGCATGAATCTGAAAATAATTATGCTGAGTGAGAGATGCTAGAGAAAAAAAGAGTACACATTGTATGATTCCATTTATATAAAATTCTAGAAAATACAAATTAATCTATAGTGACAGAAATATGTCAGTGGTTTTCTGGGAATTGATGGGAGATAGGCTAAGGGGTGGGGCTGGAGAGGGGTTAGAATGAGAAATCAGGAAGGAACACAAGGAAACTTTTGGAAGTAACGGATATGTTCATTAACTTGATTATGGTAATGATTTCACAGGTGTATACATGCCAAAAATTATTCTATACTTCAAATATACGCAGTTTATTTTGTCATTTATACTCCAATAAAGCTGTTAACATTTTATAAAAGATATTTAATTAGAGAAGCAGTATGTTCAATTCATTCAGTGAAAACTGATTGGATTCTAACTATAGATCTGGTTTTTAAAAAGGGGAGTTTAGAAAAATTATCTAGATTTGTTACATGCAGATAAATTCGAAGCTGAAGAAACCAGAAAAAGAGTAACTAAAGGAAAAAGCATAGGTTCTGGAGTTAGATGGACATAGGCTCAGATCCAGGCTCTTCTGCTTAACGCCTGTGTGAGCTTTGGAAATTTGACTAACCTCTCTGAGTTCAGTTACTTCATCTGTAGAAGAAGAAAGTGTATATCTGAGAGTCATCGTGATGTTTAGAAATCATGTACACAAAGTAACTGGTGCAAAGAAGTCACCCCTTACAGGAGAGCAGGTATTAATTATATTTGTTAATAAATAAGAGATATATTGTTGTTAGACATGAAGTTATAGAGGCCAAAACTGGGGAAGGGAGACAAAGTGAAGGATGAGAAATACCTTGGATTTTATATAAAAAGACAAGATGTTGTGATTAAGTCAGATTTATAAGCATGGGAAAGGCAAGTATCAATCACTAGAAGAATGATAGCTCCATCACTAGAAGATTTTCTAGTAATCAGGCAGGAGGGTCAAGTCTGTAGGAGGATGATTAGGATAGTATAGACTAGTATACACCCACACAGGTAAATCCTGAAAGTGGTTTTTGATGCAAGTCTGAATTTGAGTCTTTTTTTTTCTCCCAGCTCTTTATTGGAGTATAATTGCTTTACACTATTGTTCCAGTTTCTTCTGTACAATAAAGTGAATCAGCTGTATTTACATATATCCCCATATGCCCTCCCTCTTGAGCCTCCCTCCCACCCTCCTAATCCCATCCCTCTAGGTCATCACCAATCATCGAGTTGATCTCCCTGTGTTATTCAGCAGCTTCCAAATATATACTGTTAATAATTGGAAGCCTCCCTGGCTTCAAGCCTCACCAGCTTCTGTGTTGCTGCAAAGGCTATCAAAGTTCAGTTCCAGACCCAGCATTCACCAGGGCTGGAATCCCTGGGAAAGTGCCTCTCTGCTGGGGCTGCTGGAGACCAGAATCACCACATTCTACTGCTGCCATAGCAACCACCTGCAGCTGTGAGTGAGCACTGCACTGAGGGGACCAGAAGGAGCTTCTACCTTTCTCCTGCCTTCTGACCTTCTCCTAGTGCCTCTACTGCCCAAGTTAACAGCAAGCCAGCTGGCAAGCAAGCTAAAGGAAATGTTTGCTGACTCCCAGCCCTGGCAGCACAGGGCAGAATGTAAAAGTGCAGGACTTAGAGGAGACAGGTAAAAAACCAGCACAGTGTCTACAGGAGTCACTGCAGGGAGAGAACAGGGATGAAGGTGGAAATTGAAGCAGTGAAGAAAGAGAAATGGTTAGAAAGAAGTGAATCTTAAAAATTAAGTGCCCCAAAGTTCCAATGAAGAGAGAGTTTGAAAAGACAGGCATTCAAAGGTGTCCACTGCTAGAGAGAGAGCAAGGTCTAAGAGAAGGCCACTGGATATGAGGATCAGCAGTCCTATTGAACTTGAAAATCTAGTGTTACTTTCTCAGCTCCTGCAGAAGCAGGTGCCAGATTTCAGAACATGATCCATTTCAGCATGTAAGATGATAGGTATAAACTACTCGTCGTTGAAGTTTAGCAGAAAGTGTGAGAAGTCAACTGACTTACACCTTTCTTAGAAATTGGACTCTAGTAGGGTGACAACCTATTTCCATTTGTCTAGAACTTTTGCAGTTTTAGCTTGGAAGGCAGCTGATTCCAGGAAGTGCTTAGTTCCAGGCAAGCTGAGATGGCTGGTGACCGTGTCCCAGAATGTCTTAGAGAATGTGCACAAATAAGCTATATTGACTTCAACAAAGGATGCAGAAGACTTGGTTATGTGTAAGTTCTAATGCATTTCCACAATAATCATTGTTTTGCTCCCTGGTTCACTAATAGTGCAATCATTCCACTTGACTTTAAATGTGATTCTGCTTCATCCAGGTCTCACCCTCTTTAGTCCATCTACTGGCTGCAATGACATCCCAAGAGAAACATTCTCCTACTTGGCTTTTTCCGAGCTCAACCTTTTCACAACACCCCAGTTAATTAATATTTGCCCTGGGTCAGCCTGGAGGGAAACACATTGAGCTTGGAGATTTCCATTTGAACATTGAACCCCAGGAAGAAGCAAGGCAAATTTATACCAGTGGGTCTAATTGCTAGAAAGGTAATTCTGCAAAGATGGAAATCAGCTGAAAGATTAACACTGCTATACCAGCTTGAGTGCCCTGGCTAACAGAGAGAAAATAATGTTTCAATTAAATGAAAGGATCCTGAATTAGGTAGATTACTCAGGAGACTGGTAATGGAATACAGAGCCTTTCACCTCCAGGTCACCATTACCAATCTGGTCCAGGGCAGTTCTAGACCATAGTTTTGAGGAGCTGATGGCTCACCCCAGCCCTTACTGTCTGCAGCACTTGATGAACTGGTCTCCCAAAGCACATGCACCAGCCTCCAAGGTCACTGTGGTTCACTGAAGATGTAAGAGGAAGCAAAGCCCATCTTTGGAGGGGAGGGGCTGGCCCCGAGGATAGCCAAGGGCCGCTGCAGGGAAATTAGGATGGGGAAATGATTCAAGATGGGGAGCCACACAGAAGGGGGCGAGAATCATGTTTCAGCTCATATAGGAGGCAGTTAACTGTTTCACCTTAGAGTTAGGATAGACGTCAACATGCTGATTAAGAGTTTGGTTTTTGTTTATTTTGCGGGGGTGGACGGATGGCAAGGCAGAAGGAGGTTTGCATTAGAAGTCAAAACTACATTAGAGGGCAGAGCACGGTGAGCAAAACTGAGTCATGAAATCACTTGTTATCACCCACGTTTGAATATGTCCCAGGGCTTATCTTATGCCACAAAATATTGCCACAGACAGATAAAGTCTGATACAAGGAGATTAGCTTAATTCCTGATGCCAGTGTAACAAAAATCCTCTCCCATAATGGAACCCATATGTCAGCTGGGGTCTCCCGATCCTTTACAATTCAGATAAGACTGTCTCAAACTTTACATTCTGTACTTTGTAGGAGTCTAAAAAGTCTCCAAGATTCCTGCAAATTCTCGGAGGTTGTGTGCTTATGGTTACCTCTGAATTGAAATTCCTGCTTTTCCTAAATACATTCAGTGGGTATGTTATCTGACCATTTGGGGCCTGCCTTGTCTGAGATGATCTAAATGACAAACTCAGCTGCTTCCTCCATCTCCGTGATCATTGTATTAATATGCACAGAGACTTCAGTCAAAATGGGATGTGGGGTGTGGAGGGGCAGAAGCTGTTTCTATCACAGCAACACAGACCACAAATGGGGCAGTCCCTGATTTTAAAAGTCTCAGAACACCCCCACCACAGGGACCTTCTCTTGGCCCCTTCACTCAGCCTGTTACTATCCAATTGCCTCTCTCTTTCCCCTTGACCTTCAAGAGTGCCCCAGAAACCTCATATTCTTATTTCCTTTGCAATTCTCACTTCAGAAGTGAGACCGCCTTATTGAGCCTCTTGGCAAGGCAATGAGGGCTTCCAGGTCAGGAATTTACCCTCTAGAGGAGGTGATCTAGGTTTTAATAAACACTTTTCTTTCCCCTGCCCCACTACAGAAATACACCAAAGAACTATTTCAACAATAGCCCAAGAGACAAAACTCTAATTTGTAAAGGTAAACACACCCTTATGTTCACAGGAGCACTATTTACAATAGCCAAGACATGGAAGCAACCCAAATGTCCACTAACAGATGAATGGATAAAGAAGATGTGGTGAAATATAACTCAGACATAAAAAAGAATGAAATAATGCCATTTGCGGCAACATGGATGGACCTAGAGGTTATTATACTAAGTGAAGTAAGTCAGACAAAGATAAATATCATATGATATTGCTTATATGTAGAATCTAAAATATGAAATATGACATAAATAAACTAATATCTGAAACAGACTCACAGACATAGAGAACAGACTTGTGGCTGCCAAAGTCGGGCAAGGTGGGGTGGAGGGGTGGGTTGGCAGTTTGGGATTAGCAGATGCAAACTATTATATATAGAATGGATACATAACAAGGTCTTACTGTATAGCATAGGAAACTATATTCAATATACTGTGATAAACCATAATGGAAAGGAATATGAAAAAGAATATATATATAATATAACTGAATCACTTTGCTCTACAGCAGAAACTAACACAACATCATAAATCAACTATACTTCAATAAAATAAAACAACAGCAACAACAAAATAGCTCAAGAAAAGGAACTTCCCAGTTCAGCTCATTTCTTAGGATGTAAAACAGAAATATGGAAATGTAGTAGCATTCAAATATGTTAGCAGATTTAGTTCCCCCAAGTAGAAGGTGTAACTAGAATTTTAGCACCTTAATGAAGACTTACATGGAACACTGAACAGGGATGGGCTATGGCCATGTTATTAGACATACACATGAGTGGTCCTACAGTAATTCCAAACTGAAGAACCAAACCTTTAATAAAGACAGTTTGGGGACATTTGGCTTGAAAGGGACCTCTTAGGGTTGAGTGCCTTGGAATGTATTCCTTATGGGGCGTCGTGGGGGGGAGATGTGTTACTTCACTAGAGAATGCAGGTTTATCATCACTGGCTGCTGGAAAAATCTATAGGCTTCATAGTTGTTTTCTAGAAGTGTAACTGTGATAAGTACATAATTTTTCACTTTCCTATTAAATGTTATAGCAATGTACACTTCAAGCATAAGATACTGCCTAAAATACCTTCATTCTCATCTAATTCAAGCCTTCATTTTACAGATAAGGAAACTGAGGCCCTTAAGAGGCTGGTGGACCTGGGGCAGGAAAAGGGAGCTTTTCTCCTTATCCTCCCATGTTACCATCCCCCGGGTCTCATGCATTAAAGCCTTGTAGATTTATAAGAGCCAAAATGATTTATGAATTCTGGGGAATGACAACAAGGAGAATTTTTTAAACATATGTTTAAGTATTCTGTGCCCTTGATTTGGTGGGAGATGTAAGAGAGCAGGGGGAAAGTTGACCTATAGATCACTGGGATGATCCAGCTGGGCCAAATAAGACAGCTTTTCATTAGCTGGGTACTTTGGAGTAGCTGGGATATTTTTATTCTGGTAATGAAGAGATAGATATGGCCTCTGGGAACACTTCTTGGAAACTGTACTTTCTCCAGATGCTCAATTTGGGTGTGGGACAGATTGGCTTCAAGGCCAAGAGCAACAAACATTACCATGATCCCACTGGTCAGAGTGCTGAGGATCTTCAAAGGTCTGAAGGCTTGCCACGAGACCCTTGGGTTTTTGTCATCAGTCTCAACAGCAACCTTAAAATTCTTTGGACAGCAATAGCCATCAAAGCTGATGGTCGATAGAGCCTGCACAGGCAGGAGTGAGCCATGGCTGTTGAGCTCTGGTAGTTAACGCCCCTCTCCAGACACTCACTCCATCAGGCTTCAAGACAGGCATTGAGTGAGGTTAGTCATTAACCTAATGGTTCCCTAGCATTCAATGGGATGTGATAAAGTTCCTCCTGCCCTGGGCTGCAACACTTACGGGCAGAAAATGGCTGAACAGAAAATATCTGGGAGTATTTTTAAGTGTACAATCTGGTCCTGATAATTAGTTATCCCCACAAACCAT
Organism: Hippopotamus amphibius kiboko; assembly: GCF_030028045.1. NCBI lineage: Eukaryota > Metazoa > Chordata > Mammalia > Artiodactyla > Hippopotamidae > Hippopotamus > Hippopotamus amphibius. Next base: position 92,669,464 of record NC_080192.1, read on the forward strand.
CTAATATGAAATGTTATTGAATTTTTTCAAAAGCACACTTAGAAATCTCAAATTTGGAGGTGGGGAGGGTAAGTAAGTCAAGAGATCAGAAATCTATTATACTGGGCAAATATAAATATCAACCTCACTGTAGATATGTTCGAAGGTCCATGCATTGGCAATATAGTATGAAAAGTATACAGTTCCTACCCACATCTGTATAGCAAGTGTGTGGGGAAACAGACTATATGCAAGTTGGAAAGAAATAACTTCTATGTGCAGCAAAACACGTACTCACAAAACATGTCATTCGAGTGTCAGAAAATGTCAGCAGATAATTGCCTCTTTCTTGCCTGACTTTCATATGCATCAAACTCTCATAGTATGTTGGCACTTGCCTTAGTCTGGAAAAATCTGAATTTCAGAGTTTGTTGGAAAAGAAATGCTGTTTTGCTAGTTTAAAGAATGTACTTATCTGTGTATTTCAATAAACTCATTTGCAATTTGAATTTTTTTAAATTGAGGTAACACTGGTTTATATCATTATATACGCTTCATGTGTACAGCATTATATTTTGAGTTCTGTATACACTATATTGTGCTCACCAACAGTTTAGTTTCCATCCATCACCATACAGTGGAGGCCTTTGCCTATTTTGCCCTTCCCCTAATCCCCTTCCCCTCTGCCTATTTTGCCCTTCCCACTACTCTGTTCTCTGTATCTATGTGTTTGTTTTTCTTTGGTTCAGTTTGTTCATTTTTTATTTAAATTCTACATATGAGTGAAATCATACAATATTTGTCTTTCTCCATCTGACTTCACTTAGCATAATACCCTCAAGGTCTATCATGTTGTCACAAATGGCAAGATGCCATCCTTTTTTATGGCTGAGTAATATTCTGTTATGTGGTATATATACATATGGTATATATACATGTGATATATATTCATATACATATATTTATATATACCACTTCTTCTTTATCCATTTTTCTGAAGATGGGCATGATGTAGGTTTTTTCCATATCTTAGCTACAGTAAATAATGCAGCAATGAACATAGGGGTGCATATATGTCTTTTCAATCTAGTACTTTTGTATTAGTTGGGTAAATACCCAGAAGTGGAATAACTGGATCATATGGTAGTTCTAGTCATTGTTTCCTTGAGGAAACTCCATATTGTTTTCCACAGTAGCTGCACCAATTTTTATTCTTACCAACAATGTATGAGAGCTCCCTTCTCTCTACATTCTTTCCAAATTTTCTTTCTTGTCTTTTTGATAATAGCCATTCTAATGGGCATGAGGCTATATCTCTTTGTGGTTTTCATTTGCATTTCCCAAATAATTAGTAATGTTGAACATTTTTTCATGTTCCTGTTGGCTATCTGCATGTCTTCTTTGCAAAAACATCTATTCAGATCCTCTGCCCATTTTTTAATTGGGTTATTTGTGTTTTGTTGCTCAGTTATGTGAGTTTTTTATACATTTTAGACAATGACCCCTTTCTGGATTTATGACTTGCAAATATCTTCTCCCATTTGGCAGGTTGTCCTTTTGTTTCATTGAGGGTTTTCTTTGTTGTGCAGAAACTTTTTAGTTTAATATAGTCCCATTTGTTTATTTTTGCTTGTTTCTCTTGCTTGAGGAGATATATCCAGCAAGATATCTCTATGACTTATGTCAAAGAGTGTACTGACTTTATTTACTTCTCGGATTCCTGTGGTTCCAGTTCTTACGTTTAAGTCTTTAATCCATTTTGAGTTTGGTTTTGTATATGGTATATGAAAACAGTTCAGTGTTATCCTTTTGCCTGTAGCTGTCCAGGATTTTGTAAAATTTTTCCTTTGATTTCTTCATTGACCCAATGGTTTTTCAGTAGCATATTGTTATAGTCTCCACATATTTGTGATTTTTCAAGCCTTCTTCATATAGTTGATTTCTAGTTTTATACCATTGTAGTCTAAATTTAAAAATAAGTTGCTCACCTTGATTTGATGTTTATTCCAGCCATTTTACAATCTAATTTAAATTCTTAATTTTCTTCTCAGTGACATATAAGTAGGTCTCAGTCTGTTTCTTACCCAAAGATATATCAATCCCACTGAGGTTTCTACTGTTTCCCTGCTTTCACTGCAATTCTAAATGGCTTTTATCTTTCTACTTGACTTACTTTTTTCTTTCTTTCCTTTTTTTCTTTTTTGTTTGTTTGTTGTGGTTTTTTGTGGAACATCTTAAAATTGAACTGAGATGATTTAAATGACGAATGTCAAAGCCAATTATGCACTTACTGGAAATAACAACTGAAGATTTGATAGCTATGATGTAATAGGAGTTCTCCCTCACAAAGAGCATGCTTTTTTTCCAATTGTTCTCATTATGAAGAAGGCACAACTTCTATATAATTGACTTATTTTATAGTGGAACAATGAGCTGAACTGAAGGACTAACTGCTTTCATCATCGTCAAGTCACCACAGATGTTCCCCTGAAAAGAGGGAAATAGCCCTGCTGAATTGGTTTGAAGCAGAGACAAATAGGCAATTAGGGCTTGGTCTGGTCTGATGGCCGGTGTAGTAAATGCTGGGACCCAGTCTGTCATAGTAGTGAATGTCCAACAAATGAAATGGTTGCATTACTACTCTTATGCTGTTCATTGAGCTCCATTACCTGCCAGAAACTGAGGGAGAAAAGACCAATGACTGCTAAAGATCACAAACTTTTCGCAAACATGCATGTGTACATGTGACCAAAACATTTTGGCCAATGAGTTCACCTAAAATAGAGCTCCTATTTCATGTACATAGAGTACATTTCATTCACTTCAAAGTTTAGAAAGAGTTTGGGGCTGAGACCCAGAAGACCTGCATCCTGTCTGACCCTGCAATAGCTAGCTGTGTGACTCCTAGTTTGAGGGCATCTACATCTCCAGGAGTTGCATCCATGGCACCACTACTGGGAGAGGGAAGGCGTTAGAGTCTGGGAGGTAGAAGCTTTGATTTCCCTTTTTGGTTGTTTGTCCGTCAGAAAAAAGATGTTCATCATCCTTAACCCTCCCTTGTGCCTCCCTTTCTCTCAATTTCACCCCCCCCCCCAAATCTTTCCTTCGCTATCCATAAACACAGAATTCTAAAGTGATAGGCTTTCAGGATATATTGCACTAATACATCATCAACATTGTCATTATGATGTATTAACACAATGCATCATCATAGACCTGTCAGAGCCATGATTTATGACTCAAAAATGTGTTGTGGTGTAGAAAGGCATCAGGGACCCAATTGACTGAATGCTTGTTTATTTTTACACTTAAGGGCTTTGAAAGTAAGTTTCACACTACTTTTCCTTGAAGAAGAATTAGGGGAAGACTTTGAAAGGAAGACTCCATTTCAAAACACTGGAGGGGCCAGTGGGTCACACTTAAGATATAAAGGTTTATGTTTTCCCAGACCACTTTAAGTTCAGAATCAAACTTCCACACTCTAAGTCATTTGGCTCCCACTGGAAGAATCTAATCTTTTTTCATGCCTTTCCACCCCTCTATTTAGAACTCTCTTAATAGTTAAGTGTGCGAGGTGTGGTAGGAAAGGTGTACATTAGAGGCTTTCTTTTACTGCCAAAAGTAATAAGGATAGTGTTATATTTTATGAGAGTAATAAATGTGATTATGCAGGGAAAATCTGCTTGCAAGGTAGCTGGGTGCTGGCATTACACATTTTCTTTCTGAGCATTAAGTTATTTCATAATGTCCTTCTTAAAGTATTAAGCACATACTCCATGAAGAGCATTGAGCATGCTGCCAAGAGAAAGGTAGAAGAGGTGGAGCCATTGCAGAGAGAGAGAGAGAAAGAAAAAGAAAGAAAGAAGAAAGAAAGAAAGAAAGAAAGAAAGAAAGAAAGAAAGAAAGAAAGAAAGAAAGAAAGAAAGAAAAGAAAGAAAGTAAAGAAAGAAAAAGAAAGAAAAATATTAGAAGGGAATTAAAACTAGCTAAGAAAAAATATCCTATCACTCGAATTATAATAACCCCATGGAAATGACTGAGATGCAAGAATATTCATCAGGAAAGGCTTCTGGAAAAGATAAGTCATAGGTCAAAGTTAGAAGGATGGACATTAGGGAAGAGTAGAGAGGGATGTCTGATTGTCCCCAACTCTAGGATGACAGTTCTTTCTGGAATACAGTAATTCCTCAGCATCTGCGCTGGATTGGTTCTAAGACCCCTACAGATACCCACATCCATGGGTGCTCAAGTGCCCTCATAAAATGATGGAGTACAGTTGGCCATTGGAATCGGCATCTGTACACTTTCCCCCTGCTTGTTCTCCAGAGCCTGCTTTCTTAGGAACTAAAGAGATATTAAATCTGGAGTCCACAAACTTGGATTGACTCAGATCCTTTCGGCCTCCTTTGTAAAGCCCACCTCCACCCTTCAACTTGTCTAGCCAGCAGCATTATCACTTTCATAAATGGCAAAATCTGCAATCATCAGAAAGGTAGAAAGTGCCTTTGGCCAAGTGTTATTATCAGATCCAAGGACCTAAGAGCACAGCCCCAAACTTGGCAGATGAGAGCAAATGTCACCTTAAGGAAAACTGTACACTATGACACACTTTTTCTTATTGCAAAAAAAAAATCTTTAATGTAATTACAGCCAGTCCTGGTTTGTCCAGGCTTATTCATCCCCACGTCTGGGGAGCCGGAAATGTAACTAGCAAAGAATTCACTAACAGGAGAGGCAGGGAATTTGCCAAGAGTTTGTTAATCTAAGGGTTTATTTTTTTATCCAGGCATAAAGGGAGTTTGCAAACTGGTTCAGATTAACCAGGTCAAGTTGTATATTTTATTAACTTTAAAACATTTTTTAAATCCTTTTCACATTAAAAAAAAGTGCTTAGAGTTAGGCAGGGCTGGTGAGGGTGAAGGAAGGTTGTCTGCTTAATAAAAGTTATAAGGAGAGATGTGTCAGCTGCTTCATTTCCACTTTCTGGTTTCAGCCAGAAACAGCTGCAAAATGTCTGTTCTAACTCAACTCTTTTTATGACTTTCACTAACTTCTTATTCAAAAAATGCCTTTTATTGATTTTCTAAGGAATCTTGCCACCGTGGAGAGAAAAAAGAACATATATGAACACTTTATGCCTCATTCACCATCACAGATGAATCAAAATATTCAAGATAATTTGGTTATTGGCTTCAGGCATTTCTGTTGACTTTTTATATTTTCCGGAAAAGCAAAATTACCCAATTTTCCCCTATATCCTACATTCTAATCACTGAAATGGATGCCATGATTGAAATTCATCATTGCAGCCCCATTGTCCTCAAGATAACATCTAAGCTCCCTGGCATGGATTCAAATATCTTCATGAACTAGTCTTTCTTTACCTCTCTACCTGTAGCCTCCATTATTTCCATGCCTTAAGTTCTAAATTCTTGCCATAATGAATTATTGACTGTTTCATACGTTGCCAGCCTCTCTCTTGTCTCCAAGCCTTGAACGTGCTGTTCCCTCCATCTTTCTTGCCACAGTCTCCCCACGTTTTGTCTGGCTTACTCCTCATCCTCTAGGTCTCAACTTGGGCATCACCTCTCCCAGGATGCTTTCCTCATCACCTTAAGACAAGGGCTAGCTGCCCCATCTGTGTGCTGTCATGTCAAAGCTTGCCCGGATGACTGATTTTTCCACAGTACTGACCACACTGTAGTGGAGTCATCATACTCATACTTGTATTCCTGACCACACAATTGGCCCTTCACGTTCAGGTGTATCCGAATCTCAGTTATATCTCCCAGTGTCTAACATGATGCCTGGAATATCCATCCCTTGTATAAATATCGGTTGAATAAATGAGCACAAGTAAATGAATATAATATGCATATCAATTCCATGTCCTGCTGCAAACCTTGCATTAATTTACATGATTTTGTAAATAGATTATTTTAAACCTTTTACACATTAACAAGATCTGTTATCTTCACCCCAGCACAAAGCCTTAGACATAGCACATGCTCAATCAGTATTAAACAATTGACAAATGAACAGAAGCTCTTTGTGCCCAGTGGAATAATTGACATCTTTGTTATGCAGAACCAGAGACCACACCTAGCCTACTACCCAGTGTTGCTGCTATGTGTATAATGTTGGAAATCTTGATCACTGAAACACCAAATTCTTTTTTTTTCCAGTTAAGCCAACTTAAACGTAGGCTCCTTGGGCATTTACTGTCTTGATCAAAAATTGGTTCCTCATAAGGAAGACTTTGGTCTAGTGCAGTGTATATTATAAGAGACCCCAGAAAAAGGCACAGTTATCCCTTTATTGCCCCTTGTAAACTCACTGGTTTTAAATGTCTAATGAGCGTTTTACCATTTGAGTTTAGGGCTTTGATCTCCATAAAAATGTTGATGGCCCCTGGCAGAGAGGTTTTTAGTCTGCTTAGTCACCAAGACTGACACTGGCAACAACACTCTAACCTCTCTTGAAAGATCTTGGGTGGATTTGTATTTTGATTAAGACCCCTGGAAGGCTAGACAATTAATCCAGTAGCAGGCAGTGTTTGCAAAGCCACGACCGCATAACACCATTTGGCAGAAAGCAGAGTCTAAGGAAACAGAATTGGGTTGGGTAAGGTTCAACAGGGGGAGGATTCTGAGAGAATGTTGGGATGACTGCCCTGACCAAATGTGGTGTTGTTGAAGCCCATAAAGCATCTGGTGAGCGGTCTGGGGATACTGATGCCTGGAGTAGAGTCAGACCTTGAAGCATGAAGAAAAAGGAAGAAGGAGAAGGGAGAAGAAAATCAAACACAAGCTACACAAACTTTACAGATTTTCCTTCTAACTATGCCTCACTTAGGGGTGGCATTTGGGAAACACAGCCATGCTAACTCTAGTGACCGTAACCACCTTCAGCTTACTTAAGGGTATCTTAGTATCTCACTGGAAAAAGTGGGGACATTTGAATCAGAAGGATTCAGGCTCCCTTTTGTAGTTAGGTGATCTTGGACAGGTCATCTCAAAGGCTCAGTTTCTTCATCCATAAATAATAATTGAGTGCTTATCATAAGCTGCTCTGAGGATTATTTTTATATGCCTAGCAAACAGTGGGTGTTCAGTAACTTTCCTTCTCCTTCAGTTTGCCGTTTAATTCTTTTATCATTGTCACTGGCCAATAGAATGCTTTTAGAGCCTTTTTATGTAACAGGAGAGGAGAAATAAGGAATATCCATAATTAAAATGTCTTAGATTTAGAGGTGACTGTTGCCAGCACTATAAAGTGAGTTCCATCTTTCTCATGTCCAAGCCACTGAGAAAAAAAAAGGTGAAAATTCAGCCAATTATTTGTAAGTTCTCTCTATCTGCAAATGTCCAGGTATTTAGCCATGTGGGAGAAACAGTATATGACTTGATGACTTTTTCATTTATCCTCCATATAGCTTGGCCATCTAGAGGAAGAGTCATCAATATAGATACCAATGTCATTTTGAGGCTTCAGGTTTTCTGTCTTCATCAATCTAGATCATGGGCCAAATTACTGACTCCCTCAGAAAGTCCAAGCGTATGTGTTTGTTAATATCCTAATGAGTCTTTTTGTTCTATTTCAGAACAGCGTTCTTTGAAAAGAAGGTTTTAAAGAAATTTAAATTTTGTTAAGCTGCAATTAATCTATTTTGCTAACTTCAGTTGGACTATTTTAAAATTCTCTAAGTGATGATTTTTTCACGAATATCACTGTTTTTAAGCTCATACTTTCTCAGCACGTTTGAGACGCCTTCTGCCAAATCACATGTAGAACTGCCAGCAGTTAAACAGGTTTTTTAAGAAATGAGTCAGAGAAAAATTAATCAAGACTTTGAGAAATGACCGAACCTCAGATTTTCTAGTCCAATCCTTCATTTTACAGATGAAGTTGAGATACAGAGGAGCGAAATGATTTGCCTAAGTCACACAAACAAATTATGGCAAAACTGGGGTAAAACTCAGCCTTTTCCAGTTAAGTTTCCTCCTTCCTAAAAAAGAATCAAAAATCTCGAAATTTTCAAAGAAGCAATAGCTAACACAGTCATAACAAGCTACTGAAGGAAACTAGGGCATGGGCTCCACCAAGGAGCTCTCAACAGCAGTTTCAAAGAACATAGAGAAGTTGTTCTTTAATAAGTAATGGTACATGCACCCCAGTGTTCAGAGCAGCACTATTCACAATAGCCAAGACATGGAAACAACATAAATGTCCATCAACAGATGAATGGGTAAAGAAGATGCACATACATATATATGCAATGGATATACATATACACAAAGAAGGAGTGTGTGTGTGTGTGTGTGTGTGTGTGTGTGTATGTATACATACACACAATGGAATATTACTCATCCATAAAAAAAGAATGAAATAATGCCATTTGCAGCAACATGGATGGACTAAGAGATTATCATACTAAGTGACGTAAGTCACACAGAGAATGACAAATGTCATGTGATATCACTTATATGTGGAATCTAAAAAACGATGCAAATGAACTTATTTACAAAACAGAAACAGACTTACAGACATAAAAATCAAACTTATGGCTACCAAAGTAGAAATGGTAGGGGGAGATAAATTAGGAGTTTGGGATTAGCAGATACAAACTGCTATATATAAAACCGATAAACAATAAGGTCTTACTATATAGCATAGGGAACTATATGCCATATCTTATAATAAACCATAATGGAAAAGAATCTAAAAAAGAATATATACATATATATATATATATATATGTCTGAATCACATTGCCGTACGCCAGAAACTAATACCACATTGTAAATTGACTATACTTCAATTTTTAAAAAAAAAAAGTTTTAAAATTCATAAGATAACAGTTGGGAAAAAAATTTTTTTTTTTTAAAAGTAATGGTGAGCTTAAAATAGGAGCACATGTGACAATTCTAGAATTCTTATATCTTACACTAATCCAGTGGTTCACAGTTAGGGATGATTCTGTCCCCTAGGGGATATTTGGCATTGTCTTGAGAAATTTTTGGTTGTCACAATTTGGGTGTATGTTGGGGGAATGCTCCTGGCATCTAGTGAGTGGAAGCCAAGGATGCTGGTAAAGATCCTACAGTGCACAGGATCCATTCCCACAACAAAGAGTAATCTCCCCAAAATATCCATGGTGCCAAGGTTGAGAACCCCTAGGCTAATAGCCTCAACTTTGTCAGATCTAACATCTACTTCTTATAACCAGCTTTACTAGCCTGAAATGAAATCCATAGCAATTATCTGCATCCCTAACTAAATATAAAGGAGAAGTAAAAGTATAATAGTTTATAAGAAAATTATTTATAGTTCAGTTTGTAAAACTCAGAGGCAAGTACACTGGAAAGTGCTTGTACCTATTCATTGAATCATCACCTATGGAGGGCTGCTGGTGGGACATGTACCACAAATGATTTTGCTGCCAGTGACATAACTTTCTGAACTGGTGAACAAATCTTGATAAAGCTTTGAACAAAATACGATAAAATTAAATCTACCACTAATTTTAGTGTCAGTATATGTTAAAACCATGCAAAGATACTTTGTTCTTATATGTAAAACAGAGTAGATAGCTAGTGGGATGTCCAGAAGTCCTGCAGGACATCGGCAAGTGCTTATTCTGCAGGACTCTCCAGCACATCGCAAGGCATGTAGCTTCCCTGACCCCCATCCGATGACTGCCAATAGCACATGCCACACGTTTCAACAATCTAAACCCACACACACGCATTTCTAAAATGCTTTCCGAGAAGGCAACACTTTCCCTTTTAAGAACCAACAATGTGGACAATACTGTAAATAATGTAAACAATATGTAAATGATATAAATAATGTAAACAATAATGTAAATGTAAATGATATATATATATATCATAAGTAATAAAAATTGACTTGAATATAAAACAGCTTTTTAGAGAGTAATTTTACTTTTTCCTCGGTAGGCCCTTCTTTGGTTTTAACAAAAAACCAGATTGACTCCTAAAACTTCCTGTGCCCATATTCTTTTCTTTTTTCTTAAGAAGAAAAATCACATGCCACCTATTTCATAATAATAAAAAATGATGGTTTCTCTGATGATCTTACTTCCTAATATGTATATTTTTTTCTAAAAATGTTTCTTTTTAATGAAAGAACTTCAGATTTTATTTTTGATGAATTCCACACTGCTTTGTTATGGATATGATAAGCAAAACATATAGCAACAACAAAACCAACCATTTTCTGAAAAACTGTTTCTTAAATGAGTGATAAACATAGTAATTTCTCTCCCATTAGAATGGATGTGTGCGGATTCTAATGGTGCAATGAAGAGCTGTATTTCCACACCATAATAAGAGTTTACAACAGCGAAACCTCAGCAGTTGATTACCTTCTGTGTTTTAAGCCAAGACACTATTTAAAAACACCAAATTGCTACTGATTCTCAAATTCTTAACTTATGTATACAAATTGGAAGATTTAAGTGGTCATCTCATAGAATCTAAAGAAATGAGCTGGTGGAAGAGAATATTCTCCAAGTCTTTTACTTATTCTTGACTAGATGGATTTAAATCTTACTAAAAATAAATCATTGACAACATCTTAAACATGGCCAGAGCATGTATGTGTGGTTTAAAGTAGAGGGTGGGGTGGGAAAGTGGATGAGTTCGTGGGTTTGTAGGTTATTTCTACTCATAATCCTTCATGTAGAACCACATCAATTTTATCTGCTTTGTTTGTATGCTTCCACAAGATTTTATTCCAACAAAAGATTTCTCCACCTAAAAAATTTGAAAACCACAGCCCTAAGGGAAATTAGGCAGCAGACGTAAAGAAATATAATATAGGTCAAATTTCATCACAACAAATATTATTGTGACAAAAATCTCTATATAGCAAAAGATTTCTGAGCCCTAGGCAATAACCCATTTGTCTTAAGAAATATGCAGTACAACAGAATAAAAGAATCTGGACAATCTTTTTATTACAATGGCCTTTGACCTGTATTTTTTGCTTGGTTGGAAGAGTGACTCTGTACGTTGGAATTCACTGCTAGTTTCCTTCAGGTATAACCATTTTCTTTTCTAGCTGCTTGATGTTTGCCAAATATTTATAGTGAAATAAAAGATCTGAATGTTTAAAAGGCCACACCTAGAAGAGTGCTCCATAAACCCTAATTACTATTCAACTTTGGTGCGAAGAACAAGAGGAACGATAATCATGAAAGGAACATTGATGCCCAATATGCTAGGCACAGCTGGTTGCCATCCCATGTCCATTTTCTCCTTCTTCCTTGTTCTCCAGTACCTCATTTTTACCTGCATACATCAGCATCCAACATATGGCCTACTTTCCCCAGCCTCCCTTGATATTAACTATGGCTAATGAAATACAAAAATGTGGGGTGGATCTTCAGAGAAGCTCACTTGAAAGGAATAGTCTAAGGAAAGAAGAGCTGCCATCTTCCTTCCTGTTTCTAGAAGTCCGTGATAATGGCTAGAATTTCCTCTGCCATCTGGGAAAATTAGTTTTCCTTGAAGATGAAAGCCACGTGTGGCGAAGCAGAAAAATAGAAAAATCTTGAGTTCACCGTGCTTTTGGACAGCCACCAAACACCCTGGATTGCCTGTCTCTGAACCACTATTGCAAGAAAGAGTAAATACTTGTTTGATTTATCCTCTAGAATTGGGATTCTGTTACTAGCAGCCAAATATAATTGATATATCATCTTATGCTAACCAGTATATCCTTCTTTTCTGTATACTTTGAAATTATATTGCTTCTTTTTGTCTATTCAGTCAAAATATACCAAGTACCTTTATTATATACCAGGACCTGTACTGAGATTTAAGGCTACAGCAACTGAAATAAATAAGACGTGCGCCGACTTCACTGGTGGTCCAGTGGGTAAGACTTTGTGCTCCCAATGCAGGGAGTCCGGGTTCGATCCCTGGTTGGGGAACTGGATCCCACAAGCATGCTGCAACTAAGAAGTCTGCCTGCTACAACTGAGAAGCCTGCATGCTGCAGCTAAGACCTGGTGCAGCTAAAATAAAATAAGACATGCGCCTTTCTTTCATGAAAATATCTCTAATTCCAGTCATTCTAATAGGCAACATGATACCCTTAATGGAGATTATAGGGCTACACTAAAAAATGCCTTATAATTCTAAGAGTTTCTTTCATGCTAGTTTTATTTTTAAAAAATTTACAGTTGTTTTCAGGTTCATTGAGGTATCATTGATACAATAAGCTGCACATTTTAAGGCCATAATTTAATAAGGTTTGAAACACGCATATACCCGGGAAACCATCACCACTATCAAGATAGCAAATGTATCCAGCACTCCTAAACATTTTCTTGTGTCCTTGCAAAATCCTTTCCATCACCTTCCCACCCCTAACCCCATCCTCAGACAACCATTAATCTTCTTTCTTTCCCTATATATCAGCTTGCATTGCACTTTACAAAGTTTCTTATAAATGTGCTAGTTTTTTTCCACCAACAATTCTGATGGAAAGGCATGTGGCTATATATGCGCATGTTTTGCTCAGTCTAGAGAGCTCATCTGTTTTCCAGATTTCAAAGATGACAATCTATTCTGTTATTGTTTGTTTTCCATAATTTACAGGACTATATCTGAGGTTAGCTACATATAGATAAGAAAGGAGAAATCCTTGATGTTTATCCTTTCAATTACATGCATGATCAATGATAAATATTTTTATTTGTAGGTATGGACGGATGCCAGGGTGAGACTTACACATATCATATAATTGCTGGAACAGGGAAGTCACTAACAAGGATTCCCATTTAGTTCTGAATTGTTCCAGGCTTCTAGACTCTCTATTTGTATCTGAGGGCATAAAGAGAGTGTGTGCACATGTGCAGGCATGCGCGCACACAATATTAACTTTTTAAAAAGAATTTTGAATATTATAAATATGAGGAGTTTTATGGTATCATATATTTTTCCATAATGATTTCAACTTGCATCTTTGACATACAAATTAACTCGGTTCAACTGATAAGAAGCCAAATATTTTGTAGTAATTATGGGATAAAATTTCCCAAGATACCTTTGAGAAAAAGTACTTTTTTAAAGAAAATGAGTTCCTATATCATACAAGAAGGCTCTGGAAATTGAAAGACATCTAATACCTATAGGTTTCTAGCTTTGGAGAGCTTGCACAGTGCCAGGTTAAGAAAACCTATTTGAATGGATTTGACTCAAACTCATAAAAGATCTCACCCCATGTGATGGGGGAAGCAACTCAAGAAAGCCTCCTTGTAAGTTGCCAGAGATCATCATGTGTGACCCTACCTCCACCCGATTTCCTGTTTCTTCCAGGTCATTAGCCACTGATGACTGCTACTGATGGCTACACTACGCCAAAAACAGTAGACAAGGGGGGAAAAATAAACTTTTAGAGTCCCTGTTCTCTAATATATTTCTCTTCATATTCTTGGACCCCATTCTGAATTCCTCCAAGCGGTGTTGTTTAGATGTTTGGATTAGACTCCCATACTGCCAACAGCGCATCTGTTTTCTCCCTCCACTAAAGAAATCAAGTGTAGGTTGGAAACAGCTCATTGACTATGTAAGAAGATAGGTCCCTGCAAACCAGGACAGAGCCAAAACTATTAAGCCATTACGTTTTGTGTTCTCATGTTTTATAGCCCTCTTATTCACCCTCTGCAGTGGGAGGTTTTCTGACGTGCTTCTGACCTCTCAGGGGTAAGTCACTGGCACCTCAGCCCTGTGGAGTGAGCACACAAGGCTCTTTGTTCATTACATAGGCTGTACTGCCTGACCTTGTGCTCTGGGCTCATGTAGGAAACAAATTAGATGGTGTGATTTGAGGGGTTCTGGGAAATTCTCTCCCTCCTCCTTTTCCTACCACCCAGCCACCACCTTACCAAATATTTAGAATATCTCCCAGATCACTGATACCTGGTCACCAAGTCATCCTGAACCGTCAAGAGTAGAAATGGAATCCACACACTGGAAATGTTGACCATTACATTAATGTGATGCTACCCAATTAAGTGAAGATTCACAAGTTAGAGAGTGCCAATTGTACCTCTTAAAGCTGTTGGTAGTCTCTCATCCATTGCCACTTCTTTGATTCTTTCACAGTGACTTGCATTTAGAAACTGCTCAGTAATTAAGTGTTTACTTGACAAAAAGGTATGTAAAAAGAATACGTGAAACAGTGACTGGTGAGCTCTCACTTAGTTTGCTAGATACATAGGGACTTAACTATTTCCTGACTGAATGAATGCCCGGTGTGATATTTGACCAAGCTTGCCATAAATTCTCTTCTAGTGAATTTCTAACCCTATGCTCATAGTGTTCTTTCATGTTCTTTCTTAAGAGTTTTATTTTTTTTCATTTTATTTATTTATTAATTATATTTTTGGGGGTACACCAAGTTCAATCATCTGTTTTTATACACATATCCCCATACTCCCTCCCTCCCTCGACTCTCCCCACCCTCCCCGTCCCAGTCCTCTAAGGCATCATCCATCACACATCTCTGAATGTCTCTGGACCCACATGAGCAAAATAATCAGATTCCTATTTGAAAAATAGAGTGTGTTCCAGCTCACTCAAGGAAAGACAGTAGTAGTAGGGTAGATTCAGGGACAGTGGACTAGGAATCGAGATCGGGAGATTTGGAAAGCAATTTTTGCCCTGCTGGTTCTGAGGCCACCACTGACGACAGCCATACAATTTATCATTCCAACAGGACACTTTTGAGTGTGAAGTGAAAGTGCTAAGAAAAATTAAGCTACAGCAACAGGTATACACTGAACCAACCAGGGCACAAGCTCACCTGCAAACTAGGCAAGTTAACTTCTCTGGGAACTTCAGTTTCATTATCTATAAAATGAGAGTCAGATAAGATTACCTGCTTGGTTTCCTCAACTCTAAAGCATTTAGTTGAGAGTCAATCTTCATTTCTTATTCCTAGCTTCTCAGCTGCACTTAAAATAGGAATACATACTTTCTCTGATTTTTCACTTCTCTTCCATGTCTATTCAATGGAAATTTCTGGCCACACAAAATCCTCTTGGAGATCAATTTCAAGGAAGTCAGTCTTCCTAATGGTCTGTCTCTAGGTATACAACAGCTTTCAGCACTGCCAGAAATGTAGTTATCCAGAGAGCCGTGAGGGCCACTGTTTCCATGAACTCTTCCCTGAATGTATTTTTCTTTTAATTATAGCAGGAAAATAGTGATGAAAACAGTGATGGGAAGCCTGTTGCAGAATATTTATTCTTCATAGCTGAGCCCAGTTCTATTTCCTTGGACTCCTGTTTTCTAGAGCCACCTCATTTCCATTCATCACCACCCGTCAGCCACAATGATGCATTATACAACTTTATTCTGAAATAGCCAGTAGTTTACATATGGCCCTTCTTTCCAGCCAACAAGAAAAACAATTTATTCCTTACACATGTATTATTTCACTTGATTCTCACATTGACTCAGTATGAAAATTAGATGATTCGGAGAAAACAAGTGATTTGTCTAAAGGGACACAGCTAGCAGGCAGCAGGCAGAACTGGATCCCAGTCTGATTTTATTATGCTGTATCTCAGGAAATCCTATGATGGATGAGGTAAGAAGACTGATAATGCTTAGTAACTTTTGTTTTATAAAACATTTAAATTATTTTTAAATACCAGAAATATGATAGTAGGAATGGCAAAAACAATATGGTCAGTTATGGTCCAGGTGTGAAGCACTTCTCATTCAGCATTTAATAATTCCTTCAATGTGGCCATCCTTTATCCCCAGCTAAGGAGATGTTATCGATAACTCTTTTCAAAAAAAAAAATCTTGCAGGATATTGGAGTCAGCACTTGCAGATCATCCAATACTGTTGCACCCTGATTTAAAAAAAAACACATTTCTCACTTAACCACATGTAAATGGACAGAATGGGAAAAAGTATTCAGTGTTGTAATTGCAGATTTAAAAGGAACGGGAAGGGTTTAAATCCTCGAACTTTTAAAGGGCATATTAAATACCTCATTTTAAAAATGGTGAACAGGGACTTCCCTGGTGGCACAGGGTTAAGAATGCAGGGGACACAGGTTCAGTTCCTAGTCCGGAAAGATCCCACATGCTGTGGAGCAACTAAGCCTGTGTGCCACAACTACTGAGCCTGTGCTCTAGAGCCTGGGAGCCACAATTACTGAGCCCATGTACTACAACTACTGAAGCCCGAGTGCCTAGAGCCAGTGCTCTGCAACAAGAGAAGCCATCACAATGAGAAGCCCGAGCACCGCAATGAAGAGTAGCCCCACTTGACGCAACTAGAGAAAGCTCGTGTGCAGCAACAAAGACCCAACACAGTCAATAAATAAATTAATTAATTAATTTTAAAAAAAATAAAAATGGTGAACAACTCAAGAGCTTTTACATGCTCATTAAGAAAAAGAAACTTAATGAGACTAAAGACTCCCTGGAACAATCCACTGGGCTATTTGAAAGTATCTTCTTGTTCCCTATTACGACTGCCAAAGAAACTGAGTTAACCACCTCCCCAGAAAGACTTGAGATTGGATTTCAAAATTTAGATGCTTTAAATAATCACTCAGTATGCTCCAATCCACATTAAATGCTGAAGTATTTATAAATATTTCTTTTAAATACATAAATTTTTAAGTTTACCCAGACAGGTGCAGGGATGGATTACATGCCAACAAACTGTCAAAACTCTTGACGAAGAGTCATCAAATGGTCACGATGTTGTTAGAAAAGCACAGGTCTTTGTGTGACATAAAATCCTATGCCAGGGAAAATCACCTCCATCTGCAGTAACCCATTAAAGAAAAAAAAAGATTAAAAAAGAATTTTCATCTTTCTTCAGATGTCATTTACCTTGCCAAGAAATGTAGTCATTTAAACCATTACTATGCCTGACTTAGCCTTAAAAGCCTCTGGACCTAATAAGTGATCGAGGTGTGTGAACCACAATCGAAATTCTGGTTCTCCATGCCGAGTTGAGACTATGACAAATTCAAGTAATCTTTGCCAAAGAACAGTGAAGCCACAAGAGACTGGAGTTAGAAGAGGCAACACACCACTACTCTTTTGAAGAGTCAACTTCAAACAGGAAACTTGGAATAATTGTTTAAAGTGGTATTGAAGCATTAAATTCATTACACACTTGGAAGTGATCCATCTTATAAGGCGTGTTTAGTTTATGGACTGATCTTGATATTGTTTTGTAATTTTCTCAGCTTTAAGCAATAGGTTACCAGGATCAGAAATAGATCCGCTCAAAGATCACGGGTGAGTTTCATGTTTATCAGTCAGCCAATACTTACTACAGACTCAATAAAGGCAAGGTGCTCTGCTAGGAATCAAAGGACTTTTTAATCATATGACACAACAGCAACAGCAACAACAATTGAGGTGTGACCTTGGCCTTCAGAGTCCATCCTCTAGCTGGGGGAGTCAGATACCAACACCTAGCAACAAAATGCACAAGTACAAGGTAATAAAAGGTAAGCACCCAGTGGAACAGCTACGTAACTGGTGAAGGAGTTCCGGTAAGGGACAGGTCACTTTAGGAAGGAGTGATCAACAAACTCTCTATACAAGAGGGAGGATTGAAAGTGTGTAAGAATGTAAATGGAGAGGTAAGAAAAATAAAATTATTGGAGAGGTAAGGGGTACAATTTTGATAAGGGAAACAGCTGGGGTGAATAAGCAGATGTGAGTAATGTATGATTTGAGTGGAGAGTTATGGTAGATGAGTTTGATAACACAGGCAGAAAAGATTGAGAGTCTTTAATGCAAGTTAAGTAGTTTGGATTTTATAGGCATTAAAAGGGAAGATTTTTGAGCAGGAAAAAATATATAAATACATATATTTAATTAGCATATGAGGTTCCAGTTGGATTTAAAATACAAAAGTTAGAGTTGAAGGTACCAGGTCAGAGTTTACTCTGAGTCTTAGTTTGAGGTTATAATTCAAGAAATAAAAATTATTAAACCCTTAGAATTTCTGAAGCACCATAGTAGTTGCTCCAGGACACAGACAACTGAATAAGAAATCACTAGAAAAAATTACCCCAGAATATCAAAAGAAAGAAAATATCTCTGGTTATTTCAGTAAATTTTTATGCTCAAGTACAACAGGACATGAATCCTATGGAACAGGAGAGGAAACATCATACACATAAAATAGAATAAAATGAGAAGGCAGCACAATGGTAAAAAAAAAAAAATAAGAGCAGTATAAGGAAATTAAAAATATTATAGCAGGTGGAAAACACTTTGGAGATTAAAAATATAGGATTATAAAGAAGCAGAAAGGTATTTAAGAAATGGTGGACAAATTTAAGAAAAATTATTTTTAAGAAAAAAATATGTAATATAGATAGTAAAACTTCAATAATATTGATTGGAAAGTCCCGATTATATGAGCAGAAACTAAAATCCAAAAACTGAGGAGACTTGAGAAGAAATAAAAGCTTGACTAATGTTCTCTCTTATATAGAAAGGGATTAAAAACTGTAATTTTTTACTCTAAAACAAAATAGATTAAAGAATGCTTTTGAAAAGTTGAAAAGTAATCAATAGTTGAATTAAAACAAAATATACTCTTCCTAATACACTAGAAATTAATATAGCAAAGAAAGTATGGCTTATATTCTGAATTTCAGAAAATAATAAAATAGTAAGAAAGCATGACTAAAAGAATTATAGAAAATGAAAGAAGTAGGGCCAAATATAAAAACAAGTATAAAAGAGTTAAATATTCCCTTTCAAAAACATTCAGTCTGAAGAAAAAAAAATCTCACTACTTCAATTAACAATAACATACCTAAAAAAATGTAAATAAAATAACAGTAAAAAATTGAACTAAGCAAATTATATAAATAAAAAAATGAAAGGGTTGCAACAGTAACATCATATAAAACATTAAGGCAAAAACACAGAGAGACAGTTAATTCATACAATACAGGTAAAACTTACTATATATTGCTATAATTTTCCAGATAGGTAATTTTATTATATCAAAATATAATATGATATATAAAATACAAAAAAGTATATGATACTCATGAATAAATTTTTTAAAGTCAATAAAAGAGAATTAAGACAATCTTTGACGAATCAAATAGCGAAACATAAATATAAAAAAGGCTATTATAATATAAATACTTAGTTTAATAACTATATCAGGCTTTGTATCCTCCAGTGAAAGAATACAAATATACGTTGCTTTTGTTGTTATTGTTGCTTATGTTTGATTTTGTTTTATTTTTGCAATATCCCTGTAATATTTACAAATTCAATCATTTAATTGGCTGCACCCACCCACACACACACACACACACATACACACACACAACCCAATCTCAGCAATTGCAGATATAGTTCCCAAAGAGGCACATTCTAAGATGGAGATAATCGTTTAGAAGGTTCAATATCTGTGGAAGGTAAGGAAAAGAGGCAGGATTGGATGAGGGAGCAGCAGAGCTGTGAGTTGGAGAACACATATCAGTCATTGGATTTGGGTCACCAGGGAAGGGAGTGTGGCATTTGATGGGGCAGCTTTTTAGTGGACGCAATCCCCTAGTATTATGAGAGCTGAGGGCTATTTACCTGCTGCAATCCCAGGAGGAATAACTATATTTTTCCATTCCCTAAAGAGAGTCTGAACTGTGCATCACAATGTCCATCATGGAAAGTCTAAAAAATTTGAAATAATAAAGGTCATATTTTCCAATAGAAAAGGAATAAAGGTATAGGTTAAAAATGAAAATATAAATTGACTTCTTAAACTAGAGTAATTAAAATCTTATTTCTAGATAGATTTATTCAAAGAGAAAACCAAAATTACAATTATTTCATGTTAATAATGAAAAAGAGTAATCTATAATTCAAAATATAAAAGATGTGACTAAATAACAATGATCTATTTAAAATGTATTACATCAAAATATTAAGAAAATTAATGAACAAGCTGAAGACAGGGAGGAAATATCTGTAGTACATATGTTTGGCAAAGGATTTGTATCCACAATATGTAAAGGGCTCCTACAGCTCAATAATAAAAAGACAAATAACCCAATTTAAAAATGGGCAAAAGATTTAAACAGACATTTCACAAAAGAAGATATACCGAATGGCAAAAGTGCACATAAAATGATGCTTAATATCATTAATCATCAAGAAAATGCAAATTGAAATCACAATTACATATTGTCTCACACCTACTAGAATGGTAAAATTAAAAAGATTGATAATATCAAATATTAATTAGAATGTGGATCAAATGGAATTCATATACATTGCTGGCAGTAGCATAAAAGTCACATCCTCTGGAAAAATGGCAGTTTCTGATAAAGTTAAACTCATTACCTGCCCTGTGACCCCCATTTCTATTAGGTATTTACAGATTACCTTAGGAAAACTTGTACAAGAATGTTTAAAGCAACTCTGCTTATAAGGGCCTAGAACTGGAAAGCAATAATATTCATCAACAGGAAACTAGATAAACAAATCGGGCATATTCATACAATAGACTATGACTTGGCAATGTGAAGAAATGAATCATGAATATATGTAACAACATGAATCTCAAATGTATGATTTAATTTATATGAAGTACAAGAACGGACAGGTGATGAAAATTAAGGCACACGCCTCTCTGAGGTGGAGCTCTCTGGAAAGTCACCCGATAAAACCTCCTGGGATGGAGGAAATGTTTTAGGTCTGGATTTGGGTGTGAGTTACATGAGTGTATGCATTTGACAAAATGAATTGAACTGTACACAAAAGATCAAATGCATTCCATTCGTTGCATTCCACTCTGCAGATCATACCTCAATAGAAAGAAAAACAAAGTGTTTTCAAAACTTTAAGAATTTTATTTCTATGTTATTTAAGTAATTTCAGAGCATCAAAAATATGGAAATCTCTTTATTTTCCAAAGTTCCTGTATCTCTGATTATAAAGCCTAGTATTGTGGATGAAACACACACACACATGTAACCTCTACCAAATCAAATCTATCATTATGCTAAAAGAATTATAAATTATGAGCAAATTACCTCTATTTCTCAAAAATGAGTATAACAGCAAAATCAAAGTATTAACAACACTATCATCTGATAGGTGTTCTAGAAGAACTCAATAATAGTTAACATTCATTCTTGATTTTAAAAAATAGCTAGATAAGCAAAATAAGGCAGTTCCTTAAATGTCAAAAAGTCTATCACAGCACATCTGTACTCAATTTCATAATAATGGGAAATACTAGAATTATTTCCATTAAATTCAGAAATAAGCCCAATTTTTCAATAATTATTTATTTCTATTCTGGAAATTCTATTGTAGTAATACAAGAAAGCAAAAGGAGTACAAGCTTTTAAAATGTGAAAATATGGAATAACTAATAACTTTTTCACGTGTAAAAAGGATGGATTACTTAATAAGTAGATTGGTGTAACTTCCCAACATTTAAAAAAGATAAATTTCATAGCATATTGCAAATAAATTAGAAATAAATTACATTTTAAATTAAAAGCAAATAACCATAAAGCCACTAAAAATAATTATAGGTTAAAATATACATAATTTTACAGTGGTTAAAAACATTGTAAACTTAAACCTATGGCAAAAGCCTTAAAAAGAAAGTTTAAAAAATTTGGGAAACTCTCTTTTAAAAAGTTAAAATTTTCTAAAGGTTTTTTTTTTTTTTTATCACAAATATATAAACAGCATTTGTTTGTAATTGCTGCAAATTATAAGCAAAAAACAATATGAAAAATAGGCAAATGACATGAATAGGAAAAAGAGAAAAAAAACAAAAGTAGTTAAAATTTGTTGCTAGTAAATTTTATTAATGAATTACTGTTTTAACCACACAAATCAAATCAATAACATTTAAAATAAAAATGACCAACTTTTTAAAAGAAAATGAATATCTCTAACCAGGAAGACATTGAACATGGCCTATATGCATAGAAATATATAATTGGCTAAACAAATCATGGTATGACTGTATCACCAATGACTATGCTTCAATTATAATCATATGTTGTATAAGAAAACACCATTGAAAATATAGAGAATTACTGTCGTGAATAAAATATGTTGCCTGATATCTTTGTAACTTGACATCATTTTTGGAAAAATATTCATTTTTAAATAGACTAGAGCATATACACCAAAACATTAAAAACATTATTTCCTCTGAGTAATACAAATAAAAAATGAATACTACATTTGCCTTTGATTTTTTTGCTATACTGTCCAATTTTGTCTACATCAAAAAAGAATTGAAAAGATTTCTTTGCAATCAGAAAGAATATATAAGCAAATGATAAAGAGACATGCCATAAAAGTTTAAAGCTGGACATAGCTCTGGTTAATAGAGGTAAATTGTCTTTGTTATTCTTCAGCTGAGAAAGAGACAGATGCATTTGCTAACTCTCATACACTGTTTAAAGAAGAAAAAAGAAAGAAAAAGTAAAAGAAGGAATACCAGCCTAAGCTCTAACAATAAAATAGATGAATTTTTTATTTCAAAATTTTATGAATTCTGAACACCAAAGATCAGAATGATAGTCAGTGCCCAATCTTAATTACTGCTATTGACACTTTAGGAGAAAATGAGAAAACAGGAAGATAGCTAGCCAGAGATAGATCCTACAGAAACACATATTTCCCTGGAATATAAGTAGCAGCAGGCCTACAATGTAGGCTATTCTCCAATCAAGCTGAGCTTCAGCAGCTGGTGTGAGTGAGAGTTACATGAAGTATAGTAATTTAACATGACCACTCATGTTTTCTGAGAACATTAAGTCTGGATCCAACATGAGCTATCAGCATGCTAGATTCAATTTTCTGTTGGCCCTAGAAAGTAGAAGAATATTCTCCAAAGTATCAGCAGTGTATGCAAGGCAGTAAGTACAGAAAATAGGAAAAAATTTAAAGTGGTTCTAAATGGTACTTGGGAAATGTCTTTTAAAATTAATCCTTTCTGACTCTTCATTGTGTTGCACAAATGAGAGGCCCCAAAATTATGGCTTAATACCCATTGTACATTCAACAATCAACAATCAGACAATGATACTTCATTCTCCCACACATAACGAAACTCTGTTTGAACTCATCAAAGTGAATTTATAGATGTGCTAAACTACCCAATGAGAAGATTGGGTGTAAGTAGGACAAGTTCCCTACTTGGTTTCCTAATGCAAGTAAATTACCAGCCAGGCAGGATTTCACGTGGTATAGAGGGAAAAAGTTAATAATTTTTGTCCCAACCTTGACCAAAATAGAGGCCTGAATTTTTCAGGACAACAAATTTTAAAACCTTGGCAGTGATCATTCAGGGATATTTCTGAATAGGATACATTCACATGAAGCCTTTTTCCCTTTGCCAGCGTCTCTATAACTACTAGGAACTTGGGAGAATGAAAACAAAATATCTGAGTGTAAACTGAACCAGAGTTGAATATTTATCCACTGCAATTTAATCTGAAGAGATGTTCTTCTAGCACTTAGGGTTTGGTTGAATCCCACAAAACCCAGCAATATTTAGAACTAAAATGGTTCTGTGTCCTTAGTTCACCTCTCAATATCAGACTTATGTGGTTGGAAGTGACTCTCATGATGTTAAATTCCCTTTTGACATCCATTCCATTCCAATTGATGTCAAAATGGAATTTAACATCTCCTTTGTGGTTGAAATCATGTTGTATTTTTAATTAGAGGGTTTCTCCTCAATATTTTAGAGGTATGAAGTTATAGAGTCCAAAAGTATTCCTCTCTGAGCATGGAGCAGAGGGGAAGGACACAGTCTTACAAATGAATAGGCAGCCGAAGAAAATGTTTCATTAATCCTTAATAGCAAAACAATATAGGAAAGATTTGAGGATACCCCATATAATTAATAGAGTAGAACTAAGCATACCACACATGCTTCCAAGAAGATCACAGAATGCACTGTGGAAAAAAGCAGTACAATGGTTAATAACTTCAGAGAAATCATGCAGAAAGTACTACACGTACCACATCCAAGATAATGACCAATCCTCTTCAAACTCATCCCATTTGGTAAATCTCTTCCAAAGCTCAAATTGCACCAGGCCGTCCTTAACCATCCTTGACACTTCAGGCACATAAAGCTAGTTTTACTTCCACTGCTTCAGTAATGAAAGCTACATGCAAATAAACAACAACGAAAACCTCTTGCTCATCTAAAAGACTCAAAAATATCTGTAAGCTTAATAATGAAGAGGGAAAACGGTGGCAAACTACCAACTTGGATTTTGAAAGGAGGTGGAGTGAGACAATGGCGTTTTGGGTCATACTAAGAACACACACAAACTGACCTCATGCATAAGAAGATGATCCAAATTCAAATCAGAACCAGGTGGTTCAGAACAACACCCTCAGAGCAACACATGATCTTTTGGAATAATGGGACTAAGAGCAAATGAATTGTAATCATGTTAAATATTTGTGTGTTTAAGAAACAGACTTTTCCATCTAAATTATTGGTAAACCAACCATCCAACTCTGAGAGATTTTATGTCTCTGCTGTAATGCCTGAAATCTGTGCTGCTATCCAGTGTTATCCAAACTCATAGGATTGAGCTGTTATGATTTTAATTAAACTTGCAAAGTGACATATTAAAAGCAGATCTAACCGAAGAGGCAACGAAAAAAGAGGGTGAGGCTTAAAACAATATTAACAACTAGTGTTTTGTGGTTTCTCTTCAAATACCAGAGGAGCTTGAATTGGAGTGAGGGGAATATTGGCTAATAAATTTCCAAAGGAAAAAGAAACCACCTCTATTTTCAATCTGTAAATACCAGGGCAAGGAAGGACCTTAGTTAAGTATTGTTTATAATGTTTCTCTAAGTTCGATTCAGTGTAACAAATTTGGTGACACCCCAAGGAATTCTGCAGCAAGGAAAAATTTTGCACCCAGGATATTTTATGTGTGCAGCATATACTAAGAGCTGAATTTTCTTAAAATATGCATAGAAAAATTCAGGAGAAAATGCCAACAGATTCTTAATTCTTGGAGGGCTAAGGGTATACCACCATCTACTTCAAAATATAGATAGTTGAAAATGTTAAACAAAAGGTTAATGGTCAATTTTACTTCCTTTTTCTTGTAGCTCTTATTTAAACAGTTTGCAAACATAAGTGATGTTATATGCACAGGATTTTGCATTAAGTTTGCAATGTCATGTTTGTTTATAAAAACCATATTTTTAACCACTGGCCCTTGGGGCTCTATTCTGGGCAGTTACAAGTTTCAATCAGCTCAGTGCTGATTTTTAAAAAGACAGCTCTCGTTTCCATGAAATTTCAACGGAGACATTTCCGACCTTGGCACAAAACAATTGGTTTATACTTTCTGTGGCCTTACAAACTTACAATTAAGTTTATTTACTTAGTAGAGGAAGTGAACTTCTGTTTGCCATGACTGGCGGGTGGCCACTGCCAGCCCTGAGCAGACTGGCAGGCTTTTTATTCCTTCTCTCTCTCTCTCTCTCCCCCTTGGCAGCAATACTGTGAAGAAATTTCCTCATAGTGCTTTTTTTTTTTTAAGCTCTTTATTGGAATATAATTGCTTTACACTCTTGTACCAGCTTTTGAGGTACACCAAAGTGAATCAGCTGTATTTATGCATATATCCCCATATCTCCTCCCTCCTGCGACTCCCTCCCACTCTCTCTGTCCTGGCCCTCTAAGGCATCACCCATCACCTCATAGTGCTTTTCAGAGCATTTACCACTTTTTTGTTCCTATTCAGAACTTTTACTCCATTCATAAACCTAGTGGCCGCATGGAGTTAATAAGGGGCAGAAATCTTTATCGTCTCTTCCACTGTGGTTGAAATCATGGCTTCTGTAATTTATGCCCAAGCATGACAATGCTTATAAGCAGTTCTGGAACACAAGACTTCCCATTCCTGGATTTGCTGCCACTTCAAGGGATATGCAGAGATGCTGCCGAATATTTATGAGAAATAATTGCGTGTACTTGCTTTGCAGTTCATTCTAACGTGGCATCATCATGGAGTTTTTGCTTTGGTCTTAACCATAGAACTTAATGTTTTTCTCCATCCATTTCCCCCCCTCTTTTTAGCTTTAAAGCACCAAAGTATAAAGTAAACGTGATCATTATGAGGTTCTAGAAATATATTGTAGCTGGGCTCCCCAGATAAGATGTTCATTAAGGGGCTAGCTTTTTATGTTATGAACACTATGTGAATTTCTATACTATGTCTTAAAATGTCAATATGGGTTGGGGGCCAAACGGTCATGACTCTCACAGCTAATCACTCATACTCTGTCCAGGAAATACTGTTGTTTGCAATGTGGCTTAGGCTTGTATAAACTTGATTCTTTGATATCAGAGAAATTATCCAGGGCAAAATTATGTGTGCAGTGCAACTCCACAGGGTAAGCTTTCAGCTTGGGTTGACCCAGGGAAATGGGCAGAATGGAGTCCTTTCTCTAGGTTGGTGTCTATAATTACATCTCCTCTGTCCATGGACCTCTCCAGAAGCCCATTCAGAGAATTCTAGAATGTTATCTGAGCTGCTACTATTTACACGGCAACCCCTGAGTAAAGAGAAACATCATTTTTACATGGCAGTTTCTACCAGCTCTGGACTGGGTTGAGAGATGTATTTGCAGGTGGTGACATTGCCCAAGGCACGGTCTGTGGTGGTTCATTTCATAACGCGGTAGTGTTGGACCTCAGAGCAGCGTCATAGAATCATAGCAGTGGGGAGGCTGACAGAGGTTTATCTAAATTTATCAGTGCCTCCTAGAAGACTCCCTAAGTGTAAACAGTTTTCTATCATCTTAAAAAAGATCAGAGTCATTATCAACCCCATCACCATTTTCAGCCCCAGCATCAAAGACCATTTGCAAAACATCTGCTTGCCAATAGTACCAGGATAGCCCTCTTATTTAAAATATAAATAAATGAAATATACGAGACTTCACCCTTGTCCATTAGAAAAGCCCAGCCTAAGACATTGTAGTGGATATTTGTATTTTTTGAACTTCATGCCTATTTCCTCTTCTTGGCAGCTCTTGGATTTTCTTTGGGGGAATTAACTCTTTTCCATTGTGATGGTAAAGTGACATTCTGCTAGAGAGTTGAAGAAGTCCTTGGATAGTCTTTCCTCTTTCATTCTTTCAGCTCTTAATAATGATCACATCATGCAACAATCTCCTTCAGTATAAGCTAGAAATTTTGGAGCCATTTTCATTTCCTGACATCTCAATTCTTACAGCCTAAAAGTCATCAGGCTTTTCAATCACAGTCCATAAATGTTTCTTGAATCTTTTTTTCATTCCCATTTCTCCTTACTATCAGAGTTAGGGCTGTTGGCATGGGTCCCCTACCATAATGTGATGGTCTCCTCAGCAGTATAGCCCTCCCATCTCTCTCCACCCCAACTCTTTGCAATAATAAAAGTAACTGGGGAGAATCAAGATGGCGGAGTAGGAGGACGTGTGCTCACTCCCTCTTGCAAGAGCACCAGAATTACAACTAACTGCTGAACAACCATCGACAGAAAGACACTGGAACTCACCAAAAAAAAACACCCCATGTCCAAAGACAAAGAAGCCGCAATGAGATGGTAGGAGGGGCACAATGGCATTAAAATCAAATCCCATAAATGCTGGGTGGGTGACTCACAAGCTGGAGAGCAGTTATACTGCAGAAGTCCTGAGGGTTGTGAGCCCCATGTCAGGCTTCCTAACCTGGCAGTCCAGCAACAGAAGGAGGAATCCCCAGAGAATCAGACTTTGAAAACCAGTGAGATTTGATTGCAGGACCTCCACAGGACTGGGGGAAACAGAGACTCCACTCTTGGAGGGCACACAAAAAAGTGTGCTCACCAGGACCCAAGGGAAAGGAGCAGTGACCCCATAGGAGACTGAACCAGACCTACCTGCTGGTGTTGGAGGGTTGCCTGCAGAGATGGGGGGCAGCTGTGGCTCACCAAGGAGACAGGGGCACTGGCAGAAGGAGTTCTGAGAAGTGCTCATTGCCTTGAGCCCTTCCAGAGTCCACCATTAGCTCCACCAAAGAGCCTGTAAGCTCCAGGGATGGGTCACCTCAGGCCAAAGGACCACCAAGGTGGGAACACAGCCCCATCCATTGGCAGACAAGCAGATTAAAGTGGCACTGAGCTCCACCCACCAAATCGGATTAAAGTTTTACTGAGCTCCACTCACCCAGGCCAACCTACCATCAGTCCCTCCCATCAGGAAGAACCCACAAGCCTCCTAGACAGCTTCCTCCACAAGAGGGCAGACAGCAGTATCAAGCAGTATCAGCAGTATTTCATCTTGTGGAACTGAAAATCACAGCCACAGAAAGATAGAGAAAATGAAAAGGCAAAAGACTTTGTACCAGATGAAGGGACAAGATAAAACCCCAGAAAAACAACTACATGAAGAGGAGATAGGCACTCTTCCAGAAAAAGAATTCAGAATAATGATGGTGAAGATGATCCAGGACTTTGAAAAAAGACTGGATGCAAAGATTGAAAAGTTGCAAAAAAAGTTTACCAAAGACCTAGAAGAATTAAAGAACAAACAAACAGAGATATGCAACACAATCAGTGAAATGAAAAATACACTAGAAGGAACCAACAGCAGATTAACTGAGGCAGAAGGGCGAATAAGTGACCTGGAAGACAGAACGGTGATAATCACTGATGCAGAAAAGAATAAAGAAAAAAGAATGAAAAGAACTGAAGACAGGCTAAGAGACCTCTGGGACAATGTTAAACCCACCAACATTCGCATTATAGGGGTCCCAGAAGGAGGAGAGAGAGAAAGGACCCAAGAAAATACTGGAAGAGATTATAGTTGAAAACTTCCCTAACATGGGAAAGGAAATAGCTCCCCAAGTCCAGGAAGTGCAAAGAGTCCCAGGCAGGATAAACACAAGGAGAAACACACCAAGACATATAGTAGTCAAATTGACAAAAATTAAAGACAGAGAAAAGTTATTAAAAGCAACAAGGGAAAGATGACAAATCACATACAAGGGAATTCCCATGAGGTTAACAGCTGATTTCTCAGCAGAAACTCTGCAAGCCAGAAGGGAGTGGCATGATATATTTAAAGTGATGACAGAGAAGAACCTACAGCCAAGAATACTCTACCCATCAAGGATCTCATTCAGATTCGATGGGGAAATCAAAAGCTTCACAGACAAGCAACAGCTAAGAGAATTCAGTACCACCAAACCAGCCTTACAACAAATGCTAAAGGAACTTCTCTAAGTGGGAAACATAAAAGAAAAGGACCTACAGAAACAAAAACAAAACAATTAAGAAAATGGTCATAGGAACATACATATCGATAATCACCTTGAATGTAAATGGACTAAATGCACCAATCAAAAGGCACAGACTGCCTGAATGGATACAAAAACAAGACCCATATATATGCTGTCTCCAAGAGACCCACTTCAGACCTAGGGACACATACAGACTGAAAGTGAGGGGATGGAAAAAGATATTCCATGCAAATGGAAATCAAAAGAAAGCTGGAGTAGTGATACTCATATCAGATAAAATAAAATAGCCTTTAAAATAAAAAATGTTACAAGAGACAAGAAAGGACACTACATAAAGACTGAGGGATCAATCCAAGAAGAAGAGATAACAATTATAAATATATATGCACCCAATATAGGAGCACCTCAATACATAAGGTAAATGCTAACAACTATGAAAGAGGAAATCAACAGCAACACAATCATAGTGGGGGACTTTAACACCCCACTTACACGAATGGACAGATCATCCAGACAGAAAATTAATAAGGAAACACAAGCTTTAAATGACAATAAATCAGCTGGATTTAATAGATTTCTGTAGGACATTACATCCAAAAACAGCAGATTACACATTCTTCTCAAGTGTACATGGAACATTCTCCAGGATAGATCACATTTTGGGTCATAAATCAAGCCTTGGTAAATTCAAGAAAATTGAAATTGTATCAAGCATCTTTTCTGACCACAATGCTAAGAGATTAGAAATCAATTACAGGAAAAAAACTGTAAAATACACAAACACATGGAGGCTAAACAATACACTACTAAATAACCAACAGATCACTGAAGAAATCAAAGAGGAAATCAAAAAAATACCTAAAGACAAATGACAATGAAAACACAATGATCCAAAACCTATGGGATGCAGCAAAGGCAATTCTAAGAGGGAAGTTTATAGTGATACAATCCTACCTCAAGAAACAAGAAAAATCCCAAATAAACAATCTAACCTTACACCTAAAGAAACTAGAGAAAGAAGAGCAAACAAAACCCAAAGTGAGTAGACAGAGAGAAATCATAAAGATCAGAGCAGAAATAAATGAAATAGAGACAAAGAAAACAATAGCAAAAATCAATAAAAGCTGGTTCTTGGAGAAGATAAATAAAATTGATAAACCTCTAGCAAGACTCATCAAGAAAAAGAGGGAGAGGACTTAAATCAATAAAATTAGAAATGAAGCAGGAGAAGTTACAATGGACACCACAGAAATAAAAAGCACCTTAAGAGACTACTACAAGCAACTATATGCCAATAAAATGGACAACCTGGATGAAATGGACAGATTCCTAGAAAAGTATAACCTTCCAAGACTGAGTCAGGAAGACATAGAAAATATAAACAGACCAATCACAAGGAATGAAATTGAAACTGTGATTTAAAATCTCCCAACAAACAAAAGTCCAGGACCAGATGGATTCACAGGTGAATTTTATCAAACATTTAGAGATGAGCTAACATCCATCCTTCTCAAACTCTTCCAAAATATAGCAGAAGGAGGAACACTCCCAAACTCATTTTATGAAGCCACCATCACCTCTGATGCCAAAACCAGACAAAGATACTACAAAAAAAAATAAAACTACAGACCAATATCACCAATGAATTTAGATGCAAAAATCCTCAACAAAATACTAGCCAACAGAATCCAACAACACATTAAAAGGATCATACACCATGATCAAGTGGGGTTTATCCCTGGAATGCAAGGATTCTTCAATATATGCAAATCAATCAATGTGATAAACCATATTAACAAACTGAAGGATAAAAAACCACATGATCATCTCAATGGATGCAGAAAAAGCTTTTGACAAAATTCAACACCCATTTATGATAAAAACTCTCCAGAAGGTGGGCATAGAGGGAACCTACCTCACCATAATAAAGGCCATATATGACAAACCCACAGCAGACAGCATTCTCAATGGTGAAAAACT
The DNA here is from genome assembly GCF_030028045.1 of Hippopotamus amphibius kiboko. NCBI lineage: Eukaryota > Metazoa > Chordata > Mammalia > Artiodactyla > Hippopotamidae > Hippopotamus > Hippopotamus amphibius. The sequence continues at coordinate 92,700,763 of NC_080192.1, forward strand.
TCAAGCATTCCCTCTAAGATCAGGAACAAGACAAGGGTGTCCACTCTCTCCACTACTATTCAACATAGTTTTGGAAGTCCTTGCCACAGCCATCAGAGAAGAAAAAGAAATAAAAGGAATCCAAATTGGAAAAGAAGAAGTAAAACTGTCACTGTTCTCAGATGACATGATACTATACATAGACAATCCTAAAGATGCCACCAGAAAACTACTTGAGCTAATCAATGAATTTAGTAAAGTTGCAGGATACAAAATTAACACACAGAAATCTCTTACATTTCTATACACCAACAATGAAAGACCAGAAAGAGAAATTAAGGAAAGAATCCCATTCACCATTGCAACAAAAAGAATAAAATACCTAGAAATAAACCTAACCAAGGAGGTAAAAGACCTATACTCAGAAAACTATAAGACACTATTGAAAGAAATCAAAGAAGACACAAACAGATGGAGGGACATACCATGTTCTTGGATTGGAAGAATCAACATTGTGAAAATGACTATATTACTGAAAGCAATTTACAGATTCAATGCAATCCCAATCAAATTACCAATGGCATTTTTCACAGAACTAGAACAAGACATTTTACGATTTGTATGGAAATGCAAAAGATCCCGAATAGCCAAAGCAATCTTGAGAAAGAAAGATGGAGTTGGTGGAATCAGGCTTCCTGACTTCAGGCTATACTACAAGGCTACAGTGATCAAGGCAGTATGGCTCTGGCACAAGAACAGAAATAGAGATCAATGGAACAGGATAGAAAGCCCAGAGATAAATGATGGTCAACTAATCTATGACAAAAGAGGCAAGGATATACAATGGAGAAAAGGCAGCCTCTTCAATAAGTGGTGCTGGGAAAACGGGACAGCTACATGTAAAAGAATGAAATTAGAACACTTCCTAACACCATACACAAAAATAAACTCAAAATGGATTAAAGACCTAAATGGAAGGCCAGACACTATAAAACTCCTAGAGGAAAACATAGGAAGAACACTCTCAACGTACATAACAGCAAGATCTTTTTTGATCCACCCCCTAGAATAATGGAAATAAAAACAAAAATAAATAAGTGGGACCTAATGAAACTTCAAAGCTTCTGCACAGCAAAGGAAACTATAAGCAAGACGAAAAGACAACCCTCAGAATGGGAAAAAATATTTGCCAATGAATCAACAGACAAAGGATTAATCTCCAAAATATATAAACAGTTCATCCAGCTCAATACCAAAAAAAAATAAACAACCCAATCAAAAAATGGGCAGAAGACGTAAATAGGCATTTCTCCAAAGAAGACATACAGAGGGCCAAGAGGCACATGAAAATCTGCTCAACATCACTAATTATTAGAGAAATGCAAATCAAAACTACAATGAGGTATCACCTCACACAGGTTAGAATGGGCATCATCAGAAAATCTACAAACAGTACACGCTGGAGAGGGTGTGGAGAAAAAAGAACGCTCTTGCATTGCTGGTGGGAATGTAAATTGATACAGCCACTGTGGAAAACAGTATGGAGGTTCCTTGCAAAACTAAAAATAGAACTGCCATATGACCCCGCAATCCCACTACTGGGCATATACCCAGAGAACACCATAATTCAAAAAGACACATGCACTCCAATGTTCATTGCAGCACTATTTACAATAGCCAGGACATGGAAGCAAACTAAATGTCCATCAACAGATGAATGGATAAAAAAGATGTGGTACATACATACAATGGAATATTACTCAGCTGTAAAAAGCAATGAAACTGGGACATTTTTAGAGACATGGATGGACCTAGAGACTGTCATACAGAGTGAAGTGAGTCAGAAAAAGAGAAACAAATATCATATATTAACACATATATGTGGACTATAGAAAAATGGTACAAATCAACTGGTTTGCAAGGCAGAAATAGAGACCCAGATGTAGAGAACAAACATATGGACACCAAGTGGGGAAAGCAGGGAGGGTTGTGGGGGGAACGAATTGGGGGATTGGGATACCAAATTGTACACTCTAAATATATGCAGTTTATTGTAAAAAATAAAATAAAAAGTTAAAAAATAATAATAATAAAAGTAACTCTCTAAGTAATTCATCCCTTTTGATGGGCCAGACATCATGCTAAGCACTTTTAAAAGTCTAATCATCACAACTCTCCTGAAGTAGGTATTACTTTTCTCACTTTTTAGACAAGGAAACCAATGCTAAGAAATATTAAAAACTAACCCAAGATCACTAAGGTACTATCTATTCTAGGCAAGATTTGAATTCACCACTGTGTGCTCCAAATTCTGTGTTTTAAAGGAGTTAGAAATAATCACCTCTTACAAATGTTATTTATTTCTCTGTTCACAGCTCCAGTGGTTCATAATCCATTGCCTGTGCGATAAAGTGACAAACAAGTGAGGCTTTCCAGAGTCTGCCATGGTCATTTGAGACCCAGACATCTAGCCATCCCTAACTGCTTGGTGTCCTTCAAACAAGTGACATTCTCTTTGCCTCTCCATTCCTTTGCATACACTTCTTCTTCAGCCAGCAGTGCTTGTTCTATTTTCCTCCATCTGAAAAATCCTTGTCTTTAAGATGTATCTAGGATGTGACTTCTCTCTGGGATCATCCTTGGATCCCCTGGCCAAGTTCATGTCTATCTCCCTGGGGTACCCTTCACCCTTTGACATTCCTCTATCGAGTCCTCCTCACACTGTACTCTGAACATTTGTGGGCATGTCTGCTTCCTCATTAGGCTGTGGCTTCTTCAAAGGTCTGAGCTTCATTCATTTTCTGTCCTTCCTGCTTCCACCCTGCCCCACCCTATTCTCCATATATGTCAGGTCGTATCATTCCTGCACTCAAAATCCTCCAACAATTTCCCATTATATTTAGAATAAAATCAGAAACCCTCAACAAGGTCCATAAAGCCTGATGTCTCTCTGAACTCACCTCTACCTTCCATACCCCTCCTTCTCCAGGTTCAGCTACATGGTCTCCAGCTATTTCTTGAACAGGCTAAGGACAGGACTACTCAGAACTCTGGGGTTGACCATTCCCTCTGCCTTGAAGGCTCTTTGCCCAGAGGTCCATCTGGACAATCCCCTCACTTCTTTCAGATCTCTGCCAAATGTCAGCTTCTCAGAGAAACCTTCCCTGACCAATTAAATAAAAGAGTAAGGAGGTTTCTTAAAAAACTAAAAATAGAGTTACCATATGACCCAACAATCCCACTCCTGGGCATATACCCAGAGAAAACCATAATTGAAAAATATACATGCACCCTAACGTTCTTTGCAGCACTATTTACAGTAGCCAGGACATGGAAGCAACCTAAGTGTCCATCAACAGATGAATGGATAAAGAAGTTGTGGTACATATATACAAAGGAATATTACTCAGCCTTAGAAAGGAATGAAACTGGGTCATTTGTAGAGACATGGATGGACCTAGAGACTGTCATACAGAGTGAAGTAAGTCAGAAAGAGAAAAACAAATATTGTATATTAATACATATATGTGGAATCTGAAAAAATTAGTACAGATGATCTTATTTACAAAACAGGAATAGAGACACAGATGTAGAGAACAAACATACAGATACCAAGGGGGGAAGAGGGAGTGGAATGGACTGGGAGATGGGTATTGACATATATACATTACTATGTATAAAATAGATAACTAAGAGAACCTACTGTATAGCACAAGGAATACAGTATAGCTCAATGCTCTGTGGTGACCTAAATGGGAAGAAAAATCCAAGGAAGAGGGGATAGATATATGTATACATGTGGCTGATTCATTTTGCTGGATAGCAGAAACTAACACAATATTGTAAAGCAACTATATTCAAATAAATAAATAAATAAATAAATAAATAAATAAATAAAATATAGAGAATCACAGCCACCATCACACCCTTCACCCTTCTTTCTACTCTTAGCACTAACTATTATGTCATTATATGACAGACCTGGGTGTGTATCTATCTGTCTGCCATGTCCACTGAAACATAAGCCCCATGAGAGCAGGCCTGTGTCTGCTTTCTTCAGTGCTAACTCCCCAGGGCTTTTACCATCCTCTAGTAAGTAAGCATAAATGAATAAGCAAGACTCCTCCCTGACTTTCCAGTGTTTACAACATTGCCAGTTACACTGCAGGGGCTAAAAACATGCTTAGTATGCAATGAGTGAGTTATGGTGTAAATTATAAAGAATTTCTATGGAATGTTCTTTTACAAACTTGGTAGGTCAAAGCTTCTTACATCCAAAGAGACACTTCAGAAGCTTATTAAATGATAAGAAGATACTGATTTGATAGACAGTGGGGCAGAAAAGAAGGCAAAGAGCATTCCAAAATATAACTCATGAAATTTTTCACAGATGTCACATTTCAACATCTTGTGATCCACTCTGTCACAAATGTCTTCTTCATATCTAAGTCCTTCCTGGCATCATCTCCAGACAGAAAGCAATTCCTTCTTGTTAGCTCATGAACCCCTTCATAGACAGGAATGTTCTAAATCAGGAATCCCTAATCCTTCCCTCTCTAAGTGAAACAAAGCTGGCATTTGCATCTGGGACCATGTCCCAGGAGTGTACTTAAGTCAACTGAGGCATAACCTTTGAGCCATCATTAATTCTTCTTGACCTTTAGGAAGCTAGGTGTCATGAGAAAATACCACTTTTACTGTCTGCCATGGTTTTCATGATGTATTAGGAGACCCTAAGATCCCTTCCTAACTTTATTATTTCCTTTTTTCTAAATATCCTGATGCGTGTTTGGTGTAAAATATTAACCCATCATCTGTAAATGACTCGTTTCCTTTTTAGCAACAATGCTACTTACTTGATATTTATTTCTTATAAATAGAAAATATATTCTCTATATTTCATTTCTCAAGTCTCTATCTCTCTCTCTTTCTTTCTCTCTCTCATGATTGATGTTTGGAATCTGGGTGACTGAATGGGATGTCATTATACCAGAAAGTCTATAAAGATTGGGAGGGAGACTATGTTTTGAGGGGAAAGGTGATAAATTCTATTTTGAACATTTTGATTTCAAGAAGGTTTTGCAAAACTAAATTCAACTTCTCCAGAAGCAGATACATGTAGGAGCCTAGAGTTCTGGTCATACTCCCCACCATCTTCCAATTCACCTCAAGCAACAGTGAGGGACATCTCTTGTTCCAACATACCTTGGTAATCTTTCCTCCACCACCAAGAAAAGTAAATTCCCCACCGTTCCAAAGGTAATTCAATCATACCTAATCCTAGGCATTGAGGAGCTAATGCTTTCCAGGCATTGCCCTTAGTTTTTTTTATATATACAAGACCTGACATCGTCCCGAGCACTTAGAGCCACTCAGTAAGTGTTACAAAAGCCCGAGTCTTCAATCCAAAGCCTGATTCTTTCATTGTGTTGAGGATGCGAAATCCTAGCACTTGGTGTTCAACTCTCATACGTTAACAAATCCCTTCCAACTCTTGAGGTTCTGTCCCTGTAGACTTGTGTCACTCTCAGTTTACCCAGCATACTTCAGCTACCTCAGCCTGACCTGGGGTTCTCTCCTTGCCCCCCTCCTCTGTCTAGTCCTCACAATCCAAGTCTCAGCTCTTCCAAGGGACATCTCTGTACAGCCCCACTCTCTCTGATCTTAAAGCGTCCTAAAAGTCTGGCCATGACTACAGCCTTTGAGTATAAGCCCTCACGCACCTTTTGCTGTTTCATGTGAGCTAGTCATCCCTTTTCAACTGGAGGACAAATTCCTCCAAAACAGCAAACCAGTCTCCGACTTATTTTGCGCTGTAGCCTCATTTGACTTCACAGAGCTCCATGAGTACTGTTGAAGTGAGTCACCAAAGTCCCAGTAGAGCCATGTGTATCTGAGAGGACAAAGCATTTATGTTGTGATGGAATTAACCCAAGTAAGCTCTTGTTCTAAGTGAGTTGTCATAAGTCACTCCCCAGACTGGACCACATGGAGGAAGGTGGTGGAATTGCTGGAGGATCTCCCTCTTACACAAACAGCTGAGCCTCCTGCCCATTCCTGTCCAGACTCAGAGACGGCTTGAGCAGCCCCTGGAAAATAGGATATAAGGCAGGTCTCAGCCAACAGCCATGGCAAGTGGTTCTTTGCTACCCCATTTTCAGCTGGGTCCCAGAAGGTTGCAGCGTGAATTCTGACTTACAGAAGGGAGGAGGCCCCTGGAAGAAGTGTTTCAACATACTCCATTTCCTCATGATCTGTTTCAAGACTTGCTACTAGCTCGTTCCCCTGCCCAAGCTCATTGCATGCCCTGTCTGTCTAGGTGCTTCCTTATTCCTCTCCACTCAATCTGGAGAAAAGGCTGCAGGCCACTTTCACAGATGGGAGAAGCTCTGTCCTTCATTTCCACCTAGCCCTCCTGATCAGAATGCTTTTTATGCTCCCTCCTCCTCTCCCCTCCTTTTCCCCCCTCGTCTTCTTTTTCCTCTCCCCTTCCCTCTTCTCTTCTCCCTCTCCTAATCTTTCCCACTTAGAGGAAGTCGTACTTTCTGAGTCCAAACTCAGCATTCTTTCTAGCTCACCTTCAGTACAATGACATCTTCTTCACAGTGGCATCGATAAAATCTTTGTATGTCTTTCCCACCTGTTTGTCAAGTTTCCCAAGCTGGACTGAACTCTCCTCCTGCTTGCTTTTGCAACATTGCAAGACACACAGGGTGAGGTGAATGACTTGGCAACATCCCTTACCACTCAAGGAGGAAAATCAGCAAAGGGGCAGCTCCAACCAGCTACTCTCTGGACTGACCTCATTCACCTTGAAATCAGGGCACTGAAAGCAGAAAGAGGAGAGGAAAACTACATACATGGCTGTGTTGCTACCTCTTCTGAGAAACCATGTCAGTGTACAGTGGGAGTGAGGGAAAATTTTTGTGCAGAGAGGAGAAAGCTATGCAGTGGGATGAGAGGCAGACCCACCTTAGTGGTGGTGACAAAAATCAGGAGAAATATTCTGCTCAAAAGAATTCTTCTGTACCTATACTGGAGGATGGCTAATTCTATCCCACAGTGTGAGTTGATCTCATTTTTGCTGTGTCATAACGTTAGGTATGCGGACATGCAATTAAGATTTTCCTGGAATCACCCCACTTAACCCAATGACAATGGGGAGCAGGATTTCCCCATCCTAACAGCTAGTTCAGAGCCCAAGTGGCAGTCCACTAGCAGCCGATGTGAGGAGAGGCTGAGAGGCAGTCCTAATTGACCATTTCTACCCAGGCTCCTGTTAGGAACGTACAATATGAGCTGTCACAGCCTCCTGCCAATCACAAGAAATCTAACCCAGAGAAAGCACCATCTCAGAGAAAGAGCTGTTTATACATCCAATGAATTCAGTTTCCATTGCGTTATCTTATTTTTAGGCCATGGCAGAGAAGAGCCTACCTAATCATATCATAAAATCATGAATTTAGTAGATGACAGATGATGACTTCAAATCTAAATATGTCCTCTGGCTGCCCAGACAAGAGGCCACTTAGCGTTTGATATCATCAACTCTTAGAGCTTCAAGTTCCTTGTTGGGGGTTACTTGGGAGCTCTTGCAGAGTTGCAGCTCACCAAATACTCAGGAGGCATTGCTGTTTTGAGACACAGAAGAAAAAAAAAACAAATTTGCATTTTGATGCACAATGAACAGAACTTCTAGATGAGCTCTTTTCCTGGAACGCAAGGGATGAAGGCAACAAGGGGAATTTATGCAGACACGTTCCATGCCACATTTGCCTGTTTTTCTCTCAGTCAGTGAGAGATTTTCCACTCTGACACAATTTCGACAACACGTGTCATAAACAATGGGGGCTGGAAAGAAAGAAGCCCACAAAGGCAAACTAACTAGACAGGTAGCAGCTCTTCGGGGGCACCTACGTGTGCTCAGCTCCAGTGGAATGATCTGGCCATAATAAGGCTAGACACATGGATTCTAAATGTCTCTGCAAGTGGTTAGTTAGCAAGGTGGCCACACACCCACAGATGAATTGACAGGGAACCTACAGGAGAAAACACGGTGTTTCCATTCACAGCTGCCATCTCCTCTCCATCAGGGGACACAGTCGGTGTCTTCTCTCTCCAAGTTAACAGGAGGCTGTCGGAAAGATGAGGTTCAGATTCCCCACGCACTCAGCAGGAGGGAAGGGCGGCGGTGACCAGACCAGAAAACACCGTTCTGAATTCTCCATCTTTGAATGGACTCACACAGGTGTGCTTCCGTTTTTCAGGCTTACATCAGTCAGCTAGTTCCTGAGCAGTGATGAATTCTGCAGGAAAAGAATTATGGCAGCTTAAATTATTGTTCCCAAATATCCATGGCCTCCTCCCTGCAGGAGAATCATATTTCAGTCCCCTATGGACAGGGCATGGCCATGCAACCTACTCTAGCCAGTGAAAATTGTGGAAAGTGATGTGCGTCACTGACATGTAGAAGTTTTAGGGGCAGTATGTGGTCTCCAGGCTCTCTTTTTCCTCCTGCTTAATGACCAGCAATGTCCGAGAGAGGAACTGCTCTATCAGCCTGGGCCCTGGAGTGAAGACAAGTGAAGACAACATGGAGCAGTACTAACATGGACTCAAGTTGAGTATGAGTGGGAAATAACTTTTATTGTTGTGAACCACTGAAATTTGGGGGTCATTTGTTACTACAGCATCATAGCCTAGCTAATTTTGAGTCAATTTAAGAAAGCTAAAGGACCATCTGTAATAAATCCAAGAGTGAACAGCATCCTTGCTTGTGAATTTCACACATTTCCTTCCTCTTGTCATGACCTGTTTCTTACCTCTAGCCCATTTGTGTCTGGATTCGTTCTAACCTTGATTTATTTGTCTAATCTTCCTCATGGTGGGTATCAGGCTGGGCAGCTCTCTGGACCTCAGAAGTGGACACCTACAAGGCTAATGATGAGACAGCTAATTCCACTGGAAGAAGCAACTGTGGATCTGACAATCATAGAACATATTATCCTCTTTGAAATCAGTTTATTATCTTTGCAATGGACACATTTAGCCAGTTTTATATGAAAGTATATAGATGCTATCTCTTAATATTAGAAAGATGTGGTCAGAGAGCTACATAACAGGAAGGACCTATGATAATATAACATAATCTTTTGAGAGATTATATACAGAAAAAAGTACCCTAAACTTAAAATAGTTGGGAATCAGGAATGTTCCAAGAATCAGAGTAAATGCATAGTAGGGTGCTTTTATATCATTTAATCCAATTACTCTACATTGATTACCTTCTATGGGCACATCATTATGTTTTTTTTTTTTTTGCAGGAAACAGTTCTGAGGCTCACCCATATTCTTTATGTGCTAGCAAAAGGCGATAACCACTGATATCTCATTCAAAACTCATAAAATTTTATCTTATCCTTCTCTCTCAGATTTTAAGAGCTAATCACCTCAGCAAGCAGAAGATCTAGATCTGAGTGGGTGAGAGTTTCTCAACATTGTCAATTATACCATTAATTATGAAGGGCAAGCAGGGACAGAAAATTTAATGGTTTGACATCACAGTTAGGAAGCAACATTACAGAGCCATAGACTGTTGGATTTGAACAAGAGAAAGCATCTGAAATCCTGAGATCCAGAGAGGTTTAGTAACACACAAACAGTAGATCAGAGTCCTGAGTTTTGGTTCCCTCCCCTGCACATGGGTCCTTTGCTTGTAACTTTGTGCTGAGGATGGGCTAAGGAATCCCATTTGAGATAAAACTTGCTTCAAAAAGACCATAGAATATGGGAGAATTAGGAATATGGAAATTATGAATACCAACAATCTATTCAGAAGAGGTGCTCTATTTAGAAAAACCCCGATGGTCTCAGCCTTTACTTGGATGCCTCCAGTGATCAGAAGCTCCTCTGTTCTGTTGTGGGAACTCGCTAATTAGTAATAAAGAATAAACACCTTCCTCATGAGCATTTCCACAAGCTGGTTGTAGTTCTACTTTGTTCTATAAGATTAACCTAGTCCAGTGGTTTTCAAACAAAGAAAGGTGCCATTTTGTTCCCTAGAAGACATTTGGGAAAGGATAATTTTTGGTTGTCACGTCTACCAAAAATGTTACAACAGGAATACTAAGTATTGTATAATGCACTGAACAACCCCCACAACAAAGAATTATCTAACCCCAAATGTCAATAGTACTGAGATAGATTAACTCTGATCTAGTCCAATCCGTATTTGATACAAAACCCTTCACATATTTGAAAGGGGCTATGTTATTCCTTCTAAGTCTTCTTTCTGCCAAATACTTCACGTTTCTCATCATCCTGCATGTGACTCAGTTTCCCCATCCTGTGGGGACTCTGTTGGACATACTTCAGTGTGTCCTCATTAATCACATCAACCGCAAGGGTGCACTATCTCTAGATCATTCATAGATCCAGGGGATTCTTAAGTCCCATGATCACAGCACCACATGTGCTCAATGCACGGAGAAGTACCAATAAGCTGTCACTGGAAGCCTGAAATGAGTCTGCTGTCTTAGATCAGAGTGTGGACTCCGCAAGACTTCGCGGTATATATTAGATGATGGTAGAAATAGCAGTCATTGCACAAATAACACCCACTATGCATTGAATGCTGATGGCACAGCAGATATCTTCTTAAGGTATTTACAAGCATTACCTTATTTAATCCTCCCAGAAATCCATATGGTAGGTTGTGTCATCATCACTTTTATAGATGAGGAAACCAGTTCCTAGATAGGTTAAAAAACTTGCCTAAGGTCATGAAACTAGTGATTAGATTGCCCAGACCCAAACCCAGACCTGCCTAACTGCAAAACTCAGGCTCTTAATCCCCACAATGTGGTCTAACCCATCCTCCTCAAAACATGGATAAAATGGCACATTTTACGAAAGTAACAGACTACCATGAATTAGCTAATGAAACCATTTTAACATGTATACACATATCTCAGCATGAGGTCTCACTCCTTTGCAACCTAAGACCAGAACATACTTTGCAAGAAAACAAAGCTACTAGGACGGATAGGTTTCATATGTTAAGAATCAAAAGCTTTGTGTGTTTTTAATACTCTCTAGGGTAAAAACAAATCAACAGCAATGTGAAGAAAAGAAAGGTTTCCAACATTTTCATGACCCACTGTTCAAGAAAGTTGTCCCACTCAAAACTGAAAACTCTGGTCTGGACCATCCCAGATTCACGAGTATCCTGGGACCTTACATGAGTGAGTGATGGTTACAAATCTTTGTGTCTTCGACATATCAGGTTTATTTCTCTTTCAAAGGAGTTTGGGTAGTTCCTGCTCTGTGCTTCTACATTTGTGGCTTAAAGACTGGAGCTTTTAGGCTTATGACTCATGGATTTTTTCCTTAGAAAAAGGGTGGATTATATTTTTTCTTTTGACAGCTCTTAAATTAGTCAAGTTACCGTGTAATCTTTGAGTTTCACCAAGTGGATTCAAGGATTAGATACTGAGAGCCCAAGAAAAGTGCTTGGATTACAAACTTTCAATATGTTGCAACTTAAAGTTGGTCTTTTCTTTCTTTTACAATCCAGAAACATATTTCTACCATATTTATATAGGACTTCACTGAAGACAAGGAAAACTCTGCTAGCAAAGGTGAGGGAGGAGTCACCTGGCATTTAGATGGCAAAGCTCTTTCGGCAGGAGAGCTCGCGTTAAAACTCATCGCAATTTCACTTTCATTTTTAAACTTGAGTCTTTGATATTGGTCTCTATTTGTCAGTATAAATATCTCCTCTTTCCTTGCTCTGGAATGACTTCAGCTCTTCTCCTCTGTAGATGAGAACTTCCCTGCCACATAACTTTCTTAGAGTGTACTTGAAAAAGGATGTCTCTTGCTTTCATCACTTATCTACCCCTGCAGCCCCAGATGTCCCTTGAATTTGAATTCTCCCAGTGCCTTTCCACCTGCTCCTAGCAACTGGTTCTTACTCCTCCAAAAGCAAGGCCTGGATCAGCCACAATGGAAGGGATTGCTGAACGAGCTCAGCGCCATTAAAGACAGACAAGAAAATCCACATCCCTCCTAAATAATGCCAACTCTTCAAATTGCTCAAAGGGATTTCAAGGCCTCTAGTAGCAATAAGAAAACCTTCCTTGTAAATGCATGCTGACCATGAGATTGAATAGGTATTGCTCTTGGGTCCCGTAGTCTTCTCTGTCTGACCAGCTATGTCAGATAAGAGTCTGAAATCCCTTTAATCATGGTAGACAGCTCAAAATTCAATGGATGAATATTATTCCTAAGTAGGAAGCCCTGGTCAAAACAAAATCCCCATTCAGGTGGATTTGAAGAGACGGGATGCACCAAACATTCCTCACATCAAACACTATCACTTCTTGGGAACGTTTCTTGACTCCCTCAGACTTCATTAAATCACCCTCACCTGGCTTTTCCCAATGAACTTGCACAGCACTTCTTATGTGTTATCTGTTATAGCAATGATTGGTGATTTTCTCATGTGTTCCCCTATTGGATTGAAAGCTCCTTACAGTGGACAAGAAGCTCATTTTGCTCTATCCCTAGTGCCTAGTGCAGTGTCTGCTACATAACAGGCACCCAACAAATGCTCAATGACTTAATGAATGAGTTGGCTAATTAATAATTAACACAAGTCAGCATATACTAAGTGCCAAATAATAGGCAAAGACACGTGGTTTAGGATTCAAAGCAGGGCTGGAAAAATGCATAATATGTTAGAAGAGTAAAAGAATTATAGAAGAGTTGGGGTTATAAGAAACACAGGGATGAAATTCATCCATCCATCCATTCATTCAGTATGTATTTTATCATACAACAGGCCAAGGAAATGAACAGACCTGGAGATCCAATTTCAGGGAGGGGAGATGGCATGGGGAAACCTTGGAAAGACATAAATATGAATATATTTATAAAGTCAAGAGCAAAGAGTTTTGTCTGGAGTGGAGAAGAGAGAGAAGAAGAGAGAAGAGGTTTTAGAAGCAGGCTGGTGTCAGATGGTGTCAGGTATGTACTGCCTGGTTAAGGAGTTTGTAACTTTCTTCTCCAAGCCATGAGGAGATAGGTTGCAGAAGGGCAAGGTAGACGGGTTGCAGAGAGCAAGGGCTGGAGGCAGGGAGACCTGTTAGGAGGCTGTTATAGAAATTCACAGAAGAGGTAGTATCCACAGTTAGGCTACTAAAGAATTACCCCCAGTGTCTCTCTCCCTGCCCTAATTTAAGTTGTAGATGCTCCTGTGATGATATCATGCTTATGTCGCTTTTAAAGACAGAACCTGGGCAAGAGGAAAAGGAACCTGTGGGTATAAGAGTTAAGCAACATTGAATTCAAGGCTTCGCACTATTTCAGCTTGAGGGCAGCATCACTCAAGTGGTTAAAGAAACTGGTAAATCCTGGGGGAGCTGTCAGCTCCCTCCTCTTCTAGGCTTCCCTCCATACCAACCACGAACATCTTAGTTTGAAAAGACATTTGTTAGACAATGACAGTGCCCATTTACAATTACGTCTTTATTTCAGATTGGAATTAGATTACAAATATTCCCCAATATAATTCATATATTTGCTTACTTATTCATTTTCCACAAGGATGGTGAACGTGAATAAAACATAGACTTCCTAAATTATTAATTTTTCTCTTGAAATTTAAAAGCAGAATTGATCCTCCCAATGAAACACTGACATAATTATCATTACTTGTATCTTACAAAGTTTGTGTTAGTTAAAGTCTGTACCCAAAAAATATTTTTAGGCTGTTGGGAGTCATTCAAGAAGCTTTTCAATATATTTTAAGAAAATCAAATTTTTCCTTCTCTTAGCAATTGGGTCAAGTGACAGAAACACCCAAATCAAATGACAACTTTATCTTCCCAAACATTTTCCAAAAGCCTCTCCCATTTGGGGTCCAACAGCTAGCTGTCTGTGACTAGTTCTCCTATATCATTCCTCAATTCCTATTTTTACTTTAAATGCCAACTCTTTTTGCTGTTTCCCACAATGGTTTTAGCCTTTCTTGGTAATCTAATGCCCCAGCCAATTTCCTGAGGTAAAGATGTGTTTATATAAAAATTGCTATCAGGAAAACAGTTCAAGAATTGAGAGAAGTCAGTGTACATTTTAACTGACAATTCCATAAATAGATGGAGATGGAGTCACATTTCAGGGTCTTGAACTGCTATGTACATTGCCTTGTTCTTTTGCCTGGACCTAAGCATGAATTACATTCCCACCAAAACTTATTCAACAAATCTTTATTAAGTGCCTACTATGTGCTCAGCACTGGGATGGGCCCTGAAGCTGCACCAAGAGGCAAAATTGCAAATTATCATAACGGGTGCTGCTTGCTAACTTATACTTAATCTACTGATACACAGGACTTATATTTTCCCAACTTTTAATTTTAAGCTCTGAGAGGGCAGAGACCATGCTTCATTCATGTCTTATTCACCTCTACTTTTCCTAGACCCGGCATGGACTAGGTAGCAACAAGCAAAATCAGAAATTTTCCTCTCCTAGTGATGTCCCTTGCTTTGAATTCCTCCAGTATGTCTATACATACATGAGTTGTCTAATTTAGGCTTTGACACGCCAGTTCAAGTTGGTTATTTATACACACGGAAGTTCAGCTTTCTGGTCTGTAAAATGGGTCTAATGATCTCTGCTCTCCCACTTAGTGCTTATCTTGAAGTATAAATGAAAGAATGGCCTATGAAAGGTTTTTGTAAACTCTTAATTACATAAATGTAAGAAATTATTTTATTTGCTCCTAAGATGACTCAGAATTGTTCTTTGGTTGTTTCAGAAGTAAAAGTTTGAGCTTTCTAAGTAAAGCACAAAGTTCTTTGAAGACTAGGCTCCATAAAGCCTAAGGAAATGGTGGGCCTATTACAACATAAGGAAGAAAAGAATGAATGGGTAAATGCAGGGTATTGGTTCCATGGCACAGTTGTATCTAGTGGAGAAAGGTATTCACGAAGAGCTACAACAAGAACATGAGTATATTAGGAGAGCAAACCAACCAGGTAGTGAAATCTATAGTCTGTGTTACCTCATATGGTTGCCTTTAAGTACATGTTACATTTGAACCCATAGAATGTGGCTAGTTGAGGAAGTGAATTTTTAACTATTGACTTGTAATTAATTTAAATTTAAATAGCCACCTGGGGCTGGTGACTACTCCACTGGACAGCACAATTCCAATCTTAGCTTGGTCATTTGTTATGCCATTAGCTGTATGACTCCATGAAAATCTGTCACCTTCTCTGAGCCTCAAACTCTAGCAGAGGAAAATAGATTAAATCATCTTCTAGGTATCCCTTTCAGGTAAAATGTTGTGTGAACCAAAATACAAGGATAACAGTTAAGACACAAGAGCTAGTCTCAGCTCCATACAGATTTCATACTTGCATGTAGCACGTGGAAAATCTGTAAATGCTAGTTCTTAGCCTCTCTGTGCCTTGATTTTTTCTTCTATAAAAAGGAGATAGTAAGAGAAACTACCTCTTGGGGGTATCGGGATTAAATAATTTAATAAATAGAAAGTAACAGCACAGTTCTTGGTGCCCAGCAGTGATGAAATATTATAGTGAATATCTAAGTCCGTTTCTCTCTGTCCTGTTTCTTTATTTGATATGTGCCATCTCAATTACACAGGCTTTTATGAGAATAAAATGAGCTGACACACACAATTTGAAATGCTAAAACAATGGACAAATAGTAGTTTTTATCTTATTTTTTTAAATCATGAATTTGGTTAAGCTTTAGATTAAATCCAAACTCTCATCACGCATTGAACCAATATTTATAGAGGGCCTACTATGTGCTAAGGACTGTTTTTCAGGCTGCAGTTTATAGTAGAGAAGAAAACAATGACCCTGCCCTTTGGGAGTTTACTTTCGGGTTTGTGGGCACACGCATACACACACACACACACACACACACACACACACACACACACACATTCTTTCTGTCCTCTCTAGAGTCAGGCTGCCTCAGTCGGAATCCCAGCTCTGCTACTGACCATATGTGTAACTCTAAGCAAGTTGCTTAACTTCTTTAAGCCTCCATTAGCAGATCTGTAAAAGGGGGCTAATAGCAGAAATGTTTAAGGATGAAGTGAAATAATGAGGGTAAAGCACTCAGCACAGTCCCTGGCACTCTGTAAGTGGTAGATAAATGGTAGCTATTATTGTTTTTACTATTAGAGCAGAGAAAACCTGCTTTCCTCCTGAGGCTCAGTTCTTTGCTGGGTCATAGGTGCTACACATGAAGCAACAGCTGAGAGGCCATGGGCGATCCCGTTTTCTGGTTTTCAGGTTCCTCTGGGACTTCTGAACAACTGACCATCTTGAAATCCCCCAGATAGTGCTCGCTTCGGCAGCACATATACTAAAATTGGAACGATACAGAGAAGATTAGCATGGCCCCTGCGCAAGGATGACACGCAAATTCGTGAAGCATTCCATATTTTTAAGGGATGAGATGGAGCTATATGTCATGAGGTGGATAGACCTAGAGTCTGTCATACAAAGTGAAGTAAGTCAGAAAGAGAAAGACAAATATTGTATGCTAACTCATATATACGGAATCTAAAAATGGTACTGATGAACTCAGTGACAAGAACAAGGACGCAGGTGCAGAGAAAGGACTGGAGAACTCGAGGTTTGGGAGGGGGCGGGGGGTGAAGGAGAAGCTGAGACAAAGTGAGAGAGTAGCACAGACATATATATACTACCAACTGTAAAACAGATAGCCAGTGGGAAGTTGTTGTATAACAAAGGGAGTTCAACACAAGGATGGAAGATGCCTTAGAGGACTGGGACGGGGAGGGTGGGGGGGGACTGGGGGGGGGGAGTCGAGGGAGGGAGGGAATATGGAGATATGTGTATAAAAACAGATGATTGAACTTGGTGTACCCCCAAAAAATAACAAATAAATAAATAAATTTTTAAAAAATAATAAATTTAAAAAAATAAAAAAAATAAAGTGCAAGTAGAAGCAGAAGCCACTTATGAGCAATAAGACATCTGCCTAATGAAATATTATGTAGTCATTGAAAAACTACATTATAACATGGGAAGGAGCATGTGATGTAAGTTATAAAAACTAAATTATAACGTGGCAAAGAGCATATGATGTAAAGTAAAATAAAAACACAAAATCAAAATCTGTATATGCCAAACAATTATGATCATGGACCCCCTTGACTTTTCGGAAAAAAAACTAGAAGGAAAAAATAAAATATGAATAGTGGACTTCTTCAAAAAAAAAAAGAAAGAAAGAAATCCCCCAGATAGAATACTCAGAAGTACCAGGCTTTGAGTTTTTTGGATTGCTTTGAAGAGGAGTCCTGATCTATTCTGCCTTGGAAAGTGGGTCTTCCTTAGGGTAAGGGGGAGAAAGAGCTTATACACTAGAAGGTGTGGGGGAGAGTAGGGGTGCCGAGGAGGGTACGTGCTGAAAACGGAGAAGCATCACCACTTTCTAGTCTGTATTCAAAGCTGATCCACCCTTGCATCTCCCCAGCATTTTCCTGAGCTGCTTTTTGCTAACATCAGTCAATGCCTAGAAGAGAAATCCACAGGGGAAGTGGATGTAGTTCTGTGAACTAGTTATTAAAATAATGGTCCCTGCCTCCTTGTACAGACTGCTAATAACACAGCAGCAGAATCAACCGTGAGGAATTCTTCTCTTTTCCACACTTGGCATAAAGGATCTTTTTTGTGATGTTTTCCCCTTCTTTAAGACTTAATTTGGTGCTCATTTTAGTCTTATTTTTTCAATGCATGCAAAGAATTGGGAGCTGGAGAAGGATGTACCTTCCTGAACGATGACTCCAGACCCTCACTACTCTCAAGAGAACTTGTGAGTATCCAACCCTCAAAATTCATGACAAATCAACAGAGATGTGTCCTGAGAACAGCCAGGCTGCCTGTGGTTAGGTGACTGCCTGTAAGCAATGCTTCCAGAGTTAAAAGGATCCTAGGCTGTTTATATTATTGTTTATATCACTGTCCCCAGGTCTATAACATCACCATTGCTCCTTCCTTTGGATCATAGCATTGAAGACCTCGAATAAAATAGGAAACCGGCCTGGGAATTGAGCTATGAGACCCCATCAGTACTCACTCCTTAGAGGTCCACAGACAGGGGGACTTGGATATGGGAGAGAACCAGGGTGAGGGGTCCAGGAAAGCAATGGAGGGCTGCTCAAGATGGGTGCTCTGCAGTGGGTAGGGTGAGGGAGGCCTGCTTGAGAACAATAGAGAGTTTATGGGACCTTAAATGCTGGGGGTCAGGTAAGGAAAGGCACCAAAAGATGAAAGAAAGGGTCTGGGAAGGAGGGAGAAATTCATCTCCAAAACCATCCCCTTCACTGTCTTGTTAAGGGAGCAACTAACTGCCTTGTTACATAAAGGTCAGGGTAACCCCATAACTCATGGAGTTTATTTTCCCCTTCTGGAAGTTGCATTTGTGAGCTTTGGAGATCTGGCAGCAGTAGGCAAGGATGCTGCCAGCGGGAGGAAATATCCAGTACAGCCGTGCATGGCCCATGGCCTGCTCAGACCTTACGGCAGCCTTGCCTTGTATGGCGTCGGAGCCACAGCTTTCCTTCCATCATATCAAGTCCTCCCTTAATCCCTTGTCTGTATCTAAAGCCATGCACTCTATAAACGGCTATCCTAGCTGCTCTGCAGAGTGTTTAGACAGCAATGGAGAAGGGGCTCAAACCTTGTGACAGCACGGGACTCACTCCCCACCCTGAAAGCCCTGGGCTTGAACTTCAGGGTCTGTTCCCAATGTCACAGATTGATACCCCTCCCCTCCTGTCTGGATAATTTAGTAAATTAGCAATAGAACAAAAACGGCTTTTACATGTCTCCCCTTTGCCCTCAATAAAGCAATTTGGGAGAGCCGAAATTTGTCACTAGACACTTGTAGTTAAACAAAGCATGTCACCTACCTCTGGAAAAAGGGTGACATGTATTTCTTTATTTTTGCTTATTCCTGAAGCGGCTTTAATCTCAAGGCTGAGGTTCAGAGAACAGTTCCAACATGGCAGAGCTCATGCTGCGTTGAAGCTGAAGATGTCACCCACGATAAACATGAACTGCTGTGACAATGGGAAGGGAGGGGAAGAATTGCCTCTCTGAGCGGGGTAGGGGCTCTGAACGTGGGAGAAAGGGAGAGATGCATTTGATTGTGTTTACAAGATTCATTCACAGCCCAGCAGGCAGTATTCACACTATAATATTCACCCTAACACAGATAATTTGATTTTCAACCTGGTTATCATGCATTCAGACATAGCAATACATGAAAATATATGCTTTAGCAGTGCATTTTAAACAAGGTTGCACACTTTAAGTCAGAATACATTAGAGGTGAGTGCTGAAGTTAGTGATTGTAGAAGTCTTGGAAATCTCCATTCAGCACATGGCATAAGCTTTGAAATGACTCAAAAAATTTTTTACATTCTGTTCCAGCTGCTAACTGTATATTTATATATCTATCTACACACAGGATGCAGTGAAAATGATAAACTTGCTTGCTTTTTAAATTTTTCACGGTTTGAAGAGTGTTTAACATTTTTTAGCATCCCAAAGCCAAATGGAAACATAACTCCACCCATACCCCTTGAAATGATAACCATTACTATTATAACTAAGCAGGGGAAGATGGATTATTTGAGCCTACCCACACATGCGGTGAGGGAGGAAACTGAGCTCAAAGGCTTTAGGTGACTTTTCCAAGGTCACACAATTAATAAGTGAGGAATTGAGGTTAGATTCCATGCCTTCTGAATTTGTGTTTTCTGCTTTCCTGCCTTTGGAGTGAAATTAAATAAAATATGGGAGATAGTCTACCTTAATCACATAGTTAAAATCAAAGTTTTTTCTAAGGCCCATTGAGCACACAGGCATACCCACCAAGGCTCTGCCCATCCTGGTCTCCAGTCCTGCAGGCCTGAGTCAGCCAACACATTTAAAAGATTAATTCACTGCAAAGGTTGTTTCCCCAACACCTTCATTCTTCTACTCTTATGATATTGGTCAACAAGGGATATTTCTTGGCTATGGGGAAGCCAGAATAGATAGCACTGGTCTTGGAAGACCTTGGTCTTTTAACACTATAGCATGACCTTCGGAGACAGTACGACTTCCAGAGAAATACAAATTGAAGTTCCAATAGATTGACTTGTCTTTTCATGGGTGATAAATCTCTTTGTCACGTGTGGTGACTACAGACTTTGATTTGGGTCCTGGGTCAAACACTCACACTACAAGAGCTGAAGATAATTGCTCCCCAACACTAATGAAGCAAACAGATGCCTGGGACACATCAGGAGACAGGTGACTCCAGGAGGAAGGGAGCCCCAGAAGGGAGCAGACAGACGGGGAGGCCCTCGCCTCTCCGTGCTCAGCCCTTTCTGGAGCTTTCCACACTCTGCAGGGTCCACATTCCCTTCACATCACAAATCACCAAATTATTTTGCTCTCAGAGTTCTGAGCAGTTAGAAATCGACAAAACTGGAAGTCACCCAAGAGGCTAGGAGAGCCACTGAAGTTTGTGAGGACTCAAGAGGTGGTGACCCAAAGTCTCCATCTCCATGAGGCCTGAGTGGACTCATGGGAAAATGATGCAGGTGACCTGGGAAAGGGTTGTCTGAAATAGGAGGGGGTTTTTTTTAATGCTGGAAACAGGCATTTTAGAATTGCCTTGTCGTAAAATGTTTAAAAATGAATGCATTTCTAAACAGTCTAGGAGGTAAATGAATGTAAATTTTAATTGTTTTCCAGCCCTTTGCAACCCTGGGGCTTCCAGCAGGCTGAGACACAGCCTGGTTTGCCTGCCTCCAGCTTGGTGGTGACAACGTGGTCTTTGGGAAGTTACTGAACCTCTCTGTGTGCCAGATTCTTCATCTGTAAAACTGTCATATCTCCCTTACAGGGTTGTGAGGATTGAAATTAGCTCATTAGAAGAGAGTACTTAGAACAGTGCCTGACACATATTAAGCACTCAGTAGAATGTTTGGGTCCATTTGTTATCTACCTTGATACAAGGGTTACGAAAAAAGATGGCAATGATGTCTTTTTTACCACTCAATTATTCATGAATAGCTCCAAGAACCACCCTTGGCAGTTCTTCTGGCACCACCTCCAATATAACCTGATATTCTCTCAAAATGCATCCTGCTTCAGAGACTATAGGGCACTCGTGTGGTGGGATAGAGTACACTGCTTGCCTTGTACCACACAATTAATAGTGTTTAATGACCATTTTTATTAGGATGAGAGTGGTGACAATAAAATTAAAGGAGCACAGACTAGCCAAAAAAAGGAGCACAGATTAGCCAAAGAAGGAAAAAGAAAATCACACACACACACACACACACACACCCCCCAAATGCAGAGGTAAAACAATCTTTCCTTTTTTCTGTTTTCTTGGACTTTCTCCATACACTGAGCTCTAACAAGACAAAAGAAAGAACTGCTCTTGTAAAATTATGGTCTCCTTGGTTGCTTCCAACAGAACACCCTCATTTCTTTAGAATCAGAATACCAGCTTAGCCAAGCCACTGTCTGCTCCTGGAGAAGGATTGTCTCAGTCCCAGCGCTCAGGAGGCCAGCCGTGGGCCCAGGCTCACTTAGGCTCACGTTGTGCTCTTGCAGCCTCCCTCCGTCCCCCCAGTCTGGGCAAACCTTGGCAGGCCCCAGGTTGCGAGCCTGCCCCTCCCTGCGATGTGGAAAGCACTGACTCAGTGGTGGTTTAAGTGCAGCAGCGATGCTTTCATCAGAGCCTGTGCTCCCACCTCATGCTCAGCAAAGCAGCTGGTGAATGTTGTGTCGTGCGCTACAGATGGATCAATGGAGGCAGGCCCAGTGCTCAGCATATCTACTTAGACAGGTGTTTGACTCTGTGTTTTCCAGGTGGTCAGAAGGAAGCTGATCATTTGGTGAAAGAGGAAGCCATGTGGGAGAGGGATAGCTCCCCCACACTGGCAAGAGCGCGGAGCCAGCTACTTGGCTTTCATTCATCTGTTCACCAGATATGGTCTTAAAGCCAGAACATGTCCTCTTGGGGTTCATGCTTCCTTTGAATTTTAATGGAGAGTAAGGGGATTCTGCTGTCAGTTCACACTCTTTCAGCGAGAGTGGTCTTTTGGTCTGGAGCGTTAACTAGGTCACCAGGATTAGTAGCAGCTGGCGTTTCCAGTCGGGGCATCTCTGGCTCCATCAGCCCAGGCTGCCAGGTGTAGTGTGAGAAGCTGAAGGAGCTGCATGATGTGTTTCTCCCCAGCGCTGTGTCCACCATCATGAATGGAGGGCGGTGTAAGAGACACGTTATGGTCACTGGAATTACAGATGCCATCCACAGCCAGCCTAGCCAGGAAACCACAAACACAGACAAACAGATAAAACAGCTGAAGGCAGAAATCAAGGAAGCATCCAAGCAGCTTCTTTGCAGCAAGAAGATTCACAAATGATGTTTCCATACAATCAGGAGCGAAGGGAACTGGTAACCCCTGTCTACGGGGGGTTTCAGTGACTTGAGCTATAATGCCTACACAAGGTACAATGCCATTTCCAAGGTGAACTCAGGGAACCCGAATTGGAAGACCTTAAGGGAAGCTAGCACAATGATTCAAAGGAAAGCACACAAGTGTAGAAACTAAGACCAGAAGAATCCCCCATGAGGACTTCCCAAGAGAACAAAGAGGAGAGAAAGCAAGCCTGCAAATCCCCAAGGACCCCCTGTGAACAAACTTGGCACTCTGAAACTATCTTCAGTGTGGGGTGACGGAACCCTCTTCATCTTAAGCCCCCTCCAAGAGCTCAGAGTAAATGGAGTACCTATGTCATAACATAAATGGGAGAAATGGGTGGTAAAGGGCCTTCACATGAGGCCACCTGCCCCAGAACCGGCACTGTGGGGCTCTTGCTCCCTCTCCTCGGATCCTGTGAGCCAGCAGACCCTAGGGAGCAGGAAGCCAGCTGTCAGTTTCACATGGCACTCAATTCTGGGGAAGGAGCTGGTCCAGTGGAAGCCAAACCCTCGTCAGGAGCCCATCAGCCCCAGGATGGCAGAGCCTCTGCTGACAGCTCGCAGGTCACAGGACTGTGGGAGTGCATGACCTCCTACATCTGACCACACAGTCATATTGCTTCACCTCTGGAAAGCCCCAGGAAGCCTATTTCTGGAATTTTGGGTGCAGAATCCCTCTATACCAATAAGTGAGAGATATCCCAAGGATTAAGGCTGATGCTTTCTATTAGCATTTATTTATAATTCATATTCTAAATTGTTTTAAAAGGGACCAAAGAATAATAAGGTGATATATATGTATGTCTGTATACATATACACACACACAAGTGTACAGGTTAGTCTGGCTAAGACAACTGTGGTACTCAGCCACGGAACTATTAAAATTTGCGTTCAGATAATTCTTTGTGATGATGGGGGCGGAGGGGGTCCTGTGCATTGTAAGATGTTTAACAGCACCCCTGGCTTCTCCCCACAAGATGCCCCTACTTGAGATTTACTAGATTAAAATGAAGATGTTACATAGATAGATACAGGTATTATGTAGATATACAATGATCAAAAATTATAAACAGAAATAAGGAGTCTAATGTTTTTAAAAATTCAGCATTAACTGTAGCCCATGCAAGTTGAGATGGAAGGAAGCCCGGGTGGGAGCTGGGCTGTAACTGTCCTGGTGTTACTGACATTAACCGAGTGCTTCTGCCTAGGTTTAGAGTAGTTTCATAGATGAACTCCTTTTGTCCTTGCTATTATCCCTATTTTACCAGTGAGAAAAATGAGGCTTAGAGAGGTTACCTAACTTTTCTGAGGATGACCAGCTAAAAAGCAAGAGGACCACAATATGACCGGTTTGGTTGACTGAGCTGCTAGACCTACACTCTCCTACATGATAGCATAAGCCACGTGTGGCCATTGAACACCTGCAGGGTGACTAGTCCAATATGAGATGTGCTCTGAGTATAAAAAACACTCCAAATTTCAGAGATCTGATATTTTGACTATGTCGGATTAAACAAAATACATTACTAAAATCAATTGTATCTTAAAAAAGTTTTTAATGTGGCTACTAGAAATTTTAAAAATGCAGATGTGGCTTGCAATAAATTTCTATTAAACAGCTCTGTGCTGAATAATACTGTCTCCACTATCATCAGTTTTAAGAAAGGCTGGAAAGGAAAATAATGTGCTGTGGTCCAGGAGGTAGATACACAGAGCAAGGGAAGCAGTATCATCACCTTTTGTGATCAAACCGAAAACAAATACAAGGAAAATCAAAGAAATCCTTTTACAAATAAAGTTATCTGTAAATTTGGTAAAGGGTCATATGGAAAAAAGAAGAGTTTCAAAGTATTTATCATCAACATTATCATATGTCGGCGCAGTTTTTCTCTCCACTGATATCAAATGCTGATTATTTGGTCCCATGATCAGCCCTGGATGGACTTGCTGCTGGGCCAGCTTAAAGGATGCCTTCATCTTCTCCTTCCTGAGCATTCCCCTAGCCTCATCTTTGTGCATTTCAGCTGGTCCAGGGCACAGGAAATTTTCCAATTGTCTTATAGTTCCAGTCACTGGCAGATTTTGTTTTTTTAATCTTACACAGATTTGTCATTCAGAATGAGTCTCTGGGTGCTTTCTTGTTACCTGTTCAACCCATAAAGTCCCGTGTGCCTCTTCCCTTCATCTGAAGATACCGTCTTCCATCACAAACCCACCTCTTCTCCAAGGGCAGGCCATATGTTCAGTAGGTAAGCTGGTAGACTGGGGGCCCAGATCTGCAAAATGGGCTTGATAATAATACCAACTTCATAGAGTTGTTGTGAGGATTAATAAATAAGTGCAAGTACCACCCATGAAATACTGCCTGGAGTGTGCTAAGTGCTTCCTAAATTCTGTCGCTTACATTTTTAGTTGTCTTTGGGTTACAAGGGGGTCAAATCAAGTATGTGAGAAAACCCCTGTTCCCATCTGCCCATATACCTGTACCGATTCTCTCTCTCAACCACGGGGGAGCTCAACGTGGTGGCAGAGAGCAGGCAGTGCACCAGGGATGGAGCCACAACAAGAGGAAAGCTGCTCCTACCACACTGTTATTAGAGTTTGATGAACAACTCTGATCATCACACAGTTTAAAATTATGGGATTCAGGGCCAAAGCCGAGGGATTTGTTTCAAATCGGTAAATCCCCAGAAGAGGAAGTCTCTAAAGCAGACGCCAGGAGAGCACATCCAGAAGGCGCATGCAGGGAGCTGCAAAGGGCTTTGTTGGAAAGTCATCGGGGCTGCGCTCCATTCCAGCATGGGGCCGGGGTTGCGGGATAGAACAAAAGCAGGCCGCAGACTGGATACAGAGGAATGGTACCCCACCTCCCACTCTGGTCAATAATGGGAGATGGATGATGGTACCCGCTGAATAACCTCACTTTGTAACTTTTATGCGAAGGTTTGACAAATGACACCAGCGAAAGGTACAAGGGAGTGATTAAAACCAGCCCTTGTGAAAGGCAGAGATAACGGTCCTGGGGCTCAAGTCTCCTTGAGTTCCCCCCATTCCCACCCCCAATCCCTGACACTGCCTTGAGTTTTCCAGAACTTTTTCCATCCAATCACTTCTTTCTTCCCTTCCTCTACTGCTCCCCATACACAAACTTGACATTGGGACCATTTTATCCAGTCCAGTCTGTGTTGCTGGACTCAGAATAAAGGTCTTCATTCATTCATTCATTCATTCATTCAATGCACCAAAATGCTCATCAGCTTGCTGTCAAGACAGGAATTTTCAGCCTGTGTTTAGCAATGACAATTTTCCCAAAATCCTTACAAAGAACCTTTCCTGTTGAGGAAAATCATGTGGAACGCCTATTAAAAACAGATTCTCAGACCTCAAAGGAGATTTAGTTGAATCAAAATTTCCCTGGGGGATAGTGCTCTCTGCGGAGACCCAGTGAGTCTTATCATCTGGGAAACCCAGAGAGACAGCTGTGCTTTCTTGTACCACTTCCCTTGCAGGGAGTTGTTGCTTGGGGTGGAGAAAGGTGCTTCTCATGCTCTGATCTTTAAGCTCTGTCCCCTACTTGGCTGAAAGCTTCTGTCAAACTCTGATTCAAATGGTGATTCATGAAAGGGGCACAACCCATCAAAGGCAAAATCGCAGGGACCCAGCTTCACGGACGCATGGATGGCTCCCGAGAACAGACGTGCACAAGACCAGAGCCGCTGCTGCCAACAAGAGCTGTGCCTCCAAAGAGGCCAGGAAGTGGTGAGAAATGTCAGAAGGCATTGACGATGGCAAGGGAATAAATTACGCTCAGGAATGGCAGTCCTCAACGTGAACTTAATCTCCCCTGTGTCACTCAGAGGTGTTGGGAAATGTCACCCTACCTGCTGGTAAAGATGTGTCTTTACTTCCTTCTACCACACTCACTGGCAGGAGAATAACTCACCAAAGCCCTGCTTTTTAGCATGTTCTGACCTGCTTCCAGGAGTGAGAAAAATATGGAAACGAGCTGCATATAAACACCTTGAGAAAATGTGCTTAGGAATCCAGGCCTAAAATAACAAATGACTTGTCTCCAAATATGTGGGCAGCTTGTCAGAAAGCAAGTCTCCCTCCACCCTTTTCCCTGGGTAAAAAGAGATATGGGCTACCCTTAAAAAACCTTTTCTTTGTCCAAGCAGTGCGTCTGTACAAACCATCACTGAACTCGGAGGCCTCACTGGGCGCCACATTGATTATTTCCTGCACACACGTGGCGGACGATGCTAAGATAAGCCAGAGCTAGGTTTAGCATGCAGTTTATTGATACTGGCCCTTAAAAATAAATAACAAAGTGACTCCTACAATCTCTATCTTCCCTGTCCCCAACCATCTCCATATGCTTTACATCTGCTATATTAAACATGATACCATTATTATTATATGTCAGTATATGCTTAAGAAACCCCTATGGGAAGGGGCAGGAGGAACAAGTGAGCACCCTTCCAGGGTGGCCTGTGGGACATGATGGGACAATTAAAGCATTAAGAAGAAGGGTCTATGTATGGGCTTCTCGGGAGGCCCTCACGGCTGCGACAATCAGAACATCTGTGCAAGCTAGCATGGA
The DNA here is from genome assembly GCF_030028045.1 of Hippopotamus amphibius kiboko. Classification (NCBI taxonomy): domain Eukaryota; kingdom Metazoa; phylum Chordata; class Mammalia; order Artiodactyla; family Hippopotamidae; genus Hippopotamus; species Hippopotamus amphibius. Next base: position 92,727,912 of record NC_080192.1, read on the forward strand.
AAATATTGGAAAGGCAAGATTTCTGAACCTTCCAAGACAGGCTAAACTCTGTTGAAGATGACAGCTGTCATTAATACAAAAGCTTATTGCACTGTTATGGGAGGGGAGTAATATTAGGTGTTGGAGGGGCAGGACGACCTGGAATACCGAACGAGCCCTATGTGGGCCCTCACGTTACACTTGGCACAAAGGGACATACATCAGACTGAGGGTCACAAACGACCCCCTCAAGAAATCCAAAAAAGGAAATCTGCAAGGTAAAAGAATGGGCCTGGTGTTACCTGTCTATTGATGACCTCCCCCCCCCCCCCCGTTTTTTTTAACTGTCCTTCAAGGGGGCTGAAAAGCAATTTTCATGCTATGGCTCTAAATATTGGTTTCTTCCTCTGGCAGGGTTCTGAGCATGCCCAGTAGGAATGATTTAACACTGCGCTGACGACTTGCTACAGAAGAACGTCATGTGGAAAGGTAGTCTGCCACAGCTAATGGGCTCTTGTTTCAAAGGGATGCTGTGTGTACATTACCAGCGTATGGAGAAGGTGCAGAAAGGCCCAGGCAGCCATTAGGAATGGAGTGTTGTTGATGATGAAAAGGCACTTTGCCGGGGAGGGAATGGTGGGAGAGAGAAGGCTTATCTGTCTTTTTGATTAGAAATGCATGCTTCCTTTCATCATCTGAGCTGAAAAATTGGCTTCTGCTCTTGGTTTATGAAACCATTTTTCTTTTTCCTTTCTTCCCAGGTTTGCAAACTGCTTAATAAATTAGTTACTGTGAGGTACATGGGTGCCACAATAACCTTAGAGGCTTTTCCCAAATGCATCCTTAATATTTTATAAGTATTTAAATAGATTTATTCAATTTAAGCTGGCTGATTTATGAAAGCTTGCATTCTGGCACGAAAAGGGGGTTCGAGGCAGATTAAAGCTGATCCAAACAAATTTAAGAGGTGCTCCCAATTCATATGAAGTGTTTTGCTTTTTGGTTTTTGGGGTTTTTTTTAGGAATTAGAGTAAAACTTTTGGATACAGTTAATCGTGCAAATGAGGTAAAGAAACATCCAAAGCATAGGAGGTTGAAATGGAAGTGTCAGGCCTGTGGTCACATAGGATGTTTAGAACAGTTCATTCCTTTATTCGTTCACTCATTCAACCAACATCACAGAGAACGTTGGGAATTGTGCTAGGCGCTGGTGCCTTTCTGTCCTCTGTTTGGTCCAGGTTTAAAGATTACAGGACAAAACTTGCGTGTATGTATAGCTCTCAACACACAGAAAAAAACAAAAATCAGTTCATCTTGTATAAGTTACCATTCTGAATTGCAAATGCAAGTAACTCCCCTGTTTGATAGAAAAGACAAAGATTTTTGTCTCCAAAGTGTGTTTTTTTATCTCCAGTGCAAGTGAAAGAGTCTGCAGGGAGTTCCTCCAAGATGACTCCCATGTCAGCAGGTCTGGGGTAGCCAACACCACCCCCCCAACCCCCCTCCAACCCCGTTATGCCTTGAGCATCCTTCAAACCCTCTGCTGGAACTAGTGCTTCCAAAGACCACCCTAAGCCTCTGATCAAAAAATCAGATTCCAGATTCTAGTGGCATCAGATGCTTAAACAGAATCCCTCCCTGTGTGTCCAAGTAATCTGTGCAAAGCTAAATTCTGTTCTACTGGATTTAAAAAAAAAGCAGACTTGGAGATTTATATCAGGTCACGAAAGCTTCAGAGAAAAGTAGTCAGAATTAAAGAGAACATAAATCATCTTTTCAAAATATATTTTTTCTTATTTACCAGATTTCTACAGCCATATTTGTCAAGTTTTAAATCTAAATAGTCAGACACCCCATCCTGAAGAGGATGAAATATGTTAGAAAGTACACAATGATCAATTTCAAGCAGCATAATAGATAATACCCCAGTGATACTTTAGAGAGTATATGAACAATTAAGGTAATTATCCATACCAAAAACTATTTTACAGAAATGTGCTTCAAAGAAACAAAATTACATTAGGGTCTAAATGATCAGAAAGCAGCAGCCACTTGGGCACTCTTTCTGAGGCCTTACCTTTTCTTTTATCCACTCCGATCTGTTTAACTAAGACAGCTGAAAATTATACCATGTGTGTTAGTATCAAATGCAAATGGAATAATTGTCCCTTCTCTAATCAAAACACACTTGTGGATTGAAATACCACATGGGGCAGTTTTCAGTTAATCATGGACGTTGATAAATATGACTGAGCTCATAAACAAACATGACTGGCTAATATAATATAGGAAATTATTGGTAAGCTTGATCAGACATGTAACAAAAACTGAACTTTGAAGAAAGTCAGCACATTAGCCATCTGACATAGAGATGAGCAGCAACAGTAATGAAAGATTAGATTTAGCTAAAATGCTTCGACAAATCATGCATTAGCACTAGGAAATATTTAAAGCTGGCTTTGCTGAAAATGGCAAATATTAAGTATTATCAGAGCATTAGCTTCTTTAAAGAGCAAAACCCAGATGCTTAGTGATTGGAGATTTAAAAACTGGAAAATCAGGTTTACCAAAGTCAGTTGCCCAGAGCCTGAATTATATCAAAGCCCCTAACAACAAACGGGGTTTTCAAATGAAATAGAAATATTTAATACTCATTCTATTTCCATCAGTGAGCTTATAAACCAATTTGAGATTCCTTCCTTTAGCCTTCCCTAAATGTAAAGTAGGTATTTATTTTGGTGACAAGATATCTAAATGTCTATAAAAAGTCTTCCAATCATCTAGAAGACCAGGGCTAGATACAAACCTGTAGAGACACTAATACAGGAAAACCTTATGGCACTATTTCTGCCTCCTGTCATGCACTTTAAAACACTAAGCTTAAACCCCAGACTTCTTAGGATGCTAAAGCCAAAAGATCTTCTTTCTAGGTTTACGCATTTCAAAATTCTAATATGTTTCTTTTGAAAAGCTCTAACATGAGCTTTGCTCATTGGCAGGAGTGAGGAAGGCTCCACTGGCTTTCCGGGTACCCTCACGAAGTCTGCTGCTGGGGCACCCCGTACATGAAAGAAATGGCCCTGAAGTGAGAGCAGTGGGAGCACATGTTAACATGTAGGTTTTAGGAAGGAGCAGTGGTATTTTATCTGTTAATATTTATTTTTATCCCTAGGCAGCTAAGTGAAGTACAAGATCATACTCTAAGCATCTATGAAATGCAAGCTTTCATCTGAAAAACTGCAGTCACGAAGGCCAAAATCAGCACTTCCTTTGGATGATTCGGATAACTATCTCTCTCCCCTACTTTTACTGAAAACGCAGATGTACATCTAGAAAAAAAGAACCTTGAGTAACAAATGAGTTCATGCTAAGGGGGCCATTTTCAATACATGTGGAATCATTTTATAAGCTACCTTCCACTTTTTTAGAAACTCCTATATCCTTAAGACTGGCAGTCCATAAGTCTGGTAAGAGTAATAACTGTATCTATGTACCAAACACTATGTACATATCAGGTTTTGTATAGTGTCCCTTTAACTTACTAAACACAACAATCCTATATGGTAGATACTACTTTTAATCTGCATTTTACGTAAGAAAACTGAAGCTTAGAGAGGAAAAGAAATTTATCCTGGAAAATGGTCTAGTTGGGATTTGAACCTAGCCAGACTTCAGAACTGCTGGTGAGGATTAGTGAAAGCATAACCTTTTCAAACATACGCTGCTAGTATTCTGAATTGCTTACATTAAAATATTCTGTGCAAACCAAAATTGCAAAATGTTCCCATTCTACACTGTGTGGGAGAAAATAATTACCCCTATTTAAAAAAATAGAATTTCTGTTTTTAGCTTTAAGATCGCAGCTTGTTGCCCCATTTTCTCTATTATCAAGGAAATCGAGTAAAAGAAATATTTATTGTGCTGCAAGTCCTTGCCTGAATCCACTCATCCTCCTTCCTTACTGAAAACCAGACTAAACATTTCGAATGTCTACATTTTAAAATTTCCAACAGTAAGGAATAAACTGTACCTAGGGTACTCTAACAAGCCCCCCAACTTGTTAGCAGGCCCCACATTCTACTGATATAATTGTACCAGTGCACACTCATGGCCTGACTCTTTCTGGGTCCATCCATCCTTGGATCTTTCTCATATGAAGTCCATGGAAAGCACTGGCTGCTCTGAAATTCACTGTTGGAAGACCATGAAGAAGGCAATGAACTTTCAAGGCCTAGTATCTTAAAGGAACCTATAAACGAAATAGGTCAAGGATGAGGCACGTAAGTGGCTGGGGAAAAAAATTCCCCATTTAGTTTATACAACTTTAGCTTCCCTGTCTGTTCAGATTCCATATAAGGAATAGTAACTTTTCAAGCCAGCAGGCCTGGACATATTTCTTGGCCTTATAATTCTCACAGTTCTAGACATTCCAAGGTAGAGGGTCATTCAAACAGAGTTGTAATTTCTTGTGTATATTTATTTCCAAAGTGTCTTATGCATAGTTTCCCAATGAAGTCATAAATGGGGGTTAGGGGAATGCTAGCTGCGTTTTTTCCAAGCATGCCCAGAAGAAGCAGTCGAAAACAACTGCTCTGGGCTCCTCAAGCAAAAAAGCCAGACCTGAGCCCTCCCCACTGTACCATTCACTTGAGCTAAAGCTTTTGGCTCGGACTGATGTGAGAAGAGAAGAGAGAGGAAAGGTGTTCGTGAGACTTAAGGAATAAACTTCTCTATAAACACCCAAGCCAAATTGCTAGGTTATGATAGAGTTCAACGCAGCTATGCTGAGAGGACAAGCACCAGCATTCAAGGGTCTCCTCGAATCCCAGCCACTCCCTGCCTTAGTGTTTTGGTTGCCTCATCTCTGAAACAGGCGGGACAGACCAAGATGGCGGCATGTGTCCTCCAGATTGGGCAACTATTGAACATTGAAAGTCAAGTTTGTCATATTTGTGTCCCTGTACTCAAAAAGTAACTCAAAAAGATATTGTTTTACATCTTTAGGTGAAATTTGAAAGGCAAGATGTCTCATAAAGTGAGGAAGTTTTAAAAATCTACACAAATCCTGGGCTCAGCATTACTAACTCCAAGATAATGAGAATAATTTAGTCAAAAGTGTTTCTTAAACTGTATTACAAACACTGACTCATCTAAGGAAAATATAGGTCACGCCCTACGCATTTAACAAATATTTATTATCATCCATTTATTCATTAAGTCCTTATTGACCAGACATCCCTCTAGACATTCGGGATGCATCAGTGAAGGAGAAGTGGGTCCATGCCCTCCTGGAGCTTACATTTTCATGCTGAGAGAAACTCAATAAACAATAAAGATAATCAATTAGAAAATTCTCCTATAAATTCAAGCATGTTTAGTGCCAGGGAAGAAAGAGAAAGTTCAAGAGCCTAAAGGATGGGGAATTTGGGAGTTGAGTTTGGGTGCTAGTGTAGGTTGTCCTCTTAAATACAGTGGTCAGGGGAGGCCTCATAGAAAAAATTGACTGACATTTGAGCAGAGACTTCTATGCAGATACGTGGGAAAGAGCAGGCCTGGGGGTTCAAGGAACAGTATAAAGACTGTAGCTTTTTGCCCCAAGAAGCAAGAGAAGCATTGTGGGGATTTGCCTAGACTGATAACCTAAGTTTCTAAATTCAAAACCTGTATTAACATCCATAAAGATTTCTCTGGACAGTTAAAATATATACATATGTAAGCACAGTCTCTTATTCTTATTAATGCTACCAAACTGCCGTCCATTGGGCACTGAGCCCCGGTTTTCTAGTTGGAAGAACACAAGAGTGTTGCTCCATCTAAACTTATTCACCCATTAATCCTAAAGCCTAACTCAAGCATTTGCAGGATTGAATTCTACTGGTATTTGTTTAGTGCCACTCCTGGGCCAGAAAATATAACAGGCACAGTTGGGAATGAAGAATACCAAGGGGAGATGGGTGAAAAACACAGTTTTATCACATTTCAGGCCTTTTATTTCCAAAACAAAATCTTCTATTTCTCAAAGATTTGGTGAGGATTCAATGGAATAACACATCAGACACCTAGAATGGAGTCGGACACACGTACTGCAGTTAGTCACTTAACAAAGGCTACTTATCTCTCACCTGAATCAATGAAAGAAGATATTATTTCAAAATTAAACTGAGATGACGCCAAGGAGTTACCCAGTGTGCTAGTGGAGAAGTTAATTCCCATCTGTGTACCATCAGCAGAAAAGGATTTTAAAAGACATTCAGAAAGAAGTTTAAAATGGACTTGGAGAACATGGAACCTTTGTGCACCCAAAATTTAAGTCAATCAGGGTGCAATAAAGACAAAATAGATGATGGTCAAAAAGATCTCCGCTCTTATATTCCCTTTTCGAGAAACTCTTCCTAATTATATTTGACAGTCTCCGTCAAATATATATACAGAAAATATAAAGCTTAGGTGTAGCCATTTACTTTTGCTGTGAGTTTGATCAAATAATGAACCTGCTGGGATTTGAGATGGAAAAGAATCTAGCACAGATTGAGTGACAGAGACGTTAGGGTGCAGAGAATCCCCAAAGTTGTATTACATAAGCAGCTGCCTCCATCTGCTAGTACGCTCAGCATGGAGGTTGCGGAGAGTGACATTACACCAGTGTCTCTGGATCCCCAAAGCTGGGCCCATGGCCAGTCAGAGCCCTGGCCTTGAAAGGCGGGATCAGGTGCCGTGTTATGCACTCAGCCGTAACGCAGTCCACTATCTGCATGTGTCTGGCTGCTCTACACCACCCCCACCCTCAGACCCCATACCTTTTTGTTGCAAGGGCTGCAAGATCCAAGATAAGAATTGTGACTTAGAAGACTCCATAAGAAGGCTTCTGTGCCTGAAAGAAAGCAAGGATCCAATGGAGCCTAGAGGCAACGTAGCTATGATACCCAATTAGCTGGGAGTTCATTTAGCAAACACAGTTCCCTTTATTTGATGTACTTTCAGTGTTGCTTATGAGCTATATCCTACTTAGGAGTATGAACTCTCCAATTATTTGCCTTACATTATGAATCATTTATCTAGTCAATCTAATATTCTTCCCTTATGCATCTTAATACCTCAATTAACTATTATGAGTCATTTGTTATTTGTATACCAGAAAACTGCTTTCCAAGTTATTACTTATTGGTCATAATCAATTAACGAAGTTTTTAGACTATGGCTGTCTTATATAAATATACTGGTAAAGTTCAGCTCCTATGATTTCTGACAATTAAATTGTTCTGTCACTTGGGGACTCTCATTAATCTCAACTTGTCATCCTTGTTTATGCAGGTTATAATGGGATATGTGTGTAAGTGAAACGAGACGCTAAAAGCCTTTAGCTTTTTAACTCTTTGATGAGAGTAGAACTGAAATACTTTCTTAAAGTGGTCACTTTGATTTGTACAGTCTGAAGGAACTGTGGTCTGGACAGTGGCTCACCAACTCTGCCATAACCCGCAGCAATCCTTATGTAAATTTGTAATTAAGAAACCAGAAAGAGATGAGCTGGCTCCTACCCCCTACCCAGATTCTTTTTTTTCTATTTCTTTTTTATTTTTTATTTTTTATTGAAGTATAGTTGACTTACAATGTTGTGTTAGTTTCAGGTGTCCAGCAAAAGCGATTCCGTTTTATATATATACATATACATGTATGTATATTCTTTTTCAGATTCTTTTCCCTTATAGGTTATTACAAAATACTGAGTATAGTTCCCTGTGCTATACAGTACCAAAGGGGAAAGAGCTGGGGAGGGATAAATTAGAAGCTTGGGATTAACATATACACACTACCATATATAAAATAGATAACCAACAAGGACCTACTGTGTAATCTCCTAGATTCTTGATACTTGAATATCCAGAAAAGGAAATCCCGGAGAAGAAAATCAAATTGCACTGCTCTCTGTCTTTACTGGTCAACCTCTAAAAGCTCTGGATATAACTATTATATAAGTGGGTGGAAGAAAAGAGTCACCAGAGTGGTCAGAAAGGTCCTGGGGAAGAATGTAGATGTCAAGTGCCATTGATGAGGATTTGATCCATGGCTGGGATTTAAATGCAGGGAGTTGTTATGAGGGCTACTATGGGATTAGTATTAAGATATAATTTATTGGACATCATTATTTATGATGTGAAATATGCAAACAATGCATTAATTAAATTCAGGTGTCCCTACCTATAGCAAAACCTCTGACGATAATTAAATTATACAAAGTGACCCAAGTCAACAGATGAGAAATCTGAACAGAAATCTAAGAGCTTTAATAAAGTCATAAATCACTGTAAAGGAAATGGTAGGTATTATTATTACATTGAGAGCAAGTCTGAAAAGAATGTGTAATAACAGAGCTGATGAAAAACGTATCTTACATAGAATTGTAAGGAACAAGGGGAGCTCATTTGCCCAGATGAAGCTGCTAATCAGAAACTGGTTTGAGAAAGAGCAGTTTGGCAAAAAGAAATTTTTAAATTTTTTAAAGTGTTCAGAGTCACCACTGTTGACTTTCCAAGAAAATTCAAGTGGTCTCGTATTTGTTAAGCATAGTAGGAGGGGACCAAGTTCATTCTCTGGAAAAAACTTGAGTAACTTTCTGAGACTTCTGAGTAATGTAATACCTTTGGACCCACTCCTGAAAAGCAGTCACTGTTACTCAAGGACTTTCCTCCCAAGGTTGGAATAGCATCACTACTTAGCATCAGACATACTCTATTATGATTCCATGATTCTATTTTACTATTCTGTTCTCTCCTGTACACAATGCCACCAGTGTCTCAATACAGCTATCACTGACTGAATGCTTATTACATGTCAAGAACTGTACTGCATTCACACTTATCTCCACAACAACCCTAGAAAGTAGATATTCTTATCATCCCTATTTTAAACCCAAATAGGAAGTTTCAGTAACTTGCTGAAGGTTAAGGCAAGGATGTGAGCCTAATCTGCCTGTCTCTAGACTTGAACCACTCCACTGGCTTTCCTTCCCCTTGGTGCCTGATCTACCCTTGAGCCCCAAGTCCATTTGTTTCCCCATTGACCCCTTCTGAATCTGAGAACCTTAACAGCAGCCGAGTCATCTATTGTACCAAGCCCTTGACAGCAAGAACTGTATCCTGTTTACTTTTAAATCCCCCACAGTGCCAAACACAAAGTAGTTATTGATAATATTATTGAAGGGAGACAGTGAAAGAAAGAGGTAGATAAGAAGAGAGAATTGCTAATTCAGTGAGTGATTGTACCTATCCAGCAGAGAAGGCCATATGATAAAGAAACGCAATGGAATGTCAGGAAACATGGTGGCTCACCTATTTCTACTGCCAGGTGTTGCGTGTTGTTGAAGAAATAATTTAGTTTATCTCAGCCTGCATGAGGGGTTGGCCTAAGTGACCACTCTGATCCCTTGAAGCTCCCACATTCTCTGATCTTATATTCATTTAAAGGTGTTTCTTCCCAGCCCCACCAGTGACCATGATAAACCTGTCTTGTACTTAAGTCCTTCCATGTACCAAGAATTTTGTATATATCATCTTCCTGTGATTCTCATAACAACTCTGTAAGGATAATATTATCATTCTCCTTCAGCAGAGAAAGTGAAGCTTAGCAGGTTTACAAGCTCAAGGTCATGCAGTCAGTGAGTGGCAGAAAGGTAACCCTGATCTCATACATTTAGAAATTTACAAGTCTACCAGAGCTTGAGGACTGTTGAAACGCTCAGCTAAATGGCTTCTTAGAAAGCACAAAATACTATCCTGTGACCTCGAAAAGTTTCCAATGTGTTTTCCTCAATCAACAGGAATCTGGGACTTGAGAAAATGAAACTATCACTGAGATGTGATTTTTGGAATTGCAATGTTCACAGTCACAACTGTGTCTCTAACCCTGGGCAAGCATCTCACAAAAATATCAGATCACTGCAAACCTGTCAACACTTGGCCGTCTCCGCCATGTTTCCCAAGGCCAGGCCCCCAGAGCACTTTCTGTCTGTACTATTTGGTTGTCACTTAATCACACACTCCCTCATCTAGCCTTTTGCTTCATGTGCCTTCCTCTGGCCTGGCCAACACAAACACAAGTTCCTTAAGGACAGAAACTGAGCTCTGTATTTCCTTCCAGCCTTACGGTATCCACAATTAAGTTGAGCCCATTAAGCAGTTCTCCTTTCATTCAACTTATTCATCACATTTTCAGCAGAGGATCAAGCAATGTGTTCCTGTTCTGACCCAATTCTGATGCCCTAAAAGTACTAGCAACCCCATAGTCCACCTGTTACTTAATGGGAAACCACCCAAAAGTGTCTTCAGTACCACGTCATGCTGCTGAGCCTGGCATTTGATTGCCAAGAAAAGCATGGTGCCCAGGTGAAGAAGATATGCAGAGATGCCTCTTGCCTTCCAGGGAGGGGTTTGGTTTTAATAGCGTTCTTAGGGTGATAGCTTCCTATCAGTCCAAGGTAAGTTTAAAATCAGGCCCAAGAGAGATGGAAGGTGACGGAATCACCCCAAGATCCCAGGGAATCCTGCCAACCTCTTCCCTTCCAGTTATGTTGTGTCTGCCCTGTTCCTATCAAAGCTGAGAGCAATGACTTAAGATTCCTTCTACTCAGTAATACAGATGACATGATGCCCGACTTCTGCTTGAACAAATAGTCCACAGCAGAAAATCCTTCAAAAATCTCAAGAGGGCAGGACCCCCAACTTTTTTTTTATGTATCATCTTAAAAGCATCTCTCAGCCTGTAGAGCAAATGGGGCTTGGGGTAAAGGTCTTGATAACCCTTCGAAGACCATGAACTTTGCAAATCAAGAAATGAAAACCCTAATCCAAGAATATGCTGCAATATGACAACAGACAATTGTCACTTAGGACAAGGTTGTTTGATTTCAACAACAAAATCAGGGAGATCTTCAGGATATATCCTAGAGTGTTAGAAGTACCTTCTTCCTCGTATCTGGAAAGTTCAGGTGCAAAATATTAAGATCTATCACAGAAATTGTAAGACTATTTGCATTTTCATTCACCAAAGAAATAGATATCAACTGAAGACAGAAAGATAACAGTTGAACCAAGGATGCTCAGTAAAAATAGTTACTGTGTGCTAAGTACATACTATGTGTCAAGCTCCTTTATATACTTTTTTCATTTAATCTTCACAAAGACCCTATGAAGTAAGATCTACCCCTGTTTTGCACATGAGTACCTCAGAAACCTCTAGTCATAAGACATTTGTTAAGTGCTGGGCCCTGCATTCAAACTCAGACCCTTCTAACTCCAAGTCCAGGCTGTTAATCACCAAAACTCAGTTTGTGCCTATCCCTTCAGATGGCTGGACATTCAAGGATGATCCTGGAGTTTGATTTGCATGATTAATAAAGTCAGAGGGAGAAGGAACAATTGCCAACTTCCCTAGATACCCCCATTGTGCTGAGCAGGAGCCATGGGTCTCTCCAGGTTTGCTAGTAAAGGGACAGTACATCAGTATAAGCCTGGCGTCAAAGGGGAAGCTGCGAGGGCTGACTTTGAATATGGTCTTTGAAAGTGCTATTATTTGAAAAAGCTGACAGTGTCAGGGCTGAGCAGGGATCCAGCTGTGAGCAGCACTCTGAAGAGTGTTGATAGAATCTGGACTGTCCAGCTGTGAGGGGCCCGGAAGTGCTTGAAGAGGTGACAAGCGCTGGAGTCCTCCCTTAGCCCTCCCCAGCAGCTGCGGTCAGAAGCTACAGAGACTCCCTGCAGCCAAAAGCCACAACCACGGCACTCTCAGCCTTACGCCTTGTCAGGAGCCTGAAGTTACCCGCACCAATCATGACAGACACAAAACAGCTGCTCAAGGTACATAGATGCCCCTGAGAGGAGTGAAAAGAGCCCAGACATTTGACCATGATAATGGCCTCATCCTATGAGGAGTATCAGAGGAGAAACCAGAGAAATTCTTCCTCAGTATCTCACAAGTTCCTGGACTTTGGTCAGCGGAGTAGAAGGTGAGGGTGGGGTACAGTCTGTTTGTCATTCAGGGATAGTATAGAAAATGACATCCAAATGATGTAAAGGAATCAGCAGAGGCTTTGGAGTCAGAGGGACCTGGGTTTCAAATCCTGATGTTTCCATGTACTAACTGTGCAATCTTGATGAATTAAATAAGCCCTTCAAGCCTCCCTTTTTAACCTTTAAAGAAAATAATAGTCATTTCCTGTTAGAGTTATGGCAAAAATATTAAATGAGATAAAACATAAATCATGGTACATGGTAGATTTCTAAAAATGTTCATTTTCTTCCCTCCTCCCATACATCACAGAAGGGTACAAACAGCTATTTTCTACTAAAAAAGCTCATGGCATGGGAAGCCCAGAAATGCCAGGTGAGAAGCAAGCCATCTACAGAGAACTTGAAGCATGATATAGATTGCCAGTGGGGATGTCACCAGGAAAGATGAGTGGGTCACAGAAGAAAATGTGTTAAAGTGCTCAGAAATGCCCTTTCGAGGTTTGATGATTTCAGATTCCTAGAATGGTTTAAGCATCTGTGAGCAAGGTGATGCAACACAGAGAGAACTTCAACACCAGCAACCTTCAAATCAGTACTTTACCCTAAATGGAAAACTATATTCAACACCATCAAATGCAGAAGTTGGTATGTAGATTAGAATGTTTGAAAACTGTGACCTCATCTTTACCTGTAAAGATCCTTTTATCTTTTGATGCAAGCTCCATGATCATGTGCTCTGTTCCAAGTGGCAGAAAACCCAATTTTAATTGGTTCAAGCTAAAAAAACATGGTTCAAGTGAGCGAAGAGTCCAGTTCAGCTTCAGTTCCAGATTGATGTGGCCCTCCAGTGACATCTGCAGGACCCAGCTCTCTGCTGGGCTTCTCTGTGTTGGCTGCATTTGAGGATCTGCATGGTGGCCCACAGCACCTTCCAGCTGCCTTCATCAAAAAATCCAGTCCAACAGCAGAAAGAAACTGCTTCTGGGATGGCACAAAGAGAACACGTGGGTCCAGATTGGAGTTTCGTATTTGCTGGTAAACTCAGCTCCAGGTAAGTGAATTGGGAGCATTAGTTTGCTTGGCGCATGTGATCCTCTGGGAATAAAGTCAGTACCACAGCTGACACATGGGCTGAGAGTGAAGAGGCATGGTAACCCCAAAGCAAATTGGGGTATTGTCTTTACACAAAAATAGTACGGATACTGCACAAAGAAATCAACCAATGCACTCTGTTATATCCAAGCCCCAGAGAACAATGGTTTTACATCCTTTCCATGTATACTAACATTTTTTGTGTCACTCATATAGTGTTTATCAACCTGGAATTTTAGGTGAATGATTAGTGCCTTGAGGACAGAGACTATTTTCAATGTCTTTGTCTCCAACCACGTTCTTTCACAGTGCTTTGCCCCTAGCGAGTAAATTAAGGGGATTTCATAGAAATTAATGAATTTAACACACACAAGCATTGAACATGAATAATTGAAGTCAAAAGTTGAAATAGTTGACCTGTAGAAGAGATTAAGAGGAAACAATGTTAGACTTATATGATTTCTGGAGGAGTGGAAGGAAAGGAAGTCGGAAGCTCTTTATTCAAAAATTGTTGTCAGAAATCCCCAACTTCCTTAAGGAATTTATTAAAGAGATTGAAAGGGCACATTGCTCAAAACCACCAAAAACCCTCCATAGAAAATAAGGCTGAACATTCTGAGTCAAACCATCAAGATAAATAACTAAAGAAAAATATTTCAAAAGGTAAAGGAGGCAGGTGAATTAATTGGAGTGGAGAGGATAGAGAAAAGGCAGAGACTCTGAAACAAACTAACTAAAAAAAAATGGTTTTCCAATAACTCTATCAAGAATTTGGGGGGGAAGTTCAGATAAAAAACAGAAATTTACTATCAAAATTACCCAAAAAGTCTGTTTGCAGAATTAGATCTGGTCACCATCAAATCCTATCTGGAGGAAGTCCTCTTGGCTGCATGAGACAGAAAAAGTGGACTAAGTCCCTTAAATACGTTCACACTCTTTTTTAATTAACCTCTGGACCTCCAGGGTCATGGAGTGTAGATTGCTTCTATCTTATTAGCGGTCACCAATTTTACCTTGTCAGGACTGCACAGCACACAAACTGGTATAAGAAATTTTTTACAGCTCTATTGTTGAGAAAGATATTTCAGCTGAGAATCTCCTTCTGAGAGAAAAAGTTTTAATGTGTCTTTGGGTCAGGAGAACATTTGACAACATATAGAACAAGAGGTGGCCAAACTATGGCCAGCGGGCCAAATTCAACTTGATGTCTGTTTTTATGAAGTTTTATCGGCATACGGTCACGCACATTTGCTGACTATATTCTAATGGCTACTTTCGGTACCTATATGGGCAGAGTTGAGCAGTTGCAATAAGGATCATATGGTCCCAAAAGCTTAAAATATGTATCATCTAGCCCTTTTACAGAAAGGGTCTGTTGATCCCTGCCATAGAAGAAAGAGAATCCCAGCCCACAGAAAATAAGTGTGCTTTTCCTACCAGTTCTCAAAGAATCAGGCATGTTAACAGCAAGATGGTGGCAAGATAGTTTGTCACTATCAGTAATGAATTATGGACTGGGATTAGAAAAGCAAAGAGAGAGAAATGATGCAGGCGGTCCTGTTGCTGGGGAGAAGGCTTACTAAGGAACCAAGAGCGGGCAAGATACGGGAGGGGGAGGGGCGTGTCAGACATCTTTGGAGAAAGAGAGAGAGAGAATGAAAAGAGCAATTAGTAGAAAAGCATCCAGTGTCTTTGTCTGCCTCACAGTGTTTCTCTTGCCTGCTCCTGATGCACATTTGAATGTTTTATTTCTTCGACCCTCCAAGCATTACCAAACAGTTATTATCCGAGCTTCTAACAAACAATTATTCCAGCTCCTAATTTATATTTCAATCATTTTAACTACTGATCTTATGATCACATCCAGGCTCTGATCACATTAGTGTCTATTAACTATGCAGCAACCAATAAAATCTGCATGAGAGACTTATATATACTCCCTTAGCGCAATTTATTAAAATAATGTAGACTATTAACGTTTAAACTAAATGTAATATATATATTTAATATAAAAATTCTCATTACTGTGATTAATAAAATTTTTAGTGTAAGCTGATATTTAGTTAGAGAAAATGAACAAGTTAAGCCAACTGAACTATTTCAGTTACATTAATTTAATTAAATATGACTTTTACATGATGTAGGATTAGGTACATACCACTGATAATTCTAACATATTTAAAGAATCAAAAAGTTGAATCCCACTATCAAAGTTACAATGAAATCACCAAAGATTGTTCTAGATAAAGCATACAAACTTCTCTCACTGAAGCCCCCTCACTTTTCTAAATTTGTTCTCAGGAATTACAGAAGTCGAAAAGTAATATAGTAACACTGCACTGTTTTCCTCCTTAAAAAGCCTCATTGGTCAGCTTTTTCCTTTTGAACAGCACTAGGGCTGTGTGTGTGTGTGTGTGTGTGTGTGTGCGCGCGCATGTGTGTGTGTAGGGGAAAGAGAGACACACAGAGACAGAGACAAAGACAGAGACACAAAGCAGAAGCAGAGAAAGAGAAAGAAAGACAAAAACAGATCTCATCCCGGTTCTTTGAATTATTTCTATTTATATAGAAACATTTCCCAAAATCATTTCTGAAAGTATTGGCTGATCAAACTCCACTTTCTCCCATCTAGACTCTTCCAGAACCACCTTGACCTGGGCTGCTGTAACTGCCCTGACACTTCCTAATTTTGCAAACGTCGGCAAATAACCACATCAGCCCAGTATCTCTATCAGTAACATGGGAATGAGAGGCTGTGAGGACTGCTCTCACTGCTACCCCTAAGAATTGGGTGTCTTTGCTGCTGCCCCAGAGAATGTTATTTTTATTACTTCTCTTCAAGCATAATGTCATGGCCAGAGTGGCTGAATTATTTTCTATGTTCCAAAACTCTTTTCTAAATTGCCATGGCCATGAACCCATCTTATTGCTCTCTTCTCTCTTCATCTCCATCTTTTTCTACTTTCTTTGTCTTCTATGCTGGTGGCATTTTACTGACATCTAAATTGTCCCATGACCAATTGGGTCTAAAAAGGTAGGAAAGGAGATTGAGTAGAGCACAAACACGGGGCTCTGGTGGGTCTGTGTTTGAGTCCCAGTTTACTTGCTACATGGCCTTGGTTAAGTGCTGAGTCTTTAAGTCTTGATTTCCCTCCCTGCCCAATGGAGATAGCCAATCATAACACCTACTTACAGAGTTAGTGTGAATAGTGAATAATTACTGCAAAAAGTGCTTTGAAGCATGTCCAGCTCATGTTAAGAGCTTAGTAATAATACCATCAATAATAATGCAGATGGTGATTCCTAGAACAAAATCACTGCTCTTCTGGAGGCTAGGTCATGCATTGGTGATGAGGAGACCCAGAAACATCTCTGTAACTAGCAGAATATTGGGTACTATGATGATTCAGTTCCTTAGATGGAAGAGAGGACATTTTCTATATTATCCCAAAGACAGTCACTGATGCCCCCTCCTTTGGCTCTAGTGGTTTATTTCTAAAGGGTGTGCTTTAGAAAGATCGAAGCTGCCAGTACAGCTAGAAATACAGTCCCTTTAAGAGAGCAAGATGAAAGCAAAAAGAAGAAAACTTGCCCCTACAATTTTCCACTCTTGGAAATGCACCAAGAGCCTTGATGTCTGACAATCTGGTCTCACACTCAAAGCAAGGTACTTCTGCCTCTGCTGCTAAGAAGGGACAGGGGTGATGTGAAAACAAAATGCTGACTTTCAGGCCTAAGATCAGCACACATTATTGTAATTCTGAAATCAGGAGGAGAACCAGAACCCAGGGTGAATTATCACCCAATCTCCTTAACAAATGTGGACAGGGAAATCTCAGGAAAGGTGCTGGCTAATAGGCTGGAACAGATATTCCCACACCAAATCCATCCCAATCAGGTGGATTTATTTGGAAAGGACAGTCAGGCAATAATGGGAAGCAATTATTAAGTGGACGGCAGTGAACTTCTGGAGACAGGGACGAGCCTGTGGCTGCTGTTTTACATCCTTCCCTGAAAGGCCTTTGATCACCTAGCCTCTGTCCCTCCCCCTCATTCAGCAACAATTTAGACTGAAGGCAGCATTGTCGAGGTGGAGCTCTCAGGCCTAACAAGTCCTCCCCTCCCCTTCTGTAACAAACTAGTTAATAGGACTTGTGTCATCACTTTTGTCAATTTCCTCTGCCCCATGACCCTTATCTTATTTCAAAGTTATGTTAGAAAAACTTCCTCTGCCAATAAGCCTGTCGATCCGAGGACTCCATCTCTCTTTTGCAACTCTGTTGTAAGAGGTTCTTTCGGGGCCCATGACATGGAATCAGGCTCCTTGATTTGAACTCTGGACCTAACAAATATTAGCTAGACAATATGACTTAAACCTTCTGTGCTCAGGGTACCCATCTGTGAAATGAGGATAATGCAGTACAAGTTTCAGTGGGGAGTTTCCTTGGGGGTGTTGTACAAATAATTCACAAAAATTAAGGGCAAGTTAATTCAGCTAATGCCTTTCACATCACAAATGCTCAGGAAAGTTTAGCAATTGCTGTCATCACCATCATAATAATTATCACTATTCTGGGAGTTATCCTTTGCATTTGAAACACCATAGTTCTCTGAATTTGGGAGCTGATATTATTTAAGATCTTCTTAGAAAGACTTATGGGATGGTGGCTTAGCATTAGACTAGGTTCAAAATACCTGATGCCTTGTAAACTGTACACAAATAAGTAGTTATTACAAAGGAACTCAAAGACCATTTTATCCAGCTGTAGAACTAGGACAAAGAATTAGGCCCACCAAATCATGTTTCAAGGCCTCAGGTCCCTTCCTTGGTCTTCTCTGCACTTGAGCACTCATTTTCTGACTAGGGTGAAGAATATTGTCTGTGATCTGGGATCAGTGTGGTCCACTTCTACCTCATTATAACTATGCCTTAACTCTTGGAACCATCAAGATATACACCCCACCCAGCTAATCAGACCCTTCCACCAGCACCCCAAGAAGCAAGCACCTTGGTTTCACTCTCTTACTCAGAATTTTGTCTTCCTGTCCCTCATGGTCACACTATTAGCCAGCTTTCCGAAGATGCCACAGGGGACACCTGAGTTATCTTGCAAGAGGAATGTTACATCAATCAGAAAAAGAGGAATCCACTTCCACAATAAATACAAAGCAAAAGAAGAAAAAAAATCTCAAAAATCAGGCTATTCTTAAAAGCAGTTCTATTTTATGAAAGTACCATGATTTTCAAAGGGTAACAGACCTTGTTGCCTGTGTCTAGTTATTCCATCTGCCAAGTTAAAGGCCATGAAGAGCTTTGAACCAATGAACAAAATGCATCAAGACCTGAAGGATACCAGCAAAGGCTATCTTCATGGAAACAAACCCAACCCAAGTCTTCACCAAACTTAATCAAACTTATGCAAATAACCCAATCTGGGTAGCTTAGAGCCAGAGAACTTTCTTTTCCCAAAATCCATACAGACCCAGATACTGTAACATGATTAGATAATACATAGTTTTGTTTCATTAATGAAAGAGCCCTGTGTTATCTGAAACAATAAAGAGAGAAAATAACTTGGTCTGGGTGGCTGTTTGAGCCTGAATTTTGAAAAGCTGTGTCTCTTAATTTCACCCTGAGTTTAAAATATGGCACACCTGGACAATCTGGTTCTCTCCAGGGAATGTACTAACTCGGGATTGTTTTATGCATTTGAAGTCTACCATATGGAACAACTGTGTCATTAAAATGAGCATTAAAAAGATTTGTTCACTCAGCTAGATTTAGACAGATAATAATACTTGGCACTTATATAGTACCTTTCACCTGTCCATCTCAAAGTAAGCAATTTGTAAACACGTACTGTTACAAAAACAGGACTGTATCGGCTTTTTTTCTCTGTAGAAGACAGTTCCAACATGCCATATGAGAAGTCCGCACCAAGATAAGAGACGGTACAAAAATAATAAAAACAACATAGCAGTCCAAGAATGTTAAGTACATATTATGTGAAGCAGTAACTTCAATCTGTCCACCCCTGGCAGACAAAGAGAGACTCTGCAGATATGGCAAGAATTTACCTTTTGTCTCACCTTGGAGCCACAAAAACAAATTTTCATAATAACTATAAGCACTGTTACTTAAGTTAGCTGTGAATGAAATTGACGAAAACCTCATCACCACTTTCACTTTGGTAATTCAGTGTTCTTATGATAAGAATAAATAGGATTCCTATGCAATTTCTCTCTGAATGTTTATAATTGGCCTACTATTTGTATATCTAGCACTTTAGGTTTACTTCTCAGAAGGTCAGAAGGTCAGAACTGAGAGGTATCCAACAGCACATTAAAAAAATCATACACCATGATCAAGTGGGGTTTATCCCTGGGATGCAAGGATTCTTCAATATACGCAAATCAATCAACGTGATACATCATATCAACAACTTGAAGGATAAAAACCATATGATCATCTCAATAGATGCAGAAAAAGCGTTTGACAAAGTTCAACATCCATTCATGATAAAAGCTCTCCAGAAAATGGGCATAGAAGGAAATTACCTCAACATAATAAAAGCCATATATGAAAAACCAAAAGCCAACATCATTCTCAATGGGGAAAAACTGGAAGAATTCCCTCTAAGAACAGGAACAAGACAAGGGTGTCCACTCTCACCACTATTATTCAACATAGTTTTGGAAGTTTTAGCCACAGCAATCAGAGAAGAAAAAGAAATAAAAGGAATCCAAATTGGAAAAGAAGAAGTCAAATTGTCACTCTTTGCAGATGACATGATGTTATATATAGAAAACCCTAAAGACTCTACCAGAAAACTGCTAGCACTCATTGATGAGTTTAGTAAAGTAGCAGGATACAAAATTAATGCACAGAAATCTCTTGCATTCCTATACACTAACAACGGAAGAGCAGAAAGAGAAATTAAGGAAACTCTCCCATTCACCATTGCAACCAAAAGAATCAAATACCTAGGAATAAACCTGCCTAAGGAGGCAAAAGATCTGTATGCAGAATACTTTAAGACATTGATGAAAGAAATCAAAGATGACACAAACAGATGGAGGGACATACCATGTGCCTGGACTGGAAGAATCAACATCGTGAAAATGACTGTACTACCCAAAGCAATTTACAGATTCAATGCAATCCCGATCAAATTACCAATGGCATTTTTCACAGAACTAGCGCAAGAAATCTTATGATTTGTATGGAAATGCAAAAGACCCCGAATAGCAAAAGCAATCTTGAGAAGGAAAAATGGAGTTGGTGGAATCAGGCTTCCTGACTTCAAACTCTACTACAAGGCCATAGTGATCAAGACAGTATGGTACTGGCACAAAAATAGAAAGGAAGATCAATGGAATAGAATAGAGAACTCAGAAGTAAGCCCAAACACATATGGGCACCTTATCTTTGACAAAGGAGGCACGAGTATACAATGGAAACAAGACAGCCTCTTCAATAAGTGGTGCTGGGAACATTGGACAGCAACATGTAAAAGAAAGCAATTAGAACACTTCCTAACACCATCCACAAAAATAAACTCCAAATGGATGAAAGACCTACATGTAAGGCCAGACACTATCAAACTCCTAGAGGAAAACATAGGCAGAACACTGTATGACATACATCAAAGCAATATCCTTTTTGACCCACCTCCTAGAATCATGGAAATAAAATCAAGAATAAACAAATGGGACCTCATGAAACTTCAAAGTTTTTGCACAGCGAAAGAAACCATAAACAAGACTAAAAGGCAACCCTCAGAATGGGAAAAAATAGTTGCCTATGAAACAACGGACAAAGGATTAACCTCCAAAATATACAAGCAGCTCATGAAACTTAATACCAAAAAAGCAAATAACACAATCCACAAATGGGCAGAAGACCTAAATAGACATTTCTCCAAAGAAGACATACAGATGGCCAACACACACATGAAAAGATGCTCAACATCACTCATCATCAGAGAAATGCAAGTCAAAGCCACAATGAGGTATCACCTCACACCAATCAGAATGGCCATCATCACAAAGTCTGGAAACCACAAATGTTGGAGAGGGTGTGGAGAAAAGGGAACTCTCCTGCACTGTTGGTGGGACTGTAAGTTGGTACAGCCACTATGGAAAACAATTTGGAGGTTCCTTCAAAAACTACAAATAGAACTACCATATGATCCAGTAATCCCACTCCTGGGCATATACCCAAAGAAAACCATAATCCCAAAAGAAACTTGTACCGTAATGTTTATTGCAGCACTATTTACAATAGCCAGGACATGGAAGCAACCGAAATGCCCATCAACAAATGAATGGATAAAGAAGATGTGGCATATATACACAATGGACTATTACTCAGCTATAAAAAGGGATGAGATGGAGCTATATGTAATGAGGTGGATAGAACTACAGTCTGTCATACAGAGTGAAGTAAGTCAGAAAGAGAAGGACAAATATTGTATGCTAACTCACATATACGGAATCTAAAAATGGTACTGATGAACTCAGTGACAAGAACAAGGATGCAGATACAGAGAATGGACTGGAGAACTCGAGGTTTGGGAGGGGGCGGGGGGTGAAGGGGAAACTGAGATGAAGCGAGAGAGTAGCACAGACATATATATACTACCAACTGTAAAATAGATAGTCAGTGGGAAGTTGTTGTATAACAAAGGGAGTCCAACTCGAGGATGGAAGATGCCTTAGAGGACTGGGGCGGGGAGGGTGGGGGGAGCCGAGGGGGGGGAGTCAAGGAAGGGAGGGTGTATGGGGATATGTGTATAAAAACAGATGATTGAACTTGGTGTACCCCCAAAAAAAAATTTAAAAAAAGAAAAACAAAAACAAAAACAAAAAAGAACTGAGAGGTATAGAGGACCGTTCATTGTGCCTTCCAAATCATTAACATTCCTCCTAGCTTTAAGTATTTGTAAGCTTGTCTGTATGTATCTTCCTCTCCCAACCCTACTCTCTC
Organism: Hippopotamus amphibius kiboko; assembly: GCF_030028045.1. Classification (NCBI taxonomy): domain Eukaryota; kingdom Metazoa; phylum Chordata; class Mammalia; order Artiodactyla; family Hippopotamidae; genus Hippopotamus; species Hippopotamus amphibius. The sequence goes on from NC_080192.1 coordinate 92,749,977, forward strand.
TGATCATACAATGCCCAGCTTCTCTTAACTTGCCATCTTTATTTGTGACTTTGCTTGTGTGGCACAAAAGTTTTCTCAGGAATAAATACTACATACCCTAGAAAAAACTCTGAGCTTCAGACTATTCATTTATCGAATAACATGTCTCTATAGATTACAAAACATAAATATAGATTGAAAATCTATCCTATATATATGAACATCACTTCACAAGAGTTTGTCAGATTGGGCAGGAAAAAGATCATTGTGTAAAGCTCAGCTACTGATATGTGCAAAATGGGCCAAGGATATGAGTAGAAACTTGCATTCAAGTGAACAGTCCATAAGATATAAATGGATAAAATAAAGCAGCCAATTATACACTATACCAGGCAACAGGAAAAGAGCCCTGTGAATATAGTCTAGATAATATGTTTAATGTAAAATCTTGTATTAACAGTTTCCAGATGATCAAATTTTAAAGCATCAACTTTTAGAGAGGTTATTTATCATTCATAGGATTTCCATAATATCTAGAAAGGAGATTGAAAACTTAAATGATCACAGGGACTAACTAGTCACCACTAATGAATGACATATGCAGGTGTACGGAAACAGGGAGGAGTGCCTCGTAACAGGCTTGCTGTGATGTGTATCCTAACAGAAATTCTTTCTTTGAACATATAAACATGTGTTTATACACATGTAGATAAGTTTAGAAGTAAATGTATGGTAATTAAATGCACACACACACTCACACACACATAAACATGCCATAATTTTTTTAATTAACAAGGGTGAATCCTGTTGCAGCAGAAAACACACGTGTGCCTTTGAAGGGGGTAGCTGCTCCTCAGTACTAGGTAACCACTTCTATGCAAGAATGAAGGCCCAATGGAGAGAGATTCTGACCTCCCAACAGGAACTGCAAATTTGAATTTCTTTAAATGTGAAAGTTTTAATTTTTAAATGTTGTCTCCAATTTTTAAAAGATCCTATACCTGTCAATCAAAAGCACTTCAGTGATTTAGGTCCCAGCACCCGCAGAAATATTTATGATAGAAATTAAATTCACTATTTAGAAATAGGTATGTTTCACCAACAAAATGGAAAGACAATTTGCAGAATGAGGGGAAATATTTGCTAATCATATATCAGATAAGGATTAGTAACCAAAGCATATGAAGAATCATACAACTCAATAACAACAAAAAAGACCCAATTAAATAATGGACATAGGACCTGAATAGACATTTCACCAAAAAAGATATAGAGATGGCCAACAGACATACGAAAATGTGTTCAACATCACTAATTATCAGGGAAATGCAAGTCAAAACTACAATGAGTTATCACCTCACATCTGTTAGGACATCTATTACTTTAAAAAAAAGATAACTGTCAGCAAGGATATGGAGAAAAGGGGTCCCTGATACACTGTTGGGAATGTAAATTCGTTACAGCCATTGTGAAAAACAGTATGGAGTTTCTCAAAAAATTAAAAATGAAGCTACCATATGATCTAGAAATTCCACTTCTGGGTATTTATCCAAAGAAACTGAAATCAAGATCTCAAAGGAAAATACCTGCACTCCCATGTTCATTGAAACGTTACAAGTATCTCCTGACTTTTTAAAGTTCTCTTCATACCATTTTGCTTTTACAAAAGACCTACATTAATACCTATTTTCACTAATTAAAAGAAATCCAAAGAGGATTTTCATTTTTATGAAAAAAGGCAAAAAGCCAAAATAGTATTCAGTGTTGATTTTGCAGAGACATTATAGAGGCAGCGGGCACCCAGAGCAGTGAAAGTGGGCCCATCAAGGTCCTTCCCCAGGAACCACACTCAACATGTCAGCATCAGGCCGCCACAGGTTAGACCTGTGTCTATGAGCATCTATGCTTTACCTTAATTTATTTTCTGCGTCCATTAGCAAGATGTGTCCTAAGGTTATTTCATCTTCACTTTATGCCATTTCGGTTTAAGAAAGCTTTCACAGGAGCACTTTGTTTTTGGATATCTGGAGAAACCTGTATTCACAATAGCCAAGACATGGAAACAACAAAATGACCATCAGTGGATAAATACATAAAGAGAATGTGGTATGTACATGCAAAAGACTATTATTCAGCCTGAAAAACGAAAGAAATCCCATCATTTGTAACAATATGGATGGACCTGGAGTACATTATGCTAAGTGAAATAAGTCAGACACAGAAAGACAGATACTGTATAGTCACATGCATATGTGGAACCTAATATAATCAAACTCATAGAAGCAGAAAGTAGAATAGTGGTTGCCAGCAACTTGAGAGAGGAGGAAAAGATAGGTAATGGAAAAGGGGACAAAGTTTCAGTTATGCAATATAAATGAGTTCTGGAGACCTGCTATACAGCTACTATACAGCTATAGTGCCTACAGCTAGCAATACTGTATTGTGTAGTTAAAATATGCTGAGATGGTAAATCTTATGTTATATGTTCTTATCACATCATCATCATAATAATAATAATAATAAAACTGACAGGGGGAAACTTTGGGAGATGATAGATATGTTTATGGCCTTCATGGTGGTAAGCACTTCATGGTTGTATACTTATCCCCAAACTCATGGGGTTGTATACATTAAATATGTTCAGCTTTTTATATATCAATCATAACTCAATAAAATGGTTTTTTAAAAAAGAGATAGTTATGTTTCTTGAAAAATTGTGTTTGTGAATGAAATTTGTCTTCAATACAGAAACAGGGCTCCTATAAATGAAGAAAGAAAAATGGCCGTAAATATATGTGTTAAAAATGAGTAAATTACATGAGCGAGCAAATATTAGAAGAAAAAACACATGGCTATTAAACATAAAAAGAACATTACTTTCAGTGTTCTGCAACTTAAACTGAAAAATATTTAAAAGTTGTAAATGCAATTTTAAAATATTAGAAATATAATTTATTTAAATTAACTAAATACACTTTTATAACAAGCATGAATCATGTATAATACAGAATTAAAATCCCACACAAATGTTTAGGATAAAACAGACCTAGAAAATTTCGCTTGTGGAGATGATCCCAAACTCTGCTCTGCCATTGGAGGTAAATGCGATATTAAGTGGAGGAAGTAAAATTTATGCAAGAATCAGGAGAACCAAGTTCTATTCCTAGATCTGACATCAGTGGCATTGCCTTGGTCAAAATACAAGCTTTCTGATCTTTATATTCCTTTTCATCCAAAAAAAAAGAAAATGTCCTATGTCATTTTGGCAAATCAGTTATTAAAGTATATTTTGTTTGCTTTTTTTGTTTTTTCAGCTACTCCTGCACCCCTCCTGGTAGTACGGGACACATTTGGCTGTATCTTGCACAACACTGAATGTGTGAGAACCCTAGGGATACTGTTTTAGGTGATCTGATCAGAAAATTTATACCTGTCTCTATTGCTTTTCTGTGATGTTGATACAGGACTTCTGTGAGGCTTGCTACCAGTTGGGAGGTGACACATAGCTCTTCCTTAATCTTAAATCCTACAAAAGTATATGGCACTTCTTTCATGTATCTACCTCCTATTCACATACACACCAGCATTATCAGGTGGGTGGGTAGAAATGAGAGCTTCCAAATGTTGAGAGATTAAGATGCAGATGAGCAGCTGGCAGAGACAAATGAAAACAGACTGTTAAATAAGTGGAAGCCAAATAAAAATAAGGCAATGCCATAATATCCAAGAAAAGATGTAGCTTCCCATGCTGCTGAGACGTCAAACAAGACAATTTCTCAAAAGGTAACCATGGATTTAGCTACATGGAGGTCATTGTTGACCTAATGAAGTAGTGGGGGCAGAAACTAGGGTGGAATTGATTGAAGAATAAATGGGAAGAACTGGGCAAAGATAGTAGACCAAGCACACGTGCCTAATTTAGCTCTCACCTGAAATTCCACTGCATTAATGGAAAAGATACTGTTGGAAAAGATACTTTTGAAAAAGAAAGAGTGGAGTATCAGACACTAGCATGTAAAACTGTGGATGCATTGTTCTAAAAATCTCATTTCTAGAGACCTGTATTACAGATAAAACTGCACATGTAAGAAAATGGTATATCTACAAGATTGTCCATTGTGATATAATTTATAATAGCAAAAGATTAGAAACAACCTAAATGACCAACAACAGGCAACTGTTGAATAAAGTTTGATAAATCCACAAAGAATACCATGCAGCTGTGAAAATAATGAAGAAGGTCCCTATGTGCCTATTAGAAAAGATCCTCAAGGGGAAAAAAATTTGGTACAAGAAAGGGAGAGAGAGAAATACCATATCCACATGAACTTGCTGGATTTTGGATTTAAAAAAAAACAACACTGAAATTGAAAGTTAGAAGGAGAGAAAAGGGATGAGATAAATGAGGAATGAGTGAAAGTAAGATCTCATTTAAATAGTTTTTGACCTTTCAAATCTGATATTATATATTTTTGAATAATGTAATTGTATTAACTCTTCAAAAAATAAAAAAAAATAATATATAAATCACTGCTTGGGGATGTAGAGACCTGAAAAAAGCATCTCTTTCACCATTGCAATAACAATAGAAACAGACAAACTGCAAGTTTACAACTTTTCTTGATGCCATTAGAGAGCTGTAGTCACAGAACTAACTAGTCTGAAATCTAAAGAGAGACAGGTGGCTGGAGGGAATGATAGAATGTGAACACCTGCTTACCTAGGGCAGACACAGACAGACACAGGTAAGGAAGAATCAGCTAGGTATGTTAACAAATTTGTGGAGAATGCATGTAGGTTGCTAAGAGAATTGTGGAGCCACTTAGGCCTTATTAGAGGCAAAAGGTGCCCATTTCCACACATAAAAGCTATTTACTTCAGTCTCTAGTATTCTACATTGACTTCCAGTTTTCAACAAAAAAAATTATGAGACATGAAAAAAAGAAAAACAATAAAAAACAACCAACTGTCAAGAGACTATACAATCAATACCACCATATTCAGGTATAGAACAGATGTTAGAAATGTTGGGCAAAGAATTTAAAATAACCATGATAACTATATTAAACTCTCTACTGGAAAAGATAAACAACATGAAATATCAGATGGATAATTTCAACACAGATGAAACTATAAAAAAGAATCGAATGGAAATGCTATTAATTAGAACACAGTAAGAGAGATGAAAAATGCTTTCAAGTAAATTTGACAGAGGCGAAGAAAGAATCAGTGACCTTAAAGATAGATCAATAGAAGCTACTCAAACTGAAACACAAAGAGAAAAAAAAGTGTTAAAATAAAAAGACAGAATATCCAAGAACTGTGGGACAATATCAACCAGGCTAATATATGTACAACTGGAATCTCAGACTGGTGAAAGATTAGGTGCTTTTACCATGAAACTGGGGAAGAGGCAAGAATGCCCTCTCTCAATACTGCTGTTCAATATCACACTAAAATTCTTAGCCTGTGCAATAAAGCAAGAAAGATAAATAAAATTCATACAGATTTAAAGGGGAAAAAAAACTATTTTTATTCAAAGACAACATGCTTCTATACATAGAAAATGCTAAAGAATTTATTTAAAAGCTTCTAGATACAATAAATGAGTTTAGCAAACTTGCAAGATACCAGGTCAATAAACAAAAATTGTATTTATATATTGTAGCAATGAACAACTTGAATACAAATTTTCAAAACAATACCTACTATAATAGCTCAAAAAGTGAAATTCCAAACATAAATCTAACAAAACATATTCAGAATGTGTATTCTGAAATCTACAAAACACTCACAAAAAAAATTAAATAAGACCTCAATAAATAGAAAGATATGTTAACAATTAGAAGACTTGATAATGATAAGACAAGCATCAATTCTCCCCAGAATTGATCTATACAATGTTTCATAGTTTTTGCTCGCAAGTTTCTCAAGAAATATCAAAATGTGGACCAATTTGCCTCTCCACAAAAATAAAATATGAAAAAGCACCTAAATACATCTGGTACTTTTTAGGTTTACTGCTATTTATCTTGACTACAGTTTCTCAAGTTGTTATTCACTCAGCTTTATCAGCCTTTTAAAAGTCATTAGGAGTCAAGATGGTGGCGTGGGAAGACACAGAGGTCGCGTCTCCCCACAAATAGATCAGTTGCTGGAGGCCAGCAGGGGACCTGAGGCCCAAGCAGACCACAGGAATGCTGGAGCAACCAGGTAGGACCGGGGGGGCAGTCAGAGGGGCGGGGAAGGGGAAGCTGGACAGGACGGGTGCCCCTGGGGGGTGGCTGGGTAGGGGAGAGGTTACCACCTGGAGGGACTGTTGGGGGCTGGGGAGATCGGGAAATCACAACTGGGTTTCTCCTACCCAGGAGGCCATGAGGCCTGCTGAACTCCCCAGCTTGGGGGCCTGCTGGGCTCCCCAGCAGGGTCCTCCACCCTCCAGGAACCCCTCCAGGCTGCCTGGGTCCTGGGGATGTGGGATGGAGGGAGGAGGGGTGAGGAGGTAGAAAGGCAGACAGGAGGGGGTGGGGGGCTTTGAGATTAGGGGACAGGGAGGCGAGAGGGCATTTCACCTGCCCTCTTGGCCAGGGGGGCTGACTGGGCTCCCAGGCCTGGTCCTTCACTCTCCAGGCCCACCTCTGGCATGAGGGTCCTAGGGGCATGGAGGGAGGGAGAGAGGAAGACAGTGGGGTTGGGAAGGGATCTCTCCAGGTCAGAATAGGGGAGGCACCACTGGGTATTTCTTCTGGGAGGGTCCTCCACCTTCTAAGGCTCCTCCTGGCCATTGGTCCTATAAGTACAGGAGGGAAGCAGGGGGGGGAGAAGAAGAGAGGTGGAAGCGGGGAGGGACCCTCAAGGATCAAAGGATCAGGGGAGGAGCGGAAGGCATTTCTGCTGCCCACTGGTCCAGGAAGCCTGCTGGGCTCCCAGGCCTGGTCTCCAACTCTCCTGGGTCCCCTCCCAGATGTGTTGGTCCCAGGGATGTTGGAGCATGGCAGGGGAAGAGGAAGAGAGGCAGACTGGTGGTGGGACATTCCAGGAGCAGAAGACCAGGGAAGGTGCAGAGGACCTTTCCCCTGCCCACTTGGGCCCAGTGGACCTGCTGGGCTCCCAAGTCTGGTCCCGCAGGCTCTCCAGCTGAGTGGATTGTACAGGCATGGGAGGGAGGGAGGAGAGGAGAAGAGGAAGAGAGGCAGACAGCGGTGGGGGGGACCTTGCAGGACTGGAGGATCAGGGGGGACGCTGCAGGAAATCTCCCTACCCACCTGGTACCAGGAGGCCTCTTGCATCCCCAGGCCTGGTCTTCAGTCCTCCAGGGGCCCTTCTAGGTCTCACTGGTCCTAGGGATGTAGAAGGAAAGCAGGGGAGAAGAGGAGAGATGGGCAGGGGAGGGGGCCTTCTGGGATTGGAGGATCAAGGGAGGCGGAGAAGGTATTTCCCCTGCCCACTAGCTTTGGGAAGCCTGCTAGGCTCACAGACCTGGTTTTCATGCTCACAGACCTGGTTTTCACACGCCAGGGCCCCCTCCCACTGCTTGGGACCTCGGAGAGTGGGGGGCGGGGGAGAGGAAGAGAGGCAGGCAGGGATCCTATGAAACTGGGAGATCTGGGGGAGTGCTGCAGGCATTCCCCTAGCCCAGTTGGCCCTGGGAAGCCTGTTGGGCATCAGAATCTGGTATCCTGCCTTCCAGTGCCCCCTGCAGCTGTGAGGGTCCTAGGGGAATAGGAGAGAGGGGATGAGGAAGAAGAGAACCCAAGGGGGAGGGACCCTCTGAGATTGGAGGACTAGGGGAGGTGCCTAGCACTTCTCCCACCAACTTGGGCCCAGGTAGCCCGCTGGGTACCTTTGCCCCCAGGACCAGAGGCATTCCTGGGCCCCTCTGCTTCATAGGGCCTAAGCCTCATTCTCTACCACCCCCAGGGCCTTTTCTAAGCATACCCCTGCCCATTGCCTAACTTCCCCCCCATCCCCCAACTCCCGCCCTTGTCTAAGCCCTCCCCCCTCCCCCCCCCCAGCCAAGGCCTTTTCTGGCTTTTTTTTTTCTTTCTTTCTTTTTTTTTTTTTTGGTTTCCTTTTTTTTTCTTCCCACCTCCTCACTTAGGTTATTGCAATTGTTTTACCTTCCAGTTGTTGCTCCATCTTTTTTTTTAATTTTTTCTAACATATCTGTTAGTTTCCTATTATCATATTTTTTACCTTGCAATTGTTCTGCTGTTCTCCTACTTTTTTTTTTTTTTTTTTTCATTTTCCTGCTCCACATGGCTTGTGGGATCTTGATTCACAAGCCCAGGGTGAGGCCTGAGCTCCTGAGGTGGGAGCTCTGAGTCCAAAACATTGGTCTAACAGGGAAACCCAGTTCCCAGGGAATATTCATTAGAGTGAGGTCTCCCAGAGGTTCTCACCTCATCACCAAGACCCAGCTATACTCAACAGCCTACAAACTCCAGTGCTTGAAACCTCAGGCCAAACACCCAGTGGGACAGGAACACAATCCTGCCCATCCAAAGTGGGGGGAAAATGAGACAACAAGAAAATATGTCACAGAGGAAGGAACAAGCTAAAAATACACAAGACCAAATAAATGAAGAGGAAATAGGAAAATTGCCTGAAAAAGAATTCAAAGTAATGACAGTAAAGATGATGCAAAATCTCTACAACAAAATAGAGAAAATACAAGAAACAGTTAATAAGGACTCAGAAGAACTAAAGAGCAAACAAACAGTAATAGATAACAAAATAACCAAAATTAAAAATACTCTAGATGCTATAAAGAGCAAAATAACTGAGGCAGAAGAACGAATAAGTGAGTTGGAAGATGGGGGGGGGGGGGGGGAATAACTGTCACAGAGCAGGAAAAAGAAAAAAGAACAAAAAGAATAGAAGACAGTCTCAGAGACCTTGGTGACAACATTAAGTACAACAACATTCGAATCATAGGCATCTCAGAAGAAGAAGGAAAAAAGAAAGGGTCTGAGAAAATATTTCAAGAGGTTATAGTGGAAAACTTCCTCAACATGGAAAAGGAAATAATTACTCAAGTCCAAGAAGCGCAGAGAGTCCCATACAGAATAAACCCAAGAAGAAACGCACCAAAGCACATATTAATCAAACTTATGAAAAATAAACACAAAGAAAAAATATTAAAAGCAGCAAGAGAAAAGCAACAGACAACATATAAGGGAAAACTCATAATGATAACAGCTGATCTTTCTACAGAAACTCTGCAGGCCAGAAGGGAATGGCAGGATATACCAAAAGTCCTGAAAAAGAAAAACCTACAGCCAAGAATACTCTACCCAGCAAGAATCTCATTCAGATTTGATTGAGAAATCAAAAGCTTTATAGACAAGCAAGAGTTAAGAGAATTCAGCACCACCAGACCAGCCTTACAACAATTGCTAAAGGAACTTTTCTAAGCAGGAAACACAAGAGAAGGAAAAGACCTACAAAAACAAACCCAAAACAATTAAGAAAATGGTAATAGGAACATACATGTCAATAATCACCTTAAATGTAAATGGATTAAATGCTCCAACCAAAAGACACAGACTGGTTGAATGAATACAAAAATAAGACCTTACATATACTCTCTACAAGACCAAGGGACACATATGGACTGAAAGCAAGAGGATGGAAAAAGTTATTCCATGCAAATGGAAGTCAAAAGAAAACTGGAGCAGCAATACTCATATCAGACAAATTAGACTTTAAAGTAAAGACTATTACAAGAGACAAGGAAGGACACTACACAATGATCAAGGGATCAATCCAAGAAGAAGACATAACAATTGTAAATATCTATGCACCCAACATAGGAGCACCTCAATACATAAGGCAAATGCTAACATCCATAAAAGGGGAAATAGACAGTAACACAATAATAGTAGGAGACTTTAACACCCTACTTACACCAATGGGCACATCATCCAAACAGAAAATAAATAAAGACACACAAGCTTTAAATGACACATTAGGTCATCTCAACTTAATTGATATTTATAGGACATTCCATCCAAAAACAACAGACTACACTTTCTTCTCAAGTGCACATGGAACATTCTCCAGGATAGATCACATCTTGGGTCACAAATCAAGCCTTGGTAAATTCAAAAAAATTGCAATCATATCAAGCATTTTCTCTGACCACAATGTCATGAGACTAAATATCAATTACCTGAAAAAAACTGTAAAAAATACAACCACATGGAGGCTAAACAATATGCTATTAAACAACCAAGAAATCACTAAGGAAATCAAAGAGGAAACCAAAAATACCTAGAAACACATGGCAATGAAAACACAACAACCCAAGACATATGAGATGCAGCAAAGGCAGTACTAAGAGGGACGTTTATAGCAATACAGTCCTACCTCAAGAAACAAAAACCATATCAAATAAACAACCTAACCTTACACCTAAAACAATTAGAGAAAGAAAAACAAAGAAACCCCAAAGTGAGCAAAAGGAAAGAAATCATAAAGATCAGATCAGAAATAAATGACAAAGAAATGAAGGAAATAATAGCAAAGATCAATGAAACTAAAAGCTGGATCTTTGAGAAGATAAACAAAATTAATAAACCATTAGCCAGACTCATCAGGAAAAAAAGGGAGAAGATGCAAATGAACAGAAATGGAAATGAAAAAGGAGAAGTAATAACCGACACTGCAGAAATATGCCAATAAATTGGATAACCTGGAAGAAATGGATACATTCTTAAAAAAGCACAATCTTCCCAGACTGAACAAGGAAGAAATAGAAAATATGAGCAGACCAATCACAAGTATGGAAATTGAGACTGTGATTAAACACAGTCTCCCAACAAACAAAAGACCAGGGCCAGATGGATTCACAGGCGAATTCTATCAAACATTTCGAGAAGAGCTAACATCTATCCTTCTCAAACTTTTCCAAAATATAGCAGAAGGAGGAACACTCCCAAACTTATTCTATGACGCCACCATCACCCTGATACCAAAACCAGGCAAAGATGTCACAAAAAAGAAAATTACAGGCCAATATCACTGATGAATATAGATGCAAAAATCCTCAACAAAATACTAGCTAACAGAATCCAACAGCACATTTAAAAGATCATACACCATGATCAAGTGGGGTTTATCCCAGGAATGCAAGGATTCTTCAATACATGCAAATCAATCAATGTGATACACCATATTAACAAATTGAAGGATAAAGCCATATGATCATCTCAATAGACACAGAAAAAGCTTTTGACAAAATTCAACATCCATTTATGATAAAAATTCTTCAGAAAATGGGCATAGAAGGAAATTACCTCAACATAATAAAAGCCATATATGACAAACCAACAGCCAACATCATTCTAAATGGTGAAAAACTGAAAGCACTCCCTCTAAGAACAGGAACAAGACAAGGGTGTCCACTCTCACCACTATTATTCAACATAGTTTTGGAAGTTTTAGCCAGAGCAATCAGAGAAGAATATGAAATAAAAGGAATACAAATTGGAAAAGAAGTAAAATTGTCACTCTTTGCAGATGACATGCTATTATACATAGAAAACCCTAAAGATTCTACCAGAAAACTGCTAGCACTAATCAATGAATTTAGTAAAGTAGCAGGATATAAAATGAATGCATAGAAATCTCTTGCATTCCTATACATTAACAATGAAAGAGCAGAAAGAGAAATTAAGGAAACTCTCCCATTTACCATTGCAACAAAAAGAATAAAATACCTAGGTATAAACCTGCCTAAGGAGGCAAAAGACCTGTATGCAGAAAACTATAAGACACTCATGAAAGAAATCAAAGATGATACAAACAGATAGAGGGACATACCATGTTCCTGGATTGGAAGAATTGATATTGTGAAAATGACTATCTTACCCAAAGCAATTTACAGATTCAATGCAATCCCTATCAAATTACCAATGGCATTTTTCACAGAACTAGAACAAGAAATCTTATGACCTGTATGGAAATGCAAAAGACCCCAAGTAGCCAAAGCAATCTTGAGAAGGAAAGATGGGGTTGGTGGAATTAGCCTTCCTGACTTCAAACCATACTACTAAGCTACAGTGATCAAGACAGTATGGTACTGGCACAAAAACAGAAATATAGATCAATGGGACAGAATAGAAAACTCAGAAGTAAACCCAAGCACATATGGGCAGTTTATCTTTGACAAAGGAGGTGAAAATATACAATGGAAAAAAGACAGCCTCTTCAATAAGTGGTGCTGGGATAATTGCACAGCAACATGTAAAAGAATGAAATTAGAACACTTCCTAACATCATATACAAACATATACTCAAAATGGATAAAAGACCTAAATGTAAGGCCAGACACTATAAAACTCCTAGATGGGGGCTTCCTAGGTGGCTCAGTGGTCCACCTGCCAATGCAGGGGACACAGGTTCGATCCCTGCTCCAGGAAGATCCCACATACCATGGAGCAACTAAGCCCATGTGCCACAACTACTGAGCCTGTGCTCTAGAGCCCATGAGCCTCAACTATTGAGCCCATGTGCTGCAACTACTGAAGCCCATGGGCCTAGAGCCCGTGCTCCACAACAAGAGAAGTCACGGCAATGAGGAGCCTGAATACCAAACAACAAAGTGTAGCCCCTACTCACCACAACTAAAGAAAGCCCATGTACAGCAAAAAAAAAAAAAAAAAAAAAAAAAAGACCCAACACAGCCAATAAAATAAATAAATTAATTAATGAATTAATTTAAAAAAAAAAACCTCCTAGAGTAAAACATAGGCAGAACACTCTATGATATACATCAAAGCAAGATCCTTTTTGACCCACCTCCTAGAATCATGGAAATAAAATCAAGAATAAACAAATGGGACCTCATGAAACAAAATCTTTTGCACAGCGAAAGAAACCATAAACAAGACAAGAAGGCAACCCTCAGAATGGGAGAAAATACTTGCCAACGAAGCAACTGACAAAGGATTAATCTCCAAAATATACAAGCAGCTCATGAAGCTTAATACCAAAAAAGCAAATAACCCAATCCACAAATGGGCAGAAGACCTAAATAGACATTTCTCCAAAGAAGACATGCAGATGGCTAACAAACACTTGAAAAGATGTTCAACATCACTCATCATCAGAGAAATGCAAGTCAAAGCCACAATGAGGTATCACCTCACACCAATCAGAATGGCCATCATCACAAAATCTGGAAACAACAAATGTTGGAGAGGGTGTGGAGAAAAGGGAACTCTCCTGCACTGTTGGTGGGACTGTAAGTTGGTACAGCCACTATGGAAAACAATTTGGAGGTTCCTTCAAAAACTACAAATAGAACTACCATATGATCCAGTAATCCCACTCCTGGGCATATACCCAAAGAAAACCATAATCCAAAAAGAAACATGTACCATAATGTTCATTGCACCACTATTTACAGTAGCCAGGACATGGAAGCAACCTAAATGCCCACCAACAGATGAATGGATAAAGAAGATGTGGCACATATACAATGAAATATTACTCAGCCATAAAAAGGAATGAAATGGAGCTATATGTAATGAGGTGGATAGACTTAGAGACTGTCATATAGAGTGAAGTAAGCCAGAAAGAGAAAAACAAATACTGTATGCTAACTCATATATATGGAATCTGAAGAAATGGTACTGATGAACCCAGTGACAGGACAAGAGTGGAGATGCAGATGTAGAGAATGGACTTGTGGACACGGGGCTGGGGTGGGGGGCGAAGAGAAAGCTGGAATGAAGTGAGAGAGTAGCATAGACATAGATACACTAGCAAATATAAAACAGATACAATGGGAAGTTGCTGTATTACAAAGGGAGATCAACTTGATGATGGGTGATGCTTTAGAGGGCCAGGACAAGGAGGGTGTGAGGGAGTCATGGGAGGGAGGGGATATGGGGATATATGTATAAATACAGCTGATTCACTTTGATGTACCTCAAAAACTGGCAAAACAGTGTAAAGCAAATATATTCCAATAAAGAACTTAAAAAAGAAAGTCAGTAGTAGGATCATCAGGCAGGAATATACTACCTGCCATAAGCTCATTGGTTTCCAAGAGTTCTAAATTTCTCTCCTTACTTTGCTCACTGAAGAATTATCTTCAGTAGTTGTGGGGAAGTTTATATTCTGAGTGTGTTTACATTATTAAATCTTTAAAAGGCAAATAAAAACTAGCATGTATATTCTAGAACTATCAGTTCTTTTGTACTTCTAAGGAACCCACTGTGGAGGGAAATAGAACTAAAAATAGGAGTATGTTTGCAAACAAACATTTGAGTATAATTATAGCAGAAAGTTGAACAAATATGTGGGAAACATTTTGTATGTGTACAATCAAATGTAAATACACTAGATCTCAGGGGACAAACACATGTTCCCAAAATTCTAGCCATGCAAACCTTCTGGGACCCACCAAAAAAAAAAAAAAAAAATCACCCTCTAGCTGGTTATATCAGGAGATAGAACACTAGCCCACTGGACCTAAGTCCTAGTTCAATGGCCTCCCTCAAAGTCATCCTCAGTTCTCTTTGCTGGCTCTGCAGCACTAATGTAATGTGTGGATAATGCCAAAGTACTAAATTTTGCAGTTATTCCCTGTGCATTAGTGCTCTACTTTCTGTGCTTTTGTGAAGAACTCTAAATTGTATGACATGGAAAATGGAATTCTGCCAATTTATCTGTATATGCAAAACCACTTTTACTCCCCCTAAATTTTTCTCTCAGATCTTCACATAAAATTGATGCTCCTGGGTGCATTGCCATGTCTATCCTGTAGCTTTACATGACACCCAGCCCTCACAACTCAGCATACCACCTAATCTCCAGAGGTACTTGGATCAACCTGAGAAGAAAAGTGGCGGCTACCTGGTAACATGTTCAACAACATCATTAAGGTGCCCTACTGAGTCATGACTAAATATCTCATATTAGCAAATCAACAAATTTGTATGCAATATCTTACAAATATTTGGCTTTCAAAGTGAGAAAGGAATAAAACTAACACTAAAATAATCATACATTTGTTGAAGCAAACATTACTTCCAATATATTTTTAATGGAATCTATAGGAAAAAGAGATTTTTGACACAACAAGTCAAAAGTCTAAAATATTTTCACATATATATATGTGTGTGTGTGTATATATATACACACATATATATAAATATGTATTTTCCCTAATTGAGAAATGACTTCATATTGGATATGCATTGCCCTGAACCAGCACACACTACTATGAAAAGTCAAAATGGGAACACCAATAAGGTAGTACATTAGAGGTAAAATGACAAGTAATCTATGAATAGATAGATGGGAAGTAACTAAAAACTATGAAAAGAAGATATATTTCTATACTGATAAAATGTTTTTTCTGTGCTGTGTTTACAGAAAGTTTTAACCTTATTATTTGTCTTTATTTCATTTTAGTTCTCTTCTTCCTATTCTCTCTTACAAACTAATACAACAACAAAAACAACAAAACACCATCCTCCCTTTTGCCTCCCATTGTAAAAATGCCCTCATTATTAATTCCAAAAATATAATTCCTTTTGTTTCCTTGCCTTACATGTTTCCTCAAACTTTTCACTGCCTTGCTCAAAGCTGACTTGCTCTCAGTGCCAGATTTCTCCACAAGCATTGCACCTGCCCTGATTATACCTGACTCCTATCCCAAGGGCTTTTCCTGTGGACTTCAGGTCCATCTCCAGATGAACTTGTGACTACTGAAGACAAGGGCATGCCAGCAGAGATGGTGATATGGGGAGTACTCACCTGCTTTTCCTACATCACATCTCAAAAACTAAGGACATTTTCTTTGTAGCTGCCCATGTCTTCTGGTTTTTACCCTTCTCCTGGTTTCAAAAAATGAAAATTAGCTGTGGCTTGGACACCTCAGGAGCTGCTTACAAAAACCCATCCAATGTTTTCTTCCATCCTTGTCCTGAGCTATCCGTGCTGCAACCTGCCAATGTGCCGTTCCTTTCATCTGGCATCCCTCAATAGTGATCTGAACCATTCTCTTTCAAAGCATCTTCCCATGGGACAGAGACCAAACAATTCTTTATATTCATTCACTCAGATTGCTGTGTCTTCTTGTCTTCAAACTAATGTCAAGCTCTATCACACCTCCACCTACAAAAAGTCAAGAGTGTTAGAGACTCACTTGACAATCCCTGCCTCCAGTCATTATCAGCATGTTCAAGATAAAATGAAAATAGCAATACATTTTTGGTTCCAAACAAGATGAAGTTGACATATTTCTCCCTATTCCTCCCACTAAGTATAGCTAAAACCCTTGAATGTTACATATAAGAAAACACTGAAAGGTGGAAAAAAGACAAGCTGTCTAGGCCCCAAGACATAGCAGTATGTTTCCTACATTTTCTTTTTGTCTCCTTTATATCCCAGACTGGGTACTTGAAAAGCCTGTAATATGGTACAGCTACTTTGGAAAAAGCTCTGGCAGTTTCTTATAAAACTATATACATGCCTACCTTGTGACACATCAATTCCAATCTTTCATATTTATACAAGAGAAATTAAATCATATTGTCACAAGGGACTTATAAAAATTATGTTCATAGAAGTTTTATTCATAACAACCAAAAACTTGAAACTGCCCATGTGTTCATTAACAGAAGAATGAACAAACTGTGATTTACTTATAGCATGGAATACTACTCATCAATTAAAATGTATACACTCTCAATACATGCAACAATATGGACAGATCTTAAAGATGTTATGTTGAGTTAAACAAGCTAGATATGAGTAAAATGTACTGTTTGATTCTATTTATATGAAATACTAGAACATGCAGAAATTTCTATAGTAAAAAAATCTGAATTCTTGTTGTATCTGGGCAATGGGGCAGGAGTTGGCCGGGAAAGGGCATGTTGAAACTTTCTGGTATAATGGAACTATTCTATAACTTGATAGATGATTGTGTTACATATGTATACATATTTGTCAAATTTTAGCAATTGTAGATTTAATTGTTCATTTCATTATATGTAAATGTTACACCAGAAGTAAAGAACTGTAAAGAAATATTGACCACTAGTTATTGATGTTGCACTTAGAAGGATGTGCAACACCTGTAATTTACTTTGAAATGCAATAAAATATATGACAGTTGAATGGGTGAATAAATCTATGATAAGCAAGCATTGTTAAATGGTAATGGTAGAATATAGGTGGTGAGTATTACTATAAACTTCTTCCAACTTTGCTTTATGTTTGAAATTTTTGTTGGGGGAGAAATTGACCATGTATATGTGGTTCTCTTTCAAGACTTTTTATTCTGTTATTTATTTATTCTTCAGCTAATACCACACTAACTTACTCTAGTTTTATATTAAATTCTTCTTCTTCAAGATGAGCTTCACTATTTTCAGGGCTTTGCTTCAGCTATAAATTTTAGAATCAGATTGTCAGATTTTGATTGGGATTGAATTGAATCTATGGATCAATTTAGGGAAAATTAATTTTAACTTGTGAGCATACTCTCTTTCTCTGTTTATTTATCTCTTTAATATCTCTCAATAATGTTCTGAAGATTTTAGTATAGAAATATTGAATCTCTTTTTGGTATGTTCTCTTTTAGGTACTGGGAAATTTTTAATTCTGTTGAAATATTATTTTATTTCACTTTTGTTAGAATAGTAGTCCCCACTTATTTGTGGAGGATTCGTTCCAAGACCCCGATGGATGTCTGAAACCACAGATAGTACCAAACCATTCACATACCATGTTTTTACTATACATACGTACCTACAATAAAGTTTAATTTGGAAATTAGGCACAGTAAGAGATTAACAACAATAATAATAAAATAAAACAACTATAACAATATACTATAATGAAAGTTACAGGAATGTGGTCTCCCTCTCTCTCTCTCAGAATATCTTATTGCACAAATTTAATGCCTTTTTCATCTTAACTAAGCACTTATCATGCACTGTGGTTATAACTTTTGCAGTTTGAGATGTGACAGAAGCAAAACTAGCATGAATTTCTTTTTTCTTCACTATTTCACAAATGAAAAATTCATTCTTACTGTAGATCTTAGCAACCTCAGCATACAGTTTTCCTTCCTTTCTAAAAACCCCAAATAGTCAAAACAATCTTGAGAAAGAAAAATGGAGCTGGAGGAATCAGGCTGCCTGACTTCAGACTATAGTACAAAGTTACAGTCATCAAAACAGTATGGTACTGGCACAAAAACAGAAATATACATGAATAGGATACAAAGTCCAGAGATAAATCCACACACCTGTAGTCAACTAATCTATGACTAAGGAGGCAAGAATATACAATGGAGAAAAGACCACTTCAATAAGTGATTCTGGGAAAACTGGACAGCTACATGTAAAAGAATGAAATTAGAACACTCCCTAACTCCATACATAAAAATAAACTCAAAATGGATTAAAGACCTAAATGTAAGGCCAGATACTATAAAACTCTTAGAGGAAAACATAGAAAGAAAACTCTCTGACATTAATCACAACAATATATTTTTTGATCCATCTCCTGGAGTAATGAAAATAAAAACAAAAATAAACAAATGGGACCTAAATTTAAAAGTATTTGCACAGCAAAGGAAACCATAAACAAAACAAAAAGGAGAGTCCACAGAATGGGAGAAAATATTTGCAAATGAAGCAACCAACAAGGGATTAATCTCCAAAATACACACATAGCTCATGCAGCTCAATATCAAAAAAAAACACAATCAAAAAATGGGTGGAAGTTCTAAATAAACATTTCTCTAAAGAAGACATACAGATGATGAAAAAGCAGATGAAAAGATTCTCAACAGCATTAAATATTAGAGAAATGCAAATCGAAACTACAATGACACACTGGTCAGAATGGCTATCATGAAAAAATATACAAACAATAAATGCTGGAGAGGATGTGGAGAAAGAGGAACACTTCTACACTGTTGGTGGAAATGTAAATTGGTACAATCATTATGGAGAACAGTATGGAGTTTCTTTAAAAAACTAAATACAGAACTATCATAAGCTGAGAACTTTTACCTTTTCACTTAAAGGAAAATACTTTGCAGTTTCTCTTTAGCATATCTGAATTGCCAACATCACTGCTCTTGTAATCTGAGGCCACTATTAGGTAAAATAAGGATTACTTGAACACAAGCATTTGGATACCTTGACAGTCAGTTTGATATTCAAGAGAGCTACTAAGTGACTAATGGGCAGAATACCCTAGACAAAGGGAAGATTCTCACCCCAGGCAGAAATGCATGAGATTTCATCACACTATTCAGAACACTGCACAATTTAAAACTTGAGGATTTTTTATTTCTGAAATTTTACATTTAGTATTTTCAGACCATGGTTAAGAGTGGATAACCGAAACCGTGGATTGGGAAACCGTGGATGGGGAGGACCACTGTAATACATAAAAAATACAATGAAAGAAACCAAGGGTCCTTGGAGAAAGGCCTACTGCTAGGACTAGGGTGAGAAATATACAAGGCAGGGCTTCCTAGGTGGCGCAGTGGTTAAGAATCCACCTGCCAATTCAGGGGACACAGGTTCTTTCCCTGCTCCAGGAAGATCCCACATGCTGCGGAGAAACTAAGCCTGTGCACAACGACTATTGAGCCTGCACTCTAGAGCCCGTGAGCCACAACTATTGAGCCCATGTGCTGCAGTTACTGAAACCCACACACCTAGAGCCCATGCTTTGCAACAAGAGAAGCCACGGCAATGAGGAGCCTGCACACCACAAGGAAGAGTAGCCCCCACTCACTGCAACTAAAACAAAGCCCGCGCACAGAAAAAAAAGACCCAACACAGCCAATAAAATAAATAAATAAATAAGTAATAAATAAATAAATAAATAAATAAAGTTTATTAAAAAAGAAAAAGAAAAAGAAATATACCAGACAAGCCTGGAGCAACTTCCAGTGTCAGAAAATAAGGACGTGATAAAAATAAAAATTTTTAAAAAAAGAACCACATTGGTGAGAGTTTGTTAAAGTGTCACAGCAGCCAACTGAAAGAGCTCCAACAGCCAAAGCTAGGACAATATGAACAATAAAATAAAATAAATCAATATTGGATTAACATGTAACTTTAATTAACTGCTCATAAATCCATACTGATGTCAAGAAATGATTGGATAAATAAAAGGGAAAAGACAAATCTCTCATGCAGAAGAATGGAAAATAATTTTTGTAGGTACCCAGTCCTCAACAAAGAGGACCATAAATTCCCACTAAGTGTGGGCAACCCATTGTGACTTTCATCCAAAGAGTACAATATAAAAGTGGGGTTGGGGGTGGGGTATCTTTACACTGAGTGATATTTTTCAAATGTAAAACGAACATTGTATCATCTTAATAAACTCTAATAAACAATAAAGATGTTGTTTACTATTTTTGTATCTAGGTTCATGAGAGAGGTTGACCTATAATTTGCCGCTCATATTATTTGTCAGGATTTGGTATAAAGATATTAGTGACCTTGTAAAATAATTTGTGAATTGTTTCCTCTTTTCCTATTCTCTAAATGTGCATTGTAATTGGTGTTATTTCTTCTTTATATTTATGGAAGAATTGACCAGTGAAGCCATCTAGGTCAAAAGATTTCCCTATGGCAAGATTTAAGCTGCAGATTCAATAGTATTAATATGTCTGGGACTATTTATATTTTCTATTTCATCTTTTATCAGGTTGAGTATATTTTGCAATTTTTGTGATTGATGTAATCCAGATCCTCAGCCTTATTGTCATGAAGTAGCCCTATGGCATCTATATGTTGGATAGCTGAAGAACCTGTAATGATGTCTTATTTTAATTCCTGACATTGTTTATGACTGCCCTATTTTTTTATTAATCAAACTTGCTAAGAGTTTATCAACTACATGGGTTTTTTTTTTTCATTTTTAAGATACAGCTTGTGGTTGCCATATGACATTTCCAAAATCTAATTGAATATCCGTAAGAAATATATCCTTTTCTATATCCAGCATCATAGAATTCCCAAGTATTCATGTTCAAAAGAACAATAGAGGTTTTTTTTTTTTCTAAATACACTAAAAATGAAACAAAATCAAATCAAAAACCCCTTTTAACACTGAGCACTTATAGAGAGAAGAGTAGACAGCATTTTACTAAGGAATAAAGCTAGACAGAGTGCCTATTTGAAACTAGCATGCTTTGTTGCAATAAAGGATGATAACTAATGAAAATGCTTTCCTGCTAGGTGTCCAGTTGTCCCTCTGTGCTTCATTTAAGATGAGATAGTCTGGCCAGGGAAGTACAAAAATGCTGTAGTAGTCATCCCTTGAAACCAATCACTAAACTTTCGTGGGGATGATAAGGGAGATCTGCAAATTTCCCTGGAAAGGCTTAAGAACAGCAACTTTTCTCACTGGCCTATCTGTGTGCAAGTGCTGGATTGAAATAGGTGACTTCTTCAGATTTCCTCTAGTTTGATTCATTCGTAATACTGAGAACAGAATTCAGATTGATTTCAACACATGCACCTTGAACTTCAGTTGTGAAATTGCCTTGAAAAATTCAAAAATCTATTAATGAATTATTGCCTGTTAGACAAGCATGTCAAAATACTATTAAAAAGCTGATGAACATGCTTAGCAAGAATAGGAATTTTTAGCATGTCTTGTACAACCAACATATATAAAATCATGTGTGTGTGTGTGCGTGTATCCATATGTCCTTCTGTTTAAAATAAAAACTAGTGTTGTTAAGGAATAGCTCTTTCCTGATAAAACTACCCACTGACTTCTTTGCCAGACAAATGCAGCTCAGAAATTGACATATTTCAATTCATCTGTATGTACAGCATGTCCCATGTCACAATGATCACACAGGCATCTTAACTTTAAATGAGACAAAACAAACAGAAAATTAACACCGGTGGGAACCCTCTGCCACTCAGTTTGTGTTGGGTTTAACACCTTCTTATTTTATATAACCTTCCACATAAATAGTTTTATATTAGCCTCTGATATGGTGCCTTCCAACAATTCAATGTTGAGCTGTTTAAAAGCACTAATTAGCAGCTTTAATATAAAAGGGAACACATATATTAGAAAAATCCTGCAAACCCAGAATGCCCTTTGGGCCCTGCCATTTGCGTGTGCAATAACTCAATAAAAAAATATACTATATTGTTAATCACAAGACCTTCCAGGAATATAATCAATCACGCAAGAAATATAAACTGTACCTTTATAAACAAAAGAAGAAAAATGATAACTTCCATTTAAGCTGAGCACGGGAATCATAACAACAAGCAGATGCATTTATAAAACTAAGCACACTTCATAATAACGATAAAAAATACTACAACTGTATATACATCCAATTGACATATACGCATCGCATTCAATTTTAGCACAACTGGCAACACATTTATTAAATTAATACTTCATCTATTTCTTTCTATCACTTCCAACAATACCAAAGCCATATCTACCTGCGTATTAACTTTAACAGAAAATAAAGTAAATAATCTTCAAGTACTTTGCAGTATTTTGAAAATAAAGATTCATATTTAATTTTCAAAGGATTCCAGGAACACATTTTTCTATAATCTATAACCTAATTATTTCTTTTTAAGTAACATTAAAATAGCTAGCTATTTATAACTTCAAGGAATGTTTTGCTTTTCTTCAGCTTTCCACATACCTTGATCAGATAGTTCTAGTTAACATTTCTAGTACATGTAAATAATTATATCCTTGAGTGCTTTAAAATTATACTAATTCCTACACCATTAAGGAAGGAAAATGTTTCTAGTTTTTGATGCATTATAAGTAGGAGATATTAATTTCTAGATGAAATTATGCATAAGCAGGGGGAAAGCTTTGTACCAAGATAATATTTAAACATAAAATGTTAAGTATCTCAGGAATTATGGATGATTAAAAGCAAATAGAACAACACAATCATATTGTATTTGAATTGTGAGACCCTCTCCCATTTCTGCAACTTTCTACTCCCCAAAGCAAAAAGCATCCTTATATTTTAAAATTGTTTAGCTGTCAGAATAGTTGGCTTGAACAGTAGCAAACACTCAAAACCAAAGAAATGGCATACTTCAGTAAATATGTTTATGCTGTGTTATATAAAAAAAAATTATAAAGAGTAGAGTAACCTTTTTTGCTTTTATTTGGATATTTTGTCATTTGCACAAAACTGCCGCTGAGCAATGTAATTTCTAAAGCAAGTTTTGAAAAATTGAAGGAATTAACTCATACCAAGTCATATGTATCATTTACTAGTAGAGTACTAATTGTATTCTACTATTTTGGGCAAATAGCTTCCTAAAATTATACAGAGATGGTGAAATTGTCCCTTTTTGAGTAGAAATTTCCACATAGTGGGTAATTTCAATTCTTTCCAGCTTTATCCCACTAGTAGAGACAGACATAATCAAAGATCTCACATATTTGCCATGAATATATTTTAATGTATTTTTTGAAAAGGAATAAAGCTGGCAGGCACGTGGTTTTGTTTCTCCCCTCATGTCTTGGTGTTTTATAATATGGAGTAGTGAATATCTCACAGTGCACTCAATGTATTTAGCATATGGTATTTCACTAAACACACTAAGCATTTCATTTTGGGGTGCTGCCATGACGCTGATGAGCAGTTATACATAGACTGGGAACATGTTTAAAGACAGTCAAGCCTTTTAGGAGAGAGATTTTCTGTTTCTGGTAAATATGGAGCTAGACCTCTTTCACCATTTATGACAGGTGACACTATCTCTTAGTAAACCCATATCTGCCCATGATGATGGAAATGGGGTAAGACTATAAGAGTTTAAGTCATGAAATAGAGAAGGTTTCCAGTTCTTTACAGGCCTGCGATGCTAAATTATACAATTATTGTATTCATTTCCTAGGACTGCTACTGCAAAGTGCCACAGAGAAATCTATTGTCTCACAGTTCTGGCGGCCAGAAATCCAAAATTGAAGTGTCAGTAGGGTCTTGCTCCCTCTGCAATCTGTAGGGTAGAATCCTTCCTGGTGTCTTTGTAGCATCTGGTGGTGGCCAGTGATCCTTGGTCTTCTTTGGCTTGCAACCATATGACTCTAATCTCTCTCTCTCTCTCTCTCTCGAGTCACATGGTACTTTTCCCCGTGTGTCTTCATCTTCTGATAAGGACACTAGCTATATTGAATTCAGAGCTCACTCTACTCCAGCACAACCTCATCTGCATTAAATACGTCTGCAACTATCCTATTCCCAAAGAAAGTCACATTCTGAGGTACCAGGGGTTAGGACTTCAGCATATATTCTGTGGGGACACAATTTACCCCAGGGCAACCATGGTTAACATCAGATGTAAACCTAAATGGTAGGCTCAGGCCTAAATTGCTAGCTAGGATCTTTCTCTGAAGGAAGAGTTCCGTTTCCTGGAGATGGGAGGCACTTTTCACATCACAGAGGAAGGCACTTTCCTCCTTTAGATGCCAATCAGGTGGAAGAAGAAAAGTAAAGTGGAGAGGTTAGAGTTGCTGACTCACTCATGGACCATGGTACAGCTACAAACATTTAGTCTATAATGACTATCTTTTTGGAGGAATTAAGACATACTGTCAAACAGAAAAAGTAAGGAAAGAATCTCCTTCTCTCTTGCAGCTATTAAAGATTCTATTCTAAAAATTTCCTTTGGAGAAATACTCTGTCAGTCCACTAGGAGTTCCTTGCTTTCCATCAACTCTACCCTGTGGAGGTCACTAATCTCTGGTCATTGACATCCTCCAATTCACCAATGAAGGAAAAAAAAAAAAATCACCGCAAAGAAAGGGTTCAAAAACAATGTGGGGGGGAGGGAGGCAGGCAGAGATTTGCATTACCTCCCACTTCAGCCTTTGTCTTCAAAGTCCTTTCTGCAGAGTATTAAATGGTGTTTGGCTTTTCCCCCTTTTTGTTTTTCTCCTTTTGGAGGGGAGGAAAAGTCAATGAGATTTTTGAAAAGGCTCAGAACAGAGAGATCACTTTTGAACAAATGACATGTAAGGCAAGATAAATTTACATTTTTCAGACCTCATGAAAAACAAGGCCAGCTTTGTCTGAGATTCACTGACAAGTCATGGAAGGTAAGCCTCGCTGACCACTGGTCGTGATGGAGCCAAACGCAGAGAAACATGAGCTAAAGAGAGTTTTTGTAACCATAGGTTGATCATCCCTAACTTCCCACAAAGGCCTTTCATTTCCATCTGGAACGAGTATAGGATAACCTAGACAGGCCAGCCCCTCAGTCACCAAGCAAAACTCTTGACATTTGCCTAATTATCTTTTCTCGTCATCAGTCATTTCTTGAAGTCTCAGCTTCATTCAGATGCCAGGTATTTCCGAAATTAATCATGTCACTGAAAGCGGCATCTTTTCATGTAAATGGACTTTATTATCTTGATCAGAAAATCCCCCCCTTTGAGCAGCAAAAGCCCATTTGTAGGGAAAGTGTCTGAAATCTGACATGCTGCCTTCCCAAGAAAGATTCTTACTGTTGACCTCCCAGCAAGCACCAAGCATCCGTCACTGTGAGCTTGTGAGTGTGAGCCTGTGGGGGGGGGGGGGGGGGAGGCGGGGAGCCTGGGGTGGGGGTGTGTAGCTGAGAGCCTGTGGCTGGCTGCATGCTAATTTGCCCCATTGTTTCAGGGTGACTGCCTTTCCAGTATTTAGGAACAAAGCCTTTTGCATAAGCCCCTACATACAATTATTTTATATTTTACTTCGAGGGCCATCATCCTATCTTCATTGCAACTATATTAGGGGACTTGCCAGAGCTTCTTTGTCTCCTTGTAAGGCTGCAGATTACAGACAGGGTTTAGCAGATTACCAGCACACTCCCCTTTCATTTGAAGGCATTTTACAAATGTTTGAGGAACCTGCACTGCATCAACATGTGGCTTTGCTCAGCCTCCCTGAATTCAGAGGAGGAGAAAAATGCCTCTAAGAGCTTGGTAAACTGTCATCAAATTCAATTTTCAGGTGTACAACATTTGGTCCATAAAGGATGCGGAAATGAGAAGTAGAAAGCAAGAAATTCCCACTTGTAGAAGTATCAGCAAACTGTAACAGGGTCTCTAAAAGGGTCACAGACTCAGCTTCACAGCACTGGCTGGGTTGTTATGTAATTAGCAAGTCGGGGCGCCTGAAGATGAACCAAGTTCAGTAGTATCGCACTGCCAGTGACACACCACCCCCTCCTCTGTGTATAGTGACACGTGGGGAAAGTTCTTTCTACATCTCAGACTCACTTTTCTTCTGTTCTGTTCTTTAACAACTCGGTGTTAATGATGGGGTATTTTTCCTCCGGGAGGAGTACAGAAGAGTCATATTAATTACCTGCAACCCTCCCTCTTTTGTAGAAATAAAATGAATGTTGTGACATAAACTGACAAAAACCAGGAAATTAAAAGTTAAAGCTGATACTCCTTCATGATGTTTTTCCTTTTTTGGTCATTGCAAAATGAATATAGTGAGGATAATTTGCTGGAGAAAAGACTTGATCATGGAGTTCATCAAGAAAGAGGAAAAAAACATTTTTTAAATCTCTTTTGCTCTCTTCAATGCCAACTTGGTTTTGAGTCTAACAAATTGAAGCAAATCTAAAAAACAAACTACCATTTGCTAGGGTTTGGGAACTGACCTTATCCCTGGATGTATATATACATCTGTATGGTCAAGGGAACAAGGGCAAATTTTTCAGTTCATATTGTCCTAAGAAATAGATTTTAAGAACATCGGTTAGTGGATAAGGATGGTCTTTTGTAGACTTTTCACATGATTTCCCATTGATAAATGTTGTTTACTTTGACAGAAATTTTTTAGCATTTTTAAATCTTACTAGGTTCAATATTACAGATAATGTAACAGGGATTGTGTGTTTTCAAGGTTGTTAGTGCCAACTTCACACTTTATTCAGGTTTCCTTAGTTTTTATCTAATGTTTTAAAAATACCTCCACTTTAAGAGGTAAAAACTATTATGTATAAAAAAAACGAGAAGGATATATTGTACAACACAGGGAATATAGCCAATATTTTATAATAACTGTAAATGAAGCACAACCTTTAAAGATTATGAACCACTATATTGTACAGCTGTAACATATAATATTGTACAGCAACTATATGTCAATAAAAAGTATCCCACTTTCTCTTATCCACTTTATTTTCCTAAACCTGAAGTCTTTCTTAAACCAAGGAAAACAAAAACCTCTTCTTCAAAGTCTTCAAAAAGGCTAAGTAATACTTTTTTCATTCTTTGAAACAAGACACACACTCAAGAAAATCAAGAATGTCCTAAATCGGAATCTGTAGGAAGCACAGATGGTCTGGAATTTGGAAATACAGTTTTGGAGCGTTCCATTAACATCCAAAGTCCTACAGGAAAAACAAATGTAAAAATCAACTTTTGAGAGGTTGTATTTAAGAAAGACCTCAACCCCTCCATTCTTTTGCAGCGTTTGAAGATTAGCCAAAAGGGGGAAAAGGGAGTGTAAGTTCAAGGAATGAAGCTCTAGGCTGTAGGCCAGAAACTGCACATTCATCTTCCCCTCTTTGTGGAGAAGAATGTTTCTATGCAAGAAGTTCCATGAGGAGCTTGTACTTCTTAGGACTTTCCCGAACTTTACCTTTGCACCTGCCTTCAGTTGTATTAATCTTGGGTTCCCGTCATCTTTTGGCTCCACTCTCACAAATACAAATGGATTATTCTTGTGTGTAGGAATGCCCTGTTTCGCCATCTTTATTATTTGGATACATCATTTCCACTGTATCTTACTTTGCAACAACACCACCACGTCCTGGGCTGCTCATGATTTCCATAGTCATCTGCACATATCAAAGCAGGAAGTTGTTAAATTTCATAACGAATTGTTAACCATACTAATTAGATCATAAGTTTCTTAAGAGAGGCTTCTCAAATACAATGACAATTCTTACAAAATCAAAAGGCAGACCACAGGACTTCCCTGGTGGCACAGTGGTTAAGAATCCACCTGCTAATGCAGGAGACACAGGTTCAGTCCCTGATCTGGGAAGATCTGGGAAGATCCCACTAAGCAACTAAGCCCATGTGCCACAACTACTGAGCCCGCATGCTACAACTACTAAAGCCTGCATGCCTAGAGCCCATGCTCTGCAACAAGAGAAGCCACACAATGAGAAGCCCAATCACCACAACAAAGACCCCATGCAGACCAAAAAAAAAAAAAAAAAAGCAAAAAAAAAGGCAGACCACATGGTCTGACAAGGAATACCTTTCTGAAGGATGAATTTATTCAAATGGAAAAAAAGTGACATGACAAATAAATGTAACCTGGTATCCTGGATGTGATCCTAGAACAGCAAAAGCACATTAGCTGAAAACTAAGGAAACGTGAATAAAGTGTGAGGTTGGCACTAACAACCTTGGAAACACACAATCCCTGTTACATTATCTGTAATATTGAAGCAAGTAGTACTTATAAAAATGCTTAAAATTTTCTCTCAAAGAAAACAACAATTATTAGTGGGAAATAACGTGAGATGTCCGTAAGAGACCATCCTTCTTCACTAACCAATGGTTTTTATTTATTTCTTAAGATAATATGAACTGAAAATTTTACCATTGTTCCCTTGAACACATGGATATAGATTTGCAGCCAGGGGTTGGGTCAGGTCTCAAACTCTGGCAAATGGTCATTTTTTTTTAATTTGCTTCTATTTATTAGACTCAAACCAAAGACTGATGGGCAATATGAGTTATGTTTTAATGGAAGTGGCATACCTAGGAATTTTAGGAGTTAGCAGCACAAGAAGGATAAGAAGATGTGGGAGGCTCTCTGACAGCAGATGCAAATCACCTAATGGTGATTATCAAGGGAGTGCTGTCAAAAGACAGGGAGCAAAGCAGAGTTTAGCTCTGATATCAATTAAATTAGTCATTAGGAATTCCAAAATTATTCTGATTTGAAGTCTTACTCCCGGACTGAGTTTTTTTAGGGAGACGGGATATACAAACACCAGAGCCCTCTCTTTCTCTCTCTCTTCGGTTACTTTGGAAAAGTAGAAACTCTTTCCTGCAAAGTGAAGTCAAGACATTAGGTATTGGGGCTGCAGTTTCCATCCACAGTATCTGGGGTTTGAGGGCCTTTCTGTGCCACAGTCCTTGTCTTTTAAAAGAGTTCAGAGGATGCAATTGCAACTGTAATTCAGCTAAATGTCATTGGGGAATTTGACATTTCAGAGCTAAAAGCCTATTTCATCACTTTGGGCCCCTATTTCTAACCCGTGAAGTTCCCCAACTCATTTTATAAAATTTTTTTAAAAAGCAGAATTATTTTTCTTTAGAAAAACAATAATATTCCTAAAGAATTTGGTAAGTTGCAGGAATCACACTGGAAAGCATTTCTAAGATGGCTCCAAAATCAAAGTAAATGGCATCTGTCTTGCTTCTCAATCAACCTAAAACCAGTGAATCCATAATTTCATCGTCCACATTAATTTCAGATGAATGACAATCTCAGAGCCTGGGAGGAGACATTGGTTGCTTTGCTTCTTTCCTAAACTGGAAGAATCAAAGCAGTATTAAAAACAACTTCACACTTTATCCCAGCCTCTCCCAAATCTATTCAAATTTCAGCCTGATTACTGCATGAGTAAATGAAATAGTTTGTCTACCTCTGAAAAACTAGTCCGTATGTTACAGTCAGGACACCTACATAATGACAAGGGGCCTGTTTGTGAAATACCACTTATTAGGGGAAACTTGGGAATATGCATCATTTTATAGCTCCATATTCCATATTTTCTGCTGCATATTTCTTTAAGAAGAACTGTAGAGGAAAATCATGCCATTTAGTTATTAGACTATTCTAATGCTATGGTAGTTTGCATTGCTTTACATAATAGATATGCTGTTAAAAAGTGTATGTAAATCCTTCCCCTTTTTTTTTATTTTTTGGTAAACTCAGTCTTGATTTTACATTGACTTGTATTGAATTTCAGAAATTGTAGCTCTTTATTCTGATTAATCTTTCTTTGTTACAGTTACCAAATACTTCAGGATTAATTCAAGATATTTAATCCACTGAACATTTTACTATATGTATGCAGTAGTGTTCTGAGAATTAGACAAGAGCTGGCCTTGGGGAAGACATGCTCCTGAGGGAAAGCTAAACACACACACACACACACACACACACACACACATGCACACGTTTTTTATAAAAAATTTTATTTATTCCTAAGAGCAGGCAGCACAGTGGTTTTCAGGGTACAATTTCCATAGCCAAACTACCTGTGTTCCAGGCCTTGCTCTGTCACTGACTAGCTGTGAGACGTTGGTTATTTTCCTCAAATATATTATGGACATAATAATAGAACCTGGTCAATTATATCCAGAAAGAACAGTGGCTGGGACCTAATGGACACTGAGTTAACATTAGCGAATATTGTTTCCTCATCTGTAAATAGGAACACTAATAGTACCTTCTCTATAAGGTGGTTGGGTACATTAGATGGTTTCAGGCATTTAAAGCTTTTGATGCTATGATTATTATAACCAGCA
The DNA here is from genome assembly GCF_030028045.1 of Hippopotamus amphibius kiboko. Classification (NCBI taxonomy): domain Eukaryota; kingdom Metazoa; phylum Chordata; class Mammalia; order Artiodactyla; family Hippopotamidae; genus Hippopotamus; species Hippopotamus amphibius. The sequence goes on from NC_080192.1 coordinate 92,780,532, forward strand.
TTAGAGAGGTATTATCAAAATGCTACATAAGAAAGATCAGGGGTTAATTTAGATCTAGAGTGTTGGCAAAGGGAGGAAGAGAAATCCAAAGTTCTCTAAAGTAGGGGTCCCCAACCGCTGGGCCACAGACTAGTCTGCAGCCTGTTAGGAATCAGGCCTCACAGCAGGAGGTGAGCAGCGGGCAAGCCAGCTAAGCTTCATCTGCCCCTCCCTAGCACTCGCATTACAACCTGAACCGGAGTCCTCATCCTTCACACTGCCGCCTAAACCATCCGCCACCCCCAGCCCCACCCGGGTCCATGGGAAAATTGTCTTCCATGAAACCGGTCCCTGGTGCCAAAAATGTTGAGGACCGCTGCTCCAAAGGATGAGTAGGATTTTGATATGCAAAGAAAGAGGAGGGCTTTTCTGGCAAAGACAAATAAAAACAGCCTGAGCAAAGTTCCTGAAAGAGAATGAGGCGTTTGGGGTTGGAGTGTAAGGGATGGAAATGGAGGGCTCTAGGTGAAGGCATAGGAGAGGAATTGGAAAATTAGTCTGGAAAAGTGTATTTAGATCTTATCATTGAAGGCTTTCAGTAGCCTGCATAAATAGTTAAATAAATAAATAAATAAATAAAAGGGCTTCATACCTGTAAACATTTTGAAGCCAGTGGAATTTCTTTTTTAATGAGAAGAGTCACGTGATAGAATCCATTTTAGGTGAAGGAAGCAGCATGGAAAGTAAATCAAAGTGAAAAAAGTGCAGAAGCGGAAAGTCAAGCCACAGCAATAATGTGGTTAAAAGATTATTTAATAAACAAACAGGAGAGAAATAAAGCAGTTGGCAGGGAACCTACAGATCAATAAAACATGTTAGGACCTTATTTGGAGTCTAGTTGGAAAAATCTTTAAAAAACATTTAAGACATTTATAAGACAACTGTAAATATGAACACTGACTAGAAATTTGATGAATAAAGAAGTTATTGCTATTTTTAGTAGTGAGTATAGTGTTATGGGTTTTTGTTTTTAAAAAGAGTCCTTATCTCATAGAGAAATGTACTGAAGTGTTTATAGATAAAATTACATAATGCCTGAGATTTGCTTCAAAGGTAGTTTGCGATAGACATATGAAGCAGAATTGATTTGGGGGTCTGGAAAATGGGTACATGGGATTTGTTATACTCTTTTGTGTACTTCTGTGTATATCTAAATTCTCCATAATAAAAGTTTTAAAAGGAAAGAGGAAGAAGGCTTTAGCAATGAGACCATAAAAGAAGCATGGATCTCAGAGCCATGGCAGAGGTAGAAATCAAAGATGCTGGCAGCTATTTGGAAGAAGAGATGGAGAAAAAGGATTCCAATGTAATCCCATATTTCTAGCTTCAGTGACTAGATGGATGATAATGGCCATGACCAAGAAAATAATTATGTGATCTCTCTTAAGAGAGTTCTTTACAGTTTACAAAATGCTCTTGAGTTTGCTATTTTATTTAATCCTCAGAACAGCCCTATGAGATAATGCTTCCATTTGACAGATAAAGAAATTGAAGCTCGTGAATTTAAAAAGGTCAAATAGGGAGGCAGATTTTAGGGGGAAAGATGGTGAGTGGAGGCAGGGCCACATTATGATTCTCATGGGCACTAAAGACACTTGCCCCTTCGTGGATCACTTCCTCCGAAGAGAAATATTAAATTACGTTTTATGACTGTGGTGCTGCAAAGAATATACTAACATGACATATTAAGACTTTTTTTTTTTTGACCTAGAAGTTCACTTTTTGTTCTAATTTTTAAAGAAATTAAGACATTTTTGTGGGCCCCTAAAAGGACTGAGGCACTTGGCACCATGTGTAATACGTAAGTTGGCCTTGAACAGAGGGTGAGGACTTCAAGACTCTCTCCACTGGAAAAACTTACATTTTCTACAGTCATTTTGAATGGCTCATAACCTGACAATAAAAACTTAGACCAACTTGAAGGGCTCTATTTTTAATTTCTTTGATTTTTTAATTTTTCAAATTGACATATATTGATGTATAGTATTATATGTTACAGGTATATAATAACATACTGTAATTCACAATTTTTAAAGATTATACTCTACTTAAAGTTATTATAAAGTATTGGCTATATTCCCCGTGCTGTGCAATATACTCTTATAGCTTATTTTATATGCAATAGTTTGTACCTCTTATCCCCCTACCTCTATATTGCCCCTCCCCCCTTTCCTCTCCCGACTGCTAACAACTAATCTGTTCTCTGTATCTGTGAATCTGTTTGTTTTTCATTATATTCACTAGTTTGTTTAATTTTTTTTCCGATTCCACATATAAGTGATGTCATATAATATTTGTCTTTCTCTGTCTGACATTTCATTTAGCACCCTCCAAGTTCATCTGTGTTACTGCAAATGATAAAATTTCATTCTTTTTCATGGCTAAATAGTGTTTCATTATATATATATATTACAATATATAAAAAATATATATATTACATCTTCTTCATCCAGTTATCTCCTGATGGACACTTCGGTTGCTTCCATAGCTTGGCAATTGTACACAATGCTATTATAAACATGGGGGTGCATATATCTTCTCAAATTAGTGTTTTTGTTTTTTTCAGATATATACCCAGGAATGGAATTGCTGGATCGTATGGTAGTACTCTTTTTAGTTTTTTGAGAAACCTCCATATTGTTTTCCACAGTGGCTGCGCCCTTTTACATTCCCATGGATGGTGTATGAAAGGTTCCCTTTTTGAGAAGCTATCTTTTTAAAGATTTTATTCTTGCCTTTGTGATGTCAAAAATCCTCTTAGAAGGTTGGTAAGCATAATTTCCTTGACTATAGAGCAATAATTCTCGTTTGATAGCTTACAACCATAAGTTAAAATGTGGGATGTCAAGATGACGTTATTTTTGCATTAAAATGGTAACTAGTTTAGCAGTCTCTTTGTATACCTTCCCAACCTCCCAGGTCCACAATGGACATCGTGTGAGGGGAACCTAAAGGAATAGAAAGGGGAACATTAAACTTAAATCTTGATGATTATTCTCTGGCAAGTTATTGTTGGGGTATTGACATCCAGTTCAGAGTCTAATTAAAATGTCAAAAATATAATTTGAAAAATTCCCAAACATCATTTATAGCCAATAATCTCTTTGAAGATTTTGCCTTCTAAGTACTACTGTAGAGAAAAAAAACAAAGAATAAAGACGGGGGATAAATAATGTAGTTCAGGAATGTGTGACTTCTCTGTCAGTTATTTTCTCCAAAAAATCGGTTTTGCTATGGTTAATCACTGCAATATCACATCAATTACGCATGAAGCTGAACTACAGGGTTTATTTTTTTGGGTGTTCATGTTGCTTGACTGAACTCAATAAGTGCTATGCTCTTTATTTCTGAAAAATTCTGTATTATAATAGATTATCGTATCCTGAGGGAATTGTTTATGCTTTTCCTTGTGATATTTCTCATGACTGTAAGCCACTCTTGATCCTTCACCAACCTCCAAACATAGACACCCAGACCTCTGACAAATTTCTTTTCAATTATTTTTAAAAAATAGCTTCAAACATCAAGACAAATTTTGCATATTTTTACCAGAATGAGGAGATTCCATTGATCTTCTGGCTTGACAGTTTAAAATGTCGAGTTCTGCCGCCTGATGTGAGCTAAGGTTTGTTATTTTGCTTATATTATAGTTATTTTCTTTTCAATGATAAAATGATTTTTCCAGTTATTAGTTAGTGTATATAAGGTGAGAACCACCCCTGCCCCTCCATTCTTTTTTTTTTTAAGAACTTTTATTGAGATACAGTTAACAGACAATAAACAGCATGTATTTAGAGTGTACTATTTGGTATCCCAATCTCCCAATTCATCCCCCCCCAACTCTCCCTGCTTTCCCCACTTGGTGTCCATATGTTTGTTCTCTACACCTGTGTCTCTATTTCTGCCTTGCATTTCCTCTTTCATAGTTGTTAGCATTTGCCTTATGTATTGAGGTGCTCCTATATGGGGTGCATATATATTTATAATTGTTATCTCCTCTTCTTGGATGGATCCCTTGATCTTTATGTAATGTCCTTTCTTGTCTCTTGTAACATTTTTTTATTTTAAAGTCTATTTTATCGAATATGAGTATTGCTACTCCAGCTTTCTTTTGATTTTCATTTGCATGGAATACCTTTTTCCATCCCCTCACTTTCAGCCTGTATGTGTCCCTAGGTCTGAAGTGGGTCTCTTGTAGACAGCATATATATGGGTCTTGGTTTTGTATCCATTCAGCCAGTCTGTGTCTTCTGGTTGGTGCATTTAGTTCATTTACATTCAAGGTAATTATCAATATCTATGTTCCTATTACCATTTTCTTAATTGTTTTGTTGTTTTTTCTGTAGGTCCTTTTCTTCTCTTATGTTTCCCACTTAGAGAAATTCCTTTAACATTTGTTGTAGAGCTGGTTTGGAGGTGCTGAATTCTCTTAGCTGTTGCTTGTCTGTGAAGCTTTTGATTTCCCCGTCGAATCTGAATGAGATCCTTGATGGGTAGAGTATTCTTGGTTGTAGGTTCTTCCCTTTCATCATTTTGAATATATCATGCCACTCCCTTCTGGCTTGGAGAGTTTCTGCTGAGAAGTCAGCTGTTAACCTGATGGGAGTTCCCTTGTATGTGATTTGTCATTTTTCCCTTGTTGCTTTTAATAACTTTTCTCTGTCTTTAATTTTTGTCAGCTTGACTACTATATGTCTTGGCGTGTTTCTCCTTGGGTTTATTCTGCCTGGGACTCTCTGTGCTTCCTGGACTTGGGTAGCTATTTCCTTTCCCATGTTAGGGACGTTTTCAACTATAATATCTTCCAATATTTTCAAGGATCCTTTCTCTCTCTCTTCTCCTTCTGGGACCCCTATAATGCGAATGTTGGTGCATTTAACATTGTCCCAGGGGTCTCTTAGCCTGTCTTCAGTTCTTTTCATTCTTTTTTCTTTATTCTTTTCCGCATCAGTGATTATCACCATTCTGTCTTCCAGGTCACTTATTCGCCCTTCTGCCTCAGTTAATCTGCTATTGGTTCCTTCTAGTGTTTTTTTTCTTTTCAGTTATTGTGTTGCATATTTCTGTTTATTTGCTCTTCAATTCTTCTAAGTCTTTGGTAAACTTTTCAATCTTTGCATCCAGTCTTTTTTCAGTCCTGGATCATCTTCACCATCATTATTCTGAATTCTTTTTCTGGAAGGGTGCCTATCGCCTCTTCATTTAGTTGTTTTTCTGGGGTTTTATCCTGTCCCTTCATCTGGTACAAAGTCCTCTGCTTTTTCATTTTCTATATCTTTCTGTGGCTGTGGTTTCCAGTTCCACAAGATGAAATACTGCTGATACTGCTTGATACTGCTGTCTGCCCTCTTGTGGAGGAAGCTATCTAGGAGGCTCGTGCGTGCTTCCTGATGGGAGGGACTGATGGTGGGTAGGGCTGGGTAGGCAGAGCTCAGTAAGACTTTAATCCAATTTGGTGGTCGGAGCTCAGTAAAACTTTAATCTGCTTGTCTGCTAATGGGTGGGGCTGTGTTCCCCCCTTGTTGGTTGTTTGGCCTGAGGCTACCCAGCACTGGAGCTTACAGGCTCATTGGTGGGGCTAGTGGCAGACTCTGGGAGGGCTCACACCAATGAGCACTTCCCAGAACCCCTGTTGCCAGTGCCCCTATCTCCTCGGAGAGCCACAGCTGCCCCCCACCTCTGCAGGCAACCCCCGAACACCAGCAGGTACGTCTGGTTCAGTCTCTTATGGAGTCACTGCTCCTTCCCCCAGGTCCTGGTGAGCACATTTTTTTGTGTGCCCTCCAAGAGTGGAGTCTCTGTTTCCCTCAGTCCTGTGGAGGTCCTGCAATCAAATCCCGCTGGCTTTCAGAGTCCGATTCTCTGGGGATTCCTCCTCCCATTGCTGGACTCCTAAGTTGGGAAGCCTGACGTGGGGCTCAGAACTCTCACTTTAGTGGGTGGACTTCTGCAGTATAACTGTTCTCCAGCTCGTGAGTCACCCAGCCAGCATTTATGGGATTTGATTTTAACGCGATTGTGCCCCTCCTACCATCTCATTGTGGCTTCTCCTTTGTCTCTGGATGTGGGGTGTCTTTCTTGGTGAGTTCCAGTGTCTTTCTGTCCCCCTCCATTCTTTACATTAGCCACATACCCTATTGTCCAGAATGACACCCCTTGTGCAACAGCCATCCAAGTTGCCTTGAGCCCAAGACAACTGAAGTCGACCCACAAATCGTCCTGCCTAGGGTGGCAAGAATCCAGACATTGTTATCCAGGAGCTGCTTCTCAGGGAATGAAAGAATGAGGGCAAACAGAACAGGCCTGGCTCATAGTAAAAATGGCTTTCAAAGAATATGCTGACATTTCTGGAAGTTCGGAATGGGCAAGATCCAAGTTGGAAAAACCATCAACCGCTTTACTTTATAATTTGTAGGTTTTCATGTCTTTGTTTTGCTACATGTAAAAATGGGTTCAACTTGAGTAGCTTGCAACAATAAAATTCAAAATATGGAGAGGGTAGAGTAGGGGGCTAGAGAGAGTAACTAGCTTGAACAGAATACACTAACATACACACAAACACCAAAAAAAAAAAAAAAATTCCTCCAAACTATTGCCTATACTGGGAAGTAGAAATTTATAAAAGAGAAGCAGACATAAAAGAAGAAATTGTTTATTTCTTTGTTTGCCTTTATAAAACCCATTTGGGAGAAGCATCCGTATATATACATCAGTTAGCCGGCTTGTCCCAGTTACGCTGATGTTAGAGATGTCCTTTGTTAGAAATTAATGTGTGTAATAAAGTTTTACATTTTTCATATGGTTTGAAGTATATGAGCTATATTTCTCTTGACTGCATAATTACTTTTTGTGCACAAGAAAAATGAGGTGCTTAGCCCTAAGTAAATAACCTCAAAACAAACCAAGAGTAATAGTTACATTCTTTTCATCTTCTAGGCTGTATACAATAAATATTTCCAGAAACTTTTTAAGTTACATTATTGTGACTTGTTGCCAAAAAAAAAAAAAACACCCAAAAAACAAAAAACAAAAACTCTTTTATTCAATCAGAACTAAGTTCAGACAAAAATACGTCCCCCCCATATTGATATTTTGCTCTGTTTATTGAGAGTAGAGACTAATTACAGCACCAGCTTTTTTCCTGGCTTATGTTAATTTCCAAAGTGTGTTTCCTTTACACTCCAGAGGCATTTTTACTCAGAATAAATCTTTTGGGAAATAAGACCATAGATTTATGGCATTTTAAATAGCTTATTTTTCTGGATAGGTGCTTTCACTAATTCCTAAATGTTTGCAGAGGAGAATGTTATCAATAAAATTATGTTGTATTGATCAAACTTTCTCTTCTTTGCATAAACTGCATCTTTAAGGCTAAGCTAAGTCCCATTGCTTCTAAACAATGGGACTACTTTTTTAATAAAGGAAACTACCTCTATCATTCACACTTTAAAGAACCAATTTGGGTCTTTAAAAATATTTATGTGAAGGCTATAAAATCGCAGAGTAGGAAGAGGGTAGACAGTGCTACAAATGCTAACAGACTTAAGGAGCCCCCTAACCCTTTCTGATAGCTGGCTCCACTATAATTACCAGCCCACCTGTTGTTTTCTTTTCCCTCTGCAGTAGCACGTATTATGACCTTGATTTTTTTTTTTGATGTAGTATTATTGAATTTGGTAAAGAAGTTCTAAGTTTTGCCAAGCTTGAGTAAACCAGAAAAATGCTGATATTCTAACTTACTCATGATGGACTCTATATAAATATTCATGGCATCTATTTTCCCCTCATCTTGAGGAATGACTATAACTCAGGGGTTTTTCCTAAAAAAAAAAAAAAAACTATAGTTTTTTTTCCTCTTTCTCTGATTCCTAGATGAAAATCTAAGTGTATATGGGTATGCTTGTGCATGCAAATATATACAACAAGAAAGGAGATGTCATAATCCATATATTAGTAGCACACCTCTGGAAATTAGAATTCTCAGTAATTTTATTATTTCTTACTCTCTTGTAATTTAAATATTTATGATAAACGATTGTTATTTTATACTAAATAAATTTTTATATTTATTTTTAAATAAAATGATTGTTATTTTATAAAGTTATTAATGTTTTAAAATATTGGTTCTAACCTTCTAATAAAATTTGTGAATTAAGTTGCAGGGAGTTTTTCAATCTCTGCAAAATAGAAAGTGTTACCTTTCTTCGAGAAATTTTGTCTGCATTGGAGACAGTGGGAACAGATGGGGTAATCTGGTATGAGCAGAAAAATGAGGATAAAAGATCAGTAGGGATCTGTACCAGTCAGTAATCTGCCTTCGAAAAGTTGGAAAAGAGAGAACCAATATAAATAATTAGAAAAAGATTGATCCGAACATATTGCCAGAAAAGAGGCTAGCATGACGAATGACGGCCAGGATCTTTCATTAGTTCAGGAGGTTTGTTTATTGGTCATTCATTTGTTTGAAAAACGTGCGTATAGATAATTTTAGTACAACAACCAGCATCCAACACTGAGGGACGTGGAGAGACTGAAGAGAGAGATTATTTCAAGTTTCCAAGTACTGTGAGTTTCCAGAAGGGTCATTCTCTGCAGTAATGGACAGAAAGCCTTAAAATTAAGTGTTATTTCTAGGGAATGCAGTCCATCTGACTGTGCCTTGAAATACAAGCTCTCAGGTGAGAGAGAGAGAGAGAATATGAATGAGAGCAGAGAGAGACTGACTCAATCTCTTTTCCTTGTTAGTACCTATCATTGACACAGAAACGTCTGATCAACCTGGTGGATTATATAGGCGGTCAATTGGCTTGTTTTGTTCCATCTGCCTTTGCTAACACTCATCCTGGGGATGAGGATCCTGGTTCTTGGACTCTCTATTTTGCTAAGAGGTGTAACCCAGCATCCCCGTCCATGTCTTCTCACAAATTCACTTTTAGATAATCGTTTAAAAGTCTTCAGTGGCTTCCAGTGACCACTGGAATAAGTCCCAGCTTCCTTACCTGGTACTCTCTACCTCTGCAGCTTTCATCACTCCCCAATACAAGCCCCTCCACATTCAGACCAAATTTCTCGGCATTCAGTACCACTTTCTCACTGTCCGTAAATACCATAATTCATTCCTATCTTTTCAATGTTTCCCATCTTGCCAGAGATAATTTTTCTAGATTCATCTGCAATCTACCCTTCAAGATTACATTGAAGAACCCCACAATTCCACACCACACTGAACAACCACTTTCTCAAACCCTTGCAGACTTGTGTTTAAACTCCGTATATTAGTTTCACTATATCCAAGCTTTGACAGCAGACTTCTCATCTCTGTATCTAGCTCTAGATCCAGTCTCTTGGAAGATGAGCATTCCTAGGACAAAGAGAAAATTCACAGTGTAGATGCTCCATACAGTCATACTATGTGAGTTATTTGTGGGTCTTCCTGCTTCCCTCTCATCCTCATCCTACAGCCAAAAGGACCAGAACATTGTTGCAGAATGTAACCTAAGCATTCACATCTGGCTGACCTGTCCTTCCAGACTGCAGCACTGCAAGCCTAGAGTTTTTCAAAGGAATTAAGCAAAAAGACTATGCTTCTTCTATCGTCTTCCCATCTTCTGTTCCCTCCCCCATGTCCCTTTACTCTGTTCCAATTGAGACTTGGATCAGTTTAACTAAGTGGCTTCCCTTATAGCAATTTAAAAATAGTAATTAAAAAATAAAAAACACTAACACTTGCCATTCCTCCTCATAATGAAGATGCTCTTTTTTTTTTCTTTTAGTAAGAAAAAACAAATTTCACACTTTGGGTTTGTTTACTGGAGAGAATCCAAACACAGAGCTGTAAGACAGAGGACAGAGTTTGAAATGATGACTTGTCTGTTTATAGATGAGTAATTGGCCGAGCTGCACTGGCGCTGTGGGATGGTGCCTTGCAGGTCTGATATTTATTTACACAATTCACTGAATATAACAGATTTTGAAATATAGCTTATAAATATTTAGAAAATATTGTTTCTAAGTATCTGCAGCTTCTTTACAGTGTATCAGACTATTTATTTTGAAACAGCATCTCTTTTTATTGAGAGGTAAGGTAGATAGCTGAGCAGAGGTGCATGCAGCATGGAACATAATTGATACTGTGGGGCAGAAAAGAAAGGAGATGGCTGCTAGATGCCTGACAATCAGTCCACCCTCACAAGGAAGGCTTCTTGAATATGCAGATTGAGGATGTTAGCCCTAGATGTGCCTTTGAACTTTCTATATTAGGTTGCTTTAATGTGATGAAGCTTTAGTAGAAGAAGCATTTGTCTGGATTTGGGGACCAGTAGGCCCTCCAGGCCAAAACACTGGTGACTTGGTGATAGATTCCGAAAGTGGCCACAAAATCTCCTCTTGCCTAAAGCCACATTCTTAAAAGCAGGCTTTGCAGCTCCATCCTTGTAGAGGTGGATTTTATTCCTCCATCCCTTGAATCTGGGCTGCCATGACGACATGATTTGACCAATAGATTGTATCAAAGGTTCTTTGTACTGGTCTTGAACATATGCCTCAAAAAGCTTTTCACCTTCTGCTCTCACTTTTGAAACCCTGAGCGTCTGTCATGCAAATAGCCCAGGCAGTCCTGCTAGATGATGAAACACATGCCTTGTTACTCCCATCACCACAGGTGGACAGCCAGCCAATCATCAGAAGCAGAGCCACCTAGCTGACCACAGATGCATGAGCAAGCCTGGCTAAGACCAAGAAAATAACCCAGCTGAAAGCCCAGACCAAGCTGAGACCCACAAAATCATAAGCTAAATAAATAATTGTTGTTTTGAGCCACTATGTTTTGGGGCAGTTATTTCAGCAGCAAATGCTAACTGACACAAGAGTATGCTATCACAGTAGGTCATAACCCATGACCAATGTCTAGGTCATGTGCACCTTGTTTCTACCTGAAATCAGCAAGTCATTCATTCAGCAGAAGTTTATCGAGCGCCTCATCTAATTCATGTGCTGTTTGTCTAGCGTGCTGGGAATACAATTATGAACAAGACAGACCAAGCTCCTGCCCTCCTTGAGCTTATATTTTAGGGACTCGTGGAGACAATGAAAAATAAACAAGTAAATATATAATATGATGCACGATTGGAAAGAAAAGTGCCATAAAATAAAAATAAAGCCAAGAAAGAAGACAAAGTGAATGGGAAAGGCTATATTTCATAAAGTAGTCAGAGATAGCCTCACTGAAAAAAAAGATTTGAGCAGAAACAAAAGTACAGCAGTGAGCCCTATGGAAATCTAGAGAAATAGTACTGTCTAATAGGACATTCTAAATCAAAGTTATCTTCAAGTGACCCCCATGGAAACCTCAATCTAGTTTTCCCTTTGTGACTTTCTGAGGTGATTTAGTAATCTTACCAGCCCTCATACCTATGCCATTTGAAATTTATTTATTTTTATTTTATTTTACATTTTATCTTACTTTTATTTTTGGCTGAGATGTGTGTGTCTTAGTTGCAGCACACAGGATCTTTCGTTGCAGCATGCAGGCTCTTCATTGCAGCGCACGGGCTTCTCTTTGGTTGTGGCCTGCGGGTTTTCTCTTCTCTAGTTGTGGCATGTAGGCTCCAGGGAATGGGGGCTCTGTAGTTGTGGCACGTGGATTCTAGATCGTGTGGGCTCTGTAGTTTACAGCACACAGTCTCTCTAGTTGAGGCACAAGGGCTCAGTAGTTGTGGCACTGGGTTAGTTGCCCAGGGCATGTGGCATCTTAGTTCCCTGACCAGGGATTGAACCTGTGTCCCCTGCATTGGAAGGTAGATTCTCTACCACTAGACCACCAGGGAAGTCCCTCTTCACATTTTAAATTTAATAGTTAGTCATATAAGTTACAGAAAAATATTCCTGGTGGGTTGAAGAATTTTATAATGTTGAATGTTAATGGCAGGCAAAGTCATATTTTCATGATTATACAAGTGTATTCCTCTTATGAAAGAGAAGTTATTTCTCTAGTGAACTTACACTCGATTTTTTAAAATATGTGTTGTTAAGGCTCTCTTTCTTTAATCCCTCAGGAATATCTCTAAAGTAAAGCAGGGTTTTTGTTGTTTCTGTTGGTTTATTTATTTGTTCTAGTAAAGGGTATTATGTAGGTTGTTTGAGATTTTGTGTAATTATGTTGTGTTTTCCATGGTAAAAAAAAAAATGTGAGACATAGAGACAAAGCTTTACAATTCATGTTCTGTGTTTGATTATTTTTTAATTGAACCTTTAATTTATTGGCAGAATTCTAAAAGTATCTGGTATGGGCCACAGAAATAAAAGCAAGTAAGTTAATTTCCAACAAGGGTGAACTCATACACCCTTTAATACTCAAAGCAAATCATCTTCCACAAAGTTGAACTATGTCTGAATTAGAATTCACACAATGGTTGAATGGAAGGTGAGGTTTGGGGGTACTTTTCACCGCTTGGTTGAACATTAAGCCGTGTGACAAAGACTGTTGGCAGTTTTTCCCTCTTTCTGGCAAGGAGATGATAGACTACATTTTCCAGTCTAGCATTCCTTTGCAAGTGGTCACGTGACTGAGTTCTAGCCAATAGAATGTAAGCAAAAGTGTTCAGTGCTGTGGCGAGGCCTGGCCCATATGTGTCTGCAGTCATCTGTGCCCTTTCCCTTCATTGGCCAGACATTGGTACCCAGGGTAACCGTGTAAGGATATACTGAAGATGGCACAGCCTCCATCAGTCTGAGTCCCTGAAAAACTGTAGGTAACAGAGCTATTTTCCTGTTAAATGAAGAATAAATAAACTTCTTGTTCTCTAAGCCATTATATTTGGCAGGGGATGGTGGGGCGGCGGGCATTGTTTTTGTAGGTTAGCATATCTTAATTAATACAAGCATCTAACATTCTGCCCTACTGCCCACACCAGAAAAACTAATGTATAATATTCTTCAGTGAGAAAGCTAAGGTAGACAAGTGCTGAATGAAAACAACTACAAAATTTAAAATGCCAACAATGAGATTTCATCAACACACGTGTCTAAGAAAACCATGATTCTATGTCTTTTTGACTCCTAACAGATGAAAAACATGTTGACTGGATAGTAGGTACTTGGAAAGTGCTGCATGAATGAAGAATGAATGAATGAAGGAGTGAAGAGGTTAGAAGAGTTGAGCCATGTCAGGAGACATAGGTTTTACCAAATATTCTTCTATGACATGACCCTGTGGATTTAAATGTGTTTCTCCCTCTAAGCATCAGCTTCTCTCCTGTGAAATTATAGGATTAAACTAAATGTTTCCAAGATGGGGAATTCTGAGCCCTATTTCTAAGAGTAACTGGTCCCTTCTGGTAAGTAAAAAAAAAGACATAGACGTTCCAAGGTTACCAACTGTGAGAATAGAGTTGTACAGGTCTGGGAAGCCACTGACTCTTAGCATTCAGGGCACAGTATGAGCTGCCTCTTCTGCTTTTGGGGTGTTCTAGCTTAAGTACCTACAAAAAAAGTCATGAGAAGAGACTATTAAAACTACAAGGCGTCCTAAAGCGTACATGGTCTGAATGCCCTCACATCACAGATAAATATGAATTAGGCCCCTGGAGGTTAAGTCACAGAGCCACTCCTCCCAGCCAAGGCTAGAATTTTGGTTTCCTAACTTGCAACCCAGGGTACTTTCTTCAGATTCTCAGTCATACCATATCTTGCCTATGCATACCTTTATCCAGGCTTAATATTATATCTCACCCACGTAAACAATAATAGGATGCTGTATTTTATTTTTTATTTGGTTGGTTAGTTAAAAATATCTTGTGTTATCAAGACCTCATCACACCTTTTTTTCCTAGCCATTCTGCAATAGGCCTCTAAGACAGTGCCACTTCTTATTTTCTCTTTTAATATGTGTGCTGAATATATAACCATAGTAATCTCAAAATCTTTTGTAACTTTACAGTCTGTCACTCTTTCCAGTTGACAGGAGTGTTTTGATCTTTGCCCCCAAATGCACTATTTTGTAAGCCTTCATCTATATAACTTCCCCAAACCAACCTCCAAATCCTGACACACAAATTTACTCTAATTACTGGGTTAGTGTGGCTTTAGCCAGCAAAGCAGGAAATCTGAAAGAAATACCAGTGTGAGAGATAAATGCTAGAGAGTTGGTTGTGTCAAAGAGGAATGATATCAACTAAGGTGGAGTGAAGCATGCTGAAGGAACTCATAAATGAAATCAGAAATTCCAGTTGAAGGAGCTGACACAGAAGGTAAAGAGAAGAAATGTAGCTAAGGCTTGAGCCCATCCGTTCATTCAGTGAACACTTGCTTGGTAATGAAACACGTCAGGCCCAGGAAAAGTAAAGGAGGTACATAGAAGAATAAAACATAGCCTGTCCCAGAGGAGATCACTATTTAATGGGGGGAAAGTAAATAGGATTGCTACTAAAATGAAATTAGTCCACTACCCACATACATACGCATGGGCACCTGGCTCAGCTTTCCTTGGAAGGCTTGTCACAGTTGGTAAGGTGAACATTCTTTCTGTTTTGCCCTAGACAGTCCAAGTGCATACCTGTTGTCCTCCACAGTGGAAGTGCCAATTTACAGTATGGAGGTTCCTTTAAAAAAGTAAAAATAGAGCTACTGTATGATTCAGCAATTCCACTCCTGTGTATATATCTGAAAAGATACATGCACCCCAATGTTCACTGCAGCACTATTTACAATAGCCAGGACATGGAAGCAACCTAAATATCCATCGACAGAGGAATGGATAAAGAAGATGTGATACATATATACAATGGAACATTACTCAGCCATAAAAAAGAATGAAATATGCTATTTGCAGCAACAAGGATAGACCTAGAGATTGCCATACTGAGTGAAGTAAGTCAGAGAAGATAAATATCATATAATATCCCTAATGTGTGGAATCTCAAAAAAATGTTACAAATGGACTTTTATTTACAAAACGGAAATAGAATCAGATATAGAAAACAAACGTATAGTTACTGGGAGGAAGGGATATTGCGAGATTAGGACTGACATATCCACACTACTATATACAAAATAGGTAACTAATAAGGACCTACTCTATAGCACAGGGAACTCTACTCAAAACTCTGTAATGGCCTATATGGGAAAAGAATCTAAAAAAGAGTGGATATATGTATATGTTTAACTGATTCACTTTGCTCTACAGCAGAAACTAATAAAACATTGTAAATCAACTATACTCCAATAATTTTTTTTTAATATATGCCTATTGTCTTGGTGTAATTACTAATGATGCCTCCTCTCACTTCAAAATTGTCCTGCTTTGAATGATAAATTATGTGGCAATATTACTTCCATGTTCAATGACAAAGGAAACAGCCATAGGTCTTTGGAACCAAGAAAGGCTGTGAATTCTATGTATTAGGGAAGTTGGGGAAATGTTATCCAGAGGAAGGAATGTGTGAACTGAAAAACAGCTCATCTAAACTGGATGAAAACAAGGGCAATAAACAAACCACAGTGCTTCTCCGGTTTGACCTGAGTAAACACTGAGACTTTTGTAGACTTCCTTTAAAAAAAAAATAGGCTTGATTAGTAAGAGAAGTTTTAGGTTCACAACAAAATTGAGAAAAGTGCAAAGAGATCCCATATACCGCCTGCCCCACCTCCTCACCACAAGCACAACCTCCTCCACTGTCAACATCCCCTACCAGAGAGGTACATTTGTTACAAATGATGAACCTACACTGACACATCATTATCAATCAAGGACAGGCATAGTCCTTGCCCTTCAAGAGTTTAACGTCTAGTGTGGGAGACAGTCATTAAAACAAGTAATTGCACAAATAATTTAATAAGAAGGTGTGGATTGCTTTCACATGGCAGATGTTCCAAACATTTATTCTGCTAATATACATTGAGTAGAGATGCCAGACTTCACCAATAAAAATAACGAATGATATTTTACATTAGGGTTTACGTTAGCTGGTTTACATTAGGCTTCACTCTTGGTATAATATATTCTGTGGGCTTTGACAAATGTACAATGACATGTATCCACCAGTATAGTATCACACAGAATAGTTTCGTTGCCCTAAAAATCCTCTGTGTTCCACCTAACCTCACAATCATTGATTTTTTTTAATATTCCCATAGTTTTGCCTTTTCCAGAGTGTCATAGAGTTGGAATCATACAATATAGCCTTTTCAGATTGGCTTCTTTCACTTAATGATAAATGTTTAATGTTCCTCCGTGTCTTTTCATGGCTTGATAGCTCCTTTCTTTTTAGTATTGAGTAATATTCCATTGTCTAGATGTATCATAGTTTATTTATCCCTTCACCTACTGAAGGACGTCTTGATTGCTTACAAGTTTTAGCAATTAGACATAAAGCTGCAGTAAACATCCGTGTGCAAACTTTTGTGTGGGCATAAACTCATTTGTGTGGACATTAGTCATTTTAGTAAATACCTAAGAACCTGATTGCTGGGTCATATGGTAAGAGTAAGTTAAGTTTTGTAAGAAACTGCCACACAGCCTTCCAAATATACCACGTTCATTCCCACCAGCACTGAATGAGAGCTCTTGTTTTTTCCATCCTCACCACCATCTGGTGTCAGTGTTTTGGATTTTGGCCATTCTAATAGGTGTGTAGTGGTATCTCATTGTCATTTTAATCTGCAATTCCCTAATGACATATGATGTTGAGCATCTTTTCATATGCTTATTTGCCATCTTTATATTTCCTTTAATGAGGTACCTGTTCAAGTCTTTTGCCCATTTTTTAATCAAGTTTTTCATTTTGTTACTGTCAAGGTTTGAGTTCTTTCTATTGTTGGAAAACAGCCCTTCAATCAGCATGTCTCATGCAAATATCTTCTCCCAGTCTATGGCTTATCTTCTCATTCTCCTGACAGTGTCTTTGCAAACTAGAAGATTTTAATTGTAATGAAGATTATCAATTATTTCTTTCATGGATAGATCCTTTGTATTCAAAACATTTTATTTATGGTCATCTAGGTTTTCTCCTATGGTATTGTCTAGTTTTATAGATTTACATTTAAGTCGATAATTCTTTTTGAGTTAATTTTTGTAAATGATGTAAAGTCTGTGCCTAAGTTCATGTTTTTGCATGTGAATGTTCAGTTCTTCCAGCACCATTTATTGAAAAGACTGTTTTCTCTGTTGTATTGCCGTTGCTCTTTTGTCAAAAATTAGTGACTATATTTACGTGGATTTTTTCTGGACTCTCTATTCTATTGATCTATTGATATGTTTGTCTGCTTTTATTCCAGTCACACAGTGTCTTGATTACTGTAGCTTAAGAGTAAGTTTTGAAGTCATGTATTGTCAGTTCTCTGACTTTGTTCTTTGCCTTTAATACTTAATTGGCTATTCTGGAAGCCTCTCCATATAAACTTTAGAATCAGTTTGTCAATATCCACTAAATAACTTGTTATGATTTTGACTGGGATGTGTTGAATCAATAGATCCAATTATAAACAATATTTAGTCTTCCTATTCATGAACCGGGAATAGCTCTCCATTTATTTAGTTTTTCAATTTCTCTTATTATTTGTCATTTTCCTCATATACATCTTGTACATATTTTGTTATGGTTATTCCTAAGTATTTAATTTTAGGTGCTAATGTAAATGGTATTATGTTTTAAAATTTAAATTCCACTTGTTACTGCTGATATATAGGAAAGTGATTGAATTTTGTATATTAACCTTGTATCTTGCAACCATGCTGTGATTGCTTATTAATCTGCTGTTTCAAATACTCTACATAGACAATCGTGTCATTTGAAACAAAGAGAGTTTTATTACTTCTTCCCAATCTGTATATCTTTTATTTCCTTTTTTGCTTATTGCATTAGCTAGGCCTTTCAGCACAATGTTAAAAAGAAGTGGGGAGAGGAAACATCCTTGACTTATTCATGATTTTAACAGGAACATTTCTAGTTTCTCCCCTATGAAGTATGATATTAGCTGTAGGTTTTTTGTAGATGTTCTTTATTCAGTTGAGGGATTTCCCAGCTATTTCTCATTTGTGAGAGTTTTTATCTTAAGTGCATAATAATTTTTTTCAAATGTTTTTTTATACATTCATTGATATGATTATGTGATTTTTCTTCCTTAGCCTGTAGATGAGATGCATTACATTAATTGATTTTCAAATGTTGAACTAGCTTTACATACCTGAGATAAATCCTACTTGGTTGTAGTGTATAATTATTTTATGCATTGTTGGGGTTGATTCACTAATATTTTGTTGAGGATCTTAGCCTGTGTGTTCATGTGAGATCTTTGTCTGCAGCTTTCTTTTCTTATAATGTCTTTGCCTGGTTTGGTATTAGGGTAATGCTAGCCTCACAGAATGAGTTAAGAAGTATTCCCTCTACTTTCATTTCTTTTGAAAATGAAAAAGTGATTGTACCATTTCTTCTTAAATTTTTGGTAGAGTTCACCAGTGAACCCATGTGGGCCTGGTGTTTTCTATTTTGGAAGGTTATTAACTACTGATTGAATTTCTGTAATAAATTTATTTCTATTCAGATCTTCTATTTCTTCTAATGTGAGTTTTGGCAGGTTACGTCTTTCAAGGAATTGGTCCATTTCATCTAGGTTATTGAATTTCTGGGCATAAAGTTGCTCATAGTATTCCTTTATTATCCTTTTGATGTCCATGGTCTCTGTGGTGGTATCCCCTCTTTCATTTCTGACATTAGTAATTTGTCTTCTCTCTTTTTATTCTTAGTTAGCCTGGAAAGAGGTTTATCAATTTTATTGATCTTTCAAAGAACCAGCTTTTGGTTTTGTTGATTTTATCTATGATTAATTGTTTTCAATTTTATTAATTTCTACTCTAACTTTTACTCTTTCTTCTGCTTACTCTGGATTTAATTTGGTCTTCTTTTTATAGTTGCCTAAAGTGAAAGCTTAGAATATTGAGTTTAGATCTTTCTTCTTTTCTGGTATATGCATTTAGTGCTATAAATTTACCTCTGAACACTGCTTTCTCTGTATCCCACAAATTTTGATAAGTTGCATTTTCATTTTAATTTAGTTCAAAGTGCTTTTTAATTTCTCTTGAGATTTCTTCTTTGGCCTATGTGTTATTTAGAAGTATGT
Organism: Hippopotamus amphibius kiboko; assembly: GCF_030028045.1. Taxonomy (NCBI): domain Eukaryota; kingdom Metazoa; phylum Chordata; class Mammalia; order Artiodactyla; family Hippopotamidae; genus Hippopotamus; species Hippopotamus amphibius. Next base: position 92,799,684 of record NC_080192.1, read on the forward strand.
AGTTATTTTTCAAGTATTTTGGGATTTTCCAGCTATCTTTCTGTTATTTATTTCTTATATCATTCTGTTGTGGTATGAGCACTCATTGAATGATTTCTATTATTTTAAATTTGTTAAGGTGTGTTTTATGTCCCAGAATGTGGTCTGTGTTAGTAAATACTCCATGTGAGCTTGGGAAGAATGTGTATTCTGCTGTAGCTGGATGAAGGAATCTATAGATGTCAATTACATACAGTTGATTCATGGTACTGTTGTGCTCAACCATATCCTTACTGATCTTCTGCTTGCTGAATCTGTCCATTTCTGACAGAGGACTGTTGAAATCTTCACCTATAATAGTGGATTCATCTATTTCTCTTTGCAGTTCTATCACATATTTTGACCCTCTGTTAGGCACATACACGTTAAGGATGGCTATGTCTTCTTGGAGAATTGACTCCTTTACTGCTATGTAATGCCCCTCTTTATCCCTGACAATTTTCCTTGCTGTGAAGTCTACTCCACCTGAAATTAATATATCTATTTCAGCTTTAATTCAATCAGTTTAGCATAATAGGTTTTCTCCATTCATTTACTTTCAATCTATACGTGTCTTTGTATTTAAAGTGGATTTCTGATAGACAACATACAGTTGGGTCTTGTTTTTGATTCATTCTGACAATCTCCAGTTGTAATATTTTGATCCACTCTGAAAATCTTTATCTTTCAGATCATGTCTTTTAAAGTGATTATGGATACAGCTGGGTTAATATTTATAATATTTGCTACTGTTCTTGTTCTTGATTTTAATTTTTGTCTTCCACCTTTTTTCTATCTTTTGTGGTTTTAATTGAGCATTTCATGTGATTGCATTTTCTCTCCTTTCTTGGCATTTCAGTTATACTTCATTTTATTACCTTCTAAAACAGTTACCTAGAGTTTGCCATATACATTTACAATTAATACAAGTCCACTTTCAAACAACACTGTGACACTTTATGTGTAGTGCAAGTACATTAATATAATAAAACTATAACTAATTCCTCCCTCCTGTCTCTTGTATTATTACTGTCATTCACTTCATTTATACATAATCTATAACCATTAAATACAATGTTGTTACTATTATTTTGAACAAACTGTTACCTGTTAGACCAATTAAGAGTAAGAAAAAAATATATTCTACCTTCACTTTTTCCTTCTTTTAATTCTCTTCCTTTCTTATGTAGATCTGAGTTTCTGACCTAATCATTTTCCTTCTCTCCAAAGAACTTTTAACATTTCTTGCAAAGCAGGTCTTCTGACAACAAATTCTCTCAATTTCTGTTCATCTGAAAGTCTTTATTTCTTTCTCACTTTTGAGGAATAATTTTTCAGGTTACAGAATTCTAGGTGGGTGGAACTTCTTCCCTTGGCATTTTAAGTGCTACTCTCTTCTTGCCCTCATGGTTTCTGAGGAAAAGTTGGATGTAATTATTATCTTTGTTTATGTATAGGTAAGCTGTTTTTGTACCTCTGGTTTTCGTCAAGATTTTTTTCTTTGATTTTCAAAATTTAAATGTAATATGTATACATGTAGGTTTTTTTGTGTGTTTTGTTGTTATTGTTGCTGTTTTTTACATTTATCTTGTTTGGTGTTCTCTGAGCTTCTGGGATCTCTGGTTTGGTGAATTACATTAATTTGGAGGAAATTTTCAGTCATTATTGTTTGAAACATTGCTTCTATTCCTTTCTCTCTTTCTGTTCCTTCCAGTATTCCCATTATATATATATGTATATATATAATATATATGTTACACCTTTTGTAATTTTCTTATAGTTCTTGGATATTTTGTTCTATATATTCCAGTCTTTTTTATTTTCTTTGCTTTTCAGTTCTGAAAGTTTTATTGACATATCCTCAGGCTCAGAAATTTTTTCTCCAGCCATGTCCATTCTACTAATGAGCCAAGCAGAGGCATTTTTCATTTCTATTACACTGTTTTAATCTCTAGGATTTTTAAAAATTCTTTTAGAATTCCCATATCTCTGCTTACATTACCTATCTGTCCTTGCATATTGTTTACCTTTTCCATTAGATCCCTAGCATTTAAATTATAATGGTTTTAAATACATGATCTGATAATTCCAACATTCCAGCCATATCTGGGTCTGGTTCTAATCTTTGTTCTGTCTCTTCAAACTGGGTGGGGTTTTTTTTGGGGGGGGGTTGTTTGTTTGCTTGTTTTGTTTGTTTGTTTTTGGCCCTTAGTGAAACTTGTAGTAGTTTTTGAATAATGGACATGATGTATGAGTTAAAAAGAACTGCAATAAATAAGTCTTTAATAATTCAGTGGTAAGTTGTGGTAGGAGGGAAAGCATTCTATGGTCCTATGAATTGATCTCAGTTTTTTAGTAAGCCTATTTCTCTGGGCTGTGAATTTCAAAATTTAAAGTGCTTCTTAGTTTTTTGTTTTGGAGTTTTTATTTGTTTGTTTGTCTTTAACCCACTTCATGGTTAAAGATGGCTAGGGCTGGCTGGAGTTGGGTCTTCCCTTCCCCCAGGTGGGCAAGGTTCTGATAATACCCATAGTGAGGGCAGGCTTTCTTAAGAAGAACAGAGGGCTCTGGTATATATTTCAAAATAGTTACTTTTTTCTCTCTCTCTGCCAGAAGCCCAAGGGGATTTGTTTTTTCCTCTGATCTTCACTGTGAGAACCTGGTTGAGCTCTTGGAGGTAAAACACAAAAGTGTGGGGGTCACCAAATTACTGAGTCCCCTGGAATTTTTACCTCTTAGACTTGTCCACACTTAGCCTCAGCAATTCATTTATCCCAGTTTAGTTTTCTTATCCCAGTATTGATTCCCACAGAAGTTTCTGCTCTTAAGCTTCTGCTCCTCTAAGTTGTGGTTCTCTGTATCCACTGTCTGTCTCTTCAATTTTAGGGGTAGAAGTTGGCCCTGTGATCTCACTTCTCTAACAGATCTAAGAAGAGTTGTTGATTTTTCAGTTCAACTTTTTGCATGTTAGGATGGAGTAATGATTTCTAAGCCCTGTTACATATTAGACTACGGAACTTACTTTTTTTTTTTTTTTTTTTGGCTGCTTTGGGTCTTCATTGCTGTGCACAGGCTTTCTCTAGTTGTGGTAAGTGAGGGCTACTCTTTGTTGCCGAGTGTGGGTTTCTCATTGTGGTGGCTTCTCTTGTTGCAGAGCACCAGCTTTAGGCTCACAGGCTTCAGTAGTTGTGGCTTGTGGGCTCAGTAGTTATGGCTCGCAGGCTGTAGGGCACAGGCTCAGTAGTTGTACCTCATGGGCTTAGTTGCTCTGCAGCATGTGGGATCTTCCCAGACCAGGGCTTGAACTTGTGTCCCCTGCATTGGCAGGCAGATTCTTAACCACTGCACCACCAGGGAAGCCCGGGAACTTACTTTTTAACAAAATTACCATCATGGTTAAATAAGAGAGAGTGTTGTATGAGTAGCCAGAGCTTGAGACCCGAGTTCAAAATCCAGCATCCTCTCGTTTGTTATAACCTGTGGACAATTTACTACACCTTTCTGACTCCAGCCTCCTCTTCTATAAAAATGGGATATTGATGTGTTGTTTTGAGGTTATATATATACATATTTTTTTTTTCAGTTCAGATTCTGATGAGTCATATCTTCAATAATTGTTAGTTCCTTTCCCTTTTCCTCTTATCAGTTGCCATAATAAATCACTTAATCTCCCTGAGGCTATTTCTTCATCTTTCAGATGGGGATAATGATGCCTAAGCTTACCAACTCACAGGACTGTTTTAATAATCAAAGAGCCAATGTATGTCATCATATTTATAAAAAAAAAAGGATGTTATTAAACAAAGACAAGGCAAGAATATTAGCACCATAATAATAATTATTATCACTACAAATATTCAAGGCTGAGCCTGACTCACCTGTCTTTATGAAGTTTAACATGAAATCATAGAAATCTTACATGATGATCCAGCCTGAGTTATTTTCCAAACCATTTACTTGCTTTAACATTTTTTTTCCTGCAATAATCAAATAATCAAAGTTCTCTGTCTCCAGAGAATATTTTCACCCTGCCGGGTTTAAGGGATTGACAGATGTTCCCAATACTGTAACATCTAAGGAAAAAGTTATCTTGTCTCACTACTCAAGAACTTCCAGGGACGGGGAGGGTGGGGGGGACTTGAGGGAGGGTGGGGGGGGGAGTCAAGGGAGGGAGGGAATATGGGGATATGTGTATAAAAACAGATGATTGAACTTGGTGTATCCCCCAAAAATAATAAATAAATAAAATCAAAAAAAAAAAAAAAGAACTTCCATACAATATTCTCCTGGAACTCATCCCCTTAGGGCTTCAAAATTAGGTCTTTGTCCAGCATGTTAAATGTAAAGGCCAACAACAGAACCAGCAAAGGTTTCCCTGCATCCTTTTCTGCTACTTCAAGTGAGAGTGCTGCGTTGTCAAAGGATACTAAGCATCTTGCCTAATTATTTGCCACTGAACTGTTACCGTTGGAATGACTTTCTTTAAAAACAAAAAAAGAAAGAAAGAAATCTCGTCTTGCTGGATCTTGCCTAATCAGCAGTTTTCTTTACAGCGTCGTTCATTACCGTCCTCACATTAATCCTGCACATTGTAATGCCTCCCCAGGATGAGGTTTCCCTTCCTCTCCATATAGTTTGCTTTTCACTGTAGCTGTTGAGCAGCATAAATCAATACAATGCACACCATAAACACCACAAGTGCTAACCCTGCCAATTGGCTCTCTTTAATTGGTTTCAGCTAAAAACCTGTAAACCTATTTGAAGTGAAAAGGCAGACAAATCAAAGGCAAGATGGATGACCTGAAACCCTCACTGGGCCAAGGGTTGCAAGCTCCAACGTGGTATTTTTCATCTCTATCATGGGTTGTTTCCATTTTTCTCTGGATGCTTTCTGCTTCCCAGGTACTCTGCATCAGCGGTCTGCACACTTATAATTATGGAAAGGAAAGCGTAAATTCGGAGGTTGAATGGTGCATTTTAGAGATTGCGCTAATGGAGAAAGCAACTTGAAAAGAATAAATATTCCCCGCAATTAATGTTCTATTGACAATTTTTCATAGTGACCCTCTTTACAAGTTGAGTTCAAGCCCTGATGAATTCTCCCTCAAATGTCACACACAAATGGCAGATTTGCTGGACATTTTTATCACCAGGCTGACTTTTAAAAACCTATGGCTTTGTTTGTTTCAAAATGTATTTACTTTTTTGACTTGCATTGCTGCAGGGAGAGCCCGTGGTTCGGATATTTGCCCATTTGTTTATCCACAGTGACAACAGTGCCTGGGGTACTGCTCAGTTTCCAAAAGCCCATCATTCCGCTGAGGCAGAGGAGACCGGATGAAGCTGTTTTACATGAGGGGTTCCAGATCAAAGGCCCCTGGTAATGGCCTCTTCTCTAAACTGGTCCTGAGTTGGTGACAGTCCACTTTCTTCCCCTGGCCTGAGGTGAATCCTCTAGTCAAGCAAACTACCTAGTCCATGACCAAAGCCACTGAGCCAGGGACTCTTTTCTAGCAGGTTCCAAATCTTGTCAAGCATGCAGTGGTATTTGAAAAGGAGAGCGCATGTGTTCAACAAATGATAATTTAAAATGTGTGTTAAAGCAGCCACAGAGAAAGCCCCTGGGTAGAAACATACCAAGATTGACACTCATAGAAGGGCTGGTCAAACAGTAAAACATGCGCGTGCACACACACACACACACACACACACACACACAAAACACTGGAGAAAAGGAGCTTTCACTGAGCATGTTTCACAAGCTAGTGCCATTTCTTAGGCAGTTGCCACATCTAAATTAGCATTTCAATAACACAATCGTTTCATCACACTCTCGAAACCACTTTTATCTTCCATTTTATTTAAACAGGGCAGCAGCCAAATTTTATGAGAGGCTAGATGCGAAGGCAGCCCCAAACTCGATTCATAAATCTTCCACCCAATTCAGGGAGTACAAATGCAGTCATCTGGCGTGTTCATTCAGATCTTTCTTTAGTGTTATTTTATGGTTCTCATTAGCAGCCCCCAAAACGCTCCTGGCACAGTTTTCCGGGTTCACTGTGAGGCTGAATTTCTAGTCACACCCTCAGGATAAGACTGATGGCATAAGGCCTCTCCCACCCAGAGTTTACATACATGTAGAAGGAACATCCCTAATAGGCTATTTTTAAACCAAACCAGCCATCAGGACCTGCCCTTTGATCAGAGACTCAGAATAGGATGCTCAGCATGTCTCATTACAGCATGTGCAGGTCAAGGTCAAGGTTTTTTGAAACACAGAGCCCACTGCTCTCACTTTGGATTGAAATCATCAAGAGTATCCCTCAGTTATTTCCATGTCCTGGCTATTGTAAATAGTGCTGCAATCAACATTATGCTACTTGTTTCTTTTTGGATCATGGTTTTCTCTGGGTATATACCCAGTAATGGGATTACTGGGTCATATGGTAGTTCTATTTTCAGTGTTTTAAGGAAACTCCAAACTGTTTTCCATAATGGCTGTACCAGCTTACAATCCCACCAACAGTGCAGGAGAGTTCCCTTTTTTCCACACCCTCTCCAACATTTATTGTCTCTAGATTTTTTGATGATGGCCATGAATGGATAAAGAAGATGTGGTACATATATACAATGGAATATTACTCAGCCATAAAAAGGAATGAAATTGAACTATATGTCATAAGGTGGATAGAACTAGAGTGTGTCATACAGAGTGAAGTATGCCAGGAAGAGAAAAACAAATACTGTATGCTAACACATATATATGGATTCTGAAGAAATGGTGCTGATGAAACCAGTGACAGGCAAGAGTAGAGATACAGAAGTAGAGAATGGATTTGAGGACACGGGGCTGGGGTGAGGGGCAAAGGGGAAGTTGGGATGAGGTGAGAGAGTAGCATAGACATATTTACACTACCAGCTGTAAAATAGATAGCTAGTGGGAAGTCACTGCATAACAAAAGGAGATCAACTTCATGGGAGATGCCTTGGAGGGCCAGGACGGGGAGGGTGGGGGGGAGTTGTGGGAGGGAGGGGATATGTGGATATATGTGTAGATGCAGCTGATTGACTTTGGTGTACCTCAGAGACTAGTACAAGAGTGTAAAGGAAATATATTCCAATAAAGAATTAAAAAAAAAAAAAAGAGTATCTCTCTCCCTGAGTTTATGCCTCCTGTGATGGACACCCTGCCTCTCCCTTTACCTCTCTTCTTAGGTGACACAGGCACAATTTCATTTGTTGTAGGCACTAAGTTTCCCCATTTTAGCATGACTTCAGGAAGCTGTTTCAAAGCCAATGAATCACAGAAGACTCAATAATACTGGTGTGCTATTCATTATTAAGATTTTCCCAGCTTATGTCGTTGCTACCATGTAGAGGAGATTGGGGGAAGATGAGGAAGCCGTTGGGTGTGTGCTACCTAGCGATAAACAGTTGAAAAGAGTTAGAAAATGCTTTATTTTGTAGCCTGCATTACAGGTTTACTAGGAATGAAAAAAATCAGCTCATCAGCCCTGTTTCCATGAGTTGAGCTATGCAAAGTACACTGAAAGGAGAAGCCAGGGATTGTCCACAGAGGCACCCACATGAATGGTCAGAGGGCTACCAGTTTACCTTCGTTTGTTCAGAAACACACAGAAACAGCTAGGTTTCCCAGCACGGAATTTCTTTTCTAACTTTCTCTTCCCCTAACATCCCTACCTCCACCTGAAAAAAAAATTGTCTGCGTTTTGGCAAATGCTCTGTTGACAATCCTTGTCTAATTGTAGGCTCAGTAGAAGGAGATGTTGAAAGTGGAATTCTTCTGATCTACCATTCGGCTTTTCCTTTTTCTTTTTTTCTTTTTATGGCTTATTTCATATTTAATCTTTAAAGTGAAGATAAATCTCTACAGGAAAAGCAAAATATCCCTTTAATACCAGTGTCTACATAGCTTAACCTTTCCCTAAAAGGAATTTTCTTTTTGTTACATAGCTTAAATATGAATGCCCATTGAAAGAGGCTAAATGCTAGACTGCAAAAGGTAGAATGTGCCAATTTCTGGTTCTTAGTAAGGTTTCGCTCTCCCAGGGTCCCCATGATGTTGAATTAGTCTACTTTGTGATGGGAGGAGCTGGCGGTATGTGTTCAGAGTGTGGAGCCTATTGAGAATGTAAGAGGGCTGTTTGCTGGCGACAGGTCCCATTCATGTTCAATCTTCTTATAACTGCCCTGAATCAAAATGAGCCCGTGGAAATACAGTCAGAACACAAGATATGTGTATATGTATAACTGATTCACTTTGCTGTACAACAGAAACTAACACAACATTGTAAATCAACTATATTCCAACGAAAATTTTTTAAAAAAAAGAAAAAGAACTTCAGCATGAAAGACCATAAAAAAAAAAAAGACTGAAAAACTACTGATGTTTCACAGCTTCCAAAAAGACAACTGGGAGCACCCTTCTATTTCCTAACACTAATGCATTCTAGCCAAGTAGACTCTCCAGAGTTCTAGAAAGTTCTCTTTCTCTTGATTACATGATTTGTTTGGGGAAAATCGATCCATCTACCTTTCCTTCTGATTTCATCACTCTCTTCCTACCCAGGTCTGATCTAGATCTAGATGTCAAAGAGAAAGCATCCCAGCCACATTTTCCCTCCAGTCTAACTGGTAATTCTGAGCCAATGTCCCCACCAAGCAAATGCAATGGAAGGCTTGATGTGGCTGTATTTTTCCAGACATCTGCCCTTTCCTTGTCTTCTTTTTGAAAGTCAACCAAAAGCACATTTTTGTTTTGTAATAAGAATTGTGCATCAAAAATGAGATCAGCTAAAATTCTAGACAGCACTCCCCAGTGGCTTCCAAAATAAACGCATCAATGTTCTTATTTAGCACCACCTGCAAGAAAAGTCTATGGTCAGCGTTCAGGCTCAATAATGTAAAAATGAAAATTATTAGCTGGGAAATAGGTTTCAGGATCAGGTCTACAGAGGATAAATTTAAACAACAGAAAAATTCCTCTTGGAGATAGAGTCTTCAGAATCTCTTATAAGCATGCTATATTTGGAATTTATGTATTAGCTTCGTTCCCCTTTGAGTCACATTCATTCTTCTAAATCAAATGGCTTTCAAATACAAACCCCACCTAGTGAATTATGGAAATCTACTCTTTATCAGCTTTTCCCAACTAAGGTTCCTGGAGAGAATTTAGTCACACAGAAAATGATTCCAGTGACTGTTTTCTCAATTTTCTCAAAGAAGGTACTTAGCTAGTACTGCTCTAGACTGCAGAGGAAATAAGTTCATTTATTAACATACAATAGATGCCTTAGGGCTTTAGGACTTAATTCTCTTGCAAACCTTAGAGAAGGGCTGCTGGTTCTTTTAAAGAGTATAGACATGTCGTCACAAACTAATTTGAGTAATGCTGCAAGTTTCTCCATGTCCCCAGATATTACTAACATGACCACCACTACAGCAATAACTAGTCCTACTAGTGGTAAGACAATGAAGAATAGCTTCCATGTGCCAACCAGTCACTGCGGTGAATACTGAAAACTCATCTGCACACTTAAACAACAGGACAGCAGTATAAGGTGGGCATTATTGTTGTTATCCTATTTCACAACTCAGGAGATGCTGCTGAGAGGGATTAACTGGCAAAGTCAAATTTCAACCCAGATCCTGTCTGACTCACAACTACCAGGAGACAAAAGAAATCTATTATACTGTGACAGATGCCACACTTGGTAGGGTTAGGGAGCTGTCAGGTGGAGGGACTCCACCGACCTGCTGGACCAACCAGGAGGAGGGAGGAAGTTAAGATGGAGATGGAGTTAGTTAATGACCACAGCTAAAGAGGTTAAGGCATCAAAGAAGAAAAAAATGCCAGGAAGAGGACTGGGACCCCAAAGCCAGAAATAAAGGGGAGTCAGACCAGGAACTGGAGTATGCCAAAGCAGCTACCGTATGAAGGCTCTAGGACAATAGTTCAAGTCAAAATCAAAAGAGCGTTTTTTAATTGTAAGTAGATCCAATTTCTTCCAAGAAAGTATAAGGATTTAAACAACCTCTTTCTCTCATTTCCCACCACTCTTTACCCCCACCTCCTTTTGCTGCCCAAGAGGTAGTGTCTCTAATATGACTCTTCCAGCACAGTGGAAGGGACATAAAGAAAAAAATGGGGCATGTCAGTCCAAAAATTAGAAGCAGCTAAATGTTGACTGAGAACAGACAGCCTAGAATTGAAAGCAACTTTCACAATAAAGTTCATGGCTGCAAACCCAAAGGTTTCCCTTCATGTCTGACTGACTCTCTCATGTCAGTTTCCCCCTCCAGATAAGATCCTATATCTAAGATTTAAAAAAATATTTAGAAATCAACTAATTTCTTTTTTTCTTTTTTTTAAACTTTTTATTTGTTTACTTTTTACAATAAACTGCATATATTTAGAGTGTACCATTTGGTATCCCAGTCTCCCAATTCGTTCCCTCCCCAACCCTCCCTGGAAATCAACTAATTTCTAAGAAGAATAAAGCATGTCGATGCTCTGAAGGTCAAAATCCATTGCTCGTGGGCTTCCCTGGTGGAGCAGTGGTTAAGAATCTGCCTGCCAATACAGGGGACATGGGTTTGATCTGTGGGCTGGGACGATCCCACATGCTGTGGAGCAACTAAGCCCATGCACCACAACTACTGAGCCTGTGTTCTAGAGCCCATGAGCCACAATTACTGAGCCTGCGCTCCACAACTACTGAAGCTCGCACACCTAGAGCCCATGCTCTGCAACAAGAGAAGTCACCGCAGTGAGAAGCCCGCACATCACGAAGAGTAGACCCCGCTGGCCATAATTAGAGAAAGCCCACGCACAGCAACGAAAGCCTCCCCAAAAAATTTAAAATAAATAAATAAAATAAAAAGTTATTTAAAAATGAAATTAAAATATTAAATGAAATTTTAAAAATCCAATGCTCTGCATGGAGCTGTTCATGTGAAACATCTCCCCTGCCCTACTTTGTAAATCAATTTCAGTGATAGACTGAATTGCTTTAATGACGAGAGTATTCACTAATTTAAAATTCTTCTTCTCAACATTGGACTTAGCTGTATTGGATATCAAGGATGTGGTAATATTTCTTCTCATAGAGTATTTTATTCAATGTAAGACTTCATAGATTGTAAGATGTACCATTATTTTCTGTACCAATAACAAGAAAGAGCTGCTACTTTAACCAAGCCCTCACTGTAAGAGATAGTCTAGTTTTAGAGGTGTTGAACTATGGAGGGGGCAGGAATGTGTGCCTCTGAGACAATGGAATATGGCAATTTTTTGTCCTTTGTACAACTGCCAACACTGTCCACACAGCCTTCAGGGAGTTTGGGGGCTGCTGTGTTAAATCAAGCATCTGCCTACTGCTGACTAGGACAGCCCGGCCGGGACACCTGACTCCACCGCTGCTTCTTCCTGCTTGAATGAGTCTCTCAGCCCACTGAGAGCTGGGAACTGTGGTGCATAGCCCTCAGCCATTCCCCCTGGAGCCCAGCTCAGGGCCAGGCACACACACAGGAAGCACTCCAGCATAGGCATTTGCAGTTTGCAAAGCACATGTACTTCCAGATTGAAAGCAGCCAAGTTCCCTGTGCTGCCTGATACCTGCCACACTCCTGAGATAAGCAAGACAGAGATTATTACCCCTGCTTTCCGGAAGAACACAGATGTAGCCAGATAAAGTAGTTTCACCTGCCCAAGGACACGCCATGAGCAAGTGATGTTGCTGGTAGGATAGCTCAAAATTTCTAACTCCCAGAGCAAGACTGGTCCTTTTTTGCTGTTACCTCCCCTCTGCTCCCAAAATAAACAAGTCTAAAGTTCCCATCTGGTGTTTCTCACTCATCTGGAAACCAAGGTGCACCAGGAGCACCTAAGATTAGTCTCCAGGACCTGGTCCCTGTGTGGCTGCCCAGGGCATCTCAGGACCACGTCCTCTGGGATGCCCGCCTCTCCTCTCCACGGACCCTGCCTTCCTCCACCACCGAGCATTCTGCCCCATAAGCCAGGAGGCAAAGGGAGTCACAGCCATGGGTTTAGAATTTATATTCCCTATCTGAGTATTTTCTGAAACATATATAAATATTATATTATATGTATATGTTGTAAGGAAAATGAATCTCGAATCCTAGAATACCCAAATTCTGCTCCTTGAGGTATAGAATTGATGATAACACCACAAAAAAATATTGATTTCACGGCCCTCTATAGGCTTTTCTCTGTGGAAAGGGGGAAAAAAGCAATTAAAACATATTATCTTTTCACTGTCCTTTCCTTACACAAAAAGGGGAGCTTCGCTGGCAGAAATCACAGCACTCAACTTAAGAAAATCAAGGGCAGAGGAGGATTTTCGGGGGCTAATTCTCTCTTGATTCAAATCCCTTTTGCCCCCCTCTCCCCCCCCACAAACACTTTTTTTCCCACAAAATGAAGAAAAGAGTTTGTTTTCTTGATAAGGGGGTATCAGGCAGGATTGTGGAGGTCATGAGTCCCTCACTGTAACGATACACTTTCTTTCCCATTAAATAATAAAATATGCTGTAGAGTTGCACAACTCCGCAGACCCAAGGGACATTAAAGCAGGCTCATCAAGCACCATCCATGTGGAAAGATATGAATATATGTTTACCTGGCACAGACATAGTTCCTGTGCAGCTGCCTCAGAACCCTCGTTTCTCATAGACTCACACGCACTCCTTCCCAAAGCACACAAAGGGCAGGGGGAGAGAGAGAGAGAGATTGAGAACTTTATTAAAGATCATAGAAAAAGAGAGACGTATTATCTGCAAAGAACCCAGCATGAAACAGCACTCAGAATTCTTAATAACATAGCTCCTAACTGTTTTGTTTTGTTTCATTTTTACTTGTTAGGTGAAGTTTTCAGTAACTTGAATTTTGTTGCTGCAGGCTAGGCTTGGGGTCACTTTCTGTTCTGTTATTTGGGAATGATCAGTTATTTTATCCCTACCAGAATTCTATTTTTCTTCTATTTTGGCCCCAAAGCACCAAAACCTGATGCTTAGGAAGGACCTGTTGAGGCGTCTATGTTGAAGCACAGTAAAGATACAAATCATGAATTCTATCGCAAAATCCACTAATTGTCAGATTTTTGTGGAAGACTCTAATTAAATCCCGCAGGAAAAGAACGCCAAGCAGGGGAAAGAGAAAAATTAGTCATTTAAACAACTCTGTTAGGAGCTTAAAATAGACACTGAAGAACACCTGAAAAGTGCTTTTTTTTTCAGGCAAGAAGAAGAAAAATCAGGAACAGAGAAATGTTGGGCTAGATAATAATATTCTAAGCATCTGAAAGGTAGCATCTATAAAAACTTTATGAGATGCACTAAATTTATTCCAGACAAAAATCTTCATCGACTGACTGCCTATTAGATTGTCTTTATTGTCTTCCTTTCTTTATAGAGCTGTCACGGGAAGATTCCTCCTGCTCAGCCAATCATGGAAGATTCCTGAAAAACCCTGGAGAATAAAGAGATTGGTACATCAACCTAATCCTTGCACACAGAAACCCCTCCTCCAGTTCTACTGATAACAGCTGCCCCAAAAAACAAGTGTCTTTTATGAGACGTTCTTCAACAGAACAAATGACAAATCCCCCCAAATATAAAACACATTTCTCACAAAGAAAAAGCACTCAACTTGAGCTGCAAAACGCTCACAAGGTTGAAAATATCTTTCTCAGATGTGAATAGGAAAAGAGACCTCAAAATCGTGTTCCTCGTGATGCAGATGTCCCCAAATTAGTCAGGTCGGCTCACAAATTTTGTATTCGCACCCCAACAACACTCACTCATTCAGACCAAATCAAAGAAACTCACCTCTCACCCACTCCCCCACTGGCTGGGGGTGTGTCAAGGTGTGTGAAGGGAGAGCTTGCTCAAAGGAACTTCCTGGACTTCAGGTTCCTCTTGCCTTTTCAAAAGCAGGACCGTGCTCTGCAATGCTCTCCCCAGATGCTGCATGACTGATCCCACATGGGTACAGTGGCATTTCTGGAAAAACTCCTCGTGACTTGGGTTTTCTCCATCTTTCCTTCCCCCTGCAGGTAAGTTTCTTGTGTGGTTAGAAAGCAAAGTGAGGCCTCCAGAAGTGGTCCTCCTTCTCCAGCCCCAGCTCTATGAGGCCCCATCCTCCCCTCCTTCCCCCAGGCTTCAAGGAAGAAAGGGCCCTCCTCCTGTCGGAGACCGCTGCTTCCACCGAAGATACAGCCTGGGCAGGCACCTTGCTCCAGCCACAGCCCCACCTCTCACCCGCACCATGAACTTTTCTCTCTCGGCGAGCACTGTCCCCTCTCAATATAGCACAAATATACTTATGATACAGATCACTCCCCATAACAAGTGTTTTAATTCCCTGAGGTTGTATCACTTACAGTAGCTATCACCCTGCTCACTGTTGCCTCTGCAGCTTCTTGGAAAGCAGACCGTCTCACAGCAACCTGGCTTCCTTCTCCTCCTATTAACGGGGTCCTCTCCCTGGTCAGTAATAGCCTTGACTTATGGCATCCACAGAACTCTTCCCTTCATCCTTTCGGCTGCCTTCTCTGTGGAGTTTGAGACTTTCCCCTTCTTTCCTTTTGGAAACTCTCTCCTCCTTTGAGTCCCACAGTGCTTCTCTCTTATGTCTCCTTCTATTTCTCTAGCTGCTTGTGCTCAGCTCCTGTGTCTGCCTCTTCTTGCGCGCAACACTTTCTTGGGCGTGTTGTACTCGTGCATGTTCCTTCATTTTCCCCTTCTGCTCTCCTGGCTCCCTCCTTTGTGTCTGGCTTCCAAAAAGATTGATAGGATGGCATTTACCATCTATAACTTTAGCATCCCACACCAGTCTCTACTACATTTTTGACGATGCCTGAAATAATTTTCCCAGGGGACATAGATTCCATTTCACTTTGAAACTTAAAATGTAGATAATCCTTGGAGAAGTGAAAGACCTGCAGATTCTTCTAAGTGATTATTTTGATGGGAGAAGAAGAGAGGCAAGTCAAACATTCTCTATCGCTCAATTTTTCACTTATCACAAGTGGAAAAAAAAACAATTGTCCTTCCTACATCAGCTATAATAGAGTTGAAAGTGCCCTGAGAATTTTAAAACTGGAGTAATAATATTACTAACTGGCATTGATATGATTGGTTTTTATTTTGGGAAAGCTTTAGATCCCTCAAACTTCCACTCTTTTCTAAGGCTTAACCCAGTTTTGATTAGAATACCTCTCAAAATTTGTCCCAGCATCTCTCCTTGAAAAGCTTATAAGTCTTCAGTGCCTGACCCTGAATTCACTAGCAAACTGAGTCTCAGGAGAGATGGGAAGGAGTCTATGAGGGCATAGAAGAGGCAGGAACATGGAAATGCCTCCTATAAATAGGCCCCAAAATTTGTTTATATCCAGCAAGAATACTAGGGTAGAAAGCAACCATACAAGAAAAAACACCTTTTTTCTTAATGTTGTTCATAGTCTTGTGTGGTGTCAAATATCCAACACGAAGTAAATTGTGTGCTTGCAGTTAACACGCACACACCTTCTCAGAATTTGGGATGAGAAGGAAGGTGCTCAGGTATAAATTAAGAGGCTAGCTGTTATTAAGTCACCTTCTTGTTTTAGAATCTAAACTGACTATTGAACACTGACTGATGAAATTCCCTAAATAGTTCTGGTTCGTTCTTTCTACCACTTGAAGGTGTGTCCAGGTGACTTGTTTCGGCCAATGAAATACAAGTAAAACTGAAAAGTGATGCCTTTGGGCTGAGGCTGTAAACACCTTTACGCAATTCATTATATTCTTCTATTTGTATTTTGCTATTGCCATTGGCAACATTACAAAAGAGTTGTTAGCCTGGCTCCTGAGGTCAGGATGATGCAGAGAAGCACCCCCAGTCCATCTGTAAAAAGACAGAGCACGAGCCAACCAGACCAATTTTTTACACCATATATCTGGATCTATACTGAACAGTACTCTCCCATCAAATCCAGCATCCGACATCCTACCTGACTAGGTCTCTCACTAACTTTTGTATCCTTGTCTCTCAACATGCTCCAAGAGCAAACAGTCTAAGGAAGGGAGGCACATTCATTTTCTATTTGCTGTGTTTCTAATTTACCACACGTTGAGCAGCCTGAGATAATAATGGTGTTGGCATTAGTCAAGGCTGTGGTCTTATCTGAGGAATAGGGTCCTCCTCCAAGCTCATCCAGGGTATTGACAGAATTCCATTTTTTTGTGGCCGTAAGACTGAGACCCTCAACTCCTGAAGGCCACTCTTTGCCCTGGGCTGTTCACAGTGTGTGATTTCTTCCAGGCCAGCAGGAAAGTCTGTCCCATCTAAAAGCCCACATAATTAGGTCAGGGCCACCCAGAATAATCTTCCTCTTGGTTAACTCAAAGTCAGCTGATTAGGGACCCTAATCACATCTGCAAAACTCCCTTCACCTTTGCGTTTAATATAGTCACAGAAGTAACATTCCATTGTAACAGGTCCTGGCCACACTAAAGAGGAGGGGATTATGTAAAGGTATGAGTCACTGGGGGTTCCTCTTGGAATCCTACCTACCACAGGAAGCCACTCTGCCTTCTATGTCCACACACAAGCTCTAGCTCCTCTTGTAGCTTTACTCATACAGCACCCTCTTTTCTGTCCTCAGTCCAAATTTTTCCATCCTTTAGCCTAAGACAGGCCCCTCCTCTCTATGGCCTCCCTAAGACTGCCATCCACAGGTAGAGAAGGCTTACAACTCTCAGTTTCAGTTTCTCTCAACTCTCCGCTCTCAGATTGCTAATCATGGTAGAGCATACATATAACAGGGGATAAACTCTTATCATCTGAATCATCTATAGAATATATGTTAGCAATGTGGTCAAACAAAAGTATAAAATGATGCACAAAAATTCAGTATCTAGGAAATGCCAATGTGAAGTTCCAGGTGCAAATTTTCAAAAGAAATAACTAAGAACCGGTTTCTAAGTCAACAGACTTCTTTCTCACAAGAAGAATATGAAGGAGTTAAGGGAGTTGGATTGTGGAAGAATAATTTGGTAACAGCTGTCCAAATTTTCAACAAGAATTGTGCCCTAGAAAGGGCTTGATTTGATGGTATAAGGGATCTTAACTGTAAGAGGCTGGAGGGGACGGGATGGAGCTAAATGTTGGGTATCAGGAGGGCAGGTCAAGAAATAAACAGCACTTATGTCAAGAGAAGGGCAGATGGATTGTCCAGCAGGTGATGTCTGAACAACCCTGCACTTTTCACCCAGGAGACAGAGTGGTCTTTAATCATCTTTTAGAAATTCCAGCCCAGAGAAAGCAGAGCCAGCTTACAACAGTACCAGTCGTGAAAGAACATTCCTGTTTCTCTTATTGATCTCTACAACCCTGGAGGGGCCTGAGATGGCAGCTAGAGAGGGGAGGTCCATGTGCACAAGGAAGAAAGAAGGTGGCCAGGTTGGAGATGGAGGTGAAGACTTACCGCAGCAGGAACATTGAATAGTTGATGTAGACTGGCCATCCTGACTTCTTATTCGAGACTGTGCTTTGGGTTTTTTTTTTTTTTTTTTTTAGGTAACTATTGGACATTTACCATCTGAAAGTAAGCAGAAAGGCCATAGGACTCTGAAATGTTAACCAATGGTTGGGAAAAACGTTTCCTCATTGAGTGTGTTTAAAAGGAGAAGTTGGGACAAAAATAAGGTTGCCTTTAGGATTCTGCTCTGTGAGTCCTATTCGTTCTTGTAATAGATCCTATCCAGCACACCTGTCTCTTCATGTGGTTGTGAACTCTTTTAGGGGGCTGCTTGTTGATTTTAAAGTTCAAAGTCGTGGATTACTATCAGTCTTGTCAGCTTTATGGAAAACCATGATGTGGTATTTCTTGTCTTTAGAGAGAAGAAAGAAGTAGAGCAGATTTCAGCTACTCCACACACACACACACACACACACACACACACACACACACACACCCCTCCTCAGGTCTTCTTGAAAGGGGACAGCATGGTTCCTAGAACACCATGTGTGGAACCATCTTATTTCTCAAGCAGACAACCTCCCAATCTCAAATTAAAGGCTGCAACTGGATCTTTTCCCAGTTCCTCAGCTCTCATAAGGGGTGGAAACAAGAATTCCTGGTGAAGGAGGTTAAAAGGGAGCTCGAAGTGAGGACCAGAGTTTATGCAAATGTGATCTGCATTGTGAGAAAGCAATCTGGTCGAGCTATCTCTATGCTTTTCAGATGTTTGGGGAGTGAAAAGGGACAACAGGTGTCTCAAATGCCAAATATAAAGAAAACCCATGCCTACAATTGATTTGATTGAAGAAATATATATTAGGCTACTTCCACACTCACTAAACAGATAATTTAAGGGGAAAGTAAATATGTGGTTAAAAATATCACATAGGCAACACACACAGAGATGACTTTATATACATATATTTTTTCACATAGCTACAAATTCATTTTATATGACCCCTCCCCCACTCTGACCCCCCACCCCAATAAAATGAAAACTCAACTAGTGTAGTCAGATACGATTTCTAAAATGTAAATTTGTATTTCCAATTACAATTTGTATTTCCAGTCAAGCCCTCTGTTCTACTTTTATACATTTGTTTGGTGTTTTGGGCCAGTAATCCCCAGCCACTCCAGCTCAGTACAACGAACTGACATTTGTGACATTGTAGCATAAAAAATAAACCCCAATAATTATTTTATTAAATGATACTCCACAAGACATTGCCCAGTGTCAAGGAGGCAGGAATAGGTGTCCTCCCTTGAATGCCCTTGCTCAGGGCTGGCCTGAAGTGGGACCAGTGCTCAGGAAGATTATATCAGTGGCACCGCTGCAGATGGCCAGGCCTGGCAGTTTCATCACATGCCGTTGCACTGAGAAATCAGAGCTGGATACATTGGGAGACTGACAGGGGAGGGGGCCAAGGAGCAGATGTATTTGTTTTGTGAATTATCAGCACATTCCCTTGGGGGGCAGCTGATAAAGTGATACAGATCATAGCATTATTGAAGAGGAATGAGTCTGAGATGCAAAAGAGACTGGGGGTGTATTATGAATATTAATACTTATGTTAACAAGGCCTGCAATGTGCCTTCCTTGTATTGAAGGCTCAAAGGAAACTGTGTCTCAAAATGGACTTGAACAGGCTCCCTGCTGAACCATAATCTTCTCAAAGCTGATAAATTGCTCTTTTCTGGGGAAAAAAATGAACTTCAGAGTGGACATTTCCCAGGAATAAGGATTTAGAGGGTTAAAAAATAATAACAATTTAATTAAAATGCTTCAAAAGCAGGAAACTATATTTCTATAGTTTATCACTTACTGAAATGGAATTAAAACCTTAGCCATCGATGGAGACTAGGAAGTCAGGAAACTAACAATGTCAGACATATGCGTTCATCTACCAATTCACTGAACAACGGTATCATGGTGCATGTTGCCCCTAAGGAGGTGCTGAACTTGTAGGGTGGGGACTAGAAATATGTAAAGGAGCACTTATACCAGGAGACACTGGACTAAGTGACTTACATGCACTACTCTCTCATTTCTCCCAAAGCCACTATAAACAAGTTCTTTCATCATCCCCATTTTACAGATGAGGAAACCAAGTCTCAGAGAGGATAAAGAACTCACCCAAAGTCAAGCAAATATTCATTGGTTAGGGCCAAGATCAGAGCACATTTTAACCCAGCTCCAAAGCCCATGTTTTTAATCACTATCCCTCTGTGAACCTAGGAGACCTTGGGTTGCTGGGGGCTGGAAGAGTGGCAGTAAGTGAAGGAAAGATCACATGACTAGGTGAGAGATAGGTATGAAGACAGGAGAAAGAATCCATGATTCCTGTAAATATCCCATAACCATCATGCTCCATGACACAGCAAAGGCTGATTTCTCCACTGGAAAACCTTCTCGTATACTTAATAGTCATTCTTTCTTTATCTCACTCCAGCTTTCATCTTCCAAGTGGGGTCTCTGTTGTCTTTACCCTGTGCCCCTTCCTTCTGTGGGTGCTTCTCATCTTGCATCTGCAATACTACTGTTACAATATGGTGGACTATTAAGTGTGCTTTACATGTCGTTGCCATTAGATTGATAACATCTCAAGAGCAGAAATAATAGGGAGATTAATCTTGTTTAATCGCCCCAGCTTTTAGCATAGTGCTAGCACCTGACAGGCATCTATAGAATAAATGAATTAAAGAATGACTATAAGTATATGAGAAGTTTTGTTCTGGTTTTGTTTTGAATGACAAAGCCAGGTTTGTTTCTTTGGCTTAGACCAATGGAGACAGGACCTGGGGCGAGGAAAGGGGGCACAGGAAGCGGGTGAATGTATCCTCCTGGCCATTGCCAAGTTCTCAGCACCCTGGGAAGCCGACCCGTGCGCTACGGATGGATCTACAGATCACCTGCTCGTGGGCTGGGTGCCCACTGAAGTTCAAGGTACATCCCAAGGCTGAGAAAAAGAGCTCCTCCTCCCCATGGTTCTGCCAGTGGTGTCCCTGCTCAGGTTTGAGCATGGAGAAGGTGTGCGCCGATGACCTCCACTGGAGTGCGCGTCCTCAGGAAGGCATCTTGGAGGAGGCTGCCCCCTTCTGCTTGGGTGCTAGTGCTGGTTTTCACCATGATGTCATTCCGTCTTTTTGCAGCTCTTACCTCCAGCAAGCAGTTGCCACATTCATGTTATAGTGAGAAAACTAATTTGGGCATAGGAAGGCAACATGAGAAGAAAAGACCAAAAGTGTAGTTTGGGGTCAGGTCGTGGAGGTTATTCATTAAATGTAAAGTTAAGGTAAAGGGCAGTGTGCAAGCTATGCAGGCTCCAGGCCAAGAGAGTGGCACGCTTTTTAGGGTTTAGCGCATTTATATAGGCCTTAGCCTCGGAGTATTTCGGAAGCAGAAAACCAGAAGGGGGCTCACTGATGAGGCACAGGGCAGGTGTCATCAGCACTTAACTTCTCTTGCTTTACCCTTGCCTTGACACTTATTCACGATGAGCATGGGCTCAAAGACGGGGCATACCCGCTTGAATAATAATAATATTTATTCGTAACTCAGTACAAGCCACACACTCTTGTTTGTTACATGTGGTTCCCTTTGGACCTACACAACAGGTCAAAAAGAGTTCTGTTTTTTTCTTATTCTACAGAGAGCTTGGAGACTGGCCCATAGTAACACAGCTGGTAAATGGTGGAGGCAGGACTTGTGGGTCAGACAACCTCCCTCCAGAATGAAGGCTCTCTACCATGGCGCAGTACTGCCACTTGGATACCTCACAGGCATTTCAAACTTAATATCTATAAAAGAGACCTCTTGATTTCTTCTGCACCGCAAACTCACTCCTTTCCAGCCTGCTCCATCTCAGTAAAAGCAACCATAATTCACCAAGTGCTGAAGCAAAAAAAAAAAAAAAAATTGCAGTGGTCATTCATTCTTTTATTAACTCCATCCCTCTCCCATCCTAACTACCAGTAAGGCCCGCCTCCAAATACATCTCCATTTACCCACTCCTCTCTATCTCCTTTGCCTCCATCCTGGACTAAGGCACCATCAGCTTTCACCTGGTCAACACCAACCACCTCCAGATAGATATCCCCAATTCTTGCCCTGTACAATCTATTCTTGACATAGCACCCAAAGCAATCTTTTTTTTAATTAATTTTTACTGGAGTATAGTTGATTTATAATGTTTTGTTAGTTTCTGCTGTACTGCAAAGTGCATCAGTTATACATGTACATATATCCACGCTTTTTAAAATTCTTTTCCCATATGGGTCATTACAGAGTATTGAGTAGAGTTCCCTGTGCTATAGAGTAGGTCCTTATTAGTTGTCTATTTTATACATCATAGTATGTATATCTTCTAAAAATTGTCATAACTTTCATCACTCCTTGCTTAAAAGCGTCCAGTGGCACCTCTTACTTCTCTTGGTCTTGATCAATGGCATTTGGTCTTCTCATTCCCTAGAATGTTCTTCTTTGCATAAATGACTTCTCATCAGTCAAGTCTGGGCGATGGTCACATCCTCAGAGAGGCCTTCTGTGACCACTTTGTCTGATGAATTCATCTGCTAAGTACTTGTTATCACATCATATGGTCTTACTTTCTGTATCACTTTCATCTCTACCTGAATGTATCTTCTTTGTCTGTTTGCTTTCACATGTCTGAGTCTTTCATCTAAAACTAAACTCTAAACACAGTGGCCTTGCTTATTATTTGCTGTTATTTACCTCTTTACACCCAGTAACTAGAACAGTGCCTGACACAGTGAGTGCTGAATAAACATTTGCTGAATGAATGGAATAGTCACCCTGCTCCTTAATCTCTGTATAATGTGGAACAAATGATTTGCCTCCCTAAAATCTGCCCTCTAGAAGGGTCATGAGATTTCCATGATATGAATTATGTGATGTGCATGATACAGTCCTTTGCTCATGTCAAGAATTCAATGCATTTCTGTCCATCCCTCAAATACACAGAACGCATATCCATGTGTTACAACATTTCCTTCACTTATTTATTTCAGTGCTTGCTTCTGTGACTGATAAGCATCCCTCCTGCTCCACCAACACTTCCCTTCTCTAATGCTCCATTGTGCTTCTTTTCTATTGTCTGAAACAGCCCTGGGAAAATAGGTGCTCCTGGGGTGGGATCATGTGATCACAAAAGCAGATTTTGCTACTCAAAAGCGTCCAATAAAAATGGGAAGTTGCTTCCTAAATGTCTCTGGCAGTCTGTGGTTTAGTTCACAATATCTTAACAGATTAAGTTAATGCAAATAGCAGATGTATTTTGTAGCAACAAGACAAATGTTCAACAGAATTAAAGTTATTCATGTGTAGTCACACTGGGAATATTTGCATGATATTTTGCTAATTGCTCCAAAATCTGACTTGTAGTGAATAAACAAATGAAAAAAAAAAAAAAAAAACCCCAGCAAAAATTAGCCCCAGGCCTCTCTGTTTTCTCTTAAAATCGCAGTGTCTTTCTTTAACCACTCAGCTTTTTCCTCTGAAAGGTTGGTGGCCTTTCCCAGTCTCGCAAGCATGTTCTTGGCCCCAATATTTCTGTGGAGATATTCATGGTTTCCCGCTGGTGATGAGAGCTCTTCCAAAAGCATTGGGCCTTTTTTCTCTCCCTGACTCCCAGCACCCTCCTCAGATTTCAAATGTCTACTTAGATTTCCTAACAAAAGCATCATGTTGATAGATTGCACCACTTGAAAATAGTGTACATTTGTCAAGTTTTCTTAAAATATTTCAGATGATTTTTTTTTGTCAATATATACTGTCTATTACTTTCCGAGGGCTGACATAGCAAAGTACCACAAACTGGGTGACTTTAAACAACAGAAAAGTGTTATCTAACAGTTCTGGAGACTAGAAGTCTAAAGCCAAGGTATTGGAGCATTGGTTTTTTCTCAGGGGCCCTGAGAGGACATCTGTTCCGTGCCTCTCTCCTAGCTTCTTGTAACGGCTGGCAATCCTTGGCCTGTAGATGCATCACTCCAATCCCTTCCTCTATCTTCACATGCAGTTTTCCTAGGTAACTCTGTCTTTATGTGGCTGTCTTCTTATGAGGGCACCTGTCATATTGGGTTAGAGGCCTACCCTACCCCAGTATGACCTCATCTGTAATGTAATATATCTGCAACGGTCTTATTTTCAAATCAGGTCACTTTTTGAGATACTAGGGGTTAAGGTCAACATCTTTTTGGAGGCGAGGTGGACACAATTCAACTCTAGCATTAGGGGTCCTCAAACTTATATGGACTTATATCCCTAGAATTAAAATATCTTGTGCACACACCTCAATATGTCTGCGTGTGTTCGTGTGTTGGTTAGGTACGTAAATATGTATATTACACATAAGTAATAGCCTACTAACATGTCATATATATTATAAAGGAAACATAAAAATAGAAATTTTTTAAATGACAAGAAAAAGGAGATTAGAATCGATAGTCCATACTTCCCTCACTCTCCATGGATCACCTTGTTTTTCCTTGGCCTGGAAACCACTTCCTGACTAATGTGAAGGGAATGAATCTAACTCTAGGAGGCAGTAAAAGGAAAAATAAAGCATTAAAGAGAGACAAGAAAGGTGAGCAAACTTGAAAGGTCTGGACTAAAACAAATTTGAAGAGTTTGTGGTTAAATGCACAGTCCAACGTAAAGTTCATCATTATCATAACCCACCATTACTTCTGGGCTTATATCCTGAGAAAACTCCAATTTGAAGGCATACATGTGTTTCTCTTTCTGGCTAACTTCACTCTGTATGACAGTCTCTAGGTCCATCCACCTCACTACCAATAACTCAATTTCATTCCCTTTTATGGCTGAGTAATATTCTGTTGTATATATGTGCCACATCTTCTTTACCCATTTATCTGTTGATGGACATTTAGGTTGCTTCCATGTCCTGGCTATTGTAAATAGTGCTGCAGTGAACATTGTGGTACATGTTTCTTTTCGAATTATGGTTTTCTCAGGGTGTATGCCCAGTAGTGGGATTGGGGGTCATATAGTAGTTCTATTTCTCATTTTTGAAGGAACCTCCATACTGCTCTCCATAGTGGCTCTATCAATTTACATTCCCACCAGCAGTGCAGCAGGGTTTCCTTTCCCCACACCCTCTCCAGCATTTATTGTTTCTAGATTTTTTTGACGATGGCCATTCTGACCAGTGTGAGGTGATAATTCATTGTGGCTTTGATTTGCATAGAGTGAAGTAAGTCAGAAAAAGAGAAACAAATACCATATGCTAACGCATATACATGGAATCTAAAACAAAAAACAAACAAACAAACAAACAAATGGTACTGATGAACCTAGTGGCAGGGCAAGAATAAAGAATAAATACGCAGATGTAAAAAATGGATTTGAGGACATGCGGGGGAATGGAAGCTGGGACGAATTGAGAGAGTAGCATTGACATATATACACTACCAAATGTAAAATAGAAAGCTAGTGGGAAGCTGCCTAATAGCACAGGGAGATCAACTGGGTGCTTGGTGATGACCTAGAGGGGTGGAATAGGGAGGGTGCGAAGGAGGCTCAAGAAGGCGGGGATATGGGGATGTATGTATAAACACAGCTGATTTACTTTGTTGTACAGTGGAAGCTGGCACAACAGTGTAAAGCAATTATACTCCAACAAAGATCTGAAGGAAAAAAAAAAGATACATGCACCCAATGTCAATAGCAGCACTATTTACAATAGCCAAGACAGGAAAGCAACCTAAGTGTTCACTGACAGATGAGTGAACAAAGAAGATGTGGTATATAATAGATGATAGATAGATAGATAGATAGATAGATAGATAGATAGATAATAGATAGATGATAGATGATACATAGATAGATAGATAGATGATAGATAGATAGAGAATAGATACACACACACACAATGGAAGATTAGCCATAAAAAAGAATGAAATAATGCCATTTGCAGCAACATGGATAGACCTAATTATCATACTAAGTGAAGTAAGTCAGAAAAAGAAAGACAAATATCACATGATATCACTTATATGTGGAATCTAAAGTATGATACAAATGAACTTATTTACAAAACAGAAATATACTCAGAGACATAGAAAAGAAACTTATGGTTACAAAGGGGAAGGTGGGGGGAGGGATAAATTAGGAATTTGGGATTACCAGATACAAACTCCTATATATAACATAGATGAACAACAAGGTCCTACTGCAGAGCACAGAGAACTATATTCAATATCCTGTAATAAACAAACAATAATGGAAAAAAGTATGAAAAAGAATATATATGTGTGTGTATATATCTATACCTATAGATATAGATATATGAATCACTTTGCTGTACACCAGAAACTAACGTGACATTAGATATCAAGTATACTTCAGGACTTCCCTGGTGGCGCAGTGGTTCAGAATCTGTCTGCCATTGCAGCGGACAAGGGTTCAAGTCCTGGTCTGGGAAGATCCCACATGCCACAGAGCAACTAAGCCCATCCGCCACAACTATTGAACCCATGCTCTAGAACCCCCAAGCCACAGCTACTGAGCCCGCATGCTGCAACTACTGAAGCCTGCACACCTAGAGCATGGGCTCCGCAACAAGAGAAGCCACCACAATGAGAAGCCAGCACACCACAACAAAGAGTAGCCCCTGCTCGCCGCAACTAAAGAAAGCCCATGCTGAGTAACAAAGACCCAACGCAGCCAAAAAATAAATACATAAATACATAAAATATACTTTAATTTTAAAAAATAAAAATAATAATAATAACCCATCATTAAATAGGAAGTGGGAATTTTATTCTAAAATAATCAGAATCAATTCATTCTGCCCATTCTATTGGAATCATGAAAGAGTACATGGGAAAATCTCATCCGCAGGGGCAGCCATCCTATTCCTCCTCAGTTTTATTTCTTTTCCTTCAAGAAGTCATTTTTCACCAGTATTGTTCTGGGTTTTTTTTTTTCTGGATATACTTTCTATTTTATTTCTGACCTATTAAAATGTAGGTGTCTTTTTCAGATTACTACCAAATCTATTTTTTCCTCCTCTATTTTTTTTAAAGCTCTTTATTGGGATATAATTGCTTTACACTGTTGTGCCAATTTTTGAGGTACACCAAAGTGAATCAGCTGTATTTATACATGTATCCCCATATCCCCTCCCTCCTGTGACTGCCTCCTTTAGTCACCATGAAAGATAGGGATCCAAATGTGAAAGGGAGCTGCCTTGGTGACCTTAGCTGTGTGTAGCCCAAAGACCTGGAGAAAATGTCCTCTCCTCTCAGGCCTCAGCTTCCTCACCCAGGAAATGGTAGTCATACCTGCCTCACCTAACTCTGGGTTCCTGTGAGCCAAACGTGGCTCCAGGTGGGAACAGGTTTCAAAGCACATGATGCCCAGCACCAAGGCGGTCCTGTGGCCTCCTCCATGGAAGTAACTCACACAACTGCTCTGAACCTCTTCAACTTCTCTATCTGTAACATGGGGATTAAAAAAGGGCTATTCTGACTATTTCAGCAGAATTTTGTAAGAATAAAAAGGGATAACATAAAAAGAAATACTTTACAATCAATAAAAAACACACTCTAGTATAAAACTGTAAGGTTTTATTATTCATAGATTGAGAATGCAAATGTAGCTCTCTAATTTGTTAATTAGAAAGCAAAAATCGGTCTTCAGCTTTGAGAAGTCAGAAGAACCTCAGTGTGTCTCAGCTGATCAGGATGTAATCCCAAATCCAATTCAGGTACATTGACAAGAAGCCAATGACAAGAGCAGTAAAGCTCAGCTCCTGGAAGCACTTTCAGCTGAGTCATTTTTTTGACTGAAAAAAAATGCACAACCTAAAAGTTGAGAATTATGTTTTATTCCACGGACATACTGAGAACTTGAGCCTGGGAGGCGGCCTCTCAGATACCTCTGAGGGACTATTCCAAAGACTTAAGGGAGAAGTCAGGATATATAAGACTTTTGCAATGAAAATCAGGTAGTTGAACCTCAAAAATTTACTACTAATTAAAGAAAAAATGGACATCTCAAGTTAATGAATTTAGAACTTTATGTATGGGAAGATACAAGAGCCTGGGCTCTTTGAAATCATTCCTTTGATATGCACCTTAACTGTCTACAGCCAGTATCCTATTTTCTCCACCTTGAAACTCCTTAGGGTAACAGCTGGGGGCAGCTGCAGTGGCTGTTGGCTTGATGGTCACATCATCCTTTATTTACTGATACCTCAGGCGACATTTTTTTTTTTGTCCACAAGGGACAGATCCACATTTAAAGTAAAACGTCAGAATAAAATCTACAGTCTTAACTTTTCATGTTCTCGGTACCTAATTAAATTTTAGAGAAAATTATAGAAAATCCTGTCTTATAATTACTGTTCATTGTCTGTGAGCTTTATTGCCTAGGATCCTCCTTCTCTTTACGCCTCTCTCATTTGCTCTATCATCTTCTGAGGTTCGTGTTTTGTTTCAAAGTTTCAGGACATAGAAGAGTTGAAAACAGTCCTGGCTTTAAGACTTCCTCTCTGAGATGTCCACTGAGGCCAGGCCTCCCTGAGAAGGACAGGTTGCATCTTTTGAGGACGATCTCCACACCACACACATCAGAACATCACCCAAGGGCCCACAGGTAGGGCTTCTCTGCAAAACAACTTGGCTGAACAGAGAGCAGCCAAACTATAAGAGTCCTAATCTGGGGATCCTGCCCGTTTTTTCAGTCTGAAAGTCCTGCTTACCCTCGGGCCACTGGGCTTTCCCAATCCAACACCCACTTTTCTCTTGATCTCAAGCACCTTCTACGATTCCCTCCTTTCTAATTTTAAAACATTTTTAGAAATTCCCATGTTTTCCATCCACTCCTCTGTAATCAACCAAAGAAACATCTGGCAAATTTTCTTTAGCTAATATGCATATAATATATAGGCTTAAGCTACCCACCTCTACTCTAACTGCCCTTTGCTCTTCCATATCCTTTATCATCCTTAGTTTCGATTGGCTTTGAAATCAAACTATTGTTGCCTGTTCATATCTTGGCATAATATTCACTCTGCTTTTTATGTGTCCCCCCAACACGTACACTTATTGTTACCCAAACACTGGGTTTGCCTCTTAATGAGTGTTGGACCAAAAGACACAACCAAGCCAAAGATTGGGAGAAGGAAGGATTTATTACTTGCAGCAAGTAAGGGGAACACTGGGAACATTTCCCAAAACAGTGTCTCCCCAAAAATTGAGGAAAGTTTTAAGCTAAGAGCACGTGCATATTCATGTAGGGGCTTCATCTGATGACAAAGTTAGCAAGGCTGTAGATTAGAGAGTCACAACCCTGGCTGCACAGTTAATTCAGCAGGGGAGCTTTAAGTATTCTTATGCACAGACCAGTTCAATAAGCCTGTCTAAGACACCCAGACATCAGTATCTTTCAAGTTCCTCAGCATAGAATTGGGGCCAAGGTCGACAGAGTCCAAGCTTTAGTTGATTGAATTTCACGAGGGTCAACATCAGATTGTAACAGATTGTGATGTATTTTTTTTGAATTGCATTCTTTTTTTGAAATTAATTTTTATTGGAGTATAGTTGATTTACAATGTTGTGTTAGTTTCTGCTACACAGCAAAGCGGATCAGTTACACATATATATACATCCACTCTTTTATAGATTCCTTTTCCATATACGTCATTACAGAGTATTGAGTGGACTGCCCTGTGCTGTACAGCATATCCTTATTAGTTATTTATTTATTTTTTTTTAATTTTTTTTTATTATTTTTTGGGGGTACACCAAGTTCAATCATCTGTTTTTATACACATATCCCCGTATTCCCTCCCTTACTTGAATCCCCCCCCCTTGAGTCCCCCCCACCCTCCCCGCCCCAGTCCTCTAAGGCATCTTCCATCCTCGAGTTGGACTCCCTTTGTTATACAACAACTTCCCACTGACTATTTTACAATTGGTAGTATATATATGTCTGTGCTACTCTCTCGCTTCGTCTCAGTTTCCCCTTCACCCCCCGCCCCCTCCCATACCTCTAGTTCTCCAGTCCATTCTCTGTATCTGCATCCTTGTTCTTGTCACTGAGTTCATCAGTACCATTTTTAGATTCCGTATATGTGAGTTAGCATACAATATTTGTCCTTCTCTTTCTGACTTACTTCACTCTGTATGACAGATTGTAGTTCTATCCACCTCATTACATATAGCTCCATCTCATCCCTTTTTATAGCTGAGTAATATTCCATTATATATATATGCCACATCTTCTTTATCCATTCATTTGTTGATGGGCATTTAGGTTGCGTCCATGTTCTGGCTATTGTAAATAGTGCTGCAATAAACATTATGGTACATGTTTCTTTTGGGATTATGGTTTTCTTTGGGTATATGCCCAGGAGTGGGATTACTGGATCATATGGTAGTTCTATTTGTAGTTTTTGAAGGAACCTCCAAATTGTTTTCCATAGTGGCTGTACCAACTTACAGTCCCACCAACAGTGCAGGAGAGTTCCCTTTTCTCCACACCCTCTCCAACATTTGTGGTTTCCAGATTTTGTGATGATGGCCATTCTGATCGGTGTGAGGTGATACCTCATTGTGACTTTGACTTGCATTTCTCTGATGATGAGTGATGTTGAGCATCTTTTCATGTGTTTGTTGGCCATCTGTATGTCTTCTTTGGAGAAATGTCTATTTAGGTCTTCTGCCCATTTGTGGATTGTGTTATTTGCTTTTTTGGTATTAAGCTTCATGAGCTGCTTGTATACTTTTGGAGGTTAATCCTTTGTCCGTTGTTTCATAGGCAATTATTTTTTCCCATTCTGAGGGTTGCCTTTTAGTCTTGTTTATGGTTTCTTTCGCTGTGCAAAAACTTTGAAGTTTCATGAGGTCCCATTTGTTTATTCTTGATTTTATTTCCATGATTCTAGGAGGTGGGTCAAAAAGGATATTGCTTTGATGGATGTCATAGAGTGTTCTGCCTATGTTTTCCTCTAGGAGTTTGATAGTGTCTGGCCTTACATGTAGGTCTTTAATCCATTTGGAGTTTATTTTTGTGGATGGTGTTAGGAAGTGTCCTAATTTCATTCTTTTACATGTTGCTGTCCAATGTTCCCAGCACCACTTATTGAAGAGGCTGTCTTTTTTCCATTGTATACTCGTGCCTCCTTTGTCAAAGATAAGGTGCCCATATGTGTTTGGGCTTACTTCTGAGTTCTCTACTCTATTCCATTGATCTTCCTTTCTATTTTTGTACCAGTACCATACTGTCTTGATCACTATGGCCTTGTAGTATAGTTTGAAGTCAGGAAGCCTGATTCTAGCAACTCCATTTTTCCTTCTCAAGATTGCTTTGGCTATTCGGGGTCTTTTGCGTTTCCATACAGATCGTAAGATTTCTTGCTCTAGTTCTGTGAAAAATGCCATTGGTCATTTGATTGAGATTGCATTGAATCTGTAAATTGCTTTGGGTAGTACAGTCATTTTCACGATGTTGATTCTTCCAATCCAGGAACATGGTATGTCCCTCCATCTGTTTGTGTCATCTTTGATTTCTTTCATCAATGTCTTAAAGTTTTCTGCACACAGATCTTTTGCCTCCTTAGGCAGGTTTATTCCTAGGTATTTTATTCTTTTTGTTGCAATGGTGAATGGGAAAGTTTCCTTAATTTCTCTTTCTGCTCTTCCATTGTTAGTGTGTAGGAATGCAAGAGATTTCTGTGCATTAATTTTGTATCCTGCTACTTTACTAAACTCATCAATTAGTGCTAGCAGTTTTCTGGTAGAGTCTTTAGGGTTTTCTATATATAATATCATGTCATCTGCAAAGAGTGACAATTTGACTTCTTCTTTTCCAATTTGGATTCCTTTTATTTCTTTTTCTTCTCTGATTGCTGTGGCTAAAACTTCCAAAACTATGTTGAATAATAGTGGTGAGAGTGGACACCCTTGTCTTGTTCCTGTTCTTAGAGGGAATTCTTCCAGTTTTTCCCCATTGAGAATGATGTTGGCTTTTGGTTTTTCATATATGGCTTTTATCATGTTGAGGTAATTTCCTTCTATGCCCATTTTCTGGAGAGCTTTTATCATAAATGGATGTTGAACTTTGTCAAAAGCTTTTTCTGCATCTATTGAAATGATCATATGGTTTTTATCCTTCAAATTGTTGATATGATGTATCACATTGATTGATTTGCATATATTGAAGGATCCTTGCATCCCAGGGATAAACCCCACTTGATCATGGTGTATGATTTTTTTAATGTGCTGTTGCAGTCTGTTAGCTAGTATTTTGTTGAGGACTTTTGCATCTATATTCATCAGTGATATTGGTCTGTAGTTTTCTTTTTTTGTGACATCTTTGCCTGGTTTTGATATCAGGGTGATGGTGGCCTCATAGAATGAGTTTGGGAGTGTTCCGCCTTCTGCAATATTTTGGAAGAGTTTGAGAAGGATAGGTGTTAACTCTTCTCTAAATGTTTGATAGAATTCGCCTGTGAACCCATCTGGTCCTGGGCTTTTGTGTGTTGGGAGATTTTTAATCACTGCCTCAATTTCTGTACTTGTGATTGGTCTGTTCATGGTTTCTATTTCTTCCTGGTTCAGTCTTGGAAGATTGTATTTTTCTAAGAATGTATCCATTTCTTCCAGGTTATCCAGTTTATTGGCATATAGTTGCTTGTAGTAGTCTCTCATGATGTTTTGTATTTCTGAGGTGTCCGTTGTTACTTCTCCTTTTTCATTTCTAATTCTGTTGATTTGCATCTTCTCCCTTTTTTTCTTGATGAGTCTGGCTAATGGTTTATCAATTTTGTTAATCTTCTCAAAGAACCAGCTTTTAGTTTTATTTATTTTTGCTATGGTTTCTTTCCTTTCTTTTTCATTTATTTCTGCTCTGATCTTTATGATTTCTTTCCTTCTGCTCCCTTTGGGGTTTCTTTGTTCTTCTTTCTCTAGTTGTTTTAGGTGTAAGATTAGGTTGTTTATTCGATAATTTTCTTGTTTCTTAAGGTAGGACTGTATTGCAATAAACTTCCCTCTTAGAACTGCTTTTGCTGCGTCCCATAGGTTTTGGGTTGTTGTGTTTTCGTTATCATTTGTTTCTAGATATTTTTTGATTTCCTCTTTGATTTCTTTAGTGATTCCTTGGTTGTTTAAGAGTGAATTGTTTAGCTTCCATGTGTTTGTATTTTTTGCAGTTTTTTTCCTGTAATTGATATCTAGTCTCATGGCGTTGTGGTCTGAGAAGATGCTTGATATGATTTCAATTTTTTTGAATTTGCTGAGGTTTGATTTGTGATCCAAGATGTGATCTATCCTGGAAAATGTTCTGTGTGCACTTGAGAAGAAAGTGTATTCTGTCGTTTTTGGATGGAATGTCCTATAAATATCAGTTAAGTCGAGATGGTCTAATGTGTCATTTAAAGCTTGTGTGTCTTTATTTATTTTCTGTTTGGATGATCTGTCCATTGATGTAAGTGGGGTGTTCAAGTCTCCCACTATTTTTGTGTTACTGTCGATGTCCCCTTTTATAGCTGTTAGCATTTGCCTTATATACTGAGGTGCTCCTATATTGGGGGCATAGATATTTACCATTGTGATATGTTCTTCTTGAATGGATCCCTTGATCATTATGTAGTGTCCTTCCTTGTCTCTTTTAATAGTCTTTACTTTCAAGTCTAATGTGTCTGATATGAGTATTGCTACTCCAGCTTTCTTTTGACTTCCATTTGCATGGAATATCTTTTTCCATCCCTTTACTTTCAGTCTATATGTATCCCTTGGTCTGAAGTGGGTTTCTTGTAGGCAGCATATAGAAGGGTCTTGTGTTTGTATCCATTCAGCCAGTCTGTGTCTTTTGGTTGGAGCATTTAATCCATTTACATTTAAAGTGATTATTGACATGTGTGTTCCAATTACCATTTTCTTAATTGTTTTGGGTTTGTATTTGTAGGTGTTTTCCTTTTCTTGTGTTTCCTACTTAGAGAAGTTCCTTTAGCACTTGTTGTAAGGCTGGTTTGGTGGTGCTGAATTCTCTTAACTTTTGCTTGTCTGGAAAGCTTTTGATTTCTCCCTCAAATCTGAATGAGATTCTTGCTGGGTAGAGAATTCTTGGCTGTAGGTTTCTCTCTTTCAGGACTTTCAGTATATCCTGCCCTTCCCTTCTGGCCAGCAGAGTTTCTGTAGAAAGGTCAGCTGTTATTCTTATGGGTTTTCCCTCATATGTTGTTTGTTGCTTTTCTCTTGCTGCTTTTAATATTTTTTCTTTGTGTTTAATTGTCATTAGTTTGATTAATATGTGCCTTGGTGTATTTCTCCTTGGGTTTATTCTGTATGGGACTCTCTGTGCTTCTTGGACTTGGTTCATTATTTCCTTTCCCATGTTGGGGAAGTTTTCCACTATAACCTCTTCAAATATTTTCTCAGACCCTTTCTTGTTTTCTTCTTCTTCTGGGATGCCTATAATTTGAATGTTAGTACGCTTAATGTTATCACTGAGGTCTCTGAGACTGTCTTCTATTCTTTTTATTCTTTTTTCTTTTTCCTGCTCTGTGGCATTTATTTCCCCATTCTATCTTCCAACTCACTTATTCATTCTTCTGCCTCAGTCATTCTGCTGGTTATAGCATCTAGAGTATTTTTAATTTCAGTTATTTTGTTATCCATTGCTGTTTGTTTTTCTGAGTTCTTATGAACTGTTTCTTGTACTTTCTCTATTTTGTTATCGAGATTTTGTATCATTTTTACTATCATTACTCTAAATTCTTTTTCAGGCATTTTTCCTATTTCCTCCTCATTTATTTGGTCTTGTGGGGTTTTTTCCTGCTCCTTTGCCTGCATGGTGTTTCTTTGTTTCCTCATGGTTGTCCAAACTTTTGGGGTTGCTTGTCCTGGTGATAGAGGTGTTTATAGAAGACTGTCCAAGCCTCAGACTAATGTCCAAGTATTGGATTAAACGAATATTAAGTCTAGGAAACACATACATGTATAAGACACACAATTACTGAATCCGTTAGGACATAAGGCTCTAGAAAGACCTGACAGAACCCCAGTGTGCTATCAGATATTCAAAGAGAAACCCAACAGAAATTGACAACTGAAACAGAACAAATCAGAGACAAAAGCAAGAGAAAACAAACAAACAAATAACACCTTACACATAGAAACATTAATCCAGGGAGATTTTGTAAGCTAGGATCAAATATAGAAAAGAGCCAGAGTACCACCAGAGAGAATGGAGATTCTCAGAATGTAATTAGACAACTGTACCAAGAACTAAGATAAAGACAAAAGCCTAATATTAAATACCAAGGCAGTGCATCATCTGGAGAATAGAGCAAGGATTCTGAGCAGACCTCTAGTGTTGCTTATAAGTATGTTAAGATAAAATAAACTTAAAATGGCTGGAAGAAAGTGGAACAGAAGAGTGTAATGTGGTTGAAAATATGCAAATAAAAAGAAAGGAATAGAAATGTATAAAAGATAGGGATGAAAGGAAAGTGTGAGAGATATATTGTCCGTACTACCAAAAACTTGGCTAGATATAGAAGTATATAAAAAGGCCAAAAAAAAAAAATAATAAAAAATATCATTAAAAAATTATGTTATAAAACTTGTAGATCCCTTAGGGCTAAGATCGTATTTAATAAAGAAAAAGAAAAAAAAAAGAGAGAGAGAGAGAAAAAGAAAAAAAAACAAAAATCCAGAACTGATCCCAGAATGGACCAGTTCAATGGGTATTGATACTACTATTTCTGTTTCCTTAGCGTCTCAGCTGTAAGTGTCCTTCTCCTTGCCTTGGGTTTTTTTGCATTATTCTGTGACCAGCAGAGGTTCCTTTATTGTTGGTCTGTAAGCATTGGTGTGTGGGGAGGGAGAGGGTACAATAGTGGCTCCTTCTCCTGGGAGTGAGTGAGCAGTGGCGCACTGATGTTTCAGTCGGGCTTGGAGGTGCCTGTTGCAGAGGGATGCCGGTGGCTCAGGCGTAAACAGAAAGTCTTAGAGTTGGGCCTCTCTCGGGTTTTTTTTTGTTGCTGTTGTTGTTTTTTTTTTTTTTTCTCTCGGCAGCCTCCCTGCTGCTGGCGTTGCAAGGGGTTTTAATCTAGCCCTGCCCGAGCGCCTGAGGGTGCTTGTTATCCCTGAGCGCCTTAGGTGGCCCACAGGGCGTCTCTCCACTGCCTGTTGCAGAGGCGCTGAAAGAGAGAGAGGCTACGCGCGCAGCTCCTCCCCCCCCCCCCCCGCCCGTGAGCCTGCAGCCTCCAGCCGCCATCATGGCCGAGCAGCTCTCAGGGATGGGCACTCCTCTCCACGGACCTCCTCCCTCCTGTCCTCTCGGTCCATCACCCTACCAGCAACAATGTTTCTCACCCTGAACCAGCTCTCCGGTTCCCACGCTCCCGCTCCTGGACTCTCCGTTCAGCCGCGGATCGATGTCTCGGTCCGGGAATGCTGAGCTGCGCTGCGGACCCTCCGTATGTTTCTCACTCTCTCCCGTCTGCCACAGCTCCGTCGCTTCACCCTCTTTGAGCCCTCATAGATGCCTCCCTACCGGCTATGTCGGGCTCCCCGCAGTCCTTTCTGGTGTCTGAGGCCATCTGCTGGTGTTCAGCTGGTTCTCTATGGGAATGACTGCGTCCTTCCATGCATTCCCAATGCATCTGTGGAGAGGGATGCACTCCACATCTCTCTACTTCGCCACCATCTTTTCTCCCCCTCAGTTATTTATTTTATATATAGCAGTGTGTATATGTCAGTCCCAATCTCCCAATTTATCCCTCCCCCATCTCTGCTTTCCCCCTTGGTAACCACAAATTTGTTTTCTACATCTGTGACCCTATTTCTGTTTTGTAAATAAGTTCATTTGTACCATTTTTTTTAGATTCCATGTAAGCAATATCAAATGATATTTGTCTTTCTCTGTGTGACTTACTTCACTCAGTATGACAATCTCTAGGTCCATCCATGTTGCTGCAAATGTCATTATTTCACTCCTTTTTTTAAGGCTGAGTAATATTCCATTGAATATATGTACCACATCTTATTTATCCATTCATCCATCAATGGACATTTAGATTGTGATTATACCCCTTGAGGGGGAACTAGGACTCTGTTTTATTGCTGAACTATTGTTTCTTGACTGCTTTTCCCTTGTTCCTGCATTGCCTTACTTCCCTTAAAATCACTGATTACTGAGACCTACTCAAGGGCAACCATAGATCACCAGGCTTAGATCACAAAAATAGCTTAGGCCAAAAATGGTTTCTCTTATTCAAGAAAACCATGCCTGGTTCCTTTTCTCTGGGGAATTCCTACCCTGTCTGCTTACATTATGAAAAACTGCTCTCCATCTTAGAAGGTTTTATATGCTACAGGATGACAAAAACTGTGCCTACTCAGCTTTATTTTGGAGTAAGAAAAGGCCCAAGGCTTTGAAGCTGGTAGTTGGCACTGGAATCCCAGCCTTGTGATTAAAAACTCTGTGTTGAGGGCTATGTCCTTCTCTGAGGCTCTCTTTCCTCATCTATAGAATTAGGACAGGAATACCCACCTCATGGGATTTTCGTGAAGATTAAATTCAATGAATTTACATGCAAATCTCCAGACACACTGATAACATTCCATTAGTTAATATGCACCCTCCCATTTTGCATAGCACTGAATGCAGATCTATAAGCAGCAAGCTATTCTGATAACAGAGGTGAAGTTAGCCAGGCTTTAGATTAGAGAGTCACAACCCTGGCTGCACAGTTAATTCATCAGGGGAGCTTTAAGTATTCTTATGCACAGACCAGTTCAATCAGCCTCTCTAAGACACCCAGACATCAGTGTCTTTCAAGTTCCTCAGATGATTCTAATGTGCAGCTAAGGTTGGGAACCTCTGCTTTAGACGAAGGTGTTTTTTTTCCCAAAGTATGGAAGATGAGGAACCCTTAGCTTTCTTACCTTGGGGATGGAAATGGGAAGGATGAAGGGAAAAACAGAGTCCAGAAGTGTTAGGTTTAGTACCATCACACTTTCCGAAAAATGCAAATTCCTTGTCCAAATACATTCCTTTCCACACAGGTGGTAAACGTCTAAAGGACCTGTCTTCGGTCACCATATTTTGTTGAATAAACCTACTATGCTAAGGCCAAGACCAGGCATCAAGACCTTCTTTAAAAGGCTTTGCTGAAAGCAAGCAAGAATGTGGGTAAAAACACTGCCCTCCCCAACTCACCCATCCCCATATACACACTTAGAAATCTAGAATCTAGAATGTGTTCATGTTTTCTTTTTCCTTATAATTCTGAGATTGAAATAACAAATTAAAATTTCTTCTAAGCCAAATATACAAAACCTTATCTGATATTTCTGAAACCATATTATCAAACACAGCACAAGCACATCTTAGTTTTTCTTTCTCAAAAGAAAAAAAAAAAAAAGATCCCAAATAATATTCCTATAGGAAACATAAATTGTATTGCTAGAAGTAATAGCAATCTCTTTAGCTAGATCCCCTAGGACTCACTTCAGTCTATTTTCCTAAGTGCTGTATTTTTAAAGCTCTGTTGCATACCTGCCTCTTAGACATGCTGAACTGAACATTCTAAATTCTGAGCACTTAGTGGTACAAGGTTAGTTGAAAATGTACCCTTAGAAAAATGAGTCCTTTTATCAGTCACTATTGCTATGTGAGATACTGGGGAAGAAATTATTCACAGAACAGCTGGCCTCCATTTTGAATTTATTGTGTTGTTATATTTAATGGTAGATTGATTATTCCTCAAAAATACTTACTCCCAATTGCCTAGATCCCTAACTTTAGTCTCAGTCAGGTGACTTGCTTTGCCTATGGGATATTAGCAGATATGATACAAACAACAGCTTAAAATGTGCTTGTACAGATGAACTTTCCTCTTATGCCCCTCTCTTTCATAAACACGAGAAGAGCTTGTGCCTAGAATGAATGAACACTTATAGAGAAAACCTGAACCCAGCCTGCAATGAGGAACTGGGCATGGCCAGACCCACAGCTTGAGTCAGAATCATTTAGGCAAGCCCAGCCTAGATTAGCCAAATCCCACACAACCCACAATTGTGTGGGTGAGTATAAATGACTTTATTTTAAGCCATTGTGTGTTTAGAATGGTTTGTTATACAGCAGTAGCTGACTGATATACACTGCAAGACATGGTATTAAATAAACAAGAACCTGTATAGAAAAATCATGGGTTTGAAAACCCATTTCTTATGGCCAATTAAAAATGTTTTTTTGAAGTGGATTGTTAGAGTGAAAGATTCATTTTATGCTACAAGATAATCATGCTATTTCAACCATCACTGAACATCTATTGTTGGTACATGTGAGGAAAACAAGTAATGACTTTTCTGAATAACTATTTTAAATCATACAAAATTTTATATCTTTGAAACCGAATGGAAAAGTTGTCTGCAGTTTCCCTGTGGTGTAAATATCACATCACTGTGGTGTAAATATTTGCTCTTGGTTGTAAAATAATCATAGCTACCATTCACTGAGCACTTACTACATAGCCCTTTCGAATATTATCTCAAAATACTACACTTAGGTAGTTGTGATTATTTATTCCCATTTTAGAGATGAAAACATTGAGGCTTGGAATGTTTAAGTAACTTGTCCAAGGGTACCAAGCTAGGAAGTAGCAATGTTGGGATCTATCCCAAATCTTTCTGGTTCAAGAGCCTGACTCTTACTACTGCCTCTCAGAGTTAAAAAGACAAAGGTGTAAGAAGAATGACACAGTAAAAATAATGTCATTATCATGGTTCTATTCCAATGGAGGATAAGTCATAACGTAAATCTCTATGACACAATGCGGCTTTCTGGTTCCCCTCTTCTATCAACCATCTTGAGTTAATGTCTCAGATATAAATATTCAATGCAATTGAACAAATATTTCTTTGGCACTAATAGATACCAGGCTTTATGCTCACGCTCAGAATTACAGTTGAGTTTAGGACACAGTACTTTCTTTATAGGAGCTTTCAGTCTAGTAAATAATTGATATTGAGAAGATCCTAGCCAAAAATCCCAGCGTGAGCTCTATCATGTTCCAAATGCAGGGCGAACAGATGTTCCGACTAATGATTGTTGTGGTGGGAAGAGGGTGAGGGCTGGGGAGTTAGTTACATTTACTCACTGAGAGTGCTCATTCCTTTCTGAAGGCAGCCAGCAGCCAAGAAAGAAGACAAATTCTAAATTAAAGGGGGGGATCAAGCTGTGTGAGATTGCTGACTCAAGTGAGAGCTGAAAGATAACGGCTGCACTAAATGCTGAGCTCCAGTCCACGATGGTTAGACCAGAGGAGCAGCACACCCAGGCCTGGTGACTCAGATGGGAGTGTTGTTGGCCAACAAATAGTATGTTAAAGAGGAAAACAAGAATCATGGGTCTGTTGAGCATTATAAGACTCCCCCCTTTATAAAAGGATGAAAAGTTTATTCAATCGAGATATTTACTTAAAACAGTTGTAATACAGTGTTATGGTGTTATTATCTAAATGGGTCGAATTTTCTACTGCCCCAACATCAGATATCACAACACATCCAAACATAAGACTCTCTTCCATCAAAGAATTTGACATTTCCTGGCCCCCTTTTTTTTCAATGCAGTCAAAAGGGGAGGCCTCATCTGAGCTGCCCCCTAACTCTCCATACCAGTTAAAGAGGAGGAAAGAGGGAGTTTGCTAAAGGCATTTCACAAGGGGAATGTTAA
Source organism: Hippopotamus amphibius kiboko (assembly GCF_030028045.1). Classification (NCBI taxonomy): domain Eukaryota; kingdom Metazoa; phylum Chordata; class Mammalia; order Artiodactyla; family Hippopotamidae; genus Hippopotamus; species Hippopotamus amphibius. The sequence goes on from NC_080192.1 coordinate 92,839,986, forward strand.
TGTCAAAAGGTATTTACCATGGAGAGAAAGCATGCAGTGTTCCATAGATTTCTTCACCAATTCAAAATTAACTGTTCCTATCCTAATTGTCTCATATATATCATTATATTGATATAATCCTGCACAGAAATATCAGGCATCATTATCAAATACTGTATTATCTCTTTGCAGGAAAAAGTCAAACTGCACTCATTACAATTAGTCATAATTCTAATTCCAAATGTGGCATCATCCCAGCAATATCATTTGCTACTTTATGTAAGTTACTTAACTGATCTGAATTTCAGCTTTTTTATGTGTGAAATAGGAATAAGAAAACTACTGAAAGTGTTCTTATGAGGGTCAGAATTAAGACACAGAGGAGAAAAATCAATAAATGGTAGCTATTGTTATCATTATTGTTATTGACACAGCTCATATTTGAAATTCTGTTATTGCTTATATATCTTAATTTTTTTTATTATATGCTTCAATAGATTTCCTTCTAAACAAAAATGTTAAAGGAAACTGATTCTAACTACATATCACCTTGTTGTGGGTCACCCCTCCTTTGAATTTCAAAATGGTGCCACCCTTTTCTCCACTGATATGTGTATAAGTACCTGGAGCTCACAACCTGAGTTCCTCCTACATCACAGCCTTCTCGGGGCCTTTCTGGAACCAAGGCACCCTGTATCTGACTTGCTTAAATAGTCAATTTACTATCTACTTAAATTAGTACCAATCTCAAACTTTGACGGAGAGATAAGATTTGGAGATGTCTCCTGCCAGTGAAAGGACCCAAAGAAATCCTAGCAGCCAGCCTTTCCCTTAGTGAATGGAGATTTAATTCTTCTCCCAAAGGTTCACAATTACTTGAAAGGGGACATGCATGAGCTCATGAGCACCAAACCCAACGATACCAACAGGTTCAAGCTGGCACTGCAATTGGGGCATACTTCTTCCCTGAGCCAAGTCACCACCAACCTCACATCTTAGCATAAACTAATTTATCTTATTGGCTATTAGCTTCACCTGGAAAACTTCAGCCAAAAAGAGGGTCGGGGTAGTTAGAAAAATAATCTTGTCATTATTCCTCGTTATGTTAAAAACACACTTTTTTCATTCAAACTCCACTTGTTTTCTTTGGAAACCAGCAACTCCTTTCAGTCTTTCTACCTAAGAAAGAGTCCAGTGAGTCAGGTTTTGGAGTTTGTTGTTTCCTCCCAGCATCTATGTCCCTTTTTCTTTTGGTAACAGTAGCCAGATTTCCTTCGGCGGCCATACGCAGTCTTGGTGGGGCCATCATACAAAATGCCATGATGCCAACAACTGACTCATCCATTCTCCTATGGATGGACTTCTTGGGTTTTTCCATACTTTTGCTATTGTGAACAGAATGGCTATGAATAATCTTTTTGAGCTTAAGTCAGCCAAAGTGAGTTTCTGTTGCTTTCAACCACAAAATACTGATTTATGTGGGAATACTGAAAGTTCTCAATTATCAAACACCTTTATAGATATCGTTCATTATTAAGTACAAATTATTTTAAAAGTATAAGATTTAAGCAGTTCCTAAGGGTACTCTCCCACACTGTTCTGCTTTCACAGAGAGAATTTATTTTACTCATCTTAGTTCCGGTCATCTATCATCTACCAATTGTGGACTTAATTACTAAAGGCTTTAATCAACTGGCTTCTCTTTCCCTCCTAATGAGAACTGAATAGATAGTTACCTTGCTAGTTGAAAAAAAGAGCCAAGGGTGACACAAATTGCTAACAAATATTTGCAAAGATGCTCAAACTCATTAGCAATCATGGAGATGCAAATCAGACCACAATGAAATACCGTTTATACACTAGATTAGCATAAATTAAGACCTCTTATAATATCAAAGATTGAAAGAGGTGGATCTGTGGGAACTTTTATTCATGTACATTGTGAAAGGAAAGCAAATTGGCACAACTACTTTGGAAAAAATGTGGCAGTATGCTCTAAATTATGTAAAGTTGAATATTTACCTGCAATACAATTTAGGGTAATACACAGGAAAACTTTTGCCCTTGTCTCCCAGGAGACATGAACAAAAATATTCATTGCAATTCTGTTCACAACAGTAAAAACAAACAAACAAATATGCAAACAACCCTGAAAAACAATTCAAATGCCCATCAACAGGAAAAGTGGATGAACAAACGGTAGTTTAGTCAGATAATGAAAAATTACAGAGCAGGAAAAATAAATAGACTAAATTTCACAAACCACATGAGTGCATCTTAGAATATTGAGTAAAAACAGCAAGTCCCAGTAAACTACACAAGGTGTATTACTTTTATAAAGCTCAAAAAACCAACAAAACCAAGCAACACACTGTATGGATATATGTGTATGTGTATGTGTATATGTGCGTGTGTATATACATGTGTGAAAATTTTTAATAAAGCAAGCAACGTTCAGCACAAAGTTCACCATTGGGCTGGGAGGAGGCAGAGGTTTGTGATGTGGGAGAATTGTATGAGAAATTACAATGACTTTTGTGGTCCTAAAATTGAGTGGTGAGTCCACAACTGTTCATTTTATTATTCTGCTTCTTCACTTACATGTATGCTACATATAGTCTCACATTGAAGAATAAAGAAAAATAAGCCAATAAGAAGTAATAGCTTCATCCAAGGACAGGAGAAGAGACTAGTGCACAAATTTCACAAGGAACACCGTAGATGTCTGGGATATACTCTGAGTTTCCACTGACTAATAACTCAATAGCCTCTCTTCATCTGACCTTTCTCCTTTTCTGGGAGGGAGAGGGGAGGGAATCTAACTCTTTGTATGTCTTTCATGGACCACTTCCCATTGAACAGTCTGCAGCGTTTTAACCACTTACTAGCCCTATAAACTGAGATAAGTGGAGTGAGAAGGTAACCGATCTCTTATGATTTTGCCAGTCACACGTTTAACACGTGTGTTTTCTTCATAAGGGAAGAGGCAGTTTCTATCAGCACCATGAGTTTAATGTATTCCTTCCTTTCCAATCTCCCACCCTCCAGACACTAACCAACGCTTCTGGGAAAAAAGCTTTTATCTTATCAGAGACCTATGCTTTGGAGATAATGCAGCAATATTTTATTATTGCTGCTAATACGTGCATGTGGCTAGAGATAGAACAATAGGCAAAGAACATTGCTTTGTTCTGTGAAAACATAAACCTATACGGGCCAGTTTAAGTGGCTTCTTTCCTTTGGCAGCTGCCTTCTCAAAGGTCTGAAAGTGCCTAGGACTGACTGGAGACCTCTGAAAGTCAGTCCTGCCCACAAAGAGAAGAGAAAAGAAAGCTATCGCTACCTAAGGCCACTACAACTAAAACTGTCCAAGTACATGATTTGCCAGCATATGGGAAAAGCCTGAGTCCCTCTGAGTTTAAAAAGGCAACAAATTGTTAACAATGATAATGCCTAGGCTTAAAAATGAGTGCAGAAATGGATTAAGTGATCTGGAGTATACAAAAATGTGTTTTTCTAGCTAAATCTTTGTCTTAGCTCCTCCTCCACTCACATCAACTGTACTTCTTGCAATAAAAACTTGAACTGGAGCACTAATCCATATTTATATTATCCTATTATGTTATGATATGCTGAAAGCAACCCAATTTGCTAATAGCTTGTTACTCACTAGCTGCATTTCCCCCAGGCCTAATACCATTCAATTCTTGCCGAGGGTTGCTTTCTCCGAGGGATGCCTACAGAGAGCTGGACGGGCTTTCACACATTCAATTTCTAAAGTATTCCTTCAAATGTCTTCTTCCTGGGGAATATCATAAATAGGGAACAACAACAGCAAAAGTGAGCAGACAGACTAAAGCATGTATTGCATCCCAGAGGCATATGAATATAAAATCATTGGCTAAAAGGCCAGGCCAAACAGTCATATAAGTCTCTTTGAAAACTAATTGATTGTTTCTCCCACTATGGAGAATTCAAACCACTTTTTTAAAGCCATCCCAGACATACTAAATCAATCAGGAAGGGCCAGGTTACGACACAATAACAAAAGACCCCACAGATCCCAGTGGCACAAGACACAAAGGTATATTTCTTGCTCTGACTACGTATGGTGTACAGGGTGACCGAGGGCTCACCTCCATATTACCCCACTCTGGAACCCAGATGTGCAGAGCCCACCCTATATGAAATGTTGCTGATTAAAGAAAAAAGAAAGAGATTGTGGTGATTCACATGTGGGCTCTTAAAGCGGATAACCAGAAGTGATCCTCAAGACTTCCTCTCATATTTCAGTGACCAGAGCAAAGCCCATACCTAACATAAAGGAAGCAAATTATCTGGAAATAGCAAAAGACAAATATTTAGTGAACAATAGATGCTGAGATAGATCTTACCAGTCCCCAGAAACGTAATCCCCCCAAGGTGGAGGGTGGGTGTGAGTCTTCAAACAGGTTACCTTTTAATGTTTACTAAACCCTACGTTTACTGCTGCTGAAAAAATTGGGGGGGGGGAGGGGCAGATGGACAGACTCATTAAACCAGAAGCCAACTCTGGTGTTGATATTGTGAACGGATGGTCACTACTTATTCAGATCCCTGAATAAGATTCTCAGAACAATTTAATGATATGAACCCAAAGATATTGATAATTTTAGAACTCTAGCCAGTAGACTTTCATTTCTCCTATGCAGACTAAAGTGAGCATTTCCAAAGGAAATTTTATCTTCTGCATTAACATATACCAAAATATTTCAAGCTTTGGGTACAGAGCAAAATTATTCATTATTTTTAAGGGGCTAAGAAAAGAAAATGTTGTAACTGGGAACCTTAAAAGATTAATGTGAAAAGCCAAAATGCTATAAATGTTCTCTATGTGCCAGAAACACCTGAACTTTCCATTTTTACTAAATTACATCTAATGTAAGCACATTTGGCCTTTTCCTTGCTTCTTCATACTATGATATTCCAATCAAACCATCTCAATATAAACTAAATCTTGATCCAATACTATTATCTCAACCAGAAGCTCATTTTAAAGCAGTATAACCTTTAATGAGATATATGTAAAATGGGTATGAGCAGTGATATACCTAAAAATCTGTTTCCCCTGAAAAGGAAGATATATTTAATATATTATTCTACCATCACCTTCACATTCCACTTGCCAGGGAATTAGAGCCAATAGTCTACGTGAGTTCTCAAGGAATGGGAGGCTTCCACTATGAAGCTTATGCTTCCTCCTTTGCCTTCTTCATTCTTTTTTTCTTTTTTTTTCTTTAGCTCTTTATTGGAATATAATTGCTTTACACTCTTGTACCAGCTTATGAGGTACACCAAAGTGAATCAGCTGTATTTATACACATATCCCCATCTCCCCTCCCTCCTGCGACTCCCCCCCACGGCCCTCCAAGACATCACCCATCATCGAGCTGATCTCCCTTTGTTATACAGCAACTTCCCACTAGCTATCTATTTTACAGCTTCTTCATTCTTTTAAAAAAATACTTGATTTTCTGGGAAAGAAGGGAGAGCGCTAGGGCCCATGATGTATCATTATAACCTCTATTTGGCATTGAAAGTAGACAGTAGGGAGAGAAAGAAGTAAACTCCAGAGAGTGAATACTCCTTCCAGCTCTAGTATCAATACTAAGCAAGTGCCCTTGCTCAAGGGCAGGGATCAGCAAGCTTTGTAAAGAGCCAGATGGTTAATTTATTTGGCTGTATAGGCCATGAGACTTCCACTTCAGCTATTCAACTCTGCCACTGTAGCATGAAAACAACCATAAACAATATGTAAACAAATGAGCATGGTTCTGTTTCAATAAAACTTTATAAAAACTGGAGACTTGCTGTCTTTGGCCCATGGGCTATATAGTTTTCTGATCCTTGTCCTCAGGAAGAAATACAGCCTAGTGCTTGAATCTTAGATGTGGCCATCAGTCTGCCTGGCTTCTCCTTCATTTGTGTCCACACTACCACTTTTTTTTTTCTTTTCAATCAAACCTGTACCTTGTTTCTCTCTTCAAATAGTTCTTTCCTTTCAGAACTAAGATTACTATTGACTCCTGTAGATATAATATCAGGGAAAAAAATTTTCCCTCTTACTGTCTAAAAATTGATGCATATTTACCTGTAAATCCCATCAACCAACACTGCTTACTAGCTAGTAATGTGTGGGCGTGGAATGATCTACACGAGGTCTTGAGGGCACTAAAAAAAGGAAGTAACAATCAGCCTTTGCCTCAAGCAGGTAATACTGTTACTGGAAGTGTCATGAGAAGACCTAACTTTGCATTTCTGTGACAGGAACATGAATATGTGTATAAGGACAGGGCACAAAAGACAAATGACAAAAAGCTACCTGAGTTAGAGAAGTACCCACGACGCTTAGAACTCAGAGCAGTAGGAAAGTCCAAAGGCAGTGAGATCATTGGAGAGCCTGGGGAGAAGATTCATATAGAGAAGGAAGCACAGGTATTTGAAAGACAAGAGGATGTGGCCCCTTCCTGCTGCTAAATTACTTTCTGATTAGTTTGATTTCCTTTTGCTAATAGGCAAAGTTCAACTTAGACTTCCCTCCATCCACTTTCTTCCACCCTCCCACTCTACTCCCCCTCTTCACTCCAAAGACAAAAAAATGCTCATGTAGATCCAGACTACTGTGTCCTACCACCAAGCAGAGGGTGGGAGTGAGGGTAGGGATGGGGTGGAGACACTCCCAGTGTGACTGGGAGGAATGTTTACATCTCATGGGTGCCTGTGGTACATCCTCTTTAAAATCCCACATCTGACTACTTCTCTTTGGGCCTCTCTATCTTCCCCCATGAGGCTAACCTGGTGTAAAGGGCACAGAATTTCTTCCACATTCAAGAAGGCATCTCTAACCTCTGCTCAGATTAGGATCCAGAAAAAGAGAGGCACTGTCAAGACATAGTCTGCCTTACTCTACACCAAAGAAGAGTCTAAGATTCACATGTGAATCCCAACACGCCAAGACTAGACGTTCCAGGCAGGGTTTGGTTTGAGTCAAGACTTCTATATCTGCTCTGGACTGTTTGTGCCCCGCCCACTCCATCCCCAAATTCATATGCTAAAGCCTGATCCAGAAGGTGATGTCATTTGGAGGTTGGCTCTTTGGGAGGTGATTAGCGCCCTTATAAAAGAATCCTCACAGAGCTCTCTCACTCTCCTTCTGCCGTGTGAGAACACAAAGAGAAGATGGCTGTCTCTGAAACAGGAAACAGGCCCTCACCAGACACTGAATTAGCTAGCACCCTGATCTTGGACTTCCCAGTCTTCAGAATAAATATTTGTTGGTTAAGCCACCCAGTCTATGGCATTTCTGTGATAGTAGCCCAAAATGACTAAGACAACATCAAAATGGTGAGTTTCGCCTAGTGTCTTCCCCAAAACATCTCCCTTGAGCAGAATTTTCTACCCCTTTCTCTCAGAGACAGGGCAAACATTAAAGATCCCTGTTTCATACAGCTGTGTTTATATCCAAGAAAGAAGACCTCAGCATGTTTGTTTAATCAGGTTAGTGATGTGGCAGTGCAGTTGGGACCCTGAACTAGTCGGGAGAATCTCAGCCACACTGTCTTCCAGCTATGCGAACATGGAGTAAGTCGTGAACTTTCCTAACTGTCTGAATCCTCATCTCCAAAATAAGCATCATTACTTCCTCTACCCAATTGATAGGATTGTTACTAGGATTAACTAAGATAATGGTTATATGAGTTGTTCTATAAATGGTGAAGCTGTTTACAATATTACAAGGTCATAATTACGATAATGGTTGACATTACAGATTTTAACCAAACTAGATGATAACGTTTTTGTTTCAAGCACTAAGTAGAATAGCTCTAAGCCAGTATTAATGCTCCTAATAGATTGGAATAGCATGTATCAAACCAAGGCTTTGCAGACAACTGCTCTGTAGATTTTCACAGTGAGGGCATTAAAAATGTATTCCAAGGGAGTCTGGAAATATGGCAATGGTGGCAGCATAATTGTTAGACTGTCCAGAATCCCTACGTAAAAAGTGGCAGATCAGTTAGATAGCAAAACCAAGAACTCACAGACAAGATTTAGAACAAAACTAGGTAACAAAAATTCCCACAAATCTCATATAGAGTCCCATACTGAAGAGAAAGTACTAGGAATGGAATCAAATTTGAACACATCAGGGACAACAGAGATGAAGAAAATAATGTCCAAATAAAAGTGGGCAGGGAACTAGAGTCAGGAATCTCTGAAAACAAGCCACCGTGTTTTTTTTTAACACTCCACAAAAGCAACAGAAAAGGGAGATCTGTGAAGATAGAAAATCTATCTGAATCAAACCTCTTTATAAAAGTTCAAGAAAACTAATTTCATATTAACAAGATCCACAGAAAAGTACTCTATACAAAGTTAGCACAGGAGAAAAAGAGAATGAGTAGAATAGTATTGCTGCAGAAAATAAAATCATGCCAAAAAGGCATATTCAAAAAATATATCAGAACTGTAGCATCCTATTCCAAAATGAGCTAAAAGACATTAAGGAAATGATACAAGACATGAAAGAAAATGTAAACTGAAGTAAAAACTCAGAAATGAGTTGATACGCAACTGGAGAAAGCCTGTGTGCAGCAACAAAGACCCAACACAGCAGTAAATAAATAAACAAATATTTTAAAAAACAAATAAAAAATAAATGAGGTGATAGAACTCAAGAAAAAAATTAGAATTTTTCAATCATGAAAATGAAACTATATTTAAGATGGCTGATTTTGCAGGAAATACAAAATATGAGATCAGAAATTCTTGATATGCCAGAAAGCACGAAAGCTCTCAAAAATTTGTAGAGTCAAGTTAAAAGGATTCAGGACACAACTGGAAGAGGCTGTCATGCCCAAAGATGCAATGAGTTGAAGTTCAATATTATTAAAATTGTGATGAATTAAAATCTATCAAATATGTTTTTATGCATGAGTTTATAAAGATATTTGCCTAATAAGAGCATTTCAAGTTACAAAATTGGGGGAAACCTGAATTAAACAGATTTCTTTCCTGTGGGACTTCTCCGAGCTAATAACATGTGTTGTAAAACTTTAAAAGAGAAAATAAACCAAGTCTCATCAAGTCTAAGACTCACTTTTGTTTTTTATACTTTAATATCTGTGAAATCTGGCTGCATCTTCCAATCAATGGCATGACATGATTTAATTTTTAGTGCTTTTTCTTCCTTAGTAGTGTGTAAAATAACGGCACATCTTACAATCAAAGATTGTTTCTGAAATTCTGTGAAATACAATAGCATACTTCCTTCAAATTCATTCTGCCACCAAGATTTTTTTTTCCCATAGCACACATATATTAACAGTCTCAAAACTATGTTAGGAAGTACACCAGCTCAGGAAACGTTATATTGAATAAATCACACATTTGCCTTCAAAATTTCCCAGAACTCCTCTAACATACGTTTTATTTCTCCACCTGAAAAAAACGCTTTTGTTTTTGGTGGCTTATCTCTGACGGCTCTTCCTACATCTCCCACCCCATTGTGGGCAGTGACCACATCCTATGCATCTTTCATAACTCAACCCAAGCCTAAACCGCCTTTTAAAAATGGTCTATTTGGTTTTGGTTTTGGTTTTGGTTTTTTGCTTTTTTGGCTGTGCCACGCGTCTTGCGGGATCTTAGTTCCCTGACCATAGATTGAACCTGGGCCATGGCAGTGAAAGTGCCAAGTTCTAACCACTGGACCGCCAGGAAATTCCCAAAAGTGGTCAGTTTTGAATGGCTGATTGGTATAATTCATTTGCTGTTGAGATTTCCCTTAAAATGGATGCATTGAAAATATAGGCTTAGCTCACTTCTTTTAAAATTTTCTATTAATATTATGCTACTCTAGGGTCTGGACTCCTGAATTCCTGAATGGTACCTGGGTCATTTGATCCAAAATATGTCTCCTATCACAAGGCCACCTTGACAACACTGGAGAAACTATCCTTATGGAGAAGCTACTAAGTTCAGATTTTGTGGATTCACAACAAAAGAAAAAGAAAGACCTTTTCCATGAGAGACCCAATGGAGACAAAAATACAGTAATAAAAACCAAAACAGTAGCTTCTGACACCCAGCCCATACTCCTAAAGACGTAAATAGAACACCAAGGAAGCTGACCTGCACCACCTCCTCACTTGCTTACCACACTCATTAGCTGCTGGCAGCGGCATGGGCACGGGTGCCAGCAACAGGGCCACTGTGGAAACAATCCAAGCTTTTTCTTTCAGAAAGTCACAGCTAGAAAGTCATTGAAGAAGGGCTTTTTCCAAACCACAAGACTGAGTCAGACAACCTGTACCCAGCATGAAGTATGGCCTCCTGCCACCAGTTTCTGCTCCAGGTACTGAATTAAGGAGAAGATTATCCTAATTCCAGGTCAGATCTGGAGGTGAGAGGAAGCAAGAATGAAGAAATGATAGCTAGCTTGCTAGACAGATAATCCTTATACCTATATGGATATATAATAGCCATAGGCGTATCTTTCTGTCTTTTCTGCTCCATCAAGCAATTCTACTTCTATTCCTTGGGGTAGGTAAAACCAGCTCCAAAGGAAAGTGTTCTGTTTGTCCCTCTTTCTACACTTCCCTTTCCTTTCTGATTCTCTCTAAACTAAAAGAGAAGAGGAAGAAGTGGTATTAAGGGTTTGACACAAGTAGCTAGAGCTGGTAGAAAAACAATTATTTCAGTTCTCTTCCGACTTTAGTGCCTGTTCCAAGAAAAACCTAAAAATTGAGTGTTGGGGGGAGCGAAAATATGAGTATGAAACAGGAAAAAATATGAAACAAGGAGAAGATACTGGGCTGAGGTTCTCAAGTTTCAGTTCTGATTCCAATTTTCTATCAGAACTTAGAAACAGGTTATTAATTTTAAAAATTTAAAAAAAGAAGCATAAGTATGCGCTGGGCAACGCAATACCCCGTTTTGTCCTGAGCACACATCTTCCCTCCATGTGGCCTCACAGTACTCATCAGAAAGCATCTCGGGAGCACTAAGCCTAAGGCAGCCTTTTAGGTGTTGGCCCTGCAGATGGAGGACAGTGAGGTGGCCTAAGTGTGCACTGCAGCAGTGAGGTGTCCACACCCAGACAGGCCTGGCAGCAGGCCCAGGGTCATTGGAGTGGACAGTTCCAGACTCCCAGGTACCCAGATCATGGTCTAGAAAGGAGGACACAGGATCCACGTGGCCCCACAGATCCTTGCCCCATGGGCAGGACATAACAGAGAACAGTCAGAGTGAGGCCCTCTAGAGCCTGGGGCCCAGGGCCGAACCTATCCTGCACCGATTCAAGGAGAACAATTCAACTCTTTAATCTCCAACCTCCTAAACACATATTCCCCAGAAAGTCTCCTGGGCATCACAGACAAAAGTGAATTCTCTTTCTCTTTTTTTCTCCCCATCCCCCTTTGAGATGAACACCACTATACGATGGTAGTGATATTTTAGGAAATATGTATGAATATGCCTACCAGGGCTTGCTTGTAGTTTACTGAATGTAGGAACAATGCCTTGTACCTTTTTACAGCCTTTACATTACCTAAGACAGTCCCAAGCACATTAGCAAGCATAAAAATGCAAGTTAATAAATGCTGATTTTAGAACTCTGTTCCAAAATTGCCTAATATATTTTTGCCTATAATATGTAGAAAGTGTACTATGTACATGTGTCTAGAGAGACTACAGATACTTTTCATCCCAATTGCACTAGTCTGTAACTCACTCTTACTTCCTGGAATCACCTCCCTGCTACACACATGCCCAATACACTGTGTGACTCTGCTTGTCTATACTTTTTCTCAGTTAGGTTCACAGAGTGATCTGGTCCTTTATGAGCTTTTGAAATGGAACAATTTTTGTTGTGCAACAGTCCCAAATACATGAGTTTATGTACTAATAAGAGGAGATTATGGTTTCTATATTTTCTGCTTTCACAACATAGTATACCAGTTTCAATGAGTAACTTTTGGTTTTTACCAAATTGGTCTTTTATTTAAAGCTTCTTTATACCTAAAACTCTAGAGAATTGTTTTGTGGGACCTGAAGTGTGCCAGAAAACTCAACCATATAAATGAAAAAACAAAACATTATGCTGATAGAAAAAGTGCATACTTCTAGGCTGAATATCTGACTGGAAAGCAGAAATAAGGTAAAATTATTCAAGGTAAATTTCTGCATGTTGGACACTAGGAAGCAAATTCCCAATCACCAATGTTTATGTTGTTTTTTTTCCTAATAGGTACAGAATCTCAAGGCGCTGAGGCAATTTTCCCTTTACAAAGTAGAATTAGCTTTCCATCCTCCTCCTCCTCCATCCCCGCATTAACCATCTCCCTAGTGGCTACACACAAGAACCATTTATATTTACATTAAAAATGATTTGGCCTATGTACACTGCATTGTTTGACAGGAAAGATGGATGTTCACTGATAATTAAGTTTCAGCATAAATGACATCATTCTGGAAGATAAGAGTTCCTTTATTCACTCTCTGCTGGTTTTCTCATAGGATACTGGGGGTGGGGGGAAGTGTATGCAGACTTTGATGATTTTTCTAGGCCTTCTGATGAGAAGACAGTTCTGAAGCAACTCAGTTACCTCTCAAAATCTGAAGGAAATTTTTGCTATCTAGTTCATCATATATCTCTTGGTTCTTTGCTTTTGCACAAAGAGAACAAAGTGTAGAGCCTTGCTCTACAAGTATGATCTGTGGACCAGCAACATAGGCATTACCTGGAAGTTTACTAGAAATGAAGGATTTTATGTGGAATCAAAATCTGTATTAAAAAAAAAAAACCCAGATGATTTTTCTGCATGTGACAGTTTGAGAAATGCTTGTGTAAGAGACATACATATGTACAATGGGCAGCTTTGTAAATAAGATGCACTGTTTGGGTTTTTGCCCTGCCTTTATACATTAGGCTTTGAGGGCTAGGTTTTCAGACTTTTGTATATTCCTTTCCCTTACTGTAGTAGGAGAACTATAAAATTATTTTTTGCCTTATGTAGTTCTCACATTACTCTGTGTGGATAATCTAATCTTCCCAACCAAGTTATAAGGCATCAACCATACCAAAATAAATTATCCCACCTTTATTTTATACTGAATACATTTAAGATATTATACAGATATTAGGGAGATGGTGTTACAGAGATGTATGAGGTATCATCACTGCCAACTTAGGTATTTCTTTGTTTTTTACTTACTTGTATTCTTTCCTTCATCATCACTGGACTGTAAACTCCAACAAGGCAGGGATCCTACTGTTTACAGCTGTTCTTGCAACTCTTTCCACAATGCCTAGCACATACTAGATGCTCAATAAATACATGTTCAATAGATGGATGACTTTACGATATGGTAGAAAAAATAGGATGCATTTACAAATATCTAAAAGCCTGGTATAAAGAATAAGTGCCATACAACCATTGTTCAGACTTTCCTCTACTTCTGTAAAACTGATCTGCCTAAAAAAGAACTGAACCCATTCTTCACAAACTCTTCCAAAAAACAGAAGAGGAGGAACACTTCATACCTCATTCTATGAAGCTGATGTTCCTCTGATTCCAAAACCAGGCAGAGTCACCCCAAGAGAGGAAAACTAAAGACTGATAAACCTTATAAAGATATACAAAAAAATCCTCAATACAATGCAAAAAAAACAAATCCATCAACATGTAAAGAAGATTATATGGCATGACAAAATGGGATTTTTTCCAAGAATACAAGATTGATTCAACATATGAAAACCAATCAATGTAATATGCCATAATATTAAATAAAGGATAAAAACCACATAATCAACTCAACGTAGAAAAAACTTTATAAAATCCAACATCCTTTTATGATAAAAACACTTAACAAACTAAGAATAGAAGGGAACTTCCACAACCTGATAAAGGACATCTACAAAAAACCTAAAGCTAATATCATACATAACTGTAAAAGACAGAAATATTTCCCCCTAAGATGAGGAACAATACAAGAATGTCGAGTCTCACCACTTCTATTTATACTTGTACTGGAGATTCAAGCCAGGGCAATTAGGAAAAAGGAGATGAGGGGTGGAGGGAGGGAAGGGAAAGGGAAAGGTAAGAGAAGGGAAAAGAAAAGAAAGGAAAGGAAGAAATGAAAATTTTTAAAAAAAGATAAGAAACATCCACATTGGAAAGAAAGAAAACTGTATTTACAAATAACACGATCTTAGTTATTGAAAATCCTAAGGAATCCACAAAACAACTATTAGAACCAATAAACAAGATCAGCCAGATTGCATGATACACGATCAACGCATAAAAATAAATGGTGTATCGAATCATCAACAGAAAGACATTGGAACTCACCAAAAAGACACCCCACATCCAGAGACAAAGGAGAAGCCACAATGAGATGGTAGGAGGGGCGAAATCACATTAAAATCAAATGCCATAAATGCCAGGTGGGTGACTCACAAGCTGGAGAACAGTTATACCACAGAAGTCCATCCACTAAAGTGAGGGTTCTGAGCATGTCAGGCTTCCCAACCTGGGAGTCCAGCAACAGGGGGAGGAATCCCCAGAGAATCAGACTTTGAAAGCAAGCAGGATTTGAGTGAAAGACCTCCACAGAACTGAGGGAGACAGAGACTCCACTCTTGGAGGGCACGCAAAAAAATGTGCTCAACAGGACCCAGGGGGAAGGAGCAGTGACCCCATAGGAGACTGAACCAGACCTACCTGCTGGTGTTGCAGGGTTGCCTGCAGAGGTGGGGGACAGCTGTGGCTCACTGAGGAGATGCGGCACTGGCAGCAGGCCTTCTAAGAAGTGCTCATTGGCATGAGCCCTCCCAGAGTCCAGTGCTAGGTAGCCTCAGGCCAAACAACAAAGGTGGGAACACAGCTCCACCCATTGGCAGACAAGCAGATTAAAGTTTTATGGAGCTCCACCCACCAAATCAGATTAGTCTTACTGAGCTTCACCCACCCAGCCCTACCCACTATCAGTCCCTCCCAACAGGAAGCATGCAGAAGCCTCCTAGATAGCTTCCCCCACAAGAGGGCAGACAGCAGTATCAAGCAGTATCAGCAGTATTTCTTCTTGTGGGACTGAAAACCACAGCCACAGAATGATAGAGAAAATGAAAAGGCAAAAGACTTTGTACCAGATGAAGGGACAAGCTAAAACCCCAGAAAAACAACCAAATGAAGAGGAGATAGGCACCCTTCCAGAAAAAGAATTCAGAATAATGATGGTGAAGATGATCCAGGACTTTGAAAAAAGACTGGATGCAAAGATTGAAAAGTTGCAAGAAAAGTTTACCAAAGACCTAGAAGAATTAAAGAGCAAACAAACAGATATGCAACACAATAACTGAAATGAAAAACACACTAGAAGGAACCAATAGCAGATTAACTGAGGCAGAAGGGCAAATAAGTGACCTGGAAGACAGAATGGTGATAATCACTGATGTGGAAAAGGATAAAGAAAAAAGAATGAAAAGAATTGAAGACAGGCTAAGAGACCTCTGGGACAATGTTAAATGCACCAACATTCACATTATAAGGGTCCCAGAAGGAGAAGAGAGAGAGAAAGGACCCAAGAAAATATTGGAAGAGATAATAGTTGAAAACTTCCCTAACATGGGAAAAGAAATAGCTCCCCAAGTCCAGGAAGCGCAGAGAGTCCCAGGCAGAATAAACCCAAGGAGAAACATGCCAAGACATACAGTAGTCAAATTGACAAAAATTAAAGACAGAGAAAAGTTATTAAAAGCAACAAGGGAAAAACGACAAATCACATACAAGGGAATTCCCATAAGGTTAACAGCTGATTTCTCAGCAGAAACTCTGCAAGCCAGAAGGGAGTGATATATTTAAAGTGATGACAAGGAAGAACCTACAACCAAGAATACCCTACCCAGCAAGGATCTCATTCAGATTCGACAGAGAAATCAAAAGCTTTACAGATAAGCAACAGCTAAGAGAATTCAGCACCACCAAACCAGCCCTACAACAAATGCTAAAGGAATTTCTCTAAGCAGGAAACATAAGAGAAGAAAAGGACCTACAAAAACAAATCCAAAACAATTAAGAAAATGGTAATAGGAACTTATATATCAATAATTACCTTGAATGTAAATGGATTAAATGCCCCAACCAAAAGACACAGACTGCCTGAATGGATACAAAAACAAGACCCATATATATGCTGTCTACAAGAGACCCAATTCAGACCTAGGGACACATACAGCCTGAAAGTGAGGGGATGGAAAAATATATTCCATGCAAATGGAAGTCAAAAGAAAGCTGGAGTAGCAATACTCATATCAGATAAAATAGACTTTAAAATAAAAAATGTTGCAAGAGACAAGAAAGGACACTAGGTAAATGTCAAGGGGTCAATCCAAGAAGAAGAACAATTATAAATATATATGCACCCAATATAGGAGCACCTCAATACATAAGGCAAATGCTAACAACTATGAAAGAGTAAATTGACAGTAACACAATAATAATGGGGGACTTTAACACCCCACTTACACCAATGGGCAGATCATCCAGACAGAAAATTAATAAGGAAACACAAGCTTTAAATGACAATAAATCAGCTGGATTTAATAGATATCTATAGGACATTACATCCAAAAACAGCAGATTACACATTCTTCTCAAGTGCACATGGAACATTCTCCAGGATAGATCACATTTTGGGTCATAAATCAAGCCTTGGTAAATTCAAGAAAATTGAAATCATATCAAGCATCTTTTCTGAACACAATGCTATGAGATTAGAAATCAAGTACAGGGGAAAAAACTGTAAAAAACACAAACACATGGAGGCTAAACAATACACTACTAAATAACCAACAGATCACTGAGGAAATCAAAAAGGAAATCAAAAAATACCTAGAGACAAATGACAATGAAAACACAAGGATCCAAAACCTATGGGATGCAGCAAAGGCAGTTCTAAGAGGGAAGTTCATAGCAATACAATCCCACCTCAAGAAACAAGAAAAATCCCAAATAGACAATCTAAATTTACACCTAAAGAAACTAGAGAAAGAAGAGCAAACAAAACCCAAAGTTAGTACATGGAGAGAAATCATAAAGATCAGAGCAGAAATAAATGAAATAGAGACAAAGAAAACAATAGCAAAAATCAATAAAACTAAAAGCTGGTTCTTTGAGAAGATACATAAAATTCATAAACCTCTAGCAAGATTCATCAAGAAAAAGAGGGAGAGGACTCAAATCAATAAAATTAGAAATGAAACAGGAGAAGTTACAACAGATACCACAGAGATAAAAAGCACCATAAGAGACTACTACAAGCAGCTATATGCCAATAAAACGGACAACTTGGATGAAATGGACAGATTCATAGAAAGGTATAAACTTCCAAGACTGAGTCAGGAAGAAATAGAAAATATGAACAAACCAATCACAAGGAATGAAATTGAAACTGTGATTAAAAATCTCCCAATGAACAAAAGTCCAGGACCAGAAGGATTCACAGGTGAATTTTATCAAACATTTAGAGAAGAGCTAACACCCATCCCTCTCAAACTCTTCCAAAAAATTGCAGAGGAAGGAATACTCCCAAATTCACTTTATGAGACCACCATCACCCTGATGCCAAAACCAGACAAAGATACTACAAAAAGAGAAAATTACAGACCAATATCACTGATGAATTTAGATGCAAAAATCCTCAACAAAATACTAGCCAACAAAATCCAACAACACATTAAAAGGATCATACACCGTGATCAAGTGGGATTTATCCCTGGATTGTAAGGATTTTTCAATATACGCAAATCAAGCAATGTGTTACACCATATAAATAAATTGAAGGATAAAAACCACATAATCATCTCAATAGATGCAGAAAAAGTTTTTGACAACATTCAACATCCATTTATGATAAAAATTCTCCAGAAGGTGGGCATAGAGGGAACCTACCTCAGCATAATAAAGGCCATATATGACAAACCCACAACAAACAGCATTCTCAATGGTGAAAAACGTCAAGCATTCCCTCTAAGATCAGGAACAAGACAAGGATGTCCACTCTTGCCACTACTTTCAATATAGTTTTGGAAGTCCTTGCCATAGCAATCAGAGAAGAAAAAGAAATAAAAAGAATCTAAATTGGAAAAGAAGAAGTAAAACTGTCACTCTTTGCAGATGACATGATACTAAACATAGAGAATCCTAAAGATGCCAACAGAAAACTCCTTGAGCTAATCAATGAATTTAGTAAAGTTGCAGGATACAAAATTAACACCCGGAAATCTCTTGCATTTCTATACACTAACAATGAAAGATCAGAAAGAGAAATTAAGGAAACAATCCCATTCACCATTGCAACAAAAAGAATAAAATATCTAGGAATAAACCTAACCAAGGAGGTAAAAGACCTGTACTCAGAAAACTATAAGACACTAATGAAAGAAATCAAAGAGGACACAAACAGATGGAGGGACATACTATGTTCTTGGATTGGAAGAATCAACATTGTGAAAATGATTATACTACCAAAAGCAACTTACAGATTCAGTGCAATCCCTATCAAATTGCCAATGGCATTTTTCACAAAACTAGAACAAGAAATCTCATGATTTGTATGGAAATGCAAAAGACCCCAAATAGCCAAAGCAATCTTGAGAAGGAAAGATGGAGTTGGTGGAATCAGGCTTCCTGACTTCAGGCTATACTACAAGGCTACATGATCATGACAGTATGGCACTGGAATAAGAACAGAAATAGAGATCAATGGAACAGGATAGAAAGCCCAGAGATAAATGATGGTCAACTAATCTATGACAAAGGAGCCAAGGATATACATTGGAGAAAAGACAGCCTCTTCAATAAGTGGTGCTGGGAAAAGTGGACAGCTACATGTAAAAGAATGAAATTAGAACACTTCCTAACACCATACACAAAAATAAACTCAAAATGGATAAAAGACCTAAATGGAAGGCCAGACACCATAAAACTCCTAGAGGAAAACATAGGAAGAACACTCTTCGATGTAAATAACAGCAAGATCTTTTTTGATCCACCCCCTAGAGTAATGGAAATAAAAACAAAAATAAATAAGTGGGATCTAATGAAACTTCAGAGTTTCTGCACAACAAAGGAAACTATAAGCAAGACAAAAAGGCAACCCTCAGAATGGGAGAAAATATTTGCAAATGAATCAACAGACAAAGGATTAATTTCCAAAATATATAAATGGTTCATCCAGCTCAATATCAAAACAAACAAACAAACAAACAAACAACCCAATCAAAAAATGGGCAGAAGACGTAAATAGGCATTTCTCCAAAGAAGACATACGGGTGGGCAAGAGGCACGTGAAAAGCTGCTCAACATCACTAATTATTAGAGAAATGCAAATCAAAATTACAATGATGTATCACCTCACACCGGTTAGAATGGGCATCATCAGAAAATCTACAAACAGTAAATGCTGGACTGGGTGTGGAGAAAAGGGAACTCTCTTGCACTGTTGGTGGGAATGTAAATTGATAGAGCCACTATGGGGAACAGTATGGAGGTTCCTTGCAAAACTAAAAATAGAACTGCCACATGACCCAGCAATCCCACTACTGGGCATATACCCAGAGAACACCATCATTCAAAAAGACACATGCACTCCAATATTCATTACAGCACTATTTACAATAGCCAGGACATGGAAGCAACCTAAATGTCCATCAACAGATGAATGTATAAAAAAAGATGTGGTACATATATACAATGGAATATTACTCAGCTGTAAAAAGCAATGAAACTGGGATATTTGTAGAGACATGGGTGGACCTAGAGACTGTCATACAGAGTGAAGTGAGTGAGAAAGAGAAAAATAAATATCATATATTAACACATATATGCGGAGTATAGAAAAATGGTACAAATCAACCGGTTTGCAAAGCAGAAATAGAGACACAGATGTGGAGAACGAACACATGGACACCAAGTGGGGAAAGCAGGGAGGGTTGGTGGGGAATGAATTGGGGGATTGGGATACCAAATTGTACACTCTAAGTATATGCAGTTTATTGTCTGTTAACTGCATCTCAATAAAAGTTCTCAAAAAATAAATAAAATAAATGAAAAAATAAATGGTGTATCTATTCACTAGTAATGAACAATCTGAAAATCAAATTAAGAAAATTATTCCATTGAAAATAACATCAAAAAAATAACATACTTTGGGATAAATTTAACAAGAAAAATGCAATACTTACACTGAAAACTACAAAAATGATGAAAGAAATTAAACAAGACCTAAATAAACAGAAAGACACCCTGTGTTCCTGAACTGAAAGACAATATTGTTAAGATGACAGTGCTCTCCAAATTTATCTAGAGATTTCAACAATCCTTATCAAATCTCAGCTATCTTTCTTTTATAGAAATTGACAAATGGAACAAAAAAATTCATATAGAAATGCAAGGGAACTAGCATAACCAAAACAGAAAAACCAAAATGTATTTCTTTCCAATTTCAAAACTTCCTATAATGCCATAATAATCAAAATTATGTGATAGTGGAGTAACTTTAGACATTTAGATCAATGGGATAGAATTGAGTGTCTAGAAATAAATCTATACATTTATGGTCAACTGACAGTTGCCAAGAAAATTTAATGGGGGAGAAACAGCCTTTTCAACAAATGACTCTGGGATAACTGGATATCCATTTGCAAAAGAATGAAGCTGGACCCCTTCCTCACACTATATACACCAAAATAGCTCAAAAAATATAAGATCTAAACCTATATAACTCTTAGAAGAAAATATAGGTGTAAGTCTTTATGACCCTGAATTAGGCAATAGTTTCCTAGATATGACACCAAAAAGCACAAGGAACAACAACACAAAAATAATAAACTAGACTTAATCAAAATTTAAAACTTGTGTGCATCAAAGGACACTATCAAGAAAATGAAAAAAAAGAGAAAATATTTGCAAATTATATATCTGATAGAAGACTAGTATCCAGAATATATAAAGAACTTTTACAACTCAACAATAAAAATACAAATAACAGTTTTAAAAAATGGGCAAAGGATTTGAACAATTTTCTGAAGATGATATGCAAATGGCCAATATGCACATGAGAAGATGTTCAACATCACCTGGCATCAGTCAAATGCAAATCAAAATTACAATGAGATAACACTTCTCACTTACTAAGATGGCTATTATCAAAACAAACAAACAGAAAACAATATAACAAGTGTTAGCAAGGATGTGGAGACCTGGCAACCTCATATATGGCTGATGGGAATGTGAAATGCTACTGCCACTTTGGAAAAACAAAAGTTAAGCATGGTGTTACCATGTGACCGAGCAACAGCCATATACTCAAGGGAATTAAAAACATATCCACACAAAGCTTGTACATAAATGTTCACAAAAGCATTTTTTATCATAGCCCAAAAGCGGAAACAATCCAAATACCCCTCAACTGATGAATGAATAAAGAAAATATTGTATATACATACAGTGGAATATAATTTAACTATAAAAATGAATGAAATACTGATCCATGCCACAACGTGGATGAACCTTAAAACCTTTGTGCTGAGTGAAAGACCCAAACACAAAAGATACATATTGTATGATTCCATTTACATGGAATGTCTAGAATAAGCAACTTATAGAGACAGAAGGTACAGTAGTGGTTTCCAAAGACTAGTTAGAGGAGGGGATGGGTGCAGCTCCTAATGGTTACAGAGTTCTTTTGGAGGTGATGAAGATATTCTGGAATTTTAGAGTGATAATGCTAGCACAACTTTGTGAAAAAGCAAAACAAAACAAAACAAAAAAACAAAACCCACTAAATTGTAAACTTTAAAAGGGTGAATTTTAAAGACTGTGTAAATCTGTAACTGGGTCACTGCTGTACACCAGAAATTGACACAATGTTGTGAATCAAGTATACTTCTGTAAAAAAAATTTTTAATTGCGGTATAGTTGTTTTACAACATCATGTTATTTTCTACTCTACAGTGAAGTGGAGTTCCCTGTGCTATGTAGCAAGTTCTCATTAGTTATCTATTTTATACATATTAGTGTGTATACATCAATCTCAATCTCCCAATTCATCTCACCCCACCTTCCCCACTTTGGTGTCCATACATTTGTTCTCTACATCTGTCTCTATTTCTGCCTTGCAAACCAGTTCTTCTGTGCCATTTTTCTAGATTTCACATATATGTGTTAATATATGATATTTGTTTTTCTCTTTTGGACTTACTTCACTCTGTATGACAGTCTCTATGCCCATCCAAGTCTCTAAAAATGACTCAATTTCATTCCTTTTTATGGCTAAGTAGTATTCCATTGTATGTATGTACCACAACTTCTTCATCCATTCATGTGTTGATGGACATCTAGGTTGCTTCCATGACCTGGCTGTTGTAAACAGTGCTGCAATGAACATTGAGTTGCATGTGTCTTTTTTTTATATATAATTTTATTTATTTTATTTTATTTCATTTCATTTCATTTTATTTTATTTTATTTTAGGCTGTGATGGGTCTTCATTGCTGCATGCAGGCTTTCTCTAGTTGTGGCAAGTGGGGGCTACTCTTCATTGTGGTGCTCCAGCTTCTCATTGTGGTGGCTTCTCTTGTCATGGAGCACAGGCTCTAGGTGGGCGGGCTTCAGTAGTTGCGGCATGTGGGTTCTAGAGCGCAGGCTCAATAGTTGTGGCACACAGCTTAGTTGCTCCACGGCATGTCAGACCTTCCCAAACCAGGGATTAAACCCCTATCCTCTGCATTGGCAGGTGGATTTTTAACCACTGTGCCACCAGGAAAGTCCACATATATTGTTTTCTATTATGGTTTTCTCTTGGTGTATGCCTAGCAGTGGGATTGCTGGGTCATATGGTAATTCTATTTTCAGTTTTTAAAGAACCTCCATAGTGTTTTCCATAGAGACTGTATCAATTTACATTTCCACCAGCAGTGCAAGAGGGTTCCCTTTTCTCCACACCCTCTCCAGCATTTATTGTTTGTAGATTTTTTTGATGATGGCCATTCTGACCACTGTATGGTAATACCTCATTGTAATTTTGGTTTGCATTTCTTTAATGATTAGTGATGTTGAGCAGCTTTTCATGTGCCTCTTGGCCATCTCTATGTCTTCTTTAGATAAATGTCTATTTAGGTCTTCTGCCCATTTTCTGATTGGGTTGTTTTTTTTATATTGTGCTGCATGAGCTGTTTGTATATTTTGGAGATTAATCCTCTGCCCATTGATTCATTTGCAAATATTTTCTTCATTCTGAGGGTTGTCTTTTCATCTTGTTTATGATTTCCTTCACTGTGCAAAAGCGTTTAAGTTTCATTAGGTCCCATTTGTTTATTTTTGTTTTTATTTCCATTACTCTAAGAGATGGGTCAAAAAAGATCTTGCTGTGATGTATGTTAAAGAGTGTTCTTCCTAACTCTAGAGTGTTCTAAGAGTTTTATAATGTCTGGTCTTACATTTAAGTCTTTATTCCATTTTGAGTTTATTTTTGCGTATGGTGTTAGGGAGTGTTCTAATTTCATTCTTTTACATGTAGCTGTCCAGTTTTCCCAGCACCACTTATTGAAGGGGCTGTCTTTTCTCCATTGTATATCTTTGCCTTCTTTGTCATAGATTAGTTGATCATAGGTGCATGGATTTATCTCTGGGCTTTCTATCCTGCAGCATTGATATATATTTCTGTTTTTGTGCCAGTACCATACTGACTTGATTACTGTAGCTTTGTAGTATAGTCTGAAGTCAGGGAGTCTGATTCCTCCAGCTTTGTTTTTATTTGTTTGTTTGCTTTTTTGTTTCTTTCTCAAGATTGCTTTGTCTATTTAGGGTCTTTTGTGTCTCCATGCAAATTTTAAGACTTTTTGTTCTAGTTCTGTGAAAAATACCATTTGGTAATTTGATAGGGATTGCACTGAATCTGTAGATTGCTTTGGGTAGTACAGTCATTTTAATAATATTGACTCTTGCAATCCAAGAACATGGTATATCTCTCCATCTGTTTCTGTCATCTTTGATTTCTTTCATCAGTGTCTTACAGTTTTCTGAGTATTGGTCTTTTACTGCCTTAGGTAGGTTTATTCCTAGGGATTTTATTCTTTTTGTTGCAATGGTGAATGGTATTGTTTCCTTAATTTCTCTTTCTGATCTTTTATTGTCAGTGTATAGGAGTGCAAGAGATTTCTGTGCATTAATTAATTAGTGATTTCCAGATACTTGTTAAAGGAGGTAATGGGTGCAGCTGCTGATGGTTACAGAATTCCTTGGGGAGTAATGAAAATATTCTGGAATTCTAGAGTGATAATGCTAACACAGCTTTGTGAATAGGCAGAAAAACCACTAAATTTTACACTTTAAATGGGTGAATTTTAAAGAATATATATATCTATAACTGGGCCACTTTGCTGTACAGCAGAAATTGACACAACATTGTGAATCAACTATACTTCAATAATTTTTTTAAAAAATAAATAAAATTAATTTTGTGGTATATGAATTATATGTCAATTTAAATAAAAACTTGTGTAAAAAAACCAACAATTTCCCCTTCTCTCCTATGTTATAAAACAATGGCGTCTCTCTCATCCATTCTATTCTTTTGTGGTACATTTCCTGAGATTCACTGCCAAAAGGAAGGATTCAAAATGCCGGTGTCTTGATGAACTGAATAACTGTAAGTGGTCCTTTTGTAAGAAAGCTGGTTTCCAATTTTTTGCTATCATTGAAAATTGCAGGAAGAACTAATCAAGTTGTCAGACGGCACATCAATAAAAATGACTTTTGGTGATAAATTACAATATGATTTTTAACAACTCAGAACAATTTCAAGGAATTGAGTGACATTATTACAAAATTCCTTCTCTTTGCACCCACTTATTTATGTGAACAAATTTTCCCAGAACTTACATTTGTAACACTGAAAAGTAGGAATAAAACTGGTATTAAAATCTTCCTCATTCTAGTAATAATATTCTTCCAAAATACATGAACTAATCATAAAAAAGATCTATCCACTTCATTAAGAGATGTGTTTCCAATAAATTTTACTCTTTAGGTTTAATAATATTTCAAACTTTGAAACATATTTTAATTGTTTTTGATCAAATGAGTGCAGTAGGTATTTGTAATGTTAACTGAATCCAGAATAAATATTTTAATGTTTCAAATCCAACGGTTATAGGAAATTTTAAAAATAATAATGAAACTTCAATGTATATGTTTATTTTTGTGACAATTATGAGTGAATAATCAATAAAAGCCTTTAAATCATAAAACAGTAACAATATAAAATTCCAACTGTTAAAGAAGAACTTAACATATGTATTTTAATGTATTTTAAAATAAAATCTAGATTTTATTATAGAGTAAAAACTTATTTAAAAACTTTTTATTATAAAAAAAATTCCAAACATAAATAGCCTTACCCTGAGAGGGAAAAGTTTTCACTAAGACAGTGTATGTTTAAAAATTATCATGAGGACTCCATGCTGATAGTTTCTTTCAGGAAGTAATCCTAAAGAGTGGGACAGAGAGAACAAAAATAGAGTAACAGTGAAGGAGGAAAGACCCATCCAAGCGTGTATTACTCGACCTCTTGGAGTAGCCATGTAAAGTGTAATTCAGAATTTTCCAGCAGCTTCTGTCCTTCGCTTGTAAAGGATTGTCCCACAGAGTATTAACTTCCCCACATTTTCAAATTTGTTCATGGCTCAGGATGACACCAGAGGTTCCTGCAGAAGTCCCACATGACAGGAGAGATTCATGGTATACCTGAGGCCAGGTACTGCTCCAGGGGTTACTACTACAAGGACGAAGTTGGACCCAAAGTGTGTATGGTAGGCATAGGAGATGTCCAATGCAGAAACTAAAGGAAACAGAATGGTATAATGAACACCAATACACCGAGCATCCAGCACTGACAATTATCTTGCTTTATCTGTACCTCTAACCATATCCTTCACTCCCATTTTAAAAAGTTTTTTAACTGAATGAAAGATTCATTAAGTTCTATAATTCTTTACAATTTTCAAATTTTCACACATGTGATTTCATATAATCCCATAATAACCTCTTTTTAATCCCATACCCCTATATTATCCCTCCCCCTTCCCCTTGCCACACTGGTAACTACTAGTTTGTTCTCTATATCTGTGAGTCTGCTTCCTTTTTATTTTATTCATTTTTTTTTAGATTTCACATATAAGTGATATCACATGGTCTTTGTCTTTCTCTGACTTATTTCGCTTAGCATTATGCCCTTCAAGTCCATCCTGTTACTGCAAATGGCAAAATTTTATTCTCTTCTATGGCTGAGTAGTATTCCTGTGTGTGTGTGCGTGTACATGTGTGTGCACGTGTGTATACACCCCACATCTTGTTTATTCATACATTTTAACTCCCATAGAATTTTGAAGTAAACCCCAGATATCATGTCACATCATCTACACACATTTCAGCAGGGAATCTCTAAAAGATAAGGACTCTTTTTTAACATAACCCCAATCATGGCAACCTTAGAAGATTTTTTTTTCTGACCTCTCAAAGAAAGTATGTTATTTTATTTACAATCATCTTTTAATTATATCCTCCTCTGTAATTTTTGAGACAAACAATCCAATCTAATCCAAGACTGATACCTTAAAATCTAATCTATATTTTCTTATAACCTTAGTTTGACTGGGCCTGTTGGTTCCAGGGGGAGAAAAAGACTAGAGGCAAAAGACACAAAGACCCACAACAACAACGAAGCAAAAATACCAAAACAAATAAAAAAACTTCACCTCTAATTAGACACTTGAAAAGGAAGGCATAGAGGAAAAAAACAACATTGGTCACACTCCTATTTTTCACTATCAAACAACTATTTCATGTATCCCATAGCTACTTTTAACCAAGTCCCAATATTTAAAAATTGTCATCCAAATACTAGATTTCACTTCTTAGATAATAGCACATTATTTTGTTAGCTACTTGGAGTGCCTCTTAACCTTCCAGCTCAAAATCTATGGAACATCTCTGCATATTTGTGCTCAAAAAATATAATAAAAGTAATCTTTTAATGACTTGCGATGCCTTCTGGGATTATCTGGTGCCTTTGTTGACATACATCTGACTTTTGCTTTCTGTACCAGGCCTCGAGCTTCCCTCTGGAAGTACATCCAACTACCTAGTAGAGATGAGAGCGTGTGTTTAATCCAAGTTTAGAATCCACTAATGCTCCCTAGGTATAGGGTTACAAACCAACTTGAATCTTTTGGTGTTCAACTTTGTTTGTTCTTGGCAAAGCTCAAAAACCTTAAGGGCCTCAAAAGATTTCTTGGACATGGACTTTAAGAAAAAGTATTTTGATGAGTAAAGCATAAATGAACCAGAACCCATATGGATCAAATTTTCCCCAAAATGCACATGGGTTTAATAATTAATGGAAAAAGTGCTTCTAGCATGCATTTGGGGTTTTATCAAAGCCCAAATATTCAGGAAAAAATAGTTTGATAGGTTCAAAGAATCCAGACTTTGATTTGATGCACCCACATTAATATCTCTTGATGTTGAATAAAAATGAGAACTATTTAGGTGTAATGGAAAACAGAGGCAGAACTTGTTCAAAAATTACGTGAATGAAATAAAATAATATTAATGCTACAATGTTCATCTTTGTTCATATTTGTTTTCTTAAATCCTTCTTTTGGGAATATCCAAGAATCTTTTAACTATACTCTATCATAGCATATTAAGAGTTTTGAAAGAAATTATTGATTGCAGTTGAAAAAGAAAAAAAAAATACTGAATGAAATCCTTTGAGATACATAATATGCCATGAAATTTTCTAAGTTATTTGCAAATGTTTCTGCCAGTATCAATAAACCCTCAAATTACAGGATAAACTGCATTAATTAAAGAATGGCACTATGTATTTAGAAGTTCCTGGAAGTTGTGTTTTCAAATTCACAGTGGTACTGCTGTGTATCTTAGCAAAATTTAATTTTATTTCTTTTCCACTAAGGCAATTATATTCGGCTATAGGGACATTTTCTCAGCAAAACCTGAACATTTAAACTTTATGTACATTTTAATATGTTTACATCTCAAGGAACTCCCCTAACTTTGAAGAAATTTATCTAATTCCTATTGAGCATATGAACCCTCTACAAATCTTGAATCAATCACAAATGAAAATGGAACTGCGTTTTTTTTTTATTATTATTCAATTTATTTAAACTGAAAAACAACACAAATAATTCACTCATTTCTTTCACCCCCTCACCCTATTCCCACAAACACCAATATGTTATTCGTATCTATAAGCTTGGTGTTTTTTAAGATTTATTTATTTTTTTTTTTAGATTTCACATATAAAAGAGATCATATAGCATTTTTCTTTCCCTGTCTGACTTAATTCACTTAGCATAATGCCCTTGAGGTCCACCCATATTGTTGCAAATGGCACAATTTCATTCGTTTTTATGGCTGAATTATGTGTGTGTGTGTGTGTGTGTGTGTGTGTGTGTGTGTGTGTATGTGTGTATAGATGCCACAATTTCTTTATCCATTCATCCATCAATGGACCCTTGGGTTGTTTTCATGTCTTGGCTATTTGTAAATAATGCTACAATGAACATGGGGGTGCATATATCTTTTCGAATTAGTGTTTTCATTTTCTTTGGATAAATACTCAGAAGTAGAATTGCTGGATCATATGGTAGTTCTATTCTTAATTTTTTTGAGGAACCTCCATACTGTTTTTCCAGAGAGACTGCACTAATTTACATTCCCACCAACAGTGTACAAGTATTCTCTTTTCTTCACATTCTCGCCAACACTTGTTATTTCTAGCCTTCTTGATAACAGCCTTTCTAACAGATGTGTGGTGATATCTCATTGTAGTTTTGATTTGCATCTCCCTGATAATTAATGATGTAGAGTATTTGTTGGCTATCCATATGTCTTCTTTGGGAAAATGTCTATTCAGATTTTCTGTCCATATTTTATCAGATTGTATTTTCGCTATTGAGTTGTATGAATTCCTTATATTTTTTCGGTATTAGCCCCTTATCAGGTATAAGATTTGTAAATATTTTCTCCCATTTAGTAGCTTGCCTTTTCATTCTATTAATGGTTTCCTTTGCTGTCCAGAAGCTTTTCAGTATCATGTAGTCCACTTGTTTATTTCTGCTTTTGTTACTTTTGTTTTTGGTGTCAGATTCAAAAACTCATCACTAAGACCTTTGTCAAGGATCTTTCAGCCCAAGTTGTCTTATAAGAGTTTTATGCCTTCTGGTCTTACATTCAATTCTTTAATGCATTTTGAGTTAATTTTTATGTATAGTGGAAGTAGTGATCAGTTTCATACTTTTGCCTGTGGCTGTCCAATATTCCCAACACCATTTATTAAAGAGACTGTCCTTTCTTCACTGTATATTCTTTTTTTTTAATTGGGATATAATTGCTTTACACTCTGGTACCAGTTTTTGAGGTACACCAAAGTCAATCAGCTGTATTTATACACATATCCCCATATTCCCTCCCTCCCGTAACTCTCCCCCATCCTCCCCGTCTCGGCCCTCTAAGGCATCACCCATCATCGAGTTGATCTTCCTTTGTTATACAGCAACTTCCCACTGGCTGTCTATTTTATAGTTGGTAGTATATATATGTCTATGCTACTCTCTCACTTCATCCCAGCTTCCCACCCTGAACATGCCCAGTCTCATCTATATATTCTTTTTCATAAATTTATTGACCATGTAAGTGTGGGTTTATTTCTGGACTCTCTATTCTGTCCCATTGATCTATGTGTCTATTTTTATGCCAATACCACGCTGTTTTAATTACTATAGCTTTCAAATATTGTTTGTAATTAGGGTGTATATTGCTCCAACTTTGTTCTCCTTTCTCAAGATTGCTTTGGCTATTTGGGATCTTTTCTGATTCCACACAAATTTTAGAACTATTTGTACTAGTTCTGAGAAAAATGCTGTTGGAATTTTGCTAGGGATTGCATCTGCAATTTGCTTCAGATAGTATAGACATTTTAACAATATTATTTCTTCTAATTTGTGAGCACAGAAGATCTTTCCATTTAATTGTATTATCTTCAATTTCTTTTATTAAAGTCTTATAGTTTCAATATAAAGGTCTTTCACTTCTTTGGTTAAAATCATTCTTAGGTATTTTATTCTTTTTGATGCAAATGTAAATAAGATGGCTTTCTTAACTTATCTTTCTGATAATTCATTATTAGCATATGGAAATGCAACAGATATTTTGTGTATTTTGTATCTTGCAACTTTACCAAATTTGTTTATTAGTTCTATCAGTTTTCTGATGGAGTATTTAGGGCTTTCTGTGTATGATATCATGTCATCTGTAAATAGTGGCAGTTTTACTTCTTTCTTTCCAATTTAGATTCCTTTTGTTCCTTTTTCTGGCCTAATTGCTCTGGCTAGGACTTCCAATACTATGTTGAATAAAAGTGGTGAGAGTAGGCATCCTTGTCTTGTTCCTGATCTTAGAAGAAAAGCTTTTAGCTTTTCTCCATTTAATATGATGTTAGGTGTGGGCTTGTTATATATGGCCTTTATTATATTGAGGTACATTCCCACTAAAACCTCCTTGCTGAGAATTTTTATCATAAATGGATATTAATTTTCTCAAATATTTTCTGTGCATCTCGAGATAATTATTTGATTTTTATCCTTCATTTTATTAAAGTGGTGTATCGCATTGACTGGCCTTTACATGTTAAACCATCCTTGAATCCCTGGGATAAATACTTGCCCATGGCGTATGATCCTTTTAATATACTGTTGAATTTGGTTTGCTAATATTTGTTGAGGATTTTTGCATCTACATTCATCAGAGATATTGGCCTGCAATTTTCTATTATCATAGTGTCTTTGCCTGGTTTTGGTATCAGGGCAATGTTGGTCTTGTAAAATGAGTTTAGAAGAGCTCCTTCCTCTTCTATTTTTTGGAAGAGTTTGAGAAGGATTGATATTAATTCTTTGAATATTTGGTAGAATTCACCTGTGAATCCATCTGGTCCTAGATTTTTGTTTATTGGGGGGATTTTGATTATTGATTCAATCTCCTTACTAGTAATCAATCTGTTCAGACTTTCTTTTTCTTCATGATTCAGCCTTGGTAGGTTGTATGTTTCTAGGAATTTAACCATTTACTCTGGGTTGGCCAGTGTTTTTAGCATATAATTGTTCATAGTGGTCTCTTATGAACCTTTGCATTTCTGTGTTATCAGCTGTAATCTCTCCTCTTTCATTTCTGATTTTATTTATTTGAGCCCTCTCTCTTTAATTCTTGGAAGTCTAGCTAAGATTTGCCAATTTTGTTTATCTTTTCTAAGAACCAGCTCTTAGTTTCATTGATTTTTTTCCTATTTTCTTTTTAGTCTCTATTCCATTCATTTCTGTTCTAATCTTTGTTATTCCCTTCCTTCTACTAATTTTAGGCTTGATATGTTCTTCTTTTTCTAGTTCCTTGGCGTGTAAAGTTAGGTTTTTTATTTGGGACTTTTCTTGTTTCTTGAGGTAGGCATTTATTGCTATATACTGTATTTTCTTTATGTAAGCTTGAAGGTTATTATAGAAAATAATAGTTACATTTTTAGACAATGAACATGGAAATTTCACATAACTTTAAGCTAAATTTTAGTAGGACACATCAGACCAATAACATTAAGACTGAATTATCCTCTAGCTCCTTAGGAAGCGATTGAATTTTTTGAATTATTTTACATTCAGTTTAAATTCCACACAAAATAGTAATGATCTATCTCTTTTTTTACACCTGCACATCTATAAAAAATAATGTAAAAGTAATAATTTAATATTGCATCAAAGACACTGAACTGGAAGAACTTTCTTAAGAGACAGTACTTTCATCATGAAAAATGAAAATTTAGATTTTTATTTTTGGTTGTTGTTGTGACTGTTTTAAAAATATAAAAAGGAGAAAGGAAAAAAATTTTCCATCTTTCCTAATAGAAGTAAAACTTGGTGTCTTGTGAAAAACTCATGTTTGGGTATTTCTCTACCACTTTTTTTGACCTGTGGGACAGCAAGCCATCTATCACAAGCCTGAAGTGAGTCCTCAGAAAGGATTTCCCTAAAGATGGAGGAAGAACTCTATGAATAGGATAACAGTGTGTTTTGACCAAACACAGTTGCTTGGAACCATCTATGGAGGAGTCATAAATGGAATTGAATGCTATCGCCACTCTAATTTTTCTTCCTCTTCACGCTCCTGCACACAAAAAACCTATTGTAGAAAGCAGCCGTGTAGGTTGCCAGAAGCCCAGCAAAGCCATATTAACGATATGACCCTTTATGATACAAGTTTATTTATATTCAGTGAAGTAGGTTACTGACAATTTGGCCATTAATTTGCTGTTTATAAATCGTATTTTCCTTGTGTAGTAACCACAAGACTGACATTCACAGTCATGTTGAAAGAAACAAGTTCATTAAAGAAGGCAAAAGAAAAAAAGATTGGTCCTTTAAAGTTCACCAAATTGCACGTGTCAGCCACTAAGTAAAATTCTAGTCTTGAAAAACAGCAAAATGCCTAGAATAGAGGAAAGAGAGGGGAACACGCTGTGTGTATTCAATTCACATGTGGAAGGGGAATCAGACCAGCAAAGAAAATCTAAGTATTCCAACCCCTAAAGAAACATAATCCAGAGTTTATATCAGATGGTTTACGGGAGTTTATTGGAATATACAACAGGGTTCATGTCGTGTGTCACAAGGTGAAGCCTGTTCGCTGGTGATTTACAAGCTGCATGTGCCGGCATTACTGTAATTTATGGAACGCAGATGGTCCTGGGGTGCCCCACTGACTTGTAGCTGAATCAGGACCTAAGCCCCGTGTGTCATCTGCTCTGGGTACCTCAGGCTCACTTCCAAAATTACGCACCAACATATTTCTGTTCTGAACTGGAAGATTCCAGAGACCTTTACTTTGTAACTGATGCAATTTGAAAAAAACTGCTGCAGAGGTAGGAAAAGAGTTAGTCTAGGAAGAGAACCGATTTTTTTCTCCCTCTGCCCAAAGAAAGGTGGTTTCAGTCTCTTAACCTCCCAAGGCAGTTTTCATCAATAGGTTTGTCATTACTTTATTGTAAACAGGGAAATAAGATGCTGCATTTCTTTTTGAATGCATCCAAACTGTGTTATCTCCACTACACAGAAAAATCATTAAAAAGGCTAATAAGAAGGCTAATAAGATATTTAGTATTTTTGCCTATTTCTTATATAAAGTGCCAAAAAGCCTCCTTCCATAGCCACCTTCAGAACTGTTATATAATTGTGTCTTTATTACAAATCCTCTTTATTACCCTCAAAGGATATGGTTCAGAGAGATGGTGTAATAATGTGAGACGGATGTTTACAGAATCTAACGTAAATGGATTGACCTTTTTCAAAAGATTGTTTTATCAGCACTTTAATTCACAAATTAAGGCACACGTGTTGGTTTTGAACTTGCTTTCAGTACCTTCATCTGAAGTTTCTAGCACTCCTTGTTCTGGTGCTAACATATTTCATGTTGTGTTTGAACCTCTGTTGGCCAAGGGGCAGTTAGAGAAGAAAAGACCCCTGAAGTTCCACTTGTGCTGCTCACACATCTCCCCTGGAGCCTTTCATTGAGAAATTGAGTTGAACGATCCAGCAATCACAAACATGTGCCTCAATAACATGTTCCAGCATCCACGTACACTGCCATCAAGAGCTCACGTGTCTCCACGCCAGCTGGCCCTTGCAGGCCTGGGGATGGCGGTAAGGACAAGAAAAAGTATGTCCAGCGCATCCTTGCACAGTTCAGTGGGGAGCACAACACTCCCATATAAATATCCTGTGAGCCACATATGTCATTCTAAATTTTCTGATAGCCACTCTCAAAAAAGTAAAACTCAACAGGTGAAACTAAACAATAATATATTCAAACTACTCTATGTAAGATAGATAAAAAACAAGGTCCTACTGTATAGCACAAGGAACTATATTCAATATCCTGTAATAAATTATAATGGAAAAGAACATGAAAAAGAATAGATATGTATATATGTGTAACTGAATCACTGCGTAACTGAATCACTGTGCTGTACACCAGAAACTAACACAACATTGTAAATCAACTGCACTGCAATACAAATAATAATAATAATAATAAAATATTTTATACAATCCAATACAGCCAAAATAATATCATTCAACAAGAAATCAATATTAAATGTATTACTGAGATAGTTTACATTTTTCTGTACTACATCTTCAAAATCTGGTGCTTATTTTACACGTAGAAAGCATCTGAATTCAGACTAGTCCCAGTCCAAGTGCTCCATAGCCACATGGGGCTGAAGACTAAACTATTGGGTAGCACCTTTCTAGAATGTTTCTCCAAGGAAGAAGGTGATCTAGAAAACCTGAAACAAGTAATAACTTTACATAAGAAATAGCCATTCATACATGTTTTAATACATTAAGAAACATAGCTGTATGCCATGTGTATGTATTCATTGTTTTCTTATCAAGCAAAAAGGAAAAAAAAAAAAAAAGAATCCAAGAGGAGAACCAGGAGAGCTGTAATGGAAATAAAATTGACAGCCTCTCAAAACTCAGGTGGCACTTTCCTTTTTCAGTTAATTACGGTTTTAATTACATGGCTTCTTGTGACTCCTTGATACCTAATAAACCAGACTCTTTGGGGCGGCCAAGTTGGGTTTTGCTTGAACTGCAGGTGTAAGACTCAGCATGAAACATAAATCAACTTCTTAAACATGCTCCCAAGGTGTGTTCAAGCCTTTTCTTCCTGTTTGCTTGTAAAATCACATCTTTTCACCATTGTTGGCACAGAAATGATTGAAGCAGCTAGGAGTTGAATAATGGCTTTGTGTTTTTGTCTCCCTTGGCCTGGCATAAAACATTTTGCCTCAGATGAAATAGAATAGCAAAGTATAAGATGTGATTTTTTTTCTCTCAGCCTTATGAATAATATATACTCCTAAATATTGACCACTTCACTTAAGAAAATAAATACCTGTTAGAGAAAATAAAAATGAAAAGCCCTGGGAATACATTAGGATTTCTGGTTTGAGTATTTGGAACCCAGGAGATGATGGGAGATACATTTATTCCAGGAAAGTGCTGCATGAGGTCAATAGAGTTCAAATACGGTTGAGCGTGGACCAATGGTGCCGTGGGGGCTCTGCTGCCACAGAGAACAGGGAGGGAGGGAAGCCCTCCTGAATTCTCATTGGCTGAGAACCCTGCAGTATCTGATGGCATTATGAGCAGCTTGCAATTTAGCCTCAGCAGCAGGAAAATCTGCACTTGATCAGCTCTGCCATAACCAGTAAACGTCACCATGGCAAATGTGGATTTCAATGGAAGGTTTTGCAGTGCCTAGTGATAATTCTGCCAGTTCTCCCTCCTTCCGTCCTCCATCCATAAAGAGAAAGTGCGACATATGGTATTTGCATGTTATCACAAAATATGAGATACTGGGTGAAATAAATTATGTGTGAAGGGGGTTTAGCCCATAATTTCCAGTAATTTCAAAAACATGAAAATGGCTTTTGAAGTAGGAGAGGGGGCCTTTCTCCTTGGGGAAAACTTCAAAACACATCACACGCTGTATAAACACAAATGCGTTTACCTTGCCTGGGCCTCCCTTTTTTTCTCCTTGGAATCCTGGCTAATTGTCAACGATGTCTGTGTTCTAACAAGACGTTTCTTTTTGCAGAACTCAATTATTTGAATTCGAGCTCTGTAATGTGAAGTTCTGTTGTGAGTAGGGAAGAACAGGGGAGGGTTTGCCAGGGAAGGTAGTTGCTGCATGTGAATCATGGTCTTTTTATCAGAGAAGATCCCAAGCTGGTTCAGGATCCATTGTTCCTTCCAAGTCCTCATCAATAATCCTGAGTCCTGAAAAGATGTCTTTCTTGTCTGCAAGGGAGCTCTACTCATTCTGCTTCTCTCATTAACTTTCATAGCCCTCTGCTTCTGGATTTGCCAAGGATCAAGCTTAAAGACCCAAGTTAGAGGGCATGATGAAACCCTTGGAAAACCCACGTCTGGCTCCTAACAGCACCCACTGTTGTTGCCCTTTGGAAGATATGTCCGGGGTGGGTGTATGAGTATATACAAACCCTAGGCAGGTGGGTGCTTTGTCTTTATATTAGCAACAAAGAGCTAGAAATGCATGCGTGGGTATTATTGTAACTGCCCGTCATAGGAGTTATCGGATATGTGTTGTTTTTCCTCTATTTCAGCAGTCCCCAACCTTTTTGGCACCAGGGATTGGTTTCACGGAAGACAATTTTTCCTCATGTGAGCAGTGCGGAGCGATGGGGAGGGGCAGATGAAGCTTTGCTGGGCGCCCACTGCTCACCTCCTGCTGTGCGGCCAGGTTCCTAACAGGCTGAAGCCTGGCACCTGACTGCGCTGGACCAGGGGTTGGGGACTCCTGCTCTATTTAAAATAAATGCTGATTACTGTGCATGATAGTTAATAAATATTTGTTGAGTCTGCTCTACAGTAAACTCCAGGGGACAGGAGAATTGTCCTGATCACCCAGCCCAGTGCCTAGCAGTCTATGCTAAATAACTCCTGGTTGAACAAATAAATGAATTGGAGTCAGACTTTTCCATCTTTTCTACACAAGTGAAAATAAAGTGAGGATTTTTGAATCCCAATTCCACAACTATGCCAGCGTGCAGAAAAAACAAGTCCTTCTGCCATAATTAAAGTGCTCATCAAGTTGTGAAAAAAAGGCTGACAGACTCCAATTTAGACCTTCCGTGATTCCAGGAATTTCTACTTCTCTCTTCCCAGTCAGTGCTTCCCACTGGCCAAAAACTCTAAGGAGATTATTTATACTTCAATGCCAAAGGCATCCTCCCTGAGGCCAAGACTGGGAAGGCAGGGATGGAGGTTGGGGATTGGGGTGACTGGGGAAGCAAAGGGAAATTATCATCAAGAAAAATGCCACAACATAGTAATTACTAGCAATTGGGTGGCCCTTGAGAGCTTAGGAAGCACTTCCACGGACCTCTATTTTTCAGTTAACCTACGTAACAATCTTGTATGACAAACATCATTGTCTTCATTTCACAGAGGAGGAAACGGAGGCTCAGAGAAAAGAAGGGCCTTGCCTAAGATCACAATGCGAAGAGATAATAGAACCTGAACTGAAGCCCAAGTTCTGAAACCAAGGAGAGATTTTCTGTAAGTCATATTTTAAAGTCAAAATATAGTATATATGACAGCTTTTAAAAATTAGTGAAAATGTCTGTCTCAATCAGATCTCCAATTTCCTTCCCCAAGGCAACTACTACTTACAAGTTCTTCAGTATTCTTAAAGACATTTAAGTATGTATATAAACATATGCACTGCACATGTACATACACACACGCACACACACACACACACGTAGGGCACAATACCATGTTCTTCTAATCATAGCTTTCTTCACATGACCTGTAGCTTGATGGATATATATTTAAAGCTTCCCATCACTTATAGATCTACATCATTGTTTTTAATTTTACAAATATAACATACTTCCTCTTTGGTGGGACTTTAAGTTGCTTCTGGGAATTTGTCATTGTAAACAATGCTGAAATGAAAATTCAGGCTCATGGCAACAAACATTCATTTCCTTACAAGATTCCTAGTAACTGGGTTGTCCACTTGGAATGATGTAAAACGCACTGAGGAGGCTGAGGAGGGACTATCAGTTCTGGGACTGCCTTTCCCTAGTTGTGTGACTTTTAAGAAGTCCCTTGAAGTCTCTGACACTCAGTTTTCCCAGATGAAAAATTACAAGGTGACACAACAGGAAGATCTAAAGCGATAGAGCAGTATGGTGGGAGGAGATGCAGTGTAGTATTAGGACATCCAGGTTCTGGTCTTAACAAGATCTGTGATAACAAAACCTCTCATAGGAGGACCTCTGAAACCTCCTACCCCCTGCAAATCAGTCTACAGGGGAAAGAACAACTTTCTCCAGTCATTAAATTTGCTGGCAGAATTTCCAATGTAATAAAGACACTATAATTGACACTGAGGTTGTGTCATCATCCACAACCCCTTTCTTGGGTATCCACATCTCCCCTTTACAACTCCTGTATATTGGATGAAATGGACATCAAATTGGAGCTTGTGACTCAGGCCTAAATTTACTATATGTAATCCCTTCCCCTAGTCTGGGATGGTTATTGACCAAGTTGGATCACAAAGACAGAGAGAACACTGGAAAAAGAGATTTCTTGCTTTTTCAGGAGGCTTCCTGGAGCAGGAAACAGGTAGATCTGGGAAGTGTTTGTGGCCATTTTCCAACAACAAAGAGATGCCAGCCTTGGGGTAAAGTTAACACCAGCAAGCAAGGATGGAGAGAAGGAAATTTAAGTAGGCCTTGGTGATATTCCTAAAACCAGTGAAACAGACCAATCCCAAGGCCTGCCTAACTTTGCTTTCCATTTGGGTGAGTTAATAAGTTCCTTTTTGGTTTAAATCTTTATGGTTAAGTTTGAATCAGATTTTTCTGTTAAATACAATTGAAGGCATATTAAGAGACATAGAATTAGATATCAATATAGATACATAGATAAACATAAACAGTTTATTGATCTTTATTAAGTATAGGCTAGATATTAAGTACTTTATAAACATTACCCCCTTTGCAACCCAAAAAATCGATACCACCATCCACAGCTGACAAGTGAGCACGCAAGCTCAGTGATGTAAAGTGACTGCCCAGGTTATGCAGCTAATCAGCAGGGGCGGTGGGACTGCATGGTTCCGAAGCCTTGCCTTAAAACTACACACCTCCTCTAGCCATGACTCAAATAGATGTGCTTACTCACTTTATCATTGTTCTAAGCTACATTGTGAAGGGTGAGGCTGGTTTCTGGTGCCCAGTCCTGTCAGATCTGGTCCCCACAGAGATGCACAGGGCTCCAGATGTCCCCAAACCAAAGGCAAAGGAACTGCCCTAACTGGCAGGCCATGTCCCTACCTCTTGAGCTTTACTAGATCTGGGTCCCCTTCTTTTGCTGCTAAATACCCATTCTAGTTAA
This sequence comes from Hippopotamus amphibius kiboko, assembly GCF_030028045.1. NCBI lineage: Eukaryota > Metazoa > Chordata > Mammalia > Artiodactyla > Hippopotamidae > Hippopotamus > Hippopotamus amphibius. The sequence goes on from NC_080192.1 coordinate 92,879,134, forward strand.
ATTATTAATGGGTAAATAAGTTTTTTATGATACACGCTTCCCAAGAGCATATTTGCATTTTACAGAAACCTCTGAAGTCTTCACCCAAAGGAGAGAATAATGGAGAACATTGCAGGTACCGGCTACATTGGAAGATGGGAAGATGTGACTTTCAGATAGTTCTCTTTGAGTGAAGACATTTACCACTCACAAGACTGCATCAAGCTCACATTTTATTAACTGAAAATTGATATGTTCACTCAAATCTGGTAAAAGTTGGGAAAAAATAGCTAATCTAAAATGATAAGAAACAATTACGAAGAGAATCAACAAAATTATCAAAACAATGAAGAATTCTTTGGGCATGAATGTGTCAGATTGCATATAAACAAACAAACATACATAAATATACAATATCAGCAACATTTTTTTTTCTGTTTACCTGATTAATTCATAGACAGAGCTCAAATTAGCCATTGCTGGCCATTCCTTTGTTTTCATCTTTTCACAGCATATATACCTTTAGATTAACTTCTTTCACATAACATTGTTCTCCTTATTGTATTTTGTTTACATAAATCAAAAGAAGGAAGAAAGGAAGGAAAGGAAAGGAAAGGAAAAAAAGGGGGGTGGAATCTAATTAACATTAAAAACAATTGTTTAAACAGACCTTCAAGATAAAAATAAAAGTGATGCTACATTTATAAATTTTTGTCTGTGCCATAATTTAGACTACAGTGCATATTTTATTAGGTTGATTACTATGAAGTAATAAGAGAACCTCACCAATAATTAATCAATTGTGCAATTAAAATCACACACCTGAATCTTCCACAAATGTTTAAATAAATCATTTTTAAGAGAATTACTACGTAGTTTCTTTCCCAGATGTTCCAAAGGCAAACAGATGTGTTCATTAGCATACTTTAGGACTTGAACTGTCCTTAAGTCTCTTCCTTATAATTTTTCTGCTTATTTTCAACTCTAAATTCCTTGAGTAAAAAAAAAAAACGTCAAAACCTGTCTTGGTTTTGACCTTTTTTTGTTGTTGTTTAATGTCAAAAAGAAAAAGTCAATAAGTGTTTTGGGAATCAATAATTAAAATTAAACTACAAATAAGCTATGTACTATTTGCATGAATTGGGAAAATCTATCAAAGTAAAAATTAGAATACAAACAACACAGAGGAGTAATAGTAAACACGCCCAAATAGCCCAAAACAACTTTCACATGTATTACCTCAAGTAACCCTGCCGACCGCCCAGTTAGAAAAGTGCTATTTATTATTCCTATTTGCAATGATAGAAACAGAGACAGGGAGATTACTTGAGTTTTCACAGCCCTTGAGTTGCAATAGTATGTAAAATTGGAACCTAAAAACTCCAGATCCCATGCATGCTCTTTCCTCTGTGCAATCCTTTCTTCCAGGAAGTGAGGATTTTGATAAGTCAGAAAATTTGATGAACCTATGGAAACCCAGTGAACATGTATTTAGAGTAACATGGGCAGGATGAAAAGCTATGAAGCTTTGAAATAAAGATTTAGTTTCTCATGAAACAAAGTGAAACTGCCCCACTTTAGCAAAGTGTATTTGGTGGCACGATGGGGTGAAGGCCAGTCTGGCAGAAAGAGCTCTGCTGGGCAGGTTGTAAGGAGCACTGATGTGCTGGGGAGACGCGGAGGAGGGACGGTAGGAGGCCACTTGTTGACTTACGGCAAGGCAGAAAGGGCTATTTCCCTCCAACCTGATTTCACCAAGAGGAGGAAAAACAACGTTGTTGTTTTCAGAAGTTGCATGACAATTAATGAGAAAACAATCTTCATAAAAGTCCCCTGGCCTCAAATCCATCAGTTTAGTTTTAAAGTTAAGTACATAAGCCCACCCCTAAAACATCTTAAGAAAGAGAAGAAGCACACTCAACCAGAAAAATAAATCAAGGTGCTGGCTAGACATCCTTATGCCAGAATTGCAACACATTAAGGGAGGATTAACAGACTAAGAACTCACCCACCCCCATAGGCTTCAAGGGGACTTCTCTTTCAAGAAGCCATGGATCCAAAGTCTAAGTGCACATTTGCTCACACATTGAGAAAACATTCAAAGCTGTGACTCCTACTATCTTGTGCTTCAAAAGAACAAAGCAAGTGAGAAATCTAATAAGGTATAGAGGGGAAAATTCACTGTGGAAGGACAAATACTTTCAAACATTTATACACACTCTTGCTGCTCCATTCTCCATTCGTGTAACTCACCTCCCTGCAAAGGAAAAATAGTCCATTATGACAAGCACAATGATCATTTTGAAAATGTGGAAATCAATGGTCCTGTGATCTGGCCAAAGTGACATAGAAATTAATGGCCAAAGAAAGTACTGGAGAAACAGACCCAGGTCTTCTGATTCTTTCGCCTGGGACTGTGGCCATTACCACACTCTGTCAGCAAGAGGAATTAAGGGCCCACTTACCAAAATGGAATCTCCAGGTGTACAGCTCCGCCCCCCCCTCGCCCCACCGCCCCTGCCCCCGCCCCCAACCAAGTGGCTGCACTGAACAGAGCGCAGAGCAGCAGCCCACACAGTCAGGGGATTTTGTTTTCACTTTCAGTGCGTCTGTCACCTTTTCCTGGGTGAGGTCATTCAGAAGTCCCGAACCTGACTTATGAATTCTTTTAATTAAACTACCCATTCACTAATGTCTGTGAACTTCATTGCCTGGTGGCCATGACCATTGGTAAGAATCATCAATAAAACTGCCTCTCACTTTGCAGTGCAGGTAGCTCTTTGGTTTAGATGCAGCAATTTCCAAATACTCCCATTTGGGGCCAAGTTATCACTAGGCCAACTGGGAGTTCCAGTTTAGAACATCACAAAATCAATCTTTTTGGTATGATCAGAAGCTGGTAATGCCACTGGGAGTGGGGATGGCTGGTAACCTTTTATGGAAAAGATTATGAATAGGTATCAGGTTTCCTTTCCAAAAAAATCACCTTATTAAAACATTTACATAAACACCAATAGAGCGAGACTTGGAATTCTTTGAGAACAGAAAGATAAAGAAAAGCAGGTAGCTATAGAGCTTCTGCTACTATGAACAGCTATAACATTGCTGCTGCAGAGTAAGGAAAGTATTTATAGTAAAGACAAGGAGAGGAAGATCTAAGGCATTTGGCAAGCATTGATAACAGCAATTTGAACAAGGAAAAAAAAAAGCCCTGGGACATTTAAAGAGAATTGCAAAGGATTTTGTCAGACTCAGAAGGAGAGAAAAGTCCACAGTTGGAGATGAAGTGGAGGTTCTGCTCAGAGGGAGCAGAGCAGCCTTGATGGGGAGCCTCAAGGCTGCCTCTCCTCTGACTCCTTTCATCAGGCCTTTGAGGACTCAATGGCAGTGTGATTTACTTGGCACCACAACATACATGTTGCTGAGAGATAGTCTCAAATGTGGAGCAAGTGTGGAAGGAGGGAGGCAGTTAACTGAGCTGGGAGAATTGAATGCAGACCTCTGAGACAAAACTAGCTGCCTTGGGTCCAGGAAGGGAGAGGAGGAAATGGATGCTCCCCCCTCCTGTACTGGGTCTCTCTTTGAAACAGGGTGGGCTGCACAAAGGTGAGGTTGTACAGTTACACGGGGCACCGAGCTCCAGTGGGCCCCATGCTTGGTTTAATGCTCTGGAAATCTGTAATAATTGTTCAACATAGAGCTTCACTTTTTCATTTTGCACTGAGCCCTGCAAATCATGTAGCCCATCCTGCTCTCATAACAGAGCAGCACATGGTGTCTGAGCCCTGGGATAACATCCAAAGCTGGGGACTTCTGATTCCTGACCTACCAGCAGGCACAAAGAAATATGGAGAAAGTCGAGGTTGATAATTCTATGGACAAGGTGAGAAATTTGATAAGATGGAATATTTTTTTCTTCTTGGTCAGAGCTTGACCAAGGATTTATTTTCTTTTCTTCACTGATTTATTTTTTATTCTTTACAGTATATCTTTCTTAAAGTCATGCGGGCTGGTGCAGTTTAAGAGACAGGCTTGTACTCACCAGGCCAACAATGGGAAAAATACCCCATCATCTCAATTCAGGGCATGAATCTCCCTGGGAGGGGAATCCGTTAGGCCCTGTGGTGATTGTTTTGCAAGAGGCTGAACTGGTTCATAGAGTTGGAGAAAAACAACACTGAACTGGTGGGTTACCAGGCCAAGGTGAATGTCTCCTGTTGATGGAACTCTTTGAAAAGTTGGTCTGGAGACTCTGAGGAAGAGATCACTCCTGGATTTCTTTAGATCCTATTTCATCCAGATCCTCGCCTCTGTAATCTTTCTGCAATGTCCTCACAAAAGAGCATACTGCTTCTGTAGCACAGAAGGTCCATATGAAAATGTTACATTTCAATAAATAAGTAATATAATTAAGAGTAATCTTTTCCATATCCCACATTCAGCACTAAAATTAAACATGCCCGCACGTGTTCCAGAGACAATAACTGAAGGGGAGGGGTTTAGGGAAACAGATGAAAACAATATAAAGACATGCAAAACTGCTATTAGCTTGGGAGAGATAAAAGAATGTCTAAATTATAGCTTTTGGTAATGTTTAAGTTGAGAGTCTAGTAATCTGGGTGCAAATTGTACTTGGGGGCATTTGTTCTTTGTATTAAAAGAAAATAGACTGGGGGTGGGGGGCGGAATGGAGTTGCTAAGCCCACCACCAGAAAACAAATCTTAAGAGGAAGGCTCCAGACCTTTGAAACAATGTATAAACCCCATCACCCCAGGCTTCAAAGTTAGGACACAGAGTCCAGGCCTGCCTGGCGATTTTTAGAACTGGAAGTCAACCTAGAAATCACTCACTTTTTATATACTTTCTTTTTTTCCTGGTAGGAGAGGTCCTTGGTGGGAGGATATCTTCTGCTAAAGCCTTCAAAGCACAACAGGAGGCCTGACCACACAGGCCTCCGCCATCATGACCCCCAAGAGGCCACTATCTGACCAGTTCTACCACAGATGGCCCAGAGAAGATAGGACTTGCCCCAGGTCACACAGCCCAATGGAAGTGGGTCTGGGACTCGAGTTCACGCCTCCAGACTCAGCTCAGTCCTTCCTGACGGGAAGCGGGTAGGAGAATACCAGCGCATCCAGTCCCAGCCAAGCAGACCACCCATCTTGCCCTCAGCCCGGACACCCTGAGGCTGTACTCTGCTGAGGCCCAGGCTGGGCCATCCCTGCTCTGTGGCTCTAAGGAAGATTTTCCAGCAATTCAGGTCTACAAACTGATGAAGACAGTCCTGAGAAATTACCTCTGCCCTGTTCACTGGGTCACTGCAGAGTGGAGCCTTCCCTATTACCACTCCTGTCCCCAAATGCCACACACACACACACACACACAAATATACACACATTCACTGTATTTTGATGTGAACAGAGCCTTCTTTACTGAGGAAATACTCCAAGAAAATATGATTTTCATCTTATTTTGAAAACCCCAAATATTGACTTATCTGGGTTTATGAGGGGCTGAAGTGCTGGACACCAGTAGCCCTCAAACTGGAGTGTGCAGCAGAATCCCCTGAAGGCTTGTTCAACAGATTGCTGGGCCCTTTCCCCAGAGATTCTGGGGTGGGGCCTGAGAATGTGTATTTCTGACAAGTTCCCAAATGATGCTGATGCTGCAGGTCCAGGGACCACGCTTGCACACACCTTTGCTATAAATTGTGTCTCAGGGAACATTGGCTCCAGCAGGCAATGCTACAGGCTGAACACGCCTTTCCAGGAGATGACATCTGTCACCTCAGTGCTGCGCTAGAGTTTGCTAGAGTTGTATTCAACATGAAATATCAAGGGCGAGGCTTGATAATACCCTCAGCTTCTGCCTTCTGTGATACCTTCTGCCCTGCCAGGTGACCTGACCAGGGGATGGTGTCAGGTCTCTAAAAGGACTCCTCCTGGTCCTCATCAAGTGCAAATTTAACCAGTGGGGCAGGACAGCCTGGCTGTGTTGACAATGGCAAGACCAAGAAAGTTGACAGGATCATTCAAGGAGAAAAGGCGAGGGCAGGGAATCACGCTCGAGGGAAAGGGGATGAAACTGGCTTGAAATTTCCAGATCAGCTATTTATTGAGTTGGCCAAAAAGTTCATTCAGACGAACTTTTGGGCCAACCCAATATATGGTCTCAAATCTCAGGTTCAAGCCCACGTCCCTTTGCCAGGCAGAAGGCAGTAAAATGTTTCACTGGAAGAGGAAAACTAAAAGCAAAACCCTCTTCTCTAGAATGATAAAGCTGGTGTTCATTAACATTTAAAGAGACGGTACTTTTTTGTATTCCAACTCTTTTATTCTTTCGGATGAATTTAACAGACAGATTTCTCCTTCCAATTGTGCTCCCTATGAAAATAATACAATTGATTTCAGAGAAATGTTATTTCCAAATTGGGTTATTTTCTCATTTGTATTTTAATTTCTTGCTTAGTTCTGGGCAGAAATCCTGTGAGCTATGCATTTTAATTTATAATTAAATAACCAAGTAATAATAGAACATGACTAATATGCTGGTCATAAAAAGGGAGTCCTCTAAAAAAAAATACATAGGGACAAAGCATAGTGAAGAAAATAGAAGAATGCAGGTTAATTTAAAGTAGAAATTTGGTTCTTAATTTGCCATTATTACAGTCTCAACTCAATTCCATAACAATTGCCTAGTTATGTGCCAGGCACTATGGGGAAACTGGTAAATTAACAGACATGAGAGAACGTCACGAATGTCAAAATGTGGAAAAAGTTGCATTATAAATTATTTAACATAAGACAATGTCACTGCCCTCAAAATGGTTTGAAGTACCCCCAGCAGCCAGCCATCTGATTCAGCTTTTTCATACCATGAGCATCTTTTCTACAGCACCACTGCCAAGAGCCATCAGGCACTATGTAAACCATTGCAGATGCTCAAGCATCTCAGATAATCCACACTGATGGGACACATTGAATAAACCCAATACCTTATCCCATGGGAACCCATCAAAACCTTGAACACAGCTTTCATGGCCATTACCCTAACTCTTCAGCTACAGAGTCAATATTCCCCATTATATTAGCAGGGTTCTCCAGAGAAACAGAACCAGTAGGAGAATAAACACACACACACACACACACACACACACACACACACACATGCGCGCGCGCACGAGAGAGAGAGACAGACAGACAGACAAAGGACTTGGTTCATGCAATTGTGGCTCATGCAATTGTAGGGACTGGGAGGCTGCAGTCCATAAGGCAGAGGCTGGAAATTCAGGTAAGAGTTGATGTTGCAGTTTTGAGGCAAATTTCTTCTTCAGGAGACCTGTCTTTGCTCTGAAGGCTTTCAACTGATTGGATGAGGCCCACCCATATTCTCGAAGGAACTCACTGTACTCAGAGTCTCTGATTTAAGTTTTGATCACATCTGAAAAATACCTTCACAGCAACATCAAGACTGGTGTTTGACCAAATGACTGGGCACCACCGTCCAGCCAAGTTGACGCATAAAGGTAACCATCACCTCCCGTCACCCTCTGGTTTCCTTGATACGTCAGTTAGCATTCAAGCCACTGCTAGGGACAGGGACTTCATTCCCTGGTTTTATGCTTCTCTGAGAAGATTTCGAACCATGCTGGCTGCCAGCCTGTTTGTTGAATCTAGGAGATGTCACCGAGCGTGCCTGGCTGAGTCCACACAGGATTGGTAGCAGACCCACCTGCCTGCAGAGCCTGGCCTCTTTCCTGCCTGTGCTGAGCTTACCGGGCAGGCTCAGCCCCTTCCAGGCAGAGGCCTGTGGTTCCAGCAGCTACACTTAGTGTTTGGGTTGGGGGAACAGGATTCGCATGTTCGTTTAACCACAGTTCAAGTTGTTTCTGAAAAAGCTGACATTTGGATTTCTATCTACCTGACTTCTTTGGGTATTTCTCAGGTGAATCGGAAATCTGAGAAGACAAGGATGTAATTGTCACCTCTAAATCCTCATCAGCCTCCCCGCTGGGAATGTACTCTAGTTGGTCCGTGATCATCTTAAAATGGGCTCTCAGAATGGAACCAAGCCTTTCCCCACAGTGCAATTGTGCAGAATCAGTGAGGCTGCCCCTCATTTAATCCATGGCTTTTGGGGTCATCCCATCAATGGTGTCTCTTCCAAGCTGTGTGACCTCAATCTCCCTTTTGGCTTCAGTCTCCTTGTTCAAAAAATGGGGCTAATACTACCTACATCATAGAGATGCTATGGGGTTTAATAAATGAGGTTATGAATTTAAAGCATCTGATGAAAATGTCCCATAGATAGTAGGTACTCAATACATAGTGGCTAATAATAATAATAATAATAAAATTTTAGGCAGTTTTTTTTTTTATCACAGTCTTGGTTCATTTGGGGTCACTCCTAGACAAGTTCTCCTTACACAGTCTGTATTAGTTAAATGAATTGCTCAGCCCAAAAAGCAGAATTTACACCTCATTTGTTTCAAAGCTGAATCATTTGGGTGTATTACCTGTCAAAGAAATCCTTCCCAGGTTCTTCCCAGAAATCTTCCCAAGTAGCCACTGCATCTTACCTCCCACCCTTTCTAATTCTTATAAATCATCACATATTTATTGTCTGATTTAGGTCTGACCTCTCTAAATTCTTTGGGAACAGCGTTCCACCCACTATGCATACCTAATTATAACCTCTTCCAGGTTTATGGTGTCCCTAATTATCATGAGGAAGATCTTGTCAAATTCAGGCTTCAAGCGTTTACGGACCCTGTTACCATAATCAGACTCTGGGTTGGGTGCAGGAGTTGCCAAAATGCAAGATCCTGTCCCTGTCTTCGGAAGCTTCCAGACCAGTGGACCACAGGGACACCAAAAATCAGGTACAACACAGTGTGGCCTTCCCCGCAGGGGGAAGCAAGGAGGGTCAGATGGCAAAGATGAGGGCCATCTTATCCCCCTCCGAGGTTCAGGACAGGCTTCCCAGAGGACAAGATGCCTGAGATTAATGTACAGAAGGAGAAGGGTTTAGCCAAGTAGAGAAAGCGAGGAAGTACATTAACTTCAGAGGAAAGGATCCATCCAAAGGCAGGGCATTGGGAAGAGAGAAGATGGCAAAAGAAGGGGAGGTGTCCAACTTGTTGGGGCCAGAGCCCAGGGTAGCCATGGGACAGTGGACCCCAGGGGCCCACATAAATGGTACGCTATACACATTCTGCTCTATCACCCCACACACAAAGAAGAGCCATTGAAGGATTTTACACAGGGGAGTAACATGATCCAAATGGCATTTAGGAAGATTACTACAGCCTCCCATGGGAGGAGAGAAATGTTTCTTTTTGAGAAGATTTTCAGTGCCACAGCTGAAGGCAAAGAGATCCAGAGGAAAGTCCATGGCAGAAGATTTCTTTATTTGAGGGCTAGATTTTAAAGGCATTACAATTGGGAGGAGAAGTTACAATGCTCTCATGGTAAAACAAGTAAAGGGAGTCATAAACTTGAGTTGAGTGGGACCTCACAAGGCCATCTGGACCATGTCCCTGCTTTGATGCAGCCATGGTTGTTCAGCTGGCATAATGGTGCCAAGACAGCCGAGGCTTGGGAATTGACAGGACTGGTCCACGTGATGGTACCTGCAGTCACAGGTAGAAGGCCAGGCTGTCGGCTCCTGCTGTACCCGGAGACCTCTGTCCACCACAGGCCCTCACCATGATGACATAGCAGGTGGTGGGGAAACAGAGCAGACAACTGGCTTCTCCCTTCAGATCTGCCTGGGCCAGGACGGAACAACTGTAGTACTCAGTTCCTTGATGCACAGTCATGTCAGTGACGATCCTCACACAGAGAATTGTTCTTTTGTTCTCCCTTTGGAAGAATAATAGCCAAATGGGGCACTCTGTCCTCTGTGCTCTGGGACAAAAATTTTTGAAGAGGTATTATTTTTAAGACGAGAAGCCTTTGCAGAGATTGCTCTTATTTCCTTACAGATTTCTAAAGTGCATCGGTTCTTCCCAAGTGCTCTTGCTAATTCTAGAAGGTCAGGAAATACAAAAACACTAATGTCCAGAGAAATGAACCTTGAGCCATTTTCTGGCCCTAGCCTATTATTTTGTAAGGGGTAAGTCAAAATGGGTCGTATCTGGCCAAGAGAAGAGGAAGGGTAACATTCCTGCAGGGAAGGAGGCAGGGAAAAACCTAAGCTAAGAATAAATGTGAAAGACTAAAGCTGCAGAGATGGACATGTTCTCTTGTCAAGACAAAAGAAGATGAGACCACACATAACAATAGGCGGGTGCTTTGTTTCACTGTTCACTAATAATTACAGCTAATGTTTATATAGTTCTTATCCTGTGCCCATCACGTGCATTAACTAATGGGAGTCTCAACACAACCCAAGGAGACAGATACTATTATTGTTCCCATTTTACAGATGAGAAAACTGAACAGCAAAGAAATTGAGCTATTTGCCCATCGTCACACAACGAGAAATTAAACCCAGGGAATTTGGCTTTTAACATGACACTAGGAAGAGTCGCATTTAGCTATGTTTTGTTCTTGTCAATTTTATTAATAGCAGATGCAAACTGGATTTTAAGATCATTTGTTCTGAGTTGAAAACACTTGCCTTGGCCTTAATTCACACCTGGGGGAATTTTAATTTCTGGGTTGTGCTTCCCTGTGGCCCATATTATTTTCAAAAGTATAATTGAAAAATATAAAATAACTATGAATACTGGTTTCTAGATTAAACAACTGCTTAACTTGGGTAAATAGATCAGATTAAGGCTGAATCTCTTTCTTATGAAAATTTTACTTCTTTTGTACGTAAGAGTTTGTTTTTGTTCTTGCTGAACTCCGGGACTTAGAAGTAGACATATTTATTTAGTTTGGCCCAGATCTAGTATGTGTTGCTTGGTCTATTCTTTTTAGTTTATTGTATCTCTTAATCTTCTACACATGCAACCAGGGACCTCAGTGATGAGGGCATTGGAAAAATCTAAACAAACAATAAATTGTGGCTACACAATTCCCTATAAAAGGAGTGCTTAATAAAATAAGGCTTGGAAACGTGATGTTAGAATGATCAGATCTTTATGAAGTCACCAAATTATAAATTTCCAGTGCTTGCCATAACTGGTATTATTTTTTCTTATTGCCTGAAATACTCGTGATCTGTATTTTGTACATGATAAGACAGAATAGTTCCTTGTTTTGAGAAGCAAATGTGATTCAGTATTAGATGGTTCAAATAAACCTAGAAGCTGTGATGATTTACTGCTAATTCTGAAGCTTCAGTAACAAGCCCCCCCTTTTTGGTTGCCCTACTGCAGTTCAGAAAACTACTCTGGTCTCTTTCCTTAGCACTGACTGAGCACCCTCACAGAAAGCTTCCCTAAACTTCCACCTGTCACAGGTCCTTGGGCACTCAGGTGGCACCTGGTGTCTGTCCTCAGTGGCATCTGGTACTGAGAACAGCACTCCAAATTGCCAAAGTTGGCATTAACTTATTTCCCTACTCCTGGCTCTTCTCTTTTCCTTGTGTAGTCCAAACAATTTCATCATTCCGGAAGTGTTTATTAAGTACCTACTCTGCTCTAAGGACTGAGGAAAGGATGGTAAATTGGAAAAACGTGGCCACTGTCCTCACAGACCTGATGGTCTAGAAGGGAAGATACAGTAACAATAAAGCAATGGAAATGTATAGCGAATATAAATATCAGGGTAAATACACTAAAACTTTGAAGTGGTTCTCCTTAAGTGGTGGGACTTCGGTTAACTCTCAAATTTAACACCATATTTCAAGGTCTTCCCAAGTTTAATTTAATGGGCAAAAATATTTTTATAAAGGGAATTTTAACAACAAAAGTATATTTTTAGTCTATTCAAATACTTAAGTTTTAAGATTTTTTTACTGTTATCAAAAATAAATTTTCATATTTATTCTGTTATGAAGCACCATTTTTCAGACAATGACTCTAGACCCCATTCAACCAAACAAAGCCCTTCCTTTAATTATGCCACTGTTGACTGCCTTAGACAAACACACTTTCCAATTTAAAAAGGTCTTAGACAACCCTCACCTCCACATCGCCTCGCTGTGAAATCTCATCTACCCCATTCTTCCTCCTCTCAACTTCATTAACAGATGCTGAGGAATATACACTGTAGTCACATGAAAGTTTAGACAATTCCATGAATTTATCCTCAGATTCTCCTTCAGAAGCTCTAATGTCCACAAAACAATACATAGATTACATTTATTTATATAAATCAATAAAATCATAAATTATAACAAGATAAAAGACCTTAATTATGTGCAAAGACCAAGATGATTTAGAAGGAAGCCAGCCAACCTGAAGCAGCATGCAGAACCTTTACAGATGCTCTGCTGTTGGCATCTGTTTGATAAGATTGCTTTTTCCAATTTAAGGTAGAAATCTGTGGTCCTCATTTCTTTGTAATGCTAAAAGGAAGCCAAGAATAATTTCCTCCAGTGATAAATACAAGTTTGTAATAATACAAGTTTGTTACAAAGAATGTAAGTAGTCCAGAAAAAGTTTATTGAAGAAAACAAAACCCCACATAATCCAACTGAGAGATGCCTACTTTCACCTTTAAAAGTCCCTGTAGAGTTGGTTTTGTACTGGCTGTGAGGGTATATTCTATCCTTTTCACTTAACATTATGTTGGGAGTATGTCATTATATATATTTCTTTTCATGGCTTTCTAATACTCTATTGAATGGATATAATGCTTACTTAATGATTCTCTTATTTATGTATGTTCAGATGACTCCTATTATTTTGCTATTATGTTATAATGAATGTTTTTCATTATACATACATCTAAAAGACTAATAATAATACAGATCAAATTAAAAATTTGAAGACACAAACGTTTCTACAGGTTATGAATTATAAATTATCCTTGCTTTCTCACCCTCATGGTGAGACCAACCAACTTAAAAACATCAACATTTGTTAGTGCATCAACCTTTTTTGTTGTTTTCAAATTTGTCTTAATATTCTTCATTTCAAAAATTCTTTATAGAACATGGATGTTTTTGCCTTTTAATGCAACATGCATAGTTATCTTTGCTAGATAACAAATTACCCTAAAACTTAGCTTAAGATCACAAATATTTACAATCTCACACAATTTCTGTGCATCAGATATCCAGGTGCAGCCTAGATAGGCAATTCTGATTCAAGGTCTCCCATGAGATTCTAGTCAAAATATCAACCTACAGCCAACCTACATTCTCAAGACCTGAGTGGCTGGAAAATCCACTTCTACCCTTACTCATATGGTTGTTGGTAGACCACAGCTCCTAACTGGCTGTTGGCTGGAGGTCTCCGTTCCTTACCTGATGAACCTCTCCCTAGCGCTGCACAATATGGCAGCTGCTTCCCCCAGAGTGACAGATGAGAAAGAGACAGAAAGAGAAAGGATAGCACAAACAGAAGCTACAATTTTTTGTAACCTGTACCATCACTTTTACCATATTCTATTGGTCACACAGACCAACCTTGGTACAGTGTGGGAGAGGACCACATGAGGGTGTGAAAACCAAAAGAAGGAGGTCATTTGAATTTTATTTTGAAAGCATAAAATCTTAGAGACTGACTACCACATGGAGTAATTTTTATGAGGATCCAAAACACGTTTGTAATAATTTGTCAAAAAGTCCTTCATGAGCTGCTACTTAGAAGAGCGTTTATCCTACCTAGTAAATTTGAATATTCATATGTCCTACAATCTCAACCCTAGGTTAACTTCCTAAAGAAAATCGTTCAGTCTTTCACATGTGCACCAGGGCACACATACAAGAATGTTCTATGCAGTAGTGTTTGTAATAGAAATAAATCAATAACAGTCCAGATGCCCATCAGTAGAAAAAAGTAACAAAATTAATTGTGGGGGGCTGGCATAATAAAATGTTATACACCAGTGAAACTGATGGAATGAGAACCACACACATCAGTCCAGTTGCATCTGCTGAATGAAAAAAGCAAGACACAGGTATGATATATTTCACAATAAAGTAAATGAAAAAAGCTCATCGTATAGTGAAAACATCATGATGATACTTTCAGCAAGAAAACAGTGGTTAACAACAGGAAGCACTCACTACGTGACAGGCACTATGATAAGCGTGTCAGGTTGTTTTCATTTAGTTCTCACAACAGGTAGAAGGTTACAATTAGCCTTTTCCCCTCATTGGCCAGATGAGAAAGCCTAAACTTATAGAAACAAAACTACTTTCCCAAGGTCACACAACCAGCATGTCATAGAGCTAGGATTTGAACCCAGGCTGATAAGACTTAACTAGTAACAGCATTACAGGCATTTGATTCACACTTACTTTGTCATTTTTTAGGGTGAGGAATGACATTTTATACATTAATCAAAATTTGGGGGGCTGCCACTATATGTGAGGCTCTAGAACAAAACATATCAAGCTGGAAAACACACAGTCCCTGCCCACAGGAGTCCAGAGACTACTGGTTACAGTGCATATAACGACCGGGCCTATAATTACCACTCAACATGCTAGGTTCTAAAACAGAGGATTACACTCTACAAGTGACTGACTCAATTTATGCTGCCCTAAAAAAATAGCTGGCTTTTGAACTGAGCCGTACAAGATAAGTGCCCATCACTAGGCAGAAACGGAAAGGAAGGGCATTCCTGCTAGAGGGCACAGCATGGTCAAAAGTTTGGAGGCACAAAAGCATATCATATTATACATGTGAATGTATAATTTTTTGCTGCCAGAGTGCAAATTGCTTTGGGGGACATAGTGGAAAATGACCCTGGAAAGGCCAGTTGGCAGGGAACTATGAAGGCCTTTGCCTGACTCCATAGTTAAGCTTGACAGCAGAGAAACAAAGATTTTTAAGCAGGAGGGCATCGTGGTTATTATTTTGTAATGCTAACTCTGGTGAAGCAAGGAGGCTGATTACAGAGGGGAGAGAAGTCAGTTGAAAGCTATTTTACCAATTCAGTCAAAAAATACCAGGAGTCTGAACCCTATGAAACAAGTAGTATTTCAGACCCCATTTTACAGATGGGAAAATCAAGGCACAGAGGAATATAGTACCTTGTCCAATGCTGCACAGCTTGTAAATAGGGGAGTCAGATTCAAATCCAGGTAGTGGGACAGTAATGCCCCCCTGGCGACGTGTCACTGCTCTGCCAGGCCAGCTGATGATCATGGCAGGTGAGACGGGAGAGAGCCAAGGCAGCTGGAGCCTTGAGCTTGAACTACAGAGCAGAGTGGATGGTGCTTCCAGGAAACACCACGTGGATCATGGAGAAGAAGCAGGTCAGATGAGGAATGGATGAATTCACTCTCAGATATGCAGTGCAGGAAGGTCTGAGAGAGCCAGGCCATGACACCGGAGAGCTGTTGAAAATGCCAGGACTAGGCTTCAGGAGAGCTGTGGGCAGAGAAAGTCAAAACAGACACGGAATATCCTGCTAAATAGACACCGTTCCACCCGAGACCCACATCCTGAAGACGCAGAACTTGAGGCCGTGAGAGGCAGTTCAGAAGAGAGAACTCTGGAGCCAGAGTCATGTTAAAATTCTAAGCTTAGATGTATATTCTGGGAGATATTTCTTCACTTTTCCAACCAGAGTTTTTCATTCATAAATGGAGACCATAATACTTCTTTTGTCATGTTGTTATAAGGATTAAAATTAATATGTGTATAAAGCACCTGGCACACTGCTTTCCAAAAGTACGTGCTCAATAAATGGTAATCATTATTATTGTTATGGTTTCCATGTAAGGATTTGTCAAAGGTGAGGCTAGAACACAGAAAACGTTCTGGGCAGCCAGCCCACTTACTCTCCTGGCAGTTTTTCTCATAAAATGCTCTTACCTACATGGAATTGTCACTAATATTTCAACCCAAGAAGGTCCTTTTGAGGAATATGAATTAGCCTTTAAAAATAAAAAAACCTGTTCTCTATTTGCCAAAAGAATAATCTAGAGAAATGAGATAAAAATTCTATATATGTATGAGGTAAAATATAACATAATGATTGAAAACGAAGCAAAGGCCACATGTCCTAGATTCCAAAGTGACTGAGGCAAATTCGTGGTGTGGCTCATCGCCTCTAAAGCAGAATCAGGGCAGATGAGTGGTAGAAAGTACATTTTCAGCCACGATCACCTCGCTCAAGATTTTCCATTGTGACAATACCTGTGTCTACGAGGGGCACATCTCTCAAGAAAGGGGGTATTTCAGGAGTCACAGAAAATTTTGAGATCTGAAAACCCAACAGAAAAGACATGAATTTGGAAATAAAGCTGAAGATTTAAAGACGGAAGGCTATGTAGGCATTTATTTATTACTTTGTCGTTCCCAGCCCCTTCAGATGTATTTTATTTGGGGATTCAATGCGGTGATTGACAATATGGTTATTTAGGCAAAGACCTTAGGTTTGAAAAATTACAGTAGAATAGAATTTCTGGGAAAAGGACTCTAATTCACATCTCTCTCTCTCTCACACACACACACACACACACCCCCACATACACAAAGTTCAAAACACAAACCAATACACTTAAGAAGGAAAAAGGACCCTGGAAATAAGTGAAACTTATTGTTTACTTTGATTGCCTCTAAGATAATATGTTCAGTAAGGGTGTGAGTATAAGCAATGTGGAAAAAAGTAAAATATTAAAAAATTTAAAAAAAAAGAGGAAGCAGTGCCAACCTCATCCTTTAGAAATAAGGAGAGATGTTTAGAGACAAAAATCTTCTCCCCTCCACACTAAAGATTCTTGGCCTTTTCACTTCTCTGAACACTGCTGCAGAGCTTCAGATTCTGCTGGTTCGGGCTCCTTCCACACCCCCTCCCCCACTCGCGCTTATCGGAATATATAAGACTGCCCTTTGCTCAGATTTATGGGTTGGGCCAGAGCTGTGTGTATTTACAGTGTTCCGACCTGAAGACCCCGGGCTGAAGGAGAAGAGGAGGAAACTGGGCCCATTCCATAAACAGAGACAGATATGAGGGGGAGGTAGAAGGCCCTGCTGGCACTTAACGTTTTTAACTATTTGGCCAAGCTTAAGAATTAGCGATTAGATTAGAGCAAAAGAAAAATGAGAGACATGAGTGCAGACCCGGGGGGAGTGAACTGTGTATTTTTGCTCTAGTCACTTGGAGGGTCTGGGTTGGGGGATGGGAGTGGGGTTAAATGTAATGTGCAAGGTCCAAAAGAAAATTGATAACTCAGATACAGGGGGAGCTATAAAATGCTTTGGGGAGGCAGAGGGTGTACAAAGAGGAGGATATAAACAACATTTAATAAGTTGGAAAATTTCTCCAACCACAAGTTGAACTCCTTGTGTGGAGCAAAACTTCTTGCATTTTTTAAACTGTAATGGGTTGTAGAAGAAAAATCTCGTGCTCCAGGCTTAAATGACAACACATTGCCATAGATTACCAAAACCTAATCAATTTTGAGTTGAAATATTTTTCTCAGGGTCTGGTAGCCACTTGAAAGCAATTCCACTTTCAAACAGGGCTGCCTGGTGAAGGGACCACCCCTATGCTTAGCTCTGGTACATGCACCAGTTCAAATGGCAGAGAAAGAGCAGCTGAATCTTAAGCAGCGCTTGGCACCCAAACACTGAACCCCTCTTCCCCCGGGATGCATATTTGCCCATGAGCAAAATGTAAAAGCACAACTTCTGTCTGAGCTATTCTCAAATAATCTACTTGCTGGAAAAACTTGAGTTCATGTGGAAAAACTGACCTACCGACTGACTAAATGAGAAATAATCTAGCATCATACGTAAAGGCTACCATATTCACTGGAGACCTCAAAAGCAAAGCAACTGGGACAACACAGTAAGTGAATCATCCACAAATCAATTTACATTGCAACAGAGCAAAGAGCTGTGATGTATGAGATTTAACCCGTGAATGGAGAATTTGTAAAATACCACGGAATTGTTTCTTTTTGCTCATTTTAATACAAAGCAATCGGGTTCCCATGATGTTCCCTGTTAAAGCATCTGCCAGAATGATATTGTTTGATTGGAATTTTTTGGGTTCTAAGGTATGTTCGGGACAATGAAGAGTATTATTATTATTCTAAATGGGTTTCTATGACTTGGATTGAATTATCACTAACAATTGCATGAGAACATGCAACACGCATGCGCTTAGCACTGTGTGCGGCACTTCATAAATGTTAACTTGCTTATTAGTATTATATTATTATTAAAGTCATCAATCGGAAATCAAAAGTAAAGCTGATTCTACAACTGAACTTTGAAAAAATGTATAATACAAAAATACACTGAAATGTGTCTTCTTTTCCATCTATGTGTGGCATTTTCTGTTCAAAATTTAACATAAAATTCAAAGTTAGTAGAGCTACAGAAGGCATCTGAATTATTCCAAGAGTGCAAACTGAGAACACAGCAGTGACAACGGGCAAAAGGTGATGAGTGGGAAACAGCTACCCTAACCAGGTTGCATTTCTAAAGTCAAATGAAATACATGATATTCTAAAAACCTAACTTTTTATTGCTATCATTTTTTAACTTTCCTCTAAAATAACAAAACTTCTGCTTTGTCAATAATGCATGCTCAAAACAGATGCAAGTGCATGATGAGGGTTTCGGAGGAATTCTGGGACTATTACATTGCAGCTAAACCGCTTTCCTGCGTCATTTCTGTTGAGATCCATTTGCTGGTGAAATCATTTTTTTCTCTAATATGGTGTGGATCGTAGCACCAGTTCAGATGTAACCATTTAGGAGCAGAGGCCTAGCTCAGTATGCCAGAAAAAAAAAAAAAAAAACACCACGCACCACAAAGAGCATTGAGATGAATGGCTCTATTTTATGAGCCATAAAAGTTTTATTCATCTTGACACTGAAACAGGTTTAGGCAGTGAGTTGACACGCCTTAAATAAATAAGTGGAATTAATTCCCCAGCCCTTGAAACAATAGCGGCATGCATGTAGCACGGAGAAATGCCCCATTGTTTCCTGTGGCTGCCCGATATTGATATTATTTGTGTTTTTCTGTGCTGCTGCCTCAGGGGCCTGGTTGATCCACTTCAGATTCATCCCCTGTTTTATTAGAGGTTGAAAAAGGTTCAAGACCTGTTTGTACCGCAGCTCCCACCGACAGCTAAGGAACCAGTTTGGCGTCTGGTTTGTCTGTTGTTTTACTGCTGACCTTCAAATCAACTTTAACCCCTGACCTCTGGAGGCATCTATCATGACAAGAGGCTGTTTAACACAAATGGTGCCCATTTATAGGGGAAGAGACTCAGAAGATTTCCTTTTTATGAAGAATTTAGTTTTTCACCCCTCTTTTCTCAGTCACCACAGGTGAAATCCCTCTTAGCAGCTGGCTTATGAAATAATGGGAAGGGAGCCTTAATGAGCAGAAAGCACCCTCAGCTGGAGATAAATATATGCAAATGAGATGCACAAACAAAGGAGCCTGGACAGAGAAATATCTGCAATTCCAGCAAAATGCTGCCTGCAGCTTGAAGATGAACAGCTTTGATAAAATGGTAACAAAAAGCACCTTTTTATTCTCCAGCGTGTTTTACACTGCAATAGGCCATTGTCATTGCAAGCCAGTGGAGCACGCAGGGCTTTTCTGCCCTGTTTCAGAAAACTGTTTAAACATTTGTTTTAAGGCATTCATGAAATATAATCAATGGACCGCTTCTGTGTTGTTGTTGTGATTTTTTTTTTCCCTGAGTATGTTTTAGACGTGACTGTAGTTCTTTTACCTGTTGGTCTTTTCATAGTTTCATACTGCTGTCTTGCTGAGCTATTTCACATTTTGGTGACTGTTTCTTCCATGGGCCAGAATGATTTTTTTTCTTTTTTTTTTTTTTTTTTATTTCAATGAAAAGAGACTTCAAGTTAATAACTAGTAAGAATTGGCTTTGAGGAAGGGTTTGAGCCTTCACGGAGCAGCACCAAACAACTAGTTTTAATGATAGCAATCAAGTGTGTAGAGCTAATTCAGAGACAGGCATGTAACATGCTGATTTTAATAAGCTTTAAAAGGCAATCTCTAACTTTTAAAAGTCTCTTTTTAATTTAATCGTCCTTGGTTCATATGATGCCAAAACAAACAAAACCATTAAAATATGTTTTCAATATGTATCCGCAGTGTTATTTGATGGTGTTTTAAATTAGCTTTGTGTTGGGGAAATATTGATTTGATGAGCTTTAAAAATAGAAAAGCTAAAATCATTAACCTATTTGGGGGGGGGGGAGAAACATTTTTTTTCTCGAAAAAAGGCATTAAGCCCCAACCCCAATCTCTTGCCGGAAGACAGGCTGGACCCAGGACAGGGAAATTGCTGCATTTGGGCATATGTGTGATGTTTAGGTTAATAATCAAAGCAGTTAAGGTGAGAGATGAAACACTAGACACTTCTCATGTGTCAAAATACCATTGCTCTAAAAGCTCAGCAATATTTGGTTCTTTCATTTATAATCCAATCCTAGCATTCTGAGTAAAGATGTACGAGGATCTTTACATTTCCTTTACCTAAATTATTTCACTTTGGTAGCCTGGATTGGAGTGGAGACATTTCTTCTGAGCACTGTGTAGCTTTCACATTTTATGTGCATTTCATCAGGCAAATGTCAAATTTGCTAATAACAAGAAAATCTCCTCATTTTTAATCATGCCACTCCTGTTGCATGGGTAGGGGTGAGAGGGGGGTGGGGATGAGGGAGTGGAGGAGGGAATATAAATGCATCGAGCAGCCTGACGAAAGAGCAGGAGGAGAAAACGCTTCTTTGGGTTTTAAAATGACACATGCTTGGTTATCGCCATGTCTGCATCAGTGCATCATTAAATTCAGAATTTCAGGAGTTAATAGAAACTTGGTTCTATTAGGGATGCTTTTGCCAGCCCAGGTTTGAAGCTGCATAATTATGCTCAACTGCTGTTGTTTGGAAAGGGCAAACAGCATCTTAGGCACAGAACAATGAAATTACAGCTGAGATTTAGGTTAGCAAAAGCCGTCTTCTCTAGGCTTTTATGATTCATTATTTCCCATTAAATACAGTATTAGAAGTGTACACTAGATAGCTCATGGTTGCTGCTCTCGGAGCACATTATCTATATTACACAGGTCTGGGGAGCAGAATTAGAAAACTTTGGGGGAATGAGCAATATGTGTTTGCTGATAGAAGTACCATATGGCTCATCTTCTTCAATTGCTTTCATTGCGACTCTGATGCTGGAGAAATTAAAGTTTTATTTGATGTGGCACAGCTTAATGAACTGTCTTCTGTTAGGAAAATTGAATATGTTTCCTGTTATTTGAGCACAGAGCCTCCATGGTTTGGCTGATGAGGGATGCATTATGTATTGTTTATTTAGCATTTGGAAAACAAAAGCAAGATATTGAAGGTAAAATTGATTACTGCTGGATTGCATTATATAATCAAGTTTTCTCCCTTTAAATTTCCCTTTACAATTCTTTGGTAATGTTTTCATATGAGATTGTTCCAGGTTTTTGTCTTTCCAAAGTACACAGAGCTTCATTTTTTTTTATCAAGACACCTTTATTTGTAAACAAGCCACACGAAACTCTACACCTAGGATTGCTGTATTTATAAAGTTCGAAGAATGGTATTTGGGAGAGATGAAAATAATTCAATTTGTGTGACTCTAATGGCAAAACTTCCAAGTGAGCCCCCAATGAGCTTTGAGAGAATCTAACATTTGCTAACTGAAAGGGGAATGTCATTTTCTTTTGTTTGAAATACACCACTTAAGACATGTCTTACAAGAAGGAAGAAATTTTTGATATTTAGGAAATACAAACCTAAAAATATCAAATTTTAGATTTTTGAGTTAGTTGTCAGTGAATGAAAAGCTGGACTCAACCTGTGAATTGAAAAAAAAAATGAAGTGTACATTCCATGGATTCATTTTTTTACTGAATAAACATGATTAAACATATAACAAAAAATATACTTACATGATGAGAAAACGGGTGTCATCCCTGTGAATGTTCTCCACTCCCTAAAGAATCTGCAAAGAGATACATTAAGCATTTTGTTTAATTTCCCCCTTTTTGTTCTGGATCTGATTATGTTTTAGAAATACAAAATCCAAATGATCTCTGAAAAGACTGAACATAAGATCATCTAATTACTCTGTTTCTTTCATTTTTCAGTGAGAAATATTCCTCGCATGGGCTGATGACAGACACACATATCTGCAACATGCAACTAGGACAAAAAATAGTTAAAATGAATCAACGTTTATCTGGAATATACAGTCTTGACCTAAAAAAAAGTCATTTATCTTCCATGTCCTGTGATGTTTTGAGGATTCTGGCAAATATGGCAGTTAAACAAACTCCTCTCATAATCTAAATACTGCCTGTTCAAGAGAGGCTTCCAATGTTTATAGCTCATAAGTAAAGAAAAAAAAAATCTGGTATTTAACCAAGAATAGTGCTCTTGAAAACGTCTCCGAACAAAGTGTTTAAGCAAAACTTTGGCCACAGATATTTTCAATTCCTCATTCTTCTCCTGATTTTTTTTTTCAGTGAGGTATTTTCATATGCCATCATTTCATTCCTTTTCTTGAAATTAACAAACTCATTTCAAAAAATTAATGCCTAACTAGTGACCTGGTCATACAAACTTCCTTGAGAAACAGTTGAGAAGAAAACATCACATTTTTATGAACCGCATCTCCTGCCAGGGGCCTCGGAGGAGGAACACCATTATGCATTGTTATCAGCGTGGTGTAATTTGACTGTTGACAAAGTATCCGTGGCAGTGAGAATGAGCGCAGTTAGAAGTGTGGCGGATTGTAATCAAGAAGATGCTTAGCTGTGCAACACTGCATCTTGAGCAGATTTGAATCAACATTGCCTTAAGGGGACACACACACATACCAAAAGGGAAAAAAAAATCCATTAATTTTTAGAGGGAAAATTAGAGTGGCACTTGATGAAGTGAAATTTGACATGCGTTAATTGCTCTGCAGCTCCCCTAATTAGAGATTTTCAAATTCTTTTACTGCTGTCATCAGGATGGCACATTGTCTTGCTGGACAGATAGTGAAATTGCAAATTCGTTTGATCAGGAAGTTTTACAGAGGAAGACTGGTCTGTATCCTTGAGCCCACTTCCAAAAGGTGGACAGCTGGAGAGCAAAGAGGGGTTCCCAGCTTTACCTTCAGCATACACAGATAAAAATAGGCTTATTAAAATAGTTTCAGTATGAGACTTAATGTAAAGGAAGCAGGTGCTGATGCGATTCCTTAAACAGATGGAAATGTTCCTCTGGTACCCATGCCTCTCTTTCCAATGAAATATTTCAGGTGGAAAAAAAAAAAGCCAGCAAGATGCTATGTTATATACACATTCTCATACTTCTAGTTATATTCTTCAGAAATTGGAGAGAGGTGGATTTCGAAAGGCCGTGTCTTGTTCTCCCCAGGTCTGCAGTCTAAGGCAAACAGTACTCTTGATCCCCTTCTTAAAGTAATTATACTGCTGTTTGGCCCTCAGCATGGCACCAAATATGATACCATAATAATTTTTGGTTTCCCTTTTTCAACCGCTCCTGTCTAGCCCTTGAACCTCTCTTAATTCATTAACATATTGAATTTTTTCAATTTTCCATTTTCTTGCAATAACAATATTAATGCCGGGGCGAAAGCTTGATTAGAGCTAAATTACTTGTTACCTGCTGGCATTTATTTATATGGCATTGAATTATAAAGCTTTGCTATTGTCATGCCTTGGGCGAATTGTTTATGACACCAGTAATAGGAGTAATTGTTATTGTTGAAATTACCTGTCAGCTACCCATAGCAGTGGCCCTTGTCCCACTGACAAATAGTGACAAGGGAGAGGTATCCTCCATGCGTCCCCCTGATGGCTTCTCCTCTGATAATAAGAAGTGCAGGGCCTCTGATAATTTGCCTGTCACTGTTGAGTGCAGCTCAGAGAGAGTTGGCCAAATTGTTGTCATTCACTTTGACAAAGACAGCAAAATGCTCCCGTGCAGAAGGAGGATTATCAAAATAAATGAAATCGCTTACACCCCCTTTGTTTGTTTGGCTCAAGAATTGCCTGGCTTTGTATGAGGTTGTGAAATTAGGGTCCAGCTTTTCTGGGTATCGTGCTGTTCATTCTAAGATGAGGATCCCAGGCAAGAGAGGCATTTTATAAGACTCACCGTTTTGCAATTTACAAAGGTTATGAAAAAATTATATTCAGATATAGAGTCAATAAAATTGTAACAAGAAGTCTAAACATGTGGTTGAATACCTTAATTTAAAGCATGTATAAAATTCACACCTTTTTCCTCTCCTGCCTTCCTTTTATCCCTCTTTTTTTCTTTTTTGACCCACGCAGGCATTCACATTCAATAGGCGTTCAAAAAATGCACACATTTCCCGGTTGCAATCAAGTTTTCTTTAAAAGTGTGGAAATCTGCATCTCTGACTCTTAAAGCCTTAAAAGATTACTCAGTCAAATTTAGGATTATTATTTCAAATGGCTGTTTCCTTTCCATAAATTATCTTTTATTTATGTAATATCTTCATGTGTAAAGAGAGAAATGAAACGTAGTTCCAGGTATGAAGCATCAATTATCACAGGCTAACAGAGGAAGCAAAGTGACTCCGTTATTGCCAGAACTCAAATATAAATATTTGCATTTTAAAACCCCTTGGTCTCAGCCTGTGAACCTGTCATAGAGGAGAGAAGGGAACAGAAGAGTGGCGGATGGTGTCCGGGGGGGGGTCTCCACATCTGAAAGAACTGGGCTTTAAAGTAATCAAACCTCTGCTCTTGTAAAAACCAAAATCATTCTCACCATTTCACAAAAGGCATCATTTCACGCTAGGAAAATTCTCATTTTTAAGGGGCCTGTGAGGTTACTGCTTGTAGGTCTTCTTGACAAATCCTTGCCGTTATGAAAAGTTGCAAAGAAAAGAAAAAAATAATAACTAGGATAAATGTAAAATATTGGCTCCTTATAGGATAGTAATCAGCTGTTTATTGGTCTCTACCAGACAAGTAATGACCAAGCCCAGTGTGAACTGCCAGCAACATTGCCCTGGGCTCTTCCCTCCTAACACTGGCCATTATCTGATTAAAGAAACTCCAAAGTCACTATTGCATAATTTTATGGGTCTTAACAGCCCAGGTTGGCTGGCAGGAAAACTACCTAGGAGGGTTGATAAAGCAACAGTGAAACCTGATTTTATTTACTCCACTCACACCTTGCTCTCTGAAAGAGTCTGTGAGTATCTCAGACAGCGGTAGCCACAGAAGACATCTAAAATTTGTTCAAGCAGACACCTAAAATTGGTTCAAAACTGTGTGAGAGTTGGGGGAGGCAAGAAAAGTAAAATTATCTATCCCTTAAAGCTTTTCATGAGCCGCACAGTTTGAAGTAATTAACAGCATCGTTACAGGCATCTAGACCTTGTCTTTGGTATTTGGTATTTCAAGCAGGTAAGTTTCTAGCAGTGCTAAAATCATACATGCGATAATATGATGACAAGGATAAAATGAATTTCTAATTCCTAAAAATAATGTAGTCTTCTAAAGGCAACCACTCGCTGGTTAACCATGTTGAATGTCCCTGACTAACAAGTGGAAGGCAGAGATAATTAAGAGGTTATCTGTAGTCATAAAAATGCTCAAACCTGTCTTGGAATGTGATCCCTTTAACAGATAATTTTTAAGAATGTAGCATGTCCTCGCTTTCTCTGTCGAGACTCACGTTAGTGATCCCAGGAGGGAAAATAAACATACGTTTTTAAATGAAGATATTTAAAATGTACCCCATATTTCAGCGTGTGGCTGTAACCTGGTCTTTTTTATGTTCTTCCTATAAAACCTAAATTAAGCCTCTTAGGAGTGGTTTTGCTGTAGGTTTCATCTAAAAACACAATACATTTTAAATGATTTCAGTACTTGAGTGCACTTTAACATGTAATCACTAATGTGCATTATCTCCCCTCCTCTTCCAAGCAGCAGCTTTTCTAAAGGGATGAGGCTTCTTTAAAATTTAGCTTCGTTTGAAATGGAAACTTTTAACAAATAGTAATTGCTCCTGTAGTTCTGTTGATGAAGTGACTAGCAGCATATCTTTTCTCCTCTCTCTCTCTTTCCTCTCTCTCTCTCTCTCTCCTGTAACATTTTGAAACACCCATCAGTGTCAAAGGAAACTGCACACATCTCCTTTGCTGCTCTAAATAAGGCTCAGCAATGTTAAGAAAAATGTCAGAAAAAGCTCAGTGGATTAAAGTAACATTTCTGCACCATGTCACTGAGAATGGCAGGGCAGACTGGTCTGCATAATTCTGAAAGATATTTTGTGTAAAATGCTTACTCTGTAAAGGGAATGAAATTTTATTTTGAAAGATTTAAGATTGTATTTGATCACCTACAGCATTCAGTTGTTTTTCTAAATCTCATTATTCCTTAATATGCCTTTCTTATGTATTTTTAAAATTAGAGCAATAATACACTCGTCTCTTTGTAGAATGTCTCTCCACCCGTGTGCAGCGTTAAAATATATTGTGGGTCCTTCGATGCATTTTTCTTTTCTTTCTGAAATTCCTAGGATGTTCATTCCGTGAAAGCAGTAAAAACGCTGGGCTCTTACACATGTAAATTCATTGAACTAATCAGTCCTTTTTCCCCCTAAATAAAATTTGTATATAGCTTTGGAGATTTTAAGCACAGTTCATTTAGTGATATAAAAAAAAAATAAAGCATTTACAGTTCATTCATATAGTGAAAATAAATGACTGATTTGAGGATTTTAGTTTGTTTTGTTCTATTTTTTCTAAAGAATATTCAATTATTGCAAAAGAGTACAATGGTAGTAAAACATCCCACAGTATCGTAAGTATGTAATTAAAACTTAGCAGTTAAAAAAAGAAAATATCTTACAAATTCAATACTAGATACCAATAGACATGACAAGATTAGTTTCACAAAAACAAGGTAAATCTCCGCTGATTTTAAATATAAACTTTTTTCAAAACAGGTTAAAAATGAATTCAGACAAATTTGTCTCTTAACCTTTAAAGACTTCCTCCTTGTTGCTGTATGTCCTTTATTACATTAATTTTTTATTTAAATTACACCATTAACTGGATATGAATTTATCAAGAATACATGTATTGATTTATAAAACAGTACCATTAATTATTATAATAGCTAGATGTAGCTGATATTACAAAGCCATTTAAAGGTTTTTAATATAACTTGGACATACATAGATAGATAGGCATTATGGACAAGACTACAATTCAAACTGGCTACCAGCAGTTAATGAAATCCTTGATTTATATTCTAGTTTAGAGATTGATTATATTGTTGCTTTGTAAAACTATTTATATTATGCCATTTTTCAAAGGATGTCTCAATAAAAAAGCTAAATAAAATATTCAGTCAATTCCCAAAGCAGATTTTGTTTTCTGTATTTTAAATGCTAGTGAAAATAATTGATTGTGTGTGTTCCAAGCTTTGTCATTTCCATTCCAGAGGTGGCTTTCCTGATGGGAGACTCATCTGCAATGCACACTTTCACACACTCTTGGATCCTTGCAGAAACAAACCCCTTCTCTTTATTTCATCAGCCACACCCCACCCCACCCCCACCCCCCAACAAACCCATGTATATTTCACAAAACCCACACATCAGGACACATAAGTCTTTTTGGCATCTTTTATGTTATGCATTTTTTTTTTCTTAAGGTTGTGGAAAACTGGGACTTACCCCAAAGCCGCAAAGCAGGCAATCACGAAGAGTATTTGGGTAAGAATGCAATCTGAAGAGAAAAAAAAAAAAAAAATGAGGAAGAGTATAAGCAAATAACAGTAACACTTTCAAATTACTTTTCAAATGGTAATTAGCCAACGGATAGATTGAAAGTTAAATTCTTTTCACATTGTACTTGGTTTGGGTCTCCTAGTCTCTTTATTTATATCACTTTTCCTTGCCTGGCAACATATGTTACCGATTTATTATAGTATTTTTACTGTTAGCAGACAAATCTAAAGGCTAGCTGAGAAGGCTAGCTTCATCTGATGACTTTAACAACAACTGCAGGGCATCCTTGAGGGTGAGCCAATAGGCTCTTTTGAAGCTATAATACTATTAACCATTTTGATGCCGAAATATTTCTTATAGCTAAAGTTGGTTCTGTCTTTGTAGGCGCTCTGGGTTTTACAAACACAAAAGTTAAATGTAAATGATTTGTTTTGTAAATATTTCAATAGCCTTCTAAGCACTTTCTTCCATGTGTCTTAAGTTCCCTAAAAGCCATATGAATGCTGTGATTTCTTTGTTTCCCCCTTTCTTTTACAGGACACTGAAATCTGGGCACACAATGATAAGTAAACAGCTATCAAGCATCAAGTTAAATTGTCACTTTACCCTCCCCCATGCCATTAATTTTCTGCTATGCTATTGAAAGAAACAAATATCCTTTAGAGTTTCAGTGATCACATCTCTCTGACATATGTACAGCCCAGAAAAGTAAAGTTCAAATGAGATTCTTTTTTTGGCTAAGAATCCGAAATTCCTTTCCAAATTAGAGATGCCATATATTATGGCCATTTTAATGAATATGCAATAGTAGTCAAAAGTTTATGCCTTTTAATAGGTACACATGAAAATGTCTGTTTCAGAGCTGTGTTTGACTGAAAGTATTCACTTTAAAGTTGCCAAATAACAAATTTCCATTTTTGATCATCTGTAATTTACTTCGCTGTAAATTGTCTAGTCATTTTACCTTAAAGTTTTTATAAATTATCTCTTTTTCCACTCAAATATCTCATGCGGAGTTCACTTACAATTTCAGGTACATTTTATAGAAATTCTCTTGCACATGCATGACATGAATATTTTGAAATTAAATCTTAAATATTGGAAGCCAGTATTTCTTATCTTCAAGGTGTGGCTCAGTAACTAAAATTCAACATCATCATGATATTAGAATTCAACCAATAAAACCGAGATGCTCATGGCAGCAGTTAGGGGTCTGCTCTCTGTACCCCTGGGATCCAGAAAGCACTGAGACATATTGTCTGCTTAAACCTATCTAGTATGAGAGATTCTGCCTGCAAATCATAGCAATGTCTCTGCTCTCCAAAATATTTAAGAATACATGGTCATATCTGGTTTTAAGACAAAATTGCAAACTTTGCCTTTAGTAGAACCAGTGGTGAAATAATCACCATCTATCTAACCATTCATCTGATTCTAATATTTTTATTAAGTAAAAATATTTTTATTTACTTCATCCCTTGTACTTCGATATACTTTCCAAATTTTATTTTAGTATTAACTATAATGATCCCATCAAAATAAGAAGAAAAATTTATATTTTTCCATATATAGTTATACAGTTTCATCCTAGTCTCATTCAGGATAATGTCTAAGTGGGCTTATTATTTATACCTGTTATCAGATATTTACTGCATTTATTTCTTTGTCTCTGAGAGGCAGCTTATGGTGACTGGTGATGGTGGGTAATTTTACGTCAGAAGCAATTATGATCAAAGGATTTCAGCTTCAGAGAATGAGACCAACTATCCAAAGGCATAAATGCACAGCAATTCCAAAAATGACCATGTGTCATTGGGGTTATGAATACTCAGGCAACTCACTGCTAGTCCGTTCCATGAATGAACCACCCCATAAATATGCCTATCAGAACACGTTCATTTTTAAATATTAATTTTCTTAGAAAAATGGAGGGAATTAATGCTGTCAGTGGTACTAGAGTTTTCTTTTTTAAAAAAAAAAATTTATATTCGTGAACCAAAATTGAATCTCCAACAGAGCTTTAGCCCCGTATTTGGCAGCAGGCCAGCTGTGTACATGAGGCTCCAAGCTCCATGCTGTTTGATGCTGAACTTGATGCTCTTCTACTAGAGGCCTGATAGAGTAGGCCCTCTACTCTGTGACACAGTGCCTTTGATAGACAGGATGGGCTGGACTGTCTCTTAATCGGTCCCCATCCACCCATACCTACCACATTCTCTCACTCTCCTCCACCTCAAAGCAGGTGCCTTGGAAAGGCCTGAATCTAAAGATACAGGTTCCTCTGGCTTCCCGGCTCAGGCTCTGTCATTACCTTTCTTTAATATATCTAAAGGATCCCTTCCAGCAACTGGTCCGAGCCTAAGCTGGGATCCCCCCTTTCCTGTTGTTCCCTCACCTCTACCCCGACCTCCAAGGGCCACCCCCCTGCTTTCTGTTTTGTCCATCACCTCAGTTTCTTTTCCCCTGTTTCTGACCTGCACTTTTTCTGGATCAGACGCAGGCAGGTTGAGAGGTAATGAGAACCAGATGGACAGAGTGCAGAAATTGCCCAAATGGGTATGAGAATGTGGGAGCTGTCAGGCATGGAGAGAAGCTGGAATTTTTCAGCAATAAAATGGGATTTATCGCCACTCTACCACAGTCATTGCCGACAACCGTTTACCTTGACAGAAACCCCATTCCAATAGGCCACGGCGATGCAGATTCTTTTTTCCCAAAGAGTGATGATTGGTATTTGTTCTAAGGCTCAAATGGCCTGCACTAAAGGTGAAGCATTAGGCCAAAGTCCTATATTCCCCACTGAGGCAAATGAACCTGCTAAAATAAGTTCCTTCCACAATGGCTGTGTAATTGAAACCAGAAAGTGAGAGAATTTGATAAATTGCTTGACCCTGAAGGAATGTTAAGGTCATAAATTTTCATTGCATTTTTTTTCCTCTCTCTTTTTTTTTATTTTTATATATTGATTATATTTAGTATTTGCTTCGAAATTCAACAAGCTTACAGATCATCGGTTGTGGCCCCAGAGGAGAGCACAGTAAATCATCAATTAAGAGGGTAGGGGACAGCCTCTCCTCATCTTCCTAAGAGGAATGTCAGCTCCTCAGTAATCCAAGGACAGTCATGGAGGTGTCTTCCATCTCAGAATTATTCCAACTTAGCACGCAATTTGTCCTGGCATGGACAAAGTAAAATCCACAGGAAAGATTTTTCTCAGAAGGGTGCTGCTACACTTCTATCATTTAAGAATGATGAACTGTTAAGAGGCTGGCAATCCATCTGCAGCCATCACACCCACATACCTTTTTCCCTCCTGTAGCCTAAAAATAAGAACAATTGTATTTTCGCTAAAAACCGTGATCCTCTTTTTTAGGTGAATTGAAAGTGCGCCTGTGTACATGTGCTTGAAAGCATCCACACTTCTGAGTGCTGGTTTTGGCAAGTCCGCTTTGAAATTTTTCAAACTTACTTTTTTTAAAAAACCTACAAACTTACTTTTAAAAAAAAAA
The DNA here is from genome assembly GCF_030028045.1 of Hippopotamus amphibius kiboko. NCBI lineage: Eukaryota > Metazoa > Chordata > Mammalia > Artiodactyla > Hippopotamidae > Hippopotamus > Hippopotamus amphibius. The sequence continues at coordinate 92,910,467 of NC_080192.1, forward strand.
TCTTGATTATCTTAACATGGAAATAAACCACAGGTCATAAAAACAGTCCAAGCCACATGTAACATAACATAAAATGGATAAAATACTAAAGTCATCAGACAGTAGAAAATTTCTACACATCTTGCTTTGTTTTACTTGTTTTTCTAAAAAGTGGATGAACAAAGCTTGCCAACATTTTAATTTAGCTGTGTTTTCTACCGATTGTTTATAGTGATATGATATGAGGATACATACTCTCTCAACCTGAAGCAGGTTAAATAATTGATATTTAATTGATAGCCAGAACTTATCCTGGAGAACTTTAAACAACAACCTGTCTCCTAGGTGTTTGTGTGCTTGGCTTGTTCTCACTGTTAAATAAGTAAAATCAGAAGTATTTGATCACTAATGTGTAAATTTTATGTTCAGAATTTTCAGGATTAAGGAGACCCCAGGTAGGATCCAGGGCAGAATTTTTGATTGACTGTTGGGACAATTTCCCTAATTTAGGAAAAACTGATTCATGCTGAGTTATTTTCAATTATTAATTATCAGTTTATAGGTTGAAACCAGTACTAGCTCTAGGATGTATAAGAATTAAATAAGCACATGCATTTTTTTTAAAACCGTCTAAACTGTATAAGTAAAAGATAATTTATGCTTCATTCTGTAAAGTAGCATCAGTAGGGGTGAGGCTAAATCATCTCTAGTCCCATATCCAGCTTTCTTCTGTTCAAAAGTAATATCAGCAATGTTTATTGAGTACCTATTTCTATATCAAAAAAAATTTTTTTTGGCCAAGTAAGGAAATAGGAAAAAGGATCCACAAAAGAAAGAAATTCCAAATCCTTCTTATTCCAAAAGACAAAAGTCAAAGAATTTGTGAGTGGTATGAAATAGTAAGTAGTACCAGAGCTGTTGAAAATCTTGGAAACTGCCACCAAAGTACAGGCACAGGGGAAGATGAGAATTTTCATATATTATTGCTTAGATGTGTATAACTATTCCAATAAGAATCCAGCAACAATGTGTTCGTCTCATAGAGGGGAGAGCATGATGTACATAAGATCTACTGTTAATCTTGTGGCTTCGTCAGTGTTAAAAATGGAACTTCCTCCGCACTTAGAAATTTTGTCGCAAGGCTGTTTCAAAACAAAAGCAAATATAAATAAATATATGCACTATGTATACATATGCATATATATGCATAAATAAAGTATGAACAGAAAATGGCTTCAATCACTAATATTTTTGCAAACTAATGTTCAGCTGATGCAACTCCTTTTTATTTTGCATCACATCAGTGTCATCATGGTAATGACGAGCCTTTATTCACTAACAGTTTGAGTCAGCACTTTGAGACGTTTTCAAATTAGGTCATACTGCACATTTGTAGCTGATACAAAGGTTGATTAAGAGAGCTGCACAATTCTGAAGTGATGCAGTGTGAGTTGAATTAAGTTCTCTCCGATACTTACGGGAAATGTGAGCCACCGTAACTAAGCAGATATAATGTATGGGCTATAGGCGGAGAATATATTTCTGCAGAGTGCTTGAAGTCGTACTCATTTACAGTTTCACCAAGTCTTCTGTCTGTTATGGAAGAATTCTATCATGCGGCCTAGAAAAAAGCAATGAATTACAATAAGGACACTGGAGGCCTGGTCCCCAGACCTGTTTCAGTGAAAGTCAGTTTTTGCCTTTATGTCCCTTTTGATCGTCTCAATAAAGACATTTTTTTTTTCTTCTAGACACTGTCTACTGCTTTTCTGAAGTCAAAATGATCCGGTGTCACAACCAAACCATCTATCCATAATGTAACGATTCGGAGGCCAGGCTAAATTGCTCTATGCAAGCTACACCTGGGGAAAAAAAACTAAGGTCTATTTAAAGTGATATTGTCATGGCAAATCCATAATCTCATTGAAAATTTGAAGGCAGAGGATTTTCTTTAATTGCCCAGTACTTCAAATAAATTGTAAAAATGGCCCCTACAATGCAAAGTAACTTTTAATTGGGTTTAAGGAGAACAAAAATAAAAGCTGAAACTCTTTAATTGTTGGTTTGTCCTAAAGGGCAAAAATAGCCATTATTATGAACACTGTACCCACTTCTTAGTGCCCTCTCCATAGCATGAAAGAGCCACAGAAGATTATATATATATACACACACATTTTTTCAATTGTGCCAGTGCCCTTAAAAACCAAACAGTGGATGGCACTTAACGGAAAGAAAGCCTCCTTGGCTTGGCAAGCTTTGGTCCCAGGATGAAAACAAGTTACTATAGTTTACTTGAGTGAACTTTATAGCTATCATAGTTTCTCTTGCACACACACCTTACCTTCTTTGCTTTAGCATCCTGAAACATAATGCAATCAAATCACATTTTATTTTGGGTGTTTGCTGAGTTTTTTCCAGTTCCAACTTCCCACACAGACCTTTCTGCATTCCTGGATTCAGTCCTCGCCCAGAGGCTGGGACAGTGTGCCCTGCCCTGCGCCCTCCAGACCCGTTACCTCCAGTTTATTCTCAGTTTCTTTCCATTTGAGTTTTCCTAGATATTTGGCCTGAACTAGTTTTCTTCTGCCATACACTTAAAGTAAGAGAAAGGGTTCCACCAAAGAGAAGGTGTACGTGTTGACTGTTTTTAAAATAAATGCACCTAATTAGGAACATGAAGTTGTAACAGCCACAATCATTCTCAATATTTAAATATGTGTTTATAGTCCAGTCTCCTGAATATTGTCACAATGATAGAAAAACAGATATCTCTATTAAATCTTGGAAGCAATATAAACAAGAACTCTTGGGAGGACGGAAGGAAGGAAGGAAGGAAGGAAGGAAGGAAGGAAGGAAGGAAGGAAGGAAGGAAGGAAAGAGAAGACAGGGAAAGTGGGGAAGGGGGGGCAGGAAGGAAGGGAGAGGGGGGAGGGAGGAAAGGAAAAAAAAGATTGACTTCAGCCCCTTTCCTCAATCCCAACAAAGACCTGCTCTTTGGCCACCCACCCTCTTTGCTGATTTCTGTCCTTCAGCTGTGAAAGACCACAATCCATGAAAGTGATACTCACCGCCTTCAACTTTGCTGTCACTGATTTTCTTGTTACCTCACATAACCAACAGTTTTAGTGTTATAACTTGAATTTGAATAACCCCTTATTCTTGCTAAACTCCAGAGATTGCTCTGCCCAGCCCTGATTATTTATCACAAAAACAAGGGTCGTGAGGATCTTCAAGTGGAATTTCCTGTGACTCCGATTAAAACGCAGATATCCCTGGATTCAGAGTCTGCCAATTAATACCTGACGCTGTAGTGGCACTGTGTCTCGAGCACGTACATTTTCAACACACCCCTGGTGCGTGCAATCGCTTAATTTACATTTTCAAAAGGTCACTTGTGGTGCTTGCTGGAATGAATTGTATATTTTACTTATTTGGAAGTCGGCTAATTTGCCAGCCAGGGAGACACACTTTTTCCAGCCACTAGGATGACGTAAATCTGAGTCAGCCGTCATGTCACAATGAATAGGTAAGAGTAGCTTTGCTATTTTGCTAAGCAATTACAGGAATACTTGAGTTTCTCCAACAGTTTAATTTAGTGTACAAGAATAGCATCTAGTGAGCTATGTTTATTAATAGTGGGTTTTTTATTATTATTTTGCAGAATGGATACAGCAACATTACCAGAGTTCAATATGACTTTTGATGGTCTGGCATGCAGTGATTAAATAAGGTTAATCCTCATTTTGTATGCTAATAGGATATTTATAATCTCTACAGCATATCCAATTTAATGATTTTATTCTCTGTTGTTCAGAAAGTATTTCTTATTAGTGAAAGAGAATACCCTTACATTCACCACAGACGCTAGTTTAATTGGGCTTGAGTGCATCGTGTATAATTAGTCCACTTCTCTAATATTTCATCTGTAATTACACGATGAACAATGTGCTTGAATTTCATAAAATTAGTGGGTTCAAAAAAAGACTTCCCAAAAAAAGGAGCATTCTGTCTTCAAGCTTTCCCAAGCCTTACTAAGAACCTGATAAAAATATGGCTCAAGCCAGTGGGATTTTCTTGAATGGTGAATGGATGCCCAAAGCCTCTGAGGCTAAAAGCAAAAATAATGTCCTCTCCAGCTCCACTCATCCCACCCAATGACCATGTTAGCAGCGGAGCTGCTTGGACCAGGCCTAGATGTCACTGAAGAAACAGGATCAAAGTCCCCACATGCTATATTCTTAAGGTCTCTGCAAATGTCAGCCTTCGTGATGGTATTTTGAATGTCAGAGCTATTTGATTTGGGGTTTGGTTATCCCCCCCCCCCCAGTATTTAGAACTCTTTTGGGCAAATTCATTCCAGACAACAGCCTATGAAGTTTTATCCTATAAACCAACTTTTAGTTTTGTTAGGGAATGCAATCAGATAGAGAAAGAGGGGAAAAAGAGAGTGAAACTGGTTTATGACTTTGAGGGTTCCTCTACTGATTGAAGGAAGTTAGTTGGACCTCTGAGTGTGCATGTATGTATTGCTCATCTTAGTTCAAACAAGGTTATTTTTACACTAGCACGATAGTTACAAAATTAAAAAAAAAAAAAAAGACTTCAAGGATGAAAGAAAAGTGAATTACGGGGTTTTAGGAGGATTTTTTCAAGGGTCATAGGAAGCCTCCATCTTCAGTGCTATCCAGCTAAGGGGAGTTAGCCAAGGTCAACAGCATGTCCACATGGCCCCTTCAATGTGCCTTCTCTTATACCCCTAAAATATACATCCTATAAGGCCCTTATATTGTTCTCACTTCCTCACTTTGCATTCAAACATGTTTGTTCCACTTCTACCAAAGAGAGTGCCAGTTGTCAAAATGACTACTGTGCCCCAGCAGCCTACCCACTGGCCAAGAAAGAGCCCAAAGACGTCAAAGAGAATCTCTTACTTTTGAACCAATAACCTGCAAATGAAAAATCTGTTGCCTACAGTTGAGTCAGGAAAATAGAATCACCACCAGGTACTTCAACAGAGGGATTTAAACTAGGGACCAAGTTACAAAAGCGTTGGAAGAACTGAAAGGCTAACTGGAGACCACCAAGAGTTTAGCAATAGCAGAAAGCCACTGCCACCCCTAGACCTAAGGGGCAAAGGGAAGGGGGCAGCTTCTGAGACCACAGAGGAGATGTTGTCATTGCCAGAACTACCTCCAAAGCAGGCTGAGGGTTGAGGGGGTGGGATGTCCCAGTCTCCCCTCCTCCTTGCTCAGAGTATCCCTTTGTGGAAGCCAGATGGCAAAGTGCTTTGTAGGGCTAAGCCTCCTAAAATATAAAAGAGCAAGGAAAGGGCAGGAATGGGTGTAAGAGCAAACAGATAAATGACCAAGCATAGCTCCTTCTCAATAGCCTTAAGACTTTCATATGAAGATAAAATTCTCAGCAGATCCCTGTATGAGTACAGTAGAAAGAAATTGATATTTATTTTGGTTTCAGATTCCTAAGGTGTTATACCGAGGAGCACCAACTAGGGAAATGGCTGTCATGTTGAAGATAAACTCAAACATAGTTTCGCTGTGTGGATTAAAAAGGGGTACAAGTGCTTAAAAAGTTGAGGCCACCCTCAGTCCCAAACCCTAGAAGTTGTTTGTCAGGGTAATGTGTCATTTTCTACCCCAGTGTGGCCCAGGGGTAGCAGAGTGAGGCACAAATAGAAGTCAGTCTTGACTTCATCGTGCAAGCAACCTAAGTGCCCATCAACAGATGAATGGATAAAGATGTGGTACATGTATACAATGGAGTATTACTCAGCCATAAAAAAGAATGAAATGATGCCATCTGCAGCAACATGCATGGACCTAGAGATTATCATACTAAGTGAAGTAAATCAGAGAAAGACAAATATCATATGATATGGCTTAGAATCTAAAAGAAGAAAGAAAAAGATACAAATGAACTTACTTCCAAAACAGAAAGAGACTTACAAACATAGAAAACAAACTTATGGTTACCAAAGGGGAAAGGGGAAAGGGAAGGATAAATTAAGAGGTTGGGATTAAGATATACACTCCTATATATAAAATAACCAACAAGGACCTACTGTATAACACAGGGAACTATATTCAATATTTTGTAACAACCTATAAGGGAAAAGAATCTGAAAAAAATCTGAAAACATCCTAAAAAAAATTTATATATATATATACACATATACATAAATTCATATGTGTGTATATATATAAACTGAATCACTGCTGTACACCTGAAACTAACACAATATTGTAAATCCACTATACTTCAATTTTAAAAAATCTTGACTTCAAATTCTCTGGTTTCCATGGATTTTGTACCTGCCAAACTTTGCTTGAACAAGAATAGGTTTTGTCCAGAGACACTTTGCTGTGCCCTGAATGAACAGCAATTCTGTTCTCTGGGCCCTCTTTTCACAGTACCTCTGCCCCATCGCCAGATCAACTATTTGAAAGACATTGTTTCCATTGTCTTCATATCCCTTAAGCCCTTCTCCCTAGACACCAGCTAACACCAATGGGGCTTGTTGTTCAGGCTCAGGAACAAAGCCTCCTTGAAACTTAGACACAGGTACACTTTTCAAGGTTTAGCATCTTATCTTCTTGTGCCTCTATTTTCTGCCATATCACTTGCCCATTAAAATGCACAGAACAGTTAAAAGAGATTTGCATTTGGTCCTAAAAAATGAAGAATTCATAAGTTGGCTTTTTTTTTTTTCCTCCTGACAAGAATCCATATTACTTGGAAAGGGAAAGGCCAAAGGGAAATTATTGCTATTTTAGACAGCAGCATAAATTTTCTTCCTATTTTTAACCTAGCTTTTAATTTAATAAGTTTTATGACCCTTATATTAAGTACATATGTTTTACAAGACATTGTGTCCCTCGAGTCACCCTGAATTTGCTCTACTGTACCAGAGTTAAATGAATGAATATTGTGTTTCTGATTGTAGTTCATCCTGTATTTGATCCTTATAATATATCTGGTAAACCTTCACAAAAACAGAGAACAGCAACACAACTTAATGGCCACTGAAGGTTAGTATATACTGTTTTAAAAGAAATGAATGAAAGGGTGTCCCTCTGAAGTATTTTCAATTTCAGATTTCTCTCCCACTGATGTTTATAAAAACAATTAAGGACATACAAAATACTGGAAATAGTCTCTGGCCTTTAGAATTGGCAACTAAACATACAAGCCCTTTATGTGTTTATTCCATTGGCCAATGCAAAGGTAAATTTCCTTCAGATTAAACCTTCAAACTTGAATATGGTTCTCTTTTTGGTAGTCTGAAGTGATGCTAATTTTCTAATACAAGATGCTCCTACTCATTTGAAAATGTGTTTGATGCTATTTAAACATAAAGAGGGTCCCACCAATCCTGAAAAAAAAAAAGATCATTTGAATAATAACCCTGGTTATTTCAAACAAAATTTTGAGTTCATAACAGAGTGGAGAAAATCACCTGTAATGTTAGTATAGAGGGACGCTTAGTAGTTAGTGGTTAGTTTAAAAAGAGGTAAATTTTCCTGAGTTCATATGGCAGGGGGAGAGGAGCTGGGGGAGCAAAGCTCAAAACTGGGCCCAAAGTTGTGAGTGTGTAAATATTGCAAAAATGTAACAACCTTGCACTGGTGACAAAATGTGTTTTTTAATTATTAAGATGCAACAGATTTTCACATCCTACCAGAGGACAGGAGTTACTGACTAGCTGATATTAGTCTAGAAAATCTTTATAATGTAATAAGATTTGTTTTGAAATATGCTTTATAAATTTTCTGCTTCAATCCTGATTTTTAAAATGGTTTTCCTACCCATGCCAAAGTTTAGTAAATCAATAGCCTACTAAAAGTGCACTTTAGGTCAGTGGATTAAGGGTGGTACAAACTCAAGACGCCAAAAATTAGCCTTTATACCACAATTTCAGATTATGTGCCAGACTATATAACTGTGTACACTTTAATTTAGTAATGTATCCAATCCAATTCAAGAACTCATTCATTTCTTTCCCATTCATTTTGTTTGCTTTTGTCCTACTTCAGTGACTTTGAAGGACATGACTTTAGTGTAACTGGTGAGTCAGTAGAGCCTCCCTCAAAGTTCCATTTAAGAATTGATGTTTATTTCACAATCACATATAGGCTCAAAAATGGATATGTTGCCCTGTGACTCTATTGCCAAAAGAAACGATCCATTATTTTCAAAAGGAAAGAATCTCGGCTTTTCTATATTTCATTTCAAAACTAAGTGGCCAATATATTAGACCTGTTTGAAATCTATTTAAGTATCTGGCACCTTGTAGCTTGTTTTCCTTTAAAAGGTTTTTTGTTAGTTTTTAGAAAAAAGTGTAAGGATCTCTAATATCAAGAAACTCTTGGTCAGTCCAACAATCCACACGGCTAAGAAACACAGGTTCGAATGGAATGTTGGCATTGGGCTTCAGGAAGACAAGGCCTGGCCATTTTAGGCCGTCACAGAGAACTCCTGGTCACCTCCCAAGGGGCAAATTGATGTCAAGTTCTGCTGTCTGTCAGGATTAAGTGCCTGTTTGCTTTTTCACTAACATGTGGTTTGAGAACAAAGCAGCTCAAATCTCCTCAGCCCCTAACAAAGCATCTCAAATTGCTGAGTAAAATTCCTTAATCCCCCATCTTAATCTGAAAACACCAGCAGCGCCTGGTAGAACAGTGTGGTCTCTTTTTGTACTGCTCTCCACTCCATCCACCCCCATCTTCCCCATTCCTGACCACCTCCTCCTTGGCAGGACCATTCACATGTGCAGTCACCTCCCCCGCGAACGTGATTCTTCAATGGAATATTATCACATTTGAAATCCAGGTCACTTGGTCCAAGATCGTGCCGGCTCTAGTCATTTCTATCCCTTATCCCCTTCATTTTTAAAAGTGAAGGGAAAAAAAAATGAAGATCATCACAGAGAGGTGAGTTAACCACTTTCACAGAACCTGGAAGGTTATGTGTACACAAATAGTATTGTCATAAGTTTGAAGAGACAGGCCTTAACTGCTTGTTTACAATAGGTGTCCGTCAGAAGTCAAAAAGTCAAAAGGACATGGGGATTTTACATACCAATTTAGGATATTTTTACTAAGGTAAGAGAAGGAAGCAAAGCTCACTTCAGTGACTGCTTGGAAACTGTGAAACAACATTTGTTAACACGTGGCAAAAGAATCAGCAATGGAAAAATATTTTCCATTATTTGCATATAGTCACTGTGTATTAAGGATCAAGACTTTATCTGTTGACTAGAGTTGAAAGGCTCCAACCTTTTGCTACCTTAATTTGCAAAGTATTGAAGTCTGCAAGTTGAAGTACATAAAACCGTACTTTCTCAAAAACAAACAAACAAACAAAACCTTATGATTTCAATTTCAATGCTTTATTTGTGCTATCTTTTCTTACCAATTTTAGTTGAAAATAGAATTGATAGATTTTTCTTGGGGGGATTTTTTTGGGCAGCTGCTAAATTGAGTTCTGGTCTTAGGGAAACAGATTGATGGCAGTTATCTTCATTTCTATTTTTCTATAAGAAAGTTGAACAAGACTCACCATAAAAGATAAATAAAATCAGAAAACTCTACTCCTTCACTCCAAAAAATTTATTCAATTGAACGCCAAGTTAAGATAGATCCTGATCTAGTAGGCTCTCACTCTTTTTTTCCTTCTCTTTCACAAAATCCTCCCCCTTTACACAAGTGAAGTGAATAAAACCCCTTTTCCCTAGTAATCTTGGACTCTGTTGCAGTATGTATATCTCTGAATAATGGTAATAAAACTTCACAGAGAATATAAAAAGTAGGAGAGCTAAAATTTCCCAACACCACAAATATCTAGGAAAATAGCACCTGTGCTATATTTCATACTACCACTTTCTCCACTTTTCTTCCTGGCATTTTTATTTTCTACAGGGTTGGGTGGAGAAAAAGAGCAAAAGGAAAAGAGGGGAGGAGGTCTATGCAGAAATCCTAGTTCTAGTTCAAGCTTTCATCACCCACCACCCCTTTGAGAAGTTAACCTCTATTAGAAAAAAAATTAAGTATTGGAATTCAGATACAAAAGAGCACATTTTCTCAATAAATTCAGTTATTCCTACAAAACCGCTACTTTAATAGTAGAAAAAGCACCCCTCCCAATTCAGGAGTGATTATCCTTTACCAATGTCAGATTTTTAGGCTTGTCACTTTGAATATGAGGAAAATAGAAAATTTGGACAGTTGCTGAGGCTCCTAATCTGTAAATCCACAAACATGAACCTTTTTACCCTAAACCCAAGGTTTGAGGCCATGACCTTGGATGACCTAAATAAAGCAGTAATCCCAGAAAAGCTTCATAGTGAGTTACATAGTACATGAGTAAGAGCATGGACTCTAGTCAACCCTATCTACATTTGAGTCTCAGTTCTTCTATTTCCTACCTGTGCGGCCTTGAGAAAGTCACTTAACTTCTCTGTGCCTCATTTTCCTCCACAAAATGAGAATCACAGGCATACCCAACACATGTAAATATTGAGTCACCATTTGTAAAATATAGAACTGTCTGCTATAGGAGTGTTTGATATTTTATTTATTTATTTATTTATTTATTTATTTTTTGGGGGGTACACCAAGTTCAGTTTGATATTTTAAAAACTGACACCTTTCCAAGTTAGTTGGAAAATAAGATCTTTGTTTTTCTACTGTATTCAAAGAAAAAACATTTACATCCTAAGGTGACAGCATGGGAAGAAAAGAAATAAAGTGGTGGGAGAAGATTTTTGTCTAGTTTTATCATAACAAAATAGGGAAGAATATGTAAAGGCCAAAAAATTGCAAATAGGTGAAATACATGAAAAATATATCCTTAGGAGCTCAAAGGGTTTAGAAAACTATGATGTGTTTCACATTTTAGCCTACCTTAGTCATCAGTCCTTTGAGAACTCGATTATTTTAGGCAAGCTATTTTGTTAAATAAGCTGTTGGATATTTAGGCTACATCTACCTTGGCAAATATTTATTACCCAGAGTTGGACTTGAGCAAATAAATGCCATATTTTGGAACATCTTAACAACCTGAGCTGAGATCTCAAAACAAATATTTTTAGTAGGTTTTTATGTTTGTTTGTTTGTTTGTTTACTAATAGACATGCTTCTTTTAAGCATTAAATAAACTGGGCACCTGGGTTAAGTTTTCTATAAAGTTTTTAACAACCTTTCTCGTATATCCTTCCAGCTGTCATTTAAACCAGCATTCCTGGTTGCCCTATTGAAATAGACATGGAATAGACATTAAATAGACGTGAAAATTTTTCCTTCATTCAATCTTTTGGCAAGGATTCATTGAATCTCTACCTGTGCTAGGATTTATCTAGGTACTATTTGACAGTAGTGAACTAAACAGACACAATCCATGTCCAAAAGTAAAGGACTGGCAAAGATACACCCATGTGAAAATGTTGGAAAACCTTTTCATCTCTAGTCTTCCAACCTGGATGTGTTTCCTCAGTTTCTTCAAGAAAAGTGGTTATGTTGACTGGGCAACATAATTTGGGAATACTCAAGACCCTAGTTAAGAGATTTGGGTAATATTTCAAGGCATTCATGTTGCATTAGTAGAGGCAAGCTCCCCAAAGCTAAGCTTGAATGAAAAACAATGAAAGAGTCCTTTAATATAGCTCAACTTTAATGAGAGTTAAAGAATGTCCGTGGTCCAATGGGAGCTTAACTTTTTGTTGATTGTGGTACGAAAATTTCTGTGAAGGGATAAAATTCAAAACAAAAGATGCTATAAACGGCATAAGGACTGCAGCAACATCATTTAAAATGTTTGGGAGAAACTCCAAAACATTCCTCAGGCTACAATTCTTCTGTACAGAATGTACTACAGATGGAATTCTTTAAGTCTTGCTCCAATTGTGTGCTCGTGGAACCAAAGGCAAGGGTGCAGTTCTCAGGCTCTCTAGTTAATTTTACCATATCTTATAGGTATAAACTGCTCCTAAATCTGAATAATCTTTCTAAAAATATACGTTTGCTGTCACAGCCAATCAGGGGAAAGATACCAGTGAATCAACATCAATATAAATCGATCAAACTTTCAAAATAAATTTCTGAAGAAGAGCTAGACTGCATGTAGAATGCACCACACATTAGTATTCCCTAAAAAAGTCTTCCCAATCATGTTTAATTATAAGCCAAAAGAATACCTGAAACTCCTCAAAAAATGGAGGACCCTATAATGAAACAGAAGCCCAGCTAACACTGGTTTTCTAGCTTTTATAAAGCTGGCACAGAACAGTGAGGTCTAAGCCTCACAAGTCTGAAGATTTTGTCATTTATCTCACCACTTTATTCATTGCTTAATGGAACTTTAGTTTTCTAAAATCAGGAAGAATGAAAGAAAGGAAGGAAGGAAGAAAGAGAGAGGGAAGGAAGGGAGGGAGAGAGGGAGGAAAGAAGGGGAAAACTGAAAATAACCTAATGGTCCATCAATAGGTAATTAGCCTTGGGCTATGGAACTATTAAAAATGACCTTCTGTGTGTGTGTGTGTGTGTGTTTTCTTGCTGGCATTCATGGCATATTCTTACGTTAAAATGCAGGTTAGAAGACTGTATGCACAAAATATCTCAAATAATTTTCTATTGATTATATGTTGAAATAATATTTTGAATAGTTTGAGTGAAATAAAATATGTTGATAAAATGGGTTAAAAAAAAAAAAAAAAAGACCGTGTACAGTAGTATGATTTCATTTGGGAGAATTTTTCTCTGTTGTGTATAGGAAGCAAAATCTGAGAGAAAACACAGACTAATGGTTATCTGTTTGAAGAGTTTTCCTTTCTCACTATTTTCTCTTTTCCCACCTGTATTTTTTCTTATTTGTATGAGCTAAACACTTATAACGTAAACCCAGGTGGCCACAACCAAAATGTCAGCTCTTCACGTTTGTGCCCGAACAGAGGGCACCTTCATTTCCATCTGCTAGACTCTGATTACACGGAAACCTACGTACAGCTGCTAGTCAACGTCTCACATTCAGAAGGACAGAAATGCATGCGTTGTTATGTGCAGATATCCACACAAACTTAAAAAAAACATTATGAATTCTTAGGGTAATTGTCAGTAAAATCACCCGCAGTTGATCAAAACTACTATATCAGTCGTTCTCAGATTTCAAGGAACATGAAAAGCCCCTGGAAGGCTTCTCACAAGCCCAGTGTCTGGGCCCACCCTCAGGTTCTGAGTAAGCAGGTCTGGGGTGGGTCCTGAGAATCTGCATGTCCAGAAGGTTCCCAGGAGACGCTAGTGCTTCTGGTCAGAGAAGCTCTGAGAACAACTGACAGATCACAGCTCTTTTGCTTGAATAACGAAAGTCTAGGGATGCGCGGATGCCCCTGTGTTCAGGTGTGCTCAGCTCCACCCTGAGGACGATGGTAAAGAGCTGTTCTCCCTCCTCACTGGAGAGAAGGGAGGAAATGGACTTAACCTTCACGATGATGATTTAGGTTTACTCTAGAGGGGAAACGTCCCCCCATAAGGGTTATTAAGCACTGAGGCAGGCTCAGAGGGTTCCCAAGAGGAAGTGTTTGTTATCTGCCTCCCTAGAGGTTTCTAATAACTTACAGACCTCACTTGAACGCAGAAGAAGACAAAAGAGAGGATATAAGTGGCACCAGTTATTTTCAGGGAGACCCAAACACATTGCGCTACCTTTTGGTGAACAGGGATAACTAAATATTTTCTCCTCCTCTGCTCCCCAAACAGAGTCATATGAAATTGTTCTGTTTTTTCTCACTTCAAGGACAGTGTTTCAGACCCACATGACACTGGAATAGTTAAATTTACACCCTTTCCCTGAGACATAAGAACAGATCAACCAGGGTAAGATGCTTTTCTGATTTTCTATTCCCCGTGCCGAGAAAGCACCAAATCAAGAGGTTTACATCTATCTCCTTGGAGGAAAAAGACATCAACTCAGTAAAACTTACAAAACGTTGCTTTCAACATAGGCTTAGAGCTTCCAGAGAAAACCTTTGGAGAATGAAAACTAAGTTATGTAGCCCACTTGACTAATTTCCTCCAGGTTAACTCTTCATTCTCAGCTCTTTGCCACCTCAGAGTACAAAACCAGTCACAATCAACAGCTGACATCTGCCTTCATTCACTAGACATCTGGACTTTTCCATGATCCTCATCATGGAACATGGGAAACTGACACACTGCACTACCACCAGCTATGAGAGCTTGGACTCTGGTGGGTGAGACACCTGGATTCACAGCCCCACCCAGCATTCCCTGTCTGAGAGACCTTGAACAAGTCATTTAATCTCTCTGCTTCTCCTCTGTAAAATAGAATCAGTTCTACCTGTCTCCCCGGGCTGCCTTGGAGACTTGATGAGATGCAGTGTGGAGAGGATCTTAGTCCAATACCTGACTCATTGAAGGGGCTCAACAAATGTTAGCTGGGTCTCCCTTCAAAACCTGGTCCTTGAGGCAAAAATGGTCTGGACAGAAGCCACCTGATGGCTCTTAAGTCTAATTCAACATTTGTTGCCAAGACAATTTTGTATATAGATTTTTGTTCATCCATATTTTCTCCCAGGTCAACGCAACTTTGCTTCAATGAGTACCTCTGTATTTCAACTGACCGTGTAGTGGAAGAAGCTTCTCTTGCACCAGTATATTAATAAACTAAGTTGTTTGGGATGCAATTATACAATTAACTCCAAATCCACATTTCCTTTGGAATCCATTATTTCCTTTAATATGCAATGAGGAAATGGAGAAATAGCTTTGGTGTTAACATTGGTATTCAGATTTCTCTGCTTTATTAAAAAAAACAAATACTAAGCTCCAACTATTTTCAAAGGGGGAGTTATTCAGATTATAACTAAACAAACAAAACAAATAGCTATAAAATGGGAATATGATCATATATCTGAAAGCATCATTATGAAGATGAAATGGGACAATTGGTGTAAAATACCTAGCAGAGATCATAGTACATAGTTAGCTGTAATTATTGTTATTAGGATGGTTTTGAGTATGTGATGAAGTCCTCTTCAGATCTAAAATTCGATGCTTAGGAGTCATTTAATCCTCAGGAAAGCCTGTCTCATTCCTTCACTCTGTAAATACCACCTTCCTAGACAAAGAACACTTAGGACCTATGTGACCACATCCACAGCAAATTTTACTTGTATCCTAACTTCTTTCTTTTTTATTAATTTGTTGGTGTGGGCATTTATGGAAAATCTCTAGATACATTTCTTTTCAATTGATTTCTGTATTCCATACTTACTTTCCTAGCCCATACTGTGCAAAATTAGCATGGGATCATAATCATTTAGAATTGAAAGGATCTTAGAGGTCATCTAATCCACTCTCGTTATTTTGAAGATGAGGAAACTGAGATTCAAAAATGTGAGATGACATTCTAAAGCCCCTAAACAAGCACCATCAAATCAAGAACCTAAATTCCTTCTTCTCATCCCAGCATATAGGGAGCTAAGGGAAGCACTAATAGGTTTGGGTACTTGTCGCGTGGAGAGTGTGTTTGCTTTTATTTTCACATCTCGAGGAATTCTGTTATTTGAGAGTGACAGAAACCAAACTTTAAGAAACTTCAGCAGAACAGGATTCCATTGGTTCATATAACACATCCCAAGGCTGCAGAGAAATTTGGACACAAGAGACTTGAAGATCTGGACATGTTATTGGTCTCTTGACTTCTTTTTTCTGTAGATTGACTTCATTTTCTCAGACTGCCCTTCTATTTACACAGCACCAGTGTAGGGAAAGGACCATACCCCTTAGGGCCATGTCCTTCTGAATGTAACAGCAACTCACACACAGTAGCATAACTAAATAGAGGTTTTCTTTTTCTGACACAGCAAGATTTACGAAGGTCAGCAGACTGAGGCTGCAGCAGCTACTTGAGATGTTCTCCATGATTCAAGGTCTTCCCAAGTCCTACTCCATTGTTCTTAGCAGGCTGAAGACATCATTGTGTGCAAGTTTCCAGCAGAGGGGAGCGAAGTAAGGGCAAAAGTCACTGTTCAGCTGAGTGTGACCCCTTTCATCAGGCCAATAACGTTCCGAAAGCCCCACACAGCAGACTTTCATTTATACCACATTGGCCACAAATGGGGGACAAGAACATCTGTGGTTCCAGGACGGTGTCAGGAGATGGGTATTTTCAACTGGGAACATTCCTGCACTGAAAAAAAAAGTGGGACATTGTTCATCAGGAAAAGGGGAGAATAGATATTGGCAGGCAATATGTTTGCCGCGGGACATTCCTCTTATTTCCAACTGGACAAACCCTGAAAATGGCCATGAATTGGCTCTCTTGGGTCCCATACCCACCTCTGTGGCCAGAAAAGTGGGAGATCACAATTCACAGCCCCAACTAGAACCGCAGGCAGGTTAGGAGATGATTGCAGCATAAGGAAGAGCTACAGTTGCCAGGTGAAAGTACAGGGAAACAATAGATACTGTGAGAGTCCTAATTGCATGAGTATCACCATAACACAAAAATTTGCTCAATACTGAAAATGCTGATCATAGTCGTGAATTTTGAAAAGCACCAAGAATTTCCTCTGATGGAGTTCAGAACATACCCCAAAGCCATAGGGAAACCCATAGCAAAAGGCTGATTTCAAATATTAAATATATGAGATTGCTTACCCATTTGTCAGGTGCATCATTTTATAGCCTACGGGTGAGTAGTAGGTCAAGGCTAGGTATATGCTGCCTCATCTGGTGATATTATCTTCAATCACGTTAATTAAATTAATATGACCTGCGCTAATGAAAACTGTGAAAACCTATTTTGGTTGCTCCCAGCACATACATTTTGATAATTTAGTCCTGTCAGGCTTGTGTGCCTCTCAGCACCGACTCAATGCTCATAATATCAGGGTAATTTTAAGCATTTTCTACACAAAACCAACAAAGAAAATGACTCGTGAACTAAATTTCATTTCAGTTGAGCAGCAAACCAGATCAAGAATTAGAGATTCATGATGACTTTAGTGATGCTTCTGGTCTTATCCATCCATCTCTCTTTCTTAACATCTATTCTTCTTTGACATGTTTTCTAAATGATTAGTCACCTGAGAAAATATTTAAATGACCAAATCATAAGGTAAAAAATTTATGGCCTAAATTACATTAAACAAATTCAATATGTTATGCGTATGGAAATTAGAAGTTTTCAGATTATATTTTAGCCATCACAATGGGCTTAAAATATTTAGTTTCTGTTTGCAACAGTATGATTTTTTTTCACCTGTTCATCTGATGGCAGGTTCTCAGAGTAACCAAGCGAAAACAAATGACTTAGTCCTTGGTTCAGAGAAATAATGGGTTACTAGCATAATTAATTTTATGTTTAATTACTGTAGAATGAAACAATTCAACAATATCCAATCAATCCTTAGAATGACAGAACAGAAGGTCAGCAGTTGCTAAGTCAATTGTTTTGAAAGAGAAATTTATGTCAGGTTCTTTTTTATGTGCTATGGAAAGAAATTGGATAAAAGTGGTCAAGCAAACATTAATTAATTGTATAAATGTAATCTGGTTGTCATGCTAAATCATACAGGCAGGGGATACAGTTCTCAGAACGGTGGATATGCATCAATTGCAAACTTCAGTGACAAGTCCAACCCTACCCCATTGCCAAGCTGTACACAATCAAAAGCCTTGCAGTCAAATATTAACATCTCTAGAATTCTTTCCTAAAGTCTGCACTGACAGTCCGTGGAAAGGAGTTGATGGTTCCAGTCCATTTACTTCCACAGCACCCCTCCCCCCCGCCTGCAGCACGGAGAGCTGAGACTAACTGAACTCCCCACTCCCTCTGCCCCTCCACCCCTCTTGCTGTCCCATTAATAGCAAGAAACCATTTCACAAATTTTTTTTTTTTTCTGATCCCAGCACTGATCACATTTGGGAGCTCATGTCGACAGTAAGACTAGAGGATACAGAAGGTGGTCCACATTACCTTTTCACATTAAAAAAAAAAAAAAAAAGTTAATTATCCAAGATTTCCTCCTGGCTCTTGGTTTCCTCAGCATTTAAAGGCATTTATATACTCTCTTTATTTGACTCAGAAAATCCTAGCTTTCCCTCTGCCATAACTAAGGTACCTGTATCAACATGACTATGTACTTCCCTCGCCACCCCTTCTGCCTCTATTATAACTCTTTTGGGAGATGCCCCCAACATCCTATTTTATTTTTTTCTCAGTAGTTTCTTTCTGAAACTAGAGTATAAAATAGCCTTTTCTCTGCAAGCATGAAGGTGAAAGACCACATCTACATCCCTTGAGAATTTTCTGTGAAAATACTGAGGCATCACTTTCCCATCATATCTACCAGCTCCTTGAGGACGGCTTTGAGAAATTCAGAAAGGAAGAGATAATGCTTTCTGTCATTAGGATGTTACTAAAAATGAAGAAGAGTTTGTGGCCATTTCATTAATGGGTCTGGGCAAAATGTGGAACACGCTCGTTTATGGAGATTAAAATCAGTAAAATGAAAAATTCCCCTTGAGGTAGTTGAATTGAAGGGGCATGATGAGTAGGGGCAGGAGGGGGAAAAGTTCTGATTTTTGAGCTGGATACTGCCTGCAGGTACATTCAGTTTGTGAAAATTCACGGGCTTATAATTTATGTATTTTTCTGTTTATAGGTAGATTTCAAGAAAAGGGACCCGAAAATTAAAATTAAAAAGTAAAGCCTCTGGGACTTCCCTGGTGGCACAGTGGTTAAGAATCCACCTGCCAATGCAGAGGACACAGGTTTGATCCCCGGTCCAGGAAGATCCCACATGCCGCAGAGCCATTAAGCCCGTGTGCCACAACTACTGAGCCCGCGCACCTAGAGCCTGTGCTCTGCAACAAGAGAGGCCACCACACTGAGAAGCCCACGCACCGCGTCCAAGAGTGGCCCCCCTCACTATAACTAGAGAAAGCCCACGCACAGCAATGAAGACCCAACACAGCCAAAAATAAATAAATAATAATAATAATAAAAGTAAAGCCTCTGCCATATAGCCCTTAGTGTCCAGGAGTCTGGGGCAAAATGTTTCTCTAAGAGAATCTTGGATTCATTAGAGAAAATTCTGTGAATGCCTCTGGTTTTTCATGAATCAGTTAAGGTTCTTTGCATACGCGGAGTTGACATTCTAGAGTAGCGGCCCCATTCAGCCAGGCTGGCTTGGCTGTGAGTGAATTTTAACCATTGATTAGTGACTGTAGCAATGCAGCCCTTTAAAGCTGTATCCTAGACACAGAATCTTTACTTGAGAGGCCAGAATAACCCTAAACTACACGAGAAGTGTGCATAGCTACCAGGATCTGTGCATATATCTGGAAGGCTCTATGGACCAGAACGGGGAGCCCTCATGACAACACTCATCCTCTGTAACAGCATTAAGTTATCCCAATGTTTAAAATCTCCCACAATGCTGAAACAGTTGTTTTCCTTGGGCCAACAGATACTTTCCAATAGAATTCAGCTAGATTTCACATTCTTAAATACAAAGAAACACTATCACTACAAATTTAGTATCTTCAGAATAATCTGGGAATTCTTTCTTCCAGTATTAAGATTGCTTTCAGTAGCAAAATGATTTGTCTACAGAAACATTCCTCTCAGACTGAGTGAATACCAGACTGACCTCCACATTGCCTGGACTTTGATAGCATTATTTCTAATAGTAAAACTGTTCAATGCTTTGAATGGAAAGTTGGTATCCTTTAAATAAATCCAACTAAAACCAGAAATAGAAATGCAGGAGCTATGTTAAAACCATTAAATTATATTCCTCAAAAAGGCACTGGATAAATCAGCCACTGATACTTCTGAGTAAATCTAGTTTTACGTTTGTCGACGTATGCAAAGATAAACCACCCTTTGTGTGATGAGGTCTTTGGGACAACGTCTAACTTCTTAACCATACAAATACTCAGTTCTAGATCCCTCATAAAAAACTATGTCCTGAGACTTCCCCAGTGGTCCAGTGGTAAAAAAAAATCTGCCTTCCAATTCAAGGGAAGCAGGTTCAATCCCTGGTTGGGGAAATAAGATTCCACATGCCACGGAGCAACTAAGCCCGCATGCCACAACTACTGAGCCTGTGTGCCACAACTAGAGAGAGGCCCGCGTGCAGCAACAAAGATCGTGAATGTGCAACGAAAGATCCCATGTGCTTCAGCCAAACATAAAAAATAAAATAAATTAAATTAAATAAATATTAAAGTTAATGGAAATACCTATTGAAAAAAAAAACCTATGTCCCTCTGTTACAGATTACTCATCTGTGGGTATATAGAGTATAGCATAATATTGTGTTGTTCAGCATTATTTTTCATGGCAAGTAAGAAGTCATCAACTATAAGAAGCACAATTACTTTAAATAATATCACTAAGAAAGGAAAAAAATACTCCTAATTTAAAATTTGTCTCTTTTAAGATACAGCTTTATTTCTAATATTAAAAGGTGAAACATATGTCTTAGATGTGATGAACTATGTCTTTTCTCTACTATATTTTTTCTACTTTTTTCTACTATGGAGGAAAAAAATTCTAGCTAATTTTAAAATTCAATAGCAATCACCAATGGACAAGGATTTGGGGCGGGGGGTTGTTTTTAAATATATTGCATTGAACATAAGCCTTTTCATGATTTAATATGAAAAGGGATAATACTGTTTTGCTACTTGGAAAACAAAGTTATTGTCTTCTACCAAATGAACATAAAAGGTCACAGCTCCCCTCTTCTATTTTCTGCAATAGTTTTTGCACTGCTAATGAAAATATGACATAAAATAGAGTACATAAGATCCACACAAACTGTAACTCACAAAATGCAGCTTCTCAGCATTTCCTTTAAGTACAACTCTAAAGCTATTATACGGCCACTTTACAAAACCTTAGATACATGTAATTATCCATGAGAAGTGCATTTGTGACACTGATTTCAATCACATTCCCTTAAACTTGATCTTTGAATGTCCATGGCAGTAATAAAACCATCATTTGTCCCAGTGAATGTTCTTTGAAATTAATTTTTCTTTCCACTTTTAATTGTAACACATTTTGCTTTCAAGAGAATAAGTACAAGTCTAAATTAGAAGAAAACTCAATTATCTGAAACTTATAATTCATTCTAAACACATCCATATCGCTGAAAAACTTTGCTTTAAGAAGTAAAGTTCATGATTCTTTTTCCTTTTTTGTGTAGGGCTGGAATGAATCCTCTAGATTGAGGTTTTAATCCTACAACTATTTTGAAACCTTACAATAAAACATAATAGCTCTATGAGATTGAAATTTTTAAAATCATGAATCAGTAATAATATTTCCCAATGTCCACCAGTTTAAATATAATACAGGGGGAAATAGATTGAAATACTTTAGGAAAAAATGACCACTAAGATGGATTACATACTTTGCAAGTAGAATCTATTAGAAATACTTTGGTACAAAACATTACTAACACTTTATCACTAGCTCTTTCAGGTCACTGTGGATCAAATCTGCCTTCATTTTTACCGATAAAATTCTGTATAAATGCTTAGCAACCAAATGCAGTGTATAAATTTTGATTGAATTCTGCATTTTAAAAAGATAACTTTAAAATACATTTTGGAATAGCTGGAGAAACTGGGATATAAACTATATATTAGATTATACTATTGAATTGTTCCTTTTCTTGGGTGTGTGATAATGGTAATTTAGTTATATGGGAGAATGCGCTCATCATTAGGGGATACATGCTGAAGTATTTAGGAGTGAAGTGTCATGATGTCTGGAATTTACTCTAAAATAATACAAACACACACAGCGCACAGATGTGACAAAATGTTAACAATTGGTTGAATCCAGGTGAAAAATGTACAGATATTCATGGTGCTATGTTTTCTACTTAAGGTTTGAAAGGCTTTTTTCAAAATAAAAAGTGGAGGGGAACTTGAGTAAATTTATGGAAAGGTTCTTCATCTGAGCAACATTGAATACATGCATTGTTCGCTCTTTCCCTCCATTCCAATAGTTGATGTTAGTATGTGCTTCTCTGATGCTCCAATAAAATACTTCCGGAAGAATGGCAGGTCAGTAGGCCTTGTTTAAGTTTATTAACTGACAACCTACTTTCAATGACAAAAGAAAATGTAACCTAGGCCTGTTTTAGAGCCATGATTGTCAGCTCACGTGGTCAATATGTCATGCAGGGTACACTTCATTAAGGAATGAATTACTTAGCTTGTAATCTGAGCTAAATGAACGTCAATGTCAGGTTGTAAAAATCATAGATTAAAATGTATCGCTAAGTGCAATCAGATAGGCAGCATCACCCTTTGCCCTCCAAAAACAACCCCAAACTGGGGCTTATTTTATACAAGTGGCGGATAGAAAGTCTCTTTTGTACCACAAAGAAGCAATTTTCCTGCCATTGAAAGGAATGCCAGGTTAGGTGTAGTATTTACATGTCTCATTGCCACACTTTCACCTCTGGCAAGATCGAAAGTTAAAATTTCATTGTGTCCAAGTGTTCATTAGCTAAGAGAGCAAACTCTCCAGGTTAATATGCCATGCAATGATAAGATAAACAATCAAAAAAAACCCTGCAAAGGGTAAATACTAGAAAGTATGTTATTTTGGCAAAATCCTTTGCGTGTCCTATGCATTATCAAAAAGGCAAATTCCCTGTCAAAGATGCTCTCCAAAGATAAGGCCCATGAAACATGAACCACATCTAATTGTAATGCGCTTATCCTCGGTCAAGTCAATGAAATGCGTCTCTCTCCTAGCTGTTCTAGACAACCCAAATGGATTCTGTACCACATTTACCTAACCAGGTACCCACTGACCCTATTGATGGTTTTGAACATGGGAGAGGTTTGGTAAAGTGGACAGTGGGCTGACTCCAGCATCAGATAAGAAATAACTTTCCACCCCAGTGCTGCCACATTCTGTCTATATAAGTCTGAGCAGGTCAGTTACTGTTTCTCAACCTCAGTTTCTTCGTCTGTGAAGTTGGTATGATAATGCCCATCTCTCTGGATTTTTATCAAGATTAGTAATAATATATTGAAAATAACTTGGAAGGGCCTGACACGTCTCAAGTACACAAAAAGGGGGAATTATCAATTGAATAGCAGCAATATATTTTATTTTTCAAAGATAGGAATAGTTTTTGATTGAGCAGGTCACTCTGGTCTTGAGTGAATAAGGCACATTATGTACAACACCAAGTGAGGCAGAAATCTGGCTTCCTACTATGGCATCTCATCACAGCTGAAGGAAGATACGAGTTTTCCAACTGGAAAGAATGGCAAGTAATGGTCAAATACCTACTTCATTTTGTTTCATGTACCTCTCTCTAAGTGAGAGCTCCCAAACTTTGCTTGAAGAGGATGGGCTGCTTTGCATTTCTTAGGAGCCCAGCATGGGAGAGGGACTCCCACAGTGACTTCCAAGGGAGGCGGTCAATTTGGCAGAGAAGCTCCATGAAGTGTTCCCCGCCCAGAACGCTCCTAGAGGGACTTACTTGGAAATTTACTAGATGAGACTTTTTGTTCATCTCCTACTTGTGGAGTCCCATCCTATATCTATAGCATTTCACTATAAAATTACTTTTCCCGATGGAAAATATCAGCAAAAGTAAAACAAGTTGAATCTTCTCGAATACCAGGACCAAAACTGTTTTGTCTCATGCTGAGATGCTCTCCAACATCTGGTCTCTTCTATCCGTAGGTATGTAGAAATAATTTGTTTTATTTTTATACTACTTTTAAAAGTTAAACTCCATTTACAGTTATTACAAAATATTGGCTATATTCCTCATGTTGTCCAATGCATCCTTACAGCCTATCTTACACCCAAGAGTTTGTAACTTCCACGCCCCTACCCCTATATTGTTCCCCCCCAATCGGTAACCACTGGCTTGTTCTCTATATCTGTGAGTCTGCTTCTTTTTCATTATATCCACTAGTTTGTTGTATTTTTTCAGATTCTACATGTAAGTGATATCATACAGTATTTGTCTCTCTCTGTCTGACTTATTTCACTTAGCATAATGCCCTCCAAGTCCATACATGTTGCTGCAAAGGGCAAGTTTTCATTCTTTTTTATGGCTGAGTAGTATTCTGTTGTGTATATATACATACATATATCTTCTTTACCCACTCATCTCTTGATGACACATAGGTTGCATCCATATCTTGGCAATTGTAAATAATGCTTCTAGGAACATTGGGGTGCGTGTATCTTTTTGCATTAGTGTTTTTGGGTTTTTTTTTTCGGATATATACCCAGGATGGAACTGCTGGGTCATACGGTAATTCTATTTTTAGTTTTTTGAGAAACCTCCATACTGTTTCCCACAGTGACTGCACCAATTGACATTCCCACCAACAGTATATGAGATGGAAATAATATTTTTGAAATATGATTTTTGTCTCTTGGCAAAGGGATAGGATTGGGTAGAAAGAGTCCAGCCCATGGCTGGACATGCGGCAGGTGCTCAGCTTGTAAACAGAGAAGGAAACTGTGCCATGGTACTTTCCTTCAGTTTTAAAGACAAAAGAGAGAATACTCATGATCATCCAACAGATGAAAAAGTATCTAAAGAGCATCATTTAGAAAAGCACTCTGGCCATGCAAGTTTACATTTTCAATGTTAATGTAAACAATCCTTAAGTTGGCTGAAAGGTCAGGACAGCAGCTAATAAAATCAGCAACTGAATTTAAAATAAAGAAATGTCCTTCTCTTGCAGAGGGAATTTTTGGCTTTCCCTCTCCTTTGGTCACAGCCTGCATGAGAATTTCTTTAGATTTTTCAAAAGCGAAAGTTGGAGTAAATAAGATGTGAATATTGGAGGCTGAGATCTGCTAGATGGGTTTTTTAAACAGCTCTTTAGATGGGCGAATACGGCAGCATGATTAAGAGATGCATACCTTGATCATCTGTCATCTGCATGTCTTTAAGCCCTGAGGGGTAGTTTGTGCCAGATCTGGAAAGAAGTATGCCCCAAGAGACTGAGGACAGCACTACCTGGTAATCAAAAAAGAGAAATGAACATGGCATTGAAGAGACTTAAAGAGGCGGGCACAAAACTTATTTGTTTATCCCCTAATATAAATTTCCTCCCAGATCTCGTTCATTTCTGCTATCCTTCTCCTTAGCTGGAAAAGAAATTGCATCATTTCTCTTCCTCTGCCTTTACATCTCCATTTTCATAGGGTGCCCCTTGCATCCTCATGCGTGCTAGACATCAGCATTCCCCACAGCTCTGGACCAGGCTGGGGAGAGGGGGAGGGGAGAACCTAGTTCAGAGTGGCTTTTGTAGATTTTCACGTGAAGAACTTTGGGAATCCAGGAAAAGAGGATGCAGATGGGCCTGGACAAAGTTTGAGAGGTTTGCTCTCAGTTACAGAAGGCCTTGACCCAAATCCAGCTCCTGCCACCCCGTTCCAGACTGGGACAAGGCTGAAATGGCTCGGCAAACCCCACTCATTCATTCTAGTGCAGCTGCTCCCAGGAGGTTTATGCTCCTCATACTTTGCTGCATTTCCTCTTTGGAAACTGGCTAAAATTCTGCTTTTCATGTTGTATTCTACATCTTGTTAGGTAAATTTTTTCCCATCTCTACCCACCATGACACTTACCCCAGCGCAATAACATAGTAGTCTTAATAAATCCTTCATCAGTTAATATATATAGAATTCCTTGATAAAAAGGGTTACAGCAGTATTTATTTAAAATCCTGTGTTCCACATCATTAATTAGGTTGACATAATACCATGTATTTGTTTCAGAAAGGAAACCTGCTTTCTAAGAAAAATTCATTGACACTTAGAAGTTTTGAAATCAAAGAACATCCCCCTAAACCTCATTTCTTAGCCAAAATCTGCCATTTGGCAGCTAGTGAAAATGAATGAGTATTAGAAGTTTAATGATACAGAGAATAAAAACCAATTACAATCTTATTGTACTGACTAATTTTTGTTTATTTATTATAAAATGTCTTAACATACGAAAAAGTATGAATAAGCATATAGAATACCTTTGGGGGTCACCACCAAGCTTAAAAAATTAACTACTATAAGCATACTGGTAGTTCCTTGTGTATCCCTCCCAAATCATTCCTCTCCAAACCCCCACCAGAGGGAACCCTGATTCCGAATTTGGAGGTTATCCTCCTAAAGCATATTGTTATACTCTTCTACAAATGTAGATTTCCCTAGATGAAAAACAGCATCATTTTGCATATTTAAAATTTTTGCATAAATAGTATCCTATTGTACATGTGTATAATTTGTGGGCTTTTTAAACTCCATACTTTTGGGGATATATTTACTTTGATACATATTGTTCTAGTTTAGTCACTTCTCATTGTCATGTATTATTCTTCTATAGGAATATATCACAGTGGAGTCATCCATGAAAGCCCGAATTTCAAAGGAGGAGAAAGAACCTTGCATCACGGGGAAGAAAAGAATGGTCAGATAAAACTAACCCTCCAGCTATGCACGCAGTGGCTCCAAACCATGGCTTGGTTGCTCTGATATTTTCCTCCTTGCTGTGCAAGAATCCTATCTGTGTAGCTGAGGCAAATTGTTAAAGAAACTAATGAACAGAGTATAAGACAGGTGGTGATAGCCAAGTACCCCTGGATAATCCCAGGCCTCTCCCTGGTGGTAATGGCCCTCTTCACTGCACCAGGGATGCAGAGTAATACCTGCAAGAGGCCATGTATCAGCTAACTGGATACCATGCCAACTCACCCTTAAGAAGGCAGTGTGTTTCTCTAGGAAAATCATTTATTTTATCATTTTATTAAAATTGTGTATTGGAGTTATGCATCCTCCAGAAACCCATAGAGTATGCCTTTTTCACATCATAAACACTTCCTCAGATCATCCAGGCTTGCTCTGTTCAGTTACTGATCAAAAGGAAGATCAGTTGCTTCTCAAAGACAAGCCCTGAGATGAGCAGATTCCCTGCCCTACTCTAGCCTCAGCTAGCCCGCGCTGTCTGTCTTGACATTCAAAGCAGCAAGTGGCATGGTGAGAAAACAGCCACGTGCTAAAGGAGGAGCCCAGGTGAAACCTCTTCAACTTGGTTAAGTATAAAAGGAACTCTTTGGTGCCAGGTACCTGCAGCCAAGTACGTGAGACTGCAGACTACGGCTCCATCCTGTAGCACTTAGAGGTGCCCGGGCAAAGAAAGTTTTTAAAATCCACATTTTAGAAAGTGGATTGGTGGTGATAGAAAGGCCTGGTGGGTCTGGCCCCCAGGAGTAGGAAGCCTGAAATTGCCAGGTGCCTAGAGGACAAGACCAAGACATTGACAAGGGGGGAGCCTCCTGTTGACACTCAGAGGGAGGGAGAACCCCACTGAAACCCATTCATTAAATGTATGTCGCTAAAGCAAGAGAAATGTGGTGGGTGATCCAACAGTGAGGTCACCAGGCAGATCGTTCTACCTTTCAGTTCTATACTTCCCTTTCGGTGGCAAGATTCTGATCCATATTTGGAAAAAAAGGCTCTCATTCATGCAAAGCCTCTGTTTGAAAGCCAAGTAAATCTACACAATGGAATACTACACAGCAATAAAATGGTACAGAATACTGTTACACAAAGCATCACGGGTGAACTTCAAAATCATGCAGACACAAAGCTGAGAGAAAGCAAAACTGTATACTGTATGCTTCCATTTACAGGAAGTCTGAGAACAGGCAAAACTATCTTTGATTATACATGTCAGAAATTGATCTACATGGGTAGGAGGGGGCACATCACTGACTGGAAGGAGGAATGGTGGAACTCTCTGAATGACAGCATGTTCTATATCTTGTTTTGTGTCATCATTACACAGATAACTGTGACTGTCAGTATTCATCAAACCAACCTTTAAGGTCATGCATTTTTTTATTGTGGGTAAATTATAATTCAACTTTTAAAGTTGTACATGAAAGATAAATAGATATGTGAAATCAAGTCAAAGATGTGTTTGGCTAAGAAAAACTTCCCATGGAAAGTATGGACTCCAAGAGAGTTAAATGGGATTTCCTTAGGTAAGTCCAATTCCATCCCCTTGGATGTACTCACGTCTAGATGGCTTTCTGGACCACATCATTTTAAGGTCACCCTGTCTTAGAATTTCCCTTTCGCCTTATTTTCGTATTTCTCCCTCTACTGCACTTCCCACCCTCTGAAATATACATATACATGTAATTAATTATATTTTTGATTAATTGATTTGTTTATTGTGTGTCTTTCTCCATCTAGAATGAAACCCCACCTGGCAGGCATGTCTGTCTTTTTCGCTCACTCCTGTATCCCCAGTGCCACATACATAGCACATGGTATGCCCTCAAATAATTGTGGGTTTTTTTTTAATATTTATTTATTTATTTATTTTATTGGCTGCGTTGGGTCTTCATTGCTATGCACAGGCTTTCTGTATTTGCGGAGAGCGGAGACTACTCTTCATTGCAGTGTGCAGGCTTCTTATTGCGGTGGCTTCTTTTGTTGTAGAGCACGGGTTCCAGGCGCGTGGGCTTCAGTAGTTGTGGTACGTGGGCTCAATAGCTGTGACTCTCAGGCTCTAGAGTGCAGGCTCAGTAGTTGTGGCACACGGGCTTAGTTGCTCCGCGGCATGTGGGATCTTCCCGGACAAGGGATCAAACCCGTGTCCCCTGAATTGGAGGCGGATTCTTAACCACTGCGCCACCAGGGAAGCCCAGTTGTTTTCAAATAAATGAATAAGTTCCAGGAAAGAAAAAATGATTAACTGTCTATTTGGCTTTAGAGATCCAGTCCAACCCTGTCACGTACTGATGAGGACACTGACAACCTGAGAGGCTGAATCACTTTCTGCATCACAAAATCATCAGAATGTGGAAACATTGCAGGTTAGACTGGACCACTCCCCAAATCCTGCTCCTGTCTCTCGAGAAAGGTCACAAACCACTTCTTGTTTGACCAAAAGTATTAGTTCTTCCAGCGTCTTAACTTCCTTTCTGTGCATACTTATAATCATTCTAATTTAATGGATCCTCAAAGTTCAAGAAAGAGACATGATAGAAATAGGCTACTCATATTTGCCTTGAAGCTCTTACTCCCAAAATAAGTAATATAACATTGTTACTAATGTTCCTAGTAAATCTAGTGGAATGACATCACTTGAAACCTTTCTGCATAAAGATAAGTCAAGGTTCTGAATATTTGCTTTGTAGAGAAAGCACTGTGCTAGGTTCTAAAGGGACTAATAGAGTATTCTAAGAAAAGCAAGGTACAGGAAGTACTTGGTGCCATGTCACTTAGTTGTTTAGGGCAAAGCAAATGCGAGAGCTCAAGTGTCCAGTGCTGTTTTGCTCTATTACCAAATATGATGAAATCTTAAGCTAAGGAATGGAGATCTTTGTAAGATTCCGGGAATCAAGCAGTAGTTTCCTTCCCTATATCCCTAAAATTACATGCTTTTTCTACAAGAGGCTGCCCTTGTTCACTTTCAAGTGCAAGTTACAGGGAGTGAACAGTTTACTTACAGTGATAGCAACAGATCAGACAGCCTCCAAGATCAAGGCCAGCAAAGACTGACAAAGAAAAAAAGGAATAAAAACAAGGAGTCACACTCAGGAAATCTCAGCAAAGGTGAAAGGAAGTTGTTATGCTATGTCAGCACACTTTTACAAGACTCAAAACCTACCTTCTAGTGGGCTCTACAAGGATATTCAATAGTCTTTCTTCATGTCACTCATCCAACAAATATTTAGAGTGCCTGTTAGTGGAACAAGCACTTTTCAAGGTGCCACATGTACTGGGGTGAACACACTGGCGCCATATTCTGACCTCTCTCCACACCCACTGCTCTACTCTCCATCTCCTCCCCTTCAAAAAAATCATAGAAGTATGGTCTCAGCAAAGTTAGCTTCAGCCACATGCCAGCAAGGAAAGGACTTGGATTGACCAATACCCCGCCATTATCAGAGTAATTAATCATCTGTTAACGTGGCATTCTCCTAAACACACACACACATACAGACACACACACACACACACACACACACACACACGCATACACAAATATTTGCATTTTAAAAGGTACTTCTTGTTAGTCCAAGTGGTCCTTTAATTGTGAGGTTTCAAGTAGTTAAGAAAATGTAGTCAAACTAAAGATTTGGATAGCAGAGGTAGTAGGGGAATTGACAAACAGAAGGGTATCTAAGGGTTGGCCTTGGGGATCAGCATCTCAAGTCTGCCTTTCACTGCTTCTCATTACTTTTTCCTTTAATCTTCATCTGAATCCAGCACTGAAAAAAAACCAACAACAAATCTGCAAAGATTTTATATAAAGGATGAGGGTAAGAGTGGAGGCAAGGAAGTTCTGCCCAGTTTGAGATAAAAGGGATAATGATAAATGTTTTTGTGTGCATCATTTTTAGAGTGATAGTTTTTAGATTAGAAATTAACCATACAGGGACTTTCCCTGGTGGTGCAGTGGTTTAGAATCTGTCTGCCGATGCAGGGGGCATGGGTTCAATCCCTGGCCTGGGAACATCCTACATGCAACTAAGCAACTAAGCCCGTGTGCCACAACTACTGAGCCTGTGCTCTAGAGCCCGTGTGTCACAACTGAAGTCCGCTTGCCTAGAGCCCGTGCTCCACAACAAGAGAAGCCACTGCAGTGAGAAGCCTGAGCACTGCAAAGAAGAGTAGCCCCTGCTCACCACATCTAGAGAGAAAACTCCTTGCACAGCAACGAAGACCCAATGCAGCCAATAAATAAATTAAAAAAAAGAAAAAAATCAGAAATTAACCAAACAGAAAAATATTTTAAACTTTAGTTTTCTAGGAAATTCTTGGGGAACAAATAGGAAGCAAAGAATGAAACACCCTTATTATGAACTGAAGGTCTGTGTCCCTCCCAAATTCATATGTTGACACCCTAATCCCCAATGTGCTCGTATCTGGAGATGGGGCCTTTGGGAGGTAATTAAGGTTAGATGAGGTCATGAGGGTGGGGCCTTCAGGATGGAATTAGTAGTCTTACAAGAAGCGACACCAGAGAACCCCCTCCCTCTCTCTTTCAGTTACAAAGAAGAGGTCATATGAGCAAGATGGCAGCCTCCTACAAGCCAAGAGAAGAGGCTTCAGAGTGAAACCTGCCTTGCTGGCACCTTGATCTTGGACTTCCCAGCCTCCAGAGCTGTGATAAATAAATTTCTATTGTCTAAGCCACTCAGTCTATGGTATTTTGTTATGCAGCCTGGGCTAATACACCCCTACTTTATATTCCTAAATCAGAAATAATAATTTGATATCATTCTTGATTATATAATTTATCTTCCTCCTTATTCTCTCTCTCTCTCTGTCTCTCTGTCTCTCTGTCTCTCTCTCTCTCTCACACACACAGAGAAGCTGAGAAAACAACTACATAAATAAAAGTGCTGAAATAGAGTAGAGTTTTTAAATATGCTGTGCATACCATATACAGCTTGAATGGAAAAGGAAATAGATCAGCTTGAAGAAGAAGAAGACATTTTTTTCTG
Source organism: Hippopotamus amphibius kiboko (assembly GCF_030028045.1). NCBI lineage: Eukaryota > Metazoa > Chordata > Mammalia > Artiodactyla > Hippopotamidae > Hippopotamus > Hippopotamus amphibius. Next base: position 92,942,020 of record NC_080192.1, read on the forward strand.
GTTGCTTTCAGTTGTCTCTAGTTAAGTCCTTATAAAGCTCATATGAATACAGATGTACCAGCCTATCTTTAACACTCCCACTCCACTTTTTTCCCCAGATGAGCATTTGCTAAAGCTACTCAAGGCCCCCCCACCCCCCGCCCCGGATTTTGGCCGATTCAAGGGGGTTTCTTTTTCCTGCAGGACTCCAGGTGCAGTGCTCACTGTCTCACAGTGAGAACCCCAACAAAAGCTGAGCTGAGTTGAGCAGCCCCTGGGAGTAAGGTCAGACGTTGAGGAACTCATTTATCTTCCACAGTAACCTCCCCCCCACCCCCACAACCAACTACAAACTACTTAACCCATAAAAGCTCAGAGCTGCCAAAGCCACTCTCCTCCTGGGACTGTAAACACCTCCACAGTCAGAGTCACAGAGCTTTTCAAGCTAACATCACCGTGATTGGTTTAAACTGCTAAAATCCTGGCTATCTTTCGATTCAGATTTCTCACTTAAATCACTATACATTCTATATAGAAGATTAAAGAATAGAAACTGAAGACAAAAAATAAATGAGGGGTCATATTACCATCATGTTCACTTTTCAGGAGATTCAGACTTCTCAGGGCAGTAATACTGTGATATACCTTATTTCCAAAGGCTCAGAGAAAGGATGTTAAATTTCATAATCAAGAAAATTTTTTACTGGAACAGGAATCCAAGAGTTTAAAGGAGCTCTAGACATGCTACTATGAATGACCTGCTGCATTAACATAGGAATTCCTGTGCCTTTATTGCCATTGAAGCATGCTGAATCAGGTGGACAGGATTTGAATTTTTTTTTTCTTCACTTGCCATGTGTTTGGCATCTTAAATCACTGGTGATTGGCTTCATTCGTTTTTTTGTTGACTTCATGCAGTCACAAACATTTATTTCTGGCTAAGATGTATGTTCAGGAATATTGATTGCAAAATGTTCAACAGTATCAAAAAATTAAAATGAACCTAACTGTTCCTCTCGAGGGAATTAATTAAACAAGATGGTCCATCTGTAAAGTGGAATAGTATGCATCAGTTAAAAGAGATAAGGTAGACTTAAATGTCTTGACATGGAGAAATATGACCTTGCTACATGGTTAAGGGTGGGAGAGAAGCAGATTGTAGAAACCACACGTCTAGTGGGATATCTTTAAATTAAATGGTGTGCATATGTATGCGCACATGCATATATTTCTTAAGAGACTAGAAAATACACACTGACTTCACTTGTTAATAGCGGATATCTCTTGGGTATTACAGAGTGACATATTTTCTATTATCTGAATTTTTTATAGTAAGCTAACCTATTAATCTCTGCATCACATAGTTGAAATTCCTTGTCTTGGGAGCCCATGGAAGGATTACACACACCAGGACCCCTTTTGGTTGGGTGACACCGTATGATTGATTCTATCTAATGAATTGTAAGCAAAAACGGCTTGTGTCACTTCTAGGCTGGAACATTTACTTGCTGTTGCAAGATCTGCCAGAGCGCTTTCCTTCTGCCATGAGACCCAGCAATGTCTGAGATAGTCGCTGCTGCATCAGCCTGGATCCTGACATGAGAGCAGTGGGTGGAGTGGAGCCCGCAGCCAGCCCACGATGGCCATGTCCAAAGAGCAAAAAATAAACTCTTGTTATTATAAACCTTTAAAATTTGGGAAGTTTGTTAATGAAGAATAACCTGATCTCTCTCATACCAGTGCAAGTAAGCATATCTTCATCTTCTCTTTGAAATAAAGATGTTGCTCTTCTGAAAAGTAGTGTGTGATTTTAAAGATGCATGTCTTGGTCCACTGAACAAACCTTGCAGTGCAGATCAGATCAACAGCTCAAGAGAAACCAAACATTGAGAAAATACTAATGCCCTTCTCTGACATACATATTTCAGAAACAAAAATACTTGGACTTGGAGGGCATTACGCTAAATGAAATAATTCAGACAGATACTCTATCATATCATGTATATGTGGAACCTAAAAATGCAATAAACTAGTGAATATAACAAAAAGAAGCAGACTCACAGATATAGAGAACAAACTAGTGGTTACCAATGGGGAGGAGGGGTAATATGGGGGAAGGAATGGGAAGTACAAACTACTGAGTGCAAGATAGGCTCAAGGATGTGTTGTACAACATGGGAAGATAGCCAATATTTTGTAATAAGTGTAAATGGAAGGTAACCTTTAAAATCTGTATAAAAAGTTTTTTAAATCAAAGAGTTTTAGAGTTGAAAAGAGCCTTAGAGATCATTTGATCCATGTTTATTGGACTAAGCTCAAAACATTAGATTCGCGCAGAATCCTCCAGGTATTATTAATTGGAAGAGAAATCCACTGTTGAAGTAGAAAACTGCGTTAGGATAAATAGTAAGTATTTAAATGTATTTGGTTAGAGGATCTGTAAAGGAATAATTACATGGTTCTATTTAACTAAGTTAGTGGAAATGAAATATATTAAAATTGATGGCTCTAAAAACTAAGCCATAAAATATAACTTGGTATTTCAATAAGGATATATGTTTATAAACTAGCCTCTTCTTTAATCATGTGTGTAAGTGTGTCTGTTTGTCCTTTCCTTCCTGTCTCTCCTGTCTTTTTTTTAATCATTTCTTTTTTTCTTATTTTTTTAAGTTTTTATACATCTTTATTGGAGTATAACTGCTTTACAGTGTTGTGTTAGTTTCTGCTGTACAACAAAGTGAATCAGCTATATTTATACATATATCACTGTATCCCCTCCCTCTTGAGCCTCCCTCCCACCCTCCCCATCCCACCCCTCTAGGTTGTCACAAACACCAAGCCAATCTCCCTGTGCTATGCAGCAGCTTTCCACTAGCTATCTATTTTACATCTGGTAGTAATATATACATATATATGTGTATGTGTGTGTGTGTGTGTGTGTGTGTGTGATTGCTACTCTCTATTTTTGATGCCTCAAGCATGGGCTTGGCCAGCCTGCAGCTTCAGCCATATGCTAACTTGGCTTCCCAGAGCCTTCATCCAAAGCAAAGAATCCTGAACTCCTTCACCTAGACTTTGTCACAACTTCCACAACTCTTTCATGAGTCCCTCCCCTTCCATGACTTCTTTTGAATGAGACATGTTTTTTTCCTCCCTAGGGTTCAGTCAAGGAGCCAGAAAATGTATCCTAGTCATGTATGTTTCCTCACAGAACAATATGGGCACCTTCTTTCTCTGGTGATTTGCCCTGAAACACTGGAGGCTTAAGAATTTCCTTACAATTGGCCAGTTGTGATCAGTGGGTTAAGTTTGGTGTGAATGATAAAAGTCAAGTTAAACTTGTCTTAGAAGCTTTCCTGCTGCCCCAGCACCTCTTCCTCTTTCCCGGAGTGTTACCCCATCCAGGTAATATCAATGGCCAATGAATCCCTGCGCTCGTTTTTATTAATTGAGAACAGCTTTGGGTTAGACCCTGTGGATGATTTACATTTTGAAAGGTGACTCTTAAGGATCAAAAAGTCATTAAGAACCATGTAAATTAAGCTCTCAAGTGGAGTGGCAGGCAGCAGAATAGTTACCTTTTAGGATACTCTTATCCTTCTTAGCACGTCTTCAAATGTTAAAATTTATGGTCAGCGTTCACTGAGCACTTACTACATGTCAAGCACTGTTTGAACGCCTTGCACTCATTTAACCTTCACAACTAACCTGGCAGGTAGTCGCCGTTATTACTCTCATTTTAATGATGAGAAAAGTCAGGCACAGAGAGGTCAAATTACTTCTCCTGGGTCACACAGGCTAACTAGCAGAGCCTGAATCTAGTTCTAAGTAGTGTGACCACAGAGACATGTACACAATCGCTAGACTATACAGCTCTGGAGTCACACCCTGGCCAGCTTGGAGGGCTGATACGTCTTTTGTTTCTTGTAAGAAAGCTATTTACTCCAGTGGGTTTTTATTTTGCCTTCATTTCAGATCCCTAATTCTGTGTCTACTAACACATAATAAAAAGTGACTTTTTAAAATTCATTGTCCTTTTTTCGTGACTTTTTTGGGACTCATCATTCCTCCACCCTTGAGCCCAAACTCTGTTGGTTATCCACCTAAAGACACGTTCCCATTTGTTCCCCATCTGGCTGAAATTCCTTTTGAAGATGGAAGTTGAGGCTTCAAAGAAATCCTTGAACTTGTACCTTAGTGAATCTACCTATGTCTTCCTGCCAACCATAGTTTACTCCTTTAAACTTACTCTGGTCCCCCCGCTACTCCCTTATCTCCACAAACCTCTCCTGAAGAAAGCACTTAGCCTGAAGCTAACCAGCCCCATAAAGGAAATGGGTAGGCTTCTGAGTGGATAGCTCGTCTTGGTTTTCTTCACAGCCCTTCAAAACAGGCAGAGTGAAACCCCCCTCCACCACCATTCTGCTGATGGATTGAGGAAGAAGGAGCTTGGCACAAACAGAATGAGCACTAAGTAATTTTCCCTTCCTTGATGTAAACAATTGCCTTCTAATATACAACAACCCTGGAGGTGTTCAGGTTACAGGCTTATTTTAAGATCTTTTGTTTACTTTTGGATCTTCATAGGTCATTGACATCCCATTTAGCCCTGGTGACCCTGTTTATACAATTTTGATATAAATTAAAAAGTCTTCTTGGAGATAACATTAACATTCTTGATCTAAATCTACCACATAAGCAAACAATAGCCTTTGCTCAGCCCCGTGTATAATTGTTCAAAAGCTTCAATGCAGACTCCAATATTCAGACAGAGGAAATCTGATCAAAAAAATTTGCTTTCTGAATTTTTATTCTAAGCAGGATGAGAGCCCAGTTTATGCAAACTCTAATGAAATATCTTATGGGAACTTTGGTAGAATGGAGTCACAATTCTAATAAAACACTAGATAGAGTATTTTAGGTTTTAATTAACGAGGAGAGGCAGATCACTTATAGAAACGCTAGGGGATCCATTTCTATTCCTTAACCTGAATTTAAACTATACTTCTCTTTCACTTAAAACTCAGAAGGTAGTGTTCCTCCTAAGCTTTTTGATTCTCTACCAGGGGTTGAGTGGGGTAACATTTTTGGAATTGGCTTTTTTACTTTATTTTTTAAGGAGGGAAGCGTTTCCATACTGGAAAAACACGTTTTGATAACTACTCCTTTATAAATGCATATTAGTCTTGTGAATAATTGTATGCATTTTAAAAACCATATTTCTGATAGCCCTCTCTGCTCCTGTTAGTTCATCCTTTATGAGTACACACTTAAATGAAGCCCTCATCCTAACTATTTTTAATGAAAAACTGTTATATTCTTGGGCGAAGAAACTAATCTTGCAATATAGATAAATTAAAAAGCTTATACTATCTCTTTTTTTAGAAGTTTATCCTAAGGAAATAATTGGACAAGTTTATAAGAAAGAGATGTACCGGACATTGATTTCAGCATAATCTACAAACGTGTAAAAAAAAAATGGAAACAACCTAAATGCACACCAGTAAATGGCTATTGAGAAACATAGGATGCATAAAAACAGTGGCCTACTTTGCAGCCTTTAAAAATGATGATGTGAATTCCCATTTATTGATGTGAATAAGCGTCCATGATATATTAAGTTCATCATCCTATTATTTTAAAAATCACCTAGAAACAAGTAAATACAGACTGTGTGAATATGCCTCTGCGTGTGTGTGTGTGCGTGTATATAAAGAACGTTGTTTACTAATGTGTGTTCTGAAGAAAGAAAAAATCTGTTGGAATAAAACATTCTTGGATCAAATAAGTTTGAGAAACTCTACATTTTATCTCCCTTTTTTGAGCACCATAATACACTTCAATCTATTAAAAGTATTGGGAAGTCCTACAGTGAAAGAAAATCTGTTTAAGTGCTTTTAATCCAAAATTTCCCAAGCTTATTTTAGCATAAATACCTTCTTTCAAAAGCCCCCTAGGACAGGACTTCCTAGGTGGTGCAGTGGTAAAGAGTCCACCTGCCAATGCAGGGGACATGGGTTTGAGCCCTGCCCTGGGAAGATTCCACATGCCATGGAGCAACTAAGCCCGTGTGCTACAACTATTGAGCCTGTGCTCTAGAGCCCATGAGCCACAACTACTGAGCCCATGTGCCACACCTATTGAAGCTCACGTGCCTAGGGCCAGTGCTCCACAACAAGAGAAGCCACTGCAATGAGGAGCCTGTGCACCACAATGAAGAGTAGCCCCCGCTCTCAGCAACTAGAGAAAGCCCGTGTGCAGCAACGAAGACCCAATGCAGCTAATAAATAAATAAAATAAATAAATAAATTTATAAAAAAAAAAAAAAGCCCCCTAGGACAAACATAAGCCACTTTTGGTAGTAGTAGTAAAGATGATTTTGATCTTTGTTTTTGTATATTTTCGAAATTATTTTGTAATAAACATGTATTGCATTTATAATTGGAAAAAATAGAGCTAGCTAAAATTATGTTTTTAATTATGTTGGGAAAACTGCACATTGACAAAGAGATATAGTCGAAGATATTTAGATATATTGCTATAGGACATGGCAATTTATGAAACATCATATTTAATGTGATAGATTCTTTTTTTAAAAAAAAGCAATCAGTAGTGTTAAAAAAAGGAAGAAAAAAAGAGAGGGGGAGGAAGGAAGGAGGAAAAAGGAGATAATTGGGAAAACACACACCTTCAAGTTTTACTATTAATATCTCTGTGTGATCCATGATGGGGAGGTTTTTGTTCTTTTTTTTCGTTTTACTTCTTTGTTTTAAAAGTGTTCCTCATAAGTATGTATTTCTTTTAAAAGCAATTGGAAAGTGAACAATAAGCTTTAGTATTTGTGGGGGTGGGTGTGGCACGTGCATTTTTTTTTTAAGGTTTTATTTATTTACTTTTTGGCCACACCAAGTGTGTTGAAGGATCTTAATTCCCCAACCAGGAATCAAACCCAGGCCCTAGTCAGTGAAAGCCCGGTCTTAACCATTGGACCACCGGGGAATTCCCCATGGGTGTTTTAAGAGAGAGAAAAATAAACATACCAAAGAAAGACATGCCCATTGTCTCAATTTAAACTTATTCATGGGTATTTCTGTTTCTATTGTTAATAGAGACTTTATCTTCCTCAAGTTAAATCTATTTTAAATCAAAAGAATCCCAAGTATTGTCCCTTTAAATACTTCTCTCCTCTCTCTCCCTCTCTCTCGTTCTCTCTCTCTCAACTATGCCTCTATTCTCTCCAGGAGCCTCCAGCTTCCTCTCTTCCAACACTTGGCTCTGTCATGAAACGAATAAAGAATTACTTTTCTCGCCCCTTTCCTGGTCACCCCCAGAATACCACCCACAAAGGACAGTAGAAAGGTACTCAAGAGGAAAACTGCTATCATTAAATCTCATCAAGTTGTGCTGGTGATAAATCTCATCAGGTTGGGCTGGTGAGAGGTTGGGAAATTAGCAGCAAAGCATCCATAGATTTCTTGAAAGAGACACACATTACAAACCCGTTGACAGCTCCTTATATTCGTCCAAACTATCCTCCTAAGGGTAAGAGGCACATTTTTACAAGATATGAATGTAGAGTAGTAAGACTTTTAAAACATAACCAAGTGAAAGTTGCCCTTCAAAAAGTAACCTGAGGAGGCAATACATATTTCAGTAATGTTTCCACTGCTTAAAGCATTCAAAAAATTTCTCTAAAGCTGCATATCATGACATAACAACAACAAAAAAACCAGTCCCATTACTTTAACATTACATCTTGCTTTTGAACACAGATACATCCCTAACTTGAACATCTACCTTACTCACTAAATGTTATCTCCAGTTGCTTGGTGATGTATCCAAAAATAAGCCAACCACCAAAGAATAAAAAGTGCATTCCAATAGTATAAAAACAAACAAAATATAGGGACAACAACAACAAAAGACCTATCACAGACTGGGAAGTTTCTCAAAGTATGAAATCCTACCCCCTTTAAGCACTGATAGCATTGAAACTTGGCAGGAATAAATATTCATGGACATTGGGAGTCTGTAAAAGACTGATTTTTAAAAATATACATACTTTTTAAATATGTATATATGTATATATATTAAATATATATGTACACATATGTATACATACAGATGTATATTACCTACCCCCTCCAAATATACATATATTTTGACATATATATATAAAATCTACCCCCGAAAATTATATTTAGTGTGGAAATATGATAAATAACAAATCAGCGATTGATACACAAGTCATGAGATTATCCAACAAAACAGAAGCAAAAGTCAGTCATCCTGATTTACTAAAGCATGAAGCAATGATATTGAGGATAAGCCTTGCATTTGCCACCTTTTTGATGTATTGTAGAAACTCTGTGCATTAAAACGGCCCAGCCAAATTCATAACTTAAAGCTCTGGAGATATTCAGTTTTTGTGATTACATAGAGACAAACTCTACCAAATGTATGGTACCCATATGCTTCCCTCCATCTAAGCCTGGACCCCACTGGAATTAAGTGCTGAGCCCAGCTCTCTGGCAGAAGGTAGAAATATTTGTTTAGGAAGAAAGTTATCAGCCACTAATATCAAAGAAGTTTTGAGACGCAAACCTTTTGCCTGAGATTGATATAACCTATCCTCACAAACAACTGCACATTTACATCATGATTCTTCAAAGAATTTTCAAAAGGCTTTCCTTTTTAACCTTAAGACATTGAAGTCAAAGTCTTAAAGTACCGATGATAGGAGCACTTGTTTAATATTTTCCAGGATAGCAACTAACACCCACCTTTCAAATAAGAAGTACTCAGCTGTGAGGGAATGAAATTTCTGACTATACAGCAGTTGGGAACCACAACCCAGGGGCCAAGTCATGCAGGCTTTATTGACAAACTGCTTTTGTAAATAAAGCTTGATTGCGACACAGCCATGCTTGTTTGTTTATGTTCTGTCTAGGGCTGCTACAAAGGCAGAGGGTAGTTGTTGCAATTGATATCCTATGGCCCGCAAAACCTGAAATACTTACCGTCTGGCTCTTGCTAAAAAGTTTGCCAGTGCCTGGACTAGAACATTAATGTTGTTTTCTAATAAAATAATTTCTGTTGTTACTGTTCAATACAAGTGAATTCACAAATATTTTCCCATTCTATTGGCTAGAAAACTAAGTGAGACCCAATGGTGCAAGAAGAGCATTAATGGTATGTTTCCCAACGTAAAGACATTTGGGGCTGGTGATTTATCATCTCGGACTAGCACCACACCTGCTTGGTCTGGATCCACACATCTGTATCAGGAACACAGTATGCAATTCACATTTTCTGCCATTATTATAAGAACAAAGCTTCAGTGTAAAGACTTAGACACATGTAGTACTTATAATGATATATCAAAATCATCAAGTGAATTACAAATAAGACATGATGAACTGGTGTTTAGAATGGGAAGGACATTTCTCACCAGATGCTAATAATTTGAAGCTGATTTGACTGCAGGCTTACATATTGATACAGCGCTCCCTTAATCAAAGGATAGTTAAAAAGAATATGAAATGAGCTGACACATTTTGACATGATTGCCGATTACAGAGCAGATACACGTGCACTGCACATTGGGAATGCATTGGGAAGCGTTTCATTCCCTTAAGTTATGGATTTTAAATCATTTCCTGAGATGAACATCTCAAACATATACGCTTACGGTTCTGAAACACTCACCCAAACCTGGAAAATGTGCGTGGAAGTCTTTCCCATTCCTGCATACCCCCAATTTGCTTTGAATTACAACATAAACTATAAAAGAACCAGAAGAAAATATAATTGTCAGTGTGTACGATAGGCAAGAATATCTAAACATAAAAGCAAAGGAAGAAACCATAAAGGAAAAAGGGTAGATTTGACACATAAAATTTTAAAATATCTGCATATCAAAAAGAGTTGTAAAAACGACAAGATAAAAGAAAAATATATATAATATAAAAGGCCGCATTCCTAATGTATTGCAAGTCTTTAACATTTATGAAAAATAATAAACAATGTTTATGAAATCAACCATTCAACAAACTTTAAGCGAACTGCTGCCCTAATACGGCTTGGTCTTCAATGGGTGACCTCCCTGTTTTAGGACGGACGTGTCCGGGAACTTGGGACTTGCAAGGTTAAAACCAGGATAGTTCCAGGCACCCATGGAGTCAGATAGACCACACTCAAGTTCTTCCACCACTGAATGACCTTCAACATGGTACTCCACGTTCACAAGTCTCAGTTTCCTCATTTTAAAATGGGTGCTAACAAGGGTGCTTAACTCTGAGACTTGCAGTGAAGATTAAACAAGATGAAATGTACAAAGCTCACAGACCCGGCTTATAGCACATGTGGTAAATTTTATGATTATCACCGTATTCTCATATTATCATCCTTGTTTGTCAGCTGTGAAGTCCTGCGAGTTTTTCTCAATACCTATTCTGTTTTTTTTTAATTGAAGTATAGTTAATTTACAATGTTATGTTAGTTTCAAGTGTACAGCAATTCAGTATATATATATATATATTCTTTTTCAGATTCTTTTCCATTATAGGTTAGTACAAGATATTAAGTATAGTTCCTTGTGCTATACAGCAGGCCCTTGTTTACCTATTTTATATATAATAGTGTGTACATGTTAATCTCAAACTCCTAATTTATACCTTCCCCCCTTTTTACACTTCGGTAATCATAAATTTGTTTTCTATGTCTGTGAATCTATTTCTGTTTTCTAAATAAGTTCATTTGTATCATTTTTTTAGACTGCATATAAGTGGTATCATATGATACTTGTCTTTCTATTCTCCTACTACAGAACCCCAGACTGGGGGAAACATTAAACAAATACTGCTGAATTCCTTCATAGAAATGGTCGTCTGACCTAGCTCTGGCCACTGGGGCAGGAAAAAAAAAGAGGAAGTTTTTGGTTGAGACTTCCAAGAAGGCTCCTTAAAATACGTGGCTGTGTAGGCAGGGGGTGAGAACAGTCCTAACTGGTAAGTACACTTTATTCTTTGCTTTTCCACTGCTTCCTGCCTCAAACAGAGATGCTAGAAACAAAGCAGCCATCCTGGGACCCTGAGGGTGACAAGAGCATGCTAAGGATGGCTTGGTGGAAAGAGACAAGGAAACCATTTCTCCACTGGCATCATGGAGCCACTGTTCTCATCCCGGATTTCTGACATCAGAACTTTTCACTCTGCGAGAAAAAAGAAAACTTCCAATTTGTTTAATCTGCTGTTTCCAGGTTCGTGTTTCGCACAGCCAAACAGAACTCTTAACCAATACTAACACGCACTAATAAAAATACAGGCAAAGGATTCAAACAGGCAATTTAGCAAAGGAAAAAAGGCAAAGATTAGGTAAGTTGGTGATAAAACTTATTACATCATTATTGTTATATAAATACAAACATGACACCATGCTTAACTGTCATATTGTTAATAAAGAAAATAGTAGTTAAAACACCATATTTAGCAATTAACAAAATGTAACAACTGTTTTTATTATGCCGTGTTTTCTCCTGACTTTTTTCAAAGAAATAAAATTCAATAGATTTAATGGAAGCCCCCTTTTTTCTTATTCCTGGTCCATTAACTTCCTCCCTCCCTCCCCAGCTTTAGCCAATATCCTGAAGGTGCTGTGACTCCTCCCTGTCTAGATTTTTACACTTTTAGTACATAAATATATTTACATATGCTATTTAACAAGTTGCATGTGTTATATTTTTAAATATCACATATATGTTATAATTCTCTCCATTCAATTCTTTTAAGAATTGCTTTTTTAACTCAATAGTATAATTTTGAAATTTACTTACATATATACATATGTATCTAGCTTATTGGTTTTAATAGTTCTCGTTTTAATGGGTCTTCCATTGCATGAATATACTACAATTTATCCATCAATTCTTTCTTAGTTGAACATACTTTTAAAGTTTTGCTATTAGCATATCCTTGAATACACATGGGAAAGGCCCTCATTACTGTTTTAATTTGCATGTCGTGATTATTTTGTATTTATTAGTTATTTGGTTTTCCTCTTCTGTGAATTCCTATACATAGCTTATGCATATTATTTGGTGGAAATTTTGCCTTTGTCGTATTTATCTGTGGGAGTTATTTATAGATTTTGAATAATGAGTCTTAGCTAGTTATCCATGGTCTTTTACAGGATTGCTTGAAATTTTAATACCAAATTATTCAATCTTTTCCTCAATTATTTTTCTTTTTTGAGATACGATTCACATAACATAAAAGTCATCCTTCTAAAGTGTAGAATTCAGTGGTTTTTAGTACATTCAAAGTTGTACAACCATCACCACTGTTGAATTCCAGAGCACTTTCATCACCTCAAAAAGAAATCCCATATTTATCAGCAATCACTCCCCATTGTATCCTCTCCCCAGCCCGGGGCAACCACTAATCTACTTCTGTCTCTATAGATTTACCTATTCTGGATGTTTCACGTACGTGGAATCACACAACATGTGGTATTTTGTAACCAGGCTTCTTTTCATAAACACAATGGTTTCCAGGCTCATGCATGTAACAGTATGTGTCAGTACTTCACTCTTTTTATGGCTGAATATTATTCAGTTGTATAGATATACCACATTTTCTTTATCCATTCAATCAACTGATGGGAGTTCAAGGTGTTTCCACTTTGGGGCTATTATGAAAAATGCTGCTGTGAATATTCATGTAAAAGGTTCTGGGTGGACATGTTTTTAGTTACCTTGGACACGTGCCTAGGTGTGGAATTACTGGGTCATATGGAAACTCTATGTTTTGAGGAACTCCCAGACTGTTTTTCAAAAAGGCTGCAGCATTTTACATTTCACTAGCCGTGTATGAGGGTTCCAATTTTTCCACATACTCCCCAACATCAACTGTCAGTCTTTTCTAGGATAGCCATTCCAGCGGGTGGGAAATGGCATGGTATCTTGTGGTTTCGATTTGCATTTCCCTGATGGCTAATGATGTCGAGCATCTTTTCATGTGCTTATCGGTCATTTGTATATCTTCTATAGGAAAATGTCTATTCAGATCCTTTGTCTATTTTTAAAATTGGGCTATTTGTCTTTTTATTGTTTAGATGTAAGAATGTATTATATATTCTGGATACTAGTACTTTATTAGATATATGTTTACACATATTTTCTGTCACTTTCTTGATAGTGTCCTTTGAAGCACAAACATTTTCAATTTTGATAAAGTCCAATTTATGTTTCCTTTGTTCCCTGTGCTTTGATGTCATTTCTAAGAAGCCACTACCAACTCCAAAGTAATAAAGATTTACACTTATTTTTTTCTTCTAAGAGCTTTATAGTTTTAACTCTCATATTTAGGGCTTTGATTCATTTTTTAGTTAACTTTTGTATATGATGTGAGGTACAGGTCCAGCTTCATTCTTTTGCATGCGGATAGCTAGTTGTCCTGTTCTTCCTTAACAACTTGATTTTGGGTCTATTTTAAGAAATTCTTTTGCACCCTGACATATTTGCCTATAATTCCCCCTCAGAGCTTGAAATTTTTAGTTTTTACTTTTGGGTAAGTATAGACGGATTTGATTCTATGGTTGGTCTAAAGTCAGGATACAAGTTTCTTTCTTCTGTTTGGCTGTCATTTGACACAGTGGCACTTTCTGAATACTCTGTCCTTTTTCTCCTGATCTGTAATACCTCCTCTGTCAAATAACAAATCTCCATACATGCTTGGTATGTCTCTGGGTTCTCTATTCTATTTATCATTCCATTTATCAACATTTAAGTTAGCATAGCTTTATAATGTCATTGGATTGGTAAAATTTCAATAATTTTGTTTCATTTCTAGAACATCTATTTGGCTATCTTTCAAATGTGGCTCTTTTTTATACATGATTTTCTGAGGTTTCTTTGTCATTTCTCTTCCTTCTTTATCTCTAATCAGTTAACATATTGAACATATAGTTTTGCTTAGATTATTCTATAATGTCTGATTTCAGAACTATTGCTCTCCTATTTGTTACGGCTGTTGATTCTTCTTCGAGGAGGCGCCTATCTTCATATTATAAAGTCATTCTCTACGGGAATTCCTTTACGGGGGATTCTCGGAGTGGAGAAAATGTATTAACAGAGAAGTTTTCATTTGCTTTTGGTAGGATTCTTGGGGTTTCACCTATTCTATGACTTATTTTAGGATATTTTATTGACTTGAAGTTTTCACACCACGTGAAAGGGAAACTTCAGACCTTTCTCCTGGTCATGGTGGTTTGATTTCCACCAGTTGACTCTTCCATATTTTTTCACATGGAGCCCAAGTGCATGCCAAGATCAGTTGCATTCCCTGCATTCAAATCCCATTCTGGTGGACAAGGCACCTTTTAAGACTTCCAGCTTTATCCAGGGTCAACATTAATATTACTTCTTTTAGAATACATGTTAACAAAGGTTGTAAAGGTCCTTCTAAAATACCGCAACATAATGAGTACTTGTAGACACCAAGGTTGAACAGACTACTACATTGAGACTATTTTTATTTACAATAATACTTTACAATGTCATCAAACTTTTAAACTTGATTGGAAGGAAAAGAGCCAGGACATAGATCTTCCTCAAAAAATGGGTTGAGGAACAATATAATCTCCTTTTACCTAGAACAAAAGTAACCATCATTCTGCTTCTTGTCTCTAAAAAAGAATTTCATACCATTTGAAGTTCATTGTTCTAAGTGATAGCTCTTTGTGAACAAATGTATAAATCATAGATATCAAACCAGACTGAATGATAGTTTGCTAAATTGTCCAGAAATTTAGCACTTTATAACATTATATTTATATGTTTTGGAGAAAAATTGTATTTTGCACTTTATAACATTGGCATGTACTGACTGACATATATCAGCAAACTTTCAGAAAGATCCTGATCAGTTCTTTTTATATAATTTTATATGTCTAAAAGAGTAATGTTACAAAGTCAAGATTTTTAGGCAGTTCTATTCATCAGTGTCCATCATTCACATATTTTTTAATGTCTGTAGCTTTTTAGATTATAACATGTCTGTTTCTTTGAGCAGGACTTATTCTAGTATCATGAGTATTGAATAGATAATAAAAAATTTACATATTGCAGATGCCATAATGTACCAATGGCATGTCCAACAAACATACACATTCCTGAAGTTTTATGAAAGTCAAATTTACTTTTAATGAGATTGGAAAATACATTATAGAAATACCATGATGACCTTTTCTTAAATTAACTTACAAAAGCCCCTACTTTCTCAAAAAGTTGTGATTGTTTTTTATCAGGTCTCTTAAGACAAGGGCATTACTTGGAATTAGCCACTAGCAGCAACCAACTCTTTGACTTTTCAAAGCAAAATCTAATGCCCCCTTGAAAGAAATTCAAAATGGCAGAACCGTGAAACAAACTATGGAGAGACTCTAAGACATACAAGGACTCTCAGAGAATCTTAGAGTAAGTTAAATAATCCTGGTTAGGAAAAAACAACTTTTCCATTTTATTCTATTGTGAATTCCATTTAATAAAAAGTTAATTAACAAAGACCAATCATTCACCTTTCTGAATTTAAAAAAATAAATAGTCCATTTAAGTATATGCTAAAATGTGCTTAGCATAGTACAAAATTTATCACATTTTCATAGAAATACATAGATTAGTAGCAAGATAATGGGCAATGAGTAACATTTTCTCCAAGCTATTAAATTCTTTTAATGTTCTATGGTACAAGGAAATGTGGATTTAATGTGAGGTTATACTTTTAAAGATTCTTATCTATATCTCCAGTGAGTTGTTATTTCAGAACATTTGTAACTCTTAGTAGAGAAACCTCTCATTTTATATTCTTGCAAGTTGGAACCAAAAGTGCTTAAGAGTTTCTGACACGAAAAGGTTTAATTTTCCTAGCACAACCGAACTATTAGAAGTTTGACTGCTATCCAATATATTGAATGCCTTTTATGTTTCCTATTCATTTTGGATGGGAGCAGGGGAAATGAGACTGAGTCATCCTTTAAGTCAGCCCCCTAAGAATAGAGGATTTAAGACTAGAGATTGAATAGTTGCAATCTGTCTGATCCAGTGTTCATATTATAGGAGGTGAAGGATGGCTTTAACTACAATTCCAAAAACACAGGAGATGGCCCAGAGTCCAAAGCCAAAATGAGGAGATGGGAAGTCTGAAACACAAAGAGTCTTATTAAACCAATCAATCAAGAAATATGTATAAAGGACCTAAAGTGTGTCTAGTGTTGTACTAGGCAAGAAAAGATCCAACCTTGAGGAAAAGGGGAAAGTAAACACTCAAAGAGGCAGCACATTATCTTATATAAGAATACAAAAGTAAAATTAGTATCACAAAAGGGAACTAAAGAACAAAAAGAAGACAAGTAAAACTAGAAGTAAAAAAAAAAAAAGTAGAAAAGCAACTGGAAAAGAAAATTAGATATAAAGGGCTGGTCAAATAACAGTAATGAATACTTTTTCTAAAAAGCAGTTGAGAAAGAGAGTCAGAGCTGGCCCAGAAGAGGAGGGGAGAATTGAAGTAACAAGACCAAGTCCAAAACATCATATGAGATCGCTTATTTGTGAACTCTTCAAAAAAATACAAATGACCTTATTTACAAAACAGAACTAGACCCACAGACATAGAAAACAAACTTATGGTTACCAAAGGGGAAGGAGGGTATAAATTAGGAATTTGGGATTAACATATATACACGCCTATATAAAATAGATAACTAACAAGGACCTACTGTATAGCACAGGGAATTATACTCAATATTTTTTAATAACCTATAAAGGAAAAGAATCTGAAAGAGAATAGATATATATGTAGATGTATAACTGAATCACTGTGCTATACATCTGAAACTAACACAATATTGTAAATCAACTATACTTCAATAAGAAAAAAAAGACCAAGTCTAAGGTCATATGTCAGCTCTAGGGGAGACCTCAGGGACCTGACCCCCTGTCCCCTCCAGGAAGAAAGGCAACTGTCCTGTGGTCAGGTCACACGAAGAAGCAGATCTTAGACTAGAACCCGTGTCTTGGACTGCCCTGCTGCCACCTGCAAACCAACTCCAGCTCAAGGTCTCAAAGCAAAAGAGAGAAATCATGAAAGCCATGGCCATAAAGAGCAGAAAGGGGCTTGGGAATAGAAAGAGAAGATTGAATGGAAGACACAGTAGCAAAACATCGTTAGTGCAGCCTGAATTCCAGGAGGTCCAGCAGAGCAGAAGGAGAGGCTGTGCATTTGCTTTCCACACGCCAAATAATTATTTGAGTTTGAAAATGACCATTTACCTAGGACGCTTGACCTGACCACATGTGTCTGTGGGCCCTTTATAACACCTACTTTTTCTCGTTTCAGAAGCACTGAAATACAATTTGAGAAACACTATAGCGCACCCGACCTTTTTCAAATCTCCCAGACAAACTCCAAACTCACCAGCTTTCCCCATCTCAGGAGTGTGAAATCTTATTTTCCAGTTCTCTGCTCAAATTTAACAAGCCACCTCCTGCTTAACCTTCTTCTGTGAAACCTGAAAGCACTAGACAATTGTGTGCCCAACCCTTGCTCCTCGGAGCCCCCCAACTCTCCCCATCAGGAGTCCTTAGAGCCACAATTTCAAATCTCTGTTAATAGCCCTCCCGACCCGGAGTATAACGTAAGGCTTCACTTATGTCTTTGCACCTAAAATACAAAAGAACATTCCCCCCCACCAAAAAAAAAAAGCATCTTTTTACCCATCCTCCCACCCTTTGACTTTAAGAGAGAAGCATTTAGACAGCATTTAATTTTCTCCAAACTATCAAAGACTGATTAAATGAATGTACATGGAGACTGGGGTTTTGTTGATGATATTGTTGTTTTTACTGCTTTCTGGTGAAGACATACTTAGTGAAAACACTATGGCTCTCAATTAGGCAGCTGGGTGACTTATAAATATATATTTATGTTTGAAGCCTAAGTGGCCATTGGCTTCCCTACTGTTTTACTTAGCTAACAAAACAACTCTATCAAAGTAAGTATTATTCCAAAACCCAACTTCCTGTGCAGAATGCTCCCATGTGCTCCATCAGTCTGGCTCTCTGATGAACTACCTCGTTTCTTATAAACTGTCCATGGCCCATAAATTTCCAAGCATAAAGGCTATTACTGTGCTGTGCAAATCTGCTGAGAATTTGGGCCTTTCAAACTCCATTTTACCTGGTTGGAAATGAGGCTGGGGGAGAAGTCCATCTCCAAACTTCCTCTCTTCCCCTCCTTGTCAGCTCCACTCCCATTTTGATCAGGGACAATCATTTAATGTGCGCAAGATTGGAACAGGGTTTATTTTGACTGATTTTAAGCAGCTTCTGCATCAAATTAGCATCTTCTTTCTGTGAGTGCTACATATCAGGGAAGGGAAAAGAGAGATTGGGGCAATTTTCTAATTAATCTGGGAAGTGTGGATTGGAAAATTCATAAGATAAACAACATAATTTTTTTCTTGTACTAGCTAAGTGATTCTAGACAATAGTGAAAGAGGAATCATAAGAGAATGCTTTAGAATCCCAGTGAATGGCTAAATATAGTTTATATCAGTACAAATTACATTACTCAAGACCGTATAGTAATCAGAAAATGTAAAGCTGCTACCAGATTTCTGGTCTAAAAATGAATAACATTGTTGGGCAGCATCCTAATCTCCACTGGCATCATCTGTTCTCATGTTTGTGCTTTACAGTTTATAATGGGTTCATAGACATAATCTCATTCGACCTTCAGGATTAGGTACAAAGGATTTAGAAGGAGAAATGGGGCAATAACATATCATTGTCCCTGCGATTTCTTGACAACTTATCACCAATTTCCTTCCGTTTCATTTAATGATGAAAACAATGATGGTGATATCAATAGTCGGTAGGCTATGCCGTGCAACCTGGAGACTAGAGCAGCATTAAACATTTGCTACAAAGGAAATTAAAACATAAGCTGATGTTTTCCAAAGCTAAGCCACTTCCAATTTATCAACATCAAATCTGATGGTTTTGAGAGCAAATTAATCCACCTTAGAATTTTTAAGGCAAATAGGGAGGACTCCCCAAGTAAAGGAAGGAAAGAGGGAAGGAAGGGAGGGAGGAAGGGAAGGGGGAGGGAAGAAAGGAAGGAAGGAAGGAAGGAAGGAAGGAAGGAAGGAAGGAAGGAAGGAAGGGAGGGAGGAAGGGAGGAAGGGAGGAAGGAAAGATTTCTGTTTATTTCAGACATGACATTTCCAAGGTTTTTTTTCCTTGTTCTAAAGTATCCGTCTCACCTTGCCATCCTCTAACCTGGAATCTGTCTTTTCACCTTCACACTTCCCTTCACATCTCATTAAGTAAACAGTGAGATGCTCATGCTACTGTTAGTCCCTTTGACACAATTACAGTGTTTTGTTGAAGAATTCTTCCTAGCTTATAAGGAAATTGTGGTTGTTTGTGTGATGTATTTAGTGCAAAGGAGGCTAGTAAATTCTAAGGAGAGAAGAGTGGTTTTGCTCCCTTAATCACTTTAAAACCATTAAAAACTTTTTTTTCAGGCAGTTATAATTCTAATGTGGACATATTCATCAAGTACACTAACTGAATACAGGATGTGGAGGAGGGAAGAACAGAGAATGAAATAACATCCCAGCATCTCAGCCTCTAGGTCTAAGTATTCCTTTCAGTAAAATCCTACTTACTAAATTCCTGTTACATTTATAATATCATGATAGTTTTCATGTTTCATTTCTTGAAAAGTATTGTTTATTGTACTATAATATGTATTCCACAACAAGTAGGATTCAGCAGGGCCATAATTTTTTTCCAGATGTAATTCTCTCCACTATTTATATATAAAATTTTCAATAAAATTCTCTTTTCAGAGAAATATTCAAAATTAATACTATAATTTTTAATAAAATCACACCCATTGCATGCCATTGAATGATTTTTAAAATTCGTTAGAAAAATCCCAGGTAACTGAAATAAGATGTAAAAACTAGCACAGAAAGTTATTTTCCATTGTTTACTCTGGGATTCATTCATTTAAAGTGCTTATTATGTTGTGCAAGATGAGCTTATTCTCTCATGGAAGTTTTCTTTTAAAAAGATCATAAAATCTCACTGTGAATATTTAACTGAAGAGTAATAACACAGTGTCAGATACTTACACAGCATAATGGGGTAACACTCTGCATTTTGACATCTGTCCAGACAGATGTTTAAAACCTAAATTCTTGGAGAGTTTTTTTTTGTTTGTTTCATATGAAAAGATCCGGGAATAATTTTTTATATTAAAGCTACTTTGCTACAATTTCACTGTCAACAATTTAATTAATTGAAACAGAGGCAAAAACCAGTGATTTATATAGGCTTTCTAAGAATTGGGTCAAACTAGGGGGCAAAAAAAAAAAAGATCTACAATCAACTTTTCTTACTGACACACCACCATCAATCACCTTATCTATTTACATGGTTTACATATATATATATAATATAGTTTCTTATTTGGGTTTTTTTTTCTTTATTAGAGTCAGTGTAGCAAGTAATTTGATCTCAAAAAGGAATCATTAACCTTCCAAACAACAATAGCCATGTTTTGTTAGGATGTGTTCAAAAAGAAACTCTGAGTTATCCTTCTCATATGCCGTAATGTCATTGCTAAATATGAATGTGATATATTTCTTTTTAATTAAAAGTAGTTGCATTGTGGTGTGATTTTTAATAACTTCAGTGTCTTTGGATTTGTACATTTTAGATTCATGTTGGAACTTGTATACCACCACATGCTGATTGCAAAATTCATTAGCGTGTAAATCATGTTTTAGTGATAGTCCTTTAAACAAAGTTGGTTTGATTGCGAAGCGCTTACTAGTTGGCTTATTTATTATGAGGTTTGTCAGGCAGAGCAGTTAAGTTAATCAGTAACCAATAAAAGATTTAAACCTATAGATATGTCAGCCAATTTATTACTAACAAATGTTTGGGACTTCTCAATAAACACTCAGGAAAATATGCTGTAATGGTTACTTCAGAAAACTTATTTCCATACCGCATGCAAAGTTTAAAGGAGATTTCCTAGTTCTGTTGAAAACAGAAAAGAGCATACATTATTTTCTTGCATTTTATTATCTGACTGTGTCCATAGAAGATACTTCACTTGATTTGCTTTAGAATCAATATGCAGTTTGCTATTTCTGTTTTTATACATGGCTTAGGGTGTTGTTATCACTTAAGATAAAGCCTTTTCACTTAGCCCATGTCTCTCATAGGTATATAATATCAGTAACCTTCAACAAGGTTAAGTGCATTCAATCTTGGAAGGTTTTGATGTTATAATCCTCTTATTTTGTAAATTTTTATGGAAGAAAATCATGATGCCAAGCACAATTAGAACCAAATTTAAACTGATAGGCAAAAGCTTCTTTTTCTCCACTGGGCCATTTTAGAAAATAAACAAGAAATGTGAAATATCATGCTTTTAACAGTGGAATTTATGTACAAGCTGTGAAACTTTGAAAAAAATCTCTGGGTCTCAGTTTCCTCATCTTTAAAATGATGCAGGGGAAGGGGTAGAGAAATGAAACAGATCACATCTAAATTCTTTGCAAATACTGAAACTGTATGATCTTATGAGTCCATTACAATCCCCATTTAACTCACAGAAGAGTACATTTGTAACTCCAAAGCTAATGCAACCGCAGGGCAATGGTGTCTTTTCAACAAATAGTTACCCGTAGTGATGACTTGATACTTACAGACCATGTTCCCACAAAGTTAAGGGAAGCTTTGAGGCTTTTGTCTAGAAAATCCAGATCAATCTAACCTATAATGGGGCCTGACGATCAAGATTTTAGGACAGAATAAACATTCTCAGTCATTTTTGGATGAATTATTAAGATGATTGTTCAAATTTCCACTTCTTTTTGCCAGAGCCTCTAAATATTCTCTCTCTGTTTTTCTCTATAAAGCTTTAGGGGTGAAGTTCAGGGGTTCTTTTTTTTTTTTTTTTTTGTCTATTTATTTTTAACTCTTTCAGTCAACAAAGGAGATACATAAAATATTTTCACCAAAACAGTATCTTTGGCTAAGGTAAAAATAACTTAAAATATAGTAACCAGGAGACCATGGTATTTGGCTGCCTTGAAACGTCAAATTTAACTGGAAAACTCATTTCCACCAACGTAGTTACTCAAGTATAAAAATATGTCTTCCTAATTCACCCTCCACTTATGCCCAAAGTTCAGTGTATCAGGAGAGCAGATATATTTTGTGTCACTTTCATGCTCAATGTTAAAATAAAAATAGGGGGTGGGGCAGAGAAATCCCACCTGGAGTAAATTTTGAGTTTTGTTTGGTGCAATAATTTTTATCACGGAAACATCATACCCATTCCAAATCTGTTTGTAGCATGATCTCAAACGTTGTAGTCTTTAATGGACTTGATAGGACTAGCCTTGGAGAAGCAAGACCATAATTTCTTCCAAATGCATCCTTCTTTGAATTAAACAGTATGAAGGGGGGAAACACTGTGTTAATGTGTTTTAACTGCTAAGAGTGCTTTAGCTCAAAAAGATGTTGAAGGATATAAAGGCCCAAAATATTCAACTGTGCATATGTCCATGGTACCTTAATAATTTGTCAGTTAAATCACACCCAACTAAGCACTGAGCCAGTAGGCTCAGAGCTTTACAGGCTTTCCCAGACATCCATATGTGCCCAGAGAAAGTCACATGTATTTTTGGAAACTGTAATTAGAATTATTTGGTTGCATATAATAGAAAAACTCAAAATAACAGTGACAAACAGAAAAGAAGGAAAAGAAGGAAGGGGAAGGAAGGAAGGAAGGGAAGGGCAGAAGTTTCCTTCTCATGTAAAAATAGAAGCAGTTTAGAACTTGTAAAATGACTCCAAGCAGTCATCAATGACCCAAGTGTCTATCTTTTGCTCTGTGATCCTACCAAGTGGTTTCTATCCTCAAGGTCAACTTCATGGTTCCAGATAGTTGCTAGAACTTTAGCTATCGCTTCTCAGTTGCTGTTCTGATGAAGTAGGAATAACAGAAGGGCAAAAGGGTTTCCTCCCTAGCTGAGTCAACTCCTTTGAGCAGCTTTCCCGGAATGCCACAGAGCACTTCCACTCTTTGGCCAGAGCTCAGTAACATGACCACATTTAGCTGCAAGAGAGGCTGGGAACCATCTCTAACTCTAGGTGGAAATAGGCCTGTCTAAAATTCAAGTTCTCTTCTTAATGAGCAAAGGGAACTGGATATTGAGATAGACAAGAATCAGCCTCTGCTATGGGAATGCTTAAATGTCTAGGGTGTGAAATATTTTTAGAGAACTATTCCAGGAACATTTTTCCCCCTCAGGAGGGGAAAGAGGTTTGCTGTTGAAGGCTATCCCTGATGCCAAACTGTGGAATATGGGTGGTGATGGGTGGAGTGCTAAGTCTTAAGAGTCTGGACTTCACTAGAGTCTGGTAAAAACCAACTTTCAAGCAGGAAAAGAAGTTGTGCATCTGTTGCCAAGTCTTTCAGCTCATTAGAGACATTACAGAGGTGAGAATTAGGCCCTGGCAGTGCCAGGCACCCAGGGAATTTGTTGGTATTTAGGCTAAGCACAGTAGAGAAGAGTGACAGGACTCCACACAGACCGGGTTTGGAATGGGGAGTCTGCATGACTCCTTACGTGCCCTGATCCTTGGTTTCTTTTCCTCCAAATAAGCAAATAAGCATGCCTCAAAGGGTTGCTGTAACATTAAATTGGGAATTCCATAAATCACAAATGCTCAACAAATAGCAGCTATTAGGACTATGATCATGCGTGTTTTTAACCTCCCATTTAGAACAAGGTAAGCAAACCAATGTTCCAGAGACATAGAGGGTGTTGCTCACCTTTTACATCTGGTGTGCATCTCTCTCACCTTTCCCTACTTTTCTTCTGCACTCATTTCTGTTTCTAGCCCAGATTAATTCTCCCTTCCAAACACTTAGAACTCTCAACTGTATTCACTTAATAATATTGTGTAAACCCATGAATTATTACTCCAACCCTATGAAAAGTGAAGAGTCTCGAAGAGTCTCAAACAGTCACAGTTATGAGAGACAGAAGAACATAATGATTAAGACCTTGGACTCTAGCATCAAACTTGAAACCCCAGCATCAACACTTGGTCAAGAGCCATTAATGTCTCTAGGTCTCAGTTTTCTCATCTGTAAATTGGAAATAATAATTCCTCTCTCATGAGTAGTGCATATAAAGCACTCAGGTCATAGTCTGGCACATGGTAAGCAATGAATGAATGAAGGTGATTGTCATGTTGTTAGAAGCAAGAATGGGAAGGAAGAGAAGTCACATTCATTGGGGGCCTCCTCTATGCCAAGTACTATATCATAAAGTTTTCTATAGTTTTTATTCCTTTCATTGACCCTGCAAGTTGTGAACCTTTCTTTACAGATGAGGAAACTGATGCTTGGAATGACAAAAATCTCACAAAATATAGAGAACAAATCAATGGGAGTGGCATTATTTGTTCCCAGGTCTGTATTTCCAAAGGTCATACTCTCTTCACTCACTCACTAGGAAGAAGCTGGCATGCTAATTTCTAATTCAACCTCTTGAGACACCAAAGAGGCAGAGAAAAATTTAGCACATAGGATACAATAATTGCTTTCAGCACTGAATTAACTTCAGAAGAATGTGTTCAGCCTCTGACATGAATAAGTCTTCTTTTAAATTAGGGTCTATCATCTAATATATTTTTAATGTCAAAATGACAATCCCTAAGGAATTTTTGAAAATTTACTGCTAGTGTAGTTTTTTAATTTTAATTTAAATGTTATTTTTATTTCACCCCACACTAAAATTTCCTTTATACGACTGCCATTCAAATATTACACATGGATCTGAAACAGTTAAGTAAAATGAACAGTATTTTTTAATGATACCTCTCATATAAGAAACATGTGTATTTATAGATCTTCTGGTAATTCTCTACATTAATTCCTTGACCTCAAACTGACTGGAGAAGGTCAACAATTCCTGTAATGTCCCCGAGTGGTACATTTTCCTCTCTAACTTAGCTGAAAAGTATATAAAAGCTCAGGCAGCCAGAAAGCACCCAAATAGCTATACAGCTGAGATGACCCCACAATGCAAGTTAATCCCTCCAAGGTCAATTGTAATTTATGTTCAATTAACTGGCTCAAGAAACCTGTTTTAGACAGAAGCCAGAAATTAGGAAACCGTTGCTTGACTTTTTAGTGGGGAACACTTTCTGTGAAAGCCACTATTGGGGCCCAAAATAAGAGACTAACAACAGGGAAATATTCCTGAGTGCACTTACATCTCCTCAACTGATCACACCAACTCCCTCCAGGGGTGGGCTGGAAACCTGAAGGATCTGGATGGAAAGTCTATTGTTCCTGTGGCTACTGGATAATGTGCAAGGGGACACGATTGCCAACCTCAGTCTCCACTTCAACACAGAAGGTACCAAGGTAAGCTTCCTTTAGGATTCATCAAAAAGACGGGAGGCAGTGAGAGCAGCTCCCACTGACCATATCTAAGAAATAACAGCATAAAAATAAGTAATGTAGTAATAAAGAAAAACCTATTAAATAAAACAAGAATCTGTTAGTCCACACGGATAGAAATAAGTAAAAGGATAAATAAATAGAGGAGGAAAAAGGGAAAGCTTTTCCTTACAATAGAATGCCTACTAATAATATATTAAAATTTGGAGTTAGAAGACCATCAGTGGATGTGAAAACCAGTAAATAAAGGTTTGATGAGGAAGAAGATAGTTACACGATAATCTCAAACAATCTTCCACTTGGCAGACAACACCTTAACCAGTTGAACAAAGTTAATGTCATCGATACTGGAACAAACAGACATCATGTGCTAGCTGATGCCGTGGATGGAGGGCATCTCATCTCTTCTGGGGTGCTCTTGCCAAACACGCAAAACCTAAATACAATCGTAAGGAAACATCATGAAAACCTGAACTGAGGCACATTCCATGAAATAACTGGTCTCTACTCTTCAAAAATGTCAAGGTCAAGAAAGACTGAGAAACTATTTATTCCAGATTTAAGGCCAGTAAAGAAAGATAACAAGTAAAATGTCATATATGATCCTGGATTAGATTCTAAGGAAAAAATATATGTAAAGGACATTGTTTTGGCAACTGATGAAATTTGAATATGGACTGTGGATTAGATAACAGTATTGCATCAATGTTCAATTTCCTGATTTTAATAATTTGTCTGTATTTATGTATGAAAATGTCCTTGTTCTTAGAACATACCCACTAAAGTATTTAGTAGTAAAAGGGAGCATGCCACCAACTCAATCTCAACGGGCTCAGGAAAAAAATTACATGATATATGAAAGAGAAGGAGAGAGAATGATAAAGCAAAAGTCAAAATGTATACAGTTAGTGATATCTGGGTAAAGGATTGCAGGAGCTGTTTGTAATATTCTTGCAAATTTTCTGTAAGTTTAAAATTACATCAAAAGGCAAAGTTATTTTTTTAAAAATTTTAATTTAAAACTACAGCAGAACAAAGTCATTATTAGTTAAAGATATATTCTAAAGTATTTGAAAGTGAGGAGAACTGGTAGCTAGTGTTTGATTTACAACATTGCAGAATAAAAGAGAGAGAGTGAGAAAAGGAGGGAAACAGGGAGGGATAAATTGGGAGATTGTAACTGACATATACACACTACTATATATAAGATAGATAACTAATAAGGACCTACTGTACAGCATAGGGAACTCAGTACTCTATAATGGCCTATATGGAGAAAGAATCTATAAAAGAGTGGATATATATATATATGTATAACTGATTCACTTTGCTACTGTACACCTGAAAGTAACACAACATTGTAAATCAACTATACTCCAATATAAATAAGTAAATAAATAAATAAATAGGAGGGAAACATAAAACAAAAGTAACAAAATGTTGATCATTCTAATTCTTTTTTTAAAATATGTATATATTTATTTATTTATTTTTGGCTATGTTGGGTCTTTGTTGCTTCGCTCAGGCTTTCTCTAGTTGTGGTAAGCAGGGGCTATTCTTCATTGGGGTATGAGGGCTTCTCATTGTGGTGGCTTCTCTTGTTGCGGAGCACAGGCTCTAGGCACACGGGCTTCAGTAGTTGCAGCACATGGGATCAGTAGTTGTGGGGCACGGGCTTAGTTGTTCCACAGCATATGGGGTCTTCCCAGACCAGGGCTCGAACCCATGTCCCCTGCATTGGCAGGTGGATTCTTAACCACTGTGCTACCAGGGAAGTCCCGATCATTCTAATTCTTGAATTAGGGTGATGGATACATGGGCATCTGTTGTCCCAGTCCCTACTTTTGTATATGTTTGAAATTTTTCCATAATAAAAAGGTTTTAACATTATTAAGCCCCCCTAAGTTGATTCCCATCCTCCAACTCCAGCAATGATAATTCAATACCCTCCCCCCTATACTGCATGCCAGTTCACCTACATTCCTGATAGTCTCGGTGAAAACTCTGGATGGTTTGGACCAATCTCCAGATTATAACTTGGATTCAAAAGCAGCATTTTATGGGAACTATGTGACACTTATTAGGCATTCACTGATGTCCCCATACAGGAAGTAAGAGCTACCTGCTAGGGTTCTCTTAATGTACTTTGTTAATACAGAGTGATGGAGGTTTCTGCTCATCATTTTTCCATTCAGAAAACATGTTCTACATCACAGCTGGAATCAGAAACTGGACAAGCTTTCAGAAAGGCAACCAGAGGGACTAAGACGACATATTCCCACACATTGCATGAACTTGACATTAGGTTCGGGAAGATTTCCATTTGAGGCAACATTTACAACATTTACATCTTTGACTGGCTATAAAAATTTAAATCTTGGGGAAATAAGTAGAAAAAAAAGCACTACCTAATGTAAGATTGAAAACAAAAGTCAACCTCAAGCTTCAATAGACACTCCCTGATAAAAGATGGAACACCAAGTCCTTCTAGGAACCCAGATCAAACAAAAGATCCTCAGGTTTACTATGATTTTCATCCCTGAAAGGAGCCCAGGTGCTACTTCATTTAGAATGTGAAAAAGCGAAGTAAAAGGTTCATGAAGTTAAGCCATTTAGTGGCGACTGCAGTAATAATGATGAGATTTAAATGTGTAGAGCAAGTTTGAAAAAGTACCGCCATAAAAAGATAAATAAAAATAAAAAGCACCACAGAGACATTCATTATTTAATTTTATTCCCACAAACATCTGAAAGGGAGGCTTGGAAGATAGAATTCATCCCTATTTTACAGGTGAATAAACTGGCACTCACTATGATTGATGTCACCAACGTCATATAATAAGGAAATGAGGATGCTCGGATTCAGTCTCATAAGATGTCCCAGCTCCCAATTACCCATGTTATTCCCAAGAACAACCACCAGGAAAATTCATGGAGGCAAACATTTAATGAACATCCTGCTGTTCACAGCAGCTTCAGTGCCTCACCTGTCATGGTTTCTCTCAAGCAGACCTTACAAATCAGCGTAGATTATTCTAAGTCAACAGCTACAACTAGGTTCACAAGACACTGTCAGATCTGTTTTTGGTCTTCTGCAACATTCTCAGTAGAATCTGATATCAACCTATTATTCACAGAAACACACAACTTGATGCCATGGAGATTCTCCTGTCAACATCAAGTGCCTAGGAGGATTTGAGAAAATCATTTTTAATTAAAAGTGCCAAACATTAGAATCAACCTGAGATATTTGAAATACTAAAGAGAATTAACCAGATAGGATGACTGGCCTAAATTTCACAGTTAATAAAGGGAGTAAAATCATTGACTTAACCTTTGTGCTCAGATGTAGGTTTAATTCCTACTAAACATAATGAAAATGCTGCCTGCAAACTCTGTAAGCAAACTTAGTAAAAAACACAGCATTGTCATTTGAAACAAACTGTATTTTAAAAGTGACTCCAATAGAGTTTATGCAGATCTGGGTGCACTAGGAGGTGAAGGAGGTTCAGGAAAGTCCAGGAGCAGAGAAGAGTGATGAAGTCTCCTCCTACGGTAAGCACTGCAAAAGCATTTGATAAATATCTGATACGTAATTAAAGTGGAGGTAAATTCAGGGTTTTCTTAGCACACATATCCTGGGTTCATTTTTGTATTGAAAATGAACAACCGATGTGGGTTACTATTTCTCAGATTGTTGAGGGATCCAAACTCTAAATTGGTATTAGTTTGCTAGGGCTGCTGTAACAAAAAACCCAGACAACTGGGGGGAAAACAAGACAAATTTATTTTCTCAGTTCTGATGGTCCAAACTCAACCTATTGTTGGGCTTGATTTCTTCTGAGGCCTCTCTCCTTGGCTTGCAGATGACTGCCTTCTCCCTGTGTCTTCATGTGGTTTTTCTCTCTGTGCGTGTGCATTCCTGGTGTCTCTTTTTGTGTCCAAATGTCTTCTTATTTTTAGGACACCAGTCATATCAGGTTAAGGCCCATCCATATGATCTCATTTAATCTTAAGCATCTGTGTAAAGACTCTATCTCCAAACACAGTCACATTTTGAGGTACTAAGTAACCGCTAGTTCAGGCTCCAACATATGAATTTCGGTGGGGGCGGGTGGACACAATTCAGCCCATAACATTCCTATTGCCTCAATCCTCAGCCCATCTATGAAGAGTCTTTGAGCCGAGCTGAAACAAATTTCAGATGGTATTTGAATACCTTCCCCAAACCAAGCTGAGTTTCAGATTTTCACCAAACTCATGTTGGCAGGCTTCCCCTTGTACCCTATTTCTGTCCCCACTGTAAGTATAGAGGTACTGGTTTGTTCTAATTATAGAGCAAAATTTAGAGAAAACATCTCTTCACCTACTTGAAAGCTATCCAATTTCATATTTCCTAAAAAGAAAAGGCAATACTCCAGATATTTACTTGAATCAACCTACTGGAGTTGATTGCTCCATTTTCCCCATTACCAGGTAGACAACCACATGGTTACCTTTCTCTTTGTTTCTATAACCAACCAAAGTGAAAATACTACCAGGTAGAAAAGTATACAATTTAGTCAATGACAAAGGCAAAACATTCCCGTGGCATGTCTTTTGCAGGGTGTGTGGAGAGAGCCTGCAACTGCACATCAAGAGTTTATGCTGGGTGAGGACCTTTTGCTCCCTGCTTCTCATCTCAAGACATGCTCTAAGTTACTCTTCTAGAGAAAAGATGTATTACAAAGACGTGACTATATCTCACAGGTGCCTCAAGATATTGTGGCATGTGATAACCCCACCCCTTGTCAATTACGTAACATGACATGATTATGTCAATGATGAAGAAAAAGTGATGTTGTGCACCACTGACAACAAAAATCTTCCACCTAACAGGTGACTCTATTTCTGGTGACCTTGTCACTGAGTTTCACTGTTTTCCTGCCTCCAGAATGAGATCTCTGACACTGCAGACTTTGCGTTGCAAAAAGTCCTCCACCCACGTGCGAATGAGTTCACACACTCTCTTCCTGATATAAAACAACTCAAAACGCTTAAGCATTGCTGAAGAAAATCACACAGCCATACACAGAAAGCTGCCCTTTGGTCTCCAGTTCCATTTATATCCCTGATACTGACAAGGAAGGTTTGCATTTCTGGTCAGCTCCCTCTAGCATTTTCCATTGCGATATTAACATTTAATCTTCTCAAGTCTTTCCCTTTCTCCTTCCCTTAGGATGACTAGTCTTCCTGGTTTGTCCAGGACTGAGTTGGTTCCCTGGCAGTATGTGGGACTTTCAATGCAAAAATCTGTTTACCCTCCTAACCCCTCACTCATCATCAAAAAGAAAATTAAGGTTATCACGTGTGAAATGCCCCAAATTTTTCCTCCCACCAACCCCTACCTGGACATACATCTGTAGCCTTCACTTGTCTTCAGTCTTAGAGGCTAGCATATCCCACTGATGATTCAGAGCTCAATCCCCTACACTGATGATGGATGTCCCCAGTATTTAACACCTCTTTCCTGCAATTTCAACATTCCCTTCTCTTTCCCTTCATTATACAAATACGCACAAGTCTTCCCCATCTTCAGAATCGGATATCCTCCCCTCATCATGTTCCCCTTTATTGACAGGCGTACCCCGAGCCTTTCCCTCACCATAAACTTCTTGAAAGAGGTCCAGAACAATCTCACCTACTCCAATGGCTCCTCCCAAATTTTTATCTCTAGCTCACACCTCTCTACTAAAAGGTTATGTCATCTTCCTAATGAACATCTTATCTTGATAACCCACAAGTTTTTTAAAGTCAAACTTTCTAAAACCAAGCTATCACTCTTCTTTCCTACATGCCCCTTCTTATTAAGTTACTGCCCCGGCAAATGGAACCGCAATCTGCCCGAATTTCCAAACTAGAAAGCATGCCCTTACTTTCATCTTCTCCTTATCCCCCACCTCTCACATCCATACTAGCCCCCTGACTCCTAAATATCTTTTCTTATGTATCACTCTCACTCCTGGACTCCACTGTTATCGCAACAGCCTCCTTGCTAGTTTCTTAGCCCCCTAGTTCTATCCCCACCTCCTTCAGACTATCATGAGCTTGACATCTGTGAGGTCACAGGTCAAGCTATTCCTACTACGTGGGAGTAGAGAAAAATCTTTTATTTAGCTCTCCAGACTATACGGCTATAAGGATGTCTCCTTGGGATTAGTGAAAAATTTCTAATTTGTTCACAAAAATGACTGGGTCAATGTCCCCAATGGCTTTGGGGCTGCTTCAAACAACAGTATAAGTTATGGTAGTCAAGAAGTCTGCCCATGTTTCTTTGTAGGAATGCCACGTGCCAATGGGCTCCAATGCACCTGCATGGAAACCTATGTCTCTATTTTGCAGTGTTAGCCCTTATAATGTTTTACGCTGGCCTCTGGGGAGCTAATGGTTGCTAACGAGTTGAGCTGTTACAGAAGTCACTGGTCATTTCACACCATCAGCTGTTATGATTTTCAACTTATGTCCTAAGATATCTCCTCCTGCTCCTCTGCTCCAGCCACACTGGCAAACTTGACATTTTCTATGTAAGTCACTTTCTCTCCCGAGTCAGTGCCCTTGCCTGGAATACCCTTCTTCTCCTTGACAGTCTCAAACTAGTCCATTCAGAAATTAACAATAACGCTTTCCACTTGGAAAAAGAAAAGACCACTAGAGGGTCATGGTACAGTTTGCAATCAAAGCTCTTCCTTGCCCTGCTCTATATTGTAAGAGGGCTGATCTGGTGTTTCCCAGGTTCTGCATCAGCTGGTTTCTTGCTGGTTTTAACTGAAAGGGGGTCCTGGTGATGGATTAGAGAGTGAAAGACAAGACTCCAAAATACTCCTCTCTCTCTCATCTCTTCCATAGCTCCAGTCCACTAGATAGGTTGCCCTGGTTACATCTTCTACCGGGTGACTGACCCCTGGAGTCTGATACCTGGTCCCCCTGTCCCTCTGGTCTACCTGGGGCAACAGCCTTCTGCGATTGTTCAGCTCGGGTTGCCTTCAAAACTTCTTCTGTCCCCTGTGTAACCAATTCACGATGGTAAGTTCTTTTCCTTATATATAACGCTCAGAGTGGCTTCTGTTTTCCTGGTTGAACTTGGATATAAAAAATATTTCCTGATCTCTATTCCTCCTATCTTGAGCCCACCACAAAGGCTCTCAGGGACTCTCATCCTCCAGGTTGCTGATTTAACTTTTGTGTCCCCACAGCACCTGTGAATATTGCTGTGGGTTGGGATTGTGGTTTTCTTATCCACTCCACCCCTGGCTGAGCTCTTGAGGGCAGAGACAATGTCCTGGTAATCTCAGCATCATCCATGTCCTGCTTGCGGCTTAGGGGACATTAGGTGCTCAAGATTTTAACACACACGTGCACACACACACAGCTTTTTCAGTCTTAAAAGGATTCCATGTAAAATGCTAGAAATATAAGAAGATTTAAGGCAAGACCCGGAATAGAATAACGCTGAGTTTAAGTGAAAACCAGTAAAAATGTGGATTTTTTTTCATGCTATGGAGTTTTTCATGAAAGGGGAAGGCACGCTAGTAGTTGGGCTTCCCTCTTCTCTTTGGAGTATGTATGGCATGTTGTTTTCAGTCAGCTGGGATCACAATCTTGTCATTGGTGGAAAAGTCACCTTTTATTTCATTGAAGCAACTTAATCAATACAGGTATTAATTATTCTAGCAACAGCTTTGGAACAATAAGGCACTGTCTGGTGGCCAAGCAGGGAAAATCAAAGGAAAGCGTCTCAGGATTCCAAGAGACCTTCACAACTCTGAGGACAGAAGAATATTCCCTTAGGAGTCAGGACTCTGGAAAAAACCTGGAGCTATTTGAGAGAGGAACTTTATTACTATATTCAATATAATTTAAAGCAATTCCTTACCACATTTTACAATGCAAAGTGATTTACAAAGCAGAAATATGGCAATATCATTTAGAGATTAGGCAAAAGATCCATTTAAGATAAATGACATGATGTTCTAGCCATACAGTCAGGATTACTAATCAGAGTACCTGGAAATTTGGCTACTGATTTAGCGCCGCCCCACCACCACTTTCCACTAAAGAATCCTTTTCAATTTGGGCATAAGTGTGGTACCATAGCATACTATCTCTATCTGGACTGTATTTTTATGGACCTCTTGAATTCAATGTACCATAAAATCCTTAACCATTAAACTCATTGCAGCACCCCTAACGTGGCAATATTTTTACTGCAAGGAAACCAGAAAACAGGCTTATAATTGTCTCCTTAAGACTGTGGAGGGATGTGCAAAAAGAATTCATTCCTCCTCAATCATAACAGTATATTTCCTATTATAAAATTTGCCTAGAGTTAACTTCCTGCTCTGGTGTGAATCATGGCAGTGGCTGTCTTGGCAAGGTAGGGCCGCTGTGTTGTGTGACATACTGCAGGTACCAGCTGCAACAAAGTTACCATTGTCTTTCTGTAATGAAGTCAGTTGAAAGGGCAAAGTGTCCCAAAGTGAATCCAAGTGTGCCTGGTGTCCAAAAGGTCAATCATGACATGGTGTCAGACAATTGGGATTGCACTGCTACTAACTAGGGTACTTTCGTTTTTGTTTTTAATAAGGCAGTGCCAATCTATTAGAATAAAGAAAATGTATTACAGCAAATATTGAATCAGACATTGTGACACAATGACAAGTCTAAGTTGCCACAGTTTACACAGATTTCACAAAACAACACCGACCCTGAATCACACAGAACATTTTGTATTTACTTTTCAGTAAACACCAGACTTTCGCTTTAGAGGAATTTTACTTGAAACAAGTGGCTATGTCATGTATTTTTGGCGAGGCTGAGATTCCACCTCTCCTGATGATTGCTATAGCCGACTCCCACTTTTTGTAGCGAAGGGAGTGGATATTGAACGCGCTCACAATTTAATTTTTTTGCAAACAACTTTCAGAAAATTTATTTTGCTTCATGTGAGATTTTATACTTGGATTTTCACATTTATTTCTTCTTCTTCTTTGAAGATGTTTTCTTCTAAAATGAAGATCCTATTAGTTTTCAAATTTTCCACGTGAAAATGAAAAAGACATTTTCTAAAAATAAAAAACCAAGCTGATGCCACTTGGATGGAAAAAATATATCAAAATAGTAACTTTTACATACACAAACAATATGTCTATTCAACTAAGGTGCCAGACATTTTGTTGAAATTTTTAAAATCTTTTTTTAAAAATTAAAACGTTTAAAGTTTTACTTTTTCCTTTGTTTCATTTAGGGCAAAACTAATTTTTTAAATGACAAACATGACATGAAATATAGGAAAAAAGTTTGCTTGAATTTATTGTATTTGAAAAGATTTTTAAAGTTTCTTTTTAAACTTTCTATATGGAATTGCAAAAGGACACTAGATATATATTCTCCTACCTGACTCATTTAGACAAATCGAGCTGAATCATTTTTTAAAAGTAACCTTTTAAAACTTAACTTGGTAGTTACAGATGTTTTAATCTTTGGAAGCCATTACATGTTCATTTTCCTTTCAGCATTAATTATACATAATGACCTCCACCTATCACATACTCTGGATGAAAACTATACTTATTTACATTTTCTAATGCTTTTAAAAATAAAGAAAAAGGTTTCATTATTAACAATAAGGGCAAATTTTCAACTTTTAAAATCTCGGTATTTTTGAAGACTTGTCTCTGGCTATTCTAACTAGAAAATTATATCGTAAATAAAACTGTTACATAAATTCCCCGAATAATAGCTTAATTACTTATAAACTCTGGAAACAATTAGTTTATCATCCTTTGAAGTGAGTAAGGCAACTTGCCAGGCTGAGAGCAAAACGCTTGTCACTTTTTCATGTAACGAGCTTAGTTTCTTTTTGTTATTTCAGATTATTTGGAAAAGGAAACTCAATGGAATACACTTTAATGTTCAAAAGATTAGAAGTTGAATCATTCACTTCATAAATGGCCTCTGCAATAACACTTAATAAAGTACCGAAAGAAATATTGAAGGCTCTGAAGATTATAATTTATGTGCTTATGGAAATCATTGAAACAGATATTCTGGTTCAAAGATAAAGTTGTGCTTGAATGACACCGAGATTGTAAAAGATTGACGAGGACTGTCCTGGTTCTGAGCCTCATAATATCATCCCTCAAACAAACCTCCAAATTACTGCAACAGCCTCTCCTCTCCTCTCCTCTCTCTCTCTCTCTCTCTCTCTCTCTCAGTTTCTTGCTCTCTTTCTCTCCTTACCTGCCCCCATCCCATCCCTTCTAATTCCCGCTGCCTCTGGGTCTCTATCTCCCCCCAAAACCCCCATCCACACACATCCTTCTTCCTCACCCCACCCGACCACCCCTCCCTTTTCTTCTGCGACTCTCTTTTTCAACGTATTTCACTGTCAGGTGTTTTCATCCTGACCAAACATATCAAAGGAAGTTCTGAATATCAGTGGTTATTGTGAGATTGAAACACTCTATGTCTGAAATTACTCCCTACACCAAAAAATGAGGGGGAAAGGGAAAAAAGTATCGGAAGAGGATGCTGACTTCACTCCGGCAGGCTCGGATCCGCCTGAGTTGTCGCTGAGAGCAGGTGAGGGGTGAGAAGCATTCGGAAGCCGCCTTGTTCAAGGCCAGCCTGGTGAATATTCTAGCAGTCATTGCGTCAGATGGGGCCAACACCTGAGGCCTCCCTCTCCCTTCTGCCCTTGGCAGTCAACAGCAAGGTCATCTATAATTCCATCACCTGACTCTAGGATTGTTTACCCTGCACAGGGGAGAGAAACTGAGGGCCAAGAAAAGCAGACAGGTCCCAAGGGAGCCTCCTGGCTCCCTTGAGACCTGTCCAGGAGGCTCCCTTGGGACCTATCCAGCGGGTGAGGGCTCATACCAGATCCAGGACAGCAGATTTTTTGCACCATTTTGCATATTTCGAGATGATATTAACATACTTCCGATACCGCCCCCCTACTGGAAGTCCTAATTGCAACTCACACTTCCCTTTGTCGGCTGGAATTGCTTTAAGCAGTCCCAGCAAGTCAACCCACTTTGGGGACGCATTTTGCATTTTTCATTGCCCCTCACCGCTCCCCAGACCTATATGTCAAGGAATAGGGAGTTGAGACATGACACATTAATGTTTTTATCAGGGGACGCTCTCTGCTCCCACAGAAAGGGAGGGAGACTGGAAGGAGGGGGCGGCCGAGAAAGAGAGGGAAGGCATCACTCCGCAGCTCCTGCGGAAATTCATATTCCGTATATGTTCCTCTCTCACCTGAAATAAATCCTGCAGGCCTACCCACACAAACCCCGCAGCACTTATTTATTTGCATGTCATGCTTATAATATGGTAGAAAGCAAGACGGATCTTCGAGGAGGGGAGATGAGGCTCACCTTTCAGACTCGCTCTCTTAAATAAAAAAGAATTGTCCGGTTGGGCGCCGAAGAATTTATCTTGAGTTTGTGGTCATTATCTCCATTATATAGACCTGGCAATAAATAAATCGGGTAGTTACTACCCAACAATAAAACTGTAGTGTATGGGACACCTTACTATTACTTTCTTAATAATCTGCCGTTTCTTTCACTTTAAATCTTCCTAGTCTTGTCTTCCCGCTTGTCTACAAGGATCCATCTTCACCCTTTGAGGTACCAAACCGCTAGGTTCATTTTTATATTTTGTGAGCACAATAAGTTTTCCTGTCTAGACTTTCTGTTTTTCCTCCTATTTCTAGGCTGCCTAATCTGCTTCAAGACAAAGGGCCGGCCCGGAGCAAATGTCTTTTCCTCCCTCTCTCTTATTTTAACCTCCTTGTGCGTCCACTTTAATGAAGATCGCCCCCCTCGCGGCAGCCACCCTTGGGGCCTCTAGGAGAAAGGGAGCAACGCAGAGTCCCCGGCACCCGGCCCGGGGACGAAGGTCTGCGCCCCCGTCCGTGGGCACGCCCTTGGGTGCGCAAGGAGTCCAAAGGACGATCTGGAGAGACTCTGCCTGGGCCATTTCTCCCTCTCACGGCTCTCACCCCGATCTTGCTGGTGGGACTGCCCACGCAGAGATTGCGGGGTGGGGGTCCCATCCCTCCGACTTCTCCCGGCTCGCCCGCTGCCAGGGCACAGCGCGCCACACGCGGACAAGAGCGCGAGCAGCCCGGACCAGCCGGAGAAGTCGGTCCCCACCCCTCTGCAGGCTCCTTTGCGTCCTCAAGGCATTAAAACCTCACCAAGAGGGCTCTGCCAGGGGCGCGGGCGCGGAGGTGGGCTGGGGGGTGCGGACGCTCCTCTCAGGTGCCCAGACGTGCGGCTGGCTGGAGACGCTGCTCGCACGCCCATCCGGCCTGGGCTCTCGCACCTGGGGCTCGCCTCCTCCGCTCCGGCGAGGTGCGCATCTCCCACCCCAACCCTGACCCCCCAGCCCGGCCCGAGGCGCAATCTGTTCCGGGCCAGAGCCTTCCAGAGCCCCAGGGGCCCCCCAACCCTGCCGGGAGGATGCGCCCAGCCTACGTCCGGCCGGAGCCGTGCAAAACCACGGCCACACTCGCTTTCATGCCAGCGCGAAAAGTGACGCGTACGGGCAAAGCGGTCAGCAAATGACCATCTTATCCTCGGAGCTGGGGGAAATTGGGGGAGGGAGTGTGGGGAGGGCTGGGGGGAGAAAGGGGCAAAGGGGCAATGGTAAGCCGGGGAAAGAAAACAAACAGTCCTGCGTCGCTTCCCCTTTTGTCTTTATACTGCTTGTCTCAAAAAATCAACTTAAGCCCCGCAAGCCCCCACCAGGCTTGTTTTTGTTTGTTTGTATGACTTAGATCGCAGATAGAACTCGAGACTAAAGCTCTGAGTGTGTGAGAGAGAAAAGAAGCCGCAGCCAGGCTACTGATGATGAAGGGACGATGAACTTCTCACCTTTCTTTAACTCACAAACACACGTCCTTTAAAAAAATCCACGCCGCCGTGGGTGTGTGTTTCACTGTTAATTGCGTTTTGCTGGGATGATATTTTACGACTGGAAAACAAGCGGCTGGGAAAATATTCACGTTTGGGACAGAAAACATTTTTTATTTATATCTTTGACATTTAAAAGAGCAGAATTAATTTGTCCTGTCTACATTAGCATTGAGAGGAAGTTTCAGAAATCTACCCAGGGGGAAGAGGAGGGGGGGAAAAAGAAAAAAGAAAGCGAATAAAAGAAAGGAAAAAGAAAAGCTAGGCATGGTTTTTCTTATTTCAGATCTGTAATCAATCATTGAAATAGGAGGCAGCAAAATTGTAAAGATTCGATAGATTAAAATGCAAATGAAAGGTAGAAAAAGAAACATTAACATGGCGATCAAAGATTTAATAACCGTAAATCAAGTTTTTTTTTCTGTTGCAGCTGCAGTTTGTGTGTGTTTATGTTTTAATCATGTTCGTTCCATAAATAAATAATATCTGAAACGAGACTAATTTTTCATTATTTTAACCGTGGGCTATAACACTAAATATTAAAAATAGAAAACGTACGGGATGCCAGATCCCCAACCAAATAAGAGAAAGATTTGTGTTGATTGGTTAAAATCAAAGGGTTTCATTTGTGTGTTTTGAAAATCAGAGTATTATGCTAAAGAATTCTATCTCAACTGACAAAGCCCAAAGTTTTATTTTCCCTTTAATATTTTATGTTAACGACAAGACACCATTTATAGTAAATATATGCATGGCTGCATATCCATTTCAGTTTGAGCACTTTCAAAGAACGAAAGTGCCAGAATATTTAAATAATACAATACATATATTATTTCAAATTGATGTGACAGAATTACTGGAAAATAATACTTTTTAGAAGAATCTGCCTTCTAGAGAAAAATTGATGGTTCTACACAATTAAAACTTTTTTTAGCTTTATTATTGAAGTTCTTTTTCCAGAGGGCAGTATTTTTGCCCTGTGTTTTGCTATCATTCGATTTCAGGTTTTATGTCAAGGTGTCAATTATCGGGACACCCTATTTTATTTAACTAGCCTTCATTTTCTTATATACTGAAGGCTTTTCATTTAGATGTTTTTATTTAAAATATTGCTACATATTGTTTAGAAATTATTTCTAGAACTTTTAAAATAAACAACTGGTCTTAGTCTTTTTTTCTTTTTTTTTTTTTTTTTTTGGTAGTCATTAACATGGAAGAATTCATCTTCAGAAGATTGGAAACTTTTATTTTTGGTAATACAGCCTTGCAATGTTTAATATAAGCTCTTTGCTTAATTTTGTCTTTGAAGAAGTTACTCATCCTAGTGTACTGAGATGATTAATTAAAATTGCCTCCATTTCTTCTTTTTCCACAAATTAAAATGATAACCAAACCTGGAATACTTGTTTCCTTTGTAAAACCTCTCAGCTAAATGTGAGCTAAGTTGATGTCCACTCCCTCCATCCCAGCCACACAAGCACAGTTTTCACTGTGACAGTCCAATAATGCATTTAGTTTAAAATTACACATGGACCTTTCCTCCTTTGTATTTTTTCATTTACTTCAGTGCAACAAGATGACTTGATTTTCTTGGGATTACATGAACTCCATTCAGTGTTACTGGGACATTTCTGCTCTACTAAATACTTGCCTTAATAGACAAATGAACTTCTTTTTATTTGCTGGAGTTTGTAGAAGGTTTTAGGTACAGAGCGTGCAACTGATTTAGTTATTGTTGTTGTGAGAATCGAACAGGCACAAAAGTCCTTTATCTAAAACGAAGAGATATGACTCTGTAAAAGGGAGAAGCAAGGACAGAATCATGGGGAATTATTTCAGTTTATAGGTCTTATTAATTAAACAGGATGTAGTTTTATTCTGATCTTTTAGTACCAACCTTGTTAAATGCTCCCAGATACCTTTTTCCCCCTCATCCCCAATTTTTTCATTCATTAGATAACTTGGGTCCCTTGTTGAAGGGGGTTGCTTTTTCTACATTATATCACCAAGCAGTTGCAGTGTAAAATTGCGTGCATCTTCAGACGATCGCACTCCGCGCCCCTCCCGGAAAAAAAAAAAAGAAATGCTTTTCCCATTCAATGTTAGCATCTTGTTTCGTTGAAATGCAAGACAGGTACTTGATTTAGCATTTAAGCAAAAGGTTACACAAACCGCGTTTTAAAAAGTGTTGGGATGTCCGACAGGGTCAGCCCCAGATCAGATCATTTTTTGAATGCAGACCTAAAGATAATGAGTACTTGTTGTATTAAAGGGGACAAACAGTACTTTGGCTTCCTCTGACCCCAGAATGCACGGCTCGGTTTCATTGATCATCCTCCTTTATGAGATAATGCAATTACAAACATCAATAAGGGGCTGCAAGGGGAATCATTATGCGGTGACAGTGATAAATGACGGTGCAGAAATAGCATGCTTTTTCCCCCCTAACAATCCAGGAGCCCAGGGGCTCCGGGGGCTGAACACAGTCGCCAAGGAAACAGATGACATCCCAAACGGCACCAAAGGAAAAAAAATGAACAGTCTTTCTTTGCCTTTCACTCTTTTCCGTCTTCCAAAGAGTTAGTTTTGGCTCAAGCAGCAGCTGCCACACAGGCATTTCGTTATTTCAGACATTAAAGACTGGAGCGGGCGGTGGGAGTCTCCTCCTCTTCCATCCCCACCCCCACTAGATAACA
This sequence comes from Hippopotamus amphibius kiboko, assembly GCF_030028045.1. Taxonomy (NCBI): domain Eukaryota; kingdom Metazoa; phylum Chordata; class Mammalia; order Artiodactyla; family Hippopotamidae; genus Hippopotamus; species Hippopotamus amphibius. The sequence goes on from NC_080192.1 coordinate 92,983,225, forward strand.
CACAAAGCTCGCTGTTCACAGTTTAGGACTACCTGAAAATTCACGTCTTGAAAATCAGATGGGGGCGGCGGTGAGGGAACCTCGGTTTATACAGCCATTGCGTTTTTTCCCCGCTTACATGACTGTCCGGTGGAAACTGAGTCTCCAGAACAAGCTGGCGCCTCGCGGGTCTGCCAGTAAGGACGGGGGCGCGTGGCTCGCCTCCATCTCCCTGCGGTGCCAGACGCTGCTCGATGCCAAGACAGCGGGGGTGGTGTTGGGGGGGGGGGGTGGGAATGGGGAGCAGGCGGCTGCGAGGGGTGTTTGCCGCCTCGCTGGCTTTCTTTGAATTGGAATTATCAATGGGCGCAGGGATCTCCCCTAGATCGAGGAATCCGGTTGTTTAAAGCCCCAAAGTGCCCTCAGCAAGTAGCTTCAAGAGGGCTTCGCTGAGCGATCCCCATCCACCCCTGTCCGGGCTGGTGGGTGAAGTAGGCGGGCGCGCAAAGGTGATGGGTTACCGGGACTGCGCGCTGGACCTGCGGCGGCAGGGGCGTGGGGGGTGGGGGGATGCCTGCGGACACTTGGAAGGGAAGGGGAACTCGCCACTTTGGGGGAGAAGGAGGAGGAAGAGCATGTGGAAGTGCGAGGGGGGACCCCCAAGAAGAAAATACAGGGAGGGCAGGAAGAAAGTGAGCGAGCGCAATCCCACCCTTCGAGAAGGTCGCCCCCCCAAAGAAAGCAGACACGGTTCCCTGACCCCTGCGGGAAACGCCCCGGCGTGGAACGCGGGACCCCCGCGCAGCTTGCGCCGCCACTCGTGCCCCCCGCCCTGAGGAGCCGGGCGGGCGGGTGCGGTAGCAGGTGACTTTATTCACTGCTTCCCCAATCGGCCAGGTCCCGGGACTCGTTTTCCGCCTGGAGATTAAGATCATTGCTCGCGTAATGAACTTAATGGTTTAGGGTAGAGGTGAGTGTGTCTGTGAGTGGGCAGGGGTAGGAATTACCGACCCGATCGATGGGAGACTGGCTTAAAACTAAATCCCTTTTCTCCAGGGCTTCAGCGCCTGGGTTTCCCCGCGGTGGGCTGAGCGCGCCGGGCGGGTAGGAGGCAAGGGCGCGGAGGGGCGACGCCAGGACGCGACTCGCCAGAACTGAGACCCTAAAATGCCCCTCATCTCCCCACTGAGCCCCCCGGGATAGGGCAAAGACTCTTAAAAGCTCAAATGTTGGCGAACTGATTGCTCAATATGTTGTTTGTTTTTCCTTTACAGCTCCGCCTTGGGAGAGAATGTTATGCACTCGTTGGCAGGCAGATTGGGCCAAAATGAGACATCCCCCACCCCCACCCCACCTCCCCTCCATCAGCGACTCTCTTAAGGGGCGATTTCCCACTCTCTCTCCTTCACCGCTCTGTCCTGGGCCCTGGGATTTCCCATCTCGTTTGGACTCTGCACCTGGCCACCTGAGTGTCACGGGCTGCCTCACAGTCAAGTGGCTGAGGGGTGGCCCGGGAGAGGGGAGTGAAACGAGGTGAATCCCCGGCCGGGCAGGGCGCCTCAGGACCCAATTCCCTGCCGCTCCACCCGACGTCCAAGCGCCTACCCGGGAGCTTTGCCACATCAAGCTTTTACTGTCTTTACTTGGGCCGAGGGCCTGCTGGGATCCTAAAGGCAGGGGGGAGCTTGCGGAGGCTTGAAAGTGATCCCCAGGAGCTCCTGCCTAAGCCGCCCGCGTGCTACCCATGGCTTCCCGCTGCGCCTGGCCGGCGCGGCCCGGGTCCCAAGCGCTCGCAGTCCCGCTCCCAGAGTCGCCACCACAAAGCACCCCGAGCCGGGCCGTTCGGAGGGAAGGGGGCCCGGAGTCCCCCAGGGGGTGCCTCTGCACACCCTCCTGCGCAGACCCGGGGTCGCCTCGCCTGCAGAGACGAAGTCTGCGGCCCTCTTAGACTTGACTTTCCTGTCGGGCTGGGGAGGAGGTAGGAGGCTTTTGGAGGTGCCAGAACCGCCCCCTCCCCACCCCCCAGGGCGCTCAGGGGTGTAAGCTGAGAGCTGTGCGCCTTGCAGGCGTCGGGGCCTGGACTCTGGGTGAGGACGCCGGGGCAGCCGCTTTCCGCCCGGGATCCTCGCAGCTGCCGCCGCGGCCGGCGGAATCTCTCGGCTCGCGGAGGCCGGCGCAGCCGCAGGCCACCGGCAGCTCCGCTCCCGCCCGGGCCGCAGACTCTGGGGGCGCTGCACACAGCAACCAGCCCTGAGCGCAAAGTCTGCGCGCCGCGTGGGAGACGCGGGCGGGAGGGGGCGGGGGGCGCTGCTGTTTCTCCCTTTCAGAACCTTTCGACTTCACTGCAAAGTTTCCTAGTAGGCGCCTCGGCGCCGGGGTCGCAGCCTCCCACCTCCGCTCCTTCCTCTCCCTCCTCCCGGCCCCCTAGAGCCGAGCGACCCGGAGCCTCCGCAAGGGCCTGGCCGCCGCTCGTCCCCTCCCCCCGGCGGAGACCCCGGCGCCCCGAGCGCCGCCCTCCCCACCCGGTCCCCGGGCTCCGCGGGGGTGCCTCTCCCCGGGGCGAAGCTCGCCGGCCCGGCGCACTGGAAGGAGACACCCGCCGCCTCCCGAGAAACTCCTAATACCATCCATACAGCTTTAATGCGTTTATAATTCGATAAGTGATTTCAATTTGAAATTGTTAGTAACTAATTTTATGGGTAATTTTTCCACATCAAATATTTAAGCATCAGATTAAGGGAGCCAGTTCCGACACAGGATAATAAGGGGGTTTCCCCCCACCCCCCGCGCCCCCCGCCTCCCTCGGGTTCCTACCGAGTCGTTTTTCCATATCCCCAAAAGATGGCAGTCGAAGCCGACATTCTTTTTCTGCGGCTCTGCGAAGGGAGGGGGAGAGAGGGAAAAAGGAAGGAGGGAGAGAAAGGGGGAGCGAGGGAGGGAGAGGCAGAGGGAGAAGGAAAGAGGCAGAGAGACAGAGAAAGCAGAGGGAGAAACTAGACGCTTCAAGGACTTTTCAAAGTAATTCTTTCACACGTTTCTAATACAGGCAAGAAGCAGTGGTGAATTTCCTGGAAATGTCCTGGCAGAAAAGAAAGCCAAAAAACGTGCCTGTGGGCTCAGAGCAGGGGATGTGAGAAACTCAGCACTTTCAAACTAAACCCTCAATTCAGAGCAGAAGCAGGAGAGGGGAGACTGGGAGAGGGACACACTGGCTTTTTCATATTTCTTTGTATTTAACATTATATACAAACACTGTACAACTCAGCAACTTGTTTCCTCGACGGGACTCTGCCAGTTACCTAATTGGGGGTGGGGGGAGGTGGGGGGGAAGGTGATGGGTGGGGGGCGGACTGCTGTGGGCAGAGGGGAGGCTGGGGCCAGAAGCGGATGAATTGCAGACCAGTTGCCAAAACTTTTTTTTTTTTTTCCTGCTGCTGCTGCTGCTGCGGCTGCCTTTGCTGCTGCCTTTGCTTTGAATGTGGGTAACTAGGAAACAGCAAGCCGTCTGAGAAGACGGAATTTCCAACGTGTAAAATGTTCTTAACGGAACCATTGAGCGAGTGCAATAAGGCGTGAGGGGGAACTAATCTTCCCATTTAAATGTTTGTGGCAATTTTATCTAAATGAATTTTAATGCTAAACGAGGGTAATTCCCCATTTGTAGCGCGTTTACTTCTCTTTCCTGTGCTTCTAAAGCAGTCGAACATCATGCAATGAACAATAACAATAAAAATACTGTCAAGGCATATTATTCAGTTCGAATGTGTTATAATTACAGCTGATTAAATATGATAGGGGAATTTTTTAATTTTTTCGGAAAAAATATTTAAATCATATTAAAAACTAGTCTTATTCAATCAGCGCCCCCCCCAAATAAAAATAAAAAGCAGGTACAATTGTGTGCTCTTGTTTAGAAGAGGGCGTTTTGTTTTTGCCTTTTAAGAAACATCAAAAACACTCTCATCACCTCTATTATTTCCCTCTTTCGGTTAAGTGTCCTCAATAACCTCCGAGCTGGCTCTGAAATTTACAAGAGGAAAAGCTAAAATAGCATTAAGGGGGAGGTGGGGGTGTCCAGGCAGGGGGAAAAAGGACTCGCCGAGAGCAAGGCTCTCACACAACCGGCACGCAGAGGGGGGAACGCAGGGAAAGAACACTGTTTTGTTTTTGGTTTTGTTTTTCTAATTCACTGAAGACTAATGATCTTGATTCTTCATAGCCTCCTAATTCTTCTTCACTTGTACCCTTCTTCTTCTCCTAGTGCCTGCCCCCCTCCCTCCCTCCCTCCCTCCCTCTTCCCTCCCCCCTCCCCCTCCCCTTTCTTTCCCTCCCCCACGGGGCAAGAGCTTCCTCAAGAATAAAGGCTGAAAATAACCAACTCACCCAGGCATTTACTGGAGGGGAGGGGCACGTGGATGGTTAGTTTATAAAGTTTATTATTAATTTTTAAAGTAAATAAATGGTTGTTAACTGCTAGTAACCACCTATCAAAAGGGAATTATTTCACGAATATGGACTATTTACGTAGACGAAGAATTGCCACTGGGTCCAAATAGGAAATTGAAACAATCCCATGGATGGGGTGGGGGCGGGGTAGGGCGGAGGGCGCTGCGTGCGAGGCTGCAGAAGGTTGAGGCTCGCTCTCTTTCTGCCGATCCACGTGTTTAGAAACAAGGTCCCATAAACAAAAGGTGAGAGAGTGCACTGCAGCTCCAGCAGGTGAGTCAGTCAATCACACGTCACCTAGTAAACCCAACCCACAGCTGGTTTCTCTTTTCAAACAGAAAATAGAATTGTTCGGGGCGGGTTTATAGGGTGACATGGGCCTGAGTGTCAGGCTTGAGTTTAAGGCACTCTCCTCCGACCCATCCTTTGTTTACAAAGCAATCACTACTAAAAGCCTGATTTTTTTAAACGAATTTGCCTTAATTAAAATATTTGTATATTTTTCTTAGCTTTGGGAAGCACTTTTTATAGCTGCGATTTTATTTCAATAAAATTATAAGCTATCCCAGCTTAAACATGTTATTCTGTACTCTTTAGCTGGCTGCCATGCAGAAATTCTGTACAGCTGTTCTGGAAAATTGGTTAATAACCAGTTTTCTCCAATGAGAACATCGAGCATATTTATAAAAATTAGATTTTGAAGTCTGGTCTCTTCGATTCATGTAGTTAATTTCCTGATAAACATATACTGCTCATCCTAGGTAACATCCTTAGTGAGAGATGTAACTCAGTCCTTAGGTTTGCCATTATGTGCAAGAATAATTTCACTGATATTAGGTGAGTAATTCTGTTGGCTGTAATCTGAGTCTACAGTTAGTTTAGTGCCCTTAGGCCTTAAATTTGCTGATATTAGTTCATTAAGTCAGCTTAAAGAAATCAGTGACTGTTATTAAATAATTTACTTTGTGGTTCAAATTTTCAAATGCATACATATCTTAGGGAGCTAAAATTAATTTTTTATATTTACTGCATTCATCATGAAAAATTTGGGGGGCAGTAAACAAATTTTTCAAGCAGTGGAGTCAGCATGACAAAAATAATCTTATTTTTATTTTAGATTCAGATTTCATTACTGCACTCAAACGACTACAACTGGGCTTGGCGTTATTATACAATCCAAACTGTTTCCGTCAGAAACGCTAAGACTCAGTGTGCAATGATTGTTATTAATAATTAGCTCCTTGGTTTCTTGATAGAAAAAGGCTATCAACAAGCATTTGTTTATCCACAACAAAAAGTATAATTAGCTTATCCCACTTAGTAAATCTTGTATGCATGCCAACTCATACCAAACTGCTACTTTTACAAAAAAAATTGCAATAATACAGTTCATTTTTCCAGTCCTTTTTGCACAAAATTTATTTACAATGTCTACATAAATGCTCCAAGGTGGGACTATGGAAAAATACACACATGACCGATGCTTTGCTCAGAAATAAAGTCAACATATTAAAAATAAATCTTCAGTCTATGTTTTTGAGCTGCATAAAACAGGAAGTGATGTATAAGGTGGTGGTTGTTGCATGGGGACAATGATGCTTGATGTGACAATTAGGCTTCTAAACACACGGCCTTTTGGTTTCCATGCCTCCTCCTACCAGTCTCCTTAAGACACTGCCTGCAACAGCTGATTAATCATTGTTGATGACTGCAGTTTTTCCCATCCTTCCCGATTTACATCTGTTCAGGCCAATTCAAATATGGTGAGTAAATGAATTAGACATGCAAATTCAAGCCCCAGGCTAGAGAGAAGGAGAGAGAGGAAAAGAGA